>NC_064614.1:1205873888-1207123888 GCF_023898315.1 Schistocerca nitens | reverse complement strand
ACCAACAATTAGAGTCTGGTTCGTAAGAACACAAGCTCCTTATAAACAATAGCCAGTAGTTATCTGAAGATGCTCCAATAAGCCGAAAACTAGTTCATACAAATAAAAATCAGTAGAATAAGAAACCGCCTAAGTGTTATTCAACCCTCAATGATGATATATATTTGATACATCACACGACCCTGTTTCATTTAAAAAGACTGACTTACATTCAAGATGCCCGATTGTAAGATGGAGCCCATGTTCGGTATATACCGTAAGCAATAGACAAGTTCCCCATTCCTGCAGGGTTTCTGACGTGTAATGCGACTTTTGGCTCACCCTCTACTTTTCTCCGTTTTAATTCTGCGCATCCACCCAGGGCGTGCCGTGTTTTCTCTAATATATTTCTATTGCTGTTAATCTCGCTGGACGTTAAATGCTTATCCCGTTTCTGTTCCTCTTTTCCGCATACATCGAATCATCTATTTTACACCACCTGACAGAAAAGTGAATCAGCCAGAAGAAATGGGCGGATAGCAATGGAATTTCGAACACGTGCACCCCAAGGCGGATATGTAAATGAGTAGAGTTCCGGTTCTTTGTGTCAGGCGGAATGGCCATGAGCGTGAATCAGTAACGTCCGTGTTTAGTGCTGTTATCAGGCATGTTTGGGTACACAACGCACGTGAACAGCGTCAGATATTGAGTGATCTTTGTGAAGGATACGGAGATGTGGCGCACACGTGTGAGACAGTGTTATCAGCACCAGACCGAGATTGGAAAGGGCCTCATTGCGAGTTTCTATTTGAATGGGTTGTCGAATCGCGCAGTATACGTATTTATGGGGCGTTCGCATATGACAGCAGTCCAGTGTTAGTCTGCATGGCAACGTGAGGGCAGGCATACCTGTCGCCAAGGTTCACGTCGACAACGCCTCACCACCGCAAGGGAAGCTCCCCATACTGTCCATCAAGCACGTTGTTACCCCTTCAGGTTTACGACTGCCATTCGAGAACAAGTAATGGATTCCCCGCAACATTCTCCTTATCCCGCACCACTGGGCAGAGACTATCAGCAGGTGGATTAGAGAATCACCGTCCCATGCCCATAAACACAAGTTGCCATGACTAAATGAGTACAGAAGTAGCGAGCTTTTTTTGCCGCAGGGATGTAATAGTGACGTCGTTTTGTGCCCGTCTTTTTCTTGACGCAGCACATATTTTTGTCGTGGAGGAGGTGGAATAAACAAGAATACAACCATTTTCTTCGCAATAGACGAAATTTCTACATTTTCCATCTGAAGTGTGGACTATAGTGTGAAACGTATTTCAGACATCAGTCCCCCCTGTGATGGAATACGTTCGCAAATGCGCATTTTGCAGTCCGTTAATATTAGTCTCATACGCTCCATAGTGTCACGAAACACAGCTTCGTAAAAGGCCATGTTATCCCGAAAACCTGCCATTTCACCTTGTCATACCATTTCGCCTTGTCACTGCTACTTTACAGCAGCATGTGCTGTACTAACAGTAAGTCACGAGTAGCTTTACACTCATGCAGCCTTCGGTAAGAGAGAACCAATCGACGAGTATGAAGCGACCACAGCGCCACAGTTCTGAGACTCGATATATTCGCAGAACTACAGAGGGGACGATTGAAGCCCAGTACCACTGATGTAACGGCGGCGCCTTGATTTGTGAAGTATGCAACCCTCAACACTAGACTCGTACTCGTTCTGTTTCTGATTTCTAGTAGCAACCGATAGGTCCGTCAGGCCCTGTGGATGGAGTCTACATTCATGTTACATTCTACATTTACATGTAATGATACTACACTGGATCCTTTTACCTGTTTATGCCAGTACATTACACTTGATCGTCAATTGCCATTCGATGCACGAAGTTTCCATCCTCTGTATGTCTTCCCGCATTTCGCTACAATTTCCTAGCGTTGACGTTGAAAGGGACGGTTTTCAGGAAGGTTTGCCCATAACTGTGAAGGAAGTTGCAAATCTGACAAATGTTCTAAACATCTGTAGCATCGATATTATCATGTTCTCTGTACATCTGTGTTTTTAGACCAAAGATCATAGAATGAGTCAGAGAGTAGCAGTGTGTAGTGTGTGCTGGACAGTCTGGCTATGTACTTGGTTTGAAAACGACAGGAGCTCGCCAGCATTATTTAAAAAGCATTTTGTAATAATATGTTTTTCAGATATGTTGAAGATATTGAGAAAATATTAATGGTAGAATTACTCAAGTGTTAAGATAATCCAGTTTTTTTCATATTTATAACTGTGTGGTTTCTAATTGTTAGGACACTGCATATGGATGAAGTTTGCAGTAGAAATCTTATAATGCAACATATGGTTTTGCCTTATGGTTCAAACAAGTGCTATGGAAGGTAATGACACACGGAAGACTTATAAGGAAATATTTGCTAAATTGTCTACGTGTGTGAAATTTATGAAAATGTGTATTATTGTCATGGCTTAATGAAGCATAGTTTAACTTGGAGTTTTTGTTCTCATTTATAAGTCGTTAAGTTTAATTCCTCATTTTTCATTCTTTACCTTTAGGAAAGTGTTTTTATGCTCGCACTGCAAATTGCGAGTTGTGTGCTGCAGAAGCATTTTATCAAAATTGGTAAGATACCGTCTTGCATTGCACATCGCAAGTACACCAAACGAAATTTTGTTTTGGACAGTCAGATCAGCTTTCCACGAAATTTGTTTTGGACAGTCAGATCATTATTCCTAATAGTAACAGGTTGCGGAACAGATGCATTCTCTACATAGAGCCGTGTTGGTATCCCGCCAGGTACAGTAGCCTCTCTTCAGTTGAGCGTTTACAGTTACATTTTTATCCTATGGTTACTTATTTAGGCGTCTGTCATTTTGAAGATCCTGCGACATTTTTAAGTAGTAAATGCAGTGTGATCTTCCTCAGTGAAACCGTTTCGGAAAAGTACGTTCAGTATTTCGGCCTTTTCAGTTTCATCCTTGTTTTCGACGTCCTTACTGCCACAAAGGGTCTGGAGAGATCCGTTTACTAATTCAACGTTAAGACCAAAACATCTTAGGATTTTCTGTCATGTCGGTAGATAGATTTTCGCTTCCAAATTCGTTGAACGCTCGACTATTGTCTCTCATTACGTAAATTTTGTCTCCGTTCAGTTTTTGTTGGTCTGAGAGGCTTTGGCTAATTATATTTACGGTGAAGCTCTCTTCGCTTTCGAACTGCTTTCTAACACGGCTGTCGAGCCACGGCGGGGTTTCCCATACTTCGCAACTTCTCTCGCCACTGTCCTGTCTAAAGCGTACTGTACAACATTATCGAACTTTATCTGTTGATGGACAACACCACCAGTATTGGAGATTAAAAGCCGGCCGGTGTGGCCGAGTGGTTCTAGGCGCTTTAGTCTGGAACCGCGTGACCGCTACGGTCGCAGGTTCGAATCCTGTCTCGGGCAGTGATGTGTGTGATGTCCTTAGGTTAGTTAGGTTTAAGTAGTTCTAAGTTCTAGGGGACTGATGGCCTCAGATGTTAAGTCCCATAGTGCTCAGAGCCATTTGAACCATTTGTAGGTAAGATTTTCATGTTGATCTCCCAGGTAATCTGAAATCTGTTTCTTGCTGCTCTTGCTAAACAAAAATCTTTCTGCTTTGTATTCCCATTTACGGCAGTATTCAGTGGTACTCTAACGGATTCCCTGTTCTGCACTAACTGAGCGGTAAAGTTCGCGTCTGTTAGACACCAGGAGATCTAAGATGTTACCTTTCACGAATCTGTTCTCTAAAATCCAGTTCAATGTAACTTTTGGATGAGGAATTTAGAACAATTTCACACGATTAAAAATACGGCACCAGAAAGAAAAATCAGAAAAATTTCTTCCTTAAAATACTTTCATGTGTGATAAACCGGTAAGTTTCTGCAACTCACAGCTCCCAATTCAATGTTTTTTCGGGACACTTTCACGTTGCCTTAGAAGGAAACGCATTTTAGGATTCCGGACCTCATTCAGTAAAAACGGAACTCATATAGGATCACTTTGTTGTGAGTCCGCGTAAACATATCAGACTGAAATTTATTCACATATGAAGTTCCACGGTCCCTTGGCGGCGTAAAAAAGTGAAGCATCAAAGTCAATGCAGTAAAAAAAGGCCATTTACGTCACATGTATTGATGCAAACTCTCTCATTGAAACTTACAGGGTATTCCCTGTTTACCTAGAACCAACATTTCTCACTGCAAGCAAAGAAAAAAAACCGAAAATTGTCAATTTGTAATTAGAACACACGAAAAACTTGTCTTTTGTTCTGAGTCTATCTGTCCGTTCGTCTGTTAAGACACATTTTTCTTAGGAACGAGTAGATACATCAAGTTGAAATTCATGTCACATACTAAGGTCTGGTTCAAATGGTTCAAATGGCTCTGAGCACTATGGGACTTAACATCTATGGTCATCAGTCCCCTAGAACTTAGAACTACTTAAACCTAACTAACCTAAGGACATCACACAACACCCAGTCATCACGAGGCAGAGAAAATCCCTGACCCCGCCGGGAATCGAACCCGGGAACCCGGGCGTGTACTTAAGTCTATGGGCCTTTTAGTAGTACAGTAAATCTTAGATTCTAAGTCAGTGCAGTCAAAAGATACGGTCATTTACGTCACATATTTCGGTACTCGCAAACTCACTCATTAAAACCTACTGGATACTTCTTCATGACATATAATCATGAAATTTGGCAAGAGAGATGAATTGCAAGTGCAAGTATAGGAAAAGAAGTCAGAAAATCTTTAGTTTACAACTATCTCACACAAAAATGTTTCTTTTGTCATTTGTTATCCGACTTGAAAGTTCAAATTAAAGCCTTGTGGGAAGTCTCGGAATCCATGTGCCCGATATCTTTCCAGTATCAACGTCTATAATAGGCAAAAATTGTCGAGATCCTATATTCCTAGAATTAATGAACTGTCTTATATGTATCAAGTTTGTATGTAACCCACAATGAGTGAGGCCTACTCGTCCCTGGTCAGTTTTTCAATTAAGCCGTAGTTAGATGTATTAAAACTGAGACTCGGCAGTACGATCAAGTGTAATACAAAACGAAAAAAAAATCGATGATTGTCGCTTTTTTCCTATATGAAACCAGTTAATGACTTCTGCACTATGATATTTGTCGCCAACATCCAATATGCCCTTGAATTTATCACTGAAAAGCCTCTGAAGTAGGAGCGGATACGGCGTGGGAAACTTCACGCGTGCGCGATGTGTTGCATCAGTGCGGTCTGGGGATCGGCCTGCCCTGCAACGTCTCGGCTTCGTTCGGCTCTTCTCGGAACTACTCGCTACCGCGCAACATTTCATCTATAATCCGTTCATCATAAGAATAAACCTGATGTAAACACAAACGCGATGATTGGTCAGAAGCCGCAACACACGTACTCCGGTGTTGTTACGCTCTTGGAAGTAGGTCTTACTTATGTATCAGATATCTTATTACTAATTAACGTTAAATGAAACTTTAAGATATTCAAATGTATTAACAGCCTTCAACGTTTTTCTTATTCGCGCTTTAGTTACGTAGTTTTTAATTCAAAAATCGCATTCAGTCACAGCTTCTGCAGCGTTGTGCTCTGATTGTCGCGCTGTTAATGCGCAGTATAAAAATGGCTGAGGTTGCTTTCTATTTCGTGGTGAAACACTCTCGTGGAACACGGTTAAAAAGTGCCGAAAAATGGGCTGTTCTTAATGTGTTTCATGAATTTACGGAGATAATTGGCGTCGAAGTTTTCTCAGAGCTATATATTTTGCAGCTGAATTTCTGTTCCACGTTGAATGTGTAGTGCAGTCCATAGTGTGATACAATGTTGTTAATCTCGAGATGTTGTATGGGCGCTGGTTCAAATCTCTGTTTCACAGTTTTTTTTAACTCGTTTAATCTGAAACACCTGTTGTTGTTGTTGTTGTGGTCTTCAGTCCTGAGACTGGTTTGATGCAGCTCTCCATGCTACTCTATCCTGTGCAAGCTTCTTCATCTACCAGTATCTACTGCAGCCTACATCCTTCTGAATCTGCTTAGTGTATTGATCTCTTGGTCTCCCTCTACGATTTTTACCCTCCACGCTGCCCTCCAATGCTAAATTTGTGATCCCTTGATGCCTCAAAACATGTCCTACCAACCGATCCCTTCTTCTAGTCAAGTTGTGCCACAAACTTCTCTTCTCCCCAATCCTATTCAATACCTCCTCATTAGTTACGTGATCTACCCACCTTATCTTCAGCATTCTTCTGTAACACTACATTTCGAAAGCTTCTATTCTCTTCTTGTCCAAACTGGTTATCGACCATGTTTCACTTCCATACATGGCTACACTCCATACAAATACTTTCAGAAACGACTTCCTGACACTTAAATCTATACTCGATGTTAACAAATTTCTCTTCTTCAGAAACGATTTCCTTGCCATTGCCAGTCTACATTTTATATCCTCTCTACTTCGACCATCATCAGTTATTTTACTCCCTAAATAGCAAAACTCCTTTACTACTTTAAGTGTCTCATTTCCTAATCTAATCCCCTCAGCATCACCCGATTTAATTTGACTACATTCCATTATCCTTGTTTTGCTTTTGTTGATATTCATCTTATATCCTCCTTTCAAGACACTGTCCATTCCGTTCAACTGCTCTTCCAAGTCCTTTGCTGTCTCTGACAGAATTACAATGTCATCGGCGAACCTCAAAGTTTTTACTTCTTCTCCATGAATTTTAATACCTACTCCGAATTTTTCTTTTGTTTCCTTTACTGCTTGCTCAATATACAGATTGAATAACATCGGGGAGAGGCTACAACCCTGTCTCACTCCTTTCCCAACCACTGCTTCCCTTTCATGCCCCTCGACTCTTATAACTGCCATCTGGTTTCTGTACAAATTGTAAATAGCCTTTCGCTCCTTGTATTTTACCCCTGCCTGAAACACCTACAACTCGTAATTCTAAAACCCATCATGATTTTTTTATGACTAATGCACGTCTTCTTGTTGCTAATTACATATCGGACGCGAAATTTCTGTTTCCGCTTCAAATACAAATTCTTAATTACCGATGTTTTATGAAAGATTGTTCATAAAATCGTTTAAATTAAGAAAACATAAGAATCTAATTTTAAGGCAAAAATGAAAAACCAAATCCTCTTTATGTGGGCTATGTCCATCGTATTATAACGCAGAGGTAGATAAATACCGTAGAAACGTGAAAGACAATCATTTTCACTGTATCGAGCACATCATACAAGTGCTGCATTTTTACGTTTGCTAAGAGATTTTCAGACGACTGACTGTAAGTAATACCTGCAGTGGCTTCAATGCTTAACTATACGGTGAAATTATTCAGTACTCTCTTACGTTACACACAGATTATACAGAAAAATTACCCTGTGGTTAAGTCAGGAATTTTCATCATTCTTGCTTTTAATTACAATTGTACGTTAGCTAAAAGCGATAACGTGTTGCGGTTTTCGTCTAGTCCTCTAAGGAGCGTATTGTGGGAGATCTGCAGTGTATTATTCCATTCTGCTTAAAAAATGAACGACATTCGAAGCTGTGTTGCTCCTCTATTCGTCTCTTTTTACGTGTGAACTGCATCTGGCCACGTCACTGCAGGCTAGATGTACCAGCTGACCGGTCAGTGCTGAGAAAGTTAAATGTGCCGATAAAGCTGTTGTATTATCGCTACGTCGATGTGTGCGTAACGCACACCACAAAATGTACCGTTATTATCGCACTTGACACTAGAGATGGGTCGAACTCGTTCATTCGAGTGAAGCGTTCATTTAAACGACTCATTCACGAGCTCCCCATCACTACTTGACACTACTCGAGACAGCTTGGCAGCAATCCCACGTGAAACGGACATCCAATGAGGTTCCAGCACTGTCGATGTGTCAGCACTGTTTATCCTTTACTGTTTACTCATGGTGTAAAGAAGTTTGTGGGTCCAGTGGTTGTTTGCACATGATGAGGTAGCCTAGCGATCTGTCATCCCACCCTTTAAAAATGAACGCGGATCACAGAAGCGATGGATGACATTTGTCAATATCTATTATGCAGTCAGATCTATATCTACATCTACAAAGATACTCTGTAAGAAACCATATGGTGCATGGCGGGGGCTATCCTGTACTACTGCTTGTCATTTCCTTTCCTTTCCTTTTCCACTCGCAAACAGAACGACGGAATAACGGCAGTCTGTATGCCTCTGTATGAGCCCTAATTTCTCGTATGTTATCTTTGTGGTCCTAACGCGCCGAAGCATAATCGTTCGACAGTCAGCTTCAGGTGTCAGTTCCCTAAATTTTCTCAATAGCGTTTCTCGAAGAGAACGTCTCCTTCCCTCCAGGGATTCGCATTTGATATCCCGAAGCATCTCCGTACCACTTATCTGTTGTTCAAACCTACCGGTAACAAATCTAACAGCCCGCCTCTGAATAGTTTTGATGTCTTCCTTCAATCCGACCTGGTACGGAACCCAAACACTCGAGCAGTACTCGAGAAGAGGTCGCACCACCGTCCTATACGCGATCTCCTTGACAAGTGAACCACTGTTCCCTAAAATTCTCCCAGTAAACCGAAGTCGGTCATTCGGCTTCCCTACCACAGTTATGTTCTTCCCTCTCATATCGCTTTGCAACGTTATGGCCAGATATTTAAACAACTAGACTGTGTCAAGCAGGACACTAGTAATACTGTACCCGAACGTTACAGGTTTGATCCTCCCACTCATCAGCATTTTCCACATTTAGGGCTACCTCCTATTCATCACACCAACTGGAAATTTTGTCTAAGACATCTTGTAACTTCGTACAGTCACTCTACTTCGACACCTTACCGTACACCACAGCATCATCAGCAAACAACCGCAAATCATTTATGTACGTAGAGAACAACAGCGGTCCTATCACACTTCCCTGGGACACTCCTGACGATATCCTTGTCTCTGATGAACAATCGTCGTCGAGGACAACATATTGGGTTCTATTATTTAAGAAGTCTTCGAGTCACTCATATATCTGTGAACGTATTCCATATGCTCGTACGTTCGTTAACAGCCTGCAATGGGGCACCGTGTCAAATGCTTTCCGGAAATCTAGAAATATGGAATACGCCTGTTGCCCTCCATCCGTAGTCTTCATTATATCACGCGAGGAAAGGGCAAGCTGAGTTTCGCACGAGTGATGCTTTCTAAATCCACGCTGATTCACTGACATAAGCTTCTCAGTCTGAAGAAAATTTATTATATTCGAACTGAGAATACGTTCAAGGATTCTGCAGCAAACAGAATTTACGGATATTGGTGTGTAATTTTGCTGGTCCGTTCTTTTATCTTTCTTATATACAGTAGTCATCTGCGTCTTTTCCAGTCGCTTGGGACCCTGTGCTGGGCGAGAGATTCACGATAATTGCAAGCTAGGTAAGGCGCTAGTGTCGTAGAGTACTCTCTGTAAAACGGAACTGGGATTCCATCCGGACCTGCTGATTTATGTGCTTTCAGATCTTTTAGTTGTTTCTCTGCGCCAGGTATACTTATTAAATCGTACAATGTCGTCCGTACGGGACTCTGTCCGATTGTCAAATGATGGGATGTTATTACGATTCTCCTGTGTCAACGATTTCTTGAACGTGAAATTTAAAACTTTCGTTTTGCCCTCTTCAACTGCCACACCAGACTGTTCAGCAAAGGCCTGAATGGAAGTCTTAGAGGTAATTGTCGTGCGCTTCGCGCATAGATCTTTTTACAGACGCACGAATCTCTACTAACTTTCGCTTGACACGATTTAACCGAGAGTGCAACGGCCTTTGCTTTCTCAGTGTCCGCAGAATTTCGTTATTAAACCATGGCGGGTCTTTACCATCCTTTATCCACTTACTACGCACATAACTCTTCAAACCACAATTTACAACCTGCTTAAACTTTGCCCACAATTCCTCTACAACGATCTTACTGGAACTAAATGGTGCCGATTCACTGTCTAAATGAGATGTGACTTACTGCTTATTGCTGTATCTAGCAGAAACACTCTCCTAGCCGTCTTGACTGACTTCTTAACTTTCAGAATCGTAGTTGCTACAATGACATCATGATCGCTAATCGCAGTTCCTATAATATTGTCGATAAGGCCTGGCCTGTTCGTAGCTACAACGTCTGTAAGATATTTCCATTGCGTGTGGGTACCGCAGATTTGCTGCTGAACGACATTAAAACATCATGCAGAAGCAATTTAAAGATTTAATTGACAATGAGAGAACAAAAAATTACATCGATCGACAGTAGATTTGTATGGGATTCATTTCTCCATATGTCAAGAAGCACGTGATAAAATCGCTGGTGTGAATACTAAATTTTCTGAAGTCGCATACACTGTTAATTCGTCAGTTGCAATAATTTTTGATGGAACTGAAGGAGAAGTATGAAGACATTATATATTGCTGCAAGAAGATTAGTTAAGTCAAGGGGTATACCTGATAGATTTTTCGATTTATGACCTGCTATTGTTGAGTTTCTGAATGAAAAAGGAAAGCAGGAACGAAATTTAGAACATCCACAATGGATTGCCGACCTCTGAACTGAAGTGGAGTTGACTACTCACTACCCACAATAATAACACGTTGCAGTGCGAGCAAGAACTTGTTTCTGGTTGGATCGAGATGTATTCAAAATTTTTTGCTTTGTAGAAGCAGCAACTTCTTACCAAAAAACCTTACATTTCCCTGGGCTCACTTGCGTTAAGGGAAATGCGAGTATTGAAGAATTCATTGTTGTTTTGAAAGAATTACAGGAACAGTCGCTGGCCGAGTGGCCGAGCGGTTCTAGGCGCTTCAGTCTGGAACCGCGGGACCGTAGGGTCGCAGGTTCGAATCCTGCCTCGGGCATGGATGTGTGTGAAGTCCTTAGGTTAATTAGGTTTAAGTAATTCTAAGTTCTAGGTGACAGATGACCTCAGCTGTTAAGTCCCATAGTGCTCAGAGCCATTTCAACCAGGAATAGTCTTACAAACGCTTCGATGTCCCTGCCAATCTTACAACTCTTTTGGAGCAGTTTTCTAGACTGTTTGTTGTTTCAGTTGAAAGTGCCCCTGTACATGTAGAGGCAGAACTGATCGATCTGAAGTGCAGATCTCGTTTAAAAGACAAATTCGTTTACGACTAAAGTGTTCAGTAGTTCTATAGAAAGAGTTTCTCTCCATAATGGATTTGCAAACGTAATATAATGTTCATATGTGCTTGCAGTCGATTTTAGAATATAAAACAAGTTGAGTCAAGATTATAAGGCAACCTGAGTGAGAAAAATCTTGGAAGTTGTTAGTGTTTGTCCATATGACCACAGTTTGATGGAATATAAAATTTTATTATGTCATCAGAATGCCAAAAGTAATTAAATAATATTGGAATTTGTTTTGTTTGTGAACTATAGTTATGAAGAATGCAAGACGGTCAGCGTTCCTTGTGCAGTTGCAGTCTCATCCAAATGCAGCCCTTGTGAAGGTTCCTCCTCCCTCCTCTTCCTACTCAGACAGCATGGTTTTGTAGTGGGGGGAGTGTGCAGTGCGGTGAAAGAACTCTGAACGTTTGCAAGGGCATTGCAGACGAGCAGAGTCCTTGGCCGTCCCGAATCTAAACTACGTTCGTACCAGATATCAAATACAAATTCCTATGGAAAGACGTTGAATTTGTGCTCTGAATGAGCAGGGTTAAAATTCCTGATAGCTCATCTTTATTTTCGTTTACTGTGTTTTACCTGGATTCCTGAATGAGGTGTTCGACATAGTGGTCATTTCATTGTCCAACAGCAAGGCACGTTAAAAGCTAATCTACTTTTCTTACACTGTAAGCTTCGTTTTACGCGTCATTTTTGATGCAGTATAAAACATTGAAAAATTGCCCCTTTTCGCAGTTTTGCAGCCTATTATCCGATATCTCCTCTAATCTTTTGTATAGTTGTATCCCTACGCCGAGGGCGAAACGCAATAAATTACTTCAGATATTTGAAAGGTGACTAATTTTCTGGACTCTGACTGGGCAGTAATTGAAAAGCCAGCGTGAAAGCATGCGAAGTAAATTACCCCAGGAACTTTACGGAAGTTTTCCACCGTGTCCCGAGAACATTATGCAGATTAGCTGCTTAACGTCGCTCCGACAGCCAGTGTGTGTACCGTTGTGTAAGTCCGCCCTCACGGGCTAATCGCTAAACCGGTTTGCTCCGGCGGCGTTCGAGTCGAGATAGTCACCTTAAATCCCTGCGGTTTCGGAGAGTTGATCGGAGAAGCGAAGCACGTTTTCACTTCACGCGGAACATCCCTCCTCATCGTCTTGATGACAAATGATGCCGTCGATGATAAAAGTTCCTCGCCATGGCAGTTACTTTTTGGTTTCTTCGAGTACGCTTCTTTCGGCTCCAACTTTCACAACCTTAGGTATCTTCAGTTTTTTCTGTTTTTACAGCAGTACTTTCAGGGCAGCATTTTACAGCCACGTCGTTCAGATGGACTTCGGAATGACCATACAATTCCCATATACAGTGGCGGTCAAAATAATAGAGCCACCTGGCAAAGGTTTGGAATAAAGTGCACATTTATTACTAGACATGTTTGAACTATGATGGAAACCATTACAACCGAGTCACATTGTACTATAGTCAGTTATATAGATAACACAACACAAAATAATCAGTAATAATCAATAATATTCAAAAGAATACCAGACCACAGGGTCAAAAAAATAGAGCCAATTGAAACAAATATATTGTACTTTATCTCAGTCTTATGAAACGTACAGGAACAGTCTTTTTTGCATAGGACTGCATTAGTACTTCGTGGGGTAACCCTTATTTTTGAGGATTGCCCTGCACCTCTTACCCATAGAGTCTACTAAACGCCTGCATTCGTCACTACTGATCGCATACCAGGCTCTCTGGATTTCTTCCCACAGTTTTTCTGAAGATGTAGCTTTTGAGCGGTCAATTCTCTTGTCTAAGATCTCCCATAAGTTCTCAATGGGTGATGCGTCAGGGGACTGAGGTGGCCACTCTAATACTTCGATATTGTGCTCTTGAACAAACTGCCTTATGATCCTTGCAGTATGCTTTGGATCGTTATCGTGCTGAAATTTCCATTTCAGCGGCATTTCCTCTTCAGCATAAGGCAGCATCACATTTGCCAAGATGTCTTTGTACATTTCTGCGTTCATTATGCCGTTGATACGGTGTATTGGACCAATGCCGTACCACGAAAAACATCCCCATACCATAACACTTCCGCCACCGTATTTCACAGTTTTTAAAGTGTACTTGGGATTAAATTCCTGGTTTGGTGGGCGGCGCACATAGACTTTTCCGTCTGAGGCAAACCTATTAAACTTGGATTCATCGGACCAAAGGATGTTCCTCCACCAAGTATTAGGTTTTTGTTCATTTCTCCGGGCAAAGGCTAACCTTTTCCGAACATTAGCTTGTGAAACATGTGGCTTCTTTCTTGCAATGCGCCCATTCAATTTTGCAGATCTCAGTCGTCTTTGAATCGTTGAGGTTGATGGTTGAACATCATGTTCGTCGCTAAACAAAATGGCTTTCAGTCGTGGTGTTGACAAAAATGGGTCTTTCTTCACTTCCCTAGTGATGAGTCTGTCTACGCGAGGAGTAGTTACACGAGGTCGCCCCCTGTTCTCCACCTGCGGCTTTGTTTGTTTTGACCGTCTCATGGCGTTCTGGACTCGTTTTCGCGAAACGTGCAAGACATTGGCTATTTTATTCATGGACATCCCACTTTTGAACATCCGGAACATTACTATACGCTCATCTTCACTGGTATGCTTTGCTCTGCCCATCTAGACGAATGTAAACAAAACCACACGTCAATTTACATACAAAACAACTGCATAAAAATCAATTTAAAGGCACATGTGTAAAGCGGCTCTATTATTTTGACCCATAAGATTCTTACCTTTATGCCTCTTTTCACACGTCTAGCTCAAACGCTTCCTTTCGGACGACTAAAGATAGCAGCAACGTCTTCCCTGATGTTGTCTACAAGGGACTGACAACACGGCACTCGTGGCGATTTCGCGAACTAATAGATATCCTAGTTCTTAATCTCGTCAATAGACGTGGCTCTATTATTTCGACCGCCACTGTATGTGTAATGAGGCAACATTTTAGCTAGAACGTGCCTAGGAAGACTGTACGAAATACTTGTACAACTTCTGAGATCCCCGAATCAATAATGATTCACACCTCTTGTTACGATAGTGATCAATTTTTTTTTTAAATGTGGATAATAGCATCCTTTTTCAAAACAAAACTTTGATCTAGATTCTTTCAAAGATTATTACTGGCATAATTTTCAGAAATTAATTGTGGCTATAAAACAACAGTACGTGCTACTGTTATTATCACTCGTAGGGAAGGATATCAGAGGACCCGTCAATGACCCATTGGCATCCTGCCCTTCGTTCAGAGATACATCGCCTAATATCCATTCTCATGAGTGATAACAGTTTCCATCTCAGTTACAAACAGTCAAACAAATAACATCGAGCAGATGTTCCACTCTTGTCTTGATGGACCGCATAGTGCATAAAAATGCAGAACCGTACGTCTCCTCTCTTCTTTACCACACCAAGGCCTTAGTAAATAATGCAAAGTTAATCACAGTTAAGCGTCCTCTAAATGTGGACAGAAAGCTTAAATACAGAAAATTTAAAGGTAATTTTATATGAAAAATGCCGCTGGACACATTTTTTACAGTGGTAAGGACAGCAGATCAGCTTTGGAGAAGAGGGTAGTAAACAAAATCATGTAATTGTGGTAAATTCCATATAGGTCAGTCTGGCAGGGGAATATGCATTAGCCTGAAGGAAACCTATAGCAGTTGGAGGCTTGGAAAGGGAGAGTCTACCTTTTCAGACCACCTTGCTTAGAGAGGACTACAACTGCAAGGTGAAAAATCGAGTGTTACATAAGATCCACCAAGTGGAGGAGATGAACTACCTTCAAATAATGGAAATGAATACACATGTGGCTACTTGCCCAAGGTTAGTAAAGGATGTGCAGACACAATTTCCTTATAAGCCGCAGCTAACGAAATAAGATCTAACCAACTGTTTGATTAGACGTGTAGACGGCTATCGAGTGTCGTAGTTACTTTTGTGACTCTATGGCGATTTACCAAAGTAGGTTCCAATTTATCCATTATTACTAACCTGAGAAAATCCTAGTAAATGAAGAGCACTTGCTATTTTTTCTATAATATAATTGAGTCAAATAAAATAACTAAGCAGTGAGCAACTTTTTTCTATACTCAAAGAAGTAACTTTAGCTGAAGTCTCAATTGTTTGAAAGAGAGCAATTAACAAAGTGCATACGTCTAGTGATTTGAATAGCAATTTTAAAAGCAATGCTTAACAAAGTAAAATTCAATAAAAGGTAATTTTTGGGTTACTTTGTCAATGATGAATAAATTTTCATTTTACACAAGAAGTGTTTTGTTAAGTCTTGAACGAATAATAATTCTAAAAAGAGATTTACAGTAACTGTTAATGTACGTTAGTGAAGATGTTAATTTATATCAACACGTCAGTAAAATCGTTTCTCGAACATTCACATACTTTCGCAATTGAAAATTAATTTTGCCAATTACGTAACAGTCAATTATATGAAAGTGACTATTGAACATGGGTCTAATCACTACGAGGTTTTTCAGTTTAAGTGACAGCATTTGGTAATGAAGAAGTATAAAAGCCTTACGCCCAAAACGAACGACAGTGAGCATTACAGTGAGTGACGTCACGAGTTTTGCATTTTACGTCACCATTCACAGCTAAAGAAAATTTGTTCTTCTCTGGTCATTACTAAATTTCTTTTACGCTTTGCGAAGTAATTGGAAAGTATTTGATCACTGTGACTTGTCCATTTTGAAGCTGTGTTAACTTAATATTTAACAATTTTGTGCTACTAACGCCTGATAGCACACCAAGGTATCGTACATAAATTTATAAGTAATACAAATCAGTAATTATAGATAGAGTAATTTTGCTTATGTAGCAAGCTGGCGGCCGTTAATTTTGTTTAATGATTAACTAAATACATAACTTTTTTCCAAATTTTGCTGACTACTGTGATCTGCTTTCATTGTTTACTTTCATTTTACTTTAATTGAAATTCATTTTCTTATTGTGACTGGTAAAAGCTGTTATCATTGGCGATTCTGTTAGAGGGACACTTACATTTCGTGGATTTCATTAAATCTTCGGAATAGATGCCTTACCCGCAAAACAGGGAACTTTAGGTACACAGTCCATTTAAATCCTAACTAAGCGGAAGTATAAAGGACTGTTACAGTATGTGTAACAAAAAGTGTGCGTAGCAAATAAAAATCAGTTTAGGTACTTCGGAAGTTCTGCGGTATGATTATCCTAACTGAATTTATTATCAAGTTCAATCCCAGGAATCTAACAATGTCAACCTCTTCTATTTGCATCCCCCTTCTTTCTCTTCTCCTTCCTTATCGCCCTGAAAAGTTTTCTCATAATGATGTTTGCATTCCTGTTTCGTAGCTCTAAATTAGGTTCTCTGCCCTTTTTTTAAAACTCATGTTACACGCTGTCACCCAAAAACAATCCCTAGAGTGATTTTATTCTTGGCGTAAAAGCGATGTCAATGTAATAGCTACAGTGGTAGCTTGAACTAACAACTTTAGAAACTAAATGTACATTTGACAAGTCAGTTGTGAGCATGCAGTGTTAAGTAGTGGAGGGCGCGCAGGCGTAATGTGTCAGCGTTGTTGTGTCCCAAATCCTAATGGAGCAACATCTATAAATCAAGGGTTCAAGACATTCTACAGAATGTTCTGAAGACGAGAAAAGTATGTGCAAAGTTTATACCGCACATCTTGAACCCGAACAAAAACAACGATGCGTGAACCCGTGCTGCAACTCCACTGAACTGCAAAACGCTCACTTGGTGTCATCTTTACAGACCTACCAGAAAAAGACAAAATTTAAAAATTCACTTGAAGAATCAACGATTTGGAGGCATAAGCGACGTACATGCCACTGTGACGCTCGCACTGAACATCTCGAAGAATGAATTTTCTGACTGTTTCACGTCATTCTGAGCGTTGTACTCAATTGAGGTCAGGTTATACTGAAATGACGAAGTCACGGGATTGTATTGTATTGTATTGTATTGTATTTTAACCGGGGACCTAGAAACGACGGAGACTCCGTCCCCGCCGCAGCCGCAGTGGTCCACAACCCCACGACGACTACCGCAGTCCACTTCACCCCTCCGCCGCCCCACACCGAACCCAGGGCTATTGTGCGGTTCGGCCCCCGGTGGACCCCCCAGGGAACGTCTCACACCAGACGAGTGTAACACCTATGTTTGCGTGGTAGAGTAATGATGGTGTACGCGTACGTGGAGAACTTGTTTGCGCAGCAATCGCCGACATAGTGTAACTGAGGCGGAATAAGGGGAACCAGCCCGCATTCACCAAGGCAGCTGGAAAACCGCCTAAAAACCATCCACAGACTGGCCGGTTCACCGGACCTCGACACAAATCCGCCGGGCGGATTCGTCCCGGGGACCAGGCGCTCCTTCCCGCCCGGAAAGCCGTGCGTTAGACCGCACGGCCAACTAGGCGGGCAAGTCACGGGATACTTCCAAATATCGCGTCGGACCTTCTTTTCTCTGGCGCAGTGCAGCAATTCGACGAGGCACGGACTCAACAAGTCGTTGGGAGTCCTCTGCAGAAATATTAATCCATGCTGCCTCTATAGCCGTTCAATATTGCGGATGTGTTGCCGGTGCAGGTTTTTGTACATCAACTAACCTCTCGATTATGTCCCATAAATGTTCGTTGGGGTTTATATCGGGCGATCTGGGTGGCTCGAACTGTCCACAATGTTCTTCAAACCAGTCGCGATAAACTGTGGCCCAGTGATGTGGGCACTTTCATCCGTAAAAATTCCGCCTTTGTTTGAGAAGGTTGTAACACCATAGCTCTAATGCTGTACTGATTTATTTTGCTTTTGTTTCGTTTAATGTTACATTGCTGTGCTTCTGTTAATGTGTTTGTTTGAATAGATAACACAAAACTGTATACTCCTTTCTTTGTTAAAACTTTGATGTCATGATTTGATTGTATGCTGTGTAGCATATCTCTTGTTTAAATGCTTTGTCCCATTTGGAGGGAACAAAACTTACTGTATATAATTGTAATTTTGTGTGAATAATTTTTTGTAGAAATGTCTATATGTGCAAATGTTCTGTTTTGTTTAAAATGGTTGTTTACTGTTATGTAAATTGCTGATCCTCACTTAGGGCTCTTAGTATTCTGTGTATAAGAGGTGTAGTGGTTCCCCTCGGGAACGGAACTGTGTAGCGCGCGCAAATTGTGGTTGGCCTAGGTAGAAAAGGTGGAACAAGAGTCAGTCAGGGACGAGCTACGAGTCGGGGACGAGCTACCAAACCATGCACTGCCATGTAAAAGATGCATATTGTGCTGGTTCCGAGAGAGGCTTTTTCTGCTTCTTTCCAATGCCTCGGATGGATGAATAAATAGCTGGAACTATTCTGGAATTTGTATCTATCATCGCCACCAAGAAATGACAGAGTCCAGCAATTCAGTCTGCGAATCCACCTACCAACATGCAGTTGCCACCACGTTGCGCAATCACTGTAACGTAATACTATAATGATGTACAGTGAAGGATCAGCTTAATGGATGTGTTATTGTGCTCAAATATAAGGTAATTTGTATCTGAATTTATGTACCAACCTTGATTTTTCTCCTCATCATAACACCTCTCAGGTTCCTTTCCGTTTGAACTAAAGTAATCACCGAGTGTCCCTACTGAAAGAACTTTTATGACCAATGTTATGCTAATTATTGCCTCTTGAATTTAGTAAAAAGAAAGTTAATGTGGCAAGAGAGGGAGTTAAAGTAAATGTTGTTTGCTGAAAATAATTTTCCTATTAAAACTGCTTATTAAAGTGCTGTTGCCAACTGCAAAATTAAAAGTTCTTCAGACTGAGGCTTCTAAAGTTTTGCTTAGCTCATGATCACCTTGATATCTGTAGTAAATTCTAAAAGGTGAGTCAGTTTCTTGCAATTTTGTTAACATTGTGTTTCGATGTAGTAAAAGTGAGAAAGCTGCAGTTGTGAAACGTTATACACTCTTGTTTGCTAAGTGTTTGTCTCTCTTGTGTATTAGAAGTGCATATTAATAGTAATGTTATAAAGACCATTCACTTTGTGTAAGCCCTGAAAGTAATAGTGGGTTTCGGTAGCTGTTATAATTTTGCAAATAGTTTGTGCTGCTCCAACTGTTAGTTTCAATCTTACCGTAAACATATGAGTGTGTCAGAGTTCATTGCACTCGCGTGTGGCCAAGTATAGGTTGTGTTTATCCGCTAAAATTACTAATAACAATTTTCTTCAACGAGAATGTTAATCATTCTTTTGCCTAGTTAGGCTGGCGACCGTTTTCCATTATCAGTTAAACAGTGCAGATAGGCAAAATTTTGTTTGTTACTGTTCAAACATTTACGTAATTCTGACTTTCATTTCCGATAAGCCACCTCTGTTAGGTACAACACGGTCAACATACCAAAATTCCTCTCAGAGGGTAACACTGCTCTGTCGCTTTATACCATAGTTGCTTTAACAAGATAATGTTATTTCACGACCTGCTTCCAACTTTAAGGTTATGGTATAACAGTAGCAGACAGGGGTGTTATAAGGTGAAGTCAATAAATGGCTGCAAATGGTCTGCAAGTAACCGAACATAACCATTTCCAGCCAATAATCAGTTTAATTGGACTAGAGGACCCAGTCCATTCGATGTAAACACATTATAGAGCTACCACCAGCTTGCACAGTGCCTTATTGACAACTTGGGTCCATGGCTTCGTTAGGTCTCCACCGAACTCTAACCCTACCACCAGCTCTTACCATTTGAAATCGGGACTCATCTGACAAGGTCACGGTTTTCCAGTAGGCTAGGGTCCAAACGGTAAATCACAATCCCAAGAGAGGCCTTGCAGGCCATGTCGTACAACTAGGAAGGGCACTCGCTTCAGGCTTCTGCTGCCATAGCCCATCAATGCCAAATTTCGTCGCATTGTCCTAACACAGGGCTTAACAACTGGCCAGTTTTGAGCGCGAGTACTCGCGTCTGCTCAGGCACGTGCTCGCGAGCAGCTACAAGGTCGTGGAGTACGGAGGGAGGTGAGGGAGGGGAAACGCGCGCGCACGTTTGAATAGGGCCGCAGCGTGCCTGTTGAATTCGCGCCGACTGTGTAACGTTTAAAGTACTACGATCAGCTCTTAACAGTCACTTCGCTGGTTAAGAATCATGTGAAGTCGCCGTTGTGTAACCCCAACTATGCTTTCGCAGTTCAACCCCCATTGGGAGGAATTGTATCTGTTTACTGAAACAGATGGTGTTGCAAAATGTTTAGTATGTCACAAAACACTGAATTCTTTTACGAAATTTAATTTGCAGCGACATTATATGTTGTACCACGTGAAAGACTACGGACGTGGAAAATGTGATTGACCAGATCGTGCACAGGAAGTTATTAAACATAAAAGGAAGCTATCCGAAGAAGATCTGGACGACAAAGAAAAATCAACTGAGGCAGCTCTCAGAGTGGGTTACAAAATTGCTTTGCTTTTAGCAAAATCCCTGCGCCCCTTAACTGATGGCGATTTAAGAAAAGAATGTTTGGTAGTTGCAGCGGAACATTTGTGTCCATCTCAAGTTGAACTGTTTCGGATTGTGCCATTATCTAACATGACCATTATGCGTCGCATACAGGACATGGCAGACGACGTCCAGAGCCAGCTTGCAAATATCCGTTAAGATTTTATGGCGTATTCTCTAGCTCTGGACGAAAGTGTTGATATCACTGGAACAGCGCAGCTTGCCATATTTATTAGAGGTGTTAACAGAGATCTTCAGGTGAGGGAGGATCTCCTCGATGTAGTAGCCATGAAGAACACTACAACTGGAGGTGATATTTTAAGTAGTGTTGAAGAAAGTGTTGAAAATATAGGATTGTCGTGGAATTCTTTAGTTTCAGTGTCTACAGATGGTAGAGGCATACACTAAGCTAATAAAATTATGTGGCACGTGTACATTCTCCTTTATATGTTTCATTTGTCGCAGTAATAATTCGTGAGTGATATCCCTGCAGGTGGCCGCGGATTTACATCGACTGGCGGCAGCTGTTGTGTACCCCACGTGACTCTCCCCACTCTCCGCTCTGGTCCGGTAGTGGGGGTAGCGTGCTCGCGCTGCTCCGTGCTCGCGCTTTGCTGCTCACAGCTTGCTCCGCGAGCACGTATGTTGTGAAGCCCTGTCCTAACAGATACGTTCGCCGTACGTCCCGATTTCATTTCTGCGGCTATTTCACGCAGTGTTGGTGTGTGTGTGTTAGCTGTCACTACGTTTACATGCGACACGTGTTCCGACGTAGGAATTTCCGAAACCGTTTCTCGCTGTCTTGTTTACATTTTAGGGACTGAAGCGGATTTGCTAGCCCAGTTAAATATGACGTCTGGAAAACAGCTGATCCGGTTTCTGATTCAATCAAAACCATCGTTATTTGTCGGGTTACCCTCCATTAAGAGGCTGTTGCACACTACTGACTTGTAAATAATAGATTTCAACTATCAGTCGTCCTTTTGAAATTTTATTGGCAGATCTAGATTTCAGCTAGAAACTACCGGCCAACAGGCATTACATGCATTGATAAAAAACGATAGTGCACTGAGAATGGCTAGTTTCTAGCTGAAATCTAGATCTGCCAATAAAATTTCAAAAGGCCGACTGATAGCTGAAATCTACTATTTACAAATCGTTATTTGTGTTCACTTAAACATTGCAAGTAGACAGCTTCATGCTCAGTCTAACATTTCCGCGTTTCCTTCACTGCCCAATAAGTCCATATTAACCAGTTATTCTGAAAAGAAGACTTAACTTGACAACCCAAGCACCTTTCAAAATCGTCTGCATTTACATAGGATCGAAAAATCGATTGTGGACTTGGAAAACCAGCAAATGGAAGTGGATTTTCAGAATAGATTTTGAAGAGTTTATATTGTAAGTTGGTCATGTCATTTTGGTTTTTGTATGTTGTCGATGTGCACGTCAGAGGGAGAGCTAGTTACGTTACAGTTAAACAATCTTTGGTCTTGTAGTGGCACAGTCTTTGCCTCTGAGCAGTCTGACACATTCTTACATGAAGTGTGCTAGGTGACGGACGTGTCCAGTACTGCTGTTTTGACTTGTGATTTTATCTGTTAGATGAAGAAAGATTTATTGTAAAGGACAGCGAGGATGATTATGATGAGTATATTGAAATGTGAAAGCAGAGCTGAGAGAACGACCACGCCACTTCCCTACGTCATGCATTAACATGTTATCTGATTAAGCTGTTTACTTTTCATAGAAATTCTCTGTTAACATTGTACCCTCTCTAAATCATTTTTCACTTCGTCAAGCAAAGTACTCTTTAGACCTGTGATATGTGTGAAGTTCACGCCAAGTTTTCACTCTGTCTTTTTGAATACATTCTTCATTCTAAAATGGTTGTCTTGGATTATCATTTCATAGGAATAGTTACTCTCCCCACCCCACTGTTTATCATTACGCATTACCACATGCAACAGTTTTAATATGTATTCAGAAGTAGAAACCTAGCTCCGCCGTTGCCTCCTTGCTGTTTGCTGTTGTTTTTTCAAGAAACCTGCAACATGGTTCAAATGGCTCTGAGCACTATGGGACTCAACTGCTGTGGTCATAAGTCCCCTAGAACTTAGAACTACTTAAACCTAACTAACCTAAGGACAGCACACAACACCCAGCCATCACGAGGCAGAGAAAATCCCTGACACCGCCGGGAATCGAACCCAGGAACCCGGGCGTGGGAAGCGAGAACGCTACCACACGACCACGAGATGCGGGCAAGAAACCTGCAACAATGTTGTCAAAACGCGAGGTAAGTGGAAATTTTGATTAAGGCGAGATAACTGTTTTACTTCAGTTGCACATTTAATATAAATTCAGATCACTTAAAGTTCTGTTAAAATTAGTTTCTGTCTAGCTGTCTAGTCAAGGGTTAGCATGCGAGTTTAATTTAGATAACAGTTTGTGGGCCAGTTTTGGTGATACGTAGATTTTTTATAGAGTGGGAGGTAAATTTGGGCTAAATTTCAAAAATAGTTCAAATGGCTATAAGCACTATGGAACTTAGCATCTGAGGTCATCAGTCCCCTAGACCTAGAACTACTTTAACTAACCTAAGGACATCACACACATCCATGCAAGAGACAGGATTCAAACCTGCGACCGCAGCAGCTGCGCGATTCCGGACTGAAGCGCCTAGAACGGCGGCTAAATTTCATACAGAAACAAATATACTGCGGATGTTACAACGTGACCACTCACAAGGGAACCTCCCCATCGCACCCCCCTCAGATTTAATCACAAGTTGGCACAGTGGATAGGCCTTGAAAAACTCAACACAGATCAATCGAGAAAACAGGAAGAAGTTGTGTGTAACTATGAAAAAGATAAGCAAAATATACAAACTGACTAGTCCATGTGTCAGATAGGCTGCATCAAGGGGACTGTAAGCTCCGAAGCGCCGTGGTCGCGTGGTTAGCGTGAGCACCTGCGAAACGAAAGGTCTTTGGTTCAAGGCTCCCTCGTATGAAAAATTTTTTATTTTCAGACTATTATCAAAGTTAAGGCACTCAAACATAATCAACTTCGCTCTCCAAAATTCCAGGACATGTTCAGATTTGCTTGGACACATGCAAGATTTGACGGTCTACACACGGAAAAATTTGAAAACGTTATGAACATATGTTTTGACAGAGCACAGGGAAAACTGTGCGACTGTGAAACTGTTGCAGTCATTTGTTGCAGTTCATGTGACAAACTCTTATGTTTTCATCACTTTTTTGGGAGCGATTATCACATCCACAAGAAAACCTAAATCGGCAAGGTAGAAGAATCTTTTTACCCATTCGCCAAGTGTACAAGTTAGATGGGTCGACAACATATTCCTGTCAGGTGACGCGCATGCCGTCACCAGTGTCGTATAGAATATATCAGACGTGTTGTCCTTTGGAGGAATCGGTTGACGTATGACCTTGCGAGCAAATGTTTTCGGTGCCCACTGGACAGGCACGTCATTTCGTCTACTAATCGCACGGTTTTGCGGTGCGGTGGCAAAACACAGACACTAAACTTATTACAGTGAACAGAGACGTCAATGAACGAACGGACGGATCATAACTTAGCGAGAATAAAGAAAGTAAAATTTTCACCCCATGGAATAATTGAACTAAGGACCTCTATCTCCAGAGCCGCTCACGCTAACTACGGGACCACGGCGCTCCTGAGCTCACAATGTCCTTAATGTTGCTTATGTTGCATATGGACTACTCAGTTCGTATATTTTGCTTATTTTTTTCGTAGTTCCACACAACTTCTTCTTGTTTTCTCGATTGATCTGTGTCCAGTTTTTCAAGGCCTATCCACTGTGCCAACTTATAACTAAATCTGAGGGGGGTGCGATGGGGAGGTTCCCTTGTCAGAATCGGTTTTCGGAAATCGGTTTTCGGAAATCGGCCTACGAAATCCGGTTTTGGGAGCCGCATGTAAACGGGGTGACTGACAACTCTCCTCAAACGCCGCTACTTTCCGTCGTTAAGTGAACGCCGTCGGCCACTGTGTTGTCCGTGGTGGAAGGTAATGCCTCCTCATATGTGGTATTGTCCGCCCCGATAGGTGAGTGGTCAGCGTGACGGATTGCCGTTTTATGGGCCCGGGTTCGATTTCCGGCTGGGTCGGAGATCGGGACTGGGTGTTGTGTTGTCTTCATCATCATTTCATCCCCATCCGGCGCGCAGGTCGCCCAATGTGGCGTCGAATGTAGTAAGACCTGCGCCAAGGCGGCATGACCCGCCCCGTAAGGGCCTCCCCGGCAATAACGCCAAACGCTTATTTCCATTTCCATATGTGGTACTCTCGGCACGCCGTTGACACAGTGGATCTCGGAATACTGAATTCCCAAACGATTTCCGAAATGTCCCACACGTCTAGCTCCAACTACCGTTCCGCTTTCAGAACAGTTAATTCACGTCGTGGGGCCATAATCACGTCGGAAACCTTTTCGCATGAATCATCTGACTACAAATGACAGCTCCGCCTAAGCACTGACCGTTTGTACCTTGAGTACGCGATACTACAGCATATGCGCATATCGTAATCCCATGATTTTTGTCGCCTCAGTGTGTATAGAATAGGCCTACCTGAAGCATTGAAACCACCATCTTAACTTTTATCTATTTTTTATTATTCCAGTCTCAAAAGATTTTGGGATGAATAGATGCAACAACAAAAAAATATAGCATTCGGGGATTTCTTTAAACTAGCTACCGCTACGGTTCCAGTCGCTTTGGCGGGACGCATGAAATTAAAGTATCTTCTCTCTGTCTCTCTTCCTTGTACACGCAGACAGACACAAGCGCGCGCGCGCGCACACACACACACACACACACACACACACACACGTACACACTGCTGTGCAGCAGTCGGAGTAGTAGTTTTTAGTACATACATTTCAACGAGTCAGCACAGTAGTAAAGAGCACGTAGAGACGAGAGGAGGGTAAAAAGAATGTATCCTGTGGTACTTGTGTTGCGTGCGCTATGAAAGGAGCAGCAACGTAAATCCAAACGTTTCAGTGCCATCTTAAAGAGCATGGGGCTACTACTCGAATGTCTCGCAGCGTGCAATCACATTCGGATCGTGAACGAGGAGTTTCGCAGACAGAGAGTAATAACAGGCTGGCCGTGTCGTGAAGCGCTGCCGACCGCCCCCTACCGTACCCCCTGGCTACACGCGTAATTGCGCCCGACCAGACTGGGATGCATTGTGTGGCGTCGCTCCGCAGCTAGCTGGCTCACCGTGGACGGGTTCGGCCTATCAGTAATTTATCCGCCGCTCGACGTGTGATTAGTCCGACAAGACAGCCGGCGTCCACCCTAATGGGCCGCCGGCCCTGCCCACTACGCCACCGGCTCTGCACCGGCACCCGCCTCGCTTCACCTCGAACTGTCTAACAGCACCAGACGGTAGTCATGTGGAAAACTGGGTTGACTCTCTTGATCAATGTCATAGTGCCCCATGTATCCTAAAGAGTTTCGGGAGAAACCCTTGATGGAACTGAACCTAAAAAGTACACTACTGGCCATTAAAATTGCTACACCACGAATACCACGTGCTACAGACGCAAAATTTAACCGACAGGAAGAGGATGCTATGATATGCAAATGATTAGCTTTTCAGAGCATTCACTCAAGGTTGGCGCCGGTGGCGACACCTACTATGTGCTGACATGAGGAAAGTTTCCAACCGATTTCTCATACACAAACAGCAGTTGACCGGCGTTGCCTGGTGAAACGTTGTTGTGATGCCTCGTGTAAGGAGCAGAAATGCGTACCATCACGTTTCATACTTTGATAAAGGTCGGACTGTAGCCTATCGCGATTGCGGTTTATCGCATCGCGACACTGCTGCTCGCGTTGGTCGAGATCCAATGACTGATAGCAGATTATGGAATCGGTGGGCTCAGGAGGGTAAAACGGAACGCCGTGCTGGATCCCAACGGCCTCGTATCACTAGCAGTCGAGATGACAGGCATCTTATCAGCATGTCTGTAACGGATCGTGCAGCCACATTTCGATCCCTGAGTTAACAGATGGGGACGTTTGCAGGGCAACAAACATCTGCACCAACAGTTCGACGACGTTTTCAGCAGCAAGGACTATCGGCTCGGAGACCATGGCTGCGGTTGCCCTTGACGGTGCATCACAGACAGGAGCGCCTGCGATGGTCTACTCAACGACGAACCTGGTTGCACGAAAGGCAAAACATCATTTTTTCGGATGAATCCAGGTTCTGTTTACAGCATCATGATGATCGCATCCATGTTTGGCGACATCGCGGTGAACGCACGTTGAATGCGTGTATTCGTCATCGCCATACTGGAGTATCACCCGGCGTGATGGTATGGGGTGCCATTGGTTACACGTCTCGGTCACCTCTTGTTCGCACTGACGGCACTTTGAACAGTGGTCATTACATTTCAGATGCGTTACGACCCGTGGCTCTACCCTTCATTGGATCCCTGCGAAACCCTACATTTCAGCAGGATAATGCAGGACCACATGTTGCAGGCCTTGCACGGGCCTTTCTGGATACAGAAAATGTTCGACTGCTGCCCTGGCCAGCACATTCTCCAGATCTCTCACGAATTGAAAACGTCTGGTCAATGGTGGCCGAGCAACTGGCTCGTTACAATTGAAGCTGTATGCGCAGCTGTATCTGTACACGCCATCCAAGCTCTGTTTGACTCAATGCCCAGCCGTATCAAGGCCGTTATTACGGCCAGAGGCGGTTGTTCTGGGTACTGATTTCTCAGGATCTATGCACCCAAACTGAGTGAAAATGTAATCACATGTCAGTTCTAGTATAATATATTTGTCCAATGAATACCCGTTTATCATCTGCATTGTTTCTTGTTGTAGCAATTTTAATGGTCAGTAGTGTAGTTAATGTTTGTTGAGCAGTCGGGGATGTGCTTACACTGAGGTGACCAAAGTCACGGAATACCCCGTAGTATCGTTTCGGACCTCCTTTTGCCCATTGTAGTGCAGGGACTCGGCGTGGTACGGACTCAATATCTCGCAGGAACTCCACTGCAGAGATACTGAGCCATCCAGCCTCTGTAGCCGTTAATAATTGAGAGGGTGCTGCCGGTGCAGAATTTTGAGCACGAACTGACCTCTCGATTAATGAATGATCGAAGGGATTCGTGTCGGGCGATCTGGGTGGCCAAACCATTCACTGAAACTGTCCAAAATTTTCTTCAAATAAACCGCAAACAACTGTGGCCTGGTGACATGGCCCATTGCGATCCATAAAAATTCCATCGTTGTTTGGTAAACATGAAATCCATCAATGCCTGCAAATGGCTCAAAAATGTTCAAACGAGTGTGAAATCTTATGGAACTGCTAAGGTAATCAGTCCGTAAGCTTACAAACTACTTAACCTAAATTATCCTAAGGACAAACAGACACACCCATGCCCGAAGGGGGACTCGAACCTCCGCCGGGATCAGCCGCACAGTCCATGACTGCAGCGCCTAAGACCGCGTTTTTTTTTCTTCATTTTGTTCGCTTTTGTTAGTTGCATCTGCTCGGGGCGGACGCCGTAAGACAATCGTTTAAGTTCGCTGTTGATCGTTTAACTCAGTATTTTTAATTACAGAGGGCAGCTAACCCTCTGACCGAACACGCTGAGCTACCGTGTCGGCGTCCGCTCGGCTAATCCTGCGCGGCTGCAAATGGTCTCCAAGTAGGCGAACATAACCATATCCTGTCAGTGATCGGTTCAGTAGATTCCATCTACACACAGCCCACATCATGGAGCCACCACCAGCTTCCACAACCGGAGTCTGTAGCTTCGTGCGGTCTGCGCCACAATCGAAACCTATCATTAGCTCTTACCTACTGAAATCGCGACTCATTTGATCAGGCCGCGGTTTTTCAGACGTCCAGGGTGCAACCGATGTGGTCTCGATCCCGGGAGAGGCGCTGCATTCGATGTCGTGCTCTTAGCAGAGACACTCGCATCGGTCGTCTGCTGCCATGACCCATTAATACGAAATATCGCCACACTGTTCCAACGGATGCGTTCGTCGTACGTCTCGCACTGCTTCCTGCGGTTTTCATATAGTGTTGCGTGTCTGTTAGCACTTACAACTCTACAAAAACGCCGTTGATCTTGCTCGTTAGTTGAAGGCCGCCGGTCACTGCGTTGTCTGTGGTGGGGGATAAGGCATGAAATGTGGTATTCTCGGCACGCTCATAACACTGGAGATTATGGAATATTGAATTCCGGAACGATTTCCTAAATGAAATGTCCCATGCTTCTAGCTCCAACTGTAAGTAGGCTGTTTAGGTTTCTATGTTGGTAACGCCAAGTAGTGCTTTGTATGACAATCGCTGACTGCGCTGGGTGCAGTCTCTGGTTGGTTGGACTCATTGTTGGAATATTCACTAGTGTACTGTTGGGCAGTTGGATGTGAGCCGCCAGCGGTTGTGGATGTGGGGAGAGAGATGCCAGAGTTTTGAGAATGGACGATCTGAACGTGTGTCTGTCAGAAAAAGCAAATGTGTACAACTGGATGTCATGAACTGATATATATATATATATATACACTCCTGGAAATGGAAAAAAGAACACATTGACACCGGTGTGTCAGACCCACCATACTTGCTCACACGCACGGCACAGCGGACACACCAGGAACCGCGGTGTTGGCCGTCGAATGGCGCTAGCTGCGCAGCATTTGTGCACCGCCGCCGTCAGTGTCAGCCAGTTTGCCGTGGCATACGGAGCTCCATCGCAGTCTTTAACACTGGTAGCATGCCGCGACAGCGTGGACGTGAACCGTATGTGCAGTTGACGGACTTTGAGCGAGGGCGTATAGTGGGCATGCGGGAGGCCGGGTGGACGTACCGCCGAATTGCTCAACACGTGGGGCGTGAGGTCTCCACAGTACATCGATGTTGTCGCCAGTGGTCGGCGGAAGGTGCACGTGCCCGTCGACCTGGGACCGGACCGCAGCGACGCACGGATGCACGCCAAGACCGTAGGATCCTACGCAGTGCCGTAGGGGACCGCACCGCCACTTCCCAGCAAATTAGGGACACTGTTGCTCCTGGGGTATCCGCGAGGACCATTCGCAACCGTCTCCATGAAGCTGGGCTACGGTCCCGCACACCGTTAGGCCGTCTTCCGCTCACGGCCCAACATCGTGCAGCCCGCCTCCAGTGGTGTCGCGACAGGCGTGAATGGAGGAACGAATGGAGACGTGTCGTCTTCAGCGATGAGAGTCGCTTCTGCCTTGGTGCCAATGATGGTCGTATGCGTGTTTGGCGCCGTGCAGGTGAGCGCCACAATCAGGACTGCATACGACCGAGGCACACAGGGCCAACACCCGGCATCATGGTGTGGGGAGCGATCTCCTACACTGGCCGTACACCACTGGTGATCGTCGAGGGGACACTGAATAGTGCACGGTACATCCAAACCGTCATCGAACCCATCGTTCTACCATTCCTAGACCGGCAAGGGAACTTGCTGTTCCAACAGGACAATGCACGTCCGCATGTATCCCGTGCCACCCAACGTGAAGGTGTAAGTCAACTACCCTGGCCAGCAAGATCTCCGGATCTGTCCCCCATTGAGCATGTTTGGGACTGGATGAAGCGTCGTCTCACGCGGTCTGCACGTCCAGCACGAACGCTGGTCCAACTGAGGCGCCAGGTGGAAATGGCATGGCAAGGCGTTCCATAGGACTACATCCAGCATCTCTACGATCGTCTCCATGGGAGAATAGCAGCCTGCATTGCTGCGACAGGTGGATATACACTGTACTAGTGCCGACATTGTGCATGCTCTGTTGCCTGTGTCTATGTGCCTGTGGTTCTGTCAGTGTGATCATGTGATGTATCTGACCCCAGGAATGTGTCAATAAAGTTTCCCCTTCCTGGGACAATGAATTCACGGTGTTCTTATTTCAATTTCCAGGAGTATATATATATATATATATATATATATATATATATATATATATATATATATATATATATAATGACTCTTTAACACTATTAAGGTAAATACATTGTTTTTGTGAGGTAAATGATTCACCAAAGGTATAGGTTACTGTTAGTCAGGGGCATTCTTTTGTAGGGATTATTGAAAGTCAGACTGCGTTGCGCTAAAAATATTGTGTGTCAGTTTAGTGATGATCAGAATAAGAAAAGAGATCAAAAATGGTTCAGATGGCTCTGAGCACTATGGGACTTAACTGCTGTGGTCATCAGTCCCCTAGAACTTAGAACTACTTAAACCTAACTAACCTAAGGACATCACACACATCCATGCCCGAGGCAGGATTCGAACCTGCGACCGTAGCAGTCTCGCGGTTCCGGACTGAGCGCCTAGAACCGCTAGACCACCGCGGCCGGCAAGAAAAGAGAGAACTGTCTGAGTACGTTCAGTTTTGCTCAGCTGTTTGAAAATCAAATCAAGTAAGAGTTTTTCAGCATTGTCTTTTTTTTTTTTTTTTACATACAAAGGGGAAGTTTCACAACTACCATTCTGTGTTCAAAACCTATTAAGCCCTCTCGCGCCGCCATATCCATGCCGGAAACCGTTTCACATGAAACACCTTATTACATATGACAGCTCCATCAATGCACAGCCCTTTTATACCTTGTGTACGCGAAACTACCGCCATCTGTATTTGTGCATATCGGAATCCCACTAGTTTTGTCACGTTAAGTATAACAGAATACCGTAACCTAACCAGGGCTTGGGAGAATTCCGACACTCGGTGAAACATTACAGAGAGTTACGAGTGAGTTGTTTTTGAGTCTTAGCAAATATGAACAAAAAACTAGAAGTTTGTGAACAGTTTCCGCTAAGCAGCTATGGAGAGGGTGTCCGGACAGTTAGCGCGAGCGAGCGACGTTCTTTTACCGGCAGGACGATAACACGTGGTCACAAGACAGCCGATGGACAGCAGGTAGTTATTAGACCCTGAAGCATACGTCTGCAGACATGGTACACATTTTAATAACATGAAATACGTTTCGGAAGACTAGTACCGTAAATGCAAGAGCATCAAATCAATCAACTGAGTGCAGTACGTCGTGTAAAAAATTGCCAAATTGAATCGTAAACATACAGTATTTAAAATTAAACCATTCATCCTACCACATATGTTTACACTTAGTAATAAATAATTCTATCACATACAATAAACCATATGGCCGGTAATGTCGTTGCAAAGTAGGCATCATCGAGATGAACAACAAATATTACATTGTGTTCTCAAATATTCTGTAATATTAAGTTTATATATCTAACTGTGCCAACAAGGTCGCTATCCACAATTACGCTAATAAAACGAAACACCATGTAGTTATTAGTCCGCCCCCTTAACTGAATAGTCTGCGCATCTGACTGCCATTCAGCGGTCCTGGATTCGACTCCCTGCCAGGTCGTAGATTTTCTCCCCTCGGTGACTGGTTCTTCTGTTGCTATCATCATTTCATCATCATCAACTCGCAGATCGCCTAGTGCAGCGTCAGCTGAAAAGACTTCCAACTCGGCGTCCGCACTTCTCTAGGCCACCAGTGAAATACTATCAATCATTTTTTTGTTCATATCTGTCGGTTTATTAATCTATGATCAGTGCTGATTACAGTCTGAATGAGGGTGCTCTTAAAAGCACAAATAAGTTGATGTTAATGCAGTATGTAATTAAAAATGATAAGAACTATTGTCAGCTGGCACGTCATGGAATGACCTATCAGCTAGAATACGTGTTTTAGTTGTATCATCGTCAGCATTGGAGTGGTGGTCCATTTGCACGTACGTCAAGTGCGATATTGCAGTGGATGTCCCAAGGAATATAGCGTAGAACTTCGGAACAACACTAGCACTGCAGTACGTGGATGTACGAGTACAGGTTGTAGACACATATGGCCGATATATTGAAGTTTGAGTCTGGCCCTGAGCTGTGGTCGGGTAGCCTAATGATAAAGCGACCGCTTGCGATTAGCGGGAAATCCAGGGTCAAGTCAGACAGAAATCAAGACGTCACTCTTAACGGAAAACAATCAACAGATTTAAGGGTAATTTCACGAGTACCCCGGGGTAGTGTCATAGGACCGTAATTGATTAAACGACTACTGGATAGTAGAAGGCGTCGAACGCTCCTTACGATTGTTTGCAGATCATGCGGTTGTCTATAACAAAATAGCTACGACAGACTTGCAGAAAGATTTGTAGAGGACTGATAAATGGTGCCGTAACGCAAATGAATGTAACACATTGCGTATACATAGGAAAAGAAAGCAAGTGCTGTACTACAACACTTTTATTGAGAAACTGCTTGAAACAGTATCTGCCGTAAAATATGCGGGAATGACCATATAAAATAAGCAGTAGGAGTAGCAGTTGCTAGACTGACATTCATAGGAAGAATCTTGAGGAAGTCTCTTATAAGGCACTTATTCGATAGATTCTTGAATATTGTTCATCAGTATGGGATCGTTACCAGGTAGGACTGATAGAAAATGCACAGAAGATCCAGCGAGGAACGGTGCGTTTCGTCACGGGATCGTTTAGTCGGCGAGATAACGTTAGTAACATGCTGAATAATCTCCATTGACAGACGTTACAAGAGAGGCATTGTGCATCATGAACAGGCTTACTAAGAGAGAGAGAGAGCAGTTTTCAGGAAGAGTGGGACACAATATTACTTCCTCACACCTACATCTCGCGTAATAGAAAATTTGAGAAATTAGAGCCAAGACAGAGGCTTACTGACAATCATTCTTCCCAAGCGCCATTCACGAATGGAACTGAGTGGGAGAGGGTGGGGTGGGAATCCGTTAGTGGTACCAGAAATACCCTCCGCCACACACCATTACGAGGCTTTAGGAATATGATGCAGATGTAGATGTACAAGTAGCTAACACACGCTTGATCTGTGGCCCTTGAGTCGGACGTAATAATAGAAAATTTCACTGGAAGCATTTGGCCTTCAAAAGCAAGATAGGTAGTGGCATAAGATTCCTATTCAGCACACAAATACCGGTGTTCTGGATTAGATTCCAAACCGTTTTGCGGTGTCTCAAAACGTAAGGAGTATGACACAGTTGAATAATCATCCCAGACTTTTTGTTGCGAGAGTGTCCCCAGTGAAGGGTAAGAGAGGTAAGTTACGCCCCTTGCCCCAACTTCCATCCGCTAGAAAGAAAAGTATCTGCAAAACTAGCTAGCGGGCTGTCCTGCTAAACAGACAGACATATCAGTTCAGTAACATTCTGATAAAGGCCAGAACATATAATGAATACTGACTAGTAGAAAGTGTACTCAGAGTTGTGAATCTCAAAAGTATTTCTTTATTCATCGAGAAACTAATAAGGTTCTGATAGAAGCTGGAAAAATGAATTAAAATTTGTGGCACGGCTGCGATTTGAGCCCACGTCTCCTGTTTACTAGGCAGAAACCACCATAGTAGTATGGTCAACACAGCTGCACGTACTACCGTAGTCTAATGCTCTCATTAACACAAACTTCACATCGAATCTTCAGCCCATTTTTCCCTTCTTAAATCGTCACTATTGCCGAGGCTTTCCGGTACTGGAATAGCACCCCAGCTTTGTACGTAATGGGGAGACGCTGTCTGTACTTTAAGCTGATGTAATTACAATATCCTTGAGGCGTATGAGCCCCAAATTTCTCTTCAATAAGGATAGAAGCTGAAAAAATGAAATAAAATTTGTGCTGCTGCCGGGACGTGAACTCGGCTGACGATTTAAGAAGGAAAAAAGTGGGAAGAAGGTGTGAACTGAAGTTTGTGTTAGGGCAGTTCGTGTAGATGTGCTAACCATATTGCTGTTGTCATGTAATGGTTAGCACATCTGCATAGCAACAGGCTTTTGTAACATCTCGTACACCAGCCATAGCTGCATGCTCTTCCTCTGGCTGTTGTCAACGACAGAGTCGGTGTGTGATCTTTAGTTGGTGGGCACTTCTTCCCTAATCCTCCTAAATCAGTGGTTGCCAACATATGGGTAATTACACCCTGAAGACTAAATTAAATTTTTCTGAAGGGTAAAAACTACATTATTCTCAAAAGACCATTACTATTATCACAATTTTGTAAGACTCTAATACTGATTATAAGGGCCGTTCAAAGGCATAATTACAGAAACCAGTACATGTATGTTAGAAGTATTGATCGTGACTGTTGAGACATTTGTCCCACTGTGACACAAGGCGTTGAATGGCTGTCTCATAAAATTCCCGGGGATACGATGCGAACCAGTTCCGCAGGAGCAAATGGTCGTCGTCCACACAAGTGCAGGATACGTTAGGCTGACGTCCTTCTTTGACCAAGATGGCGCCCTGCTGACTCATTTCCTGCAGCGCGAGACAACAGTGAATGCCCAGCGTTACTCGCAAAACTTGACCACCCTTCGCCAAGCGATAGAATCAAAAAGGCCACGCAATCTCACCCGTGGGGTCTTTCTGCTCTACGACAATGCAAAACTTCATAGGTCAACACAATCGCGGCACTCCTGCAGAAATTCAAACGGGAGGTTCTCGGCCACCCTCCATATAGTCCGGATCTCTCTCCCTGTGATTACGACAGTTTTGGTCCCCTTAAAAAGGCTCTGAGGGGCAAACGATTCACCTCGGACGACGACGCCCAGCTGTACGTGCGGAACTGGTTAACATCGCAGCCCCAGGAATTTTATGAGACAGACATTCAGCGCCTTGTGTCATAGTGGGACAAGTGTCTCAGCAGCCAGGATCAATACTTCTTACATACAGCTACTGATTTCTGTAATTATGCCACCGGCTCGTTTCTTTTTGAACGTCCCTTATATATAAGTTATCAATCATTAATTTTTCTCGATTAGCAGCAGTAATGCGGTAGAGGTTACAGGTTCCTCACATAGTCCATCCACTACACACGTATGTTGTGCTTTGTCCTGTACATCGCTGATGTTAAAAGTGAGACAAAAACGTAAATATCTCAAGAAAATGTCTTCTCGAAGTTGTAGATAGTATCTGCAGTAGCTCAGAAATTGCTTCATTATTCGCTTCGAAAGAGATTAATTGACAGCATTCACAGCAGGAACTACATAACAGCTACTATAATGATGTACACAGTATTATTATTATTATTATTATTACTACGACTATTAGTGGCTGTGGTCAGATACAAAGTACTAACAGCCTGAAGTTTGCCGATTTCTGCCAGGTCAGAAGTAAGGAGTGCAGTAATGAAATGATTTACGAACAGTAATTATAGTGGACACATTTTAACTTGTTTGATTTTAAATAGGGTTGCAGTACACAGATCAAGCAAGTGCCTCGATGGAGAGGAGTAATGCAGGGGAAGTGTGTTTTGTAACAAGTGTCTCCCTTCACTGTGGATAGGTAGCTTCCTTTTCCGAGAGGGAGTTACAGGTAGCACTTGCGATGCACCACGAATTCCTTCCTCATTCATTCTAACACCGCCCCCTCCCCCCTCCCCCCTCCCCATACGCAATACACAAACTAAATGTCATTCATCTTTATAACCATTCATTCTACAGTTTACTTACGTGCTAAAGTTGGTGATAATGTGGAGGGGGTAAGGGGGCAGGAGGAGGGATGGCGGGGATACTAGCTAATGTCCGATTGCACTCAGGGTTAATGGTATAAGAAAGGTTGGAAACCACTGTCCTAAGTGGAAAGTCTTTTGGGCATAAGAAAGCGGCTGAAGCTTGAATTATTTCCACAGGACGACCACGATTCCAACGCTCATTCCAGAGACACTTGTAAAAGTACTCGTAGTGAGGACAACCTTGCAGAAGCTCTCCATCTGGAATCAGGACATGGACAATGAAACGGCCTACATTCTGCTGCTGATTCGAACTGGCTATAAGGGCTCAATGTCGAAATAATTTCGTGCAGTGATCTGGAGCCCGAAAAACAGAGGAGCCATCAGGCAGTCGTCGTAGGATGTGGAAGTGGCGTGCACTCTGGGACGGAGGCAGTGTATTGTGTAGGTAATCAGCGCTGACCAGCCAGGTTACTTGCTGCTCTCCAGAAGATTGAGAGAGCCCGAAGTGCATTATTGGGTGCCACTGTGGAATTTGAGGAATTACGCTTAGGCGCTATGCGGATTGGTGAGCATAGATTCGTATGGCAAAGGGAAAGACCTCAGTGTAGAGTGTGCAACTATTAACTAGCAGGAGGAGGTGTTGTCTGGAAGTGAGGGTTCTTCAATACCAAGAATTTTCTTTTTATTTCCGTGTAGCTCTGAATGCGGTGATTTTGTGTTCCTTTCTTCCCTTATTGACTTCGAAGTTTGCTGCTTTGTTGTGTGGCAGTTGTCGGTGACAGTACTTGAGAGGCAGCTGGAAGTGGTGCAGCTATTGTATGTAACTGGTGAACATGTTCCACTACAATGATCGGATATCAGCATCTGAGGTCGGATCTCAGAATGTTTCTAAAAGTAGTTGGACTCCCATAGAGGTTTTAATCAGAGACTTGGGAGTAGTGAGAAACTTTAACCTGCCTCGTGGGTCGAAACGAAGCTGGTGATCGTTAACTAGTCTCATTTGTACGTATAACTGAGAATCAAGGGGAGTTTTCGTAGGAACAGGAATTTTACGCCGCGCCAATAGGACAGGGCATTTTGGTTCTGGAGAGATGCCACACGTAAGTACGTTGTGAAACTCCAAGCGAGGGTCTGGTTGAGCAGAACGTATCAGGCCACAGGAACTTCGGTCTAAAAAATTTCACAAACCTTTATTTCAATTTTTAATTTAGCGGGATCGTGAAGCTTTTATCATTTACATCATGAGCTGAACCAACTTGTTCAAGTTGTCTTGATAACTTAAAATCAACAAGCATAACAGAAAAGTTGTGGAACGTCCCCTTTAGACAATTATGTATTTTTGTGCTGGTAAACCTCTTACGTTATTTGATTTTCAAACAGCTGTGCAAAACTGAACGTACTAAAACTTTTCTCTCTTTACTTATTCTGATCAACACTAAACTGAGACACAATATTTTTAGCTCAACGCAATCTGGCTTTCAATAATCCCTACAAAAGAATGGCCGTGGCTAACAATAACCTATACCTTTCATGAATCACTTACCTCACAAAAATCTTCGTTAGTCGAACTACTGCAATACAGCGAGCGCCAATACTGCCAGCTAAATAAAAGGTTCTAACTATTGAAAGCACTAACTACTGATAGGTTTAGTTAGCAAATGAAAGGCTTTGATAGAGAACAAACAATGTATTTACCTTAATAATATTCAAAAGTCATCATATATATATCAGTTCATGATATCCAGTATTAGAAATTTACTCTTTCTGATGGAAACACGTCCAGATCGTCCACTCTCAAAACTCCGCCATCTCTCTCCCCACATCCACCACTGCTGACGGCTCATCTCTAACTGCGAAACGCTACGCGCCGTTCACATCCAACTGCCCAACATTACAATAGCAAATATTATAACAATGCAAACCAGCCACAGACTGCACACAGCACAGTCAGTGATTTTCATACAGAGCGTACGTGGCGTTACCAACATAAAAACCTAAACAGCCTACTTACATATGTTAATCTGAATACTTGCACAATGTTAAATTTAAGACTTATGAAAGACTTTCTTCATAACAGTTGGGAAGACAGTTCATTCTTTGCCTCCACACGTGGATACAACTGTTCAGACGGATAGTTACAGTTCGATAACACAACTGCAACAGAGAAAAGTCTTCACAGTAAAACAGTCACAAGATACAACGTATGCACGAGAACATCGAGCAAAATCGATCCGCACACTGAATTCATCACTTACAGAGTGATTAGCAAAGCAGAAAAGTTATTTCATTTTAATGTATCTCCTCTAATCAGCGTATGGCAAACTATAAACCTTTATATCACTAGTTTCAAACATTCAAGTTTTAAAACAACTCAAGGTCTGCAGTATAATTGTTAAATGCATTGATAATGATACTAGCAAAACTTTAAGTCATCAACTGATGCACGTAGTTTAGCGTATAAAACTGCTTTATAATTATTTTTTTATTTCACTAACACAACAAGAGCGCAACAGGTAGGATAAGGGCTAGTGACTGTCCAATACCCTATTTACAGAAAACTGCAGTTCCTTACAACCACTTGCAGGAGAAATCATGATAATATAACTGATGACTAAAAAAATTAACCATTCTTTTTAAGAAAAATTAAAACAAATGTATCTAACAGAAACTGGCTCGGCTAATAAGGAATTAACACGCGATGCTAATCTTTGAGACTGCAGCCAACTGATTTATCCACCATAAATTAGCTCCAAGACATGCCCCAATCATCAACGGCCAACATGCTTCAATGTCCAAATGGCATCAAAACGCTGTGCTCAAAGCCGACAGCACCTCACGCTAACTGGAACTTGCTTCACTCCACTACACCTTAGTCAAATCACATAAATCGTGAAATTATTCTGGACAAGTGGATCTCTATTGTAGTTATAACAGATTAACCCTCTGAACGAATTAGTCTCCAGAACTTGACTACCACATCTGACACGCTTGTGGCGACTCAAATCAAGATCGCCACTGTTCGTAACAGGGTGTACTATGAATTGTCAAAACCAACTACTGTGTAACAGTTCCAGTGTTGTCCGCACCTTATGGTCTGCTGGTTAGCGTTGCTGCCTGTGCATCATGGGGTCCTGGGTTCTATTCCCAGCCGGGTCGGTGATTTTCTTCGCCCGGAGACTTGGTGTTTGTGTTGCCCTCATCGTTTCATCATCACTCAGGAAATGGCGAGAGTGGACAGTGTAAAGATTGGGCACTTGTACGGGCGCTGATTACCACACAGTTGAGCGCCCCACAAACCAAAATCATCATCATCAGTTCCAGTGTTGACGTGGCAATTTGGGCAAGTTCCGAAAGCGAATTAATCACCAACAAATCGTCACTGCGCTACTGGCAGACATTCGATTTAAGTGCGCCACCGTTACGCGTATGCTGGCACTCAGAATATCAGTCTTACGTCACTGGGGACTAGGTATCTGGCTAGGTTCCACCCGATACAGAGAGAGAGCCCTTTGCCGCTGCTAACACGGGAACATAATGCCATCGTAATGCCACGGAACGGTACTTCGGCTGGCGCGGCAACACATGTTGGTCCGCGCTAACGAGCAGAGAGGATCGCAGTCCAGATATCGCACTCGAGACAGAGACCAACTACCTCACGTTGCGCATTTGTGTTTTTACAGAAAATTAAACCACAAGTGCATTAACTAGTCAGTCCGCACGTGCTGTCTGGGAAGAGCGTTCAAAGAAATATCGTTACTTTGGATCGGGTGTGAGAAATGGAAAGGAAACTCCCGGACTCCCGGGTTTAGTGATAGTGAAACATACAGTAGACGACGCATAAGCGGACCTTTTGCTCTGGATTCTCGCGGTGGTCAGAAAAACACTCAGCAATATGTTTTTCACAGTGTCTCAATTAAACGTTCATCTTCCTCGGAACTGAAACGCACTCGCAGCTGTAACTGATTTGCAGCAATAGCTTCACTAGAATGCGGCTGAGTTGTGCGTGGCTTGTATTCCCGTCATAATGTATTTTACACCCTGTTTTAACGTACTTACACCTTACTACGTTAATTTAAGTTACTACTGTCACTGAGGTGCTGCTTTCCCTGACCGTGACCGACGCTAGCAGCGTGTATCGATATATCCCCTCTCGTAGTATCTTTGCTCGACTGCTATTACTACCCGGCCGTTGTCTGTCGTAAGGCGAATTCGGGTTGCGAGTTCAGGTCTGCCGGTCAGTTGGCTCGCGTCTGGAGCGCAGTCCAGACCTGCCAGTCGGGGAGTTGCAGTGCGGCACTGGTGCAGTCGGGTTGGAGCAGCAGTGTGGTCTGCGTCGACATGGCTCGCCCGACCACTGCCGCCACGCATCACTTGAGCCGGGCCACAGTCTTGGTGGATCGTCGGTCGGTCGTCCTACCGGACAACTCGTTTTGGCTCGCCGATCGTTCATGAGTCGGCTGTGTGTGTGTGTGTGTGTGTGTGTGTGTGTGTGTGTGTGTGCAATAACTCCCGATTTGTCTTCGTGCATGATTAGTTACTGTTGGGTATCGTTCAGGTCTTCGTGCAAGTGTTTGTCAGGTTGTGTGTGCAGCTCGCGTTATTTCCAGTGGCGACTATTTTAGATGATGTCGCCATTCTGAGGGCAGTCAGTCGGTTGGTTCGGACCAGGAGGCTATGTCCGCGCAGTGCAGTCGGCTGGGTCCGCTGGCGGTCCCTGCGCAGTGTCGGAGCGTGTATGGAGCTGTTCGATCGCTACGGGCTTTGTGGCTCACCGACCCAGGACGTCAATGTTGAGTGGTGTTTTAAGTACCCAAGCCACGTCCATTCATGTAGTGTGGTTCTTTTCGGTGGTTCGCTGTTGGGGACGTTTTCCTGTGAGCAACAAGTGTTTGTATTGCTAAAAGTTAGCCGCCATGCGGTGGAAATAACTATATTGGCTGACTACAATTCAAGTGCACCAGCGGAATTTTCTGCCTAGTCGCCGTTAGTGTTCCGGTTACCTGTCCTGGCCAATAACGTAATTTCAGGCAGTGTTCTTTCCTCGCCTGTTGTCGCTGTCCAACACATTGTGTTCGCAGGAGAGCTTCTGTAAAGTTTGGAAGGTAGGGGACGAGATACTGGCAGAAGTAAAGCTGTGAGGACCGGGCGTGAGTCGTGCTTCGGTAGCTCAGATGGTAGAGCACTTGCCCGCGAAAGGCAAAGGCCCCGAGTTCGAGTCTCGGTCGGGCACACAGTTTTAATCTGACAGGAAGTTACATTGTATTGTTTTGACAGCTTAATTCATATACATTTTTGATTGTGGATAATTATGTCCGTAACATTTTGTGTTTGAGTTCTTATGTACAGATTGGTGGCAAGCAAGTCGGTCCATGGCTGTCCCTTGGTTGGGTTCCGACGATCAAGTGTAGTTAGGCTCACCTCCTGTCTCACATAAGAGAACGAGGGCAGACCGACCCCCTGGAGGCTTTTGAGTGCCGTTGTCTTTACTGTCTTTCTCACCAGTGTTTAATTGTCTGCTTATAATCTGTCATAGCAAATGATTAAAAAATTATTGGTTTTACTGTGTTTTATGTAAATTAAAGGTCTTCATGTCTTTTATTTTAGTGCGGTTTCAGCTACTTATAACTTAAGGCTTATGGTTATATTTATTTTAAATTTTGAAAAATTAGTTGTGGGCCTTCAGCCACCTGGAAAATTATTCTTAAAATTTCCTTTCAAGCTTAAACATTGCTGCTTGGAACCTTATTCTTAAAATTACCCTTTAAGCAAATCATTGCGGCCTTCTACCTTTGAAAGGTTATGGTAATTTCTTTTCAAATCTTGAAAATTTTATTGTGGGACTTCAGCCGTTTGTATTGCATCTTGTTTATGTTTGTCTATCTACTTTTGCCTTGATGGTTTCAGCCTAGCTGTTATATATGTATATTTTAATTATTTCATTTGTAATTATAATTGCGTGTCTTCAGTCACTTGAAATTTACCTTGTTGATTTTTAAGATTTCTTGTTTGGAGGCATTCAGCCGTGAAAGATTTGGTGTTTGAAACTCGTAGTTATAAAAGTTCGGCTATGTGACGCTTTGGTTGTAAATGTGTTATTAAATTACAATAACTTACCCTTTCCACAATCCTAATCACCTGTTCTGACCAGCGGGTTTAGCGGGCGTCTCAGCGGCGTACAACACAAGAGCCTTGTCCACAACCACTTGATCTGTCACACCTAAGTAAAGCGCTGGCGCGCTACGCATTGTGCTCTGTCGGTAAACACCTTTACCATTTATTGAGTAGCGAGGGTACGAGGTAATGCACGGAGCGGATTACGTATCACCCGGGGCAAAATTTCTATTGCTAGGGGAACCCGTCTTTAATGCGAGTCCGCCTATAAATATTTCCGATTACATATGTAGAGGGGTACGTCGCATACTTCGCCTTGCAATCCACATGCCGCGAAGTGTGCGAGGATTCTGACGTTGCAGCCTCTAGTGTTGACTTTGTTCGATGCCGCCCAAGATCCGAGGCGCGGATGCAAGGAACGTTTCAAGTTTCCTTCTGCCACCCAGCTCTGGTCCTTGGAACGCTCTTCGTGACAGCGGCAATTCATCCACAAGCATAGTTAGCGAAAACTGTGTCCGTCTCGTGTGTTGTCAAGAGTAACTGCACTTCTCAATTACAGTAACGGATATTTGCTGCAAGGATACAATATGGCTATTTAATTTTTTTGCCTGACGTTGGATTCTAAACCAGAACCTTTTGAGAGCCCTCGCTTTTACCAGTTAGGTCACACTAGCACTGCCAATGATCGGATCATATTCTCAGTGTCATATTTGTTTACCTCGCATTTCCTCCTCCTCCTTCTTCTTTTTCAATTCAGCTAGTACAGTTTGCGGCAGAAACTGCCGCTGGTTCTGAGAATCGTCTTTTAGGCTATAATGAGACAACTATCTTCAGGAAAGAACAAATTTAGATTTTCAAAATATGCTTATACTACTAATGCCAGCCTTATCCTCTGTACTTTGACCATCTTCAGCTATTTGGTTGTCCAAACAGCAAAACTCATCCACTACTTTTAGTATCTTATTTCCTAATCGAATTCTCTCACAATCACGTAACTTAATTCGAGGAATTCCATTACTATTATTTTACTGTCGTTGAAGTTCACCTTACAATTTCTTCACGATACACCATCCGCTCCCATTCTTAGCTGTCTTTGTGTAATTTATGATGTTATCTGCACACCTTAAAGTTTTTATTTCCTTTGCCCGAACTTTAATTCCGTTCCGAAACTGCTTCTTGATTCCCTTTACTGCTTCTTCATTGTACAAGGTGAGCAGTGCACGGCTCGCGCTCATGCCGTTTATTGCTCATCATCTTGTTTTCATGGTTCTGTCTCCTCTTTTTTAAAAAAATTCGATTTACTTGCGTTGCTAGGTTGCTGGTTTGCTTGCCCATGAGTTGCAGCACCAGCGGTTATCGATAAGTACACCGTCGTACTATCTCTGCAGCGACCGCTAGTATTTCAGGGTCGACGCGTGTCTGGAGTTCAGTTGGGAGCTCATTCGGGACGCAGCAACAGTGAAGTCCGTGGCGGAGCAGCAGTTGGGACGAAGCGACAGTGCTGTGCGGGCAGCCTGTACTTACCGACCGCTGGCGACACATACGAACTGTCTACATCTACATCTACATTTATACTCCGCAAGCCACCCAACGGTGTCTGCCGGAGGGCACTTTACGTGCCACTGTCATTACCTCCCTTTCCTGTTCCAGTCGCGTATGATTCGTGGGAAAAACGACTGTCTGAAAGCCTCCGTGCGCGCTCTAATCTCTCTAATTTTACATTCGTGATCTCCTCGGGAGGCGTAAGTAGGGGGAAGCAATATATTCGATACCTCATCCAGAAACGCACCCTCTCGAAACCTGGCGAGCAAACTACACCGCGATGCAGAGCGCCTCTCTTGCAGAGTCTGCCACTTGAGTTTATTAAACATCTCCGTAACGCTATCACGGTTACCAAATAACCCTGTGACGAAACGCGCCGCTCTTCTTTGGATCTTCTCTATCTCCTCCGTCAACCCGATCTGGTACGGATCCCACACTGATGAGCAATACTCAAGTATAGGTCGAACGAGTGTTTTGTAAGCCACCTCCTTTGTTGCTGGACTACATTTTCTAAGCACTCTCCAAATGAATCTCAACCTGGTACCCGCCTTACCAACAATTAATTTTATATGATCATTCCACTTCAAATCGTTCCGCACGCATACTCCCAAATATTTTACAGAAGTAACTGTTACCAGTGTTTGTTCTGCTATCATATAATCATACAATAAAGGATCCTTCTTTCTATGTATTCGCAATACATTATTACATTTGTCTATGTTAAGGGACAGTTGCCACTCCCTGCACCAAGTGCCTATCCGCTGCAGATCTTCCTGCATTTTGCTACAATTTTCTAATGCTGCAACTTCTCTGTATACTATAGCATCATCCGCGAAAAGCCGCATGGAACTTCCGACACTATCTACTAGGTCATTTATATATATTGTGAAAAGCAATGGTCCCACAACACTCCCCTGTGGCACGCCAGAGGTTACTTTAACGTCTGTAGACGTCTCTCCATTGATAACAACATGCTGTGTTCTGTTTGCTAAAAACTCTTCAATCCAGCCACACAGCTGGTCTGATATTCTGTAGGCTCTTACTTTGTTTATCAGGCGACAGTGCGGAACTGCATCGAACGCCTTCCGGAAGTCAAGAAAAATAGCATCTACCTGGGAACCTGTATCTAATATTTTCTGGGTCTCATGAACAAATAAAGCGAGTTGGGTCTCACACGATCGCTGTTTCCGGAATCCATGTTGATTCGTACATAGTAGATTCTGGGTTTCCAAAAACGACATGATACTCGAGCAAAAAACATGTTCTAAAATTCTAAAATTCTGTCCGACGGAAGGAGATCGGAGCGCGACGACCGTTGGTTGGTCGACTCATCGGGAGACATGTATTTTGTCTTTTGACCGTTTCTGGGCCTCGTCACTTGGTCATCTTGGCGGACGTGGGTCGGTTCCTTCCTTGTGCGGATATGCTCAAATGGCTCTGAGCACTATGGGACTTAACAAATGAGGTTATCAGTCCCCTAGAACTTAGAACTACTTGAACCTAACTAACCTAAAGACATCACACACATCCATGCCCGAGGCAGGATTCGAACCTTTGACCGTAGCGGTCGCGCGGTTCAAGACTGAAGCGCCTAGAACCGTACGGTCACGCCGGCCGACGCGGAGATGTCAGGTGCCCAATGGGCAAGTGTTCCCTCTGCATGGTTGTGTCAGAGCCAGTGTTCCCGGGTCGCCGTGTCTCCGAATTCCGAACGGACATCGAGCTGAGTCGGGTTGGAGCTGCAGTCAGCTTCTGACAGCTAAGACTCGCCCGACCGTTGCCGACACACTTAACTTCAGTGGAACGACCTGGGTCGGTCGCTCGGTCGGTCGCTTCATCGGAGGACGTGTATTTGGACGCCAACCGTTTGTGGAAAATCTCTGTGCGTCGAACTGATTCGTCCTTGTTATTCTATAGTGATTGCTTTTACGATTGTTCGAGTTGTTGTGCAAGTGTGTTTACGTGGAACTGTGTATCTTCTGTGATTTTCACTGAGGAGATGAATGGTGTCTGCGTTCTGGAATAGTCAGTCGGTAGGTTGAAATAGAGCAGCGAGTGTGTCGGTTGGAAGGTAATTGATTAGGCTGTTGGTTGGTTCTTCAGCAGTCCCTAAGTCGTGTTGCCACCCGATTGTTTAGTGTTACGCTTGGCTGCCTATCTCACCTAAACTGTTGTTAGAGTTTCCTCCCAGGCCGACCCTTGGAACACTCCTGAGCACCAATGTTTGTTAGTGTTACGCTTGGCTGCCTATCTCACCTAAACTGTTGTTAGAGTTTCCTCCCAGGCCGACCCTTGGAACACTCCTGAGCACCAATGTTTGTTGTTTGTGATTGTCATTTTATTTGGTCGCAGGTACTGTGCCAGCCTTTCAGCCTTGTATTAATATTGTCTGTTTTATGTTTAGTATATGGCCTTGAGCCGAACTTCATGACAACAATTTTAAGCTTAGCTGCGGCCGAAGAAGTGAGCATTTATCACACGATCGCTCAATTAAAAAAAAATCAGTTTGCATAAAGTTAAGAGAAATTGAATATTTTCGGTTTGAAAATCCCGCCATGCGATGGTATTCTCTCATTGGTCCATCCCGTACTTAACATTACCGCCCGTGCTATACATGAAGGTACGGAGTTCCGGTTTGCAACCGCTTTGACGCGCTGTTATTGCTACATCGGTTGCAACTGTGGAACCAGAGATTTAGTATTAATAAATTAATATGCAAGCGAATTCTGTTTTATTTCAGTGCAGTTGTGATGAACCTCTTTCACCGTAGTTCTGATCACTACACGTTGGTAGAAGCTAGAAAACATCAATGTTTGCTATCCAACTGTATCGTAATTCTGTTATAGCAGTTTAAATTTGACCTCATATTCATTGCTACGAATGAGGACCACATTTGAACATAAACGTCTCCGTAATGGGCTTTCATGGCGTCTTTCTATTTTCGTGTGTAATTTATACCATACCAGATCATCAGTACAAAGAGATTACCTTTAATTAAATTCAGTTTTTTCATTCGATAGCTTATGGACTAACTTCCTATGCGATTCAGTCCTCGTCAGTGCATGGAATTACTCAAAGGTTTGGATGCAGAGTAGGCCCTTTCGTATATTTTACAGAAGTGAAGGTGGCTCAGACGAGGCTAGGCGTTTAAAAGATTTTATAATGCAATTAATGTAATAAAATTGTTCAAGATATCAAAGGAAAAATCTGTGCCAGAACTTGGCGATGCCAACTGAGGGGGGGGGGGGGGGGGGCAGATCTAGCATTTTTGGTAGATTTGAGTGCTCATTTGGAGACTTGAACAGGCGCTTTCAAGGTGTAAACCTAGTTATCAGTACAATGTTTCAAACAATAAACGCGTTGCAGAGGAAACTGTAATTATGGCAAATACATGGAAAGGCAAACTTCATTTCATCTCGTTGGCCTACTGTAATCCTAAATTAGGGATGAAATAAGCAGCCAACGAAGAATTTGAAAATCTACTTAACGATTTTAGAAAAAAATAATCAATTTTTTTTATATTTATGCAACATCTTTTCCATATACACTGAAGAGTCAAAAAAACTGGTACACCCACATAATATCGTGTAGGGCCCTCGCGAGGATTCAGAAGCGGCATGGACTCGACTAATGTCTGAAGTAATGCTGAAGAGAATTGACACCATGAATCCTGCAGGGCTATCCATAAATCCGTAAGAGTACGAGGGGGGGTGGAAGTCTCTTCTGAACAGCACGTTGCAAGGCATCCCAGATATGCTCAATAATGTTCATGTCTGGGAAGTTTGGTGGCCAGTAGAAGCGTTTAAAATCAGAAGAGTGTTCCTGTAGCCACTCTGCAGCAATTATGGACGTGTGGGGTGTCATATTATCGTGCTGGGATTGCCCAAGTCCGTCACAATGCACAATGGACATGTGCGAAAGCAGGTGCTCAGACAGGATGCTTATCTACGTGTCACCCGTCACAGTCATATCTACTCGTATCAGGGACCCCATATCAATCCAACTGCACATGACCCGCACCATTACAGAGCCTCCACCAGCTTGAGCAGCCCCCACCTGACGTGCAAGGTCCATGGATTCATTAGGCTGTATCCACATCTGCACACGTCCATCCGCTCGGCACAATTAGAAACCAGACTCGTCCCGCCAGGGAACATGCTTCCAGTCATCAACAGTCCAGTGTCGGTGTTGACGGGTCAAGGCGAAGCTAAACCTTTGTGTCGTGCAGTCGTCGCGGGTACACGAGTGGGTACTCAGCTCCGAAAGACCATATCGATGATGTTCCGTTGAATGGTTCGGAAGCTGACACTTGCTGATGGCCCATGACTGAAATCTGCAGCAATTTACGGAAGGTTCAAATGGTTCAAATGGCTCTGAGCACTATGGGACTTAACATCTATGGTCATCAGTCCCCTAGAACTTAGAACTACTTAAACCTAACTAACCTGAGGACATCACACAACACTCAGCCATCACGAGGCAGAGAAAATCCCTGACCCCGCCGGGAATCGAACCCGGGCGTGGGAAGCGAGAACGCTACCGCACGACCACGAGATGCGGGCAATTTGCGGAAGGGTTGCGCTTCTGTCATGCTGAACGATTCTCTTCTGTCGTTGTTGGTCCCGTTCTTGCAGGATCTTTTTCCGGCCGCAGCGATGTCGGAGATTTGTATTACCGGATTTCTGATATTCATGATACACTCGTGAAATAGTCGTAAGGGAAAATCTCCACTTCATCACTACCTCGGAAACGTTGTGTCCCATCACTCGTGCGCCGACTCTACCACCACGTTCGAACTCACTTAAATCTTGATAACCTGCCACTACAGCAGGAGCAACCGATGTAACAACTGCTGCGGACACTTGTTGTCTTATACGGGGTGGTCCATTGATAGTGACCAGGCCAAATATCTCACGAAATAAGCATCACACGAAAAAACTACGAAACTTGTCTAGCTTGAAGGGGGAAACCAGATGGCGCTATGGTTGGCCCGCTAGATGGCGCTGCCATAGGTCAAACGGATATCAACTGCGTTTTTTTAAATATGAACCCCCATTTTTTATTATATATTCGTGTAGTACGTAAAGAAATATGAATGTTTTAGTTGGACCACTTTTTTCGCTTTGTGATACATGGCGTTGTAATATTCACAAACGTATAAGTACGTGGTATCACGTAACATTCCGCTAGTGCGGACGGTATTTGCTTCGTGATACATTACCCGTGTTAAAAAGGACCGTTTATCTATTGCGGAAAACGTCGATATCGTGTTGATGTATGGCTATTGTGATCAAAATGCCCAACGGGCGTGTGCTGTGTATGCTGCTCGCTATCCTGGACGACATCATCCAAGTGTACGGACCGTTCGCCGGATAGATACGTTATTGAAGGAAACAGGAAGTGTTCAGCCACGTCAACCACGACCTGCAACAAATGATGCCCAAGTAGGCTAATCCGCACATCAGTAGCAGACAAATTGCGTGAGAATCGGGAATCTCAAAAACGTCGGTGTTGAGAATGCTACATCAACATCAATGGCACCCGCACCATATTTCTATGCACCAGGAATTGCATGGTTCTATTGAGCGACGAAGCGTCATTCACCAACAGCGGTAACGTAAACCGGCATAATATGCACTACTGGGCAACGGAAAATCCACGATGGCTGCGACAAGTGGAACATAACCGACCTTGGCGGGTTAATGTAAGTTGCGGCATTATGGGAGGAAGGATAATTGGCCTCCATTTTGTCGATGGCAATCTAAATGGTGCAATGTATGCTGATTTCCTACGTAATGTTGTACCGATGTTATTGCAAGATGTCTCACTGCGTGACAAAATGGCGATGTACTTCCAACTTGAAGCGGTATTGAATATCATATTTTATGACAGGTGGATTGATCGTAGAAGCACCATACCATGGCCCCCACGTTCACCGGATCTGACGTCCACGGATTTCTTTCTGTGGGGAAAGTTGAAGGATATTTGCTATCGTGATCCACCGACAACGCCTGCAACATGCGTCAGTGCATTGTCAATGCATGTTCGAACTACTCGCTGTTGAGAGTTATGTCGTTACACGTATTGCCAAATGCATTGAGGTTGACGGACCTCATTTTGAGCATTTATTGCATTAATGTGGTATTTACAGGTAATCACACTGTAACAGCATGCGTTCTCAAAAATGATAAGTTCACAGAGTTACGTGTATCACATTGGAACAACCGAAATAAAATGTTCAAACGTACCTACGTTCTGTATTATAATTTAAACAACCTATCTGTTACCACCTGTTCGTCTAAAATTGTGAGCCATATGTTTGTGACTATTTCATCGAAACCTATCACAAAGCGAAAAAAGTGGTCGAATAAAACAATCATATTTCTTTACGTACTAAACGAATAAGTAATAAAATGTGGTTCTTATTTAAAAAAACGCAGTTGATATCCGTTTGACCTTTGGCAGCGCCATATAGCGGGCCAACCATAGCGCCATCTGGATTCCCCCTTCAAGCTAGACAAGTTTCGTTCTTCGTGGTTTTTTCGTTTGACGCTTATTTCGCGAAATATTTGGTCCGGTCACGATCAATGGACCACCCTGTATAGCCGTATTCTTCCTGCTTACATATCTCTGTATTTGAATACACATGCCTATACTACACTCCTGGAAATTGAAATAATAACACCGTGAATTCATTGTCCCAGGAAGGGGTAACTTTATTGACACATTCCTGGGGTCAGATACATCACATGATCACACTGACAGAACCACAGGCACATAGACACAGGCAACAGAGCATGCACAATGTCGGCACTAGTACAGTGTATATCCACCTTTCGCAGCAATGCAGGCTGCTATTCTCCCATGGAGACGATCGTAGAGATGCTGGATGTAGTCCTGTGGAACGGCTTGCCATGCCATTTCCACCTGGCGCCTCAGTTGGACCAGCGTTCGTGCTGGACGTGCAGACCGCGTGAGACGACGCTTCATCCAGTCCCAAACATGCTCAATGGGGGACAGATCCGGAGATCTTGCTGACCCGGGTAGTTGACTTACACCTTCTAGAGCACGTTGGGTGGCACGGGATACATGCGGACGTGCATTGTCCTGTTGGAACAGCAAGTTCCCTTGCCGGTCTAGGAATGGTAGAACGATGGGTTCGATGACGGTTTGGATGTACCGTGCACTATTCAGTGTCCCCTCGACGATCACCAGTGGTGTACGGCCAGTGTAGGAGATCGCTCCCCACACCATGATGCCGGGTGTTGGCCCTGTGTGCCTCGGTCGTATGCAGTCCTGATTGTGGCGCTCACCTGCACGGCGCCAAACACGCATACGACCATCATTGGCACCAGGGCAGAAGCGACTCTCATCGCTGAAGACGACACGTCTCCATTCGTCCCTCCATTCACGCCTGTCGCGACACCACTGGAGGCGGGCTGCACGATGTTGGGCCGTGAGCGGAAGACGGCCTAACGGTGTGCGGGACCGTAGCCCAGCTTCATGGAGACGGTTGCGAATGGTCCTCGCCGATACCCCAGGAGCAACAGTGTCCCTAATTTGCTGGGAAGTGGCGGTGCGGTCCCCTACGGCACTGCGTAGGATCCTACGGTCTTGGCGTGCATCCGTGCGTCGCTGCGGTCCGGTCCCAGGTCGACGGGCACGTGCACCTTCCGCCGACCACTGGCGACAACATCGATGTACTGTGGAGACCTTACGCCCCACGTGTTGAGCAATTCGGCGGTACGTCCACCCGGCCTCCCGCATGCCCACTATACGCCCTCGCTCAAAGTCCGTCAACTGCACATACGGTTCACGTCCACGCTGTCGCGGCATGCTACCAGTGTTAAAGACTGCGATGGAGCTCCGTATGCCACGGCAAACTGGCTGACACTGACGGCGGCGGTGCACAAATGCTGCGCAGCTAGCGCCATTCGACGGCCAACACCGCGGCTCCTGGTGTGTCCGCTGTGCCGTGCGTGTGATCATTGCTTGTACAGCCCTCTCGCAGTGTCCGGAGCAAGTATGGTGGGTCTGACACACCGGTGTCAATGTGTTCTTTTTTCCATTTCCAGGAGTGTAGTTTCTTTGGCGCTTCAGTGTAATATAGATATGTCGCGAGAAGATTCACAAATGGAATGCATGGAGTTGCAGTCTGACAGCCAGGATAAGCTAAAAAGTTGGACACCCCTGCTCTAGGTACTACCTTACTGAGACCAAAAGAGTCTTGTGTAACACGACAGTGCAGAACTGATTTCACAGTAACTTTGATATACGAAGTCACTAGTCTAAATTATCACTGGAGACTGCTGGACATGGAAGCATACTATAGTGCATCAAGTAAGGCGTAAGTGTGTACGGTACCCACGTGGGAAAACCAAGTACATACAGCGCTGTTTTGATTTTGAAATCAACAAACCGACGGGGGTAGGAGGTATAAGTAAAATCTGCGATTATTAGTGGGAACATGAGTTAATTGGCTTTAACGATCCAACCGTAGCCACTTTTTCTTTATTAATGTTATTTTTTAGTCGGTTGTTTCCCGTATGCAGCGGGTAGTCTGACGTCGTTACAGCGCTACAGCGCCTTTGCTTCACTGAAACAAAAACTCCATGCACAGACAGGCATTTTGCGACCTTTTCCCCAAAGCGCGACGTCACGGATATATTTAGCAGCTCGCAAGGCCCCGCAGCCGATAGATATCGCGCTGTCGGTACAAGGTGGCGACAAAAGAGCGCCGGCCCAGCGCCTCGGCGGTGCGATGTGCGGCGATGCGCCGCGATGCCGCCGATGTTTATCCGCGGCCTTGTTTACGAGCATCAGATACGTCCGGCTCGCAGGCGGCGCCTCGCGCCGGCCGGATGCTATCGGCCGCTTGTAATGGCTTTTATGACTCCGACAGCGAAACACACTCCTCCATCAGATTAGATGTAAGCGACGCAGAAAGAGAGCTCAAAACAAGGTGTTTGTTATCACCAGAACTGCGATTCGTCGCGATAGTGCTGCAGCTGTATCACAGGCAATAAAGCGAAATTGATGCGGCAATTAAACGCCCGGCGCCGTTCGCGGGAAGAGGCTCTCGTATCGTCGCATTATCGTAAATTTTATTCTAGCATGTTGCCAGCGTGAAGAGTGACGTAAGAAGTTTGATGTCCCTCTTTCAGTCTCCTCTGCATACGTTGCAATCTCAAACTATTTCATCATCTATGTTTTTCATGTATGTGTTGTGAAATAACGCTTAATCACTTAAGATTGCAGTTCATCGACCTCCACATATGATTTTCTACTCGCTAATATATTTTTATACATATTTTTGTGTGTCGTATTGAAAAGCGTCAAAGCTTTTCATGCTTATAATTAAAGGAGATAATTGCTTTTAAAATTAGTCTTTAGTTCATTGCAATATATGAAGTGCGATGGAGGTGAATTATTGTGTCCCTAAGCATCGGTAAAGGGCTATGGTTCTTCTCTTTGCAAACTTGGTACACTTTGAGCATGATACGTTCCTACAGGGTGTTTCAAAAATGACCGGTATATTTGAAACGGCAATACAAACTAAAAGAGCAGCGATAGAAATACACCGTTTGTTGCAATATGCTTGGGACAACAGTACATTTTCAGGCAGACAAACTTTCGAAATTACAGTAGTTACAATTTTCAACAACAGATGGCGCTGCGGTCTGGGAAACTCTATAGTACGATATTTTACACATATCCACCATGCGTAGCAATAATGTGGCGTAGTCTCTGAATGAAATTACCCGAAACCTTTGACAACGTGTCTGGCGGAATGGCTTCACATGCAGATGAGATGTACTGCTTCAGCTGTTCAATTGTTTCTTGATTCTGGCGGTACACCCGGTCTTTCAAGTGTCCCCACAGAAAGAAGTCACAGGGGTTCATGTCTGGCGAATAGGGAGGCCAATCCACGCCGCCTCCTGTATGTTTCGGATAGCCCAAAGCAATCACACATCATCGAAATATTCATTCAGGAAATTAAAGACGTCGGCCGTGCGATGTGGCCGGGCACCATCTTGCATAAACCACGAGGTGTTCGCAGTGTCGTCTAAGGCAGTTTGTACCGCCACAAATTCACGAAGAATGTCCAGATAGCGTGATGCAGTAATCGTTTCGGATCTGAAAAATGGGCCAATGATTCCTTAGGAAGACATGGCGGCCCAGACCAGTACATTTTGAGGATGCAGGGATGATGGGACTGCAACATGGGGCTTTTCGGTTGCCAATATGCGCCAGTTCTGTTTATTGACGAAGCCGTCCAGGTAAAAATAAGCTTCGTCAGTAAACCAAATGGTGCTCACATGCATATCGCTGTCATCAATCCTGTGCACTATATCGTTAGCGAATGTCTCTCGTGCAGCAATGGTAGCGGCGCTGAGTGGTTGTCGCGTTTGAATTTTGTATGGATAGAGGTGTAAACTCTGGCGCATGAGACGAGACGTGGACGTTGGCGTCATTTGGACCGCAGCTGCAACACGGCGAACGGAAACCCGAGGCCGCTGTTGGATCACCTGCTGCACTAGCTGCGCGTTGCCCTCTGTGGTTGCCGTACGCGGTCGCCCTACCTTTCCAGCACGTTCATCCGTCACGTTCCCAGTCCGTTGAAATTTTTCAAACAGATCCTTTATTGTATCGCTTTTCGGTCCTTTGGTTACATTAAACCTCCGTTGAAAACTTCGTCTTGTTGCAACAACACTGTGTTCTAGGCGGTGGAATTCCAACACCAGAAAAATCCTCTGTTCTAAGGAATAAACCATGTTGTCTACAGCACACTTGCACGTTGTGAACAGCACACGCTTACAGCAGAAAGACGACGTACAGAATGGCGCACCCACAGACTGCGTTGTCTTCTATACCCTTCACATCACTTGCAGCGCCATCTGTTGTTGAAAATTGTAACTACTGTAATTTCGAAAGTTTGTCCGCCTGAAAATGTACTGTTGTCCCAAGCATATTGCAACAAACGGTGTATTTCTATCGCTGCTCGTTTAGTTTTTATTGACGTTTCAAATATACCGGTCATTTTTGAAACACCCTGTAGCTGGGAAGCCCGGCGACCAGGTGGACACAGGTTGTGCCCACGGACGAGCAGAGGATTAGCGACAGGCGAAGACGCTGCATACATCAACACGCTGCCAAAGGAAGCCGTGGACCTTCGCACGTGGGCCCGAGGCAGCGGAAACGACAAACTTAGAGCGAAAAACAGTTTTGTCACGATTCTAGGTAACGCGGACATAGCGGCGAGTTAAACAGCAGCGGCACGACTTGGGTGTCCAAGAATCTCAAGTGGCCCGGGGAATTTCGGCTGTTTCCCGAGAGCAGAACACCTGGGAACGTAGCGGCAATACTCAAAGGGAGAAGTCTTGGTTTATTTGTATACTCTGTCTCACACAGAGTATGGCTCTCTTTTCCTCGCGGAATGCGACGGCAAGGAGGGAGGAAATTTTGAAAGGGACTTCTTCATTGGCAAGAATCTAATGTTCGCTTTGAAAAATAGTACGAGCTACGTAATTTGCGGAAGAGCGGAGACAAGACGCTGGAGGGGAGCGGCTCTCTCTCTCCAGGTGCGAGGAGCGGACTAGTATTACGCATTCTTAATATTGCTTCTGAGGAGGCAGGAGTTCACTCTTGACTGCTTCCGGTAAGTCGCAAGGATTCTCCTATCACTTGTCGTGAGACAATGAACTTTGCATTCGTCGCCAACAGCGTAGAGAGCAATGTTTGTTAGATCCAAGTAGGCGAGCTTCACTCACTGTGCGCGTTATCAAGAGCTTAACTCAGGATCATTTTGTTTTACTACATGTCCGATGACGGTAGTACTGTTAGAACAGTTCCGAGCTTTGTTTAATGCAGTTTCACGTAGATTTGCACTTGCAGATGGACGCATACCATCGTCCAGTAACGATAACTTCCAGTAGCAGATTTCGGTCACTATCAGCGTAGCGCATGTTAGACGCTATCAACTACGTCGCCGGCAGAGTCTTGATGCAGCCGCACGCAATCAGCCGACTCCACCGCCACGTCGACCACGCTATGAACATGGTAATACAGAAAACGCCCGCCTTACTAGCTGCGCATTCTTCTATCGCTTTCTTCAATTTCTTTGCAATGTGTTAGATGCTCATACAGACGCAAGGCACAGTATTCACCATGAGTCATATGTGCAGCTGTTTTTTTTTTATTTTATTCAGTCCTCATTTATTACACCAGGTCAACCCGTCTCGTGTAATTTATTTACATGTTAAATTAGAATGAAGTCATACAATGCTCTTGTTAAAAGGCAAATACCAGGGCAGGCACCTTATATAATTCACTTGTTGTGAGCTGTTGGTGCCAATTCAATTATATTTGTTTTTTTTTTTTTTATGATACTTTCCACAGTATCTGGCGACCCAAATTTTTTACTTTTGTTTATCATTATTTGAATAATTTTTACGCGATTGTTAAATGAATTGGATAAAATTTCAATAATTTTTGAATATGCAGTTTAATGCAGTTTCACTTATATTTTGAACAGCCCTCCTTGCATTTCATTTATAGAATTTAAATCAAAATTCACACCTCTTCCTCCCTCCCACACAAGGTATCCTGCAGTATCTATATATTTGTAATAGAACTGTAATTGGTCGATATCTGAACAGAGAAGATATTTAAGAAAACCTTATATTAGGGGTCTTTACAACAGTAATAGAACCCAAAAGAATTATTATTGGAGGTCGTCCTTAAAATATGGTACATTTTGTATCTTGATACGAAACGAGATTCTAGCTTATGTATACAGGGTGTTTCCGTAAGGACGTGCAAAAATTTAACTGGAAATAGAGGATGCTCCACTGAAGAATTTGAGGTATAGAACCTGGGGTGGCAGAAGCCAGCTTAAGGAGATAATAGGAATAAAATCACATTACTGTGTAGTTTTTTTATTTACATTGTATTGTATTGTATGTTAACCGGAGGGGATAGAACCGAAGGTGAAGCTCCGTCCCTGCCACAGCCGCAGTAGTTAACAACCGCGGGACGACTACTGCAGTCCACTTCACCCCTCCACCGCCCCCCCCCCCCCCCCCCCCAGGGAACGTCGCACCCAGTGTAACCCCTATGTTTGCGTGGTAGAGTAATGGTGGTGTACGCGTACGTGAACTTGTTTGGGCACCAATGGCCGACATAGTGTAGCTGAGGGGGAATAAGAAGAACCAGCCCGCATTCACCGAGGCAGATGGAAAACCGCCTAAAAACCATCCACAGACTGGCCGGCTCACCGGACCTCGCCACAAGTCCACCGGGCGGATTCGTACGGGGGACCGGGCGCTCCTTCCCAATCCGGAAAGCCGTGTGTTAGACCGCACTGCTAACCGTGAGGGCTTTATTTACATTAGTTATCTGCAAATACTATCATTGACACAATGAACGTACGATTCGTACTTACAAAATGTGCTGAAACTGACGGCCATCAACCTCAGTGCAAGCATGACACCGGTGAACAGACCCTGGTGTGTTTCGAATCACATCATAGGCATCTACAATTCTCGGAACTAATTCCATCCACTGAGGTCTCATACACGAGTGAATTTAGATATCCCCATAGGAAATAATCAAGGGGATTCTGCTCAGGTGACCTGGCAGACCATGGAATAGGACCTCCCCTTCAAATCGAGCGACCAGGAAATACTCTACCGGTAATGCTCCATTGTATTGTCGTGTACGTCTCTGAATAGTACTGAATAACGAATGGGTCTGTCGTTGATTCATAGCACGTTCTGTCATGAGTAAATGTAAATACGATACAACAGAGCCAACTTATGGACAAGTAAAGGAAACAAAACCTGCGTCATGACTTCCTAGTAATCAGGCTCGTTCTCCTTGTTTACTCGCAGGAAATAAAAATTTACATGAACGTAAACAACACAGTACGTGTAAACTTGTACGCATATTGTTGTAAATAAGCTGGAAAACAGTTATGCTACACAAACTGATAGGTGATAGACAAGTTTACTTATATATTTCCTTAGGCTGGCTTCTCCAACCCACTTTCCCTATCTCATATGTAAGATAGTTCAGTGGAGCATTGTCTAAGTCCTGTCACATTTTTGCACGCTCTTATGGCAACATCCTGCGTATACATAGTGTTTTTGAAGTGTATGGATGGTCTGGGTGGAAAAATGGTTCAAATGGCTCTGAGCACTATGGGACTCAACATGTGAGGTAATCAGTCCCCTAGAACTTAGAACTGCTTAAACGTAACTAACCCAAGGACATCACACACATCTATGCCCGAGGCAGGATTCGAACCTGCGACCGTAGCAGTCACGCGGTTCCGGACTGAAGTGCCTAGTACCGCACGGCCATCGCGGCCGGCGGTCTGGGTAGAATGGCTCGTACACGTCGTATTAGATTTAGCTGATCCGAGGTGCACAAATTATTGACACACAAATATACAGTTTAACACTGCGATACTTGACTAAAGTTGTACAGCAACGCGTTGGATGTACTGGCAGACACATACAACCAAGCAGTGGCCTGTAAAGGCGTGCGTTACTGAATACAAAATGCCAACAAGAGTAGGTCCGTTTTGGGCGCCACACTATCAACCACTGTAGTAAACACTTGTCCCTACGCGAAGGCTATAGGCGACTCCACCTGTAGACTATGTCTCGCAGGTTGATCTCCACTACGAAATGTGGCTACGAACAGCAACCCTGGAAGTTCGCACTAGAACTGTCGTGGGCCAGCGCTGAACAGGCATCCCCGTTGCTGCCTGTTTCCGCCGCTTATCGCAACGCGAAAGTCACTGGCGGCGGCGCGGTGGTTGCTGATTGGGCCGCGCTTGTGGTTGGCGGCGAACTTCAAAGCGCCGCCCGTGGCGCCAGTCGGAAACTGTCTCAGCGCGCCAGCTCCGGTTGCGTCCATTGGCGAGGACAAAACACTTTTCTATGACTAGGTCAGTTCGGAGAAATAGTAATCCATCCATTCACAGCAGATACAGAGAAACTGTCTCAGTAACTTTTAGGTGCTTTTTTGTGAAAACAATTTTGTCGTAATCAAATTTATGGTCAAGAGCGAGTTCTCCATGAAAATGAGAAGGCAAGCTTTTCTTATGAGGATCGACTCACTTTCGTGTAAGGGTCATTATGTTATAAAAGAATGTTTATATATTTTTATGTGTCGATAAAATATTACAGAAAGTTTTTTGAATGATTTCATGATGCCTTCAGCTGCCATTTTCGTTATTTGGTGTACGGTAGTACTTTTTGGACCTAAGGCCGTTTTCAGATGTCTAAAACAGAACTATTACACATTGGTTGCATTACTATCACTTGTGAATTTAACATAGGAACGTCATATCCTAAGATACACTTTGAGGATTGTAACTTAATTTATGTACGATTCTAAATGATGCACTGTGCCATGTATGTGCTTCTTCCTATCTAAGATCGACGCTTTTAACGTACTTATTCTAGGACGATTATAAGCGTATAACCGAAATTTGTTAATTGAGCTAGATGTGTCTTTCTTCACAATTATATTTGATCACCATTCATGATTGGTATTAATATGACCGTATGTAATTTCCCTAAAATAGCTTGTAAATATTTGTTCTATTATTATGAAAGCACGTCATTTTTGAATAGTTATCAAAAAAATTCGTATGTATACATTCTTCTAATGAAACGCTACTGAAAACCATGGAACTCAAGTAAAACCTTTTATGACCTGCTATATGGCTATGTGATATTTTGCATTACAATCATGTTTATTAATGAGTATAGCGATAATTATACATTCTATTATTCTGTAATGCTTGATTTTAGAACTAGTAAAAATTCGTCTAGGAATTTTCAATTTCGCAAGTTTTTTTATTCATTTAAAGCTCTCTCTGATTGGCCTTATAGATGGATTAAATTTCAGCTTCTTCCATCAGACCCACAATTTTACCTTTTTGTAACTTACGTAATATTTGTTGGGATTCATCAATATTAGGTACAGTGGTGGCTGCTGGGTAAGAGCACAAGAGTACATGGACACCGCAACTTTCCACATCTTGCGGATTTATTGGCTATTTTACTTTGAATGCTGTTAAACTTAACACACATGCTGCAGTCTGAAAGATACGGCAATTAAATGTACCATGCTACTGCTGCTCTAGACCCCGTGAAACTTGGCATCAGGGTGGCGAACACACCTCCAGTTCTGCACATTTTAAGGGCTTTTGCGCATACGCAACTTGTGTGACATAATTGTCTTATGGGCCAAATATATACGGATTCAATAAACAACGTGCATGCTTTGCGATGTGCACAGCTAGCTGTTACCACTCAACTACAAGTTTATATCAATGCCACCAGGTTGTAGTGTAGCACGCTGCGGCAGACTTTCATCCTTGGTCGCTCAGCATAAATCCTGCTAGATGATAGCACAGTCCTCAGATAGGCTAAGTCATTCACCAAATACTGCAGTAAAATTAGATCGGACGTCAGTACATGTTAAAGTTGTACTGAAAAGTAAACCTATTTTGTGGATTTCTGAATGAGTTACGGTATATTAAGTTGTGAATTTTATAATACAGTAATCCGTTTGAGGCGCTGAGAATCATAAATGCCTAAAGCACTTTCACTGTGGACTGTGAGATTGTAGCATATATGTTAATTTTATGGTGCGTCAGGTTTATCTGTGCTGTAGGCCCACACTGTATAAATGAAAAGTCACGAAAAGCTGTATCACTGGTTTTTCTGATATTCACGTAAATGTGGGATCGGCAGCGGTGTGCTTTAGGCCCTTATGGATCTCAGCGCCTCATTTGTATTCGAGTCGAGTGATCATGCTTGTGGACATTAGTACTTGAGTTTAATCATTTTCACATACAGCACTTTGTGTTTGGTTGTTTAGTGTGCGGGAATCTGCTTTCGTGTGCAATTTAAACATTAACTATGTTTAATCTATGCTAACAGATAAGTAAAGCTATGCTAACAGGTAAGTAAAGCTTTGAGCACGGGTCGGGAGTAGTGCGTAGGTAGCTCAGTCGGTAGTGCACTTGGCCCCGAAAGGCAAAGGTCCGGAGTTCGAGTCTCGGTCCGGCATAGAGCTTTAATCTGCCAGGAAGTTTCATATCAGCGCACACTCCGCTGCAGAGTGAAAAATCTCATTCTAGGAACAGGAAAGTAAATTACCAGGAAAAGTTGGCAGCCAAGAAACTAGGGCTTCCAAGAACAGATCCTTTTATTGAGAGAATGACGAAGTCAAATAAGTGTGACTGCAAGTGAACATTTAACAAGGAAGAGTACAGTTCGCTCGAGTTGTTGTGTGCATGCAACGCAAGAATATCTTATTTTCAGCCCGGAAATAAATTCATGAAGTAATATACCTGTTAGGGAACAAGTACATTTGTCCGAAGAACGGAAAAAGTACACAAACTCCCACTCACACAAAAATGCGAAATGTAGAGTTGCAAAAGCACACACATTATCTCGTTATCGTCCTAAACTGTACTTAATTATATACAAAAGAACAAAATTCCACAAAAATTTTTTTCTTCTGTCAGATAAGTTATGCATATTATTATTATTTCTTTCTTTTCTCAGACGTTTTGTCTGGTCAAAAATGGAAAGTGACGCGGACCTTGATCAAGCGTCACTTCATTTTAACTGTACGGTATATGTTACACTGCATTTAGGAACTTTCGGGTAATTGAACATGTATCAATAATTACGGATTTCTCTAGTTGTATATATATGTTTGGATGTAGCTGTATTGCATTGATGTACTGGTGGATATTGTGTGGTATGACTCCTGTAGTTGATAGTATAATTGGTATATTGTCAACTTTATCCTGATGCCACATGTCCTTGACTTCCTCAGCCAGTTGGATGTATTTTTCAATTTTTTTCTCCTGTTTTCTTCTGTATATTTGTTGTACTGGGTACGGATATTTCGATTAGTTGTGTTAATTTCTTCTTTTTATTGGTGAGTATGATCTCAGGTTTGTTATGTGGTGTTGTTTTATCTGTTATAATGGTTCTGTTCCAGTATAATTTGTATTCATCATTCTCCAGTACATTTTGTGGTGCATACTTGTATGTGGGAACGTGTTGTTTTACAAGTTTATGTTGTAAGGCAAGCTGTTGATCTGTTATTTTTGCTACATTGTCATGTCTTCTGGGGTATTCTGTATTTGTTAGTATTGTACATCCGCTTGTGATGTGATCTACTGTTTCTATTTGTTGTTTGCAAAGTCAGTATTTATCTGTTGTGGTATTGGGATCTTTAATAATATGCTTGCTGTAATATCTGGTGTTTATTGTTTGACCCTGTATTGCAATCATGAATCCTTCCGTCTCACTGTATACATTGCCTTTTGTTAGCCATGTGTTGGATGCGTCTTGATCGATGTGTGGCTGTGTTAGATGATACGGGTGCTTGCCATGTAGTGTTTTCTTTTTCCAATTTACTTTCTTCGTATCTGTTGATGTTATGTGATCTAAAGGGTTGTAGAAGTGGTTATGAAATTGCAGTGGTGTAGCCGATGTATTTATATGAGTGATTGCTTTCTGTATTTTGCTAGTTTCTGCTCGTTCTAGAAAGAATTTTCTTAAATTGTCTACCTGTCCATAATGTAGGTTTTTCATATCGATAAATCCCCTTCCTCCTTCCTTTCTACTTAATGTGAATCTTTCTGTTGCTGAATGTATGTGATGTATTCTATATTTGTGGCATTGTGATCGTGTAAGTGTATTGAGTGCTTCTAGGTTTGTGTTACTCCATTTCACTACTCCAAATGAGTAGGTCAACATTGGTATAGCATAAGTATTTATAACTTTTGTCTTGTTTCTTGCTGTCAATTCTGTTTTCAGTATTTTTGTTAGTCTTTGACTATATTTTTCTTTTAGTTCTTCTTTAATATTTGTACTATCTATTCCTATTTTTTGTCTGTATCCTAGATATTTATAGGCATCTGTTTTTTCCATCGCTTCTATGCAGTCGCTGTGGTTATCCAATATGTAATCTTCTTGTTTAGTGTGTTTTCCCTTGACAATGCTATTTTTCTTACATTTGTCTGTTCCAAAAGCCATATTTATATCATTGCTGAATACTTCTGTTATCTTTAGTAATTAGTTGAGTTGTTGATTTGTTGCTGCCAGTATTATTATTATCATTATTATTACTGTTGTTATTTTTATTGGCAGTAGCTGTAGTTGCATAAACTTGTTGATGAGCGTAACTCTTAAAAAGCAAATGCTATTAATTTCAGAGTCTCAAATTTATCTGAATCTAAAAATATGTGAATAGCCAGAATGGATACTCACGAGCCACCACTGATAAGGTATTTTGTGGTTGGTGCATTTAAGATGGATGGGCTATTGTCGCTTATGTTGTGTGTTCTCCATATCGTGTGCTAATTTCCCTTTCTATTTGTCCAACGTATAGTATATCAAATAAAGAGTATGGCACCTAATGGCATCACGAAATCATTAAAAAAATTCATCGCTGCTTCAGACCCTGTCGCAATGAAGATTAGAGAAAACCATAAGAATCTGAATGCACAAAGCTCAGCCGGATGTTGTGAGCACGATATCATTAGCTACATCTTAAACTGCGGCACTGAAATGTGGTTGGTAACTGGAAATGCTCTTTAAGAATCCTAGTCATTGCCGCTATGTCCGGTCATTCGGTTCGTGTTGCTTACAATAACTGACATTCATTACTTCATTTCAGGTACCAATGCTGTCCTAGTCGCGTATCATAAGGGAACTGCCTGTACAATACTGTTTTGCTCACATTTTACTCTAAGGCAACAGAAGTTATTGGATACATCTTAATATACGAGGTGTGGATAGAAAAAAACCGGACTAGTACTGGTGAAACAATAAAACGAATGCAATAAGGCTGAAAGTCGCGTGGCCTGTCACGTGACTCTCGCTCCGCCTACTGCTCGAGTTTCATCTGCCTCCTGCACTCAGTCTGCCAGTGGCGTCTGTTTTAAGTAGTTGACGTTTTGTCTGTGCGTCGGAAAATGTTGAGTGTACAGAAAGAACAGCGTGTTAACATCAAATTTTGTTTCAAACTAGGAAAATCTGCAAGTGAAACGGTTTTTAATGTTACAACAAGTGTACGGCGATGATTGTTTATCGCGAACACAAGTGTTTGAGTGGTTTAAACGATTTAAAGATGGCCGCGAAGACACCAGTGATGACACTCGCACTGGCAGACCATTGTCAGCAAAAACTGATGCAAACATTGAAAAAATCGGTAAACTTGTTCGACACTTTCCTTGTCAACTCCTGTTAACTCAGACACTGCTCTGATTGTTAAACGGCGATCTTGTCGAACAAGTTTACCGATTTTTTCAATGTTTGCATCAGTTTTTGCTGACAATGGTCTGCCAGTGCGAGTGTCATCACTGGTGTCTTCGCGGCCATCTTTAAATCGTTTAAACCACTCAAACACTTGTGTTCGCGATAAACAATCATCGCCGTACACTTGTTGTAACATTACAAACGTTTCACTTGCAGATTTTCCTAGTTTGAAACAAAATTTGATGTTAACACGCTGTTCTTTCTGTACACTCAACATTTTCCGACGCACAGACGAAACGTCAACTATTTAAAACAGACGCCACGGGCAGACTGAGTGCAGGAGGCAGATGAAACTCGAGCAGTAGGCGGAGCGAGAGTCACGTGACAGGCCACGCGACTTTCAGCCTTATTGCATTTGTTTTATTGTTTCACCAGTACTAGTCCGGTTTTTGTCTAGCCACACCTCGTAGCATTGGACCTCCTTTTGCCAACTGTAGAGCAGCAATTCGAAGTGACATGGATTCAAGAAGTCGTTGGAAATCCGCTGTAGAGATTTTGAGCCGTGCTACCTCTACAGCCGTCCAAAATTGCGAGAGTGTTGCCGGTGCACGATTTTGTGCACGAACTGACCTCTCGATTATGTCCCACAAATGTTCAATGAGAGTCATGTCTGGGTGGGCCAAATGATTCGCTGGAACTGTCTAGAATGTTCTTCGAACCAATCGCGAACCATTGCGGCCCGGTGACATGGCAGATTGTCGTCCATAAAAATTCCATAATTGTGTAAGTCTGCAGGCTTTCGTGGCCGTTGTCAATGAAGTTAAAATCTTCTGGGTTATTAGGCTGCGTCATGTTTCTTCTAGAATGATCGACGTTTCGACCCATCTGCTGGGATCATCCTACGGATCTTCTGGTGTCCACTACTGCTAGATGACGTCGATCATTTTAGAAGAAACAGACGAGGCCTAATAACCCAGAAGATTTTAACTTCAATTCCATAATTGTTTGGAAACATAAAGTCGATGAACGGTTGCAAATTGTCTCTAACAAGGGAACCTCCCCATCGCACCCCCCTCAGATTTAGTTATAAGTTGGCACTGTGGATAGGCCTTGAAAAACTGAACACAGATCAATAGAGAAAACAGGAAGAAGTTGTGTGGAACTGTGAAAAAATAAGCAAAATATACAAACTGAGTAGTTCATGGGAAGATAGGCAACATCAAGGACACAGGGACCGCAGAAGCGCCGTGGTCTCGTGGTAACGTGAGCAGATGCGGAACGGAAAGTCCTTGGTTCAAATCTTCCATCGAGGGAAAAAATTAATTTTTTATTTTCAGTTTATGTGACAAACTCTTATGTTTTCATCACTTTTTTGGGAGTTATTATCACATCCACAAGAAAACCTAAATCGGCCAAGGTAGAAGAATCTTTTTACCCATTCGCCAAGTGTAAAAGTTAGGTGGGTCGACAACATATTCTTGTCATGTGACGCACATGCCGTCACCAGTGTCGTATAGAATATATCAGACGTGTTTTCCTGTGGAGGAATCGGTTGACCTATGACCTTGCGATCAAATGTTTTCGGTTCCCATTGGAGAGGAACGTACTTTCGTCTACTAATCGCACGGTTTTGCGGTGCGATCGCAAAACACAGACACTAAACTTATTACAGTGAACAGAGACGTCAATGAACGAACTGACAGATCATAACTTTACGAAAACAAATAAAGTAGAATTTTCACCCGAGGGTAGATTTGAACCAAGGACCTCTCGTTCCGCAGTTGTTCACGCTAACCACGAGACCACTGCGCTCCTGAACTGACACTATTCTTGATGTTGCTTATCTTGAACATGGACTACTCAGTTTGTATATTTTACTTATTTTTTCCATAGTTCCACACAACCTCTTCCTGTTTTCTCGATTGATCTGTGTACAGTTTTTCAAGGCCTATCCACTGGGCCAACTTATAACTAAATCTGAGGGGGGTGCGATGGGGAGGTTCCCTTGTAAGTAGTCGTACATAACCAAGAGCGAAATTTTTCCGCGAAAGGCAAAGGTCCTGGCTTCGAGTCTCAGCCTTGCATACATTTTTAATCCGCCAGGATGTTTCATAACCATTTCTAATGAACGATCGTTTCATTCCTTGTAAACACAGCCGACACCACCAGCTCGCACAGTGCCTTCTTAAGAACTTGGGTCCATGACTTCGCGGCGCCTGCGCCACACTGGAACACTACCGTCGGCCGTTAGCAACTGAAATCGGGACTCATTTGACCAGGCCACAGTTCACCAGTCGTGCAGGGTCCAAACGATATAGTCATGATCCCAGGAGAGACGCTACTTCGTGCTGCTAGCATAGGCACTTGCATCGGTCGCCTGCTGCCACAGCCCATTAAAGCCAAATTTCGCCACACCGTCGTAACGGATACGTTCGTCGTACCTCCCACACTGATTTCTGCGATTATTCCACGCAGCGCTGTTTGTCTGTTAGCAGTGACAGCCCTGCACAAACGCACCAGCCCCCAGACGGAAAGCCGTCGGCAACTGCGTTGTCGGTGGTGATAGATAATACCTGCAATTTGGTGTTCTCGACACACTTTTGACATTGTGCATATGGGAATATTGAATTCTCAAACGATTTCCGAAACGGAATGTCCTATGCATCAAGCTCCAACTACCATTCCGCGTTCAAGGCCTGGTAATTTCTGTCGTTTGGCTGTAATCACGACGGAAACTTTTTCACATCCGTCAGCTGACTACAGATGACAGCACCGCCAATGTCATCCCTTTCATACCTTGCGTGCACGATAATACCGCCGTCTGTATATGTGAATATCGCTAACGCCCGACTTCATGTCGCTTCCGTGTATGCTCATTGTACGCTGCATATCGTGGTAACTACGATAATTTTTCATATGACAACGATTTATCTTTTATAGAACTGTTTATCTGAAATTAATTCCCACAATCGTTCATAAAGATGGACTTGAATGTACTGAAAGTCATTTTCAATTATACATTCGCTCGTTATCGCAATTAATGAAGGGTTGTTGCCTATAAAGCAGACTGCACAAGTCGCTTTCTCATTACGAACTACAGGTGCTTACTTTGGGACAGGTCGATTGGAAATACGTAGCTGAACACTTAATTTAAGAAATCCTGAGCAAGTCTAGTCTCCCAGTAATGGAGGCAACTTAAAAAACCTTCGTTTCATCGATACGCTTAATCAGTGAAGACAGGACAAGAATGCCATTGTGCAACACGATGTAGATTACTGTGCAATTTATGAGAACACAGTTCCTAGAATAGTCAGCCAATGAATTGCTTAATCATATACATGTCTTGATGTGTCGGCAGCGGGGCCAACACCTTGTAGATCGAAGTGGCTGAAAGTGCACGCTAAACTAACGCAGACGGGCGTGAAGTACTGGAACATGAGACTTATTAATGAATAAGAAGAAAAGTACGTAGCTGGAATAATATACTTAACTTTATTCTCTTGTTGGAATACATCTCTTGAATAGTAGTAAGCTATAAGCACTGATACAAATGGCGCCTTGCTAGGTAGTAGCTATGGAATAAGCTGAAGGCTATTCTATCAGTCTCTCGGCAAATGAGAGGAAGACTTGGTAGGTCTGGTCGCAAGCTATGTCGTCCGTACAACTGGGGCGAGGTCATGCCCGTGTCTTCTGACCTGCCATGTGGTGGCGCTAGGATTGCGATTACACAGTGGCGACACGCGGGTCCGACATGTACTACAGGACCGCGGCCGATTTAAGTTACCACCTAGCAAGTGTGGTGTCTAGCGGTGACACCACATTCCTCCCCCGCAAATCGGCGAACGGTCGTGAGATAAGGCTTCCGCCCGCCGTGGGGAGGACCCCATGTTGACGTATGCGATGAGGTGGGGAGCCTAACAACAGGCGAGGCTGTGCCACCCGCACCCGGCCATTCGGTCCGAGGGGAGCTAGGAAACGCCTGCAAACCTAGTCCAGGGTGCACGTCAACATGCGGTGTATGCGCACGTAATGAGAAAAAAGGGTCGACCTCCATGTGGTCGGAGCACCCGACGGGCGAATACGACATCTGGTCCGGAGCGGGCAAGAGGTCCATGGGGGAGGACGGCTGGTCACGGGAAGCGAGCGGCGGCGCGTGACCCAGGGAGGCGCCAGGCGGTTGCAGCGACGCGTCCACTGCGGGCGGCGCCGGCGGCGGCTGCGGCGGCGGCGCGACGCCATGGGGCAAAATGGAAGGCAGCGTCGGTAACACCTGGGGATGAGGCGAGCCAGTAGATGGGTCCCCAGGGCGCTGACCTGACGGCTCCGTCGCTGAAAGCAGACGGGGAGCGGCAGAACCCAGGCGACGACAGAGGCGCAGCTGATTGAGATGCCGACGCACCTCACCAGAGGCCCCCAAAACCAAATACATCGCGCGGCCGAGGCAGCGAAGAATGCGCCCTGCGAGCCAACGCTGTGAACCGCGATAGTTGCGATAATAGACAACGTCGCCAGGAGCAAAAACAGGAGTCTGCCGCTGCACAGGAACCTGATGTGGCGGATGCAGCAAAGACATCAGGGTGCGATGAGATCGACCATGGAGCAATTCAGCTGGCGAGCGACCATCGCGGGGCTGAGAGCGATACGATGACAAAAAGAGTAACAAAGCGTCCTCCCGAGAATGCGATTCTTTCAATTTCAACATCTGTGACTTGAAAGTCCGGACCAATCGTTCCGCGGCACCGTTGGACTGAGGCGAAAACGGCGCGGATGTCAGATGTTGAATACCATGGGCCTTGCAGAATGACTGAAAGTCTGCGGACATGAATTGTGGGCCATTGTCGGAAACAATAGTCTGCGGAAGACCTTCAATGCAAAAGATAGCAGACAAGGCTTGGATTGTGGCAGAAGACGTCGTGGAAGACATCCGGACAACAAAAGGAAAATTACTGAAAGCATCGACCACAACCAACCATCGAGCATTCCAGAATGGACCAGCAAAATCGATATGCAAGCGTTGCCAAGGGTAAGTGGCTTTCGGCCATGCAAAGAATTTCCGCGGCGGTGCGGATTGTTGTTCGGCACACGCCACGCAAGAGGAGCACATATTCGTAATCGCAGTATCGATTCCGAACCAAGTACAGTGCTGACGAGCAAGTTGTTTCGTTCGCACTATACCCCAATGTCCTTGGTGAAGAAGCTTTAAGACAGAGGACTTTAACGAACGTGGGACGACGACTCGGGATTGATCATTATCGGAACGCAACAACAAAACACCACGTCGTACAAAAAGTCTCTCCTTGTGAGCAAAAAAACGGCGAACCAAAGGATCCTCGATCCGTGACTTTGACAAGGGCCATTGCGTAGCAACAAAACGCAAAACAGTAGCAAGGATAGGGTCAGCAGCTGTGGCTGTAGCTACACGACGAAAATCAATCGGAAACGATGCGACCACGTCATCGGCTTCCGAATCAATGAACATGCAAGCAAGTTCGGAAGAATCGAATGCCTTATCCTCAGCAACAGGCAAACGGGACAACGCATCAGCGTTGCCGTGCTTAGCAGTGGACCGATACAAGATATCGTAGCGGTACTGCGAGAGAAAAAGTGACCAGCGAATGAATTTCAGCGCTGTACGTGGAGGTACAGGCCTGGTCGGATGAAAAAGCGATGTCAAAGGTTTGTGGTCGGTGATGATTGTAAAGTGACGACCATACAAGAAGTCATGGAACTTGGTAACACCAAACACGAGAGCTAAAGCTTCTTTCTCTATTTGTGAATAATTTCTTTGCGCAGATGAGAGCAATTTCGACGCAAAGGCAATAGGGCGATCATGCGAGCCATCTTTGTGCGCAAGCACAGCACCGATCCCGAAATCCGATGCATCAACCATCAACAAAAGGGGTTTTCGGGGATCGAATGGCGTAAGGCAAGTATTTGAAAGTAACGCCGATTTCAACTGGCGAAAGGCGCGTTCGCATTCCGCCGTCCAGACGAACGGAACACCTTTACGGCGTAAGCGATGAAGCGGAGCTGAAATGGAAGAAGCATTGCGCAAAAATTTATGATAATAATTTATTGTACCCAACACACTCTGTAGCTGTTTCAAATTCTGCGGAGCAGGTAAGTCCTGTATGGCACGGAGGTGCTCTGGACTCGGATGTATACCTTGGGCATTTATGACATGCCCCAGGTAGGGTAAGTCCCGAGCAAAGAACACACATTTGTCCTTTCTCAAGCGAAGACCATTCTGACGCAATACCTGAAATAATGTTCGGAGATTTTGCAAATGTTCGGCTTCTGTCTGTCCTGAGATCACAATATCGTCCAGATAGTTCGCAGCAGTAGGGACCGACGCACAAATAGTTTGTAAATATTGCTGAAACAATGCAGGGGCGGATGCACACCCGAATGGCAGTCTTTTGAAGCGATACAAGCCAAGATGCGTGTTCACCACCAAGACGCGCTGGGAGTCTTCGTCCACAGGTATCTGCAAGTACGCATCTGCTAGGTCCAATTTTGAAAAATATTTTCCCGGGCACAGTTTGTCAAAAAGATCTTCCGGGCGGGGCAAAGGAAAAGTAGCAGTCACAAGTTGTGGATTCACAGTGGCCTTGAAGTCCACACAAAGTCTCAATTTTCCGGAAGGTTTTGGCAAAATTACTAAGGGTGAGGCCCAGAAAGAAGCCTGCACACGTTCAATTACACCTTGAGATTCTAAATCGTGTAATGTTCTGGCGACCTCATCACGCAATGCGTGGGGAACATTGCGCGCTCTGAAAAATTTCGGTTGCGCGTTGTCTTTCAATTCCAAATGTGCAGCATAGTTCTTAGCGCAACCAAGGCCCGGTGCAAAAATGTCTGCAAATTCTTCACAAAGACTAGAAACACTGGCGGAAGGCACAGTCTGATTCACTGATAGGACCTGATTTACTATAGACAAATTAAACAATTGAAACAAATTTAAGCCAAACAAGTTCACTGCAGTAGAAGAACGAAGAACGTAAAATGATACAAGTTTTGTTTGTCCCTTGTATGTTGCAAGAAGGCTGCACTGTCCGAACACAGGGATCTGCTGTCCTGAGTAACTAGTTAACTTAACATTTGCGGCACGCAATGGCGGTTTGCCCAGTTGTTTGTACGTGTCGTGATTGAGCAACGAAACTGCAGCTCCGGTATCGAGCTGGAATGGTATCACTTTGCCTGCAAAGTCTAGGTCCACAAAAAGTTTATTGTCCTGTTGACGACAAGAGCGACTGTCACGTGCAATTTGAACTGATACAGGTACAGAAGCACTTGCGACTTTACGGGATTTCCTGCGACGTCGACACACACTTTGGGTGGGACGAACACAGTCACTGTTAGCTAAAGTGTCACTGGACGGGTGGGAATGAACTACATTAATGTCCATGGGCGAAGGTCCACGAGCCTGATTGTCCTGGGTTCGATTCCGGCGCGAAGCAAAAGGCCTGGAATTATTGCGATTGTCTGATCGAAGCTTTTTCTGGCAAACACTTTGTACATGTCCTTTCTTTTGACAGTAAAAGCAAATAGCTTGGCGTGACGGGCAATTTTCACGCGAATGTCTAGTTGCACACCGCGGGCATGATTTCACTGCAGTTGCTTGCTTACGCGGCGCACGTGTTTGCGAGCGCGGCTGCGACGGGCGCGAGGGCCGCTTAGCGTCCCGTGCAGCGGGCCCGGCGGGCCGATTAATGTGACACACTGCTGGCGAAGTTTCAAATGAGTCCTGAGCAAAGTCAAGTGTGTCTTGCCTATCCAATATGTCTATCACTTGTTGAAGGGAGGGATTTACGAGTTTCAAAATCTGTTCCCGTATGCGAACATCAGAAACATTCTGTGCTATTGCATCACGCACCATAGTATCTGAATAAGGGAGGCCACAGTCACATTCAAAGGCACACTCCCTAGTAAGTCCTTGCAAAGTTGCAACCCACTCCCGATTAGTCTGACCGGCCGTACGTTTTGTACGAAAGAACGTATACCGTTTTGCAACTACATTGACTGTTTCTTTGAAATAGGCATCTAAAGCCGACAAAATTTCCTCGTAGGTCAGAGTTGCTACGTCGCGTCGGGGAAACAATTTCACTATCACACGGTAGGTAGACACACCGACACAAGAAAGCAAAAACGGCTGCCGCTCTTTACCTTGAATTCTGTATGCTGCGAGATGAAACTGGAACTGGCTGGCCCACTCAGTCCAGGTTTCGCACGTGGCCTCAAAGGGCCTAAATGGCGGTGCGACAGCGTTGTGTGGCTGCGGTAGCGATGAAGCGGCGGCTGCCGCATTGGTTTGCAGCGCACGTTGACCCTGGACGAGCTGTCCAAGGGCTTCCAATAACGCCTGCGTCTGCTGATTCTGCAAGCGAAAAAATTCGGACAGTACATCTGGAGATTGTGGCGAAGCCATGACACAAGCAAATCAGAGCACAAAAAGGGAAAAAGAACAAATCAGTCCAAAGCAGAAAAAACACTATCCCATCCTCGTCGCCATGTGATGTGTCGGCAGCGGGGCCAACACCTTGTAGATCGAAGTGGCTGAAAGTGCACGCTAAACTAACGCAGACGGGCGTGAAGTACTGGAACATGAGACTTATTAATGAATAAGAAGAAAAGTATGTAGCTGGAATAATATACTTAACTTTATTCTCTTGTTGGAATACATCTCTTGAATAGTAGTAAGCTATAAGCACTGATACAAATGGCGCCTTGCTAGGTAGTAGCTATGGAATAAGCTGAAGGCTATTCTATCAGTCTCTCGGCAAATGAGAGGAAGACTTGGTAGGTCTGGTCGCAAGCTATGTCGTCCGTACAACTGGGGCGAGGTCATGCCCGTGTCTTCTGACCTGCCATGTGGTGGCGCTAGGATTGCGATTACACAGTGGCGACACGCGGGTCCGACATGTACTACAGGACCGCGGCCGATTTAAGTTACCACCTAGCAAGTGTGGTGTCTAGCGGTGACACCACATGTCTGGTGAAGGTGAAAGCAGAGAGACTGGAAGGCTTGTTGTTAATAGTCCTTTGGTCCTTCCCACACATCTTTAGCGACTGAAACATGAAGGGATCGTGTTGTTGGTTGTTGGGGGGGGGGGGGAGTTAATGGACAGTGGTGCACGAAGTAACTTCCACCACACAGCATAAGGTGGTCTCAGATTATGGTTATAGCTGCAGATGTAAATGTAGACGTAGATGTAGATGTACATTGTCTTGGGCACTATTGAGTAATGCGGGTTTACGTGTTCGAGTATTGCCTTGCTGGGAGAACTCATCTCGCTGATGTTGCAGCAACTTTTATGATCTGTCATACACCGTCCACAGCATGGGACATTAAATTTATATCCTTGCTGCGCTCTATCAGCGCACCGTGTGAATATGATGATTTTGCATCATGTCTTTCGACGGTTTTGTATTTCATGTTCCAGTAATCTTCCTCTGCAATTGAGGTCAAAAATGCATTAGACTCACGAACTTACGTGTCGGCTGCCGTTGTCATTTTCAGTAAAACTTTCCCGGCATGTCAATGAATTGTTGCCATGTTGTTGTATAGACATACGTTTCGGCCAGTGACGCAAGTACCCTCCTAACGTGGTGTATTTACGACTGGGCTAGTACTACGTTAAGGTGTTATAGCATTATTTCATTCTGTTCCAGTTCTCACTTGACTGCATGGCAGGAGTACAGACTTTTATTAGTAGCAATTTTTATTTTTATTGTTACTGGCTGGCGCTGCCACCTGAGGGGAAAGCCAGTACAGTGACGCAGTACTGCTCCTGCAGCACCTAAATCCCGTGAATAGAGAAAGTATGGCCACGCTTTACCCCTTTGCTTGCCGCCACTTGCAGTTCGTGACTGGATGAAGCCGTGTCATTTGACACTTGCGGCCTTACTGGGTCCTCCTGTTGCCAGCTATACAGGGTGGTCCATTAACAGTGACCGAGCCAAATGTCTCACGAAATAAGCATCAAACGACAAAACTACAAAGAACGAAACTCGTCTAGCTTGAAGGGGAAAACCAAATGGCGCAACGGTTGGCATGCTAGATGGCGCTGCCGTAGGTCAAACGAATATCAACTGCGTATTTTTAATTATGAACACCAATTTTTTATTACATATTCGTCTAGTATGTAAAGAAATATGAATGTTTTAGTAGGACCACTTTTTTCGCTTTGTGATAGATTTCCTACGTAATGTGCTACCAATGTTACTAGAAGATGTTTCACTGCATGACAGAATGGCGATGTACTTCCAACATGATGGATGTCCGGCACATAGTTTGCCTGCGGTTGAAGCGGTATTTCAAAGCATATTTCATGACAGGTGGATTGGTCGTCGAAGCACCACACCATGGCCCGCACGTTCACCGGATCTGACGTCCCCGGATTTCTTTCTGTGGGGAAAGTTGAAGGATATTTGCTACCGTGATCCACCGACAACGCCTGACAACATGAGTCAGCGCATTGTCAATGCAGGTGCGAACATTACGGAAGGCGAACTACTCGATGTTGAGAGGAATGTCGTTACACGTATTGCCAAAAGCATTGAGGTTCACAGACATCATTAAGAGCATTTATTGCATTAAGGTGGTATTTACAGCTAATCACACTGTAGCAGCCTACGTTCTGTATTTTAATTTAAAAAACTTATCTGTTACCAACTGTTCATCTAAAATTGTGAGCCATATGTTTGTGACTATTACAGCGCCATCTATCACAAAGCGAAAAAAGTGGTCCAACTAAAACATTCACATTTCTTTACGTACTACACGAATATGTAATAAAAAATGGGGATTCCTATTTAAAAAAAAACGCAGTTGATATACGTTTGACCTATGGCAGCGCCATCTAGCGGGCCAACCATAGCGCCATCTGGTTTCCCCCTTCAAACTAGACAAGTTTCGTCTTTGTAGTTTTTTCGTTTGATACTTATTTCGTGAGATATTTGGCCCGGTCACTATCAATGGACCACCCTGTCCATTCGGAAGTTTCCACTAAAGTAATGTTACAGTGCCATGCTTCTTTTCGACCGGAGTGAAGAGAAATTTTATAGCATTCCTGTTATGGGGGAGATGCAGCAACAATAATTTTTATGCACTAACATAATTCACCTTGTCTGCCTCCGCAGCTGAGTGATCAGCATACCGAACTGCCATCCGGAGGACACAGTTCGATTCCCGGTGCGGCCACGGATTTTTCCTTGGTGGGACGACTGCAACGGGGTGCAGTCGGTCTCCAGATACCAATGGAGGAGCTACCTGACAGACCAATAACGGCCGAGAGAGAGGTGTGTTAACTCCACGCCACTCCATACCGTATCCAGTGATGCCATTGTCAGAGGATGGCACGGCGGCCGATCGGTACCTATGGGCCGCATGGCAGTATGGTCGGAGATTCGAGATTACGTTTAAAATGTAATTCATCTGAAGATCGCAAGGATTATATCATGAAACAAAGAGGTACAGTGGTTTAATTTGCACAAATTTGTCATCAAATTTGGCGCATAAAAAGTAAGGTTAAATTCTTGATGAACCGACGCTTTCTGTCCGTCTACAGCTAGTTGAAACATTGAAGTAAATATGACTTACAAGTGGAGCAGCACATTTGACTACTGTTTCATTTCGTTACATAATTAATATTAAATTGTTGAACACGTCGGAATGTCTTTAGAGCGACATTACAACAACCGAAAACGTAAGAGAAGATAACAAATGATACAAAAGACATGCAATCTAATTGGAGTAGTGCAGTGGACTATTCAATATTCGGTCTTTCATTGCACTTTCTATGCTGGGGTAATCAAGTGGAAACACAAATGCAAGGTACAATATGGGACGTTCAGAACATAAATACAATTATCCTTATATGATGTACGTACCAATTACCCGGTAGTTCAGATATGCATATGTGGGCTGGTAGATATCAAGGAAACATTTTCTGAATTCTTCACGCTTGTGTGATGCATGATTCTCCTGACAGCATGTCCATTATCCCTAAGGGATTTGTGTATTACATAGAGCTTTTGTTCAGTAAAACTATATTAATGCACACGTAGTGTCCTGTGATTTTGATCAGTAGTAAAAGAGAGAGAGTGCGAAAGCATAGCAATAACAACCCTCAATGGAGAAAAACTTTTGATTTGGTCTCTTAAACAAGACTTGCTGCCCAAAGAGCATGATGTCCGTACCAGTAAATGCTTTGATTTAGATAATTTATTTCAAACTTTGTTAATGATAATAATTCCATAATTGTGGAATTTGTCCTGCAGTTCTCATTTTTCCTGGTAAACTCGGTATTTTCCTATCTAATAGTTGTTAACTTTTCCAGCTGCTGCTGGGAGCTGGAGAAGCTCAACTTAAAGCTGCAGGTACTTACAACAGAAAGTATTTGATCTCACTGGCATGAAATCTGTCCTGTCGCTGTTAGTAAACCACAGCAACATTCTAACTGGACTTTATCGGCGTTACAATTTTTTTCTACTCATTTTTTGTTGCTGACCATTTGAGACGTTCAGTTTGAAACTAGCTCTCTACCGTATGAATACATGACGTAGTTGAGCTCCCGTCTTTCCTAGAAATAGGTAACCATAGTGTAAAAATGGTTCCCAAGTGCCAGTCGCCGGAAAGCTGGTGGTGGCTGAGACAAGATCATACGTAATGTATTGTGCCTTCGGCCTCTACGTTTGCCGTGGAGGAACAGAGAGACGAGGGAATAAAAACTATGAACACTTCAGTAATATTACTTAACACAACTGATATTCTACGTTACTACTTCTGCATTTTTCGAGCTTTCCTAAAAAGTGTACCCTTGAAGTTCAATCTAATATAAAAACTACGGCTTTTATTTCACATGCTACAGAAGAACAAACATTCAAGAAGAAAAACTAGCAAGGAAACTACGACTATATAGAAATCTGTGTTTAAGTTAAAAATCATACTTCCATCTACTATCGCTTGCAAGGAGGTAGTTTCAAAAAGAGACATGTTTTGAAATAATTGCGTTAGCACCTTTAGCAAAAGTACCTGTATCAGAAAAGCGAGTTTAGTCAGGTGACTTTTGCTATCCTCTACTATTAGTGCAGCTTAAGAGCGAACTTTGAAAGTCATAAGACAGAAGTTTGAAGCACTTAGCCTCCTTCCATGATGATTGAAATATTAAATCAGTTAGTTATTTTTAGGCTACCCTGCACAGATTCATTAACTATAATACCCGTTTATGCCCACTGTAATGAACTCACCTCCTCTGGCCACAAGTGCTTTACATTTATCACACTCATTTACGAATTTTAATTTACAATGCAACAAGTAACCTCTTATTTAAAGTAGTACACAAACGTTATTCTGAGTGATTTCTGTTTCACTGGCACATTCATGAATGTGATCTAAATGCATAATAGGTATTTCGGTAAGTGTATTTGTAGAAAGTATAGCACTACCAGCTACTAACAAATGAGCAACACACCGATAACGTTACACCTCAGAAAGGATTTTAATTTGACCACGATCACGCGTATACTTGATAAGGTATCGGACTATTATCTAAAGATTTCTATTTAAATGACGCAACAGCAGAACAAACGGGAATCGAGCCAAGGTTATGTTAGTAATCGTGTGAACTGTAATTAAGTAACAGGAAACGGTTGTCACCCTTATTAGGCAGAGTTACATCAAGTACTAGCACAACTGATAAACAGAGTCAACTGCTCGGACTGACTTTACTTGATGCTGACATTCGGTTTTGCTGATGATACAAGGCAGTAGCGCAATTTAGCAAGTAATTTACCAGTGGTTTCACATAAACTACACAGGAGGAGTATTAATACGTTTAGGCAACAACTGCCTCTCAATATCGCTTACTATCTGCGCATTACAGTTGGAAGCTAATGATCGTGACAGGTAAATGATTTCCAACAATGGAGTATTACTAACTTGCACAAGGGGTTCTATTGTTTGTTTAGTTATGGAAATTACTACCACTGAAATAGTTTTCAAGTAATTGTATCTTCTGTACTGATTTTTATTTGTATTCTCCTGGAGTATTCGCTTCCTTATACGATTTAACTCAGATGGGACATGTGATACCTGAATCTGTTATAGTTTGAATAGTAGTAGCTATTTGCTTACTGTAGTAAACACAAGTTATAAGAATGAAAGTTGTATCTCGTGAGTATTGTTATTGTAATACGAAATTTAAATCTGGCACATCTATTGGCATGGGGACCCAGAAACTAGTCTATCAGTGGACTCGAATCTAAGCTGAACATTTTCATCGCATCACAGTAAAGAAACACAGTTAACCACGTAACACATGAAATAAAAAACAATCAATAAGAAGAATCATTAAACTGGATACTTTAAGTCTTCTCCTAATAACTGTACTTTGACGAAAATTTTAACTATCCTTTTATGAAAATATGCTGCGAGTACTTCAAAAATTGTGCTCACTGAATAATTATGAACTTTACTTCTCCAGAAAGTTTAATAACTGTAGTGAAAGTGTACTGAACTGACTTTTCAGTTCGATACAATAGAATAATCGTATATATCGTATCTCGTGAGATAGGTTCCTGTCTAGGGATAAAGTAAGAGTGCTGTGCACAAAGCCTACAGAACACAAACTTATTACTGAGAAAGAAACTCCATAACTGGCCCATGCAGCTAGTCGTACTGTACTCGACTGATAATTTGAGATGAAGGTGGTGGCAGTGTCGATCTGCTGTAGCTATTCCAGAAAAAGAGGAGGCAAAAATATCCATGGCTCTTGCTGAGTAACAAACTCCGAAAATTATATTCTTAGCGACGGAGTCGGATTTTCGTTGTACAGAGCCAGACAAAGTTTGCCATGAATAACAAGCCAAATTACTTCCACATCCAAGGTTGTGTTATACAGTTTCGCGCTTCTTGCCTCTTTCAGTTCACAAGATGCGAAAACGTTGCCTGCTAGCCACCAACTGACTCATGGCACAAAGGAGTTCTACATTTCGACAGCGAGATCGACATTTTCTATTCCCGCCAAGCCAGATTCGTTGCAGAGGGGCTTCCCTCCGTGTTTTACATGATTACATACTTACGTGACGTATACATCAAATAGTATTACAAGTCAAATTTTATTTTTTCCCATTCTTTTACAGCACATTACTTTCGTAATCACATCCATAGACTAATTACTATTACATAAGTCATCATAAATAAATAATAAAATATTTACTTGGATGTTACATCAAAGAGCTCGGTTATGCAGAAGTCACGTTCAGTAAAAACAAAGAAGATAGAAAAAACAATTATAGTTAATATCGATAATATTATTAGAAACGCAATTCAGGTCTTCAGTACAGAAGTCCCCAAACAACACTTATTTTTAATACACTCTTTTTTTCCAGGTAAGACTTGCCAAACTATCATGGTAACATGCACCACCCATTGTTAACATTAGCTATGCGAAACTTACCCAGTAACAAATATATACAGTTAACGCAAGTGTTGAAATCAAATTTGATTACATGAGTTTCCGGAGGATACAGTTGGTGGTAAGCAAGAACATTAGGAACTAGGCAAAAATTCTCAGGTGATGAATACTGGAATCAACAATACTGAATATTGGTTCTTGCTAAGAATCTCGGAGAAATTATCAGACTTAAGAGCGCCTTTTCATTCAGAGCTCCATCCCGGGGAGGCACCATCTTCGTGACGTCACGCGCGATACCTGTCAGTTGTTACAGGCTCTACTTTCTGTAAGCACTTTTGGTCCGTGCACCGACTCATTCTGACAGCCAAGGGCGGTTTTATCCGTCGTCGAGATTCATGTTGTCAGGGTACTTCCCCTCCCTTACCATGCTGGCCTCGTTAGGGGCGTTCTCGAAGACCAGTGCGCCTCACCAATTCCGCTCGCACAGCTGCCTCCTTAGACTCCACGCATGTGCAGCTTGTCGCTAACATACTTCGTGCAGTGTAGCATATCTCCGGTTGTGCTGCTGCATCTGCAGATCGGGCTGATGCCAACGCGACGGAGAACTTTTTCCACACGTCCACTGACGCGCTTCAGGTATAGGAGGAGAACGGTATGCCACTCTTCCATCTCTTTCTCCTCTCCACTGAATCACAAAATTCACGTGCTTACGGAAGTACTACGGAAGGCGCAGAAAACGTCGACTCCATCTATGAAACCGCGAAAAGGGCAAACTACTCCGCTGGTAACAAAATCAAGAAAGCAAACGAGAATTGCTAAAAGGATATAACAGCAATCCATTATGGCGCAGTTAAGAACCTTTAAAAGACACTTCAGCGAGAGTGTATGTGCACCTAATTCAACATGTATCTCTGACTAAATACTCATACTCCAGACAGAGTGCTTTTACTACACATTAATTAAGTTAGCCACGCCGTACCTTCTGACTTACCGACACTGGTTCCGCGCTAATTGACCACCTCATTTCTGCAATCCGCTCCTCTCGTCTCTGTTAGGTTACTGGCGTAATATTTCCTTGACGGGAGACAGTAAGTAAACAGCCGGTTCGCTTGTATCATAAACTTACATCTATTACCCATTCTGGCTCACTCTCACCCATCACATAGCCCGACAACTAAATTATTGGTAGGACCTACAGATTTTGTTTTTAAATGTAAGGGGTTATGTCATCGCTTCAATAAATGATAACGAGATATTTAGAGGAAGTTTTATGATATTAAGGATGGAAGAACTGAACAGAAAACCGAGTGGTACAGTCGGTTCGTAAGGCTTCTTCACGACAAACGTGTTACACTAAGCTTATAGGTTCTCATGCACTGTTTGTCTTCGATCTTTTATTGCAGTTATAAGAAAATTATTCTTTCACGCATTTATATGTGGTTGATCCTGATTCTTGCGACTATCAAAAAAACTGTAGCTATTGAAAACGTTGTTTTACAGGCAAATAGTGAACCTTGGACATCTTTCCTGTGTTTGGTAACTATTGAACCATCAGATTACCACCACTGTAGCTGATGAAATCTCTAGTAATTTGTCAATACGTGACAAATCATTCGCTCTATATTGTATCGGAGTGATTCGTAAAGGAAATAGTTGTACATTACTTCGTGTTAGCAAAAGTAAAGATGTAAAAAAAAAAAAATACTTTTCGTCACTTTACAGCAGAAAAGTGGTACTTGATTATAGAGCGCATTAGAATCCCAGGAACATTTTTGTGCAAGATTTTGCAAGCAGCTTTTATGTTTACATATAAAGAACACAGTGGAGCTCTGGAATATTGCTTATTGATGATGCGACGTCCGATGTTATGTTCTTAACAAGAGCCAGATAGTGCTGAATTCGGCTGCTAACGGTTAAGTCCGAATATACAGAGAGTAGTAACAAAGATTGATGCCTCTATTATTATGTAGAAAAAAAATGATTTTACGATATTTTTACATCCTTGGAAAGCGGAAGACGCTAAGAAAACAAGAGCTTTAAATTCTTACCACTTTCGATTGCTAACGCTGGTTACATTTGTGTGCATTTTACATAACTTGACATGTTGTAATATGTGCTAAGTACACGATTAGTCGCTTTCAGCAGCTTAAAATTTTCGGAAATAGTAGTATATTAGAAGAGTTTCGAATTGAATGATGACATGCACCTTCGATGGAGCTGACTGGTATTTGATAACGTATCTCAGTATGTTCAGTCGGTTCATAGAAAAATATTTTAATCGCCTATGGAGAAAGGAATATTATGGGAGAAGAAATTCACTGCTGTCCTTTTTAAACCCAGAACAAAGTTTTGAAAATTTAATATGCAATGCAAAAGTAAGCAAAGAGAATTATTGTACCCTGTGGCAATATATAGAGCAACATTTACTACTCACGCACATCTTTTTCCCGGTACATGTGGGGATCCATGTAAAAGAAAGGTAAAGTAATTCTGTGTTCTGTTTCATGCTGGAGCTCTACAAAAGAGGATGTGACGTGAAGATGTAACGAATTCTTAAATGTTCCCTGAAACTGGAACTGAAATGACATTGCATTTGAATAACTGAATGTGAAAAATCCGCCGATATGAAAAGGATGTACATCTGTCTTCACTGCGAATTGTGTAGTTCGGTGTGTCATGTCGTCAGGTTTTGTACTGATTGTCGACGTGACAGGTGCTTGGTTGATGGACGACACGTGCTATATGTGTATCAAACCATTTAATCGCCGCCAAATCATAGATTTCCATCGCCGATGCCATGCAGGCAGTGGAGGATGTACAGTGAGTAATTATCGTACATGCAGTGCAAAGCCATTGAGACAGTTGAGAGATTGCAGGGCACTCTCACTTACGATTCGGTCATGCCGCTTAATGTTCTTAGGGAAGATGATCTTTATTACGATCTGACTTCATACATCATGATGAAATGGTGGGCAGTAGTTAACACTCTTGCTTGTGTGCTCTAGTGGAGGAATAGCGGTAAGCTTTACCTGCTTCCAAAGGAATAGGGTGCCAATTTAAACGACTGCAATAAAAGTGTATGGCGACTGAGAGCCAAGGGGAGCGCGATTTTTCTGCGGAACCTGGACGGAAACATTTCCGGACTTTCAAGTTCCGCGGTCTCACTGTGCAGACACGTTGGTTGGCACCGGTCAGTCGGCACCCGCATCCAGGTAGACTAGCTCTGAGAAGTCGCTGCTTCAGTGGCCAGCGCATTGTAGACTGACAATAAAGCAGAGCATGGGCCCTTGTTAGGCAGGAAGCCGACGAGACAACTGGAGCATTCTGTGAATTTCCGAGGGACAGGTCGCTGGCGCCCAGACGTTCACACTCCAGACTCTGTTACAAAACATGTTTTTGAAGGCACCAGGCTTTCAGCGAGTTTATGGGCATTCTTTGGAACTTCGAAATGGAAGCAACAGAGGAGATAACAATCTTTTTATGGGGGCTGTGGTTGCATCCTGGACATGTTGTTAGAAAACGACACAGCGTAAATGCGTGGGAAAGTGTCTGTGAAGATGAATCTTTTTTTTTCTTTTCTCCCAATTAACTTTAAAGCCTCTGATTGGCAGAGCAAGGAGCTGTCTCCCGTCTTCGAATGCAGTGCTCCAGCTCATGACTGGCTTGTGCTAAAATGGGAGAAGTCTAAGATGTAAATGTGCTTTGCCACCGAGCTGGCGAGGAAAGTGCAGAGAAACAAAAGTGAACTCTCTTTCTGGCGCTTCGCTAACAAAGAACTGCAGGTCTCTACCTAAACAGTGAGACTTGTGTCCTTTGCTAGTGTGTCACATAGAGCCCGTGCCAGTCACCTTCTGAACTGTCAGATGTACTGCATCTAGCATCACACACACAAAGAATGATGTGTGGGTGTACTTAATTGTCATGAGTCGGCCTGCCTAAATATTTGACATATTCCGTCACTCATAGACGTGTGACGGAGTCAAATTGGTTTGGAAGACCAGCGAACTTGTCCACCTGCACACTGGAATCCACTGGGGTTTCAGAGGCTCATAGGGAAGTGCCTGCGTTTCGAATTACCCGAACGTGAGACCGCGTACTTGCATTTTTCGGGCGCGCGCTATTAATAACAAATTGCGGCCCTCCATGACTTCAGTCGCCGAACGCATTGTGGTATGCCGCGCTGACCATCATAAGGGTAAAGTATATGCGGCTACGGTGTAGGGCTCCAATATGTTTCTCAGCACCCTGTTCTTTCGAACCATATTATTCTCTTTGGAGTAGTAGAGTATAGATGCTTGATGGTGGCGTAGTTTCTGTGCAATATGCCAGAGTAACATGTATGAAGTCAGATGGAGCGATTAGTGTTCTGGTAAGTGTCGTCCGCCATAGACCCTGTATTAGTGAAAGCATTTGTCAGATGAAAATGTTTGTGTGACGCTTATTTAGTCATTTTTTGTCTTGTGATGTTGTTGTTGTTGTTGTGGTCTTCAGTCCTGAGACTGGTTTGATGCAGCTCTCCATGCTACTCTATCCTGTGCAAGCTTCTTCATCTCCCAGTACCTACTGCAACCTACATCCTTCTGAATCTGCTTAGTGTATGCATCTCTTGGTCTCCCCCTACGATTTTTACCCTCCACGCTGTCCTCCAATACTAAATTGGTGATCCCTTGATGCCTCAGAAATGTCCTACCAACCGATCCCTTCTTCTGGTCAAGTTGTGCCACAAACTCCTCTTCTCCCCAATCCTATTCAGTACCTCCTCATTAGTTCATTAGTTATGTGATCTACCCATCTAATCTTCAGCATCTTCTGTAGCACCACATTTCGAAAGCTTCTATTCTCTTCTTGTCCAAACTATTTATCGTCCATGTTTCACTTCCATACATGGCTACACTTCATACAAATACTTTCAGAAACGACTTCCTGACACTTAAATCTATACTCGATGTTAACAAATTTCTCTTCTTCAGAAACGATTTCCTTGCCATTGCCAGTCTACATTTTATATCCTCTCTACTTCCACCATCATCAGTTATTTTGCTCCCCAAATAGCAAAACTCCTTTACTACTTTAAGTGTCTCATTTCCTAATCTAATACCCTCAACATCACCCGACTTAATTCGACTACATTCCATTATCCTCGTTTTGCTTTTGTTGATATTCATCTTATATCCTCCCTTCAAGACACCATCCATTCCGTTCAACTGCTCTTCCAAGTGCTTTGCTGTCTCTGACAGAATTACAATGTCATCGGCTAACCTCAAAGTTTTTACTTCTTCTCCATGGATTTTAATACCTGCTCCGAATTTTTCTTTTGTTTCCTTTACTGCTTGCTCAATATACAGATTGAATAACATCGGGGAGAGGCTACAACCCTGTCTTACTCCCTTCCCAACCACTGCTTGCTTTTCATGTCCCTCGACTCTTATAACTGCCATCTGGTTTCTGTACAAATTGTAAATAGCCTTTCGCTCCCTGTATTTTACCCCTGCCACCTTTAGAATTTGAAAGAGAGTATTCCAGTCAACATTGTCAAAAGCTTTCTCTAAGTCTACAAATGCTAGAAACGTATGTTTGCCTTTTCTTAATCTTTCTTCTAAGATAAGTCGTAAGGTCAGTATTGCCTCACGTGTTCCAACATTTCTACGGAATCCAAACTGATCTTCCCCGAGGTCGGCTTCTACTAGTTTTTCCATTCGTCTGTAAAGAATTCGTGTTAGTATTTTGCAGCTGTGGCTTATTAAACTGATTGTTCGGTAATTCTCACATCTGTCCATTTGGAAAAAAATTTCTTGTTATTTAGATCACCACTCTTCCGTGTGGTCTCATTAACATTACCTTGCCATTTTTACTAAAGTCCAGATTATAAAAGAAAGTAGCAAGTTTGCACATTGTCAGCCGCGGTGGCCAACAACATATCGATGGTCGGGGTAGCTGTCTGCTGTCGCGAGTTGTAAGAGCGGATGAAGTGGATAAACTGCGGCAAACACCTGTCACTTCAGTGTTGGAGAGCAACTACTGCCGGGCAGCCAGCAGCAGCAAGAACCACCTCTTCGCTTTAGGCTACAGAAGCCACATTTGTGCTGTGTTCACCGCAAGTCACAGTACACAGAAACTAGGAAGAGTACTGGAGGCTCAAACTATGGTAAAAAGTCTCCTTGACTTACGATTCGCATTACACATTCGCAAACGGTGATGCTGTGGTACGAGTACATCATAAACCGCACCAGGCGATGCACTGCGCTTTCCAAATGGACACCGTTCTGGCAGCAGATGAAGCGTTCTATAGCGGTGGATTTTCACACCGAGCGAAGTCTATCCTATAAAATGTCTGCAATCGTACGAGGCATGATCAAAAACTGAGTGTACTGTGACCACAACAAGCTGCAGGTTTTTGTTTTTTGAGGATAGTCTGCACTGAATGGTGGAGAGGGGGATCCCCTTACCAGAGCGAGCACCACAGGAACACGATAGTGCGTAAACTCACGTTGTTGTATCCAGTTGCGTGAAAGCTGTCGGTAAGAAATCCCACCAAGTGCGAGCCACGTACTGTCATCCACTTCCGACTCGCGGAACGAATAACACTCACCTTTTTTTTTCGTGAATCGAAAAGGTTTATGGCGAATGTCCTATGAACAGACTGGGTGTGCTTAAGAGGTGTAGAGCGTTTACTGGAGGTAGAACAAATATTTGTAACAAAAAGAAGAGTGGAAGAGCCTCCATTTTGACTGACGTGTTGGTGCAAAATATCAAGGAAACTGCTCGTGAAGAGCGTGACAGTGGATGAAATTTCTGCGGTGTTCCCACAACTCCTCAGAGCTCGCATACACTAGACGCTCACAGAAACTCTGGGATATCGTAAACCGTGAGCAAGGTGAGTCGCAAAACAGCTGACAGAGCGGTACAAGAAAAATCGGGTCAGTAGCGCCTACGAATTTGATGAGTGACCTGAATTGGAAGGTGAGGATCTACCGGGCTCTACTGTGACAGCAGATGAAACTTGAGTGGCTCATTACACGCCTGAGACAGAAAGATAGTCATCACAGCGGTGTCACACCAATTCCCCCTGACGAATTTCTACCTCAATGGGAGACCATCAATGGACAACGATATTGTGAGACCATAAAAACTTCAAAACGAGAATTCGTAGCAAAAAGAGGGGAATGCTGACGAGAGGAGTGTGCTTGTTGCACTAAGACGCCCCTTCTCAAGGAGCCTTAACCACCAAGGCTGTCTTGAACTGATTTGCATATGATGTTTTGAACCAACCTCGGTTTTCCCCCGCCTTCGCGCCTTCAGATGATCATCTTTTCACCTCTCTGAAGGCACACATGAGTGGCACTAAATTTTCGAGCGATGATCGGCTGCAGAAAGATGTTCTGAAGTACAGGGCTATTACAAATGATTGAAGCGATTTCATAAATTCACTGTAGCTCCATTCATTGACATATGGTCACGACACACTACATATACGTAGAAAAACTCATAAAGTTTTGTTCGGCTGAAGCCGCACTTCAGGTTTCTGCCGCCAGAGCGCTCGAGAGCCCAGTGAGACAAAATGGTGACAGGAGCCGAGAAAGCGTATGTCGTGCTTGAAATGCACTCACATCAGTCAGTCATAACAGTGCAACGACACTTCAGGACGAAGTTCAACAAAGATCCACCAACTGCTAACACCATTCGGCGATGGTATGCGCAGTTTAAAGCTTCTGGATGCCTCTGTAAGGGGAAATCAACGGGTCGGCCTGCAGTGAGCGAAGAAACGGTTGAACGCGTGCGGGCAAGTTTCACGCGTAGCCCGCGGAAGTCGACGAATAAAGCAAGCAGGGAGCTAAACGTACCACAGCCGACGGTTTGGAAAATCTTAGGGAAAAGGCTAAAGCAGAAGCCTTACCGTTTACAATTGCTACAAGCCCTGACACCCGATGACAAAGTCAAACGCTTTGAATTTTCGGCGCGGTTGCAACAGCTCATGGAAGAGGATGCGTTCAGTGCGAAACTTGTTTTCAGTGATGAAGCAACATTTTTTCTTAATGTTGAAGTGAACAGACACAATGTGCGAATCTGGGCGGTAGAGAATCCTCACGCATTCGTGCAGCAAATTCGCAATTCACCAAAAGTTAACGTGTTTTGTGCAATCTCACGGTTTAAAGTTTACGGCCCCTTTTTCTTCTGCGAAAAAAACGTAACAGGACACGTGTATGTGGACATGCTGGAAAATTGGCTCATGCCACAACTGGAGACCGACAGCGCCGACTTCATCTTTCAACAGGATGGTGCTCCATCGCACTTCCATCATGATTTTCGGCATTTCTTAAACAGGAGATTGGAAAACCGATGGATCGGTCGTGGTGGAGATCATGATCAGCAATTCATGTCATGGCCTCCACGCTCTCCCTACTTAACCCCATGCGATTTCTTTCTGTGGGGTTGTGTGAAAGATTCAGTGTTTAAACCTCCTATACCAAGAAACGTGCCAGAACTGCGAGCTCGCATCAACGATGCTTTCGAACTCATTGATGGGGACATGCTGCGCCGAGTGTGGGAGGAACTTGATTATCGGCTTGATGTCTGCCGAATCACTAAAGGGGCACATATCGAACATTTGTGAGTGCCTAAAAAAACTTTTTGAGTTTTTGTATGTGTGTGCAAAGCATTGTGAAAATATCTCAAATAATAAAGTTATCGTAGAGGTGTGAAATCGCTTCAGTCATTTGTAATAACCCTGTAGAGGAACAAGTTAGCGGGAGAATTCTTACAGGAGAGCATAACGACGCTTGTGGCACGGCTCACCAAGTGCGTTGAACGGAATGGCGATTATGTGGAAAAATAGTCAACAAATGTATCGACAATGTGTTGCAGTTTTTTCAAATTAACTTTTTCTAGAAATGTATATATAAATCTAGTACATGTAATTTCTGAGCATGCCTCGTGTGTCCTCTTGCTTTGTGCGGAGCTGAGAAGTACAAAGACGCCACCACAAAGGCACAAATCCACACCAGTCCCCTTCTTATTTCCGAGCACCCACCTCCAGATCAGTGCGTCCACCAATAGTGTTGCCAGCCGCTAGAGGCAGCACTGTCAGCAGTGGACCACTTCACTTCCGCTTAAGTACTGGCCAAGATAAAGAGTCCCTTCCGCCAACACACGCAAGAGATGGAGATCGCCGCCGATACTCTGCCAATTCCTGAGGTTCAGTCGTTCCTACAGTTGCAGCATTATCTGTAATTACGTTGCGGAGCACAATTCCGCGAGCCGGCCGGAGTGGCCGTGCGGTTCTAGGCGCTATAGTCTGGAACCGAGCGACCGCTACGGTCGCAGGTTCGAATCCTGCCTCGGGCATGGATGTGTGTGATGTCCTTAGGTTAGTTAGGTTTAATTAGTTAAAAGTTCTAGGCGACTGATGACCTTAGAAGTTAAGTCGCATAGTGCTCAGAGCCACAATTCCGCGAGCTCCATTCAGAAGACAGCAGTTCCGACTTTGTAGTCTCTGTTTACGGAGTAACAGAAACGGCCCACTACGAGTGTCTACATAGTACCGGGTAGTTACAACTAAAGTAGAACTACTCACGGACGTCCAGTGTGGGCTGTAATTATGGTACGGTATGGCAGCGAAACTTAGTAGGTATGCTAATGCGTTACAACGGAACCGATTTTCGCTGGAAAAAAAACTTTGTTGCACCTTTGGCAACCAGATGGAAATTTAGTGCTGTCTAGCATCACGTCGGCCTTGCCGCAGTGGTATCATCGGTTGCCGGCCGGGGTGGCCGAGCGGTTCTAGGCGCTACAGTCTGGAACCGCACGACCGCTACGGTCGCAGGTTCGAATCCTGCCTCGGGCATGGATGTATGTGATGTCCTTAGGTTGGTTAGCTTTAAGTAGTTCTAAGTCCTAGGGGACTGATGACCACAGCAGTTAAGTCCCATAGTGCTCAGAGCCATTTGAACTATTTAACACCGGTTCCCGTCGGATCACCGAAGGTAAGCGCTGCTGGGCTCGCATTTGGATGGGTTACCATTGGGTCTGTCGAGCGCTGTTGGCAAGCGGGTTGCACTCAGCCCTTGTTAGGCAATCTGCGGAGCCACTTGATTGAGAAATAGCGGCTCCGGTCTCGGAAACTGACGTACGGCCGTGAGAGCGGCGTGCTCACCACGTGCCCCTCCATGTCCGCATCCAGTGACGCCTGCGGGCTGAGGATGATACGGCGGCCTGTCGGTACCGTTGGGCCTTCATAGCCTGTTCGGGAGGAGTTAGCATCACGTCGACATCTTCCATGCTTATATTGAACATATAGTGTAAGAGGTGCTGAATAATAAAATAAATATTATGTCTTTTCCGCCCGCATTCCGTTCCATATCCATTGCATATGAAAACATTTCTGTGTGTCTTCTTGGGTTTGCAGTATCAAATTTGCACCTGGTGGCCAAAATTGGAACTAATTTTTTTTCAGCGTAAATCGGTTCTGCATTAACGCGTCAGAATATGTACTAAGTTTCGCTGCCATACGAAAATTACATCCCGCACTGGACCTCTGTCAGGAGCTGCCCTGTAATAAGGTATTTGTTTCCTGGAAGTCGTCTTAAACGGTAAATTATGTCAAAATGGCTCTGAGCACTATGGGACTCAACATCTTAGGTCATAAGTCCCCTAGAACTTAGAACTACTTAAACCTAACTAACCTAAGGACATCACACACACCCATGCCCGAGGCAGGATTCGAACCTGCGACCGTAGCAGTCGCGCGGCTCCGGACTGCGCGCCTAGAAGGTAAATTATGTCATTTTATGCTCATAATATGTTTTTTTCCCTCTTTAATTTCAGTATTCCTTTACGAAAATGTAAATGAAAGTCAGATAATTTGAAAGCCGGCTGAAACGCTTTATTCTAGTCATGTGATGACTGTGACGTCACTGGCTAGCTCGCTGCTCTTACTGTTGTAAAGCTAATTCACATTTATGTCTTTTTTTGGAATTTACATTTCAGAAAATGGATTACAAATGGCCTGTAATACCACTCTGTACAAATACGTCCATAAAGCTCATGAAAAATTGTTTTTAGTGTTTTCAAAGAATGAGAAGGTGCGTAAAAAGTGGTTTCACTGTACCAGCAAAACATCGGCAGTCGATGCCCAAGTTGCCTTACTTACTTGCACTCTGAAGTTAACATGGATTTACCTCCGAGATACGCTTTCCCACTGTTACAAAGGAGAATAGCATCATTCAACGATATTAGATTCTTAGTAAAAATTATCCTTATAGCCGCTTCTTTGAACATTATTTGGTAGCTTAGTTGGTAATGTGATGGCCTACCAATTATCAGAACATTATATCCATAGCTCACTAGTTTACATCCAGCCAGCAAATATATTCCAAATTATTTGTAAAACAAATCCTTTCATATGAAAACAAAATCACAGCTTTACAACACCTATTAGAAACAGACTGTTGTGTACATGGTTCCACGTAGTCAGCGCGTACACAACTTTCCCACTAGAGCGCGCCCCGCTAAGCACAACAGTGCAGGCGCAGCGCTCGTCCGTCTCCGCACTATGAGATGGCGCTGCCATAGAGACGGACCAAATTCTGCTTCCGCCGATCCGCGTATTAATATGTAACGCAACTAATGAGTTTGCTGCTAATGTAGAACCTTTTCTCCTCACAGATCACACTCGCGCAGTGATACCTGAATGCGTGAGGTATTATAACGAGTGTACAGACCTCCGATTAGTCATTCTGCATTTGTCTGCACCAGTCTATGGTCAAGTTTCAGTCTGCACCTAATAAGATTACCATATTCCTGTACATAGCCATGAAGATAAATGAATAGATACTTTGTCAAGTATCAGAGATATGTGAGAATAAGATTAACGTACCAAGACCAAAGGAACTTCAGATTGTCAATTGTAAACAGCATCCAGAATCCAGTTACGTAATGTCTATGCTTTTAATTATTTTAATAAATGTGTGTGTAAATTAATCAAGTTCTGTTTAAAGTTGGTCACCGTCAATCTGCTACTCTAAGCGTGGAAGTGGCATTTCTATCGTCTGACCTAACGGCAGAAGATAAACACGCCACAATAAGACCACGAGACATATTGCTGACACTCGCCTACTTCGTTAGAGCGACAAGTCAAAAAATCTGATGGTGTGTGTACCGAAGGTCTTACAGTACGCACACCACACAGATTATTACTGTCTTTCCCTTGGCGTTTACATGTGTTTACGTTTGCAATAGCTGTTTACACGCATCGCGTCAAAAAGATATTTTCTAGTTAACCTCCCATCGCAGGTTCGAGTCGTCCCTCGGGCATGGGTGTGTGTGTTGTTCTTAGCATAAGTTAGTTTAAGTAGTGTGTAAGTCTAGGGACCGATGACCTCAGTAGTTTGGTCCCTTAGAAATTCACACACATTTGAACATTCTAGTTAATGTGACCAGACACTTTTTTACTTTATTAGGAACACTGTTTTTTACCTCCAACTAGTCTCCTCCTACATCGACATGGATTCTCTGCGAACCACCTTCACAATTCCAGTCTCGCATAGCGCGCGGAAATAACGAATACCTATATCTTTCCGTACGAGCTCTGATTTCCCTTATTTTATCGTGGTGATCGTTTCTCCTTATTTACGTCGGTCTCAACAAAATATTTTCGCATTCGGAGGAGAAAAATTGAGGTTAGAATTTTGTGAGAAGATTCCGTCGAAACAAAAAATACCTTTCTTTTAATGATCTCCAGCTCAAATACTGTATCCTTTAAGTGACACTCTCTCCCGTATTTCGCGATAATACAAAACGTGCTGCTCTTCTATGAACTTTTTCGATGCACTCCATCAGTCCTATCTGGCAAGGATCCCACACCGCGCAGCAGTATTCTAAAAGAGGACGGACAAGCATAGTGTAGGCAGTCTTCTTAGGAGATCTGTTACATTTTATAAGTGTCCTGCCAATAAAACGCAATCTTTAGTTTGTCTTCCCCACAGCATTTTCTATGAGTTCCTCGCAATTTAAGTTGCTCGTAATTGTAATTCCTAGGTATTTAGTTGAATTTACGGCCTTTAGATTTGACTGATTTATCGTGTAACCGAAGTTTAACGAATTACTTTTACCAATCATGTGAATGACCTCACACTTTTCGTTATTTTGGGTCAACTGCCAATTTTCGCACCATTCAGATATCTTTTTTAAATCGTTTTCCACTTTATTTTGATATTCTGATGACTTTATTAGTAGATAAACGACAGCGTCGTTTGCTAACAACCTAAGACGGCTCCTCAGATTGTCTCCCAAATCGTTTATGTAGATAAGGAACAGCAAAGTGCCTATAACACTTACTCGATGACTTTCCGTCTATTACAACGAACTGTGATCTCTCTGGTAGGAAGTCACAAATCCCGTCACATAATTTAGACGATATTCCAAAGGACGCAATTTCACTACAAGCTGCTTGTGTGGTATAGTGTTAAAAGCCTTCCGGAAATCCAGAAATACGGAGTCGACCTGAAAATCCCTTGTCAGAAGCACTCAATACTTCATGCGAATAAAGAGCTAGTTGTGTTTCACAGGAACGATGTTTTCTAAACCCATGTTGACTGTGTGTCAATAGACAGTTTTCTTCGAGGTAATTCACGATGTTCGAACACAATATATGTTCCAAAATCGTGCTACATATCGACGTTAACGAAATGGGCCCGTAATTTAGTGGATTACTCTTAATACCTTTGTTGAATATTGGTGTGACCTGTGCAAATTTACTTTCCAATCTTTGGGCACGGCTCTTTCGTCGAGCGAACGGTTGTATGTGATTGTTAAGTATGGAGCTAATGCATCAGCCTTCTCCGAAAGGAACCTAATTGGTATACAGTCTTGGCCAGAAGACTTGCTTTTATTAAGTGATTTAAGTTGCTTCACTACTCCGAGGATATTTACTTCTACGTTACTCATATTGGCAGCTGTTTTTGATTCGAATTCTGGAATATTTACTTCGTCTTCTTTTGTGAAGGCATTTCGGAAGGCTGTGTTTAGTAACCGTGCTTTGGCAGCACTGTCTTCGATAGTATCTCCATTTGCTATCGCGCAGAGAAGGCATTGATTGTTTATTGCCGCTAACATACTTCACATACGACCAGAATCTCTTTGGATTTTCTGCCAGGTTTCGTGACAAAGTTTCGTTGTGGAAACTGTTATAAGCTGCTCGCACTGAAGTCCGCGATAAATTTCGAGCTTCTGTAAAAGATCGCCAATCTTGGGGATTTTGCGTCTGTTCAAATTTGGCATGTTTGTTTCGGTGTTTCTGCAACAGTGTTCTGTTCTTATTGTTTAAACTTTCGAATTTTTATTATTTTACATAAGATGAAGTTATGTTATCTTCAAACACTAAGGTTAGTTTGCACTCACAAATATCACAGCCCATACATTTCATCTGAATGTTGTACATGCGACGTGCGTTATACATCTTCGCATACAAAATATCATCGTCCTATACCTCGTTGTACTTTGGGAGTATGGAGATATTTTCACTACTAGCAACGCTTTCCAAAATAGTGAGTTCTTTGTGAACAAAGTAAATGCATTTACCCTCTGTTGTCCATTTCTCAGACTAAGATTAATGTGAAGCTATATAGAATACATTCCACCATCGAAGGAACTGCTGCAATGAGTTCCTCCTTACGCTATTTTCTTATTTTGTTCGAATCTGTGTTCTTTTCATCGGTAGTCATTTGCGCTATTCGTTGCGCCACATATTGCGTGCCACAAGCAACCCATCTGCTGAGTGACCTGTATGTCGGGAAATCAGGACTAAGATATGCCAAGAATAATGTTATTGTGCTTTAGGTCGCAGTTCATGACATAGTCGACAACCTAGATATAAGGTACAACCCATTTGCAGAAGTCCTTGAATTCCTTAAAGTTGTGCGAGTTTAATGACGTTACAGGGATGAAGGAAAAGGTTGTCCATCGTTGCACATATCGCCGCTCTAAATGGTTGGAGTATAAACTCATCAACACTCGTGAAGTTTCCATGTCAGCGTTCACAAAACGCCTTTATATTGTTACGTAATACTTGTAAATGCATTTTCCATCACTTAATAGTTGAACTATTTACAGAAAAATACGTAAAAACCTAGTAACTTCCTGCAACACACGTGTAGATTCGTCTTACTCCTAAACTGTGACATCACCAGAGATTCAGCCAATAACAGAGCCTTTTCGATCATGTGACCGAATCTTGATATTTTATGATTTTTAAGCTTTAATTACACAAGTATAACAGATTTTTGTGAGAATATTGACCGTAAATGCAATTTGAATTGTATAATCAATTTTAACACAGGAAAACAGCCTTTTGTAGCCACTAGGTTCTTTCAGTCTTAGTGTCCATAACACAGACTGCCAAGAGACCACAATATTATTTAGATTTCATTGCATTAGGGATAAGACTTCATGTGTCACGTACCAAACTGTGGCCAGAGTACACTTTTGTAGCATAATTGTCAATAAATATTTTGATTCCTTCTTAGTGTGCTGCCACATTTCTGTACCAGTACCGCCCCATCAGGCAAGTGGCATGCATACTGCCACCTTTTGCAGAAGCTTAATAGAAATACTGTTTTCCCACCGTGGATGATTGGTCTGAACGGATAGCAGCGTTCACATGTAACATCCCAACGCCCCACAAGAAAGATACAAGATATTGATTTCTGATCATGCGCACTCGTCACTTCACGTACAGCGGCCCTGCAGTACAGAGCACCACTCTATAACATCCGATCTGTGGGAGACTGACCTCAGTGTGAACAAATCTGTGACGCCACTGAGCAATTAGTTCACCAGACATAACATTAGTCATCACCTTAAGGAAGCACAGTAGTCGCTCTGGAGCGCTACAGCCTCCTGCAGCTGCAAACTTATTTTTCTGGGTGCTTCTTTTTCCTTTTCAGCTTCGTAAGTGCAAGTGCAGCAAGTCATGAGCACGTGCAGTTCAAACCTTTTTATGTCAGGACAGAAGTACAATTGAGGCCTGTAGTGGCAATCAAAAATTTAGCAAAGCTTCAAGGATTTTTGACATGTATACGCAGTGTGGTGAGGTTATTATCGTAGCCAGATGCATGTAAACTTTTTCAATTACTCACTTCCGTAGTTTTCACCTGTAAGAAATGGCACAAACATCTGATTTTCATGTACTACAAAGGTATGTCTCATTTACACTAAAATTATAGTCATGTATTATTTGCTTCCAGGACTTAATCATTCCAATTAATTAATTTATTCAACCCCCGCTTTGCCTGTCACAAGGTTAGTTCAGTTATTAAAGCAAGTTAGCAATAACACAGCGCTCTACCTTTCCAATTGGCTACAACTGTCATGATAAACCAAATAGCAGCACAGTTTTGTAGCCGAAGTTAAACCTACCTCGCTACGATCTGGTTCACTGTGCGTTACAATTCGTTTCGTGATAAATTTATTGAGTGTACTTAATAAGTATGAGATATATATTACAGAAATGAATAGGTATTTAATCTTCTTCAGCTGTAATAACATGAAGAAAAACAATTTATACAGATTCTCCCACTGCAGAATGGGTTCTATAATATATTGCATCTTAAAGAAATTTCGGTTGCCTCTTACTTTATTAAAGAAACGAAGAAAGAGTCAATTCTAAAATATCCACACCAGGATGAACATCATTTTAAACTACGTAATATTGTAGTCAGAAGAGCGGGCTAGGTGAAACAAAACTTCCAGTTCGTAAAAATTTATGCTCTGAACTACTTTCTCCTGCATAGACTGCTTGACAAGAAAGTAAATGTTCCGTGAAAATTACAAAATCAGTCTACATTCCATTTACAAGGGCAGTTCAATAAGTAATGCAACACATTTTTTTTCTCGGCCAATTTTGGTTGAAAAAACCGGAAATTTCTTGTGGAATATTTTCAAACATTCCCGCTTCGTCTCGTATAGTTTCATTGACTTCCGACAGGTGGCAGCGCTGTACGGAGCTGTTAAAATGGCGTCTGTAACGGATGTGCGTTGCAAACAACGGGCAGTGATCGAGTTTCTTTTGGCGGAAAACCAGGGCATCTCAGATATTCATAGGCGCTTGCAGAATGTCTATGGTGATCTGGCAGTGGACAAAAGCACGGTGAGTCGTTGGGCAAAGCGTGTGTCATCATCGCCGCAAGGTCAAGCAAGACTGTCTGATCTCCCGCGTGCGGGCCGGCCGTGCACAGCTGTGACTCCTGCAATGGCGGAGCGTGCGAACACACTTGTTCGAGATGATCAACGGATCACCATCAAACAACTCAGTGCTCAACTTGACATCTCTGTTGGTAGTGCTGTCACAATTGTTCACCAGTTGGGATATTCAAAGGTTTGTTCCCGCTGGGTCCCTCGTTGTCTAACCGAACACCATAAAGAGCAAAGGAGAACCATCTGTGCGGAATTGCTTGCTCGTCATGTGGCTGAGGGTGACAATTTCTTGTCAAAGATTGTTACAGGCGATGAAACATGGGTTCATCACTTCGAACCTGAAACAAAACGGCAATCAATGGAGTGGCGCCACACCCACTCCCCTACCAAGAAAAAGTTTAAAGCCATACCCTCAGCCGGTAAAGTCATGGTTACAGTCTTCTGGGACGCTGAAGGGGTTATTCTGTTCGATGTCCTTCCCCATGGTCAAACGATCAACTCTGAAGTGTATTGTGCTACTCTTCAGAAATTGAAGAAACGACTTCAGCGTGTTCGTAGGCACAAAAATCTGAACGAACTTCTCCTTCTTCATGACAACGCAAGACCTCACACAAGTCTTCGCACCCAAGAGGAGCTCACAAAACTTCAGTGGACTGTTCTTCCTCATGCACCCTGCAGCCCCGATCTCGCACCGTCGGATTAACATATGTTTGGCCCAATGAAGGACGCAATCCGTGGGAGGCACTACGCGGATGACTAAGAAGTTATTGATGCAGTACGACGTTGGCTCCGACATCGACCAGTGGAATGGTACCGTGCAGGCATACAGGCCCTCATTTCAAGGTGGCGTAAGGCCGTAGCATTGGATGGAGATTACGTTGAAAAATAGTGTTGTGTGGCTAAAAGATTGGGGAATAACCTGGTGTATTTCAATGCTGAATAAAACAACCCCTGTTTCAGAAAAAAAATGTGTTGCATTACTTATTGAACTGAACCTCGTACATATCTTTCTATACAGATGTTTCACTGTCACTGACTTCAGCACCGGACACGCTGGGTGTGGGTGCCAGATAGACAATTAAAGAAAACATGATTTCGTCTCTAACAACTTGTTTCTTGTGAACTTTGTTTTGCAGTTTGTCAGAATGGTATACACTCGATTCCGAATCAGCGGCAGTGATCTTGTCTATTGCCACTTTAAGCTTCAAATGGCCCCGAGCACTATGGAACTTAACTTCTGAGGTCATCAATCCCCTAGAACTTAGAACTACTTAAACCTAACTAACGTAAGGACATCACACACATCCATGCCCAAGGCAGGATTCGAACGTGCGACCGTAGCGGTCCCGCTGTTCCAGACTGTAGCGCTTAGAACCGCTCGGCCACTCCGGCCGGCCCACTTTAAGGGTAGTATTTTCGTCTGCTACATACCTCTTCACCGGTGCCCCCACCAGTTCCATTGGATTATAATGACAATGAGGTACTCGTCTCTCCCAATGACCATGTTTCACAGCTTTGGAATAAATTTCGTATTTTTTACCGCTGCCTCTTGAAATCTTAACGAGCTCTAACAGCTCTGTTCTTGTGTGTCGTGTATGATTACGTCGCAGACATGAAAGAATACCACTTTTTCTTGTGTTTGTAGTGGAAGGCATGTCGAGAATAATAGAATGATGGCTCGTATTGTCCATAACAACGACAAAACCTATTGCAGATAAGGCAAGAGCTGAGTCTGGAACTACTCTCGTATTGTTTCTCCATTCATATCGGAACTGTGGTCAGAGTTTGTTTTTTGATTTTAATGCTAACCATGGACATTGACGTTGGTGGGAAGGCTTGCGTGCCTCAGCGATACAGATAGCCTACCGTTTGCAGCCACAACGGAGTGGTATCTGTTGAGAGGCCAGACAAACGTGTGGCTCCTGAAGAGGGGCAGCAGCCTTTTCAGTAGTTGCAGGGGCAACAGTCTGGATGATTGACTGGTCTGGCCTTTGTAACACTAACCAAAACGGCCTTGATGTTGTGGTACTGCGAACGGCTCAACGCGAGGGCAAACTACAGCCGTAATGTTTCCCGAGGGCATGCAGCTTTACTGTACGGTTTAATGATGATGGCGTCCTCTTGGGTAAAATATTCCGGAGGTAAAATAGTCCCCCATTCGGATCTCCGGGCGGGGACTACTCAGGAGGTCGTCGTTATCAGGAGAAAGAAAACTGGCGTTCTAGGGATCGGAGCGTGGAATGTCAGATCACTTAATCGGGCAGGTAGGTTAGAAAATTTAAAAATGGAAATGGATAAGTTGAAGTTAGATATAGTGGGAATTAGTGAAGTTCAGTGGCAGGAGGGACAAGACTTCTTGTCATGTCAATACAGGGTTAGAAACTCACTCCGTCTTCAGGCCACGAGTGACCTACCAGGACCATCCGACCTCCATGTCATCCTCAGTGGAGGATGCGGATAGGAGGGGCGTGGGGTTAGCACACCGCTCTCCCAGTCGTTATGAGGGTACTCTTGACCGAAGCCGCTAGTAATCGGTCGAGTAGCTCCTCAATTGGCATCACGAGGCTGAGTGAACCCCGAAAAATGGCAACAGCGCATGGCGGCCTGGATGGTCACCCATCCAAGCGCCGACCACGCCCGACAGCGCTTAACTTCGGTGATCTCACTGGAACCGGTGTATCCACTGCGGCAAGGCCGTTGCACAGGGTTATAAATGCAAAACCAAATAGAGGTAGTGCATGAGTAGGTTTAATAATGAATAAAAAATAGGAATGCGGGTAAGCTACTACAAACTGCATAGTGAATGCATTATTGTATCCAAGATAGACACGAAGCCCACGCCTACCACAGTAGTACAAGTTTATGTGGCAACTAGCTCCGCAGATGATGAAGAGATTGAAGAAATGTACTAGGGGATAAAAGAAATTATTCAGATAGTAAAGGGAGACGAAAATTTCATTGTCATGGTGGATTGGAATTCGATAGTATGGAAAGGAAGAGAAGGAAAAGTAGTAGGTGAATGTGGACTGGGGATAAGGAATGGAAGAAAAAGTCGCCTGGTAGAATTTTGCTCAGACCATAACTTAATCATAGCTAACACCTGGTTTACGAATAACGAAAGAAGGTTGTATACGTGGAAGAGGCCTGGAGACACTGGAACGTTTCAGATAGATTTTATAATGGTAACCAGTTTTAAATTGTACGACATTTCCAGGAGTAGATGTGGGCTCTAACTACAATCTGTTGGTTATGAACTGTAAATTAATACTGAAGAAACTGCAAAAAGGTGGGAATTTAAGGAGATAGCACCTGGATAAACTGAAAGAACCAAGGGTTGTACAGAGTTTCAGGGAGAGCATTGGGGAACGATTGACAGGAACAGGAAAAAGAAATACAGCAGAAGAAGAATGGGTAGCTTTGAGGGATGAAGTAGTGAAGGCAGCAGAGGATCAAGTATGTAAAAAGACGAGGGTTAGTAGAAATCCTTGAGTAACAGAAAAGATATTGAATTTAATTGATGAAAGGAGAAAGTACAAAAATCACTAAATGAAGCAGGAAAAAAGAATACAAACGTCTCAAAAATGAGATCGACACGAAGCGCAAAATGGCTAAACACGGATGGCTAGAGGACAAATGTAAGGATGTAAAGGCATATATCACTAGGGGTAAGATAGATACTGCCTACAGGAAAATTAAAGAGACCTTGGGTGAAACGAGGAACACTTTTATGAACATCAAGAGCTCAAATGGAAAACCAGTTTTAAGCAAAAAAGGGAAAGCAGAAAGGTGGAAGGAGTATATAGAGGGTCTATTCAAGGGCGATGTACTTGAGGGTAATATTATGGAAATGGAAGAGGACGTAGATGAAGATGAAATGGGAGATATGATACTGCGTGAAGAATTTGACAGAGCACTGAAAGACCTAGGTCAAAACAAGGCCCTCGGAGTAGACAACATTCCATTAGAACTACTGATAACCTTGCGAGAGCCAGCCCTGCCAAAACTCTACCACAGATGTGAAAATTACAGCTTAGCTCAATAAGTCAGTGCGGCAAAAATTTCACATGTAATTGCAAACTATGTAGGAAAGCCAATCCAACGGAAAAAGAGAGTTTTTTAAACCTCGTTAAGGAACAAAGGTGGCAGGATGTTTATAGTGCTGACAACATAGAGGGGCATGAAAGGGAAGCAGTGGTTGGAAAGGAAGTGAGACAGGGTTGTTGCCTATCCCTGATGTTATGCAATCGGTATATTGAGCGAGTTGTAAAGGAAACAAAATGAAAATTCGGAGTAGGAATTAAAATCCACCAAGAAGAAATAAAAACTTTGAGGTTTGCCGATGGCATTGTAATTCTGTTAGAGACAGCAAAGGACCTGGAAGGGCAGTTGAACGGGGTGGACACTGTCTTGAACGAAGGATATAAGATGAACATCAACAAAAGCAAAACGAGGATAATGGAATGTAGTCTAATTTAATCAGGTGATGCTGAGGGAATTCGATTAGGAAATTAGACAGTTAAAGTAGTAGATCACTTTTGCTATTTGGGGAGCAAAATAACTGATGATGGTAGAAGTAGAGAGGATATAAAATATAGACTGGCAATGGCAAGGAAAGCGTTTCTGAAGAAGAGAAATTTGTTAACATCGAGTATAGATTTAAGTGTCAGGAAGTCTTTTCTAAATGTATTTGTATGGCGTGTAGCCATGTATGGATATGAAACATGGACAATAAATAGTTTGGACAAGAAGAGAACAGAAGCTTTCGAAATTTGGTGAAACGCCCGCTAAACCCGCTGGGCAGAACAGGTGATTAGGATTGTGGAAAGAGCCAAATAAGGCGTCGGTCAGGTTCACTCAAAATTGTAATTTATTGTAATTTAATAACACCTTTAAGCCAAATCGGCACGTAGCTGAACCTTTAGAACTACGAGTTTGAAAAGGCAACTATTTCACGGCTGTAGGCCTCCAAACAAGAAATCTTAAATCAGCAAGATAAATCTCAAGTGGTAAAAACATGCAGTTAATAGTGCAAATAAAATAATTAACACACACACACACACACACACACACACACACATATATATATATATATATATATATATATATATATATATATATATATATATATATATATATATATCAGGGACAGGCTACAACCCTGTCTCACTTCCTTTCCAACCAGTGCTTCCTTTTCATGCCCCTCTATGTTGTCAGCACTATAAACATCCCGCCACCTACGTTCCTTAAAGAGGTTTAAAAAAAATCTCTTTTGCCGTTGGATTAGCTTTCCCACGTAGTTTGTAATTACATGTGAAATTTTTGCAGCACTGACTTATTAAGCTAAGGTGTAATTTTCACATCTGTTGTAGAGTTTTGGCAGGGCTGGCTCTCGCAAGGTATATATATATAGCGAGGATGAGAGCCTCAAGGCAAGGATAAATAGACAAATATAGAAAAGATGCAATACAAACGGCTGAAGGCCCACATTTTAAAATAAATTATCATAACCTACCAAAGGCAGAAGGCCGTAATGGTTTTTTTTTTTTTTCAGAATGAGGATTTAAGTGGCAGAAGGCCCACAATTGATCTTCCAAATTTAAAAAATACATAAAATCCAGTAAAAGCAAGATTTTTTTAAAATCGTTGGCTAGACCATAAACAGACAATTAAACACCAATGAGAAGGACAATAAAGAAAACGGCACTCAGAAGCCTCCAGGCAGGAAGCAGGTCGGTCTGCCCTCATTCACTTAGGTGAGACAGGTGGTGAGCCAAACTGCACATGATCCGTCAGAACCCAACCAGGGGACAGCCACGTAGCGACCGACAAAACGACTTGCTTGCCACCAATCGGTACATGAAAACTCAAACACCAAAAGTTACGAACGTGGTTATCCACAATGAAATATGTACTAAGCTGTCAAAACTATACACAATGTTCGACAGCGACAACAAGTCAACAAAGGATGCTGCCTGAAATTACGACAGTCGCCAGGGCAGATAGTCACAACACTGACGGTCACAAGGCAGAAAATTCCGCTGGTACACTTGAATTTGAAGTACAGTAGTACAGTTAACTTCACTCAGAATGAACACTGTCTGAATTGACGTCTGTGGCCAGGGCAGGTAACCAGAACACTAACGGCCACAAGGCAGAAAATTCCGCTGATACAGTTGAATTTTAGTCAGCCAATGTAATGGCGGCTAAATTTCAGCAATAGAAATACTCGGTGTTGCTCACAAGAAAACCTCCCCAACAGCGAACTACCGAAACGAACCATACACAACATGAATGGACGTGGCTTGGGTAGTTGAAACCACTACTCAAATTTGACGTCCGGGTCGGCGAACCGCGAAGCTCGTAGCGATCGGACAGCTCCACACACGCTCCGACACTGTGCAGGGACCGCCAGCGGACGCAGCCGATTGCGCGGAGATAACTTGCCTGGTCCGCAGCAACCGACCAACTCCTCTCAGAATGCCGACAATATCTAAAATAGTCGTCAGCGGAAATAATGTCAACTACAAACACAACCTAACAAACACTTTCACGAAAACCTGAATGATACCTAACAGTAACTAAGCACGTACAATGCCAAATCGGGAGTCGATGCGCACACACACACACACACACACAGTCGACTCATGAATGATCGGCGAGCCAAAACGCGTCGTTCGGTAGGACGACCGACCGACGATCCACCAAGACCGTGGCCCGGCTCGAGTGATGGGTGGCATGTCGACGCAGACCTCACTGCTGCTCCAATCTGACTGCTCCAGTGCCGCATTGCAACTCAGCGACTGGCAGTTCCGGACTGCGCTCCAGACGTATTCCAAATGACTGGCAGACCCGAACTCGCAACCTGAACTCCTTACGACAGACAACGACCGGGAAGTAATAGCAGTCGAGCAAAGATACTACGAGAGGGGAGACATCGACATGCGCTGCTAACGCCGCTTGCTGTCAAGCAAAGCAGCAACGCAGTGACAGTAGTAGTTTAAATTAACGTAGTGAGATGGAAGTACGTTAAAAACAGGGTGTAAAATACATTATGGCGGGAATACGAGCTACGCACGGCTCATGTGGTGCTACAGAAGAATACTGAAGATTAGATGGGTAGATCACGTAACTAATGAGGAGGTACTTCCAAGGGAACCTCCCCATCGCACCCCCCTCAGATTTAGTTATAAGTTGGCACATGGATAGGCCTTGAAAATTTGAACACAGATCAATCGAGAAAACAGGAAGAAGTTGTGTGAAACTATGAAAAAATGAATGAAATATACAAACTGAATAGTTCATGTGCAACGTATGCAACATCAAGGACAATGTGGGTTGAGGAGCGCCGTGGTCTCGTGGTTAGAGAGAGCAAATACAGAACGAGATGTCCTTGGTTCGAGTCCTCCCTCGAGTGAAAATTTTACTTTCTTTATTTTCGCAAAGTTACGATCTGTCCATTCATTCATTGACGTCTCTGTTCACTGTAATAAGTTTAGTGTCTGTGTTTTGCGACCGCACCGCAAAACCGTGCGATTAGTAGACGAAAGGACGTGCCTCTCCAATGGGAACCGAAAACATTTGATCGCAAGGTCATAGGTCAACCGATTCCTCCACAGGACAACACGTCTGATGTATTCTATACGACACTGGTGACGGCATGTGCGTCACATGACAGGAATATGTTGTCGACCCACATAACTTGCACACTTGGCGAATGGGTAAAAAGATTCTTCTACCTTGCCCGATTTAGGTTTTCTTGTGGATGTGATAATCACTCCCAAAAAAGTGATGAAAACATAAGAGTTTGTCACATAAACTACAACAAATGAATTCAACAGTTTCACAGTCGCACAGTTTTCCCTGTGCTCGTCAGAACATACGTTTTTTACGTTTTCAAATGTTTCCGTGTGTAGACCGTCAAATCCTGCATATGTCCAAGCAAATCTAAACATGTCCTGGAATTTTGGAGAGCGAAGTTGATTATGTGTGAGTGCCTGAACTTTAATAATTGTCTGAAAATAAAAAATTAAACATTTCACTCGAGAGAAGATTTGAACCAAAGATCTCTCGTTCCGCAGCTGCTCACGCTAACCACGGGACCACGGCGCTCGTCAGCTGACACTCTCCTAGATGTTGCCTACCTTGCGCATGGACTACTTAGTTAGTATATTTTGCTTATTTTTTTCATAGTTCCACACAACTTATTCCTGTTTTCTCGATTGATCTGTGTTCAGTTTTTCAAGGCCTATCCCTGTGCCAACGTATAACTAAATCTGAGGGGGGTGCGATGGGGAGGTTCCCTTGTTAGTAGAATTGGAGAGAAGAGGAATTTGTGTCACAACTTGACTAGAAGAAGGGATCGGTTGGAAGGACATGTTCTGAGGCATCAAGGGATCACCAACTTAGTATTGGAGGGCAGCGTGGAGGATATAAATCGTAGAGGGAGACCAAAAGATGAATACATTAAACAGATTCAGAAGGATGTAGGGTGCAATAGTTACGTGGAGATAAAGAAGCTTGCACAGGATAGAGTAGCATGGAGAGCTGCATCAAACCAGTCTCTGGTCTGGAGACCACAGCAACAACAACAAGCTTACTTTGAGGCACAAATCCGGTAGCAGCGGAACTGGCGAGACATATTGTGAGACATTCTCCTCTTCCCACTATAACTTTCAAGCCGCCTTTTCCCTCTGACAAACAAAATTTATAGTCTGGTTTTAATTTACTCAGCTCTCGTCTAAGTAACATACAGCTGACGTTCCTTCTGATTTGACTTTATGCATTGTTCAATCTTGGCTCCACTCCTATCCTATACTTATGTGAATGCTCATCGACTTATTGTTCAACAAGTAGCAGTAATACATTTGCAGACGCCGGCCATATGGTCGAGTGGTTCTAGGCGCTTCAGTCAGGAACAGCACTGCTGCTACGGTCGCAGGTCGAATCCTGCCTCCGGCATGGCTGTGTGTGATGTCCTTAGGTTAGTTAGGTTTAAGTAGTGGTAAGTCTAGGGGACTGATGACCGAACATGTTAAGTCCCATAGTGCTCAGAGCCATTTGAACCAGTTTTTAACCTTTGCAGACGATGTCTATCGTCAGCGACAGCATGTGCGTAGACAGCTGCGCAGCTAACCAGTCAGCGCTGTCAGTTTCCGCGTTCCGCAGTATTTAAACTTCCGTGATATTTGAGTGTTCGTGTTTTACGTGCGCAAAACTACAATTGACTTATTTCTTTGGTATTCTGTGTATTCCGTGATTTTTCTCATAAAGCACCAGGAATATCACTTCGCTCCATTAAAAATTTTCGTCCGCCGTCAGATTTTACATATATAAATCCGATGTTCTTCAGTATTCTTTGGATTGACCTTGCACTTCCCTCAGACCCACCAGCTTCACTCATAAAAGAGTAATTTGCCCTTCCGTGGGGAACTCGCGTCGTTCGTAAAATTCGAATATCTTCTGAGGTAAATAATCTTGATCGAAAATGTCGATTCCTATTCCCTGCTTTGGCATACTATGTGGAGACCGAAATTCCACATTTCCAGTTGCCTGCTAAGACAGCTTGGCCTCCTGCACAGTTCCTCTGACTGTTGGTACACCAATATCGCCACAGACCTCGGCATGGCTTTCCTGCATTTTGGCGACCTCGCAAACTGATTCGCCTAAATCTGCCTCACGTTTGAGGAACGAGTGCACTTTAAAAATAAGGTCCCTTGCCTGTTCGTGAACCACTTAGTGCGTTCTAAATGTTTCAGCCATTATGAGAAAACTCACAAAATACAATAGGTATCAGTCTATCGTAGTTTCATGCACGTAAAACACGACAGTGCTCTCGGGTATCACGGAAGTTTACACAATACGGAACGCGGAAACGCACTGAGTGCTGACTGTCTAGATACACAGCTGTCTAGTGTGCATCCCCGGCCCAATGGCCATAAACGCAGTCGTCGACTATAGTAGCGTCTGAAAAAGTACTAATTCTACTTGTTTAATGTTATGTGCAAGGTCATTCACATAAGTAAGGAATAGGAGCGGACCCAATATTAAACCCTGAGTGGCTCCTTTTGTGGTTTCTCCCCAGTCACTAAAATTTTCTACCAGTTATTTGTAAAGCCATCATCTGCATAAAACTTGAATATTCCTAAGAGTATAACTTGATCTACACAATTAGATGCCTTGATAAAATCACAAATAATACCAATTGGTGATATTTTGTGGTTTAAGGCTTGCAGTATCTGATGAGTGAATACACAAAAGGCATTCTTAGCCGAGCACCACTTCTGAAATACAAACTGTGATATACTAAGTGACTTGTTTCTACTTTAATGTGAGACTACTCTTGAGTGCATTCCTTTTTCGAATACTTTGGAAAAGGATGTCAGTAAGGAAATTGGACGATAATTATTTGAATCATTCTCATAAACTTTCTTATGGTGAGATTTACCAAGCGTGTATTTTAATCTGTCTGCAAAAATTCCTTGTGCCAGTGATGCGTTACATATATGAGTCACTAAGGACATTATTTCTTATGTCGAAGCAACTTTTCGGAATTCTTTTTGAAATAGTAGTAACAACATAAGACGTTTTGCTCCTTAGAATTTTTAGAAGTCTGTTAATGTCACTGAAGGACTTTGCTTCTACTTGTAGTTGTTTAGAGTTTTGTGGAGCGATATTTTAACATGTTCTCTTGCTTCTTCAGCTGAACCATTCAGTTCTATTTTTGCTACTACATTTAGGAAGTGATCGTTGAAAGTACTCGAAACGTGTGAGTTATCGGTCACATCACTGTTATTTAGTTTCAGTCTTTTGGTATCTTGTGCACCAGGGAAGGCAAGATTATGGCAGGAGTTTCATAGCGCTCAGCTTTGGTGCAAATTTCTCCCACCGCCATGCCACGCTGTCTGAGTGGGTGGAGAGGGGAAAGGGGGGGGGGGGATCTGGGATAGCACCGCATTTAAAGGGCAGTACAGTCGAACTGCGTACGAATTGGGTTTATATTTCACATTTCTCAACAACATACATTACACACCACATGAATTTCAGTATTGTGGAATTATTTTTAGCACGCTGAAGACATAATTTTTATCTAGTACAAACTATCAGCATACGCACAGATACAGACAATTTCACAGTTTTCACAAAGTTGCCCATAATCGTAACTTACTTAGTTTCATAGTTATAGAGGTCCTTCATACAAATATGTCGATCGAAATGTTTTACCGCTTTCGCAACCTTGTTATGTTCAAATGGTTCAAATGGCTCTATGCTCTATGGGACTTAACATCTGAGGTAGACTTAGAACTACTTAAACCTAACTAACCTAAGGACATCACACACATTCATCCCTGAGGCAGGATTCGAACCTGCGACCGTAGCAGCAGCGCGGTTCCGCACTGAAGCGGCGAGAACCGCTCGTCCACAGCGGCCGGCTCTCATTATGTAGACGTGGAAAGTCTTCATGGGGAAAGCAATGTAAACCTCCTAGACAGTTTTAATGTAAAAGGCTTTGTCATTAAAACGGGAATTACCTTGCAGGTCAATCCGTTACATGTGTATATGCGCAGGGGCGCTTTCAACTGAAATGGCAAAGAGTCTCGATAACAGCTCGGAAACAGATTTAGCATTGACAGTGTCCTCAAAACGTTTAGGGAACTATTTTTGAAATTCTTTCAATGCCGCAGTGAATACTTCAGACCTCGTAATTTCTTTCACGCCACTGAACTTATTTAACTGGGCTGTGTTTTTTTGTCAGACTTTTTTTCTTCTGCAGTGCGATTTTCTTTTTAAGTGCCTTGTAATGTCTTTATGTGGGCAGTGTGCAGTGAAGTCCACTTAATATTCAAGGTCTGCAACCCATTCAGGACGTCTTAATTTTCCTTCTTGCGGTGTTTTTTCTTCACGAATTATAACAATACCGGGTTTTAAATCGAAAAATTGTTCCAGACTTGTACCTTGACTTAACCAACGTACTTTGCAATAATACAGAAAGTTTCCGTACTCTTCATTCAGTTCTACCGAAAATAAGTTGCAACTGACAGTGGAATAATGCATGGGATATCATAAATTTTACTATTCATACCGTCAATTCTTCACGTGCTGCATGTCTGCAAATTTAGCACATTTACAAAACAATGAACCCTATCTGTCGGTAGAGGTAATTCTTTCGTCTTTCATTGTCCCTAATTTTTTTAAAATTCGCTCTGCGTTGTACTGTAACAGCGTTTCCTGGCAAATTTGGAGTACACATTGCTTATGCGACTGCACAGTACATATAATGAGGATTGCAATCCCTCAGTTCTGTCATTACTACTCATTTTTAAAGACTCGCGATGGTAGGTCACTAGACTGACTCTTTTTGTGCAAGCATCCACTAGAACTGTGAACGTGCTTCATACCACGAACAACCAGCGAAGAGTTAACTGCGCTGACATCACGATTATGCTGGCCTGAAGAGAATTGTGCCGATCAAAAACTACCACATTGCAATACTCTGTGAAATGGCGCACTCTACCGAGTATTTCTGCGAAGGAACAAGTAAAACAGAGACAGGCAGTCTTCGTCAGACGGCGGCCCGCGTAGTCGGCCTGCGTGAAGTTTGGCACGCCGAGGCTGGTCCTGTTGTACACTGACTGGTTGTCCTGTGACCTATCTGACAAGATCCCATATCGTTTTAATCTTCTTATCTGCGTTATTAATTTCTGTCAGGACGTACTTACTTCTTGACATTTTAATGTTTCCTTAAAATACGCACATCAAAAAGAGTTTTGCATCACCTCTGTTCCAGGAGTTCCGGAACCTGTACAGAAAATTGGAATAGAGATCAACATAAACACCATTTCCGCCCTTTTTATTGCTAATGAAAACCACACATTGCATGTTGTATCAACATAGAGTGAGACCTTCAGAGGTGGTGGTCCAGACTGCTTTACACACCGGTACTTCTGATACCCAGTCGCACGTCCTCTTGCGCTGATGCATGCCTGTATTCGTCGTTGCATACTATACACAAGTTCATCAAGGCACTGTTCGTTCAGATTGTTCCACTCCTCAAAGGCGTTTTGGCGTAGATTCCTCAGAGTGGTTGGTGGGTCACGTCGTCCATGAACAGCTCTTTTCAGTCTATCACAGGGATGTTGGATAGGTTTCATGTCTGTAGAACATGCTGGCCACTGTAGTCAAGCGATGTCCTTATCCTGAGGGAAGTCATTCACAAGATGTGCACGGTGGAGGCGCGAATTGTCGTCCACGAAGACGAATGCATCGCCAATATGCTGCCGATATGGTTGCACTATCGGTCGATGGCATTCAAGTATCGTACAGCCGTTACGGCGCCTTCCACGACCACCAGTGGCGTACGTCGGCCCCGCATAATGCCATCCTAAAACATCAGGGAACCTCCACCTTGCTGCACTCGCTAGACAGTGTGTCTAAGGCGTTCACATTGACTGCGTTTCCTCCAAACACGCCTCCGACGATTGTCTGGTTGAAGGCATATGCGACACTCATCGTTGAAGAGAACGTGATGCCAATCCTGAGCGGTCAATTCGGCATGTTGTTGGGCCCATCTGTACCGCGCTGCATGGTGTTGTGGTTACAAAGATGGACCTCACCATGGACGTCGGGAGTGAAGTTGCGCATCGTGCACCCTATTGTGCACTGTTTCAGACGTAACCTGACTTACTGTGGCTGCGCGAAGAGCATTATTCAACACGGTGGCGTTGCTGTCAGTATTCCTCCGAGCCATAATCCGTAGGTAGCAGTCACCCACTGCGGTAGTAGCCCTTGGACGGATTGAGCGAGGCATGTCATCGACAGTTCCTATCTCTCTGTATCTCCTCCACGTCCGAACAATATCACTTTCGTTCACTCCGAGAGGCCTGGACACTTCCCTCGTTGAGAACCCTTCCTGGCACAAAGTAACAATGCGGACGCTATCGAACCGCGGTATTGACCGTCTAGGCATGGTTGAACTACAGACAACACGAGCCGTGTACCTCCTTCCTGGTGGAATGACTGGAACTGATCGGCTGTCGGACCCCCTCCGTCTAATAGGTCAGGGGTCTGTGGCTGTGATACAATATCCACAGTCAACGTCTACCTTCAGGAGTTCTGGGAACCGGGGCGATGCAGAACTTTTGATGTATGTATTATAGTATTTTTTGTAGTATGCAACTAATGTGGAATCTTTGCTTACTCTGATGTTTATATAAATGTACCACTTTCCCTTACATGAGATTTTTAATTCCCTATATTATCTACAGCTTACTTGTTCCCTTTTCTCTTTTTCTTATGGGTCTTCTGGATAACTTTTAGGAATCTCCTCCTTTCGAACTGAGGCCATTATCAACGTTAGACGTCGAGTTACACGGTAATTAATATCTTTTCGTCAGTATGCTTACGTTCGCATCTTGTATCCAGTTGCGGCCAGCTGCCTAACGACTTTTACCAGCTGCCTAACGACAATCCATCTGACTATCTACACAACATTTTATCGAGCGCGGTGGCGCAGTGGTTAGACACTGGACTCGCATTCGGGAGGACGACGGTTCAATCCCGCGTCCGCCCATCCTGATTTAGGTTTTCCGTGATTTCCCTAAATCACTCCAGGCAAATGCCGGGAAGGTTCCTCTGAAAGGGCACGGCCGACTTCCTTCCCCATCATTCCCTAATCCGATGAGACCGATGACCACGCTGTCTGGTCTCCTTCGCCAAGCAACCAACCAACCTATACAACATTTTCGGTACGTTATGGAGATGAAACCGTGACGTGTGCTCACTTACATCAGAGAAATAGGATATGGTATGCACTGCCAGACATGTTGCATTCATGCAGTCTCTGAAGCTTTATGTGGTCAACACCCGAAAATGACGCACAGAGGAACAAAATGAAACACGCCATCCTCCAACTGTTACCTCGAAAGTATTGTTTTACTGCGTATGTTAGGAACAGCTGGTTGTAAACGCTACTGGCACCAAGTTTCTGGTCTCTACCGGAGATAATTTACAGATTCTAAGTGTCAAGAGCACACCATACTGAGTCAGAAATTACTATCTGCAAACGTCTCCAAAATCCCAGGTTGGCGAAATACCAAAAGCTGAACTGAGTAATGGATCACGATTCGATAAATTGTGAGCAATAAAAGCCGAGATAGAGAGGCAGTAGAACTGCACCAGCCGGAAATAAATTTAGCTGAAAGACTAATGGCTGTAGGTAACGGTCAAAGTTTAAAAGAAGCATCATTAATGTCGAAGTAAACTAAGAAACTTTAGGATGCTGAGAATAATAGTAGATCAAAAGATATATCATTGGAAAAGGCGTGAGAAATCGTGGAGAAATGAGAAAAAAATGACATGTTTTTCATAGCATGAAACGTCGGCTCGAAAACTGCTGAAGATGGTACTTTAGTTGATAAGAACGAGGATATCGGCATTTGATATTCTTTCATTTAAGGTACTATAGCATCATTCGTCATGAGCGCTCCGTAGGAAAGCGTTGGTAACATTAATCAAGCTTAGGACTGCAAGGCGTGAGAAATCTGCATAACAGAGCCGTGTCTCTCCTTTTGGAAACTATGATGTGGACTGGTTTATTGGGATTCTTGTAACTGTGTAACCTGCTGTTGGTCCAACTACTGGTAGCGAATCTCTGAGACATTCGCAAACACTCTTCGCAGCGAGGCCCCCAGCGGTCCTCGCTAGCTGATCTGCAGGAACTGACTTTTCCAGCAGCGAGGCAGATTTATCTGGTATCGCCTGGGCGGTGGGAGTCTTGGAGCTGCCCGCCCACCACTAAATTACTGCCGTGCCGGCGCGCCGTAAATCATCCCCTCTCTCTCACTCTCGGTGCCACTCACCATCTCCCTCCACCTGAAGCACAACTTCTTCCTCGTCTCCACCTTATTTCCTCTACCACTTCCCTTCAACAGTAACGCTGGTGCCGTTCTAACCATCTTGGCGCTGTTCCTTGCCTGGTGCACTATGCATTTCGCTTAATAACCGGATATGTCGACTACGCATACTACTCGTGGTGCTTCTAGTTTGACCTGACGGCCCGGCCGGCCGCGGTGGTCTCGCGGTTCTAGGCGCGCAGTCCGGAACTGTGCGACTGCTACGGTCGCAGGTTCGAATCCTGCCTCGGGCATGGATGTCTGTGATGTCCTTAGGTTAGTTAGGTTTAAGTAGTTCTAAGTTCTAGGGGACTGATGACCACAGCAGTTGAGTCCCATAGTGCTCAGAGCCATTTGAACCATTTGAACCTGACGGCCCTCTTCATTTCCATTGTAAATACGTTACTCGTTTATTCTGTCTACTCTCATTTTTTTATTCAATATTTTCTCAAGGTGTCCTTTCACTTGCCATTGTTAGAGAACACGAGAGGCCTTCCCGTATAGCTCTGCGTGCAGTGCGCTCGCTAGCTTGCAAGCAAGGTGTTGTGCTAGATTCAGATAAAAATCACACAGCGGATTAACGGCCGTTGGTGTGGTAGACTGGGCAGACTGAATATGGATTTAGGCGATTTTTCATAGTCCTTCAGTTAAATGTTGAGCTGCTGTTCTCCAGTCTCTGTCTCAGAAAATAAGATACACAAATAGTCAAGGTACGATAATCTTCAAATTTTTGTCGCCAGCACTTCTCAAGATCAAGCAGAGCTAACTTAGTTTACATTGTTTCACTTAGAAATATACAAGTGCACCGAAAAATAAAATTTGGAAGGCATGACGTCGGCACCCGTATGGTTTACTAAATGATGCAATAAACTGCAGAGAACCACCAAAGTTGCAATATTGTATTGTATGTATTGTATGTTAACCGGGGACCTAGAAAGCAGCCGCAGCGGTCCACAACCCCACGACGACTACCGCAGTCCACTTCACCCCTCCGCCGCCTCACACCGAACCCAGGGTTATTGTGCGGTTCGGCCCCCGGTGGACCCCCCCAGGAACGTCTCACACCAGACGAGTGTAACCACTATGTTTTCGTGGCAGAGTAGTGATGGTGTACGCGTACGTGGAGAACTTGTTTGCGCAGCAATCGCCGAGATAGTGTAACTGAGGCGGAATAAGGGGAACCAGCCTGCAGTGACGTTAAATCCGCCGAGCGGATTCGTGCCGGGGACCAGGCGCTCCTTCCCGGGCGGAAAGCCGCGCGTTAGACCGCACGGTCAACCGGGAGGGCTAAGTTGCAATATTATTTTTGTTCCTTGAAGACTAATTTCGAGCATATTGTATCGTGTTGGATGATTTGATTACGAGCTTAGTCTCGAAATTAGTCATCAAGTAACAAAAAAATTAATATTGCAACTTCTGCAGTTTACTGCATAATTTGGTAACACTGGGTTTGGCGTGAATAAAAGATCACGCTGACTTATTTCCGAACTAGGGACTTCCACTCAATTATGCAGCGAGCCTAAACATCCATGCTAGATACGGTTTTATAATGAGCTAACGCAAGTCAAGGCATGCCTCCTAATTATCGCGTCAGATCTCCTCTTGCCCGGCATAATGCTGCAGCTCCATGTGGCATGGACTCAACAAGTTGTTCGGAGTCCCATGCTGCCTCTGAAACTGTCCATAATTGCGGAAGTGTTGCCGGTGCAGGATTTTGTGCACGAACGGACTTCTCGATTATGTCCCATAAATGTTCGATGGGATTCACGTCGGCCGAACTGGCAGTCAAAACATTCATTCGTTGTCCAGAATATTCTTCAAATCTGACTCGAACAGCTGTGGCCCGGAGACATGGCGCATTGTCATTGTAACACCTCGCTTCAGTTTACAGTGATAAAAGCTACAGAAAGAATAATTTAAAATTAAGAATAGAATTTTTAGAGGGGAAAATAGTGTAGAATTCGAGTTCGGTAATTGCAGATCAAAATTATAGTATATCAGCAAGTACTTTAACGTCTAAGTGCAGCAAAGCCACGGAAGCTCCGTCATGGAGAAGGCAGTGACGTTAAACTCTTGTGATGAAAAACCTATAAAAAGGCCTGATCGTCATAATTGCCGCCTTTTTTCCCTTGATTGTTTCGTTAAAGTTCGGGGAACCCGTGTCAGTCAGCAAGACAATAATTAGATTTGACTTTATCGTTTTAAGATCCACGATAAACTGTTAGAATATTACGGAGATTAAAAGTGATGTAGTGTAAGATCTCTGACTGTTGGTAGCAACGGAGTAATAAGGGGATTTTAGGACTCTAGTGTTAGATTGCAACTTTAGGGACATATAGACAATAGGAACTCAAATTATCTGCTGATACGAGTGAATTCAGAGGTACCGGTATTCATATATTAACGTGTGGACTTTTGAAAGTGTCGTGTGCCGTTAGTTGCGAATTTGGACGTAGAGCGCGTGCATATCGGTATTTGTGGACTATTTAGATTCCTCCAGGCTGTTTGTTGTTGTGGTCTTCAGTCCTGAGACTGGTTTGATGCAGCTCTCCATGCTACCCTATCCTGTGCAAGCTTCTTCATCTGCCAGTACTTACTACAACCCACATCCTTCTGAATCTGCTTAGTGTATTCATCTCTTGGTCTCCCTCTACGATTTTTACCCGCCACGCTGCCCTCCAATGCAAAATTTGTGATCCCTTGATGCCTCAGAGCATGTCCTACCAACCAGTCCCTTCTTCTTGTCAAGTTGTGCCACAAACTCCTCTTCTCCCCAATTCTATTCAATACTTCATCATTAGTTATGTGATCTACCCATCTAATCTTCAGCGTTCTTCTGTAGCACCACATTTCGAAAGCTTCTATTCTCTTCTTGTTCAAACTCTTTATCATCCATGTTTCACTCCCATACATGGCTACACTCCATACAAATACTTTCAGAAACGACTTCCTGACACTTAAATCTATACTCGATGTTAACAAATTTCTCTTCTTCAGAAACGCTTTCCTTGCCATTGCCAGTCTACATTTTATATCTTCTCTACTTCGACCATCATCAGTTATTTTGCTCCCGAAATAGCAAAACTCCTTTACTACTTTAGGTTTCTCATTTCCTAATCTAATTCCCTCAGCTTCACCCGACTTAATTCGACCACATTCCATTATCCTCGTTTTGCTTTTGTTGTTGTTCATCTTATATCCTTCATCAAGACACTGTCCATTCGTTCAGCTGCTCTTCCAGGTCCTTTGCAGTCTCTGACAAAATTACAATGTCATCGGCGAACCTCAAAGTTTTTATTTCTTCTCTATGGATTTTAATTCCTACTCCGAATTTCTCTTTTGTTTCCTTTACTGCTTGCTTAATATACAGATTGAATAACATCGGGGACAGGCTACAACCCTGTCTCACTCCCTTCCCAACCACTGCTTCCCTTTCATGCCCCTCGACTCTTATAACTGCCCTCTGGTTTCTGTACAAATTGTAAATAGCCTTTCGCTCCCTGTATTTTACCCCTGCCACCTTTAGAATTTGAAAGAGAGTATTCCAATCAACATTGTCAAAAGCTTTCTCTAAGTCTACAAATGCTAGAAACGTAGGTTTGCCTTTCCTTAATCTTTCTTCTAAGATAAGTCGTAAGGTCAGTATTGCCTCACGTGTTCCAAAATTTCTACGGAACTGATCTTCCCCGAGGTCGGCTTCTACCAGTTTTTCCATTCGTCTGTAAAGAATTCGCGTTAGTATTTTGCAGCTGTGACTTATTAAACTGATAGTTCGGTAATTTTCACTGCTGTCAACACCTGCTTTCTTTGGGATTGGAATTATTATATTCTTCTTGAAGTCTGAGGGTATTTCGCCTGTCTCATACATCTTGCTCACCAGATGGTAGAGTTTTGACAGGACTGGCTCTCCCGAGGCCGTCAGTAGTTCTAATGGAATGTTGTCTTCTCCCGGGGCGTTGTTTCGACTCATGTATTTCAGTGCTCTGTCAAACTCTTCACGCAGTATCGTATCCTCCAGGGTAGGAACCTATTAAATAGGCCATCATCCATCACCATGTTAATCCTTGAATATAGAGTGAAAGTGAAATACAAGAGTGTTGTACTTATTTCATTTACCTATCAGTAATCAGTGAAGGTTTTACGGAAGCAAAGCTATTCAGCAGTAAGTCAGCACCATCTAGCGGAAAGCGTAGGCATTAACTAACACGCTGACTGAAGTGAACGTTTACGTGTTTTACGGACTGCTCAATATGAACTTTTGTGACTCTTTGACGTCCCCACTCCCTCCGAAAGGTGGCGCAGGCTGTCTTAATCATAAAAGGGAAGAGAGTTTTAACTGGGCAAATTACTAAATAAAAGCAATACTTACAAGACTCGCAGTAATAGCAAAACACAAGGCCCGTACCTCATCGGAGAATCGTCGCTGTTACGTCGGGAAGTAAAGCCGGAAAACCTACGACGATACGTATCTACGAGCAGACGTCGACGTGGAGTACCTAAAAAGGGGACCACAAGAGAGTTGGCGATGCTTCATCATCCATAAATATTTCATCGCTCTTAGGGAACAAGAAGTCTGTGAATGGCTGCAAATTGTCTCCAAGTAGCAGAATATAACCATTTTCTGTCAGTGTTCGGTTCAGTTGGATCGGAAGACCCGTTCCATTCCCTGTAAGCACAATCAACAACATTATGGAGCCACTACTACCTTGAAGAGTGCCTTGTTGACAACTTGTGTCCTTAGCTACGCGGGGTCTGCGCCACGCTCGTTTGCTACCGCCAGCTCTTACCAACTGAAATCGGGACACATCTCACCAGGCCATGGTTTTCCAGTCATCTAGGTTCCAGTCGATACGGCCACGAGTCCAGGAGCGCCGCTGCAGGCGATGTCGCGCTTTTAGAAAAGGCAGTCGTGTAACTCGCCTGCTGCCATGGCCGGTTAATGCTAAATTTCGCCGCACTGATCTAACGGATACGTTCGTCATACGTCCCACATCGATTTCTGCTCTTATTTCGCGCAGCGTTGCCTGTTCGTTAGCACTGATACCTGTACGCGAACGCCGTTGCTCTCGGTCGTTAAGTGGAGACCGTTGGCCACTGCGTTGCCCATCGTGAGAGGTAATGCATGAAATTTCGTATTCTCGTCACACTCTTGACACTGTGGACCTCGGAGACTACCATTCCGCGTTCAAAGTCTCATAATTCCCGTCGTGTGACCATAATCACGTCCGAAAACCCTTCGCGTGAATCACCTGAGTGGAAATGACAGCTCCGCCAGTGCATCGCCCTTTTATACCCTGTGTACGCGACACTACTGCCATCTGTACAAGTAGGGCCTATGTATCGCTATCCCACGACTTTCGTCCCCTCAGTGTAGTTGCTCCAGATTTCCATAACAATTCATCAAAAATATGTGTGTCAATTCCTAAGGGTCCAAATTGCTGAGGTCATCGGTCCTTAAATTAACTTATGCTAAGAACAACACACACACCCATGCCCTAGGGAGGACTCGAACCTCCGGCGGGAGGGGCAGCGCGATCCGTGATATGGCACCCCAAACCGCCCGGCCACTCCGCGCGGCAGCAATTCATCATACTCCTGATTACATTTCTTAGACATTCAAGTCACAGTTGCGTAATTAATTAAAGACACACATAAACTCTATAGATTTCAAACTTTCCCATACACAAACGATGTGTGTCGAGATGGTTACCAGAATCTCTCGTCTCTGTAGGGCATCTTGTGAGGTGTTTCACCATCGAGAGTAGTGAGCAACGAGGTCTGTGAATCGGATCACTGTACATGCTCGGATACATAAGCCTGTTGACCACTGCCTCAGCATCCAAAAGTCGACATTCGAGTGCCTGTCGGACAGACAATTTTAACCTGTCAAGGACTTTCATTGCTACCAGGCTCAGAACCTTTGATACTGAGAATTACGTCTATACTTGTTTAGCTAATTATTTCTCCTTAGACCCAGCCATCTCTTGTTTGTGCTACAATGGTGTGGCTACAAATTGTTTGCGCCACAGTCAGACGAGACGCTAAAACAAAAAATTTTAAAAAATTATTTAAGATTTTGAAATGAGGTGGTACGGACCAAAACAAGAAAAAAATTTTCCATAAGGATGCGTTCTGAAATGCATACTTGAAGAGCCATGAGCACTCTTTCATCTTTGCTACTGTGAAACACGTCTGTGGCAATTGGAAAATACTTGCTATTACGAACGACCCACCTACACACTGCAGTAAAGAAATGAGTAAACAGATGAGAACACTACATTCTGTTGCTGTGAAACAGCAGATTTTCTAATATAATCAGCTTGCTGTTACATATGGTCTGTATTGGTGAACCACAGCTAAGGGACATTCTCAATATGGTGTCCATTCATGGTAAGATATGCTTGTGTCGGACATCTTAGGGAATCACATATTCTCTGAAAATCCATATGTTGGACACGGAAGCGCTGCTAAGCGCAGATGGACCGTTCCTGTAGTGTTTGTACATCATAAACGGGGCATGCATACACCAAAGATTTCAAGTGTGCCTACCACCAAGAATGCAAGGAATTTAGATCGAGGGAACGAGTTAGGCGATGCACCGGACCCCTCCGAGCAATCTATTGTCGATCAAATGTGTATATAAGCTCTGCCATTTCGGAGAAAATGATCTTGTATGGGATTATGCAAGAGCTACAGCTCCAGCCGCTGTTGGAATGGGACTTCCTCTAGCAGGACAGACAAGTCATTTGATGCCGGTACCTTGCACCATTCACCTTATTTGGTAATAAGTCCTGTTAATCTGTCGCGTATAATTCCTGCCCATACGTTAACTGAAGATCGAAGCTTATTCGTTAAGAGATGCTGCTTGCGAAAATTGGAAATCCCATCTCGCGTGAAACCAGCCTCGACTGTAAAAGGTACCTTTTTGGTGAAAAGTGGATCTTCACAACACCTTACCGACAGTCGTTCGCAGCACTACAGTCTGGCAGGCTGATTTTGTTGTCGAAGATCTCGGACACACTATGCAGTGTGTGGATACAGCAACTGTTCATGAAGGATCGCCCAGACTAGAGGATGACAGATTCCGAGAGACGCTGTAATTCTACGTGCGCTAGTTAAAGGATCTTCTCCCGGTAGTTCCAGTACTCACTGCTCCACAACAGGAGTATGAATGATGCAAGGGCTGCGACTATCCACCGTTGTTGGAGCTACGGAGCCAGTGTGTGCTAGACGCTGGAAGAGACGGCTGAATAACTGTCCAGATGGTATCCAGCGATCTGGATGTTTTTCAACATATAGGACATGGGCTCGATGGCTGGGTCCGTTAGAAGTAAACTATACAACTTTTTCTTTTTTTGGGAGGGTGGGGGTGGGGACGGGGGGGAGGGATTGCCAGACTTCTTAATAGTTACATGCGACCCGCCACGAATTTCTCTCTTGTACCAATCTCTTCAGGTCAGAATAGCACCTGCGCCCTACATTCTCAATTATTTCTTGGATGTATTCCAGTCTCCGCCTTCCCCCGCGCAGCTCGCTCTTGTAGCATGGAAGTTATTCCCTGATGTCTTATCACATGTCCTGTCATCCTTTCCGTTCTTCTTGTCAGCGTTTTACATATCCATCTTTCTTTGTCTGTTCTATGGAGAACCTCACGACACTATCAGATATTAATGCATGCTGTATCCATAGATAATAAAACAGAAATTGTCCTCATTTCTTTAGTGCATTCTGTAGGTCGCTCGTAATAGCAAGGTATGCATTTTAGAGCTCATGTTTATCAGATATTTTAGTCCTGTTTTAGTCCACACTACCACCTTTCAAAATATGGAATACTGTTTTCTAGTACCTTATACACTCCTGGAAATGGAAAAAAGAACACATTGACACCGGTGTGTCAGACCCACCATACTTGCTCCGGACACTGCGAGAGGGCTGTACAAGCAATGATCACACGCACGGCACAGCGGACACACCAGGAACCGCGGTGTTGGCCGTCGAATGGCGCTAGCTGCGCAGCATTTGTGCACCGCCACCGTCAGTGTCAGCCAGTTTGCCGTGGCATACGGAGCTCCATCGCAGTCTTTAACACTGGTAGCATGCCGCGACAGCGTGGACGTGAACCGTATGTGCAGTTGACGGACTTTGAGCGAGGGCGTATAGTGGGCATGCGGGAGGCCGGGTGGACGTACCGCCGAATTGCTCAACACGTGGGGCGTGAGGTCTCCACAGTACATCGATGTTGTCGCCAGTGGTCGGCGGAAGGTGCACGTGCCCGTCGACCTGGGACCGGACCGCAGCGACGCACGGATGCACGCCAAGACCGTAGGATCCTACGCAGTGCCGTAGGGGACCGCACCGCCACTTCCCAGCAAATTAGGGACACTGTTGCTCCTGGGGTATCGGCGAGGACCATTCGCAACCGTCTCCATGAAGCTGGGCTACGGTTCCGCACACCGTTAGGCCGTCTTCCGCTCACGCCCGAACATCGTGCAGCCCGCCTCCAGTGGTGTCGCGACAGGCGTGAATGGAGGGACGAATGGAGACGTGTCGTCTTCAGCGATGAGAGTCGCTTCTGCCTTGGTGCCAATGATGGTCGCATGCGTGTTTGGCGCCGTGCAGGTGAGCGCCACAATCAGGACTGCATACGACCGAGGCACACAGGGCCAACACCCGGCATCATGGTGTAGGGAGCGATCTCCTACACTGGCCGTACACCACTGGTGATCGTCGAGGGGACACTGAATAGTGCACGGTACATCCAAACCGTCATCGAACCCATCGTTCTACCATTCCTAGACCGGCAAGGGAAGTTGCTGTTCCAACAGGACAATGCACGTCCGCATGTATCCCGTGCCACCCAACGTGCTCTAGAAGGTGTAAGTCAACTACCCTGGCCAGCAAGATCTCCGGATCTGTCCCCCATTGAGCATGTTTGGGACTGGATGAAGCGTCGTCTCACGCGGTCTGCACGTCCAGCACGAACGCTGGTCCAACTGAGGCGCCAGGTGGAAATGGCATGGCAAGCCGTTCCACAGGACTACATCCAGCATCTCTACGATCGTCTCCATGGGAGAATAGCAGCCTGCATTGCTGCGAAAGGTGGATATACACTGTACTAGTGCCGACATTGTGCATGCTCTGTTGCCTGTATCTATGTGCCTGTGGTTCTGTCAGTGTGATCATGTGATGTATATGACCCCAGGAATGTGTCAATAAAGTTTCCCCTTCCTGGGACAATGAATTCACGGTGTTCTTATTTCAATTTCCAGGAGTGTATATTGATATTCCGTTTGAAATAATACCTACCGATGTGCGGCGTTTGAAATAGTAGCTTTTTGGCGGTTGTAAAAATGTGGTGTGATCACTTTCCAGCAAGTGTACGATCCGTTGCACACAGTCCAGTGTGAAGTGCCCGCTCCAGTACAGTTTTAACGAGCTCCCCTGCTGTTTCATTGCGATTATCTCGACACTAAGTCATGTTAACGGTTACAGCGCCACTTCCCAGTATTCTGCCTAACGTACGATGCCACAAAGGTAGTTTTCCAGCTGCAAGAACATGTTTCATGTTGGTGGTACGCGCCTATGCTCATATTCACACCGAGCTACATAGGACACATTCGTAGTTACAAAAAATTGTTCATGGAATGTGATTGCACTACAAATTTCTTATATTTATTGAAAGGTAGCTACGCTGAGTCACAGTGCCAGAGATTGCGCCAAAGATTATTATTCCGCCGCCTCCACTGGTGCAGTAGTAGTTGAGAGGATGTCGAGGGCAGTTGTTGTTCTGTTGGGCGAGAGAGTAGATGCTGTTCGGTTGGTGTAATGTATAGATGGAAGAAGTTACAACTGTAAGAGTGTATTTCAGGAGATGGGCTTTTCATTTATGATGCTGATGTAATGGAAAATTTTTTGTCAATATATAATGAGGTAAAAAGGTATTACAGTTTTCTTTAATGACAATGCCTCTTGCTCACAGGTACAGTCAACAAGGCATCTGGCTCGTGTTCATTTATTAGACTTGTAATTCTGGTTTCTATGTGCAATTATAGTATTTCTGGTTTTTCAATTAGTTCATTGTAAATGGTGTTTAAAATATTTTGTCACATTGAGAAAGAACCGAGCCAGATACATGTACGTTGAGTCACACTACCACACACAGAACAGTTACTCCTGTGCTTTGTTGTTTCGTAGCTTTTATAGTTGCAGAGGACTTAATTAATCAATTGTGTTAACGGAAATTCCTTGTCATTCTCTATTTTTATTTTATGCAGTCAGATTGCGTGCTAATACTAGTCAGGGCCAACCGGTTACGAGACTTCGTAACCGAATACACAGCTACTAAAATTATTGCATTTATTCATTAATATTTTTAATTAAGCCCCCATGCATTTTTTCTGGTAAATGCCAACGGCCTTCCGCAGTGATAACATCGGTTGCCGTCAGATCACCGAAGTTCAGCGCTATCGCGCTTGGCTAGCACTTGGATAGTGGTGTTCCGTCCAGGTCTGCCGAGTGGTGTTGTCAAGCGGGGTTCACTCAGCCCTTGTGAGGCCAATTGAGGAGCTGCTTGGTGCAGAATTAGCAGCAGCGGTCACGAAAACTGACAACGGCCAGGAGAGTTGTGTGCTAGTCACATGCCCTCTGTATACGCACCCCAGTCTGAGGATGACACGGCGGCCGGTCGGATAGCATCGGGCCTGCAAGGCTTGTTCGGATGGTGTTTGCTTTTTATATTTCTGGTATACTGTAAGGTCGTGATGAAAATTAGTGAAATTACATTGAAATCCAGACCATTAGCTGCTTACAGGGGTTGATAAATGTCAGCGGGGACGTTGGAAGCAAGTAAAACCGAAGCTGCGCCTTCTGGCCCAGACAATCCAAACGGGACCAACCGACCGCCGTGTCAACCTCTGCCCTATGGTGTCATGTGAATGTGGTATGAAGGGGTATGGGGTCAGTACACAGCTCTCTCGGCCGTTGTCGACATTCCAGACCTTCGAACCGCTATTTCCCAGTCACGTATCTCCTCAATCCATATTACAAGGGTAACTGCTCCCCGTTACAGTCCTCCCACCAACAAAAAATCCGTAGTGGTACTGGTCACACATATTTATGTTGTGCACAAAGTAGGATCATCTTATTTTTGACACTGAGTTATTGGTAAGCTGTTCTATTCTATCTGTTTTTGGCAGTGACGCAAAAGTCGAAAGCAAAGGGTAGCGGAGTATCTTCTCCCGAATAGCCTATGAAGGCCCAACGGTAACGACCGACCGCCGTGTCATCCTCAGACCACAGGCGACACTGGATGCGGATATGGATGGGCATGTGGTCAGCACACTGCTCTCCCGGCCGTATGTCAGTTTCCGAGACCGGAGTCGTTACTTTTCAATCAAGTAGCTCCTCAGTTTGCCTCACAAGGGCTGAGTGCATCCCGCTTGCCAACAGCGCGCGGCAGATCAGATGGTCACCCATCCAAGTGCTAGCCCAGACCGACAGCGCTTAACTTCGGTGATCTGACGGGAACCGGTGTTACCACTGCGGAAAGGCCGTTGGCGTAGCGGAGTATAACGCAACAATATTTATTCGAGGCGAAGAGTCATTGCCGAAATGATGATATCGTTCTTGATTGCTCAATATGTGAATGAAGTCAGCTAAAAAACGCTGGTTTCTAGTAAATCTGGCACAGAATGAAGGGAATAGCGGTTCAGATTTCTGTTAAGAAATAGTAGCAAAGGAAAAAATATCAAACGGACAATTGATGTCTTTCTCAAACTTTAGGAGAGCAACAGCATACCAACAGCTACCGTCTCAAGTGAGTTCCCACCATGTATCTATAAATTTTGTTTTTTCGCTTAGCTGCTGGGCTGTTTAGCGTCAGTTAATAATTACACTGTGCAGAATGTCACCTTCGCTCTCGTAAGTTAGTCCCGTCGTCCGTTTATGTCTCGCGATTTGTATTATCAAGCCGGACTGGGAAATTTATTCCAGGATGGTCCTGCAGCTGACAGCGTTACTTACGTACTGCAGACGTGCGACGCTACTCTTAGCTGTGAGATATGAAAGCGGTCAGGCTCTGCCGACATAAGAACGGGGCCTGAGAGAGTCGTGGCGTGGCGGCTAACGACACTCGGCTAGACTGTGATCAGAATTCCAAACAGGTGCCAAGCGTCAGCCTAGGCGCAGCACACCGGCTTTCTACTGGCGCTGACGTGTCCCGCTCGGCAGTCACTTACCCGCTGCTCTGCGCGCGTTACACGCGAGTAATTGTCTCTTTTCCTACACTGACGGCAGTCGCTGCTATGTTTTACCAAGTAGAGCGTACGCCTTTCGCTGCTGACGTCGGCTGAATAGGTGAAATACCGTCTCTCTCTCTCCTGTACTGTCCTGTTTCGTGTAGAGAAACTGCATCAAACATTAACGCTGTCGGTCTCGTCAATCAAGCGTTTAACCGTAATGTCCATCTGCATTTGTCTTTGTCAGCGTTGCCCGTCATCACTTAAAATACGCCTACTTGTTTCGTTATTCCCGCAGAAGTGCTTGAAGGTATGTGTATTCCCACAACCTCTTCGTGTTTCCCCTAAGATAAGAAATAAACCTGTTGTGTTATGCTTACTCGTCTAATGTAGGATGCCTAGGAAAGTTGCTTTCTCGGTTCGCTGCATCTACATCTACATGGATACTCTGCAAATCACATTTAAGTGCCTGGCAGAGGGTTCATCGAACCACCTATTATTCCAATCTCGTATAGCGCGCGGAAAGTATCTTTCCGTAAGAGCTCTGATTTCCCTTATTTTATCTTCGTGATCGTTCCTCCCTATGTAAGTCAGTGTCAACAAAATATTTTCGCATTCGGAGGAGAAAGTTGGTGATTGGAATTTCGTGAGAAGTTTCCGTCGCAACGAAAAACGCCTTTCTTTTAACGACGTCCATCCAAAATCCTGTATCATTTCTGTGACACTCTCTCCCATATTGGTCGATAATACAAAACGTGCTGCCTTTCTTTGAACATTTTCGATGTACTCCGTCAGTCCTACCTGGTAAGAATCCCACACCGCGCAGCAGTATTCTAAAAGAGGACGGACAAGCATAGTGTAGGCAGTCTCCTCTGTTACATTTTCTAAGTGTTCTGCCTTCCCCACAACCTTTTTCTGTGTGTTCCTTCCAATTTGAGTTGTTCGTAATTTAATAACTAGGTATTTAATTAAACTTACGGCTTTTAGATTAGACTGATTTATCGCGTAACCGAAGTTTAACGAGTTCCTTTTAGCACTCATGTGGATGACCTCTCACTTTTCGTTATTTAAGGTCAACTGCCACTTTCCGCACCATTTCGATATTTCTTCTAAATCGTTTTAGAGTTTGTTTTGATCTTCTGATGACATTATTAGTCGATAAACGACAGCGTCTTCTGCGAACCTCCGAAGACGGCTGTTCGGATTGTCTCCCATATCGTTTACATAGATAAGGAACAGCAAAAGGCCTGTAACACTACCTTGGGGAACGCCAGAAATCACTTCTGTTTACTCGTTGACTTTCCGTCACTTACTACGAACTGTGACCTCTCTGACAGGAAATCACAATTCCAGTCACATAACTGAGACGATATTCCGTGAGCACGCAATTTCACTACGAGCCACCTGTGTGGTACAGTGTCAAAAGCCTTCCGGAAATCCAGAAATGCGGAATCGATCTGAAATCTCTTGTCAATAGCACTCAGCACTTCATGGGAATAAAGGGCTAGTTGTGTTTCAAAAAGACGATGTTTTCTAAACACACGTTGACTGTGTGTCAATAGACCGTTTTCTTCGAGATAAATCATAATGTTCGCACACAATATATGTTCTAAAATCCTGCTGCATATCGACGTTAACGATATGGGCCTGTAATTTAGTGGATTACTCCTACTACCTTTATTGATTATTGGTGTGACCTGTTCAACTTTCCGGTCTTTGGGTACGGATCTTTCGTCGAGCTAACGGTTGAACACGATTGTTAAGTATGAATTAAGTATTGAGTTAATTACGAAAGAAAAATATTACTGTATTTAACTTTGTGAGATATAGACATGTCGCAAGCAAGAGGCGAGTGACAAACATAAGCAAGCTCGGCAGTAACGTGCAATTCGTAATAGAAGTGAACCAATACATTTTGTAAGTCAATTCTGTAGCGTTCGTAGGTCGGCTCGACTTTAACTCGGGCCGCTGCTAGGCTGCGCGGCGCTGATATTCGGTCGTCCTAAAGAGGAGTCCGTCAGCATACTGTAGGTTGACGTCGTCTCACAGCGATTTCTGCTCTACCGTTCTTGATCGTCTTGCCGTCGCTTCACGTTATACCTGAACATCCCCCCACCCCCGCCGCCGCCACCCTCCCACCAGAGCGACAAACCGTCATCTAAGGAGCTCAACAACGGCGGGGAAGGCAGAAGTGCAGATGCTGCGTTGAACCGGAAGCTGTGGCTGCGGGCTACGTCAGGCTTCCGGTCGCACCCCGCCATCCGGCCTTCGCTCTGGTGGAAACGTACCCCGGAAAACGACCGGAAGGGTACGCGTCCACCTCCTGAGGCCCATAATCAGATATACGAGGGCAGTTCAATAAGTAATGCAACACATTTTTTTTCTGAAACAGGGGTTGTTTTATTCAGCATTGAAATACACCAGGTTATTCCCCAATCTTTTAGCTACACAACACTATTTTTCAACGTAATCTCCATTCAATGCTACGGCCTTACGCCACCTTGAAACGAGGGCCTGTATGCCTGCACGGTACCATTCCACTGGTCGATGCCGGAGCCAACGTCGTACTGCATCAATAACTTCTTCATCATCCGCGTAGTGCCTCCCACGGATTGCGTCCTTCATTGGGCCAAACATATGGAAATCCGACGGTGCGAGATCGGGGCTGTAGGGTGCATGAGGAAGAACAGTCCACTGAAGTCTTGTGAGCTCCTCTCGGGTGCAAAGACTTGTGTGAGGTCTTGCGTTGTCATGAAGAAGGAGAAGTTCGTTCTGATTTTTGTGGCTACGAACACGCTGAAGTCGTTTCTTCAATTTCTGAAGAGTAACACAATACACTCCAGAGTTGATCGTTTGACCATGGGGAAGGACATCGAACAGAATAACCCCTTCAGCGTCCCAGAAGACCGTAACCATGACTTTACCGGCTGATGGTACGGCTTTAAACTGTTTCTTGGGAGGGGAGTGGGTGTGGCGCCACCCCATTGATTGCCGTTTTGTTTCAGGTTCGAAGTGATGAACCCATGTTTCATCGCCTGTAACAATCTTTGACAAGAAATTGTCACCCTCAGCCACATGACGAGCAAGCAATTCCGCACAGATGGTTCTCCTTTGCTCTTTATTGTGTTCGGTTAGACAACGAGGGACCCAGCGGGAACAAACCTTTGAATATCCCAACTGGTGAACAATTGTGGCAGCACTACCAACAGAGATGTCAAGTTGAGCACTGAGTTGTTTGATGGTGATCCGTCGATCATCTCGAACGAGTGTGTTCGCACGCTCCGCCATTGCAGGAGTCACAGCTGTGCACGGCCGGCCCGCACGCGGGAGATCTGACAGTCTTGCTTGACCTTGCGGCGATGATGACACACGCTTTGCCCAACGACTCACTGTGCTTTTGTCCACTGCCAGATCACCGTAGACATTCTGCAAGCGCCTATGAATATCTGAGATGCCCTGGTTTTCCGCCAAAAGAAACTGGATCACTGCCCGTTGTTTGCAACGCACATCCGTTACAGACGCCATTTTAACAGATCCGTACAGCGCTGCCACCTGTCGGAAGTCAATGAAACTATACGAGACGAAGCGGGAATGTTTGAAAATATTCCACAAGAAATTTCCGGTTTTTTCAACCAAAATTGGCCGAGAAAAAAATGTGTTGCATTACTTATTGAACTGCACTCGTAGAAGGCGTCGGCCGCTGCGGCGTGGGCGGGTCCAGTTCCATCGGTAGGACGAGAGAAGGAGCAGGCGAAGCCTCCGACTCCATGCGGTCGTCCTGCGGTGTCGTCATGACACCCTCTGGCGGCTGCTGTGGCCGCGCTGTCCGCGGGATCCGTGAATCTGGGGGAAGAGGCACGGAAGGATCACGGTGCGGATCTGACTGCGATGTCGCCGCTGCAATCCGTCGGGGCCTGAAACGATATACACGCAAACGCCAAGTCGAAGGACGATCTCCCCTAGCGCCCACCGTCTGCTGCCGCTAAAAATCCTGCAAAACTCAATACTATGCGGCGCGAAGCGATACTTGCGGTCTTCCTTCGGCGCCGGATGCTGAAGAGGGTGGAGCAGGTGGAGCAGTGCCTGATGGTGGCGGCCGGTGTTGGTCAATCTCATGGATGCGAACGATAGGAGGCATGAAACAGTTGCAGTGCTTGACCCCTGGCGTGTGCGGAGCCAAATTGGGCCATCTAATGCTTGAAGGTTCTGACAAAACGTTCCGCTTCGCCGTTTGACTGTGGATGGAACGGTGCACTAGTTAGATGCTGCATACCATTGCGTTCACAGAATGTTTCAAATTCATTTGACGTGAACTGAGGGCCGTTGTTCGACACTATGACTTCAGGTAAACCTTCGAGGTAAAAAATAGAAGACAACACCTGCTTTGAGCTACGGGATGTCGACGAGTTCATTGGCACAGCAAAAAGAAACTTGCTATACGAATAACCACAATCATCCAAAAAGTGTTCCAAAGAGGTCCCGCAAAGTCTATGAGCGCATGTTTCCATGGTGATTGCGTCTTAGGCCAAGCAGAGAATGTCTGTGGCGGAAAGGACTGATTTTCCGCACGTGCGTGACACTGTGATGTCATCTGTTCTGTTTTGGTGTCCATACCCTGCCAAGTACAGTGTCGACGCACTAACAGTTTCGTACGAACAATCAAATGGTTCAAATGGCTCTGAGCACTATGGGACTCAACTGCTGAGGTCATAAGTCCCCTAGAACTTAGAACTACTTAAACCTAACTAACCTAAGGACAACACACACATCCATGCCCGAGGCAGGATTCGAACCTGCGACCGTAGCGGACGCGCGGTTCCAGACTGTAGCGCCAGAACCGCTCGGCCACCAGCGGCCGGCATACGAACAATCCCCCAGTGTCCTTGGTGAAGTACCTGCAACACTTCTTTGTGCAAAGCTTTAGCCATCAACACACGTGGTTGTCCACTGTCATTTGGAACAAGAATTACACCTTTCTGTACAGCTAGGCTATGCCGACGAGCAAAGTATCGGCGCAATAAAGAGTTCTTTATGCTATTCATTGAGCGAGGCCAAGATGTGCGAATGTATGTAAGCCAAATTTTCAAATCTGAATAAGCTTCTGTGGCCTGCGCAATTTTCCTATAGTTCAGCGGAAACGATTGAAGCAATTCAGAATCCTGAGCATCGATGTGACAACAAGATGCAGCAGAAGTGTCGAAGTCTGTATCAGGACCAATCGAAAGACGTGAAACTATGCCCGCATTACCATGTTGAGCCGTCGGACGGTACACAATCTCGTTCCGGTATTGAGACAAAATAAAGCCTATCGTTCAATTTTTGGGCAGTTCGTACAGGAACCGGTTTCGTCGGATGAAACAAGGACTGCAAAGGCCTGTGCTCCGTTACTAAGTAGAATTTTCTGCCTTACAAATAGTGGTGTAATTTGGTGACACCATACTCAATAGCCAATGCCTCTTTCTCTGTTTATGAATAGTTACACTGAGATTTGGACAACAGTTTTGATGCGAAAGCAATAGGCATGTCTTTATATGCAAATCTGTGCGAAATCACTGCACTGATTCTGTAAGAGGAAGCGTCAACTTGCAATACAAGAAGGTTGTCAGGATCAAAGTGAACTAAGCATCGCTCAGTGAGCAATGCATTTTTAAGTTTTTGAAAGGATATTTGTCAGTTGTCCAAACAAAGGGGACATTATTGCGATGCGAACGATACAATGGAGCTTGGATTTGTGCACTATTCGGTATGAACCGAATACAATAGATCATTTTCACTAAAAATGACAGCAATTCTGTGACATTGCAAGGAACTGGACAATCTCGTATGGCTAACAAATGCGACTGAAGAGGATATACACCTTGACTGTTTATGTCATGACCAAGGTACTGTAACTCAGGTTTTAAAAAATCACACTTGTCCAATCTACACCTTAGCCTTGCAACAGATAACTCATGAAACAAAGCACGCAAATTTGGAATGTGGTCCTCAGGGTATGACCTGCTACGACAATATCGTCCAAATAGCTTGAACAGTTTGGCACTTGAGCAGTCAGCTGTTTCAAATACAGTTGGAAAACGGCGGGTGCGGAAGCACTGCCAAAAGGCAAACGCAAATATTTAAACAAGTCCAAATGGTTATTCACTACACACTCTTTTTGAGATTCTTCATAGAGCGGTATCTGAAGACAAGCGTCTTGAAAATCAATGTTTGGAAAGTGGTGACCAGCGCCTAATCTGTCCATGAGATCCTGTAGGAGTGGCAATGGGTAGGTATCAGTCACAGTTTGTGGGCTGACCGTAGAATTAAAGTCAACACAGAGACGAATGCGCCCGGAAGGTTTGGGGAGCAAAACCGGTGGACTTGCTCACTGACTAGCATGTATCGGCTCAATTCTTTAAGTTCAGCAGCGACTTTGTCCTGTAATGCAGTGGGAACTCTTCTCGGCAGGGAAAATTTCGGCTGAGCACTGACTTTCAGAGTAATGTTTGCAACAAAATTATTGTTGTTGTTGTGGTCTTCAGTCCTGAGACTGGTTTGATGCAGCTCTCAATGCTACTCTACCCAGTGCAAGCTTCTTCATCTCCCAGTACTTACTGCAACCTACATCCTTCTGAATCTGCTTAGTGTATTCATCTCTTGGTCTCCCTCTACGATTTTTACCCGCCACGCTGCCCTCCAATACTAAATTTGTGATCCCTTGATGCCTCAGAACATGTCCTACCAACCGGTCCCTTCTTTTTGTCAAGTTGTGCCACATACTCATCTTCTCCCCAATTCTATTCAATACTTCATCATTAGTTATGTGATCTATCCATCTAATCTTCAGCATTCTTCTGTAGCACCACATTTCGAAAGCTTCTATTCTCTTCTTGTTCAAACTATTTATTGTCCATGTTTCACTTCCATACATGGCTACACTCCATACAAATACTTTCAGAAACGACTTCCTGACACTTAAATCTATACTCGATGTTAACAAATTTCTCTTCTTCAGAAACGCTTTCCTTGCCATTGCCAGTCTACATTTTATATCTTCTCTACGTCGACCATCATCAGTTATTTTGCTCCCAAAATAGCAAAACTCCTTTCCTGCTTTAAGTTTCTCATTTCCTAATCTAATTCCCTCAGCATCATCCGACTTAATTCGACTACATTCCATTATTCTCGTTTTGCTTTTGTTGATGTTCATCTTATATCCTCCTTTCAAGACACTGTCCATTCCGTTCAACTGCTCTTCCAAGTCCTTTGCTGTCTCTGATAGAACTACGATCTCATCGGCAAAACCTCAAAGTTTTTACTTCTTCTCCATGGATTTTAATACCTACTCCGAATTTTTCTTTTGTTTCCTTTACTGCTTGCTCAATATACAGATTGAATAACATCGGGGAGAGGCTACAACCCTGTCTCACTCCCTTCCCAACCACTGCTTCCCTTTCATGCCCTTCGAGTCTTATAACTGCCATCTGGTCTCTGTACAAATTGTAAATAGCCTTTCGCTTCCTGTATTTTACCCCTGCCACCTTTAGAATTTGAAAGAGAGTATTCCAATCAACATTGTCAAAAGCTTTCTCTAAGTCTACAAATGCTAGAAACGTAGGTTTGCCTTTCCTTAATCTTTCTTCTAAGATAAGTCGTAAGGTCAGTATTGCCTCACGTGTTCCAAAATTACTACGGAACTGATCTTCCCCGAGGTTCTTCTACCAGTTTTTCCATTCGTCTGTAAAGAATTCGCGTTAGTATTTTGCAGCTGTGACTTATTAAACTGATAGTTCGGTAATTTTCACACCTATCAACACCTCCTTTCTTTGGGATTGGAATTATTATATTCTTCTTGAAGTCTGAGGGTATTTCGCCTGTCTCATACATCTTGCTCACCAGAAGGTAGAGTTTTGTCGGGACTGGCTCTCCCAAGGCCATCGGTAATTCTAATGGAATGTTGTCTACTCCCGGGGCCTTGTTTAGACTCAGGTCTTTCAGTGCTCTGTCAAACTCATCACGCAGTATCGTACCTCCTATTTCATCTTCATCTACATCCTCTTCCATTTCCATAATATTATCCTCAAGTACATCGCCCTTGTATAGACCCTCTATATACCCCTTCCACCTTTCTGCTTTCCCTTCTTTGCTTAGAACTGGGTTTCCATCTGAGCTCTTGATATTCATACAAGTGGTTCACCTTTCTCCAAAGGTCTCTTTAATTTTCCTGTAGGCGGTGTCTATCTTACGCCTAGTGAGATAAGCCTCTACATCCTTACATTTGTCCTCTAGCCATTCCTGCTTAGCCATTTTGCACTTCCTGTCGATCTCATTTTTGAGACGTCTGTATTGCTTTTTCCTGCTTCATTTACTGCATTTTTATATTTTCTCCTTTCATCAATTAAATTCAATATTTCTTCTGTTACCCAAGGATTTCTACTAGCCCTCGTATTTTTACCTACTTGATCCTCTGCTGCCTTCACTACTTCATCTCTCAGAGCTACCCATTCTTCTTCTACTGTATTTCTTTCCCCCATTCCTGTCAATTGTTCCCTTATGCTCTCCCTGAAACTCTGTACAACTCTGGTTCTTTCAGTTTATCCAGATCCCATCTCCTTAAATTCCCACCTTCTTGCAGTTTCTTCAGTTTTAATCTACATTTCATAACCAATAGATTGTGGTCAGAGTCCACATCTGCCCCTGGAAATGTCTTACAATTTAAAACCTGGTTCCTAAATCTCTGTCTTACCATTACTTAATGTATGTGATACCTTCTATTATCTCCAGGATTCTTCCATGTATACAACCTTCTTTCATAATTCTTGAACCAAGTGTTAGCTATAATTAAGTTATGCTCTGTGCAAAACTCTACCAGGCGGCTTCCTCTTCCATTTCTTAGCCCCAATCCATATTCACCTACTATGTTTCCTTCTCTCCCTTTTCCTACTCTCGAATTCCAATCACCCATGACTATTAAATTTTCGTCTCCCTTCACTACCTGAATAATTTCTTTTATCTCATCATATATTTCTTCAATTTCTTCATCATCTGCAGAGCTAGTTGGCATATAAACATGTACTACTGTAGTAGGCGTGCGCTTTGTGTCTATCTTGGCCACAATAATGCGTTCACTATGCTGTTTGTAGTAGCTTACCCGCACTCCTATTTTTTTATTCATTATTAAACCTACTCCTGCATTACCCCTATTTGATTTTGTGTTAATAACCCTGTATTCACCTGACCAAAAGTCTTGTTCCTCCTGCCACCGAACTTCACTAATTCCCACTATATCTAACTTTAACCTATCCATTTCCCTTTTTAAATTTACTAATGTACCTGCCCGGTTAAGGGATCAGACATTCCACGCTCCGATCCGTAGAACACCAGTTTTCTTTTTCCTGATAACGACGTCCTCTTGAGTAGTCCCCGCCCGGAGATCCGAATGGGGGACTATTTTACCTCCGGAATATTTCACCCAAGAGGACGCCATCATCATTTATCCATACAGTAAGGCCAACAAAATTGTTAGCCTTGCCTAAACCTTCAGAAAAGAGTTCCAGGAATTCTTTCAGCAAGCTAGCCACACTGTCCTTTGCGTGGAATGCAGACAGTGACAACATATTGTCCCGAATATTGAAGCCAAACAAATCAAATGAATCAAGACCAAATATGTTCCCACAACCGAGTGATTGTAGCACTGTAAAAGTCACTGTTCGAGTGTGCGAGCGATACATGGCAGGCAAAGTACATTTTCCAAGAATGGGTGAGAGGTTCCATGCCCTCTTTTACATGTCTCCTCTCATTTTCATCAATTTTATTTATGTTCTATGTCATTGCACGGTAGCAACAGTCCGAATGAGGTTATTGTAATGAGAGTATTTGTACTGAGAGCTCAAAAACTACTTTTCACTTGAGTCCCATGCATGTTAGTTTAGTTACATAGGTGGCCTGTGCGAGGCAAGCATCGGAGGATGTGGCACACAGCATTTCCGGTTGGGGGCTGCACTTTCCTGAATTCTGTGGGGTTCGTACAATAGGCTTACGCGCCTGGCGGAACGACTGACGTCGGTCGAGTTTCGCCTATTGTATGCAGGGCGAAATGACCTGTGAGACGTCTGAGTGTCGCCCCAGTTTATGTGTTTACCGTTCCGGCGCGTCCGGAACGAAGATTCCTGGCACCGACTGACTGCATTGTCCACATGATTATGAGAATACTTGCGGACTGTACCCTACTGGGTGCGACTGACTGGCGCCGGATGGCCAGTGGTCTAGGCAGGTTGTTTTCGTAGCCGGTCAAACGGCAAGTTCAGTGCCCTCAGCTGAATAGTAGAGGCATGATTGGTCAACTTAAACTGAGGCTAGTTGACGTCATAAAACCCTGCTCGAAATTGGAGGGAACGGTCGCTAATGGCGCGAATGATGTTCCGAGACCGTGTGGGGGAATTTTGGAATCAGCACTGAATGCTGATTCGTGGTTTTCGAGGAGAGTAGGGAGTTGAGCAATGTTGGCTGCGCTGTTTGCATCGCATCACAGAAGGGGACTCGGGATCTGATCTTCCTCGGAGTCGGACGGTCTTGCGACTTGGTCGCTCGTTTTCGGAAGAACTTAGAATTCTCGGACAGCCTTCGCATCCAGGTGTTGACTCGGAGTTTCTGCACGGCAGCCTACATCATCAGGACGCTGCCTACCGACGACGTGCAGCACATTTCAGTACTGGTACAGTGTTTTGCGGCTCAGGCATTGTAGGACTTTATCAGTTTTATACTGAATCCGTCAGCAGGATGCGCGCTCGCTTTGCTACAAGTCCAACTTGCTTGTTTCTCCATGTGATCCCATATGAGCTCTCACTACTGATTGCGATACTGCTATATAGTCGGGAGATTAATATTCGATTCATTAGGACCTCCAGTCATTATCGTCAATCTATTGCATCACAGAGAGTAGGAGCCCCTTGTTCTCGAGCCAACTCTTATTCTCTTAATATTTCAGTATACCCTATCCTTTAACCTACTGTGTGTGTCAACAATCATGTTCTGGCATATAATAAACCTCATTATAATATTTAATCCGCATATCATTTCGTAGATATAGGCAGAATCCCATTTCCTGTTGTTTTCTTCTTCTTCTGCTTTTACGGCCTCATTGGACCACTTCAGTCAATCATTTCTGGTCCTCTTCTTTGGTATTTTCCCCTTCTGAGTGGCCCAGTATCTCTTCATTCGTTCCGATGCTTTTCGTCGTTCCTTATCTGTAAATACCCTTTTCATTGTATGTCGTTTGTCAATTTTTGGTTTAAATCTTATTTCTGTGTCCCTCAACTTCTTTAAATTTGGCGTTTTGTTCTGCAAATCATCCAGAGTTATTTCCAGTTCTTCCATATCCTCTCTTATTTCCTTAAGCCATCCTCCTTGTTGTTTCAAATTCCAGAGTTTCTCAATAATTTTCCTTGATAATCTGGTTTCTGGTGTCCTCAGAATGTGACCACAAAAAGAGATCCTTTTCTTTCGTATAGTATCAGTGATGGGCTCCAGTTCTCTGTATACCACTTCATTTGGAACTATCCGCCATTGCCCAGCTTTTTGATATTTCTTATTTATGCATGTTCTAGCAATTCTTCTCTCTACTTTTAAAATTTTGTCAATTCTGTTTTTCTGGGTGACTTTAAAAAGAGTTTCACTTCCGTATGTAACCTCTGGTTGAACCACCGTCTTGTAATGTTTTAATTTTGTTTTAATTGATAGACATTTTTTATTGTACGTAGACCATGTTAGTTTTTGAGCTTTTATCATTTTATTAGTTCCTGCTCGCCATGCAGGTTTCTCGTCCAATTTATGTGTTATAATTTCACCCAGGTATTCAAATTGTTTCACTATTTTAATTTCCCTATTGTTCACTGTGATGTGATCTATTACAAGTGGATCCGTTACCATTATTTCAGTCTTTTCAAATGATATCTGGAGTCCTAATTTTTGTGCTATATTTTGTAAGCTTGTTATTTGTTTCGTGGCTTCCTGAATATTATTAGCTAGTAATGCTAGGTCATCAGCAAATCCCAAGCAATTTAGGTTTATTTTATCTTTCTTAGTTCCAATTTTAATATTCATAGGATTTTCCTTGTACCATTCTCTCATTACATATTCAAGAGCACAATTGAATAGCAATGGTGATAAACAATCTCCCTGTCTCAACCCTGTTTTAATCGTAAATGGTTCAGATATTTCTCCTCTAAATTTTACTTTGGATTTGGTGTTTGTTAAGGTTAACTGTATCATTTTTATTAATTTAGGATGAAGTCCAAAATTCCTTAATATTTTCATCATTGAAGATCTATGGATGCAATCATACACCTTTTTGAAATCTACAAAGGTTATGACTAGTTGTTTTTTCCTTCTTTTGTAGACATCCATAACTAACTTCAAGGTGATTATCTGTTTTGGGCAGCTTCTCCAGGGTCCAAATCCTCCTTGATATTCTCCCAGTTCCAGTTCTAGTTGATCTTTACAGCGGTTGTATAGTATTCTTGACATGATCTTATACGTGCAGTCCAAAAGGGAAATTCCTCTATAGTTGTCTGGATTTGATTTTTCTCCTTTCTTATGTAATGGATGTATTATAGCAGTAGTCCAATTTTCTGGTAATTTCTCTCCATTCCAGATTTTTACTATGCATTGGTGTAATGCTATCTTTACTGGTTCTGCTGCATATTTCCAAAGTTCAGCAAACGTTTGATCTTCTCCACTTGCTTTGTAGTTTTTGAGTTCTTTCAAAGCTCTGTAGACCTCATTAATTGTAGGTGGATTTATATTTTCTGCTGGTGTTTTAATTGGGGTTTCTGTGTTTATCTGAAGAAGTTCTGGGGGATCTTCACAATTTAGTAACTTGTTAAATGTTTCTGCTAGAATTTCTGTATTTTTACTATTGCTATGGGCTAGGTTATTATCTTTATCTTTTAACATTAATGTTGGAGGATCATATCTTTGTAATTGTCTGCCAAATATTTTGTAATAGTCTCTTGAGTTTGTTTTTTCACTATTTGTTTCTATCATTAGAAGTATATCTTTTTGGTACTGACGTTTAACTCTCCTTATTATTTTTTGTGTTGTCTTCCTTTGTTTTGTGAGTTCCAAATATGATTTTTCTGTTTTTTCATTTTGGTGCCTTAACCAGGCTTGGTGTCGATCCAACACTGCTTTATCACATTCATCGTTCCACCACTGGTGTTTTATCCTTGGATTTATAGGTGCAACTTGTTCAGCTATTTGTTTCAATTTGGGAATTATTTCTTCCAGATCATCTGTTATTTTTATATCCCTGGTTTGTGCTTCATAATCCTCATTTTGTATCAGTTTATGAAGGTCATAGGTTCTCTTCTTCTTCTGGTGGGATTTTTTCTTTGCTAATGGGGTTAATTTAATTTTAATTTTTATCATGTAATGATCTGATCCGGTATCTGTCCTTCTCAGTACTTTCACATTGTAAATTTCCTTGTGGGAATTCTTATCCATGCAGACATGGTCCAGCTGCCATTCTCCTTTTTTCCAGTCTGGATGTTTCCAAGTTTTTAGTTTACTTGGTCTTCTCTTAAAATACGTCGACTTTGAGATCATGTCATGCTTTCTGCAAAATTTCACTAGTCTTATGCCATTTTTGTTTGTTCTTCTTTGTGCTGTCCATTTCCCTATTATGTCTCTATATCTCTTTTCCCTACCTAACTGGGCATTGAAGTCTCCAATTAAAATTTTGATGTGATTTTTATTAATGTTATTCGTCGTTTGATCTAACAGCTCCCAAAATTTTTCTACCTCTTCTCTGTGTTCTTTTTTATTATTTTTATCATTTGTCGGGGCATGGGCATTTATTATTGTGTACATTTTATTTGCAGCTTTTAGAGTTAATGTTGAGAGCCTGGGAGATTGTGCTTTAAATTCTATTATGGACTCTATTATTTTCAGACTCACCACGAATCCTGTTCCAAATTGTGGACACTGTTTCATGACTCTTTTCCCTGGTATTCCCTTATAAATCCTATATCCTTGTGATTCTATCGGCTCCTGATCAGTATTTCTCATTTCTTGAAGTCCGGTTATGAGAATCCCCTTGCGATCCATTTCATCTGTCAGAATTTTGAGTTTGCCTGGTTGTATGAGGGAATTTATATTGTGTGTCGCAATGTAGTTTATTTGTCCTGTCTTGAGGTTTGGTCGTCTGTCCGTTTTGGGTATTTTCAGATGCTCCGACTCATCCAAGTTATCTTTCAGGTGACTGCCCACCGTATCCGAGTGCAGTCTTCCTTGGTTATTGCCAAGCGGTGGATTATTCCTTGAAAGATTTCCTTCCATGTTTGACTTTCAAAGGTAGTCAACCTTGTATGGAGCAAGCTCCGAGTTACAACTACGGTTGTTAGCCGTAGAGGTTGTTTAGTGTTTGGTCCGCGAGAGCTATTTTATTTCGCTCAAGTCCGCCGGTAAACCGGTGAGGACCCCCCTATCCGCCACCTGGGACGCGCCACGTCGGAGTATCACCTCTCCGCCTGCTACGACACCGTAGTAGGTTCGTGGTTCCTGTTGTTTATTATGATAAAGTTCTCCTTTTTTGAGTAGATTACGATTTTTATTAAATTATTGTGAGTGTGCACTCCTTATTTTACCACCGAGCGAGGTGGCGCAGTGGTTAGACACTGGACTCGCATTCGGGAGGACGACGGTTCAATCCCGCGTCCGGCCATCCTGATTTGGGTTTTCCGTGATTTCCCTAAATCACTCCAGGCAAATGCCGGGATGGTTCCTCTGAAAGGGCACGGCCGACTTCCTTCCCCATCCTTCCCTAATCCGATGAGACCGATGACCACGCTGTCTGGTCTCCTTCCCCAAAACCAACCAACCAACCTTATTTTACCAACTAGCAGGGTCCACCATCATTTCCTTCCGTTACCGTTGTGCGCGTAATTAATTAGCTGGTAGATAAGGAGGGGGTCGAGTGCAAGTCTTGTTCTCATGCAAAATTCGTCTGAATCAAAGAGGTACAAGCTCTTCTCCGCCCCGGCACCTCGCGCGGGATTGTCTTGTCCATTATAAGCAGTCAGGTGCGTGCTAGTTTTAGGCAGGCGTGGGGAGCCTACCAGTACATATGTGTGACGATTTAGCAATGTAACACGGCACCGATGTCCAACTGAAATTTCACATGGTTTCCACAAAGAAGCAAATGAACAAAAAGTTTATTGGACTGGCGTAGCACTGAAGAAAGTGCTCGCTTGCTAGTTTCGTTAATGGCTGTTGCAGGCTTTGAATACACTGCGTTAATTATAAGGGGCCTTGTGACTAGATTTTTGTGAGTGAGCCGAATTCTTATTTTCGTTCCGTTGCAAACATACTTTCTTTCCACAAGCGTAACACTGTACTGGTTGGGAGGGGCAGTCTTGGCGTTTGTGCCGCGAATAACACTGAGGGCAAGACTTAATTCTATTCACCTGTGTACCCGCCTGTTTAGCGAGCTGCTTACGTGTCGTGGAAAAGTGTTTATGTAGCGTGGCACGCACAAGCTGTTGCTTAATGTGCCAGTCGCTAGCAAGGTACGACTCAAGCCGACAAACCGCTGGCTGCTCAAAATTGTCGGCCGGTAGGGCACCTGAATCGTACTGATCTACACTCCTGGTAATGGAAAAAAGAACACATTGACACCGGTGTGTCAGACCCACCATACTTGCTCCGGACACTGCGAGAGGGCTGTACAAGCAATGATCACACGCACGGCACAGCGGACACACCAGGAACCGCGGTGTTGGCCGTCGAATGGCGCTAGCTGCGCAGCATTTGTGCACCGCCGCCGTCAGTGTCAGCCAGTTTGCCGTGGCATACGGAGCTCCATCGCAGTCTTTAACACTGGTAGCATGCCGCGACAGCGTGGACGTGAACCGTATGTGCAGTTGACGGACTTTGAGCGAGGGCGTATAGTGGGCATGCGGGAGGCCGGGTGGACGTACCGCCGAATTGCTCAACACGTGGGGCGTGAGGTCTCCACAGTACATCGATGTTGTCGCCAGTGGTCGGCGGAAGGTGCACGTGCCCGTCGACCTGGGACCGGACCGCAGCGACGCACGGATGCACGCCAAGACCGTAGGACCCTACGCAGTGCCGTAGGGGACCGCACCGCCACTTCCCAGCAAATTAGGGACACTGTTGCTCCTGGGGTATCGGCGAGGACCATTCGCAACCGTCTCCATGAAGCTGGGCTACGGTCCCGCACACCGTTAGGCCGTCTTCCGCTCACGCCCCAACATCGTGCAGCCCGCCTCCAGTGGTGTCGCGACAGGCGTGAATGGAGGGACGAATGGAGACGTGTCGTCTTCAGCGATGAGAGTCGCTTCTGCCTTGGTGCCAATGATGGTCGTATGCGTGTTTGGCGCCGTGCAGGTGAGCGCCACAATCAGGACTGCATACGACCGAGGCACACAGGGCCAACACCCGGCATCATGATGTGGGGAGCGATCTCCTACACTGGCCGTACACCACTGGTGATCGTCGAGGGGACACTGAATAGTGCACGGTACATCCAAACCGTCATCGAACCCATCGTTCTACCATTCCTAGACCGGCAAGGGAACTTGCTGTTCCAACAGGACAATGCACGTCCGCATGTATCCCGTGCCACCCAACGTGCTCTAGAAGGTGTAAGTCAACTACCCTGGCCAGCAAGATCTCCGGATCTGTCCCCCATTGAGCATGTTTGGGACTGGATGAAGCGTCGTCTCACGCGGTCTGCACGTCCAGCACGAACGCTGGTCCAACTGAGGCGCCAGGTGGAAATGGCATGGCAAGCCGTTCCACAGGACTACATCCAGCATCTCTACGATCGTCTCCATGGGAGAATAGCAGCCTGCATTGCTGCGAAAGGTGGATATACACTGTACTAGTGCCGACATTGTGCATGCTCTGTTGCCTGTGTCTATGTGCCTGTGGTTCTGTCAGTGTGATCATGTGATGTATCTGACCCCAGGAATGTGTCAATAAAGTTTCCCCTTCCTGGGACAATGAATTCACGGTGTTCTTATTTCAATTTCCAGGAGTGTAGTATTTGCACTACTTGCTTAAATGATGAATCGGACTGTTTCAAAATCGGTTCTGTGAGTTTGACATCAGTTTCGTTGTACAAGATCGCATCACGCCACACAACATCTGAATATAAAGCACCACAAGCACTTCTGAATTTACATTTCCTCGTTATACACTGCAAATCGTTTACCCACTTGCATAAGTTTCTTGCAATTAAAGATCTGATACCTAGCCGCTACCACATTTAAGTGTTGGACACAATAGTTAGCGAATCCACATCCTGATCATACGACAGTTCACTCTCAAGAGGGTTAGCCAAGAGTTTTTGTATTACGTGGAACACTGCATTTCCTACCTATGGACAATAAATAAGGCAGTTTCACAATACCTGGTACGTTGTGAGCAAGTACATGAGCTTCAAACTGTTGCAACCACTAGAGCCTTTCCTCTTCTTGTTCACGAAACTGGCGACGGTATAGCACTTGCAGCTACGGTAGGTGTTTTGTCTGTTGGGCGCCCAGCGTTGTCCGGGAGCTGTTCCACCGAATTTAGCAGTATAGGGTCTGGAACTGAATAATCTTCATTAGCTGCGTTACATCTAACACTCGCAGCAGTGGTGACTACGCAGGGGGTGGGATAGGTGGGGTTGACATGTCGCAGGAGACAAAAAAAAAAAGATTCAAATGGCTCTGAGCACTATGGGACTTAACTTCAGAGGTCATCAGTCCCCTAGAACTTAGAACTACTTAAACCCAACGAACCTAAGGACATCACACACATCCATGACCGAGGCAAGATTCGAACCTGCGACCGTAGCGGTCGCACGGTTCCAGGCTGTAGCGCCTAGAACCGCTCGTCCACCCCGGCCGGCCGCAAGAGACAAAAGTGAGATACAGACAAGTCAAGCAAAAAAAAAAAATAAGTGCAAAAGCAAAGAAAATTTCTGCAACGTCCACCTGTAAACGCGGATTAAGAAAACCAGGATGAGAGACTGTTAAAGCAAGTAAACACCCCTGCAAAGAAAAGACAAGAGAGAATTAAGGCGCCACCAAATCGATAGCCCACGTAAAGCAAAACAGAGAAGCAGTGGTGGCTGTCGGCTCGTGGTCCGTGGTACATCTCATCGCCAATGCTGTGTTCTGCCCAATCGTCTAGTATAGCCCGCCTAGGAAAGTTGCTTTCTCGTATCGCTAGACAACAATTCAAGAAAATAGTATTAATTATTATTACTTAATATTAATGAATTAGGAAATGAGTACAATAGGATACCGAAGGTATCCTGCCAGATGGTTTGGTCGAGGAGGAACAGTTACTTGGCCTGCTAGGTCTCCTGATTTAAATACTGTGGACTTTTTTCTTTGGGGACGCATTAAAGACGTTGTCTATCGCGATATTCCAACAACTCTAGAGGACATACAGGGACGTATCGTGCTTGCTTCTAATTCTCTACAGCAGGCAACACTGGAAGCAGTAAATAATTATTTCATTCAACGGTTGCACCAGAGTATCGGTGTCCAGGGTCACCACTTCGAGCACCTTTGAATGTTCTGCTCTTGGTCAAAGGTACAGGAGAGTCAAAGCCAATTTTGTGTTATATTTTTACTCGGTTTTAATTTGTTTTCTGACAACTCCAGCCAGTAGACGAGTTTGTCATCCCGGGCTCAAAGTCATTGTTGTGTTATGCAGTTAATAACGTTGTGTTTCAGTGAATGGTACACTGTGATAAATTTTTGAATAGGTCTTTAGGAGAGGAAATTAATTACCGAATATAAAATACAGGGTGCCATTTAAAAAAGTTATACCGCTGTTCAGATCTTTGTAAAAAACAAAGCTACAACGAAGGCAATCATGCTGATTGATGTCCCCCTGACGGCCATAGAACATTTGCTTGAAACATTTTGTAATTTGCATCTGGCCAAACAGTTATTTAGGGTGGCCAAGACAAATGGGACACGGTGGGGTAAATCCGACTGGGTGGGTAAACCCGGCCGCCCTCTATTTGTGAGAAACGGCAAAGCGGAGCTATTTCGCATTAGTGTTACTGTACAGAGCATTCGAAATAACGAAAATGTGACCTTGACAGCTATGCCGCATTTGACATTTAGACACTCAAAAGACAATAAGTGTGTTTTCGATTGTTTCAATTTAATTTTTGTGCAAATTGCATCACTAGATTTACCGTATTAAACAAAACGATCGCAAAACAAACGGTAATGATTTTATAGTACATGTAGTGATCTATTCAGTGTATGTATCGCGTTTGTTGGAAATTTCGTGTAAATTGTTTCTATGTGTGTTAAATGAAAAATGGGACGGTGGGCTAAATCCGACCGCTAAATGGTGGGGTAAATCCGACCGCATATTTTTTATCGTTTATGTGTGTGGAATTATTTATTTATGGAAACAAAGTGAATTTTTTTTTATTTTTAGGAAAATGGTACGAAATTACAAACGATAAAAGACAAAACGCAGTCAAAACGATATTCGCCGAGCAGTTGCTGCAATGCAAATGGGAATGTCTTTACGAGCTGTCGCTCGTGATCGACATTGCTGTTGCACCGCTGTGCAATGAAATCAACTTTTGTCAATTAAAATTTACATTCATTTAACTATCAGTACATTTCGTACTCCAAACATGTTTTTTTTAATACATTCTGTTCAGTTATGTAAAAAACATAATTCCTTATAATTATTTCCCAAAAAAACCATCATTTAGAACTGTTTCTGTGCAAAATCAGCCAGAAAAAATAGGGGGTCGGATTTACCCCACCATTTTTGCAAAAGGCAAAAATGGACGTTTCTTAAAATACGGATAACTCAAAACCTATTGATGGTATAACAAAAATATTTTGCAAACAGTTGGCCCTTTATATTACCTATAATTTAACGTATATAACGTTAAGATCCGAACTCGGATAAGCGTTGTATAGCCACAAGAAATTACTAGGTCGGATTTACCCCACCTTATCCTATACGAGTATATGCTCTGTTGGTACGTCTTTTTGATTCAGAGTCCGCAGCTCGTGGTCTTGCGGTAGCGTTCTCGCTTCTTGCGCACGGGGTCCCGGATTCGATTCCCGGCGGGGTCAGGGATTTTTCTCTGCCACGTGATGACTGGGTGTTGTGTGTTCATCATCATTTCATCATCATTGACTAGCAAGTCGCCGAAGTGGCGTCAACTAAAAAGGATTTGCAATACGGCGGCCGAACTTCCCCGCATGGGGCCTCCCGGCCAACAATGCCATACGATCATTTCATTTCATTGATTCAGAACTGACATTCATTACAGTAAGTGATGATCAGTTAATTCATTAACACGCTTGTATTTCACACTGTACATTTTACATGTAGGTTATACAAAGCGCAGCTTCATCTTCTCATGCAAATCAGTCGGCCTAAACCACTCACATATTTTACGTAAGAACAAGACGAGAGATCATCTCGAAAAGGTGACAAAAAAGGATCGTAAAATTGCTGGCTGGTGTGGCCGAGCGGTTCTAGGCGCTACAGTCTGGAACCGCGCGACCGCTTTTTCAGTTACGATTCTCTGACAGTTTCAGTGATAATGGCATTGAAACAGAGGATGACACGCGTAAAGCTGAAATACTAAACACCTTTTCCAAAGCTGTTTCACAGAGTAAAACCGCACTGCAGTTCCTTCTCTAAATCCTCGCACGAACGAAAAAATGGCTGACATCGAAATAAGTGTCCAAGGAATAGAAAAGCAACTGGAATCACTCAACAGAGGAAAGTCCACTGGACCTGACGGGATACCAATTCGATTCTACACAGAGTACGCGAAAGAACTTGCGCCCCTTCTAACAGCTGTGTACCGCAAGTCTCTAGAGGAACTGAAGATTCCAAATGATTGGGAAAGAGCACAGGTGGTTCCAGTTTTCAAAAAGGATCGTCGAGCAGATGCGCACAACTGTAGGCCTATATCTCTGACATCGATCTGTTGTGGAATTTTAGACCGTGGCTTTTGCTCGCGTATCATGTCATTTCTGGAAACCCAGAATCTACTCTGTAGGAATCAACATGGATTCCGGAAACAGCGATCGTGTGAGACCCAACTCGCTTTAATTGTTCATGAGACCCAGAAAATATTAGATACAGGCTCCCAGGTAGATGCCATTTTCCTTGACTTCGGGAAGGCGTTCGATACAGTTCCGCACTGTCGCCTGATAAACAAAGTAAGAGCCTACGAAATATCAGACCAGCTGTGTGGCTGGATTGAAGAGTTTTTAGCAAACAGAACACAGCATGTTGTTATCAATGGAGAGACGTCTACAGACGTTAAAGTAACGTCTGGCGTGCCACAGGGGAGTGTTATGGGACCATTGCTTTTCACAATACATATAAATGAGACCTAGTACATAGTGTTGGAAGTTCCATGGGGCTTTTCGTGGATGATGCTGTAGTATACAGAGAAGTTGCAGCATTAGAAAATTGCAGCGAAATGCAGAAGATCTGCAGCGGATAGGCACTTGGTGCAGGGAGTGGCAACTGATCCTTAACATAGACAAATGTAATGTATTGCGAATGCACAGAAAGAAGGATCCTTTATTGTATGATTATATGATAGCGGAACAAACACTGGTAGCAGTTACTTCTGTAAAATATCTGGGAGTATGCATACGGAACGATTTGAAGTGGAATGATCATGTAAAATCAATTGTTGGGAAGGCGGGTACCAGGTTGAAATTCATTGGAGTCCTTAGAAAATGTAGTCCACCAACAAAGGAGGTGGCTTACAAAACACTCGTTCGACCTATACTTGAGTATTGCTCATCAGTGTGGGATCCGTACCAGGTCGGGTTGACAGGGGAGATAGAGAAGATCCAAAGAAGAGCGGCGCGTTTCGTCACAGGGTTATTTGGTAAATCAACTGGCAGACTCAAGTGGCAGACTATGCAAGAGAGGCGCTCTGCCGGCCGCGGTGGGCGTGCGGTTCTGGCGCTGCAGTCCGGAACCGCGGGACTGCTGCGGTCGCAGGTTCGAGTCCTGCCTCGGGCATGGGTGTGTGTGATGTCCTTGGGTTGGTTGGGTTTAAGTAGTTCTAAGTTATAAGGGATTTATGACCTAAGATGTTGAGTCCCATAGTGCTCAGAGCCATTTGAACCATTTTAGAGGCGCTCTGCATAGCGGTGTAGCTTGCTGTCCAGGTTTCGAGAGGGTGCGTTTCTGGATGAGGTATCGAATATATTGCTTCCCCCTACTTATACCTCCCGAGGTGATCACGAATGTAAAATTAGAGAGTTTCGAGAGCGCACGGAGGCTTTCCGGCAGTCGTTCTTCCCGCGGACCATACGCGACTGGAACAGGAAGGGAGGTAATGACTGTGGCACGTCAAGTGCCCTGCGCAACACACCGTTGGGTGGCTTGCGGAGTATAAATGTAGATGTAGATGTAGATAATACTATGTTTTTTATAGGGAAGGACAGATATGTGTCCTCCAAAATACGTACTTTTTCTTACAAATTTTTAGATTGACTATTTTTTCTTTTACACAATGTTTATCGCCTGCTAAGTAACATCACTCTTTGTGGGTGCTAGGTAATAAGGCACCTGTGCACGTGTCGTTCTTGGGATATCGCGGCTGGGAAACTGCTGTCCGCAACAGCTCGGCCAGCCGACTGGTTCCCAGCGGGCGCTGCCACCCGCTGCCCTTGCCGAAAAGTGACTGGACCGCGCTGTGTCCACTTAGCGGCACACTTGGACCGCCGCGCCGGCGGGCCACGCCCTGTCGGACCATCATCTGCTGCTGCGGCTGCTGCCCGCTCGCTACTGGCGCCCCCACCGGAGACTTACGACACTGCCCGCCGCACTAAACCTTTCCTGCAGAGTCGATGCACACGAGACCGTTGTCATCCATATTCACAAGTTAACGTGGAAGCCGTTACCCAGAGGCTATTCATTATCGCCCATATTTAATGTTGTTTGAAGCCGCCCGCCGTTCGGGCCTCCCGGCAGCTCGAGACGCCATCATCTCGTCCGTGCTGAAGCTGTAACGACGGCCGCCCACGTAATTACTGTCAGTTGCCATGAAGTAACGTGACGAGAATAATTCTGAACTTTTGATCGAGAGCTTAATGAATATACGGAATTTTCCCCAAGCGTAATGGCAGCAAACGATTATAAATTACGTCAGCTTGTAGAAGCTAAAGCTATTGCAATACATTGTGTTATTTCTGTACCTGTGAGTGCTCTTTTGCGCCTAGAAACGTTGTCTCCAGACGTTAAGGGTCGCCTACGCAAACAGGTGTGCTTAACCCCTAATCAGTCCCTCCAGACATAATTTTTTTGTGTACTTTTAGGGTTCTGTACCTCGATCGGTAAAAATGGCACCCTATAGGATAACTTTATTGTCTGTCTGTCTGTTAAAAACCCTTTTTATCAGGAACCGGTTGATGTATCAAGTTGAAATTTATGTCAGAAACTGTGGTCTATGGTCCCTTCGAGGCGAGAAACACTGAAACTTCTAAGTCAAAGCAGTCAAACGTTACGGCCATTTATGTCACATATTTCGATACTGCCAAACTCGTTTATCAGAACGTATAGAGTTATTAATTTTAGCCTAGAATCATGAAATCGGCAAGAAGCGAAGCTTCATAGTAGAAGTAAAGAAAAAATTCCGAAAATTATAAGTTTGTAATAATATCACACAAAAATATTTATTTTGTCACTTGTTATCCGACGTCTAACTTGAAATGAAACCAGTCAGTAGATCTGCATTCAAGCTAACTAGGTCGCAATGGTAAAAGTTAACCATCAGGAAAGGAATGATATTTTTGCTCATATGACACGTCCCGGAATTTATGCATCATCGGATATCCGGGAATAGTTACTGCACGTAGATATGCCCTTTCGAGTTGTATGTTTTAGATATCTAATGCTGGATAAATTCCGAAACGCATCATATGAGCAATAAAGTCATTCCCTGCCTGACTGGGGAACAACTGATTATTACAGTAATGGTCGCCTGCCTCCTGCATGACTTTATCTCATTTTTATATTATTATAATTAAAACATTCTCAAACTATTTGAATCCTTGGGAAAGATATCTTGCCAGTATCACTGTCGATAACAGGCAAAAATCGTCGAGATTCTCGATTCTAGGAACAGGTGGTCTATATACGTAATTAAGTTTGTACGGAACCCCTAGTGCGTGAGTGCTGCTCGCACTTGGATACTTTTTCTTTCGCTGGATATTGTCGCGTTATTGGAACAGGTGCCACTGCTCCTCCTTCGAATGTAATGTGTGATAGTGAAGCTCCGATACGGCACGTGCGGTTAGCCACGAAGACCTCTTTAGTTGTGCCCAGCAGTGAATGTGCTGTCTTTCCGAACAACCAACCGGGAGGTGCCATATCTATATCTTGCGAGAGATATCGACACTCTCCTGCGAATCCAGTCTAAAGCAAGCGGAAAGGAAGTTAAGGTTTTAACATCCTATCGACTACAAGTTATTTAGGGACGTAATTTAAGATGGCAGTTGGGAAGGAGACGGGAAGAGTCCAGACGAGCCCTTTCAAAGGAGCCACACGACACACGACCTACGCCGTAAGCGATTCAGAGAAAACATGGAAATCCTAAATCTGGACGGGCGGACTGGGATTTGGATCGCTGTACCGAATAAGTGTCCTGCACCACTTCACACGGTGAAGTCAACCACGCTAAGAGCTCTCTCTTTTCATGATATCGACCTGAATGGCCAATTCGGGCACGTATTTGCTCCATCCCCGCTCTATGGTGGAGGACTTTGTTTCTCAATCGCAAGTGGCTCACCAATAAACTTTCTAAACCTCAGGTATCTTGTGTGAAGCCATTCACAGTTCTCCTGTTAATTTCCCTCCGTCCTCCTGTCCACGGAGACTGCACACTATATTCATCTACTTGATTCTTGACCAGGAGTCCATACTTCGAACCTTAAAGCCGTCTAGGTTGATTAAGGGGAGACGGTGGCAGAAATAATGAAAAATTTACAAATTATTTTTATTTGCTTATTTGAAGTAAATATAGTAGAGATTATCATTCCAAAGTTTTTCCTTGAAATTCGAACTACAAATGGCATAAAAAAATTAAAACCCTAAGAAGTGTAATGCGCCAAGCCCGCTTTTCAATGTACCAAATGGAGGTAAAATTTTATTGCAGAATTTGGCCTGTGAACCTAGAAAATATAGCTTTAGAAGGCTGTGATTTTTTGTATACATAGCAGCAGTGTTATAAAGAAGGCTATGGAGCCATTTTCTAGTTCAATCAGTGTGGTACAGAAGGCTGTGGAGTGTTGTAAACAAGTTTTGTGCCGTTCAGTGGAATTCGAGTGACGCTTGATTTATTGTGCCATTGTTTGTGCAAGGTTGAATCTGTTGATCCCTTTTTACAATGCCTAGGCCTGGTAAAGTATTTAAAAATCTAGTAAGTCCCATATTTCCAATATAAAGCGAAAAACTGACATTGATATTAGGGTTGGGCCTGCAGATGCAAACATTAACTTGTCTCCAAGTGCACCTAAAATAAAACTTGGGACAGGGATTGTGTCAGAAGAAACAAATCAAGAGAGAAACACAGGTTTCAGAATTGTGGATCTGGAAATGGTGGCAGAAGCACTTAGAAAAGCCTGCAAGTGCTCTGTTGGTTAGTTGGTTGTTTTTGGGGAAGGAGACCAGACAGCGAGGTCATCGGTCTCATCGGATGAGGGAAGGACGGGGAAGGAAGTCGGCCGTGCCCTTTGAAAGGAACCATCCCGGCATTTGCCTGGAGCGATGTAGGGAAATCACGGAAAACCTAAATCAGGATGGCCGGACGCGGGATTGAACCGTCGTCCTCCCGAATGCGAGTCCAGTGTCTAACCACTGCGCCACCTCGCTCAGTAAGTGCTCTGTTTCTGGAGGAAATGTTGATTTGGTTGATGATGGAAAGAGAGAAGGTTTGGTTTGCACGTTGCACATTTTGTGTCAAAACTGTGATGCTGACAGACCATTCAAGACATCAAAGGTCAGTAATAGAATCTATGAAGTCAATATGAGATTTGCTTATGGACTAAGGTGTATAGGGATTGGAAGAGATGATGGAAACCTTTTGTGTGGTATTATGAACATGGTTGGTCCTCCCCTAAAATTTTCTGCAATGAATACTGCTCTCCTCAATACAGTTGCAGAAGTAAGTGAAGAGAGCATGAAAATGGCAGTCCTGGGGGCAATTCAAGGAAATTGTGAAGCAACTAATAGCAACGATATAGCAGTTTCCTGTGACAGTTCCTGGATGAAGAAGGGACATACTTCACTGTATAGAGTTTCAACAATCATTAGTGTCGACAGTGGAAAAGTATTAGACTTACAGGTGATGTCTAAATATTGTTCTGCATGTTCCTTGCACAAGAAATATATTGATGCAGGTAAAGAAACATAAAGACAAGAAGCCCACAAAGCTGTTTGTAGCAGAAATTATGCAGGCTCCAGTGGTGGGATGGAAGCTGCAGGTATGAAATTCATTTTCCACAGATCTTTGCAAAAGTATGGAGTAAGATATGTACAGTATTTAGGAGATGGAGAATCTAGTGCTTTCAAGAATGTAGTTGAAAGTCAGCGCTATGGAAAAGATTGCACTATTGAGAAACTGGAGTGCTTAGGCCATATTCAGAAGAGGATGGGTGGACGACTCCGAAGACTTGTTGCAGACAATAAAGGCAAGCTACTAGAGAATGGGAAGCCACTGGGAGGTAAAAAAAGACTAACAAAGAAGAGAATTGACAGCCTACAAGTCTATTATGGCGCTGCAATTAGAAGTAACCTCACAAGCCTGGACAGTATGAGGAAATCAATATGGGCCATTTGGTTTCATTACTTGTCGACAGACACTACACCTCAACATGGCCTCTGTTCTAATGAATGGTGCAAATTTTTGAACAGTAAGGAAAGTGGGGAAGCTTATACCCATAAAAATAATCTTCCTTATGAGGTTTCAATGGCCATTAAACCAACTTTTAGAGCACAGGCTTCACCAGAACTGCTAGAAAAATGTCTGCATGGGAAAACGCACAACCCAAATGAAAGTTTTCATGCTCTTATTTGGAAAAGATGTCCAAAGACTGTGTTTGTTTCAAATTTGGTGGTGAAGATATCTGCTTTGGAAGCTGCAGCAGTGTTTAATGATGGGAATGTGGCAAGACTTCACATCCTCAGCAAGTTGGGTTTTACACCCGGAGTCTTCACCGAGCAGATACTGCAGATCATCGATAAGCAAAGAATCGCGAAGGCAGAGACTTCAGAACACACAAAAAATAGCTAGGCAAAGGAGCAGAGAAGCTAAAAGAGCTGTAGAGGATGCTGAGGATGAAATGGAATATGGATATGGGCAGTTTTAGGTAAGGTATCTTAGATTTTTTTTTTTCCATTTCATCCAAACTTTAAAATGATTTTTCTGCAATTTAAGGTTTTCTGCTTTCAGGAACACATATATCAGAAACTACTGTAAGGATTGCAATGAAATTTGGCACACCTATTCTTTTACTTTGAAGCACTATTTAAGTGGAACAAAATTTTAATCGAGATATTATACACAGTTTTTTGATTGATAATATATTGAAAAGTTTGCTTGTAAAAAATGTTCGAATCCAAAGTATCACAGAAAATAATAGCATTAATTTACCAAAAAGTTACTGCTCTTAATTGTACACCTATTAGTGCAAATTATTTTACCATTAAAAAAATTTGACAAATTTGCCTCGAAATTATGAAAAAGTGTACCTTAAAATAATAATGCAATAAAAAATTCAAAATTATCTCACTGCATTAGATTGTTATTAAAAATTCTGAATTTTTTTAAAAATCATATGAGATCTCTATACGTAAGTCTGCAAAATTTCAATGAGATTTAACAAAAAATGGCAAAGATATGGATTTACAAAACTATCAGTGCAAGACTGCCACCGTCTCCCCTTAATATATTTTCATCTATTACGAAGTTTGGGCTACTGACCTCATCACATGAAGGCATAGAACTCGCAAGACGAAGTTCAAAGTCAGTTGGAAAAAAAAAAAAAAAAGTATAGCTAATCGGGGCTTCAACTACCAAAAATTATAAAATTATTGCTTTTATTAATATTTACTCAAATGTCATTTTCTGATCCTTGGGCACTGCTAATCCGTTAGTCCGCCTCTCGAAACAGCTGAGAGGGTACTTAAAACTACTTTTCATAAAGTCACTTTTTAGTCCAGGGAATTTGCATTATTGCAACGGAACACCTGTGCTCTACTGAATTAGAAATTCTTTAACTTAAAGGAGGATAATTGCTGAAAGATAGTGAGAGATTACGAGAAGCCGTAAAATATAGCTTCAGCAATATCAGCCAACAGGTTTAAAGCATATTACAAAGAAACAAACTGAGAATAACAAGATCAACAGTAATTTCTATGTTCTGAATAACCAAATCCAGAGCTAGCTGTTGTTTTACAATATATTAGATTAGTGCATAAGAACGTAGCGTTATAGTTTTGCATATTGGTATTCTGGTTGCTATAGGTTTATTTATAGACTGTCACTTTTTATTTTTAGTTCGCTGTTGCGCTATGAGTTTACAATTGTCGTGTTTTCATTTGGAGATAGAGTTGTGGACCATAGAAAATCGAGTGCCAAATGGAGAAATCGGAACATTTCCGTAATATTCTTCTGCCGATGTTGAACAGTGGTGTGATAGCAGCGGAGACAGCCAGAAACATTTCCGACGACTAAGGGGATGACGGCATTGGCCAGAGAACGGCAAAAAAAATGATTTTCTCGTTTTAAGGATGACCGTTTTGACGTACAGGAAGACCGTCGGTGAATTTTTTTAAACGCATTAACATTAATCCACAATTATCCTCGTCACTGTAGTCGAGAACTGGTAAATGTGGGCCGGCCGCTGGTGGCCGAGCGGTTCTGGCGCTACAGTCTGGAGCCGCGCGACCGCTACGGTCGCAGGTTCGAATCCTGCCTCGAGCATGGATGTGTGTGTTGTCCTTAGGTTAGTTAGGTTTAAGTAGTTCTAAGTTCTAGGGGACTTATGACCTCAGCAGTTGAGTCCCATAGTGCTCAGAGCCATTTGAACCATTTGGTAAATGTGGTGAACTGTGATCATTCCACGATCGTGAGACATTTGTAAGCAGTGGGGAAGGTTCAGAAACCGCGTATATGGGTACCGCATGCTAAGCCAAAACCACAAAAATCAGCAGGTGGCCATGTAAGCATCGCTGCTTACTCGTCATGACTTGGCTTGTGAACAACACCGACCATACCTGTCCTGTATCGTTACTGGCGACGAGAAATGGTGTCTTTATGCTAGCATGAGGGAAAGAACGGAATGGTTGAGCCAAAATGAAGTAGCAACTCCCCGTACAAAGACCTGCCTGCATCCACGAAAGATTATGCACCTGCTGGAACAACGACGGTGTGGTGTACTAGGAATTGCTTCCCCGAGGTGTAATCATCACTGCTGACATTTATTGTCGACAACTGAGACGTCTTGCGGACGAAATCCCACAACGAGGAGGAAGTTATGCTACGCCACGATAACGCCCGCCCGCATTCTGCTACACCGGCAAAGAACACTGTACAGGAGTTGGGTTGGGAAGTCATTCCGCACCCACCTCATTCAGCTGACCTTGCGCCCTCAGATTTTCACTTTCTCCGCTCTGTATTGGACAACCTTAACGTAACTCCCTGTCCAGATGAAAATGCACTCCGAAAACGGCTCAACGAGTTCTTCGCCTCAAAACTACAGGGTGATTCAAAAAGAATACCACAACTTTAAAAATGTGTATTTAATGAAAGAAACATAATATAACCTTCTGTTATACATCATTACAAAGAGTATTTAAAAAGGTTTTTTTTTCACTCAAAAACAAGTTCACAGATGTTCAATATGGCCCCCTCCAGACACACGAGCAATATCAACCCGATACTCCAACTCGTTCCACACTCTCTGTAGCATATCAGGCGTAACAGTTTGGACAGCTGCTGTTATTTCTCGTTTCAAATCATCAATGGTGGCTGGGAGAGGTGGCCGAAACACCATATCCTTAACATACCCCCATAAGAAAAAATCGCAGGGGGCAAGATCAGGGCTTCTTGGAGGCCAGTGCTGAAGTGTTCCGTCACGGGCTGCCTGGCGGCCGATCCATCCCTTTGCACAAACACCCATTCTCTGTAAACTGTTTATACCAACGTTTAATACACCACCTATCAGGAGGTTTAACACCATACTTCGTTCGAAATGCACGCTGAACAACTGTCGTCGATTCACTTCTGCCGTACTCAATAACACAAAAAGCTTTCTGTTGAGCGGTCGCCATCTTAGCATCAACTGACGCTGACGGCTGGTCAACAGCGCCTCAAGCGAACAAATGTACAACTAAATGAAGCTTTATAGCTCCCTTAATTCGCCGACAGATAGTGCTTAGCTCTGCCTTTTGTCGTTGCAGAGTTTTAAATTCCTAAAGTTGTGGTATTCTTTTTGAATCACCCTGTACGTGATTTCTAGAGTCGCGGAATCGAAAAAATACCCCAGCGTTGGCAGACACTCGTAAGTAGTGAAGGAGAATATACAGCGTGTTCGAAAAGGTGACGAATAATTTCAGAGGTGGTAGTACTAACCGAAACAAGAAAAATAAGTCCAATAAACATGGATCAGAAAATACATACTTCCTGAGATAAGTCTAATAAACATGGATCCGGAAAAGCATATTTTCTGTGATAAGCACGTGCTCACAGGAGGTGTTCGACGTGGCGTCCATTCGTGACAGTGCACTTCTCTGTCCTCCGGCGTCGGGAATGATACAGTCTTTGAGGTATATCCGGTTGTTGTTGTACTTGTTGGGACATATTGAAGACACGGCCCAGTACTGCCTGCATATCGTTAAGTGCCGTGGCGTAGACCAATTCCTTCAAGTGTCCCCATAATCAAAAGTCTAGGGAATCGAGGTCTAGGGAACGAGCAACCAAGGTGTACTCCCCACCCTTCCTGACCAATCCAGCAGTCCAGAAATGTCGGCATCAGATGTCCGCACACATTGTGACGAAAGTGTGCTGGTGCGCCATCACGCATAAACCACAATTGAATTCGTTGCTGCAATGCCACAGCCACTAGCAAGGCAGGGAATACGTTAATAAGAAAGACCAGGTAATGCGCCCCAGTTAACCTTCGGGAGTAGCACGTATGGCGCCATTAATCTGTTGCCTTCCTGACCAATCCAGCAGTCCAGAAATGTCGGCATCAGATGTCCACACACATTGTGGCGAAAGTGTGCTGGTGCGCCATCACGCATAAACCACAATTGAATTCGTCGCTGCAATGCCACAGCCACTAGCAAGGCAGGGAATACGTTAATAAGAAAGACCAGATAATGCGCCCCAGTTAACCTTCGGGAGTAGCACGTATGGCGCCATTAATCTGTTGCCAAGTACGCTTGCCCACAGGTTGATTGGGAATTGGTGTTGAAGCCTTTTTTTGTGAATTGCTTGGGGCTTTACATCTTCCCATACATGCTGGTAATGGAAATCCACAACACCATTTCTTGTGAACCCTGCCTCATCGATAAATAAAATGTTGGATGTGAACTGTGGGTGAGCGGCACACTACTGCAACAGCCGTCGACAGAACCGCCGTCTACCATGATGATCCGGAGGCCTTAGGGCCTTAACGCGCTGTACATGTTATGGGTACAGCAGTTGTTCATGAAGTGCCCCCCACCCTTCTGCTGCAGCTAACCGTCACACACTAGTCCCAGGGGTTTCTTCCACCGAATGTAGCACACGCTCCTTCATGTCAGGCGTGCGGACTGTGCAGCGCCTTCCACTGTCAGCCTTCCGAGATGCAAGGATCCCTGTGTCCCTCAGACGCTGGAAAAGACTGCCGAATAGGTCATCAGAGTACACTCTGCGCCCTAGATATTTTTCAGCGCACAGAGCACTGGCTAGCAGGTTACGTCCATTTGCTAAACCATAGCAGAATACCATATCCGCCTTTCACTTGTTGAGTAGTAGGCTTCCATTGCTAACAAGTGGTGGAATAGAGAAAATGTAAATGTACAACACCATTTGTACGTAAAAGCAGCGCAATAACAGTAAACAAGTAAGTGACTCCACGTTTGGAAGAAGGTAAAACAGAATGATACGTACCCAGCGTTGACAGTGCTGTGCAATGAGAAACACAAACACGACGAAAACTAAGACAGCCTACAACACGAGTCGAACCTCCTAAGACACCGTTGACGAAACATTTGACGGAGCGCCAATGCAACGTCTGTGCTAATATCCACAACCAAGCGTCTTGCAAAACTTTCTTGGAAAGTATGCATTTCTGGGACTATGTTTATTGGACTTATTTTTCTTGTTTTGATGAGTACTACCTACAAACAAAGTATTTGACATCTCTTTTTTGAACACCCTGTACTACTGATTACTAAAATTCTGTTGCGGGTTCCTGTTGTGTTTTTAAATTTATGGAAAAATCCTACGAAGTTATACACGAACCTAATAACACCGCACTACACCGAAAAGAACTTGTCGAGCAAAGTGGCACTGTATTGTACGTGGCTAAGGTCGGCCTGTAACCAATCAGGTTCTCGTTTTCAGTGGTTTTCCAAAATCTTTTAACACTGATGGTTCCTTTGCAAAGATCATTGTCGATTTCCTTCTGTGTATTTGTCTAATCCATACATGTGCTCCAGCTCTAACGCCTCGTTGTCGACGAGACATGAACCTCTATTTTTATATCTACATCTACATTTATACTCCACAAGCCATCCAGCGGTGTGTGGCGGAGGGTACTTTACGTGGCACTGTCATTACCTCCCCTTTCCGTTCCAGACGCGTACGGTTCGCCGGAAGAACGACTGCCGGAAAGCCTACGTGCGCGCTCGAATCTCTCTAATTTTACATTCGTGGTCTCCTCGGGAGGTATAAGTAGGGGGAAGCAATATATTCGATACCTCATCCAGAAACGCACCCTCTCGAAACCTGGGCAGCAAGCTACACCGCGATGCAGAGTGCCTCTCTTGCAGAGTCTGCCCCTTGAGTTTGCTAAACAGCTCTGTAACTCTATCACCCTTTCCAAATAAGCCTGTGACGAAACGCGCCGCTCTTCTTTGGATCTTCTCTATCTCCTCTGTCAACCCGACCTGGTACGGATCCCACACTGATAAGCAATACTCGAGTACAGGTCGAACGAGTGTTTTGTAAGCCACCTTCTTTGTTGATGGACTACATTTTCTAAGGACACCCCCAATGAATCTCAGCCTGGCAGCCGCCTTACCAACAATTAATTTTATATGATTATTCCACTTGAAATCGTTCCGTACGCATACTCCCAGATATTTTACACAAGTAACTGCTACCAGTGTTTGTTCCGCCATCATATAATCATACAATAAAGGATCCTTCTTTCTATGTATTCGCAATGCATTACATTTGTCTATGTTAAGGATCAGTTGCCATTCCCTGCACCAAGTGCCTATCCGCTGCAGATCTTCCTGCATTTCGCTGCAATTTTCTAATGCTGCAACTTCTCTTTCTCCTTCTTTTCGTTGATTTTTTTTGCAGTTATGAGATGTTTAGTTTGCTAGACTCAGTAAATCAGTCTACAGTGGCGATGTTACTCCCGGAGGAAGAAAAAAATTTTGGCTGCCAAAATGAAGATGGTTAAACTACGTTCAGAGGCTCTGACCTGCCCATCGGTACGGACCGACCGCCACATCATCCTCCGGCAATGACGTCATTGGATGCGGCATGGAGAGACGTGGGGTCAGCACACCTCTCTCTCGGCCATTGACAGTTCTCGTGACATGGAGACGCTACTAATCAGTTGAGTAGCTCCTCAGTTAGAATCTCGCGCCTAAGGAGAGAGAGGGGGGCAGGGTGCAGGAGAAGAAGAAGAAGAAACAGAGAATGAAGAAGAAAAAGAAGAAGAAGAAGAAGACAGTTGGTGGTGGAAATTTCCTGTCGCCAAATTGGACTATAGCGTCTAGGATCAAATCCGAAACGTCTACCCCTTTTGCTCGTAGTCAGAGTATTTAATGCCTCGTAGTGATTCGTCTGCCGTACGAGATTAAGCTCAGCGGCTGTCGTATTGAAGTTGGATTCAGAATTCGTCCCAGCTTCTCACGGGTAGCAAGTTGGATCTATGGCCGGATATCTTGTCTGGTGCTGTGGTAATTTCGTTTTGGGTTACTGCGAAGATCTGTGGTCAAATATCCGAGAACAACTTCAGGTAACCGATTATTAACTCGATATACACTGCTGGCCACCGTAAATGCAACACCAAGAAAGACAAGAGGTAGCACAACAAAATTTATTTTGTAGATAACATGTTGACCAAGTATCAAATGATTACGTTTACAGACGTCTGTGACATGTGGTTCCTGCCAGAATCAGTAGCCAGAGTAGCCGCCATTGTTGGAGATCACCGCTGCCACACGTCTCGGCATTGAGTCAAAGAGACGTTGGATGTATTCCTGGGGTACAGCAGCCCAAGCAGCTTCCACACGTTGCCAAAGATCATCTGGTGAGGCAGCTGGGGATATAATCTGGGTCACTCGTTGAGCAACCATGGACCACATGTTTTCTATCGGTGAAAGATCCGGAGAGCGAGCCGGCCAGGGAAGCAATTCAATCTGGTTATTGACGAAGAACCTTTGGACAATGCGTGCCACGTGTGGTCGCGCATTATCCTGTTGAAATATGGCTGTGGCCGAGCCCTGAAGGTAAGGAAGGACAACTGGCTCCAGCACCTCGGATATGTAGCGCCGGCTATTTAAAGTACCGGCAATGCGTACTAGAGGCGTGCGGGAGTAATATCCAAAACCGCCCCATACCATAATACCCGGTGCAAGACCAGTGTGGCGGTGCATAATGCAGCTGTCCAGCATCCTCTCTCCACGGTGTCTCCACACTCGAATCCGACCATCGCGGTGCTGCAGACAGAAGCGTGCCTCGTCAGTAAAGACAACGTCATTCCATTCTGCCGTCCACAGCCGTCTGTCATCACACCATTGGCGACGGAGACGTCTATGGTTCTGCGTCAATTGTAGACGAAGCAATGGACGTCTTGCGGACAGACCACTCTGCTGTAAACGGCGTCGAATGGTACGCGCAGACACTGGATGATGCGTTACAAACGCAATGTGCTGTGCTATGGTTCGGGATGTCACTGAGCGATCCGTCACTGCCATGCGCACAATTTGCCTATCAGCACGTGCAGTGGTGCACCGAGGTGAATGCGATCGACCACGTCGGTCCGTCGTACCCTCCTGCATCCAACGGTCACATATCCGCATTACAGTTGTTTGGTTCCGTCCAACACGTCTAGCGATTTCTCTGTACGATAATCCACAATCTCGGTAAGTCACTATCTTTCCTCTGTCGAACTCGGATACTTGATCAAACGATGTTCGCTGTTGTCTACGAGGCACAACTGATCGTCTTGTGAGACAACCACAAGGTAAACACACGTGCCAAACGTACACTCGTCGAAATCGCCAAGCCTTAAATGGCGCTATGAGGTGGCGCCACAGGCGCGCGTGATGTGCGTCTGCGCTGAAAGTCTAATCAGTTGCATATCTCATCGCTGCAAACCTTTGGTGTAAATTTCACTTGATTCGGATGCTTCCTTCAGGGTGTTGCATTTACGGTGGCCAGCAGTGTAACCTACAAGCGAAGGCACGACGCTGGGATCACGGATTTCAAAATTCTAATGGCTCGGAGCACTATGGGACTTAACATCTGAGGTCATCAGTCTCCTAGAACTTAGAACTACTTAAACCTAACTAACCTAAGGACAGCACACACATCCACGCCCGAGACAGGATTCGAACCTGCGATCGTAGCAGCAGCGCGGTTCCGGACTGAAGCGCCTAGAACCGCTAGGCCACAACGGCCGGCGATCACGGATTTACTTTAGACTTTGTACACCTTTAGTATGCCGTTAAAACAACGTAATGTGCAACTAGTATGGTGCGATACTCTGGCATTTCCGAGAAAATCGCAAGAGAAGTTTAAGCGTCTATTATTGGCCTATGTGTAGTACATAGGTGCCAGACGTTAAAATTCATGGTAGTCAACCGGCACGATATCTCAGTGTGTTAGGTCAGAGGGTTAACTAAGCTCGTTAATAAAAAGTTGAGTGAATAGAGTAACGATGAACTCGAACGGGTCTCATTGGACGTCCGCCCCGAACAAATGTAACGTACAATAACGAGCGAAATGAGATTTTTAAAAAAGCGATTAGCGCTGGGGCTTCGGGAGACGAACTTGTATGAGGCGACTGTTCGACTCCCGCTCAGATATAATTTCTAATCTACATTTTTTCATCCCTGTTCATTTTTTTTTTTGGAAATTTGAGAGGTTCAAAAATGTTCAAATGTGTGTGAAATCTTATGGGACTTAACTGCTAAGGTCATAAGTCGCTAAGCTTACACACTACTTAATCTAAATTATCCTAAGGCCAAACATGCCCGAGGGACGACTCGAACCTCCGCTGGGACCAGCCGTACACTCCATGACTGCAGCGCCCCTGACCGCTCGGCTAATCCCGCGCGGCATTTGTGTGGTAATATAATGAAAAAAACTACGTGTATTTGCATGAAGTTTGAGTGAATTTAATGTTATTTGACTACTTACTATTTTTTATTAAATTTAATTATTAGAACAGACATATTTATAACCATCCACAAGCAAAGGAAGAAACGCATGGAGCTTTCCTGAAAATGTACGCTTGTCGTGATTTGAGAAGTCCGTCAAACATGCACTTTGGTAAGGTACCCGGAAACACTTTGCACTACGACTCTTCGAGCTATAGACGCAGGCCAAATTTGACGTTTAACCTGCGTAGCGGTGAGACGTTGGTAATGTAGCGAGAAAGAATAGCGCAGGTGCAAATTTTTTGAATATCGCAGAATTTACACTTGAACTATAAAAATGATGGTGACTCTCTGTTCTTCGACTACTGCAGACAGTGACCGTCATGGTGAGTCGAACCACCGCCTCGTCCACGGCCCTCTTGCAAAGAGTGAACGCTAACCACCTGACCACAACGACTTTTTACGGCCGGCACCTTCGCACAGATACATCAGTTACGTAATAGACGCGTAAAACTTCTCTTGTGATTTCCTCGAAATTGCCGGAGTTGTGCACTTTACTGCTTGCACATTACGTTGGCTTAATGGTCTACTAAAGGTGTACAAAGTTTGAAGTACATCTGTGATCCCAACATAGTGGTCTCCCCTTGTTAGATTCAAGCAGCACACATCGAAATTCTCAGGGTGTGATGATGAAGTCCCATACTCCGTAACAGAGCGTAGGAGACAATGCGGGAGACACGCGCCGCTGTACTAGGCGAGGTCCTAGTGGACGTGGTTTGCCATTGGCTTCCTCCGACCGTAATGGGGATGAATGATGATGATGAAGACGACACAACAACACCCAGTCATCTCTAGTCAGGTGAAAATCCCTTACCCCGCCGGGAATCGAACCCGGGACGCCGGCCGCAGTGGCCGAGTGGTTCTAGGCGCTTCAGTCCGGGACCGCGCGACCGCTACGGTCGCAGGTTCGAATCCTGCCTCGGGCATGGAGTGTGTGATTTCCTTAGGTTAGTTAGGTTTAAGTAGTTCTAAGTCCTAGGGGACTGATGACCTCAGCAGTTAAGTCCCATAGTGCTCAGAGCCATTTGAACCATTTTTGGACCCGGGACCCCGTGCTCGGGAAGCTAGAACGCTACCGCGAGACCATGAGCTGCGGACAAATTCTCATGATATTTGAGTCAATTTGCTAGGAGTATGTTCTGGTATAAATCATATACACAAACTGTGCTTGTGACTCACACTTTCTATTAGAGAAGTAACTATAAGATCACTACAGTAGTTAGACTAGCCTTCACATGCAGACAGAAAAACGCAATGGGGACTGCAATTAATAGTATGTATTGATAGTGGGGCCAGCGGCCTTCCTGCAGTAATGTCACTGGTTCCTGTCAGATCTCCGGAGCTGTTGCACTTGGCTAGCACTTGGAGGAGATGTCGCCCGGGTCTGACAAGCGCTATAGCTAAGCAGGGTGCACTCAGCGCTTGTGCGGCCTATTGAGGAACTGCAGTCACGAGAACTTACAACGGTCGGGAGAGCTATGAGCTGACCACGCGCCCCTCCGTATCCGCATCCGGTGACGGCTATTGGCTAAGGATGACACGGTGGCCGGTCGGTACCGTTGGGCCTTCCTTCGGACGGAGTTTACGTTTTACTGTTAAGTTTTAGTGTCAGTGATAGTAGGAGGGTAATCCCATGATAGTTCGTAACAAATCATACACTTTACACCACAACCACTCTTGAGACTCATTCGTCTGACAAGACGCACACTTTTCACTCTACATGGCCAGAGAAAAGGAGAGTGAACTTCGATACTTGAGTATTCACCAAACAGGACGATGAGAATTTGTCTCATTGCCTCATTCCGAACGAATGAGTAGGCCGACCTGAGAGAGTTAAGGGGCTCCGGAAAGGCTCAAAATCATGAAAAGTTCAGTTTTTACTTTTTTGCGTTTTCTGAATCTGCAGACTATTACCTTTTAATAGATATATAATTTATTCAATTCCGAAGACTACAACTATTTTTAAATTTTTTTTTGAAATGTGTTCTACATGGGCGTGACCCACTGTGGCGCTGTTAAACTGCTGTCAAATGGTGTTATTATTAACGTCCGTGTTCATCAGGTACATTTTAGTGATGTGAGGTAAAGTATGTGTTGTGGCTAACCTGTGATGGTTCAATATATATCGCTGGTGTGATTGTCGATTGTTTCATGTTTATTTACTCTTTCGTTATCTCGAAAATATTCGTAATTAATTCTGTTTCTTGAGTCTCTGTTTTGTTGAAGTATAATAATGAGTAAAAGTAAAGTTATTAGAAATCCTCTGAAGGCTTTTAAGAAAAGGAGAAATGTTGGAAAGCCAAGGTATTTAGAAATATGGGAATGAAGATAGGTTCTAACATGGTACGAGCGATGCTTGCTTTAGACAAGGAACGCCTTCGGGCTGCAGACAGGGCTGTAAAGAGTCTAGAAATACAAGCAAGAGTAAACAGGAGGAGGAACAAGAGGAAGCTGGAGGAGGAGTTTGCAGAGGATGAAGATAATCCATCCTATGGACCTGGAATGCACTAAAAAGTTAATCCAATCTTTGTCGCTCGATTCCCAAAACTTTTATTTTCTCATACTAATTACATGTTTTCTAAGGATCTTCCAGACATATTTGTTTCAAACTTTCAGTAAATGTTACACAGTACCTTCTGCATAATTTAACACAGCCTTTTTCCAAAAAACTGTATATTTTTGAATATATAAATAAAAAATTGCAAAAAAATGTGAATTTTCATTACAATTGAAAAAAAAAATCATCTTTAATAACTGAACTAAAATTTTGTAAAATCCCTGTGTTAAGTTGTAGCCCATATTCCAATAAATAATCTGTAAAAAGTTCAACTTCCTACCTCAAATACTTTGTGAGGAAAGATGTAATTTATAAGCGTTATTTTAACATTGCAAATATAGGGCGTTCCGGAGCCCCTTAATGTAGCAAATGTGACATAGTGTTATCCAGTAACAGTTCGTTCAGAAATGTGGGTGAAGCTTCAAATGTCTACACCTCCTGAACTTCAAATTCAGTTTCAATGAACGCTTGAAAGTGCTCTTCTTAATGTTTTCAAATGATGTCGCTAGAACACTCATGTTTTAGAGGAACTTCCACCTTAACAAAATATTAAAGTCTACAGATCTCCTAAGCCACAGCGGCCTCAGTTACAAGAGATGCTAAAGGACAGATTTCTTCAGCGAATCTGAGCCGAGTCGACTCTGATGAGTTCCCGGCGCCATGGCCCGATCGCAGCCCAGCGACATCCGGCCGCTGCCTAAAGCACTGAGAAGTAGCAGAAAAGAGAACAGCGAGAATCTTAACATCAGAATTGATGGTCACGATGTAGGTGAAGTTAAGGAATGCTACTACCTAGGCAGCAAGATAACCAATGACGGGCGGAGCAAGGAGGCCATCAAAAGCAGACTAGCACTGGCCAAAACAGCATTCGTGGCCATGAGAAGTCTACTGGTATGAAACATAGGCCTTAATTTGAGGAAGAAATTTCTGAGGATGTACGGTTGGAGAACAGCACTGTATGGTAATGAAACATGGACTGTGGGAAAACCAGAACAGAAGGGAATTGATACTTGGTGCTACAGAAAAATGTTGAAAACTGCATGGAATGATAAGGTGACAAATGAGGAGGTTCTGTGCAAAATCTGAGAGGAAAGGAATATGTGGAAAACACTGACAAGAAGAAGGACAGGGTGATAGGACATGTGTTAAGACATAAGGGAATAGCTTCCACGGTACTAGAGGGGACTGTACGGGTAAAAAATGTAGTGGAAGACAGCCTGGATTAGATTCAGCAGATAATTGATGACGTAAGTTGCGTGTGCTACCCTAAAATGAGAGATTGACACAAGAGAGGAATTCGCGGAGGCCGCATAAAACCAGTCAGAAGACTGATGTCTCAAAAACATCTTTGAAGGCGTGTTTGGCACACATTTTAGGGTTTAGAATACCGGACGCGAAAGCGCGGTAGGAGGGTGGACACTGCGACAGTTTTGGTGCGGTGGTTCCGGGAAGTGGAATTTGCGTGACGTGTGCGAGAGGACGGAAATCGGCCGTCAAGATGTCTAGCACGGTGCCTGTGGCTGATTGTGGAGTTACTATTGCTGGAGGACGGAACGGCTTCGAGTATGAAGTGCACCTTGGCTGGTTGTTGAAAAAGGAAGCTGTGATCAAGTTCGTTTGGTGAGCAAAAGTGAAAGTGCAACTCCTTGTAGCTTTTGTGTACTGCTCACGTGTTGTTCTACCAGCGAAATGTGCCATGTGACTCCTGTTCATCGAAAGTGAGTCTGACGTTTCCTTACTGGAAGCCTCTTGAATTTAACTGTTTCACGCTGCCGCTTTGCTTAATCGGGTCTTGTGATTCTGTTTTGAGAATGGCGAATGTATAAATAGTGGATTTGTTCGGCGAGTTCTACGACAGTTGTGGCTGCGCTTGCAAGACAAAATCTGATGATGAATGGCTTCAATAAAACATTCTCGGGTTTCAAGCCGCGTCAAGTGGTTTACTGCCCACGAGCCTTCGGCAGAGATCTCCTCTGCCATTGTCAAGTGGATGACTGTCGTGTGGTTGTCACTGCCGTGCTTGTATAGCCGCGCAGTCGCTCGCCACGTCACTGGTGCTGGGTCCCGCACCATGTATGGTAATGTTTTGGCCGCGCGACCGCCGGGCCCGCTTCAACTCCCTCAACACCGTATCCCACGCTGTACTCAGCTGCAATCCACCGTCTCTATTGAAAGTGTTGTCAGAAATTCTAATCTCTATGGCCTCGTTTATCACGCCATCCCAGAATCCGTTAGTCCGTTTAAAAATAGACGTCTCATCGAATTCAATTCGGTGTCCGTTTTCCAGAGCATGTTCTACTACAGCTGACTTGTCGGGATAAAGCAGACGGCAACACCTTCCATGTTCTATGCGGCCCTGTTCAATAGTGCGAACAGTCTGGCCGGCATAGAACTGCCAACATCCACACGGTATCCTACAAATTCCTGGCGTTCTGAGGCCTACATCGTCTTTCAAAGATTTCATTAGTTGCCGGATCTTTGCCGGGAGGCCTGAAGATTGTGTCAATTTTAAGCCTCTTCAGGAACCGCCTAATCTTCCCTGTTGTTGAACCACAAAACGGTAAGAATGCAACCTTCTTGGTGTCTTCTTCAAGGGTTTTCTTCCTTTGAGCCTCAAACGGATATCGCCGCGAAAGCATGCATTCGTACATGAATGGATTTGTTTGAACATTCTCCGCACGGATATCGTGCACTTTAATGGTTGTTCTGTTCAGTGGAATCTACCAGTACCTGGCATCTATTAACAGATTAGCTGAAATTATAAGCCTTCTGAAGGCGGTTCCTGTATTTACGTTTAGAAGCGCGGGGTAGCCGTGCAGTCTGGGGAGCTTTGCCACGGTCCGCGCGGCTCCCCTCGTCGGAGGTTCGAGTCCTCTCTTGGGCATTGGTGTGTGTGTTGTCCTTAGCGTAAGTTAGATTAAGTAAGATTAAGTAATGTATAAGTCTATGGACCTATGACCTCAGCAGTTTGGTATCATACGAGGTGCGGCTAGAAAAAAACCGGACTGATGCTGGAAAAAACATTTATTTACAATTATGTACAATTTCATGTTATCTCCTTCAATGTACTCTCCTCCTCGGTCTCTACACCGCTCCATACGAATTTTCCACTGTTCATAGCAATGCTGCAGATCATTTTCGGTAAGTCCATACATTACTTCCGTCGCTTTTTCTTTTACTGCTTCAACAGTCTCAAATCTAGTTCCTTTCAAAGCTGACTTGACTTTAGGGAAAAGAAAAAAGTCACAGGGGGCCAAATCAGGTGAGTAGGGCGGATGATCTAAGATGGGAATGTTGTGTTTTGCCAAAAACGTCTTCACTGACAACGCACTGTGAGCTGGGGCATTGTCTTGGTGAAGGATCCATGACTTTTTTCTCCACAAATCGTTCCGTTTTCTCCGTATTCGCTCACGTAGGGTAGCCAGGACGCTAATGTAGTAATGCTGATTCACTGTTTGTCCCTCTGGTACCCAATCAATGTTCACAATCCCTTTGATGTCAAAAAAAAAAAAAAAAAAAAAACAATCATCATTGCCTTGAATTTCGATTTTGACATTCGTGCTTTTTTTTGTCGTGGAGAACCAAGAGTTTTCCAATGCATCGATTGGCGTTTAGGTTCGGGAACGTAAGTAAAAAACCACGATTCATCGCAAGTAATAACATTTTGTAAGAAGGTGGGATCACTTTCAATGTTTTCCAGGATGTCAGAACAAATCATTCTTCGGCGTTCCTTCTGTTCAATTGTGAGACACTTTGGAACCATTTTTGAACACACTTTGTTCATGTTGAAACTTTCATGAAGAATCTGCCTAACACTTTCCTTGTCAACTCCTGTTAACTCAGACACTGCTCTGATTGTTAAACGGCGATCTTGTCGAACAAGTTTACCGATTTTTTCAATGTTTGCATCAGTTTTTGCTGACAATGGTCTGCCAGTGCGAGTGTCATCACTGGTGTCTTCGCGGCCATCTTTAAATCGTTTAAACCACTCAAACACTTGTGTTCGCGATAAACAATCATCGCCGTACACTTGTTGTAACATTACAAACGTTTCACTTGCAGATTTTCCTAGTTTGAAACAAAATTTGATGTTAACACGCTGTTCTTTCTGTACACTCAACATTTTCCGACGCACAGACAAAACGTCAACTACTTAAAACAGACGCCACGGGCAGACTGAGTGCAGGAGGCAGATGAAACTCGAGTAGTAGGCGGAGCGAGAGTCACGTGACAGGCCACGCGACTTTCAGCCTTATTGCATTCGTTTTATTGTTTCACCAGTACTAGTCCGGTTTTTTTCTAGCCACACCTCGTAGAACTTACCACAAATTTCCAATTTCCTATTCACGTTTATCGCAAGAAACCTTGAGTACTCTTGAAGATTTGCTTAAGGATTCGTAAGGCTGGTGTAACGGTATTAATAACTGGCGTCAGTGCGCTTGGTTAAGCGATAATATTGTTAATCTCCGTTATACTCAACAGAAGTGGTGGAGGAGAACGTACGGTGCCATATGTAATTTTACTTATGTTTGAAACAGGCTTATGTCTGTTGAAGTTATTATCTTGACGCAGCCGCTGAGCTATTAGTGTGTATGACTTCTGAAGAAGGCTATATTATTATAGCTGAAACCATGATCAAGTGTTAAAGTAAACATAATTTAGTGCAACTGTGGAGTGTTTTTCATTCGAGACAATACCACACGGCCTACTCGTTCTTTCACACCCTTCAATTACACTCCTGGAAATTGAAATAAGAACACCGTGAATTCATTGTCCCAGGAAGGGAAAACTTTATTGACACATTCCTGGGGTCAGATACATCACATGATCACACTGACAGAACCACAGGCACATAGACACAGGCAACAGAGCATACACAATGTCGGCACTAGTACAGTGTATATCCACCTTTCGCAGCAGTGCAGGCTGCTATTCTCCCATGGAGACGATCGTAGAGATGCTGGATGTAGTCCTGTGGAACGGCTTGCCATGCCATTTCCACCTGGCGCCTCAGTTGGACCAGCGTTCGTGCTGGACGTGCAGACCGCGTGAGACGACGCTTCATCCAGTCCCAAACATGCTCAATGGGGGACAGATCCGGAGATCTTGCTGGCCAGGGTAGTTGACTTACACCTTCTAGAGCACGTTGGGTGGCACGGGATACATGCGGACGTGCATTGTCCTGTTGGAACAGCAAGTTCCCTTGCCGGTCTAGGAATGGTAGAACGATGGGTTCGATGACGGTTTGGATGTACCGTGCACTATTCAGTGTCCCCTCGACGATCACCAGTGGTGTACAGCCAGTGTAGGAGATCGCTCCCCACACCATGATGCCGGGTGTTGGCCCTGTGTGCCTCGGTCGTATGCAGTCCTGATTGTAGCGCTCACCTGCACGGCGCCAAACACGCATACGACCATCATTGGCACCAAGGCAGAAGCGACTCTCATCGCTGAAGACGACACGTCTCCATTCGTCCCTCCATTCACGCCTATCGCGACACCACTGGAGGCGGGCTGCACGATGTTGGGGCGTGAGCGGAAGACAGCCTAACGATGTGCGGGACCGTAGCCCAGCTTCATGGAGACGGTTGCGAATGGTCCTCGCCGATACCCCAGGAGCAACAGTGTCCCTAATTTGCTGGGAAGTGGCGGTGCGGTCCCCTACGGCACTGCGTAGGATCCTACGGTCTTGGCGTGCATCCGTGCGTCGCTGCGGTCCGGTCCCAGGTCGACGGGCACGTGCACCTTCCGCCAACCACTGGCGACAACATCGATGTACTGTGGAGACCTCACGGCCCACGTGTTGAGCAATTCGGCGGTACGTCCACCCGGCCTCCCGCATGCCCACTATACGCCCTCGCTCAAAGTCCGTCAACTGCACATACGGTTCACGTCCACGCTGTCGCGGCATGCTACCAGTGTTAAAGACTGCGATGGAGCTCCGTATGCCACGGCAAACTGGCTGACACTGACGGCGGCGGTGCACAAATGCTGCGCAGCTAGCGCCATTCGACGGCCAACACCGCGGTTCCTGGTGTGTCCGCTGTGCCGTGCGTGTGATCATTGCTTATACAGCCCTCTCGCAGTGTCCGGAGCAAGTATGGTGGGTCATAATGTTCTGGCTCATCGGTGTATTCACTGATAGCATTCAAATTGGAATATTTCATTGTGCTTCCCTGTGACCATGTGTTCAAAATGGTTTAAATGGCTCTGAGCACTATGCGACTTAACTTCTGAGGTCATCAGTCGCCTAGAACTTAGAACTAATTAAACCTAACTAACCTAATGACATCACACATATCCATGCCCGAGGCAGGATTCGAACCTGCGACCGTAGCGGTCGCTCGGCTCCAGACTGTAGCGCCTAGAACCGCACGGCCACTCCGGCCGGCTGACCTTGTGTTACGCCAGTGCCAGATCGCTTCTCATCCGAGATCGTAATTTGCTTAGAATGGGCTTTTGGGTATCCCGCATCTCCCAGTGGTCTGCGACTGGACCGATGCCCGTAAGGAGCCTGAGCCCGAATGGAACGAGCTGTAACCCGAGGAATAATAAAATTGTTATATTTAATCCACTGAAACAACCGCCATTTGTGGTGTCATTGTAAGTGCATATTTCTACTGTCATGGATTTGTAGCCCACGTCTTATTAAGGTACAACTGTGTAATGATTGTCCTAAGTAAACTTTTGAGGGAAGCTTTAATCAATTAATTCACTGTAGTCTCTCCTTTTATTTATCATCACTGCATTATCTCATTGATCCAGATCGTTGAGCTCATCTAAGTTCTTGCTATCCTAGATTTGTTTATTAACTAATATTGTGTTATTAATTAAACACTAAATTGCTACTATTGGCCTAGAAGACCGCCCTAATTGATTTATTGAATTTTATCTCGTATAGCTGTCTGAGACATTAGATCAGATGTATGTTACTACGTGATTTACTAATTTCAAATTTTTATTAATTGCCCCTGATACTGCCTTTATCTTAATAATGATTCCTCTCAGTAAGTGATTAAATTTAAATTTTCCTCGACTGGCTTTTATTGCTGGCTTGGTGTATTTTTAAATTAATCTTAAAAATTCATTTATTGGAAGCTAATGACTGCCCTTCAATGGTTGCAGTGACCAGATCATGTACTTGTTGCAATTCATCATTCATCGTTTACCTTTTAGTGGTGATGTAATGATGTATTGCAATTACATTTGAGAAAATTTCTCTGTATACCCTGGAGTCCGGTCTCCCCACTCAACAGCTGATTGTGCTGGCGGCAAAGCGGCACATGGTTTCAAACTTAATGAAGAATACAGAACTTCATTTTCCTACTGTTCGGGGCTCTGCGTCGTAGGCATTAAGATGTTCGACGATTTCGGAATTATTCTCTGCCTGAACATGGGTATATAATATTGACGAAGGTGTGGTTCAAATGGCTCTGAGCACTACGGGACTCAACTGCTGTGGTCATCAGTCCCCTAGAACTTAGAACTACTTGAACCTAACTAACCTAAGGACATCACACACATCAATGCCCGACGCAGGATTCGAACCTGCGGCCGTAGCAGTCGCACGGTTCCGGACTGCGCGCCTAGAACCGCGAGACCACCGCGGCCGGCGGCAAAGGTGTCTTCACGCTTTTGTGTTAGTGATTTTCTCCTGGTATCAGAACCCATGACATTCTTTCTTTTTATGATTCGCACGTGAAGCTGTTTGTGAGCCAAGTTTACCAACACCGAATAGATGAGCTGAAAATCATATCACTACTATGACTGATGAAGCAGATTAGCCATTGTGTATGGGATGAAGTCAGCCTCTATCACAGTGATAACGGTGAGTGGATTTACAAAGTGTTACGTACAGTTCATGAAATATAAAAATATGAAATTCAACCAAGGATTTGTAGTCACTTTGTATTTCCGAAATTGCTTATTCCCTGAACGTCCGCGTATCCATCACAGGAAACTGAAGATTATGTGCTCGTTTAACAAACTGAAGTGTAGGCTTTTGTCGTTTCGGACAGAAAAATTATTATCTTTCATCAGGGGTATTTATGAGAAGCCTGAATTTCTCAGAGAGGGATTTTCTGCTTCCGCCAGCTTATTGTATGAAGTGTGTGTATGTATCTCGCTGACGTCAAGATCTTATGTAGTCCAGTTTTTCCGTCGTATTACTGGTGAGGGTGACTGCATAAATGAAGAAACTGTGTATGAGGCGCAAATGGTGCCGGTATTTAGCTCAACAGGATTAGTTCTGTCAGTTGCTAGACGGACATCATCATCATATGAGAAGGTAGTCTTCTCGGCGAATTTCAGTGCTGTAAGGACGAAAGTTGCATGGGGGCTTAATTAATATAAAATGCAAATAATTTTAATTTTTTGATTTAGTAGCTGTCTGTCCGATTACGAAGTGTCGTAAACGGTTGGCCCTGACTAGTATTGTTACGCAATCTGACTGCATAGAACAACAACAAAGAATGAAATGAAAATTTTCGTTAACACAATTAATTAATTAAGTCCCCAGCAACTATAAAACCTACGAGACCAAAGCTCAAGTGTCACTGTTCTGTGTGTGGAAGTGTAACTCAACGTACACATCTGGCACGGTTCTTCTTCAATAAGACAATAATTTTTAAATATCATTTATACTGAATTAATTAAAGAAAATAGAAATACCATAATTACTCAAGAAAACCAGAATTACACTCTAATACAAGAACACAAGCCAGATGCTTTGTTGACTGAACCTGTAATGACGCATTATTTAAGACACTGAAATAATAAAAAGAAAAAACAGCGAATTGGTTACCTTCATATATATTGACGAAAAGCAGTCAGATCACTACAATATTTCCATTCGAATAACATCTGCTGTCTAGCCCATCAAACAACTGCATAAGACATGGAACAAGCACTCCCTACTACAACATCTCGACGAGCACACTCCACCACGACCTCTCAATAATCACAGCCTACTACGAGTTCTCAACACGCACTGCCTACCACGACATCTCAAGAATCACTGCCAGTGGAGGCGGCGGAACAATACTCTCTAGCGCGATCTCTGGCGCTGTGGCTCAGTGTAGCCACCTTTCAAAGTGCGTGCAGTAACGTTGAACAGTAAAGAATAACAACAAAGACAGTATAACGTAGACGTCATACAGGAGTGTTGGTTGAGTGTTGCTAGATTGGCCTTAGCTGCCTGTCGGCAGGGCTGTTCTTCCTTGGCGGAGATTGGCCCATGTCCTGGCGGATACTTAAGCGTTGTATCGTATGTGTATTTGTAGAGTGGAGATGAGTGTTATGGATGCGAGTGTACTGTAACGTTTGCCTGTGCTGTGGAAAAAAAAAAAAGGAGAAGATACCCGGCACTGGCGCACAGCCCACGGCTCTCGAATAACAGAATGGGGGTCGCCGAACTAACTTCCCCATCCGACGGACAGAGTACCATATGTGAAGGGCTTATTTCAATAGTGGCACAAGTCCATTAACTGCACTTTTCTGTCTATAATGCTTCTGACATTAATGGTCCAAACAAACAGAAAGAGTTCATCTCTAGCAAGAAGCTATATGCTTGAATATTTCTGGTATCTCAACTGCAGATTTTTCAGCGCTCATTTAACTTTAGGACTCTGTATCTCAAAATGAACAAAAGTGGACTTGTACCACTATTGAAATAAGCCCTTCATATAGTGTCACATGTCCTCACTTCACGAGGCACCGACGAGAGGCTTAGAACTTTGTCCACGACACTGACGCGAAGGCTGGTGACCTGAAACTGTACACGCCACTACCTCCTCTCCTCTTGCCGGCCAAAATATGGGCAATGAAAATTATGTCCGCCATCAGGATTCGAACCGATTTACCCCTTTCCCTCCCCCCCCCCCCTTCCACGCGCCACGTCGAGTGCCACAGCACCGGCATACGTTAACGACCTTGTCTACTTTTTTTTTCTTTAATTTTTAAAACATACTGTACACAGAGAGTCTTATATTTTTTACAACTTTATAAATAATGTACATGTAGTAAAATTTATACCACACTCTATCATTATTTCCTTCTCTGTCCCCAAAGAGCTTCTAACTGACGTTCCAACTCAAGCTGCTCGTGATGCAGTACATAACGAATTACTTCATGTTCTGGTGATTGCATATACGCGCGAAGGATGAATCCCTCTGGTATAGTAGCTTTTGGGATGTTAAGAACAACTGAAGGTACATCAGATATTTGCGCATTTCTCTCAAGTATGGATTGTTTGTATTCTGCATCAACAAGACTGCTGTGTTGCTTGAATCACTGCAATTTCTGAAATGGCAAAAGCCTTCCAACTGTATGTTCATGTTATCGAAGAAAATGTGAATAAATTTCTGATATTGTTCCAGAATACGGTATCATACCTTTTGATCTGAATACTGAGCGCATCATAAAATGAAATTTGTTGTTTTCAGGCATCTAAGTAATGTGGTGATAGGTAAGTAATGCATCACACTTTTTTTCTGAGTAGGTTGGTTTTATTCAAAATTCCAATGCACTATATCATTCCCCACTCTTTCGGCTATAAACCACTATTTTTCGACATAATCTCCTGTCAATGTGATGGCCTTACGCCGTCTTACTGCGAGGGCCTACTGGTCGAAGTCGGAGCCAACGACTTGGTGCATGAATAACCTCCGCATCATCTATGTACCGCTTCCCGTGGATTGCTTGCTTTATTTGGCCAAGCAGATGGAAGTCAGAAGGTGCGATATCCGGTCTGTAGGTTCGTTGAAGTAGAACAGTCCAGTGATGCTCTGTGGGTTGCTCTCGCATGCACAGATTTTCATGAGGCTTTGCCTTGTCAGGGAGAAGTTCGTTTGCATCCGTCGATCATCTCGAATGAGACTGTCTGTCTGCACGTTCCAGCAATGCAACGGTAAAAGACGTACGCAGCCAGCTGGCAAGCGGGAGATCCGACAGGTCTGCGCGACCATCGTGCGATGAAAAAGAAGCCTCTCACGCCGATTCACCGTGCTATTGTTCACTTTTTGTAAACATTCTGCAAGCGCCGATGAATATCTGTGATGGTCTGGTTTTCCGCCAAGAGAAACTCAGTGATAGCTCTGTGTTTCGAACGCACGCCCGTTACAGGCGTCATTTTGAATGCTACATACAGCAATGCCACCTATCGGAACTTTATGCAACTATAGGGGCTGAAGCGGGAATATTCCCACAAGAATATCCGTATCTTTTCAATCGAAAATGGCCGAGGAAAAAGTGTGTTGAATTACTTATTGAACGCCCCTCGTATTTGCTGTAATTTTTTTCGAACGAGAACTTTAGGAAGCAGTTTTATAGTTGCGGTCGTCTGGTCACATTTCTTTTCAAAGTGCGTAACATTGCTTAAGATGGGTGTTATGACTGAATAAGTATGCAAAACACACCCTTAAAACACATATAACTACGGTGACTTAGATGTACGTGCCATACAGTAACACTTTAATCCTGTCGCACCAGACGTTATTTACGCCATACAGAACCGAATGGCCGGCCCCGGTGGTCTAGCGGTTCTGGCGCTGCAGTCCGGAGCCGCGGGACTGCTACGGTCGCGGGTTCAAATCCCGCCTCGGGCATGGGTGTGTGTGATGTCCTTAGGTTAGTTAGGTTTAAGTAGTTCTATGTTCTAGGGGACTTATGACCTAAGATGTTGAGTCCCATAGTGCTCAGAGCCATTTGAACCATTTTAGCCAGAACCAAATCAACAACTTTACACTGCCCTACGAAGGCGGGTAGCAGCGGCGATTATTCCGTGTAGACAGCGGAAAACAGCACCTCATTGAACTGTTGACCAAACAGAGCATTCAGCTATTTAGCTCCTTCATAGTGTAAGAGATTATGTTAAATGCGCATTGCAAAGATATTCTTAAGCGACAGAGGAGAGTTGCACATCAGTTTAGTGTTCTGTTAGATTTTTATGTTTCATCTCAATCAATATAAGTAAATCACGTTTTTGCTTGACGGCATATTTTGTGCAGGGTGTCCCACTCAAACCTCCCTGATTTCAAAGACCCTGGTAAAAAAAAAAAAAAAAAAAAAAAAAAAAAAAAAAAAAAAAAAAAAACCACAGTAGATACGACAATGAAAAATGCACCACATTGCAGAGCATATCAAAGAATTTATTTATTTATCATCAGTGCACCTCTACATGTGAACCATTTGTAGCACGAAGGATATCGGGTCTATATTCAATTTCTTACCAAGTTCTTTATAACATTTCATCTCTTATTGCTGCAATCGCGTTAGTTATACGATGTCGCAACTTAGGAATATCGTTCACTTTGGTCGCATACACGCGGTCCTTCACGAATCCCCACATGGAAAAATCAAACGGCTTAATGTCGGGTGAACGTGGTGGCCAGGCAATGGGTCCTCCGTTTCCGAGCCAACGATTGGAAAATTTCCTATCCAGGAACGTACAATCAGTTGTTGACCAATGTTGGAGAGTTCTATCTTGTTGAAAAATGATGTTGGGTTTCAAGTCTTGTATCTGAGGGTACACAAACCGCATCAACATGTTCAGATACACTGACCCATTCCCTGTTTATTCCGCAAAGTAGAACGGTCCAGCAATCCTGACGTGCGTTAGCCCGCACCAGAGGTTTAGTTTAGGGCTATCACGAACATTTTCAATGACATCATGCGGATTTTGCGGACCCCAAATCCTAATATTATGCATATTAACCCTTACTGATAGATGAAAAGTTGCCTCATCTGTGGGTAAACATCTTTCCAGGAAGCTGGCATCCGTATCAATACGCTGCAGCATACCCGCAGCAAATTGTTGTTGGCGTAGTTTGTCATTCGGCGTCAGATGTTGCAGAATTTGCACTTTGTAAGCACACATACGAAGACGCTGGTGAACCACACGATGCAATGTTGAACCAGGTACATCAAGTTGCCTAGATGCTTGACGAATTGACTTCTGAGAAACCTTTGTCTGATGTCTTCCACTGTCTCTTTCGAAACTCCGTAGCATAGAATGTTTCAGAACACTTCCTGTTGCCAGAACCTTCCTATACCATTCCCTAATTGTTTTCACGTGCGGTGGATCACACGACGATAATTTCTTGGCACAGTAATCGGCAATTTTGTTTCTGAAAACCACACTACTCCTTGCGCGCCCTGCTGTGGAGTCGCTATTTTCACTTCATGCGATCATGCTGCACTCTGGCGACGATACTTGGCACTTCTGACGCGGGATGCTCTTGCAATGTGGTGCATTTTTCACTGCCTCATCTACTGTGGTTTTTCTCTCCAGAGTCCTTGAAATTAGGGAGGTTTGAGCGGGACACCCTAGAAATTTAATTTATACTGCAACTGTGACTCGTTCCAGCTTTGCCTTTCAGTCGTTATATTCCTCTCTTCAAAAAAATGGTTCAAATGGCTCTGAGCACTATGGGACTTAACTTCTGAGGTCATCACTCCCCTAGAACTTAGAACTACTTAAACCTAACTAACCTAAGGACATCACACACATCCATGCCCGAGGCAGCATTCGAACCTGCGACCGTAGCGGTCGCGCGGTTCCAGACTGTAGCGCCCAGAACCGCTCGGCCACCCCGGCCGGCTGTTCCTCTCTTGCCAGCAAATTATTGTGCCACATCTGAAATGACGTTATATGGACATGTAAATCACGTTTTGTCAGTTATCGAGGCGTGTATCTTTTTAACATACTGTCAATTAACAGCATGTTTGGTTTTGACAAATGCCACTTTGCATCTGGTGACTAAAAGCATTTACATTTGCACGAATGGCCATTAGATTACAGAAATGGCACGAATGTGAAATATGTCGGGTTAACTGCGGAAAGCAGAACCCACTAAGGTGTGGCCAGCCTAGGCGGAGTTGTGTGTCGGTAGCATGACAGGTTTCCTTCCTCGGATTTATCACATAATTGAAAATTAATTACGCTAGGCTAATGCGTACACAAAATAGGACTAAATACTTCGTCGTGTCCTTGGAATCCGGTCTCGCATCATTTTTTACCTACCAAGGTCTTCAAATGCGAGCAGCTCTTTTTCTTCTTTTTTTTCTTGCGAAACGAGAGTACGTTCAACGTTCATTCTGTGTGGACGCTTGTTCGGAAAACTTGTTGCCCGTTATTAGGGAAGGACCCGGTGAAAGGTGCACTAAGGGAAGAAAGAAAATGTGCTGCGAAATCATTGTTGCTCCAAGTTGCATGTATCATTTAGCATAAGGAAATAGCAGCGAATTCAAATAGCGTGTAGGACTACAAGATTTGTAGGTCGTCCAACAGAGACAAAATGAAAAAAAAAAAAAAAAAAAAACGCATCTCAGACTGTAACATGGAACGTGTTTATGAAGAACAAAAACGAAAAATGAAAACAAGAAGCACAAAATAATATCTTATATTTTACAACTTAACTACAATATCACAGAAATAAACTTGAACTTTTATTCCTTTTCTTTGTACTTTGCCTCTCGCTTGCCTATTTTTAATACACCCTTATCATATAGCCGTTCGGAGTGGCCGAGCTGTTCTAGGCGCATCAGTCTGGAACCACGCGTCCGCTACGGTCGCAGGTTCGAATCCTGCCTTGGGCATGGATGTGTGTGATGTCCTTAGGTAAGTTCGGTTTATGTAGTTCTAAGTTCTAGGGGACTGATGACCTCAGATGTTAAGTTCCATAGTGCTCAGAGCCATTTGAACCATTTGAACCCTATCATTTAATAAATAATCGTGCATTTAGGAACAATCAAAATTGTAATTTTCAAAGCATAGAAGAATACTTTTAATAGCTTTGAAAGTTTGTTCCGTTTGTCCGTCCACTGCATTTCCATCAAACAAAATATTCTTTCTCCGTTACCGTTGTGGCCTGCTAAGGAGGAAAGACACTCACACATGCAGTATAAATCTTTATACTGCCCGAGAATTTCTGTTTCTAATTTAGAAAATTCAACGAACCTTTTTCTGAAGATTTTTTGTTTTACATTCTAGAGACTGTAATTCACAGGTTACAATAGTTTTTACTTGGTGATACAGTTGAATAAAAATGTGTCACTTGTATTAACATTTTTTGTTCTCAAATATTCCAACGATTTTTCTGCATTTTTCCATACAGGTATTTTTTCTAGACTCATCCACGAAAACACCAAGCATTTTTTAAAATTTTATTGCCCGCAGTTTAAAATAGTTAGCCACTGCTTTAAAACATTCTACTACTTCTTCGTGAAATATGCCGATTTATTTTCTGGAAGTTACTGAATTTTCTTAGCATCATTTACTTAAACGCTGTTTTAACTTGAGAAGGTAAAAACTGGATCCATTGCTGTGTTCTAAGTCGATGTAATAACATTTAAAACTTCTATAACTGACTTCTTTCTTCCTTCAGTTTTTAATACTTGGAAATCAAAAGTGCTACATCGGTTATGAAGAAACCAAAGATAGACATCACTGAGAGGATTTTTGTTAAAAATCAAATATAAATTTGGGTGCTTTTTCTTCTGGCAATTTTTTTAAATGTTTTGCGATCGCGCATTGTAAGGACTCTCACATTCAAATATGGTATGATTTGTAGTAATAAATGCCGGATGCTGTGGTCGAGCGGTTCTAGGCGCTTCATTCGGGAACCGCGCTGCTGCTACGGTCGCAGGTTCGAATCCTGCCTCGGGCTAGTTAGGTTTACGTAGTTCTACGTCTAGGGGACTGGTGACCTCAGATGTTAAGTCCCATAGCGCTTATAGTCATTTGCACCACATTTGTAGTAATAAATACTAAATAAAATACATTCATGTGGCAATGACTCAATAAGTAGAAAACTAATGACATTTCAAACTACAGTAATGTATTTACTCGATGCCAGACTGTTCGATCGCAAGTGTTGGGAGCCACAAGAAAAGGCATGATATCTCTCGCCTTCAACCGATACGACCCGAACAGAACTAAGACGGTGTGCGGTGTTCAAAAAGTTGTCGTCCTGTAGTCACTAGCTTTACTAAAATTTATTTACATCCGTAGGAAGCCGTAGACAGCAGCAGTAGAAGTATACTACATCTATCTTCAAATTTTGTCGTCAAAAGCCTTCTAATCAGCCGACTACAGCAACAATCAGAACCTCTGCGCGTGAAGTTGCATACTGAGAGTTGCGAGAACATTGTTGTGAAGGAACACGGTGTGCTGTGGGCCGAGTAGAGGCGGTGCTACCGGTTTGATAATGCACGTACTGTTCAGAAACAAATATTTCATGAAGCAGTAGTAAAATCTATTAAAGCAATGGCTAACTATTTACATGTCCCGAAAGATGTAGCCGGTACACCAGGACTTGAAATTCAAAAACGCAACAATCACGATTAAACGGGACACCTTGCAACCCTAATCGCATGTTATTTTTATTCTCGTATCAGAAACATACATAAAGCAGAGTTTATACAACTGTTGACAGATCAATAGACCGAGCGAAGGGGCGCAGTGGTTAGACACCTGACTCGCATTCGGGAGGACGACGATTGAACCCCGCGTCCTAAATCGCTCCAGGCAAATGCCGGGATGGTTCCTTTCAAAGGGCACGGCCAACTTCCTTCCCCGTCCTTCCCTAATCCGATGAGACCGATGACCTCGCTGTTTGGTCTCTTCCCCCCAAAACAACCCAACCCAACAGTTCAACACAGTTTATATAATCTTTGAGCAAAATTTGGCGACTCCAGTGCATTTTGCGTTGCCTGGTGAGGGCCATCTTCCGTGCAGGTGGCTGGACACAGTCTACTCTGAATCGTGTGTTGAACGGTCTGTTCTTCTCCGCAGTCACTTTTGGTTTTGTTTTCTTCAATGTATCCCCGTTTTTCCAGGTTAGCCCGTGATCTGGCCACTCCCGACCTCAGCCTATTCAGGGACTTCCAGATAGTCCAGTTCTCATCATCACCAGGCGGTAAAGATTCTGAAAATCTTTTACAACCAGGGGGATGGCGTATCTCAGCTCTCCATAGCTGCAGCCTGGGTCCTTCGTCAGTGGTTCTCAGGAAAATTTCCTTGATCTTAGTCGTTGTGGGTACTGTTGCTGCCCATGCATGGAATGCATTTGTTCCTGCTCCAGTTTAGTTCTTTCCCTGGTCGCTGCTATTTCTCTTCGACCAGGACATGGCGCAGTTCGCGCGAGGTGATAGAGCATTTGACTGGAATTGACTTCAAGCAGCCTGTTACAATGCTCCATGTGTCGTTTAGGTAAATAACCACCTGTTTGGCACCTGTTGACTTACACCAAACAGGACAGCCATACTCTACAGCGCAGTAAGTTCAAAAATGGCTCTGAGCACTATGGGACTCAACATCTCAGGTCATAAGTCCCCTAGAACTTAGAACTACTTAAACCTAACTAACCTAAGGACATCACACACACCCATACCCGAGGCAGGATTCGAACCTGCGACCGTAGCAGTCCCGCGGTTCCGGACTGCAGCGCCAGAACCGCTAGACCACCGCGGCCGGCGCGCAGTAAGTAGCACAGTGCCATTGCAGAAGTTCGGATGGTTTCAGCTTGACTAACCCACTCTGAACCGGCCAGTTTCCTCAGTAGGTTGCTCCTGGTGGGGACTTGATCTGAAATTCATGCCACAGCTAAACATCACCTCAATTGCCAGCCGCGTGTTGACTGAGATGATGCGAAGCTGACGCAGATTTAGTACGCGCTTGCTAGACCATTTACACATTCTTTCAAGAGAGAATAAGAATTACAGTGCAACATAGCGTCGACATTAAACGTCTGTGGGTAGAAGAAGCGCTAGATTACGTGAAATTTTGGTGTTTTAAGACTTCGCAGCCGGGTAAGTTATACTCTGAGGTAATCACTGGACAGCACACCGCCAATCTGCGTGGTGGCAACATCCTATTACTAAACAGTAATCTGCAACTCCATGGTTCAGGCTGCTCGATTTTGCAAGCACGACGCTGGCTGCGAGTCGTAGTGTGACTGCGTGCAGACTGAAGACACCGACCAAGTTGCGTCAGCGGGACCCCCAGCGATGTGCCGCACACGTCGAAGGCTGCAGGTCGCAGACCTGTCCGTAAAAGGAGGAATGTTTTCCAAGAAGCTGGCACGTTTACACTGGATGCTGAACAGAGAATGGGGGAGACGAGACGAAATTCCGGAGCAGAATTTAACCTGCAAGGAGAACAGCAACCAGTGGTAAGTTCAGCAGATCCTAGTTCTTCGCCGAAGGGGAGGAAGACATTTATATACAAGTAACTTCCTTATTTTGGGCAACGGCCTTGCGCAGTGGTAACACCGGATCCCGTCAGATCACCGAAGTTAAGCGCTCTCGGGCTGGGCTAGCACTTGGAAGGGTGACCATCCAGTCTGCCGAGCGCTGTTGGAAAGCGGGGTGAGGCAAACTAGGAGCTATTTGATTGAGAAGTAGCGGCCGGGAGAGCAGTGTGCTGACCACATGCCCCTCCATCTCCTCATCCAGTGATGGCTGGCCGAGGATGACGTGGCGACCGGTCGGTGCCGTTGGGCCTTCATCGAGTTTAGAGTTTTCTTAACTACCTTATTTTACGGACTACAAGAAGCACTTTTTTCTTAGAAAAATTGCCTCCAAAATTCAGGTGCATCTTATACTCAAAATAAATGTCCAGTGTTTGATTTAAAATAGCCACCAGTCTTAAAATGGTCATATATGCCAGTGGGAAACCTGTCTCTATCTGGCAACAATGAATTCAACTGGCAGCAGCAGTTCGCCGTTGCAACGGGAATTCACAAGCTTGCTAACATCGTCTCCCTCCCGCCCCGCCATCACAAAGCCAGAACACAGTCTACCCTGTGATTTCTCAGTGCAGCCTATGGTGCCAGCGAATTTGAATGGAAAGTGATCTGTGTTATCGGTAACAGTACAATATTTTTGTTAGCAGCGAATTTCCTAATGGAAAAAACATATAAGGTATTCATATCATGTGGGCTATAAATTGAAAGTACAAGTAATAGCATATGCAGAAGAACATGGAAACAGAGCAACTGTGTAGCATTTCCGGCCTCCACTATCAGAAAAAAAAACATTCGCGATTGGCGTGCTAACAACTGAAAAAAAATGAGGAAGACTAAATGTGCAAATAGAGGACTGAATGCAATTTGGCCAAAACTATAAGATGGCGTATTTAAATTCAAGGGCACCGTCAAAAAGGCACTGGAATTAATACGAAAAATGATTCAAATACACGCTCACAAGCAAGCACTGCAGAGAAACCTAACAGACTTAAAGGGTGGAGTTGGTTGGTGTTACACGTTCATGAAGCGTAATGGACATAGCGTGCGAACCAAAACCAAAATATCTCAGAAAATGCCACAAGATTATAAAGAGAAAATATTAACTTTCCATCGCTTTATTATTCATCGTCGAGAGAAAACCAGTATGGAACTGAGCGAAATAACGTATGTGGACGAAACTCCTCTGACATTTGATGTCGAGTAAGAGAACTGTTATCATGAAAAGTGTAATTACAAAAACAAGTGAACACGAAAAATTGCACTGAACTGTGGTCCTTTCATGTCGTGCTGACGGTGCTAAACTTAATCCAATGATCATTTTCAACGGCAAAACACTGCCAAAATCTTCTGAAATACGCCAGGAGTGTTCATTACATGACGAAGGTTGGATGAATGAGGTTAGTATGAAATTATAGATTAACAGAGTATGGGAGAGAAGGAAAGGTGCTTTATTGAAGAAGAGTTCTATTCTTGTGCTAGATCAATTTAGTAGTCATTTGAAAAACTCTGTGAAAGACAAACTGAGATAGGAAAATACAGAGCTGGTTGTTATTCCAGGAGGACTTTCTTCACAACTGCAACCTCCTGATGTCTCGATAAATATACCACTTAAAGTGTATATGATTCAAGATGTGCGGTGTAAGTAACGCTCTCAATGGCTGTGAAGACCATCTTATATATGAAGAGGACAACGATGTTGACGACGAAGAACAACACGAAAGAAAAGAAGAAAGTTCCGATGACGATTTTCAGGAATTTGAAAGGTCAGTTCGGTTTTATAAAATAAGAATTTTTTTAGTCTGGCTTTACAATCTAATAATAAAAATGGTAAAAATGTATTTAAATAAAATTGCTTAAAGTTAAGGTGCATCTTGGGGGTCCGAAGCGTGTTATAGTCCGTGAAATATGTTATTTACTATCAGCAGTAGTTAGTGTCGAGTTTCGAACCTGGTGTGTTTGACAAGGTGTAACACTAGCCACCGGTCTCTGTCGGTTAGTATCATTTTCAAGCCCACTATTCTTATTACGCGCTACAAGGCTGTGAGCGGTAAACCCTCCCATTTGGGCGCATTGGATGGTCCGCGATGATAGAACAAATCGGGTAACTCCATTCATAGTGTCGCTAGGTGCACGTCTGAAAAAGTTAGTTCCTGTCTGGCATTCTGACATCTCTCACGTGGACCCATGTCACTGCACAGATTCCATGCAACCAACTGGCACAAGCACTACACTTCACTGGCATGATGTACGCCCACGGTGTACAGTCCCCTGACCACTGGGCAACCAGTTACACACTATATTCAGTAATGACAATCGACCAGTGTGCTCCTTTCAGGGAAGTGACTACTATCTCGTCCTGGTGAGATTAACTCCCCTAACCGACTAAGACTCGGGCCAACAAGCCATAACCCACGAAACCATTTTGTGGTTCAAATGGGTCTGAGCACTATGGGACTTAACTTCTGAGGTCATCAGTTCCCTAGAACGTAGAACTACTTAAACCTAACTAACCTAAGGACATCACACACATCCATGCCCGAGGCAGGATTCGAACCTGCGACCATAGCGGTCGAGCGGTTCCAGACTGTAGCGACTAGAACTGCTCGGGCACCTCGGCCAGCCTTCTTGATACACACCGTGAGTGCAAGCCACATGGAAAACTGCAATCGCTTTAAATCGAAAGGCATACTTGAATCGCAGGGTGCCAACGGAATGCGACGAATGAATATAGGCTCACATGTACGAAGAGACGATTAGTTGCTACAATTTGCGGCAAGTATCTCACGGTGTTTTTTGAGAATTCGTCTTCCATTGCTTCAGCTCACTGTTTCAAGCAGGGCTGTGTTTGAACTATTCCAACACATTACATTGAGGTTTAGGAAATCTGTTTGGTCTTTTGATAGGCTGCGATCTAGAGACTTTTATAGGTACACTTGATAGCAAAAAAAGTGGGTCACTGACGAATACAACCAACATAACGTAGCTGTGTTGCAGGTCCTCTGAACACCAAAACTCCGTGGGGTACAGTCGTTTGACTACACACAATGGGTACCGCAAGAGACTACTAAGAGACCAAAGGTCTTTATGGAAGTCAGTCAAAGTGTCAACTAATATCGTCATACAAAACATATTAGAGAACACGTTCTTAGCGATGAGACACCCCATAACACTCATATACTAACCTTAATTACAAAAAGTGACACGCTAAAAGTTCTGAGAAAACGGATTATTTTACATATATCGTACAGTAATCCTTAGTCAAAATTAAATACCTGAGACATTATATCGAGTTACAAAGCTGTACGGCCATTGGAAAAAGTTTTTCGCTCTCTAAAAGGTTTTCCATCCATGTGCAGAAGGTCGCTCAACGGCGAGTGGCTCTGGAAACTGGATATTGGACGAACCAGTAGAAAAACGCGATTAACGGCAACAAGCACACTAAGGAAATCTCAACATTAACAGCGAATCACCAGTAATATCATTGTTCTCGTAACACATCAACACCTACGTGTACACAAATTTGAACTTTAAATGACATGACCAACGTCGTCGTTCTGGACCTGGATTCAAACCCAGCACCTATAGCCACTGCTAACTAAGTGAAAGCTTTGTTTGTGCCTTATTGAGACCGGATCACTAGGCATAAAGAGACGTGAAGTATAGACGTTAGCACCAGTATCAGCTATCAATTCAGATCCTGAAAAACAATGACGAAAATGTTTGAACTGAACTGGGAATCCTGTCATAACAGTTACCGTCCTGGGAACTACCCCCAACGACGTTTAATATGGTGTCATTCACAAGGAACAAGGTATGCTCATGTTTAAAATCGAAATGCCATCATATAAAGCTTGTGACAGGGATGCGAACCCAACACCTAATCGGATTGTTAACGAAGTACAGTCATCTCAAAAGTAACCGAACGACCTGGATTGCATTTCGCCTGATTCCCATGCAACCCACACAACGCAGCTGTCTAGCAGGTCCTCTAATCGCTCCTTGACACAGTCGTTCGACTATTGAAAATGGTTTCAACAAGTCACCACTAGAAAACACTGATCTGTATCGCAATAACTCAAGATGTAAAGTAATACCACGATACTAAAAATATCAGGGAACACCTCATCACAGATAAGACTGTCCTTAAGGCTTGTAAGCTCGCATTTATTGCAATAACTAACATACCTGAAATGTTAGCACTCTCATTATTACGTCGGATAGGTAATGCACGTAGTACGTTCGTCGTATTCATGATTTCCTCTTCAAAGTTACATACCATACTTGTTATTTAACACAAAATGTCATTAAAAATTTACGTTATTCACGAGCAGCTTGTTGAGAATATGTATGAACTTCAAATGACACGACGAACCGCCTCGTTCTGCATATGGATTCAAACCCAGGTCATGCAAACTAAGATTTCGTGACTGACGGAAATTAACAGTCATTCCTGACTAGGCATAAAGAGAGTGATATACCACGATTTTAGACAGTATCAGTTAACAAATATCAACTTTAAATTACATAACGTAAACATTTTTAACGGTCGCGAATTCCTACCCAGCATTGTTAACGAACTACAAGAGATGTTAAATATTGCTACTTCACAAGTAACTTACTTGAAATGCAGTGAGGTAAAGCTTTGTGTTGGACAGGGATTCGAACCCAGAACCTAATCGGATTGTAATCGAAGCACAATCAACTTTGACATATCGGATTTTCTCGGCAGTAGCTAGATGTATTAAATGAAATGACGAGACGAAACATTAATTTTTTCCTTCCCAGGACTCCAACCCGGCACATATCGCTGTTATATTCTAGAGAAAAGGAACGTTAAGTATGGGTTTGTTACACCAGCAGCGACATGTGAGCATGTTTGAACTGGAAATAATATGACAAAGTATTCAGTGCTGACTAGGAATCGGACCCCACACATATCGTTGTTGACTACACACAAAAGACGTCAGCTAACGAAATTTTCTCCACCAGCAGCTCGGAATAACATCCTTGAACTTACAGTGATCTCACTGGGAGTCAAAAACGCCAGATATCGTTAGTGTTGACAACGAATGAAAATGCATTAAAAATAAAAATTACTATCCACCAGCAGATAGGTGTTCTCATGCTAGAGCTTGATAATACATAGTGAAAAGTGTAGTGCTGGGCAAGGATTCCAACCCATTCATGCGCAATATGTGGAGATGTTGAGGAATCTGCAGTTTTGAACAAACAAGAAGTTGTATTGTTGTTGTTGTTGTTGTTGTGGTCTTCAGTACTGAGACTGGTTTGATGCAGCTCTCCATGCTACTCTATCCTGTGCAAGCTTCTTCATCTCCCAGTACCTACTGCAACCTACATTCTTTTGAATCTGCTTAGTGTATTCATCTCTTGGTCTCCCTCAACGATTCTTACCCTCCACGCTTGCCTCCAATACTAAATTGGTGATCCATTGATGCCTCAGAACATGTCCTACCAACCGATCCCTTCTTCTAGTCAAGTTGTGCCACAAACTCCTCTTCTCCCCAATTTTATTCAATCCCTCCTCATTAGTTATGTGACCTACCCATCTAATCTTCAGCATTCTTCTGTAGCACCACCTTTCGTAAATTTCTATTCTCTTCTTGTCCGAACTATTTATCATCCATGTTTCACTTCCATACATGGCTACACCCCATACAAATACTTCCAGAAATGACTTCCTGACACATAAATCTATATTCGATGTTAACAAATTTCTCTTCTCCAGAAACGCTTCCCTTGCCATTGCCAGTCTACATTTTATATCCTCTCTGCTTCGACCATCATCAGTTATTTTGCTCCCAAAATAGCAGAACTCCTTTACTACTTTAAGTGTCTCATTTCCTAATCTAATTCCCTCAGCATCACCCGACTTAATTCGACTACATCCCATTATCCTCGTTTTGCTTTTGTTGATGTTCATCTTATATCCTCCTTTCAAGACACTGTCCATTCCGTTCAACTGCTCTTCCAAGTCCTTCGCTGTCTCTGACAGAATTACGATGTCATCGGCGAACCTCGAAGTTTTTATTTCTTCTCCATGGATTTTAATACCTACTCCGAACTTTTCTTTTGTTTCCTTTATTGCTTGCTCAATATACAGATTGAATAACATCGGGGAGAGGCTACAACCCTGTCTCACTCCCTTCCCAACCACTGCTTCCCATTCATACCCCTCGACTCTTATAACTGCCATCTGGTTTCTGTACAAATTGCAAATAGCCATTCGCTCCCTGTATTTTACCCCTGCCACCTTCAGAATTTGAAAGAGAGTGTTCCAATCAACATTGCCAACAGCTTTCTCTAAGTCTACAAATGCTAGAAACGTAGGTTTGCCTTTCCTTAATCTTTCTTCTAAGATAAGTCGTAGGGTCAGTATTGCCTCACGTATTCCAACATTTCTACGGAATCCAAACTGATCCTCCCAAAGGTTGGCTTCTATCAGTTTTTCCATTCGTCTGTAAAGATTTCGCGTTAGTATTTTGGAGCTTTGACTTATTAAACTGATGGTTCGGTAATTTTCACATCTGTCAACACCTGCTTTCTTTGGGATTGGAATTATTATATTCTTCTTGAAGTCTGAGGGTATTTCGCCTGTCTCATACATCTTGCTCACCAGATGGTAGAGTTTTGTCAGGACTGGCTCTCCCAAGGCCGTCAGTAGTTCTAATGGAATGTTGTCTACTCCCAGGGCCTTGTTTCTTCTCAGATCTTTCAGTGCTCTGACAAACTCATCACGCAGTATGATATCTCCCATTTCATCTTCATCTACATCCTCTTCCATTTCCATAATATTGTCCTCAAGTACATCGCCCTTGTATAGACCCTCTATATACTCCTTCCACCTTCCTGCTTTCCCTTCTTTGTTTAGAACTGGGTTTCCATCTGAGCTCTTGATATTCATACAAGTGGTTCTCTTTTCTCCAAAGGTCTCTTTAATTCTCCTGTAAGCAGTATCTATCTTACCCCAAGTGATATAAGCCTCTACATCCTTACATTTGTTCTCTAGCCATCCCTGCTTAGCGATTTTGCACTTCCTGTCGATCTCATTTTTGAGACGTTTGTATTCTTTTTTCCTGCTTCATTTTGAGATTTTTGTATTTTCTCCTTTCATCAATTAAATTCAATATTTCTTCTGTTACCCAAGGATTTCTGCTAGCCCTTGTCTCTTCACCTACTTGATCCTCTGCTGTCTTCACTATTTCATCCTTCTTCTACTGTATTTCTTTCCCCCATTCCTGTCAATTGTTCCCTTATGCCCTCACTGTAACTCTGTACAACCTCTGCTTTTTGCAGTTTCTCCAGTTTTAATCTACAGTTCATAACCAATAGATTGTGGTCAGTGTCCACATCAGCCCCTGGAAATGTCTTACAATTTAAAACCTGGTTCCTAAATCTCTGTCTTACCATTACTTAATCTATCTGAAACATGTCAGTATCTACAGGCTTCTTCCATGTAAACAGCCTTCTTCTATGATTCTTGAACCAAGGTGTTAACTATGATTAAGTTATGCTCTGTGCAAAATTCTACCAGGTGACTTCCTCTTTCATTTCTCAGCCTGAGTCCATATTCACCTACTACGTTTCCTTCTCTCCCTTTTCCTACTACCGAATTCCAGTCACCAATTACAATTAAATTTTCGTCTCCCTTCACTATCTGAATAATTTCTTTGATTTCATCATACATTTCTTCGTCATCTGCAGAGCTAGTTGGCATATAAACTTGTACTACTGTAGTAGGCGTGGGATTCGTGTCTATCTTGGCTACAATAATGCGTTCACTATGCTGTTTGTAGTAGCTTACCCGCAAACCAATTTTTTTTTTCATTATTAAACCTACTCCTGCATTACCCCTATTTGATTTTGTAGTCGAGCTGTATTGTCACGAAGGGATCAAATTCCGCGTTAAGGGCGGTCTGAGTTGCATTCCCAGTTCAGAACCAATTTTATCGACATACAGAAGCTCAAATAAAAGATGGAATAAATGTCCTGTGACCATACACAGGGTTTGTTTCGTCACTAGAAATAAATAACTAGTACACGAAAGGTTACTGGTGATAGAGTTTCTACAGTCGCCACTCCTTACTTTATTGTGGTTCCACCTAACGTCTACTTGGTAGAGAAGGAATATCATGTTTAATGTGATTTTTAGACCACAATGCCATTATACCTTCTTCACTTGGCGTAGCCAGAAGAGAATAGAATCTGCCTCTCCCTATCAAAAAACATTGGCAGAAGTTGGAATCGAACTGAGACTATCATCAGTCCAACAGATCACCAAACCATCTTGTCTATGACTGATTTCTCTATCATGACAACGTTGCGGCACACAAGATGAGAATTCTGACACACAGGCTCCCTGTAGTGATTTGCAGGATGTTCAGTACATTCATTTACTTGGTTGACCGAATCGCCATGAACCAGCTGCCTTGGCTACCCGGTGCATACATTCGACTCTATTTTGTAATCACCGAAATAAAATAACGTAACTGCCACCAACACAGAACTGCCAACAGTGTATGATGCAGAAATTTAAATAGGAAGTGTTCCTTTCCATTTGAGCTACTCTATTGCGCTATTTGTTTCATGAAACCATCGTGAAGTGCAAAAGAAATGCTGTAACTGTCTGTCTCTCAGAAGTCTATATCCGGCCATAGGTATCATCTCACAGCACTGTGGAATGCTGAAGTTCTGGAAGAACTGTTGTTTACTTCCAGAGGTGTTGTAGCTACGTCACTGCTAGTAGCGTAACGGTAAGCGTCACGTACTGTTGATAAGACGACGCATGTTCTATTACATTCGCTACATTTTTTTAAAACGCAATTCTGCTGTTAGCTGCAGTTAACAACTTAATTGAACTTTGAACATAATTCTCTTCACTTCTCAACCCAAAATAGTCGCATGTGGAAAAAAGGCTAACTTCTGCGTCATTTTGTTCTTTTCACGTTTAAAAGACGGCCAGGCAGCAGATGCGTCTCGAAGCTTTTGTATTATGTATGGGGAGAGTCCATCGTGCCAAAATAGTCAGAAAAGTATAAATGAAATAAAACTACCCACGATAACCTTACGACGAAAGTAAGTCTGTTTTAACAAAATTGAGTATCTGTACACAAGCGTGCCTCTATCTGCACGAATTAGTAAAATACTACTCACTTAGATTTCGATTGGGTCTGTGTTTAAATTGTATGCTGTGTCATACTCAACAGGTATGCAAACGTGGCATTTCATAAATAAAGTTACGTATTCCTAGAAACCCAAAATTTGCTTGTCAGCAGCGGAAAGAGGCGTTACCTGTTGTGCAGCATTGTAAGTTTTTCACCATTGCACTTTGAGCTGAAAGTATTTTCTTTATTTGTTAATCATTTTATTTCCTTCATACTTATCACCCTGGCATGGGAGTCTTAAGTGAAGAACGTTATTGAATTTCGTATCGTTGACGGTCGATTCGAATTTCTTCAGAGACGCTTGTAATGTATAGCAGCTTGGCAATCGGATAGCGGAGATCTACGGCCATTAACACAACTTACTGAGTCGAGTTGCCAAGAGCATTTGATATGGAAAGCTTCTGATTTTGTTACAGAATTTTTTCTGGGAATTCGCAGCTCCATTAAATAATACACAAAAACAAAAAACTCGCACGCGCTGCCCCTACCACGGTTAGAACTGACAGTTTTCTTAACCGTTAGAACACGAGACCCGCGCGGTACCATGGGGCTACGGACACACTGCTGCCAGTTCACCACTCTCGTCATGGTATTGGTCGCTGAGCCTCATAACGCATCGTGAACGATATTAAAAGTTGTCACTTATGTGAAGAATAGCATTTCTTTTGCCAAAAAATTGAAATTTCTGTCTCAGTGTCTTAGTTTACGTGAGGATTATATACCACGAGTCATTCAAGTGGAAAGGGAATATCAAGTGAATTTAGCGAGTCAGTTCAGTACCATACGCGGAAGTGATTGCACTGTCACAGTGTTGCCAAATGTTTGTGACGATGTTGCCAATTCTCAGCTGTGCTAGGAACAGCTCTGCAGCGTTATAGGAGGAGAATCCTGTGCTCGTGTCATAGGAGGATACGGAGAGGAGGCGCGCGGTTTGGTTAATATGCAGCGTTTTCTCCTACCAGCTGTGTCAAACATTCTGGTGTGTAATCTTCCATCACGATTACAGTTTCCCACAAAATATATGCGAATAAAACACTTACCTTGTTACTTGGTTACAAAAGAATATTTCAGTACAATAAAAAGTCTTTGGAAATCAATTTTGCCAACCTGTCACGAAAAGTAAGATAACAACCACTTTGCACCTCGAAATCGATTGCATCTATGTGCAGTCTTGTGATCCCACAAGTAGAATTTCATGAATTGCACGAGAATGTAGAAAAATGTTGGTGCAAATGGAAGCTGTAAGAAACACAGTTACCTAAATATTCTGTACCACGTAATAATCAATTCATTTGATAATTCAGAAGGGAAGAAACTAAAGATTATGTCCATTAAGACAAACTAAAGTGCAGATGAGGGCACTGTGCAGATCTGCGCTTTTTCATCTTCAGATCTATACAAATAATGTATACTAACCAGCGTATTCATTGCTTTCGTAATGTTTCCCTCTTGTTTAGTCTTCTTACGATGAACTGGATCCACACCCATGAGTCTGATTTTTTCTTTGTATCCTTCCATCTTACTATCTTTGTGTGTTATTGTTCGGTGTTCAAAAAGCAAAACATTATGCCTGATCCCACGAGGTATTAATATGAGGTCGCAAAAAGGCTAAAGAATTATAATCAAAATACAGTGAGACGCCAATTTGTCTGTTGTCATGGTGTTAAGTGGACAGAAATAGTTGGGTGTTATTGTCGTCTTTTCTTATTGAGATTTTCATATTACCCTGACACAAGCCGCCGAGATAAATGTGTATATTCTCCGTGACGAAACATCCCACATTCCATTCATCCTGATCCATTCGTTACGTGCATCGGCGGCAATGAGTGATAGGAAAGCTGTTGTGGGGTGACGAATAACAATAACAATGGTAGTAATTACAAATCAATAATCAAGGATGTTTACTGCATTACAGACGATTAACAAAATAACCAAGAATGCCTGAGTGTTTAATTGGCGCACTGAGTAGGTGTTCTTACCACCTTGTTACTGAATTCTGTTCTAGTTGTTTGCAGAGAGAAAACAAAGAACCCTGTAGCCATACATATCGCTAGTACAACGAGATATTACCTATCAACTATCCTTGCTTTACATCACGAGACGAACATGGCGTCACTGAGCTGATACTAGAAATACATTTCTGTTTTCTCTCTCTGTCTGTCTCTCTCTCTTTTTATTTTTATTTTTTGAGGAAAACATCGAGAAGCGCGATAATAAGCGAGTAGGCATATAACCTGTTTACAGTTATTTTCATCGGGATACATAATGCAAAAATACAACTTTTAAATGTGTTAATGCTTAATTCCAGTTATTGACAGTCTATTCGCGAGCTTGCTCGCATTCACTGCGGTGAAACCTATCACAGAAGCAAGCAAAACACAAATATTTCTTGCACCATGCGCAACACATAAACGAAATCTCGCTGCGTTGACGTGTTGTCCGATATATTGCACGGAAAACATATCTGATTCATGTTGCTAAATACAGCTCTATCAGATATCAATTTGGAAGCGTACCAAGTGTATAAAAGTATATCTTGAAATACGCAGAAAGGCCCATAGAGGTATTCGACTGAAACATAGCCGTGACCAAAACTGTAACTGGGGTCGACAGCATCGTCGTCTACCACCTTGACAACTCGAACGGTGACAGTGCTCGGCCGGTTACTTACGTTTACTGGTATCAAAGCTACAGCATGAAAACACAGAAATGTTAATAACCCGAGGATCATTAGTTTTGGAACCCATAGAAAGTAAAGCAGTCATCAGTCGCAAGAGTGGTTTGAACACCACAGTGCTTTAATAGGCACGGACTTGTTGGAGGTGGTATGCTGTTGCTTTCATCCGACCTTTGAGTTGACTTACCTAGCCAGTTGATAGGGGAACCTACCGTTTTACGTGGCTTCCGGACCACAGTGCAACTCGGCATTTTTCACATCAACAAACACTGCCCCAGGGGAAATATGTGTAAAACGGCACCTAAAAATCGTGGGACTGGTGAGGGATCGAACCTGAGACCTTCGTATCCATAGTCTTGCTCTTTATCACCTTGCCGCCTTGCAACCAACACTGTGGTTTCTGCTTGCCTTTAAAATTAAGAATCTCTCGTTTGTGCCTGCGTTGGCACTTGCGTGTCCTTTAGGAGACCTTACCTTTGGGATTACCCTCGTATACGTGTGTGTAAACGCCTTCCAATGCCCGCTCATGGAAGACAAGGATACCTAGTCTAGCTTCAGTATTACAAATATGCCTCTGTTTGTGGATGAACGCAGACTTAGGTTGATAATCTTTTTGAATATTTAACAGTACTGTACCCATTGGTGTGAAACTCGTTTTCTACCAATGATTCCCACAGCTACAGGAACACTACTTTAATACCTCTTGCACAAAATACTTACGCAGTGCTATCAGACGAAAAGATCAACCTGACACAAACTGTGGGAAGTTTGTTTTACAGCCTTCGTACCTGGATAAAGAGCTTTTCTTATTTCAGATATCTGTTAACGTTGCTGCATAAGACGATTTAAGAAGAAACTACGCCGATGTTTAAAGAAATGGTGTTAACGGCACTGAATCGTGGTTTGTAAATCGTTTACCAGCCGTATTCTGCCGCATTTCGCTGGTTCGAAGGCAAAAAGCTTACTGACAAATTTCACAGAAGGAAAAGGGGGACGAAATGTCTCCCACTCGAAGGTCATGTTGTTTTACTTAAATGATTACAAAATCGGGTAAAACGAACAATGAGGTTGTCAGTAGAAGCACATTACTGTTGTCAATATGATGTTGCACCGCCCAGGGCCTGTAATGATAAAGGGCCCGTTTAGGTCAGGCATATTGTACACAGAAGTGGAAGAGAGAGCACCACTAAATTCTACAATCCGTATGCATTGCATACACACAGAAATTACTTTTACAGTGTACTTATGGAGCCCAATGAGTGAATTGCATATTTTCCGGTGAGAAAGAGCACTGGCAAACAGTCTTCGCTACATTAGGTTACTTAAACTGGTGTCACTGAGTTAGAATTTATGGTCAGCGACTAAGTGTAACGACAGTGAGTCGGATGCTGGTTTTGCAACTGTGAAATACTTTCCTTACATTATGGAAGCGAATATTAAATTTGAACTAATATTGCGAAAATTTTGGACTTGGATAGCTTAGAATGAAAATCTTTCTGTTTATTACAAAGGAAAACAATTGATTTTCTAAAACATTCTGTGTCATACAGAACTTGAAACAGGTCACGTCGACCAAATCATATGGCAGAACCGATAGTGACGTATATTGGAAGGCAGTAAGGCTTTTGGTTTGGCAGTATTCGACAGCCATTTCTAGGCGCAAGTAAATGAAGAAAGGCAGCGCGTTTTCGTTATCAAGTAACGTCTTCATCAATTACTATAGTTTTAATATGATCTACGAGTAATTGCTGATGTTTGATATTAACATGAAAAGGATTCCGTAGACAGGGAAAGAACTTGTTCTTGGGCAACTACTACTATAATGACCAAAAGGACTTAAATGATCTTCAAGCACATGTGTTCCAGCAGCGGTATGAAGAAAATGATAGTAATAATGACTGTGATAATCGAATTATCCGGTAACTTCACACTTCACAGTGGATTTTCTGGAACTAAGAAATTTCCTGAATTAGTGAAAATTTCAAAATGGCTTCAAATCGAGGCTATGACGTCTAGAAGAGTCTTTACATTCTGCTGACATGAGAATAGCATAATCTCCACGTAAGAAGCTTGCTTCTACTTAACCATTTAATAGACTCTCGTTTTTTTCCACCGTGACTAGTTTAGCAAGTTAAGTACACTATTCATTACAGCACACTCCTGGGGCTGGGAAATGTGGCCACAATGGTCTGGTGGAACGAAATACCACAAGTGCAATGTGTGGGTTCAGGCATTTACTTTTAAGAGGCACAAACAGATTTACTTAACTTCTGGTAACCTCAAGAGAAAGCTGTTATAATCCAGAATCCGCATTAAACATCACGTTCCTTCATTCCAAACTGAGCAGAGCCGGTTTACGTTGGAAAATGACATAGGTGGAGGTCAGGGTAAACAGAAATACTGTCACCAGTAAACTTAGTTACATTAGAAAATTTTATTTTATTTGATGAACTGATAGCTGTCTAAAGGAACAGGGCTCTTATTTTACTTGTACTTGATTGAACAAGAGAAGTTGAAAAATTTGGTGCTGGACCGTGATTCGAATTCGTATCTCCTCTTTCGAGGATCTGAATCTCTCGAAACAGTATAGTTCAATCATTTCATTCCTTTTCCCAAGACTGCTGTCTTCTCTAGGTCTTCTCCAAAGGTAAGTATGTGGGTCCGAATCCTGATCCAGTGCAAAAATATTCGTAATTTCATTTCAAGCCCTATCACGTGCACACCGGCCTGCTAGTGAAAATTAACGTGCATTTTTAATGTCTGTTCATGTTGTCAACAATTTCTGGACAAACACGCACACATCTTACTGTTGATGAGTAAGCAATTGATAACTAAGCAATATTCGTAGACAATAAAGAAGAACGATAGGAGTGCGGTTCGATTGTCGCTCAGGCACAAAAATTTGTGTCCTTATTTTAGATTAAACACCTAACAGCTGGCAAGAAAAACCGATACGTAACATTTGATTTTACTTAGTTAACAATCCGATTACGTCTTGGGTTCGTATCTCCGTCGCAGAATTTCACATCTTGCGCTTCATCTTTAAATTCATACACACTTCGTTACTTCTGAATTGAGGTATATCAGACATCTTTCATGGTTAGTTTACAGGGATGAAAGGGTCTTGATAGGAGTCCATGTTTATTACAAAAACTGTCGTCTTTCATTTTCAAGTTTAGATTTGGTTACTGATTTAGGCAAAAATGTCGGTATTTCATGACTCTTCATGGATAGTCAGCAATATTATATTATTAGATTAGATTAGATTAATACTTATTCCATCGATCATGAATACGACATTTCGTAATGATGTGGAACGAGTCATTTTAATGGAAGATTTCTTTACATACCAGTATTCAATTTCTTTACAACAATTTTTTACCTTCTCTCTCTCTCTCTCTCTCTTGTTGTGCTCGACTATCGGCGAGGCACGAAAACGTCCGTGAATGTTTCTTAGTTTTGAGTACAGTTACGAGAGAAATATAAAAACAACTATGACAGTTACTGATTTATGATGCTTAGTAGCAGTCAGTTCTGAGTATTATTAGCAACTAAGCTCCAGTCCCTAAACCTAGTTAAAGAAATGCGAATCAGACGCATTACGTATTCCAGGCCGTTGCAGCCGCGTCTTTGAGGCGCCAGCTATAGTCACTTCCCAGCCCGCTGTAGGATCACATCGGTTCGTCTTCTTCCTGCTGGTAATGTAAGTGAGATTTGGCAACAGCGCAAGGTATCTTTGGCAACTCTGTGATCGACGAGTTACTTCCTGGTGTGCACGGAATTAAGCCTGAAAGTTCACTTGATTTCTCGTGTCATTTCCATTGAATAACCTGCGTTGTTATCGCTTGAGGTGTAACAGAAGATTGTAAATTTACGGTTTTCAGCCCAGAAAAGTCATTGAACGTGGCAATCGCAACTAATCTCGTCCTGTAAATAGCGGTGTACGAATTCTAGCCACTATTGGCCTCGTAAGAGGAAGGCGCAAACCATATCTATCCACTAGCTCTGTGTTGACGTGCTGACTTCTGGAAACGCGGCTGTTATGGTTCGCGGTTCCAGCCTCGCTGAATGTAACGTTTTTATCCCTTCTCTGTAAGAGCTGCAAGCAGTCAGATCAAACATCGATAAGCAAATCGTAAGAATATACTTTCCGCTCATAGTGCAATGGTGAAAAACTTACAACGCTGCACAACAGGTAACGCCTCTTTCCGCTGCTGACAAGCAAATTTTGGGTTTCTAGGAATACGTAACTTTATTTATGAAATGCCACGTTTGCATACCTGTTGAGTATGACACAGCATACCATTTAAACACAGACCCAATCGAAATCTAAGTGAGTAGTATTTTACTAATTCGTGCAGATAGAGGCACGCTTGTGTACAGATACTCAATTTTGTTAAAACAGACTTACTTTCGTCGTAAGGTTATCGTGGGTAGTTTTATTTCATTTCTTACAATACAGTGCACAGTTTTCGTAAGGTTTCTTTTAGTGTTAAAACAATACTAAACATGAGAGAGAAATTAATCATCAACGATATATGCGAATTCTCTGCTGTTATCTATAACAGTCTGACAATGCTCATGCAGTTTATTGATTACATGCATGTAGAAAACTTGTTCTGAGTTAAAGCTGTCAAACAAGGTTTGAAGAAGAATAAAATGCCACTACCAGACGACATCTAAAGTAGAAAATACCTTGCTGACTATTTTGGCACGATGGACTCTCCCCATACATAACACAAAAGCTTCGAGACGCATCTGCTGCCTGGCCGTCTTTTAAACGTGAAAAGAACAAAATGACGCAGAAGTTAGCCTTTTTTCCACAAGCGACTATTTTGGGTTGAGAAGTGAAGAGAATTATGTTCAAAGTTCCACTAAATTGTTAACTGCAGGTAACAGCAGAATTGCGTTTAAAAAAAATGTAGTAGCGAATGTAATAGAACACGTGACGTCTTATCAACAGTACGTGACGCTTACCGTTACGCTACTAGCTGTGTCGCAGCTACAGCATCTCTGGAAGTTAACAACAGTTCCTCCAGAACTTCGGCATTCCACAGTGCTGTGAGATAATGCATATGGCCGGATATAGACTTCTGAGAGACAGACAGTTACAGCATTTCTTTGGCACTGCACGATGGTTTCAACAAACAGATAGCGCAATAGAGTAGCTCAAATGGAAAGGAACACTTCCTATTTAAATTTCTGCATCATACACTGTTGGCAGTTCTGTGTAGGTGGCAGCTACGTTATTTTATTTCGGTGATTACAAAATAGAGTCGAATGTATGCACTGGGTAGCCAAGGCAGCTGGTTCATGGCGATTCGGTCAACCAAGTAAATGAATGTACTGAATATCCTGCAAATCACTACAGGGAATCTGTGTGTCAGAATTCTCATCTTGTGTGCCGCAACGGTGTCATGATAGAGAAATCAGTCATAGAGAAAATAGTTTGATGGTCCGTTGGACTGATGGTAGTCTCATATGATGTTGGTCTCAGTTCGATTCCAACTTCCGCCGATATTTTTTTGACAGGGAGAGGCAGATTCTATTCTCTTCTGGCTACGCCAAGTGAAGAAGGTATAACGGCATTGTGGTATGAAAATCACATTAAACATGATATTCCTTCTCTACCAAGTAGACGTTAGGTGGAACCACAATAAAGTAAGGAGTGGTGACATGTAGAAACTCTATCACCAGTAACCTTTCTTATGCTAGTTATTTATTTCTAGTGACGAAACAAACCCTGTGTATGGTCACAGGACACTTATTCCATCTTTTATTTGAGCTTCTGTATGTCGATAAAATTGGTGCTGAACTGGGAATGCAACTCAGACCGCCCTTAACACGGAATTTGATCCCTTCGTGACAATACAGCTCGACTACAACTTGTTGTTTGTCCAAAACTGCAGATTCCTCAACATCTCCACATATTCCGCATGAATGGGTTGGAATCCTGGCACAGCACTACACTTTTCACTATGTATTACCAAGCTCTAGCATGAGAACACCTATCTGCTGGTGGATAATAATTTTTATTTTTAATGCATTTTCATTCGTTGTCAACACTAACGGTATCTGACTTTTTTACTCCCAGTGAGACACAGAACTATTTGCGAGATCACTGTAAGTTCAAGCATGTTATTCCGAGCTGCTCGTGGAGAAATATTCGGTAAGTGTCGTCTCTTTGTGTGTAGTCAACAACGATATGTTTGGGGTTCGATTCTCAGTCAGCACTGAACACTTCGTCATATTATTTCTATTTCAAACATGCTCACATGTCGCTGCTGGTGTAACAAACCCATACTTAACGTTCCTTTTCTCTAGAAAATAACAGCAGTATGTGCCGGGTTGGAGTCCTGGGAAGGAAAATTTAATGTTTCCTCTCGTCATTTCATTTAATACATCTAGCTACTGCCGAGAAAATCCGATATGTCAAAGTTGATTGTGCTTCGATTACAATCCGATTAGGTTCTGGGTTCGAATCCCTGTCCAACACAAAGCTTTACCTCACTGCATTTCAAGTAAGTTACTTGTGAAGTAGCAATATTTAACATCTCTCGTTTTCGTTAACAGGGACAATAGATGCTGGTTAGGAATTCTCGTCCGTTAAAAATGTTACGTTATGTAATTTAAAGTTAATATTTGCTAACTTATACTGTCCAAAAATGAGGTATATCACTCTCTTTATGCCTAGTCAGGAATGACTGATAATTTCCGTCAGCCACGAAATCTTAGCCTGTATGATTGGTTCAAATGGCTCTGAGCACTATGGGACTCTACATCTGAGGTCATCAGTTCCCTAGAACTACTTAAACCTAACTAACCTAAGGACATCACACACATCCATGCCCGAGCTAGGATTCGAACCTGCGACCGTAGCAGTAACGCGGTTCCGGACTGAAGTGCCTAGAACCGCACGGCCACCGCGGCCTAGCCTGCATGACCTGGGTTTGAATCCATATGCAGAACGAGGCGGTTCGTCGTCTCATTTGAAGTTCATACATATTCTCAACTAGCTGCTCGTGAATAACGTAAATTTTTAATGACATTTTGTCTTAAATAACAAGTATGGTATGTTTCTTTGAGGAGGAAATCACGAATACGACGAACTTACTACGTGCATTACCTATCTGACGTAATAATGAGAGTGCTAACATTTCAGGTATGTCATTTATTGCAATAAATGTGAGCTTACAAGCCTGTGATGAGGTGTTCCCTGATATTTTTAGTATCGTGGTATTACTGTACATCTTGAGTTATTGCGATACAGATCAGTGTTTTCTAGTGGTGATTTGTTGGAACCATTTTCAATAGTCAAACGACTGTACCAAGGAGCGATTAGAGGACCTGCTAGACAGCTACGTTATGTAGGTCGCATGGGAATCAGGTGAAATGCAATTCGGGTCGTTTGGATACTTTTGAGCACGACTGTACATTAAATCAGAAGTTAAATATCAAATGTTTTCACCAATAGCGAAATGCTGGAACCGTCATTGACGATTGAACTGTTTTTGCCTGACTGGGATTCGAACCCAGCATCTAGCACCGTTGTTTTCTAGCCAGGAACAGACGATAAAGAGCTATTGTTGGTTCACCTGTAGCGAGATGGGCGCATGTTTAGCTAGACATCAGGCGACGAAAAGTTCTGTGCTGAATGGAATTCAAACCCCGCACATGTGGTCATGAAGAAACTTTAACTATCAAATTCTTTTCCAATAATAGCTAGGAATGGCATGTTTGTACTTTCAGTGATGTGATGGAAAATACTCTGCTGCCTAGAAGTTGAATCCACAACATGTCGTCGTTTGTGATCACAACGAACACAACGTCAAACCCAAATCCGTTTTCACCAGTAGGATGGAGAGGAATGTTTGAACTTGTAAGATGTAAGGAAATGTTTGATCTTGTAATGTTGTGATAAACAGCTCATCATGTGGCTGTGAGTTGAAACGAACACGTTACAGCTGACAACGCACGATGAGACGTTGAAAATGCAATTATTTTTCACCAGTTGTTCGGAGCGCACATGCTAGGGCTTGAAATGAAATAATCAATATTTTGTGCTGATCAGGATTCGAAACCAGACAAGTGCCTTTCGAGGACGCCTAGAAAAGTTTGCAATCTTCGGGAACACAGTGAAATCGAATTCTAATCCCAGTACAGCACCACAATTTTCAACTTCTCAGTTTCAAATAAAGTAAGAGCCTTGTGAACTTACATGGCCATTGGTTCATTTAATGAGATACGTTTTCTAGTTTACGACGGCTTACTGGTGACAGAGTCTCTGCCCTACGGGGTTTCTCCATCTGTCACAGCTCAAACGAATGCCCAGTCGGCAGCGAAGGGATGTTGTCTTTACTGCGGATATTGAACTACGGAGCTTACTGGCGTTCTGCACTTGGCGTTACTAGGGGTGAAGGAGAGCTACTTGTGTGTGTTAAAAATCTACGCCAGACGTGAGATTGGAACCTACACGTTTTACACATCAATACGAGATTAATCCACCAGACCACAGAACTCCCTGCCAAGCACATAATTATGAATTGCAGAGTATTAATTTAGATGTAGATGCAGATGTCAAGGGACGCGTAACAGGAAGGAGGGCGGTATCTGGGAATGGATAGAAGTGCAGGAGTGCAAAATATAAGCGTGTAATGGTTGCAAAGTATTGCTTACTTAGATGTGTGCCACAGTTCGTTTTATCTTAGGACCGAGAAATATGGAAGGACTGTTCTCAGAACGAAGAATGGGTTATAGGGAAGGGGAGATCAAAGAATACCGTTTCATAGGTGGTGAGAGGAATGATAGAGAGTAAAGACAACAACAATTAAAAGAGAAAATGTAGCGTCATTGGAAACCGCTAGATTTGTTTACAAAGTTTTGGGGGGAGTGTAATAGAAGGGCACTTGCGGCGATAGTGTCAGAGAGAGAGAGAGTGTGAGAGAGAATAGAAGAGATATTAACAACGAGGAAACATAAATGTTCAAATGTGTGTGAAATCTTATGGGACTTAACTGCTAAGGTCATCAGTCCCTAATCTTACACAATACTTAACCTAAGTTATCCTAAGGACAAACATACACACCCATGCCCGAGGGAGGTCTCGAACCTCCGCCGGGACCAGCCTCACAGTCCATGACTGCAGCGCCCTTGACCGCTCGGCTAGTCCCGCGCGGCGAGTGAACATAATATGAAATTGTTGGCGTATTGTGTGGAGGACGGAGGGTGTATTCATGGATGGAGGGGAAGAGAGACGTATTTGAAATAACAAAAACTACTGTGACAAGAGTCCATATGCGCTGATTAGTTTGTAAGTATGTAGACAGGGTATAAATGAAATCAAAATAGAATACTTAATAAACTGTATATTCAAAAGAAACCCACTTGAATTAAAAGGGCAACTCAAAGGAAAGCTAACCCATATTTTATCTTTTCTGTTGCCACGCGATCTTCCACTAGCTCCCAATGAGGAAAAATATTAATTATTTTAAGAACTCTAATATTTTGTCCAGAATCCTTCATTATTTTGTACTTCTATCACGCGTCTTGGCATAGAATGTATAAGCCGTCGGACGTAACAGCCTGAAGAAGCAACTTCCTCCCAGGCTTCCAGGACGCAGTCCCAAAGAGCGTCCGCAGTAGTTGGTTGGTTTCGTGGCCAGTTCTCTGTTAATGTTCTGGCGACCTCAGCCCACATGTTTTCCATGGAGTTCATATCAGCCGCCCGTGGCGGCCAGTCCATGACGTTGACGCCAATCGTGGAGAGCCGCTGCTGAGCAAATGCAGACTTGTGAATGGGAGAATGGTCCTCTTCCAATGTGACGTCCCCTTCTGCGTACAGTATCACATTTTCCAATATGTGGGCATACTGCGCGCCGTCCAGAGTTCCTTCTATTCTGTGAAGTATTCCCGCCCCTCTCGCAGAATTCCAACCCCAGCAGGTAACAGATAGCCGGCCACTTCTTCTCGTCGTGGTTACATATTCGCGTTGATGGCGAGGCCCTTACGGCCTGTAAACGATTCGTGGACCGTCGACATTGGTGGAAAACACCTTCTCATCAGTAAAAATGACGTTGTCCCACGACGCCCTCAGATGGAGCTCCGCAAATGCTAGCCGGTATAAAACGTTGTCTTCGCTGAGCTCTTGTTTCACGGCGGATCGTCTTGCATGCAGTTCAGCGTCCCTCAGCCTTCGGCGAATCGTGTCACTGGAGCCGGAGAAGTTGGTCTCCCGCCGCAATTGCTTCGCGTTCAGAAAGGGATTTTCTCTGCTCCTACACTAGGTCCCTGTCTTCGTGCTGTGAGCTCATTCTCTTCCTGCCTGAGCCAGGAGCCCTGTTGGTGGTGCCTCCTCCAAGGCAGATCCTCCACCATCTCGTTGCAGTGGTATGTGGTACGCCATACCGTCTGCCAGCTTCTCTGATGGAACATCCTCCTTCCACAGTGAGAGCGACGACTCTACCTCGGCCGGCCGGAGTGGGCGACCGCTACGGTCGCAGGTTCGCTACGGTCGCAGGTTCGAATCCTGCCTCGGGCATGGATGTGTGTCATGTCCTTAGGTTAGTTAGGTTTAAGTAGTTCTAAGTTCTAGGGGACTAATGACCTCAGCAGTTGAGTCCCATAGTGCTCAGAGCCATTTTTTTTGTTAAAGTCTCATAGTGCTCAGAGCCATTTGAACCATTTTTTGACTCTACCTCGAATAGACCTCTCCCAGTGAGCCATTACGGCAGACAGCCTGATGTGTATTTCTGATTGCCGCTCTTATACTGATTCCAGGAGAGGAGGTAAACATATTTACGTCAAACGGAGCGGCAGAGGCAGAGGCATGTGGCGCAGCCGTGCTGGTTCGTCCCGGGCTGTTGGCCCACCAACGTCACCGCCAGCTCGCTCACTTGCGTCTCGCCTCGGCCAGCCTAGCTCGCCCGTAGCTCGCGGGCCGCATGTCCAAGATCACCCCTTGAAGGATCAAAAGTTACACCTAACCTACCCAAGTCTGTAGAACAAACTAACGCAGCTATAGCTATTATGCTATAACATGTGCAGGCACACCTACAGTTGACGATTTATTCAAATATTTGACGAACAATACTTTCAAAAATACATTCATTTTAATCATAGCTACCACAAAATATTTCACCTAGCTAGCAATAGCATGACGGAGGAAACTATACTTTCTTGTAACCGCTGTGCATTAGATGTAGCCTTAAGAAAACCTGTATTCAACCACGACAACTACGCGGAATGTAACGGTAAACAGGTTTGACGGCAGCTTTTCCAAATAATATTATATACTTAGTATATAACACAAGTTTTGTGCACTTATAACATGTACTCAGTGTCTCTGAAAAAATACGTGCTGCACGACGGAAATTACTTTCTGCTGAGGCACTTCACTTACATCTCAATGATACACGACTACTAGAGAACATTGCTCTTTACGGCAGTCAATCCACTTGTAAAATAACATCATGATATCGCAGATATTAGGCAACACGTTACTAGGGATGAGTAAGGCCTTAAGGTTTGCAACTAAACATGCTATTCCTAGCTACTACTGAATATGAAGTTGATTATTGACGTGTCTTCATAACCATGTGTGCGGCGTTCGACTCTCAGCATAGACGTTTTCGTCACCTTATTTCTAGTTAAACGTGTGCACATCTCGCTGATCGTGAACCAACATTGGACATTTATCGTCTGTTCCTGGTTAGGCAACAACGGCGGTAGGCGCCGGGTTGGAATCCCGGTCAGGCAATACAACTTCAGTCTTCATTTAAGGTGCCAACCCCACTACTGGTGACAAACTGTGATATCTACATTCTGATTTTACGTACTTATTCAACAATCCGATTAGGTGCTGGGTTAGCATCCTTGTCCCCAGCATTACATGATAGCATTTCAATTTTAAACATGTGCATCCTTTATTCCTTGACAATGCAACACTATACAACGTCTTTCGAGGTTAATTACCAAGAAGGTAATTGTCATGTTAGGGTTCCTGCTTTCGTACAAACATTATCGTTTGGTAATTGATACTGGTGCAAACGTCAATATTTGACGTCTCTTTCTACCTAGTGATCGAGTCTCGATAAGGCACAAAGCATTGCTTGGTTAACAATGGCTTTACGTTCTGGGTTTGCATCCAGATCCAAAACGAAGACGTTGCGCATGTCATTTAACGTACAACTTCGTGTACAAGTAACTGTTGATGAGTAATGTGAACAATGATAATACTTGTGATTCGCTGTTAATGTTGGGATTTCCCTAGAGTGGTTGCCGCCGTTAATCACGTTTTCTTTTAACTGCTTAGTATTACATAAAGTTGATGTGAAACCACTCCCCACTGAACGTTGAACGCCATTCAGCATGTGTTGTTTAAACCTTTTGGACAGCAAAGAACTTGTTTCCAATTCCCATACAACTTTATTAATCCATATACTGTCTCAAATATTTAATTGTGCCTAAGGATTACTGAACGATTTATGTGACAAAACTAGTTGTCCCATAACATTTGAAATGTCACTTATTGTAATTAAGTTTAGTTTACAAACGTTAAGGACAGTCTGATCTCTTCTGTACTATCGTGGTGTTACTTTACATCTGGACAGACTGTCATAAAGACTGGTGTTCTCTAGTAGTCTCTAGCGGTACCCATTATGTATCTTACAATGACTGTACTGTGGACGGTTGCGACTATGTGCAACACAGATATGCTACGTTGGTTGCATACATTCAGGTGCAGCCTACGCGTTGGAATTCAGGGGTGACCCACTTTTTTTGCTGTTGAGTGTAAAATATCAGCAATCTGCCTTAGCATTTATATGGCACAGTGAAATTTAATAATAAAAATATCTATGAAAAACAGACTGCAATATCTTTGAAGGTATACGACGTATGTAACAACGGCAACTAGTCAATAAATGAAAGTTTGGAGTCATCTTTCTGCCAAATTCTCGAGCTTTCGCTTGTCCCGCGATCACGTGACATATGCAGGTATTATATTAAAAGATATGTCTCGCCGCTGCAGTTTATTCTCGTGATAGGTATTACAGTCAGTTCCCCACGTTATATTTCGTTCATTAGACATTTACTTTTTCATTAATTTACTTCACTGTTACGTCTGAATGTTAAGCTTAGTAGCAATCATTTTCAATATTGTCTCAAATGTTGGATCATAATCTAGTGAAGCAGTCTGGTAATCATTTGCCATTTTCAAGATCCACATTGTTATCAACATTTCGTGTATGATTTTTTGTCGCTCCTTATACTACGTTTTCGTCCACGTGTTCTTTCGCTTCTTCTTGAAACAAATTAAGTTATAGTAGCAGCAGTCTCAGTCGCTTACAGTTTTGACGAGAAAAATAAATGCTTGATTTTACTGAGCTGTGTTGTTACTACTTACATGACAATGGACAGTTGGCCTAACTTTTTAAAATAATCTTTGAGTATCTGGAAGTCACTTAGGTGTCTCGGCCAAGAACTTTGAAGAAAATCGATGTCATGACGCTCTCAGGCAATCACAGTACAAATTACACTGAAAAGCCAAAGAAACTGGTACACCTGCCTAATATCGTGTAGGGCTCCCGCGAGCTCGCAGAAGTGCTGCAACACGACGCGGCGTGGACTCGACTGATGTCTCGAGTAGTGCTGGAGGAAATTGACACCATGAATTCTGCAGGGATGTCCATAAATCTGTAAGAGTACGACGGGATGCAGCTCTCTTCTGAACGACACGTCGCAAGGCATCCCAGATATGCTCAATGCATGTCTGGGGGGGTTTTGTGGCCAGCGGAAGTGTTTAACTCAGAAGAGTGTTCGTGGAGCCAGTCTGTAGCAATTCTGGACGTTTAGAGTGTCGCATTGTCCTGCTGGAATTGCCCAAGTCCGTAGGAATGTACAATGGACACAAATGGATGTGGGTGGTCAGACAGGTTGATACATACGTGTCACTTGTCAATGTCGTATCCAGGCGAATCAGGGGTCCCATATCACTTCATCTGCACACGTCCTACACCATTACAGGGTTCCACGAACTTGAACGGTCCCCTGCTGACATGCAGGGTCCATGGATTCATGAGGTTGTATCCACATCCGTACATGTCCATCCGGATGATACAATTTGAAACCAGAGTCGTCCGACCAGGCAACATGTTTCCAGTCATCAACAGTCCAATGTCGGTGTTGACGGGCCCAGGCGAGGCGTAAAGCTTTGTGTCGTGCAGGGTACACGAGTGGGCCTTCGGCTCCGAAAGCCCATGTCGATGATGTTTCGTTGAATGGTTCGCACTCTGGCACTTGTTGCTGGCCCAGCATTGAAATCTGCAGAAATTTGCGGAAGGGTTGCACTTCTGTCACGTTGAAAGATTCTCTTCAGTTGGTCCCGTGCTTGCAGGATCTTTTTCCGGCCACAGCGATGTTGGAGATTTGATGTTTTACCTGATTTCTGATATTCACGGTACACTCGTGAAACGGTCGTACGGGAAAATCCCCACTTCATCGCTACCTCGGTGACGCTGTGTCCCATCGCTCGTGCATCGACTATAACACCGCGTTCAAACTCACTTAAACTCGATAAACTGTCACTGTAGCAGGAGTAGGCGTTGCCGACCGCAGCGCCATATTCTGCCTGTTTAAATACCTCTGTATTTGAATATGGATGCCTATAGCAGTTATTTTGGCGCTGCAGTGTATATGCTGCACGGTACCCCTAAAGGCACAGTCCCGATAGCAATGTTCTTCCTTGCCTGGAGCAAGGCCTTCGAGAAACCGGTAATCTTCGTCCACAAGTAATGGACAGAGGTCATTCAAGGCATAAATGTACTACACAAACAGAGGTCGCGATTCTTGAGACCGTTCACCTATTACGTCTGCGAAATACCAGTGATATTGAAAGGCAGTTCCAGATATCTCAAAGACTGTTTCCATGATGAAGAACTGCATCCATATCATCACACGTTAACACCATCAGCCAGAAGCCCGCATTCGGCGAACACAGTTCGAAGAACGGCCTTTGCACCAAGCGGAAGATAACGAAAATTTTCTAAATCACGTGGTGTAGACTGACGAATCTACCTTCACTCGTGAAGTTATTTCCAACCGTGAACGTGGAGCCGGCCGCGGTGGTCTAGTGGTTCTGGCGCTGCAGTCCGGAACCGCGGGACTGCTACGGTCGCAGGTTCGAATCCTGCCTCGGGCATGGGTGTGTGTGATGTCCTTAGGTTAGTTAGGTTTAAGTAGTTCTAAGTTCTAGGGGACTTATGACCGAAGATGTTGAGTCCCATAGTGCTCAGAGCCATTTTTGTGAACGTGGATTTCAGGCACGCTTTGACAGAAACCTGTACGCTGGAATCATGGGAGGAGTGCTTTTTGGCCCTTACATACTGCCAGAGAAATTGAATGCGACCTGTGTCATACGTTTCTTTGTGGAATTGTGGTTGGATGACTAGAAAACGTTCCACTAAGTGTTAGGTGACAGCAGTGGTCTCAGGATGATAGTTCACCGCCACACGTTGGAATGGATGTGCGTAACTAATGTTTCCAGGCAGATTGATTGGTCATGGAGGTCCACTGTTCTGGCCTCCACGTTTCCCAGTCTTTAATACACACGATTTTTATTTTTTGCGACACTTAAAGGAACAGTGTCACAGCACTCTATCCATGGAAGAGCACCACCTACTAGCTAGCAACCACGCCTCTTTGACAAGGACGGATGCAGGTGTGTTGCGTAGGGTCTAGCAAAGTATGATCCAGCGGGTGGCGAAGTGTTTGCAAACGCAATGTGAAGATCTCTAAAGTGAACATTGCTCGTACGTTTATGTAACGACTCTGTGAAGACAAACCTGGACGTCAAACGTACAGAATGTAATTATTGCAAGGATAACAATGTGCAATCTAGTGCAGACTACCTATCCTGTTTTTTGTACTTCATTGGTTGCAGACGATGTTACTGCATCCACTGTTATTTTCTGTTAGTTTTATTTGCGTCATGGGCGAAACAAAGTGGCGTTTACGTCTGTAAGAAGTAAATGTTGTCTTAATGTTTAAATTAAGGTAACTCTAACAAAATGAAATGCACAACATACCGCACTGCGGAGGTGTAAATTGTGTACAATTTGATGCTTTAACTGGTAAAAAAAGGTTTGGCGCGAACGCGACTCGAACATCGTGTCGGGTCTGCGTATCTTTCCCCACCGGCCGCATTGCTTCTTCTTTTTTTCTCTTTTTCTTGTAGCGGCAGGAAAGGACGAACACAGACACAGTCAGCTTCAGGGGGGTAGAGACAAGGAAGGCAGAGGTCGAATCCCGAGGCCTGGCCACGTTGCCTCCCCCAACCTGTCACCTCCCCACCCATCCCGCCTGTCACTGTACTGGTCCTACACATGGTACTGGCCTTTTTCTTACCCTTTTTCTTTGTTTATTTTTTTTATTGAAACTTTACAGCATGCTACTCAGAAAGGAAAGAAATAAAATTGCACTTTATTCTCCACAATTTCTGCCACTTAGAAAAGAAAAAAAATCACTTCCAGTTGTGGCCTGCAACAATTTGTATTTTTTTAATAACTAATCAAAAAGGAAACAAGACAAAAAACAGGGCCACAAAAATGAAATAAACTTTCTGACTATACTCCTTTAGAGGGACTAAGACGAAAATACGAAGAGTGCCTGTTTATTAAAAATCTTCCCTCTCTTTTTTTTTCTTTTTTTTTTTTTTGGCAGGTTTATGCAAAGCACGGCAGCAATAATGATACATTCGAACAGAAAACGGATTCTACACTTTATCCAACTCCTTGACGACTAAATATCAGATACAGCATATTCGCAAAAAGCTCACACTAGCTTGGCATCCTTTGCCATGTCCAGTTAGTAGCGTTATCAGTCGGACCTGATCCGTGGAAGGATGTCCCGTCTTTTTGGTAAGTAAAACAATTTTTCCGACTTTAAAGGAGGGCATAATGTGTATCCCTTGCACCACATCATACACCATAGATGCTATCGTATCTCCTACCAGTGGCCAAAATCAAACATAAATTCTCTGGTAAACCCATTCAAATAAGGCGATTTGTGGAAAGGAGAGCTAAGTACAACGTCAGAACTTCATCACGGTGGAAAGCTGCCAAAAACTCTTTTTGGAAAGCTGGCTTAACTACACTGTAAAGGCGGGGGGGGGGAGGGGGGGGGAAGTAAAATCGGCAGACGGTATACCGTCTGATGCCACTCCAGTGTAAAGTTCGGAAATATAGTGGGAAAGTTCACGCATTGTATAACGTTGAGGGTGACCACTCACGTCCATCTGTAGAACGAATGATAGCAAGACATGTGCTTTGAGATCGCGTTCGAAGGTGAATTAGATAATACAGTGACGCCAACTCATCATGGAGAATCGAAAGTGGTTGGGGTCGCAAAGGAAAACAATCTACTTGCAGTCTTTTTAGTTGCAGGAGTCTCGCCTTTACACGGCTGAACTTCCATAACTCTTAAAGGTGCATCACGAGCACCGTCATAATGGCCACGAAGGACGGCATAACAAAATTCCCAACTCGTCCTCCTCGCATCCGCTTTAGAGCGCTAAAGCGCATGAGTGCAGTGCGAAGTCTAGGTTTGGCAGTGACTACACACCGTTCCATAACTGACGGATAACGCATTTGGGAACGGATTGCCTGCCCCAACACTACAGCAATGATATCGTCCAGGGAGAGACCCGACAGATGTAAAATACTTAGCTTGCAAACGGGGCGTGAAAGATGTACCAGCTGCAGGACGTGGTTAAGAGTCATCGAAACAGCTGGCAGGAATTAAGACGATTGACAATAGTTGGTTACATACATGACGAAGAGCTCCCATACTCCAAGGAGCATAGTGGACGATGAGGGAGACCTTCAGCGCTGTACTAGGCAAGGTCCTAGCGGAGGTGGTTTGCCATTGCCTTCCTCCGACTGTAATTGGGATGAATGACGATGATAAAGACGACACAACAACACCCAGTCATTTCGAGGCAGGAAAAAATCCCTAACCCTGCCGGGAATCGAACCTGGGTCCCCGTGCGCGGGAAGCGAGAACGCTACCAGAAGACCACGAGCTGCAGACGGTTACATAGAGAAGCAGACAAATAAACACGGTCCAGTCGCTGTAAAATACGTAAAACACACTGATGTGGGATATCTGCATATCCAAGCATCCTGTAGACTCCACGACGCCAGCGTATCATTAAATTCACTACAATAGTTATAGTTGGGAGTCTGATCTACAGGATCCACATCAAAAGGTTTCGCAGATTTTGAAGAAGTAAATAAATAGCATCGTCCTTATAGAAACGCTAGCGATCATATTTATGACAAGGTCCAGGTGGAGCACAAAGAAAAATTAAGGCGAGGTCATAAGAACGACACATTATACGCCGACCACCATCCAGAGTATCAAAATCTGTCAACAGAATGCCGTCACTATACAGCGCGGCCATGCCAGTAGAACGTTCTGGCGAAACATTAAGAAACATGGAACACCCAGGGAGACGAGCCACATCAAATCACACTTCTTGAAAACACAATATATCTACTTGGGGATCATAAATAAACTGTCGTAACGAAGCCAGACGTAACGGAGAGCTTATCCTGTTAACATTTAGGGCAAGAAACGTATACGCCTTAATTAGTTAACAATGTAAGGCATGGAAGCAGAACTGGAAAAAAAAATTAAAGGCATCACGTCCCGCTCTCCACAGCACCGACAGACGGCTTAGACGATGGTACAGGTTTTGAGCCCCCCCCCCCACCGGAAGGTCCACATTTCATGCTTTGTTTCTTTCGTTGCGACGCTGGACGCTCAGGTTGAAAACATTGTTTCACACAACTCCGTGACAACATCTTGACGCGCACGGGTAGAGGGCTCATCATAATTCGCTCCAGGGAGGGAGGCGTCTCAACTCCAGCCAACGGAAGGCGAGAACCACAACCGGCAGCGGTTAACATCATTTCAGATAGTGCAGCGTCTGTAGCTGTGTTCATCATCTCGCTACTGGAAGGGAATCCGCGGCAATCTACTGTTCCATCGTATCATACTCAGGAAGGGATCGCATTTCACTAGAGTACTGATAAGGCAGAACAGCAGTAAGAGACGAGTGTAAGTTCTAGCTCATTTGGCTCAGTCCTGGCTCACGTCAGGACCGACCCAAGTTTCCTAGAACCTACACTCGCCTCCTACTGTAAGCCAATTTTTTAGATATAACTACATAATTTTACTTGAAAATTTCTATTTTTTACCAAATTATTTAGAAAATCACCAAAAATGAAAATTTTTTATTACGTTCACTTACTATAAAACAATTACTTTTTCAAACAAAAGGTGAACGTAAGAAAATAAATTTAATATATTTTTTTATAAAAGATGTAATTAGGAAAAAATTTATTCATTCACACAAAAAAATTCATATTAAAATTTTCTTGGTTCACAAGTTTAATGCATTTTTATTATAAAGATGAAAGCAAGTAAATAAATAAAAACCGTTGAAATAAAATTTTTTCGGGCTTCCAGCCGCGTCAGGTGGTTAAAATCCCACGAGCTTTCGACCAAGCTCTCCTCAGTCATTGTCAAGTGGTAAAACTGAGTGCTGTGTCGCCGTGGCCGCGATGTTATATAGCCGAACTGCTGGCCGTGACGTCCCTAGTGCTCTCAAATGGTTCAAATGGCTCTGAGCAATATGGGACGTAACATCAGAGGTCATCAGTCCCCTAGAACTTAGAACTACTTAAACCTAACTAACCTAAGGACATCACACACATCCATGCCCGAGGCAGGATTCGAACCTGCGACCGTAGCAGTCGCGCGGTTCCAGACTGAAGCGCCTAGAACCACTTGGCCACCGCGGCCGGCCACTAGTGCTCTCTTCCTCGCCATATATGGTAATGTTTTTATCCCGCGTCCGTTGCGCCCATTTTAACCTAGCGATGGCCGGGTCCCAGGCTGTGCTGAGCTGCAAACCGCCGTCCTTGTTGATGATGTTTTCAGAGGGTTTCATTTCAATAGCTTCTTTTCTGACGCTATCCCAAAATCCCTTCGTCCTCATAGTGACAGATGTTTCGTCGAATAGAATTCGGTGTCCATTTTCTAAGGCGTGTTCTGCCACGGCTGATTTTTCTAGATAGCGTAGGCGTAAGCACCTCTCGTGTTCAGTCCGACGTTGCTCCACATTGCGTGCTGTTTGGCCGACGTAGTAACAGCCACTCTGACATGGTATCTTGTACACTCCAGGAGTACTAAGCCCTAGATCGTCCTTCACAGGCCTCATGAGCTGTAGAATTTTTGCTGGGTGCCTGAACACCGATGAAACGTTATATCTCTTCAGGAGCCGGCTAATCTTTCCCGACACTGTACCACAGAAAGGTAAAAACACAAGTTTCTTGCTTTCTTCTTTGGTGGTGTTCTCTGTTGGTGTGTTTCTCGCGTGTCACATCAGACGCGTGTCAGATGCTGAAAGTCTGCCACTAGAACTGAGCCACCTCCGAAAAGTCTTCCGGGAAAATGGGTACAGCCATGGACAGGTGTCACAGGCTGTATATGGTGTGACACGCAAGGTGGAGGAGAGAACGCAGATGCAGCATTCATTTCAACAAAATTAGAACCAGCGTCGTCATCGCAGGTGAAATAAGAACCTAAATTATCATCAGTTTTCAAAGCATCATCAATGGAAGGAGCACCTTCCATCACCACCTACTGGGAGAGGCGAGTGTGGGGAGGAGTCACTTCAAAATCTTAGCTCGCCGAGTTTAAATTGTGCTACCAGTTCTTGCGCCTTAAACGGCAACAGGGGCCACATCTGAACGTGTCTATAACAAAGTTGTACAAATTCCGTTTCTAACGTGCCTGTGCTTGCCTGTTAGCAAGGCAGGCAAGCTGCCGCACCTAATCAGCAGATTGCCAGGCTGCTCTACTCCCATACAAGCCAAGTTACGCCCAACCCCAGCAGGTTACAGGAATCTTGCTTGCCTGCCCGTCTTCCGGCTCTGCTACGCTACGTAGCACTTTATTTTGTTCACTTTCTTTGTAGAGTTATGAGTAAAGTTCTTCAGTTCATTAAAGGTTTTTTTTTTTCACTCGAGTATCACAAAATGGGACTCAACAAATATATATTCACTTTGGATAATTGTAGGCCAGAAAATGGTGGATTTTATTTGTTCTTTTTTTCCCTTTTCAGCGTATTTCCAGCTTACTTCTTTATTTCGATATGAACTGTTCTCTATGCAACCTCACCCTCTTTCGACTAGTACTGGCTACTCTCATCAGGTCATCTCTAAAACATGTTTTCTGTAGTAAACAGAATCATCTCTGAAAGTCGAGATCCTATGGATTTAGAACCTGCAGATGTCTATTATACTTCAATACCAACTAAAATAAGGCTTTGGAAGACTGTTTCCTGTAACCTAAGTGTGCACCAGTCAAATATGACCCCAGTTATACCAAATTTAATTATATTTTCCAGTATGTGTACTGTGTGTTCGCCTAATTAATTCTAAGCGGTCAAACTGGTTCATTCTAAATTCCCCACGCATTTTAGCACACAGGAAGGCCCTTCTTGATATTATGTTAATCTAAAAAGTGTATGTATGGTGAATAAACTTGTATTTCATGCTAAGCTTTTACCGCACTACGTTGCATACTACCAGAATGCAATTTTTAATATCCACATTGCCATATTTTTTTCCTATTTCAGTCAATGTTCACTCTAAATTTAGAAAGCCTGTATATTGCTGAATGCCCCCAAGTCCTTAGCACACATGCCTGCCATTAAGTCTTCTTCCTCTTTCAGAACATTCATAGAGAGACGAGACTGATTATCAAATTTACATACATGTCGTACCATATTCGCGGTTCCCGAGAGAGCGTTTAGCAACATTTTACAGATTTTGCATTGCGTGACATCTACCGATCTATGTGAAGCTGCCTCATAAATACACATAAAACTTTTCCGCTCACTTTCGTGACTGGAATATATTCTTAATTTCTCTTCAGTCTCCTTTAATTTTGCTTTGTTAATATTGCTGCTCCAATCGTTATGATAAATGAACTGCAGTGAAACAACCTACGCAAACATATACCTGGCTACTCACGTTCGACTGACGGCGCAACCTGTTGCCAGGTTAGGTTGAAAATTGTTGTGTCTAGGAATCTTGCATAGTCGGATCGCTAGACAAACAATCCGACAATTCGTATTAATGAGTTCTAGTATAACAAGACAAATATAAATACTTAACCTTGATTACACAGATGTGTCGCAAGCAAAAGACGACATACAAAATAATCAGACTTCTTCAGAATAGACAAACACAAGTCTGTGCTACGTAGAGATTGGCTACGATGTGTCGGCTAACGAAGTGGCTAATGTTGAAACTGCTATCGAAGTGGGGCTGCCACCAGTCGAGCGCGGCGGTTATGTTGTCTTCACCTAGGGGCCACTGCTGTCGCGTTGTCGTCCTGGAGGGAGGTCTGTGAGGACAGTGAGAGGTCTCACAGCCTCCTCTTTACTGTCCGGCGCTAACTTTACGCCGTAACAAAAATGAACACTGAATCGTAGTGAATTTGTAACATAGATTTATTCGTACAAAATGTTTGTTTCAGAAGTAGAGAGTGTTGCATAAATGTCGGTTACTCTTCACACGTTTCAATCATAACAAGAAAAATGTTCAGTTTTGTGCTTTCTGATAGAGAAGCCATATTTAGAATATTTTCAAGTATCATCGTCGCCACTTCCACAAAGCTCTTAACGGCAGTGAAAGCAAACGATACACTTAGTCCAGGTCTCTTTAGGGCTATCATTTGATCACTGTATGACGCACGAACTGTACTGCTCGTGCTGTTCATATTCAATCAGAGTCTTCGCCACCATCGCCTTGCTGGTTTGTGACTCCCGGTTCTTTCTTACGGCGAGCTTCCTTTTGATACCCCCAGATGCTGAAAGTCCATCAGATGCATCACATGAAGCTCCTTGAGTGGGTTTTGTTGAAGGTGGTGCCTTTTCCTGTGGTCTTCGTACTTGCTTTCTTTTTCCCTTTAGCCAGCAGCTGCCCCTAAGCCTTTTTAAAAGGAGATGACGTCAACATTGCTGCTTTATCTACTCTTGGTATTGGGTTTGATGATGGGACCAGAGCAGATGAGCTGACTTTAAAAGTAGAAGCGCTGTTTCTTCCATTCCAGTAACTGTAGTTAACAATGGCCGTGCTATAGCTGCTGAGGTCTTGTCAGTATGAGCTGCAGATTGCGGAGGAGGAAAATCCATGGATGAAAAAAAAAAAAAAAATCGGAGGCCCACAAGGATCGACCCCACATGTTTTTGAAACAATTTACAGCCACTGTTATTGTTGCGGCTCTGCATTACGCCCAACCCATCAATGGCCCAACGTCTTTGTCTCTCAGACAATCGAAAAGTGCCATTTGGAATAAAACACTGAACATTTCTTTGTATAAACTAACGCCAAATTCCTGGTACCCAATATAGTCTACCCTATTACTACCCGCTATTAGAGACCATCTCTTAGGTTTGTGTAGGCACCACCTAAGCTTTAAGGGAGCGGTGGACTACACTTTTATCTGCTCGATAAGAAAGAAAGTGTTTCAGACTGCTGGCTCAAACGAAATATTTTGGAAGTACCCCTTACTTGGCTTGAGGAAGGACTTTCAACTGAATGTAAAAGTATTTATTTTGGCCACAATGCAAGAATAACTGTTGCGAACTAAAATCGCTGTAGCATATCAGAATGACCATCGCTACTGACTGACGAAGCGACCTAACGTGTGTAGCATCTAGCAAAGGAGATATTCGAATACTCAGAATTAGGCAGCCAGCCGAAATATGGGCAGTTTACCCCAGTATTTTGTGAAAAGATGTTTCCTTGTTAGCAAGGAGTGGACTACGAAATGTGTAGACGAGAACTCGAGGTATTTACTTGCAGTCAGTCGATGCAGGGAGTAGGTATTGTAATGACATACGGGCAGGATGTGTTGTTTAATTAGAGATAACAATAATAATTTCGAGGAAAAACAGGCATTTTTTGTGGTGAAGGTCGAAAGGCGTTATGTCGATGAGAAAATTGTAGCAGTGGGTCGGAGGAAGGAGTTTGAATAGACAGAGGCAAGTGGAACGCAAAAGTTGCCAGAAAGCTACCACTGCAGCATTGTCGCAATAAAATACTAAGTTTTACAAAGAGACGGGGGTTTTGACATTATCACCTAGGAAGAGAAGATCCAAGCGGGGAAGACTGCAAGAAAGGAGACAGCAAGAAAGAAGATCCCGACTGTAAAATTCGGCGGTGGATCAACACTGGAAAACAGAAGAACCAAGACAACGAAAGTATCAGAAACAGCCTGTCATCACCAAAAAATGCAAGTATAAGGCAAATTCACTGTGACAGTACACTGAACAGTTCTCACCTCCATTTTGGTTGAAGAGAGACATGAATTCACAGAGGTAATATCGACATTGTTATGAAAAGTGACTTATTAGGGATCTTTCATGTTTAGAGAATTTGGACTGTGAGGAGACTGTTACAAAATTAGCTGTTTGTGAGGATCAAAGCACATGTCACCGGAAAAGTGGGAGTTAATAATAAAAATGACTTCTTATTATTGAAATACACCGCTAAGTGAACACCCTTTGTTGTACATAAAACAGTGTCTGCATCTTAGCTACCACAACATCCCAGTCCAGCATACTTTTCAGTAGCTGTTACATGATTATTCAGTGAATTACTCATGGCAAGATGGTGAACCAGAGCGACAGCGAGAGTCAATAACATTTCTTCACCTTAATTTGTTCGTTTACAAACCACCTTATCGCATCCACTGATAACGTTTGACGAGCTACGGCTCCAGCTATCGTCAACTGCTTCAGGACACCTCAGGTGAGCAAGCCGGTGATACATATATTGATGATGGGCTTTATTGCTGCTTCTCAGTAATTATCTTGCAGCAAACTTTCTGTGCGAGCATTAAGTGAAGCTAGAAAAATGTAAAAGATACTGAAGATTAGATACTGTTATTAAAAAGGACAATAGTTTGAACAAATATGTCTTATTTTCAACCAATTGCAAATTTCTCTAACAGTTAAATGTTATTGTCATACCATTAAAGATGACAGTGAAAACAAATAGTAAGTCAGGGCATTGTAGACTAGGAGGCCCCATTCGCCGAAGTTCGACCGCCGAGTACAAGCCTTACTTCAGTCGAAGCGACATTGGGCGACCTGCGTGTTGGTGATAAGGATCAAATGATGAGCAGAACAACACAACACCCGAAAATCCACGATCCAGCGGGTAAGCGAACCCGGGCCCTCAGCATTGGAGGCAAGCACGCTACCACTTTCTTTTTCTTTTTTTTTCATTTTGTCGTTATAGTTCATTCTATTTGTTTGTGTTGGACTTCCCATGACACTTGTTTATGTTCATTGTCGATCCATTCACTCAGTATTTTTATTACAGAGGGCAGCTAACCTCTGACCCTCTACTCAGATAAGCAGGCGGACATGGAAACAGAATTGTTTGTAGATAGAATTCGAAATAGATTATAATTGTCTTAATCTGGTTAGAGTGGGTAATTTTCAAGATTTGAAGCAGTTTCTTACAAGAGTTTCATTTCACATAATTTAGGTCCACATACGAGTTGTTTGAGAAAAGTAATGAGGCTGCCAACTCTGCGAGCGATCTGGCAACGCTGTGTTGTTCTACTTGAGTAAACCGGTGTGTTCATCCCTTCCAGGTGTTCACACCGAGTTTCAGCTCCGCACAGCCATCACGCCATTTTTGAGAGCGCTGTCAGTGAAGTTGTGTTTTTGTTGTGTGTTACGGAAACGGAACAGAGGAATTTAGAGCAACGTTATATCACCAAGCTTTATGTTAAACGTGGGGAATGCGTGAGCATGACCTTCGAAAAGTTGAAACAGGTCTATGGGAACATTCCTTATCGACAGCCCCAGTTTTTCGCTGGCACAAAAAGTTTTTGTAATGCCGAGAACAGGTTGAAGATGAAACTCACTCAGGGAAACCTTCAACTTCAAAAACCGTCGGAAACGCGTGAGGTCAAACAGACGTTTAACAATAAGGATAATGAGTGACCTGTTAAACACTTTCAACGTACATCAAATTCTGATCGAAGTTTTGCGCATGCTAAAGGTCTGTGCCGAAAAATATCGCAACTAAGCAGGACGATAGCGTGCGTTTGTCTTCTTGAGAGGACTGCCAATGACCACGAGTGGTTCAGTCATGTGCCCACACGTGACGAATCCTGGATTTTTTAGTACGATCCTCAGACAAACCGACGAAGTGAGGAGTGGTACATTGAGACATCTGATCGACTGAAGAAATCTCGACTGGGCAATCAAAGATCATAACAATGCTGATTTGTCTTTTTTGACAGTAGAGATATCGTGCATAAAGAATTTGTTCCTCCAGGACAAACTTTCAACCAAATGTTTTACGAAGATCTCTTCAAACGCTCAGTGAAACTCTAAATCGAGTGAGATCGGACATTGCAGACAAGTGGATGATGCACCATGACAATGCTCCGTATCACATGTTCACTTCCATCAATTTTTAACCTCAATAGGCATTCGTGTTGTTCCACAACCCTTCTGTTCACCTGACTTGAGTCCTTCTGACTATTTTTCTTTTCCTGAAATTTAGAAACTTTCGAATGTACGTTATTTCGGGACTCTGGAGAACATTCAAAAGAATGTGACCAACATGTTAAGGGCCCTACCAGTTGAAGCCTTTCAGCGCTGCTACCAAGCTGACTCTGCCGGTGTATAGTTTCGGGTTGTCTGCTTTGAAGGAGACAATATTGTTGTTTGAAAAGAATAAAAACTTTGGTAGATAAAAAAATCAGTCTTATTACATTCCTCACACACACTGCGTATTTCACGAAAACTGACTGATATGCTCCCATATCCTACAACGGAAACCTCGTAACACATACATCATACTACTTTTTCTTTCTTATTTTTAATTTTACATAAAAGTGGCTGACTAGTTTCAATAATTCACAAAACTGATACACTATCCCATAACATACATACGACTGGCTGGCTAAATATCTTGAAGAATAATAATGCTAACAATCTCACATATCTTAATACATTTATTTTGAGTTTATCATTAACTACAAAGGCAGTGTGTACTGCTAAATGGACACTGAGGGAAATGAATTTGCGCAACGCATCTTTCCAGAAGAAAATGCATCCGTTGGGCTCCTGAGGCAGTAATTCCGGTAGGGATGACAGAAGAACCAAAACATTATCTTTTTAAAAACGTAAGGACCTGTTGCAAAGAAAAACAAAAGACATCCCATTTCCTGAAGTCGATCTACAACCTGAACTAGCACCTGAAGTCAGTGACAATGGGAATCGTGAGAAGAACTTTAGCAGCCACATACACTCCTGGAAATGGAAAAAAGAACACATTGACACCGGTGTGTCAGACCCACCATACTTGCTCCGGACACTGCGAGAGGGCTGTACAAGCAATGATCACACGCACGGCACAGCGGACACACCAGGAACCGCGGTGATGGCCGTCGAATGGCGCTAGCTGCGCAGCATTTGTGCACCGCCGCCGTCAGTGTCAGCCAGTTTGCAGTGGCATACGGAGCTCCATCGCAGTCCTTAACACTGGTAGCATGCCGCGACAGCGTGGACGTCAACCGTATGTGCAGTTGACGGACTTTGAGCGAGGGCGTATAGTGGGCATGCGGGAGACCGGGTGGACGTACCGCCGAATTGCTCAACACGTGGGGCGTGAGGTCTCCACAGTACATCGATGTTGTCGCCAGTGGTCGGCGGAAGGTGCACGTGCCCGTCGACCTGGGACCGGACCGCAGCGACGCACGGATGCACGCCAAGACCGTAGGATCCTACGCAGTGCCGTAGGGGACCGCACCGCCACTTCCCAGCAAATTAGGGACACTGTTGCTCCTGGGGTATCGGCGAGGACCATTCGCAACCGTCTCCATGAAGCTGGGCTACGGTCCCGCACACCGTTAGGCCGTCTTCCGCGCACGCCCCAACATCGTGCAGCCCACCTCCAGTGGTGTCGCGACAGGCGTGAATGGAGGGACGAATGGAGACGTGTCGTCTTCAGCGATGAGAGTCGCTTCTGCCTTGGTGCCAATGATGGTCGTATGCGTGTTTGGCGCCGTGCAGGTGAGCGCCACAATCAGGACTGCATACGACCGAGGCACACAGGGCCAACACCCGGCATCATGGTGTGGGGAGCGATCTCCTACACTGGCCGTACACCACTGGTGATCGTCGAGGGGACACTGAATAGTGCACGGTACATCCAAACCGTCATCGAACCCATCGTTCTACCATTCCTAGACCGGCAAGGGAACTTGCTGTTCCAACAGGACAATGCACGTCCGCATGTATCCCGTGCCACCCAACGTGCTCTAGAAGGTGTACGTCAACTACCCTGGCCAGCAAGATCTCCGGATCTGTCCCCCATTGAGCATGTTTGGGACTGGATGAAGCGTCGTCTCACGCGGTCTGCACGTCCAGCACGAACGCTGGTCCAACTGAGGCGCCAGGTGGAAATGGCATGGCAAGCCGTTCCACAGGACTACATCCAGCATCTCTACGATCGTCTCCATGGGAGAATAGCAGCCTGCATTGCTGCGAAAGGTGGATATACACTGTACTAGTGCCGACATTGTGCATGCTCTGTTGCCTGTGTCAATGTGCCTGTGGTTCTGTCAGTGTGATCATGTGATGTATCTGACCCCAGGAATGTGTCAATAAAGTTTCCCCTTCCTGGGACAATGAATTCACGGTGTTCTTATTTCAATTTCCAGGAGTGTATTTTAGAACCAAAGAACAAGAGGCGAAAATACTGCTTGTAAACAATCTTGAGCGCCTTCAGAAAAAAATACACTACTGGCAATTAAAATTGCTACACCACGAAGATGATGTGCTACAGACGCGAAATTTAACCGACAGGAAGAAGATGCTGTGATACGCAAATGATTAGCTTTTCAGAGTATTCACAAAAGGTTGGCGCTGGTGGCGTCACCTACAACGTGCTGACATGAGGAAAGTTTCCAACCGATATCTCATACATAAACAGCAGTTGACCGGCGATGCTTGGTGAAACGATGTTGTGATGCCTCGTGTAAAGAGGAGAAATGCGTACCATCATGTTTCCGACTTTTATAAAGGTCGGATTGTAGCCTATCGCGATTGCGGTTTATCGTATCGCGACATTGTTGCTCGAGTTGGTCGAGATCCAATGACTGTTAGCAGAATATGGAATCGGTGGGTTCATGAGGGTAATACGGAACGCCGTACTGGATCCCAACGGCCTCGTATCACTAGCAGTCGTGATGACAGGCATCTTATCCGCATGGCTGTAACGGATCGTGCAGCCACGTCTCGGTCCCTGAGTCGACAGATAGGGACTTTTGCGAGACCACAACCATCTGCACGAACAGTTCGACGACGTTGGCAGCAGCATGGACTATCAGCTCGGAGACCATGGCTGCGCTTACGCTTGACGCTGCATCACAGATAGGAGCGCCTGCGATGGTGTACTCAACGACGAACCTGGGTGCACGAATGGCAAAACGTCGTTTTTTCTGATGAATCCAGGTTCTGTTTATAGCATCATGATGGTCGCATCCGTGTTTGGCGACATCGCGGTGAAAGGACATTGGAAGCGTGTACTCGTCGTCGCCATACTGGCGTATCACCCGGCGTGATGGTATGGGGTGGCATTGGTTGCACGTCTCGGTCACTTCTTGTTCGCATTGACGGCACTTTGAGCAGTGGACGTTACATTTCACATGTGTTACGATCCGTGGCTCCACCCTTCATCAAGCCGGCTCGGGTGGTCGAGCGGTTCTAGGCACTACTGTCTGGAACCGCGCGACCTCTACGGTCGCAGGTTCGAATCCTGCCTCGGGCATGGATGTGTGTGATGTCCTTAGGTTGATAAGGTTTAAGTAGTTCTAAGTTCTAGGGGACTGATGACCTCAGAAAATAAGTCCCATAGTGCTCAGAGCCATTTGATTTATACCCTTCATTCGATCCCTGCGAAACCCAACATTTCAGCAGGATAATGCACGACCGCATGTTGCAGGTCCTGTACGTGCCTTTCTGGATACAGAAAATGTTCGACTGCTGCCCTGCCCAGCACATTCTCCAGATCTCTCACCAACTGAAAACGTCTGGTCAATGGTGGCCGAGCAACTGGCTCGTCACAATACACCAGTCACTACTCTTGATGAACTGTGATATCATGTTGATGCTGTATGGGCATCTGTACCTGTACACGTCATCCAAGCTCTGTTTGACTCAATGCCCAGGCGTATCAAGGCCATTATTATGGCCAGAGGTGGTTGTTCTAGGTACTGATTTCTCAGGATCTATGCACCCAAATTGCGTGAAAATGTAATCACATGTCAGTTCTAGTATAATATATTTGTCCAATGGATACCCGTTTATCGTCTGCATTTCTTCTTGGTGTAGCAATTTTAATGGCCAATAGTGTATTTTACAAGTGGAAAATCAAATCCTTTGGCCACTATAAAATATGGGTCCTCAGTAATTTATTTTAATGGTTTTGTGAGTTCAAAATTTTAACAGGTAATGGCTTCAGATTCAACAACGAGCAAAAATACCAATATTTTGCGAAGAAAAAGCTGTGCTGGGTATGCTAATTTTTGTTAATTTGCGGCCAGAGTTGTTTTTAAATTTTTGTAAGTGCAATGTGCTGCTCGTCTGAAGGCGTTAACCACTTAATGGGTAACGTTAACTTGAAAAGATCTGTACAGTTCAACATAGGATATTTAAAGGGTAATATGTATGCAGCATTTGTTCTTCAATATGTCAAATTGATGGTAATAAAGCGAAACTTTAAAATACATTATTTAAAATATGTATGCAACGTGTTATAACTCATTCAAATTTACAGATTGTTTAGAATCTATTGCTGCACGTAAAAATTACAATAGCTCAAAATTCGAAATTATCGACCAGAGTTTCCTTTTCGCTCTCCGTAATATAGTTTCAAGCTTCACGACTCGTAAAAATTTTTGGAAGAAATTCCTAACTCGACCCCCCCCCACCACCCTCCCCCAATATTTCCGTATGTAAAACATTTGTTCCAATCCCGGATCGCGGCGATCTGGGCTGAAAATCTCCAAGCTGTGTAATGGGTCGAGTTCTCAGGACGTTCGACCTCTCCATTAGGGTTAAGAAATTTTAAAAAAAAGAAAAGAAAAACATCTCGCAAGCTGCTTCTCCCTTCACATTACATCTTTAGATTCGAATAGAACTCTTCTCAAAACTTGCTAGAACAGGAGCTTTCACTTTACTCATCTCTTTTATTACCACGTTTTGCAAAGGCATAAAAGCGTGAATATAATTAATTATCCTAACCCATTTTCTTACAGGCCCACATATACTATTCGATTCAGATGCGCGAATAAATTACGGAATCAGCCATTTATTTCCTCCAAACTGCGCTGACACGAAAAAAAGGCAAAAAGGAAAAACAGGCGGATTCATTACTGCGTGATGTTCAGACTCTGTCCCGACTTCGTTTCTGGCAGTTGTTGTCTGCACAGAGCCCGCCGTCGTAAAACTGAAAACTACTGTCAGGCCCCTGTAAAGTGTTTTATGGCGCGCTGCCTGAGCAATTATTGCTAATGGAAGCCGTAACGCAACGCAATAAAGACTGGCTCGTGATTGAACAGTAGATAGCGACTCCGTTCGACTATGAATGATTTCACGACGTTCGCTTGTCCAAAGTGATTTTCCCTCTCTAAAGATACGCGCCAGGAGCCGGGGTGCTGTGGAGAAGATAATGGACTTGTTTTCGAGAGAAACAGACCGCGAGTGCCCGTCTTGCCACCCTTAATCAGATGTAAAGTAGCTGACGTTGATAACCCAAGACCTCGGAGGTGGTCGACTCGAATCCTGATGATGGAGGACGTATTATTCACCGCCAGTATTTGTAGGTAAGTGGGAACACAAGCAATCACGTAAAGTTCCCAACTGCCGGCCGCGGTGGCCGAGCGGTTCTGGGCGCTTCAGTCCGGAACCACGTGGCTGTTACGGTCGCAGGTTCGAATCCTGCTTCGGGTATGGATGTGTGTGATGTCCTTTGGTTAGTTAGGTTTAAGTAGTTCTAAGTCAAGGAGACTGATGACCTCAGATGTTAAGTCCCATTGTGCTTAGAGCCATTTGAACCATTATTTGAAAGTTCCCAAGTGCCTGACTTCGAGCCGGTGTCCACGACTCTATTAGATTCCAAAATTCAGTGTCTCACCGAGGGAGTAGGTGTGAGACTGAAACTTCCTGGCAGATTAAAACTGTGTGCCGGACCGAGACTCGAACTTGGGAGTTCGAATCTCGGTGCGGCATACAGTTTTAATCTGCCAGGAAGTTTCATATCAGCGCACACTCCGCTGTAGAGTGAAAATTTCACTCTAGAAACATCCCCCAGTCTGTGGCTAAGCCATGTCTCCGCAATATCCTTTCTTTCAGGAGTGCTAGTTCTGCAACGTTCGCAGGAGAGCTTCTGTAAAGTTTGGAAGGTAGGAGACGAGGTACTGGCAGAAGTAAAGCTATGAGGACGGGGCGTGAGTCGTGCTTGGGTAGCTCAGTTGGTAGAGCACTTGCCCGCGTAAGGCAAAGGTCCCGAGTTCGAGTCTCGGTCCGGCACACAGTTTTAATCTGCCAGGAAGTTTCATATCAGCGCACACCCCGCTGTAGAGTGAAAATTTCATTCTAGGTGTGACACTGTTGAGGATGACCCGTCCGTCGAATGTTGAACCTAAGCTCGGCAAACCCCTTACGCCGTCGGCACACGGACCGTGCTATCGAACGTCAACGTTGAACGTGCCGAGTTCAACGTGCTGCTAAACGCTCAGAAGCGATGCAAGTTGTGCATACGGTACGCTGCTATGGATGGATTTATATCGATAGTGGGCGGTGGTCGCAATGTTCTGGCTGATCAGTGTATACTTACCGTCTGAAAATAACTTGTGTACTGGACTTAATACTGAACTGGCAGAGACTGGAAGGTCATTGCTTTGTATCTGACCACTACCACCTATAATAATAATGAGTACAGTACTATAGTGCTATTACGTAGTTGCTGTTGTACTGTCACTTAGTTCAGTTATCTGTTTCAAAACGAATAATGAAGCAGTTTCTGCAAGGAATATCTACGACCTGGAGATACGTAACAGCTGACCGTAAATATCTAATGGGTGTCGACCGAGGAATAGTCGGGGATCGGTCTGTCGGTGACCTTTGCGCTCTGGCCTGCTGGAGACCGCAGTAGAGCTCCCCATTACACCTCAGGCTATGGAAGGAAACAACGAACGGAAAATGGACCCGGCGAAGGAAATTGATTATGACATGGACGACAATGTGGAACTTGCGCGAGAGAGCCGTACCACTTTGTTGGTCCCAGAAAATGTGGCTACGACCAGGATATCTAGTACCACAGCTGCAACAGATGAGCTCTCATGAAAGCGAATTGCGTCGCAGACGCCGCAGTCCACAACCAGCACCGACTCCATAACCATTGCACATGTATTTCGCAAGCATAATTCGTCTTTAAAACTCGTAGTTCAAAGGATTCAAATAGATAGACTGTGCCAAGTGTCTCTGTAACAGTCTACGGAATTACTGCACAGACAGGCAGGTGTAATTAGAATTTTCAGGAAAGAAAATTGTGAAAGACACCACAAAAGGCTGCCCACAGGGTTCTGTATGTGGCCCAGAGTTCTGCGATGTTGGTACAGAGTATTTACTGAACCAGCTTCTGAGTATAAAAACGCTAGAGGCTGCATCGCTTACGCAACGATCTGCTAATTATAATAGGGTAGTTCTTGAAAGACTAAGTAACTGATGTGTAGAAAACAAACAAACAATATCAGCGCCCAAAACAGTTTATACGTTACTAAAAGGAACATTATCAGGAACGAGAAGTCCCGCAGTCAGTATAAATGATCAACCTGTGAAAAGAAAAGCAGCATACAGGTACCTTGGAATTGACATCGACCAAAAGCAAAACTTTCATGCACGTGTAGAAGTCGTCTACCAGAGAGGCACTAAAATCCTAAATACAATAGCAGCAATTGCCAAAGAAGTTTCCAGCTGTTACTGAGTGCAATAAGAACGTACCACAACGCAATATTACTTGTTCCTGTGGGCGACGGGTCGAGCGCTTGGACTCATGGAGCCAGAAAGTTGAGGACAGTACAGGCTCCAAGGGGAGCACATAGAAGCGTGCTGGTACCCCGGCGCCTGACAGGAACGAATAGAACAACACCAACTGGGGCGCTGCTGGTGATGCTAGGTTCTCTACCTCTAGAACTGGGCAATAAGAAAAAGGTGCTCAATATTGATTCAAAAAGCGTGAATACGATAAGGTACAGGGGATACTAGACCCAAGAGCCGAATCGAATAAGGAAATAAAGGGATGCATTGATAGAGAATGGCAAGAAATCTGGGTCAAGGCAGAAACAGTGAGGAAAACCTACCAGTTTCTTCCTAACATAAACGAAAGAACAAGAATGACAAGCATCTTTCCGACCAAGGGAGCTACACACTGCCTGTCGGGGCATGATCCGGACCCCAACTACTTATTAAAAATATTACAACGCGCCACAGACACTTGTGAATGTGGAGAAGTCGGCACCCTGGATCACAGCCTCTGAGAAGGTGCCGTTAGACAAGATGTTACAGAGAAGGACAGGAACGCATTTGGAAATGTAATAGGCTATAACATTATAAAGAACCAGGAACTATGGCATAAGCTCAACTCACTAACAGCTAAAATATCAGCTTTTGAACTGCAAGCCTCCATGACTGAGAGAGAGAACCAAGAGGAGACCATACATCGTGATAAACAGAACATCAGAACATCCATACAACAACCTTCTGCAAGCCGTGAGGAAATGAGCCGCGGGGAGGACCAAGAAGTCTTTCCTGGATCCCTGACCTCCATCTCCCAACCACCATACCTTGGGTGAAACAGCGAAACGGTCCCTGTGAATGCTGAGTTGCATCTCAGCGCGCTGAGGACTAAGCGCCCAGACAAATGAGAAATCGAGCTTGGTTCTGACACCAAGTACAGTAGCGTAGTGTTGTGTAGTGTAGTGCTGTGTAGTGTAGTCTTGTATAGCAGTAATTCAGAATAGTGTAATCGACCAGTAACGTGTGCCGTCTGGATTCTAGTTGAAAAGATATCCGCACACCGGATGGACAAATGATAAAATGTAGCCTTTTTTATGTATATTATATAGACTTTTTCTCCTCCTAAATAGCATAATGCTTAGTTATTACTAACACATTTGTAATTATGTTAAAATATTAAGTGCTATATACAAATTAATTCCTTTGCAACACTAGGTCTGATCTTTCATGTACATAACAGACTAAAAAATAATAAAAATGCAGCACCACATTTGACTTGCAGAAAACGCTATCGAGGCAATTGAGCGACGATGGTACTACGGTGAAATACTACCCCACCCATGTCATTGATGCAGTGTGAAACAAGGACTAACAATAGAAACTTTTTGGTCCCAGTTGTCCATTTGTCAATACATCTAGCTGCTCCGTTTCTACCCGCAGGTGAGGTCCTTCCACGTCTGCGCTAGACTGGCTATCAACTCGTCGAATTATCCGTCTCGGAGTCTCGCTGCAACCTGTACTTGGTGCAGTACTCTATGTCTTCTTTATGAGCGACGTGCCGCTGTGTCCTCTGCATAAGCGACGTGCCACAGGCCAGAAATACCTAATTGATTCTATATGCTAACGATATAGCGCTCTTGAGTAAGATACCCCAAATGCTTCAATGCAAACTGAAATACAGTCGCCTGGCATGTAAATCACAGCAGACCCTGGCCATCATATTGACCTGGTGTCCCACCCCAGTCATACCACCAACTGTTCAGGACCATGGTACACTAGTACCACGGAAAACGACCCATATTAGGACGTCATGTTACACTCTAGTCTCATGTGGCGTGGTCATGTGGAGGACGTTCGCTGGCACGCTATGATATGCTTATGCCCACGGCGCCATGCTTGACGTTAACACCAGATGTTGGGTTTATCATGTACCAAATGTCCTGTGGCCGCTCACTGAATATGTGGCAGTCGTCTAGGGCTAGGCTGAAGAATCACACATTGATCGGCTCCAGCGAACCCAGAATTGGACATTGGAATTAGCACTGTAGTTTCCATCTGACTACAGAATGGAGTTGGTTCATCAGTTTACAGGCATCCTACACCTACGAGAGCTCTTCCGATTGATGTCAGGAGCCTTCTCTGTTGCAACAGAAGACTCCCAAAACAGGCGCATCTTGATGGTAGGACATAAAGACCACCGGCGTAACGGTAAGCACCGAGCGAGGTGGCGCAGTCATTAGCACACTGGACTCGCATTCGGGAGGACGATGGTTCAAACCCGTGTCCGGCCATCCTGATTTAGCTCTTCCATGATTTTCCGAAATTGCTTCAGGCAAATTTCGGGATAGTTCCTTTGAAACGGCACGGCCGACTTCCTTCCTCATCCTTCCCTCATCCGATGGGGACCGATGACCTTGCAGATCGGTTCCCTCCCCCAAATCAACCATCCAGCCAGTATACACTGGCCAGACCTGACGAGCACGTTAACTGTCATCTGAAAACTGATAGGATAAGAAGAAATCAAAGAGAAATGCTGTTACAGTCATGAAGACCGTTACATGGACGACGACGACAAATCTGTAGGAACAACCAAAAGGGACACAGAAGCCATGTGTACACGAGTGGGATTTGGGCAAAGTGGAAGAAGTGAGGGTCATAAAATCCAAGAAAATACGTGCTTATTATTACTAATAAGGGTTACAAAGGATTCTTCCGGAACAACAAACAATATGCCAGTCGCATGGGCAACAGGATGGATGACCAGAATATAAAGGATGTTAAAAAGAACATTGGTATTTCAAGACGGCAGCAGAATAATAGAAAGAGACAGAGGAAGGGGTAGACAGCATAAAGCCACCTGGTTTGTAGTAAGACCAACTCGCAAGAGAGACAAAGGTAGACGGCGGAAAGCCCATACCGGTTGTTCAAAGTATACTGGAGTATCTAGTGTCTTGGACATTGTTCTCCCAATTCAGTACCCGTACAGCGGGATGTGCAGCTGACTGGAACGACTAGGTACTGAATGCCTAGTCTTAGCGACGCAGGTTCACGGTGTTACTGATGACAGGGGTTGTACACACGATTACTGGGCTCTGACCAGCGATTATCTTTTGAACGGCCGGACGCAACTGACATGTCACGGTCGGATCAGAAGCTTCTGTAACTTCGACTGGAACGCGTATAGGACTATGGAGTTCTGTGACAGCGAATGAGTGTTGACTCGGACTACTTCCCCAGATGCAGCAATCGAACTAAGTTGGTTTGTGATTACGGACCTGAGTGGGACTATTTAGGACGACGTTTTGTGGTATCCTTCACCGACACAGGTGCTCCACTGACTTTGTATTCGTTTGTACGCTGTGTGTAGCCGTGCCCAGTAAGAAAATCTACGGATTTGTCAGTTATGTACATACGAAGTGGAATAAAATCATAGCCAGCAAGCAGATGATGTGTATAAGAGTTCTGCACGAGTACATAAGTTGAATGATATAATGTGGATACCCACCCAAATAGTAAATGAACATGTTCGGAATTCAAAATACCCATAGATACTATTTGGAAACTATGCACATAAATTATTAATGATTATCAGTAAGACTACATGTGATACCTTGCAATGAACGCATTTGAACAAAATTGCTCGACAACTGAGTCGTAGTTGTGTCCGGCTCTTCGAAAAGCGCGCCAGGAAGAGTGTTTTCGCTTCGCGTGTAATGTTTGCGGTGACGTTTTCGGTTTGGCGCGCTGTTTGGATCGCTACCGCCCTCTGGCGGGAGGTGGAGCAAGTGTACGGTCGCGTGACGATCGAGAAGTACGTACTGGGCGGTGACCGAGAGAGGTGGTGGCGTGAGCGGGACCCTGCTGTTGGGGGTCGTCAACTGCTCGCCACGTGCTTTGCCCGACCTCCTGGCTGTCAGGGACTAAGTCTGCCTTACCCGCATGTACGTGGCTCATGAAGCTTAGAAGCCGTGGTGCAGATCAGCGCGTGGGACCGTATGTCTTCTTATCGGCCGTTGAAACCACTGGCAGCGGTTGGATCTGACGAGCATTTGGAAGTGCAACGTGTTCCCGGCTCTGTGGTGGAGTGTGAGAAGTTGAGTACTGTTTTTATGTAACAGAGTTAGTTACATATATATATATATATATATATATATATATATATATATATATATATATATATATATATATATCGATGGGCATGAAAGGGAAGCAGTGGTTGGGAAAGGAGTGAGACAGGGTTGTAGCCTCTCCCCGATGTTATTCAATCTGTATATTGAGCAAGCAGTAAAGGCAACAAAAGAAAAATTCGGAGTAGGTATTAAAATTCATGGAGAAGAAGTAAAAACTTTGAGGTTCGCCGATGACATTGTAATTCTGTCAGAGACAGCAAAGGACTTGGAAGAGCAGTTGAACGGAATGGACAGTGTCTTGATAGGAGGATATAAGATGAACATCAACAAAAGCAAAACGAGGATAATGGAATGTAGTCAAATTAAATCGGGTGATGCTGAGGGGATTAGATTAGGAAATGAGACACTTAAAGTAGTAAGGAGTTTTGCTATTTAAGGAGTAAAATAACTGATGATGGTCGAAGTAGAGAGGATATAAAATGTAGACTGGCAATGGCAAGGAAATCGTTTCTGAAGAAGAGAAATTTGTTAACATCGGGTATAGATTTAAGTGTCAGGAAGTCGTTTCTGAAAGTATTTGTATGGAGTGTAGCCATGTATGGAAGTGAAACATGGACGATAACCAGTTTGGACAAGAAGAGAATAGAAGCTTTCGAAATGTGGTGCTACAGAAGAATGCTGAAGATAAGGTGGGTAGATCACGTAACTAATGAGGAGGTACTGAATAGGATTGGGGAGAAGAGAAGTTTGTGGCACAACTTGACTAGAAGAAGGGATCGGTTGGTAGGACATGTTTTGAGGCATCAAGGGATCACAAATTTAGCATTGGAGGGCAGCGTGGAGGGTAAAAATCGTAGAGGGAGACCAAGAAATCAATACACTAAGCAGATTCAGAAGGATGTAGGTTGTAGTAGGTACTGGGAGATAAAGAAGCTTGCACAGGATAGAGTAGCATGGAGAGCTGCATCAAACCAGTCTCAGGACTGAAGACCACAACAACAACAACAACATACATATATAAAATGGGTTTTTCAAGTTCTAGTGAAGTGTATGAGTTTCTTCACCAGTGGTTTTGATGGAGTCTTCCCACCACAGTTTTCGTTTGCCTATCCGCGGCAATATGGTAATTGCTTCTTGCTCGGGCCGTTTCATTCAGACCTCGATTGGGTGATTTAAGGTCGGTGTCGCGTGTCTTTGTGGTTCGGTGTCTGTGAAGGCACCGTCCTTGCTACATCTTCTGGTTTTGGGTAACTCGAGGAGGTGGTGACTTGTAATGGAAGTCTTGGGGCTGATCTGCTGTGGCCCTGTAGACCACCAATAACTATTCCGCCTATTGTGAATAGGGCCCCTTTACACGTGTCAATCCCTTGCCGAGGTAAGGAAAATTTTTTTGGGAACTGCCTTTAATGTAAAGGCTTGTGTGATGGCTTATTCACATTTATCTTGTAACAACTGACAGGTGTAATATAAGTTATTTAATTGACGAGAGCCGGCCGCGGTGGTCTCGCGGTTCTAGGCGCGCAGTCCGGAACCGTGCGACTGCTACGGTCGCAGGTTCGAATCCTGCCTCGGGCATGGATGTGTGTGATGTCCTTAGGTTAGTTAGGTTTAAGTAGTTCTAAGTTCTAGGGGACTGATGACCACAGCAGTTGAGTCCCATAGTGCTCAGAGCCATTTGAACCAATTGACGAGAGACAACTATTTTAGCTTTAGTACAAACTAGCTACTTAAAGGTGTCAGGTTAAAATCTTAGTATTGGGAAGTTGTTAACGTCATAAATGGAAATCTCCTTTTCATAAAGAAAATTTGTCAGCTATTCGAAATTGTTTTGAATTTTTTTTTTAATGCCAGACTTAAGAAGTTATTATTGAGAAAGCCTTTTAAAATGAAAAGATAACCTTAGCAGTGTGTGTTGTTTCACCAGGACCTCCTGGCCCGAACTTCCGCGATAACATTTTTGGAATAACATGTGTACTTGAGTTGTTGTTTGTGAACTGCCCTAATTGACGGTTCAATAACATTTATGGAAAAATTGATTGTCAGACTTAAGATCGTCAGACTCGTGTAGCTGATATTACCCAGGTTGAGTTAACATTTGTTTCCAACAAATGTAATCAGTGGGTGTACAATTTGAAAGTTTAAGATCAAAACGCAGTGTGCAAAACAGGAAATTTATAACGACTGCATTGTATTCACACAGCATATTTCGAATTAAAAATCTACAAAGTCTTTTCGTATCCAAATTATTTGTGAAATGCGTAAACCAAAAGTTTCCGAAATTATATTGTGTCGACATCTGTCATAAACTATCTGTGTAAGACCTGAAGAAATAGGAATTGATTTTGACTGCAAGTAATTTAGAAGTCGATGTTTAACGGTGAGTAAAATATTTGTTGAATGAGGCTTATAATATTCAGTTACATTTATTACGTGCACTTATTCTCAAGAATAATAACGATTGAATGTAGATTCATGTCACATTTATAGGAAACACTGGATTTTTATTTTATTATTTCCCTGTTACGACTTTGCCGGCCGTAGTTGCCGAGCGGTTCTAGGCGCTAGAATCTGGCACCGCGCGACCGCTACGGTCGCAGGTTCGAATCCTGCCTCGGGCGTGGATGTGTGTGATGTCCTTAGGTTAGCTAGGTTTAAGTAGTTCTAAGTTCTAGGTGACTGATGACCTCAGCAGTTAGGTACCATAGTGCTCAGAGCCATTTGAACCAAACCTGTTACGACCTTACTGCCCTTGTGGCTATAATTCAACACAGATTATCAGTATCGAACTACAGTTTATTTCTGTGCTGAATCTATACGAAGAAAGTAAATGCTGCTCGATTTGCTGCTGCAGATGCAGTACGATGTGCCAGAGCCCTGCGCTGGAAACGGATCTACACTGCATTATTACACAGCAAATGCACGTGTTAATGCTGGTTCTGGACGACGCTAGATTGTCGTCTGATGATGTCCCATGTGTGATCGATTGGAGACAGATCTGGTGATGGAGCAGGCCGTGGAAACATGCCGACGTTCTGTAGAGCATGTTGGCTTGTAACACAGGTGTAAGGGCGACAGTTATCCTGTTGGAGAACACCGTCTGGAATGCTGTTTATGAATGGCAACACAGCAGGTCGAATCACCAGACTGAAGTACAGACTTGCAGTCAGCGTGCGTGGGATAGCAGCGAGAGTGCTCCTGCTGCCCGACGGAATCACAACCTAAACGATAACTCCAGCTGGGAGTCCAGTGTGTATAGCATGCAGATTGATTGGTTGCAGGCACTCAATTGACCTCCTCCTACCCAACACACGGCTATCACTGGCACCGAGGTGGCACCAGCTCTCGTCACAAAACACAGCAGACATTGAAACGTCCCCTTTTAACAATTTTACACGACTGTCCTTAAACTGACACACAATATTATGTTAGCGCAACGCAATCTGACTTTCAATAATCCCTACAAAAGAATGGGCCCTGACTAACATTAAACTATAGCTTTCACAAATCACTTACCTCACAAAAATCTTCGCTACTCAAGCTACTGCAATACAGCGAGCGCCACTACTGCCAGCTAAATAAAAGATTCAAACTGCTGAAGGCACTAACTACTGATAGGCATAGTTAGCAAATGAAAGATTTTAATAGAGAACAAACAATGTATTTACCTTAATAATGTTGAAAACTCATAATATACATAGCAGTTCATGACATCCAGTTATAAAAATTTCAAAACTCCGCCATCTCTCTCCCCACATCCACCACTGCTGGCGGCTCACCTCCAACTGCGCAACGCTACGCGCTGTTCAAGCCAGCTGCCTAACACTACAATGGCGAGTATTACAACAATGCAAAGCAGCCACAGACTGCACACAGCACAGCCAGTGATTTTCATACAGAGGTGGCGTTACCAATAAAAAAACCTAAACAGCCTACTTACATAGCCCCCATGCTACCCACAAAAAATTTTACAAATTGTTTTGGGCACTGGGCAATACATATTTGTTAAAATTTTTCATAATCGTAATTACAATAACAAAGAAATCAAATGCACACACTTATTAATACAATGTTGGTCAAAAGCTAAAATTTTCTCACAGTCCATAAAGATAGTTCTGATCATTCATCATAATAGTAATTACAGTTTTTTTTTCACAAAGTCTCGTTAGTAAAAGAAATTGCACACAGAAGTAGTGGATTTCCATGCAGTCTTGATATGTAAGTAGGCTGTTTAGGTTTTTTTATTGGTAACGCCACCTCTGTACGAAAATCACTGGCTGTGTTGTGTGCAGTCTGTGGCTGCTTTGCATTGTTGTAATACTCGCCATTGTAGTGTTAGGCAGCTGGCTGTGAACAGCGCGTAGCGTTGCGCAGTTGGAGGTGAGCCGCCAGCAGTGGTGGATGTGGGGAGAGAGATGGCGGAGTTTTGTAATTTGTCATGAACTGCTATATACACTTCTGGAAATTGAAATAAGAACACCGTGAATTCATTGTCCCAGGAAGGGGAAACTTTATTGACACATTCCTGGGGTCAGATACATCACATGATCACACTGACAGAACCACAGGCACATAGACACAGGCAACAGAGCATGCACAATGTCGGCACTAGTACAGTGTATATCCACCTTTCGCAGCAATGCAGGCTGCTATTCTCCCATGGAGACGATCGTAGAGATGCTGGATGTAGTCCTGTGGAACGGCTTGCCATGCCATTTCCACCTGGCGCCTCAGTTGGACCAGCGTTCGTGCTGGACGTGCAGACCGCGTGAGACGACGCTTCATCCAGTCCCAAACATGCTCAATGGGGGACAGATCCGGAGATCTTGCTGGCCAGGGTAGTTGACTTACACCTTCTAGAGCACGTTGGGTAGCACGGGATACATGCGGACGTGCATTGTCCTGTTGGAACAGCAAGTTCCCTTGCCGGTCTAGGAATGGTAGAACGATGGGTTCGATGACGGTTTGGATGTACCGTGCATTATTCAGTGTCCCCTCGACGATCACCAGTGGTGTACGGCCAGTGTAGGAGATCGCTCCCCACACCATGATGCCGGGTGTTGGCCCTGTGTGCCTCGGTCGTATGCAGTCCTGATTGTGGCGCTCACCTGCACGGCGCCAAACACGCATACGACCATCATTGGCACCAAGGCAGAAGCGACTCTCATCGCTGAAGACGACACGTCTCCATTCGTCCCTCCATTCACGCCTGTCGCGACACCACTGGAGGCGTGCTGCACGATGTTGGGGCGTGAGCAGAAGACGGCCTAACGGTGTGCGGGACCGCAGCCCAGCTTCATGGAGACCGTTGCGAATGGTCCTCGCCGATACCCCAGGAGCAACAGTGTCCCTAATTTGCTGGGAAGTGGCGGTGCGGTCCCCTACGGCACTGCGTAGGATCCTACGGTCTTGGCGTGCATCCGTGCGTCGCTGCGGTCCGGTCCCAGGTCGACGGGCACGTGCACCTTCCGCCGACCACTGGCGACAACATCGATGTACTGTGGAGACCTCACGTCCCACGTGTTGAGCAATTCGGCGGTACGTCCACCCGGCCTCCCGCATGCCCACTATACGCCCTCGCTCAAAGTCCGTCAACTGCACATACGGTTCACGTCCACGCTGTCGCGGCATGCTACCAGTGTTAAAGACTGCGATGGAGCTCCGTATGCCACGGCAAGCTGGCTGACACTGACGGCGGCGGTGCACAAATGCTGCGCAGCTAGCGCCATTCGACGGCCAACACCGCGGTTCCTGGTGTGTCCGCTGTGCCGTGCGTGTGATCATTGCTTGTACAGCCCTCTCGCAGTGTCCGGAGCAAGTATGGTGGGTCTGACACACCGGTGTCAATGTGTTCTTTTTTCCATTTCCAGGAGTGTATATTATGACTATTAAGGTAAATACATTGTTTGTTCTCTATCAAAATCTTTCATTTGCTAACTATGCCTATCAGTAGTTAGTGCCTTCAGCAGTTTGAATCTTTTATTTAGCTGGCAGTAGTGGCGCTCGCTGTATTGCAGTAGTTCGAGTAACGAAGATTTTTGTGAGGTAAGTGATTTGTGAAAGCTATAGTTTAATGTTAGTGAGGGCCCATTCTTTTGTAGGGATTTTTGAAAGTCAGATTGCGTTGCGCTAACAAAATATTGTGTGTCAGTTTAAGGACAGTCGTTTAAAATTGTTAAAAGGGGACGTTTCAACCTCTACCCTGTCCTCCAATAAATTCTCGCTAGACGCCCCCCAATCAACTCTCGCGTGACACCAGACGTAGCAAATGGCCGTGGTCTGGGGTCAGTGGAACGCACGCTAGCGTCTTGTTCGGAACTGTCCTTGAAGTAACCGATTTGTAACACTTTGCTGTGTCACTGTGGTGCCGATTGCTGCTCGAATTGCTGCTGCAGATGCAGTACGATGTGTCAGAGCCCCACGCCGGAAACGATAGCCGTCCCTGTCGATGGTGCCATGTGGCCATCCGGAACCCGGTCTTCTTGCGACCATACATCCTCGTCGACACCGCTGCCAGCAATCACGTACAGTAGCTATATTCCCAACAAGTCTATCTGCAGTATCGCAGTACAAATTCTCGTAGTCCTACATGACCCCTTTCATCCTCAATGAGGTTTTCATAATGGTATCTTTGACGCCTTAAAGGCATTCTTGACTAACAGCAACTCACCACGTCCAATCTCACAGGTAACTAACGCTGACGACCGTTACAGCGAGTATTTAAAGCAAACCTGATTTGTACCCTGATAGTGGTGCTACTAGAGTCACTGTTATGTGACTGGCGCGAAATTTGAATGCGCCCAGGCATCGACTTTCAGATACATAAACACGCCTACCAGCTTTCGTTTATATCCCACAACTCCTTCTCGCTGTTGCCTTTTCTTTCGTAAGTGAATTTGTTTAAGGGGCTCCGGAAAGGCTCAAAATCATGAAAAGTTCAATTTTTACTTTTTTGCGTTTTCTGAATCTGCAGACTATTACCTTTTAATAGATATATAATTTATTCAATTCCGAAGACTACAACTATTTTTAAATTTTTTTTGAAATGTGTTCTACATGGGTGTGACCCACTGTGGCGCTGTTAAACTGCTGTCAAATGGTGTTATTATTAACGTCCGTGTTCATCAGGTACATTTTAGTGATGTGAGATAAAGTATGTGTTGTGGCTAACCTGTGATGGTTCAATATATATCGCTGGTGTGATTGTCGATTGTTTCATGTTTATTTACTCTGTCGTTATCTCGAAAATATTCGTAATTATTTCTGTATCTTGAGTCTCTGTTTTGTTGAAGTATAATAATGAGTAAAAGTAAAGTTATTAGAAATCCTGTGAAGGCTTTTAAGAAACGGAGAAATGTTGGAAAGCCAAAGGTATGTGTTATTACTGTAAACAATAAAGACGATGAAAATCCCCAACATAGCTTGTGTCCCAAAGAAGAAGACAGTTGGTGTAAATACACTCCTGGAAATTGAAATAAGAACACCGTGAATTCATTGTCCCAGGAAGGGGAAACTTTATTGACACATTCCTGGGGTCAGATACATCACATGATCACACTGACAGAACCACAGGCACATAGAACAGGCAACAGAGCATGCACAATGTCGGCACTAGTACAGTGTATATCAACATTTCGCAGCAATGCAGGCTGCTATTCTCCCATGGAGACGATCGTAGAGATGCTGGATGTAGTCCTGTGGAACGGCTTGCCATGCCATTTCCACCTGGCGCCTCAGTTAGACCAGCGTTCGTGCCGGACGTGCAGACCGCGTGAGACGACGCTTCATCCAGTCCCAAACATGCTCAATGGGGGACAGATCCGGAGATCTTGCTGGCCAGGGTAGTTGACTTACACCTTCTAGAGCACGTTGGGTGGCACGGGATACATGCGGACGTGCATTGTCCTGTTGGAACAGCAAGTTCCCTTGCCGGTCTAGGAATGATCGAACGATGGGTTCGATGACGGTTTGGATGTACCGTGCATTATTCAGTGTCCCCTCGACGATCACCAGTGGTGTACGGCCAGTGTAGGAGATCGCTCCCCACACCATCATGCCGGGTGTTGGTCCTGTGTGCCTCGGTCGTATGCAGTCCTGATTGTGGCGCTCACCTGCACGGCGCCAAACACGCATACGACCATCATTGGCACCAAGGCAGAAGCGACTCTCATCGCTGAAGATGACACGTCTCCATTCGTCCCTCCATTCACGCCTGTCGCGACACCACTGGAGGCGGGCTGCACGATGTTGGGGCGTGAGCGGAAGACGGCCTAACGGTGTGCGGGACCGTAGCCCAGCTTCATGGAGACGGTTGCGAATGGTCCTCGCCGATACCCCAGGAGCAACAGTGTCCCTAATTTGCAGGGAAGTGGCGGTGCGGTCCCCTACGGCACTGCGTAGGATCCTACGGTCTTGGCGTGCATCCGTGCGTCGCTGCGGTCCGGTCCCAGGTCGACGGGCACGTGCACCTTCCGCCGACCACTGGCGACAACATCGATGTACTGTGGAGACCTCACGCCCCACGTGTTGAGCAATTCGGCGGTACGTCCACCCGGCCTCCCGCATGCCCACTATACGCCCTCGCTCAAAGTCCGTCAACTGCACATACGGTTCACGTCCACGCTGTCGCGGCATGCTACCAGTGTTAAAGACTGCGATGGAGCTCCGTATGCCACGGCAAACTGACTGACACTGACGGCGGCGGTGCACAAATGCTGCGCAGCTAGCGCCATTCGACGGCCAACACCGCGGTTCCTGGTGTGTCCGCTGTGCCGTGCGTGTGATCATTGCTTGTACAGCCCTCTCGCAGTGTCCGGAGCAAGTATGGTGGGTCTGACACACCGGTGTCAATGTGTTCTTTTTTCCATTTCCAGGAGTGTAGATATATAATTTATTCAATTCCGAAGACTACAACTATTTTTAAAATTTTTTTGAAATGTGTTCTACATGGGCGTGACCCACTGTGGCGCTGTTAAACTGCTGTCAAATGGTGTTATTATTAACGTCCGTGTTCATCAGGTACATTTTAGTGATGTGAGATAAAGTATGTGTTGTGGCTAACCTGTGATGGTTCAATATATATCACTGGTGTGATTGTCGATTGTTTCATGTTTATTTACTCTGTCGTTATCTCGAAAATATTCGTAATTAATTCTGTATCTTGAGTCTCTGTTTTGTTGAAGTATAATAATGAGTAAAAGTAAAGTTATTAGAAATCCTCTGAAGGCTTTTAAGAAAAGGAGAAATGTTGGAAAGCCAAAGGTATGTGTTATTACTGTAAACAATAAAGACGATGAAAATCCCCAACATGGCTTGTGTCCCAAAGAAGAAGACAGTTGGTGTAAATATAACAAAGGATTGCTAACTAGTGAAATGTACACTCATAAGCATAGTCTGCCTCATGCAATAATGGAGGTGATAAAACCTATTTTCAGAGGCTTAGCAGCACCTGAACTGTTGAAAACGTGTATTCACGGAAAAACTCAAAACCCCAATGAAAGTGTAAATAGTGTTATATGGTCGAGAATCCCCAAGACTGTATTTGTTGGAATAGAAACACTTCACTTTGGTGTGTATGATGCTGTTGCGACTTTCAATGATGGCAACATTGTAAGGTGCAAGGTATTTAGAAATATGGGAATGAAGATAGGTTCTAACATGGTACGAGCGATGCTTGCTTTAGACAAGGAACGCCTTCGGGCTGCAGACAGGGCTGTAAAGAGTCTAGAAACACAAGCAAGAGTAAACAGGAGGAGGAACAAGAGGAAGCTGGAGGAGGAGTTTGCAGAGGATGAAGATAATCCATCCTATGGACCTGGAATGCACTAAATAGTTAATCCAATCTTTGTCGCTCGATTCCCAAAACTTTTATTTTCTCATACTAATTACATGTTTTCTAAGCATCTACCAAACATATTTGTTTCAAACTTTCAGTAAATGTTGCACAGTACCTTCTGCATAATTTAACACAGCCTTTTTCCAAAAAACTGTAGATTTTTGAATATATAAATAAAAAATTGCAAAAAAATGTTGTGAATTTTCATTACAATTGAAAAAAAATCATCTTTAATAACTGAACTAAAATTTTGTAAAATCCCTGTGTTAATTGTAACCCATATTCCAATAAATAATCTGTAAAAAGTTCAACTTCCTACCTCAAATACTTTGTGAGGAAAGATGTAATTTATAAGCGTTATTTTAACATTGCAAGTATAGGGCGTTCCGGAGCCCCTTAACTAAAACCAGGTTTTCAGAACTATAGACCTTAACCAGGTAACGGTGTGCCAACGCTAAATCACAACGATATTATTTACCTACATCACAAGAATCCTTGGTAACTCGTTAATTCTGAAAAGACGGTATATGAGACGTAACCCCTTCAGTGTAGCAGCCTTATAAATATCTGTTAGAAATCCTTGATAGCAGGTACGGTGCATGTATAACAGGCAGATATGTAACGCCGTCACACGAGACGCAAACGCGGTTTCCAGTGTGGCTGATGAACGCTCACAACTACCACTCGGGCCGTGATCGCCAACGTAATCCGCGACCGTTGCAGTCTCCAGTGGCAGTTTCCGGTTACAGCAACCTTACCACTCACTTGGACTCATTGGGTTGGTGCATAAGTTCGTAGTGTTTTTCCTCAAATAAATAAACAGAACACATACACATAACAGAGAATTTACTCATCAATCATATATTCTCCTTCAGTATTTGCAACAGTCTGCCAAAGCTGGGTTAATTATTAGATTCCGCGGCTGTAGGTACTACATGGTTGTGAGGCGAAGAACTCGTAGAGCCATGCTGGGAGCGCATTTTCAACAGGAAAGGAAGTCTTGAAGGTTGTTCGATACAGAGAGGGAAAGGTGAAAACCTGAGGCTGCAAGATCAGGTACATAAGCTGGGTACGGAATGACTCCCCAACCAAACTCCCATGCAGTATTCTTGGCCAGTCTAGCGGAATGTTGGAAGGCGTTATCATGGATGAGCATCACTTCACACAGTCTTGCTGGTACTTGTTCTTGGATTACATCAGCAAGACGTCTCAGTTGTTGACAATAAATGTCAGCAGTGATGGTTGCACCTCGGGCAAGCAATTTGTAGCACACCACACCGTCATTGTTCCACCAGATGCATAAAACTATTTTTTGTGAATGCGCGCTTGTTTTTGTGCGGGGAATTGCTGCTTTGTTTGGGCTCAGTCATTCCTTTCTTTTCCTCATGTTAGCATAAAGACGCCATTTCTCAAAAATGGTTCAAATGGCTCTGAGCACTATGGGACTTAACATCTGAGGTCATCAGTCCCCAAGAACTTAGAACTACTTAAACCTAACTAACCTAAGGACATCACACACATTCATTCCCGAGGCAGGATTCGAACCTGCGACCGTAGCACTCGCGCGGTGCCGGATTGAAGCGCTTAGAACCACTCCACCACCGCGGCCGGCCGCCATTTCTCATCGCCAGGAGAGGAATGGTCATTGTTGTTCACGAGCCAGTTGATGACGAGCAAGCAAAGATGCACATGTAGACACCTGCTGATTCTTGTGATTTTACCTTCAAACGTACGGTACCTACACAACCGATTTTTGAACATACCCCAATGCATACAAAACTTCCACAGTGGTGGAATGACCACAGTTCATCACAGTTACCAGTTCTCGGGTACACTAACGTGGATCATTGGGGATCAATGCATTTAAACAATATTCATCAAATTCCGAAATTATTCCTGAAAGTTGAGAGTCACTGGTATCGAAACGATCCTTCTTGAAACGAGAAAACCATTTTCTTCCTGTGTTCTGTCCAATAGCATTATCCCCATACACGGCGCAAATGTTTCTGGCTGTCTCCACTGCTGCCAACCGTCTATTGAACTCAAACGGAAGAATATGTCGGAAACATTCCGGTTTCTCCACCTGCCACTCCATTTTCTAGCGTCCACAGATCCACTCAAAATGACAAAATGACAATATGTAAACTCAAGAAGCAACAGTGAACAACAAATATCAAATGATATTCGATAAATACATCCGTAGCTACCCAAATATCAACATAAAAACAAGAACGCTACGAACCTCAGCATCAGACTAATATTTTCCAATGGTGTGCACATGAGAAATACCTAAGTTATCTTTATTTGCTATTGTCAACATGGGCGGCCAAAGGGCTGAAAAGTATCTTGGAGACGTCTGTCAACTCAAACGCGCAGTATGTTGAAAAAATTAGATTTGAAATATTTCATTTCCATTAAGATTACGAAGTTTCGGTGTTTTTGAGGAGTAAAAAGTACACCAAAGGTAGATCCCCAAATCATGAATTCCTCGTCGCACTACATGTGAACGTTACGTACTTTGTCTCATGAAAATTGCCCGGGCACCCTTTTTTAGTGCGGAATTGTGCAGTAGATGTGACAAGAGGTGGACCCGCCAATATAAAAAGAGGCGGGAAGTATTGCTTTGTGATTACAAAAGCAGTAACAGCTGAATGGGATGATCAGGAGAGCTACATCTACATCTACATCTACATGGCTACTCTGCAATTCACACTTAACTGCCTGGCAGATGGTTCATCGAACCAGTATCAATACTACTTCTCTACCATTCGACTCTCGAATGGCGCGTGCGAAAAAGGAACAGCTAAATCTTTCCGTACGAGTTCAGATTTCTCTTATTTTACAATGATGCTCATTTCTCCCTACGTAGGTGAGTGCCAACAAAATATTTACGCATTCGGAAGAGAAAGTTGGTGAATGAAATTTCGTAAATAGATCTCGCCGTAAAGAAAATCGCCTTTGTTTCATTGGCTGCCACCCCAACACGGGTATCATATCAGTTACACTCTCACCCCTACTTCGCGATAACACGAAACGAGCTGCCCTTCTTTGCACTTTTTCGATGTCTTCCGTCAGTCCTACCTGGTAAGGATCTCATACCGGTCAGCAATATTCCAGCAGAAGACGGACACGTGTAATGTAGGCTGTCTCTTTAGTAGGTTTGTCGCATCTTCTAAGTGTTCTGCCAACAAAGCGCAGTCTTTGTTTGGCCTTCCCCACAATATTATCTATGTGGCCTTTCCAATTTAAGTTGCTCGCAATTGTAATTCCTAGGTTTTTCGAATTGATAACCCTTAGATTTGTGAGATTTATCGTATACCCTAAATTTATCGGATTTCTTTTAGTACCCATGTGGATGACCTCGCACTTTTCTCTGTTTAGTGTGTGATATTATTGGATTTCAGACATTTTGCATATGAGAAAAGGACAGCCATCGAGCTGTAGTTTGTAATGATACTAAGCATGACAACACGAGAGTAAAGAAACGAAATCTGTTTATAACGTGCGCCTATACCAAGACGCGCGGCCAGCGTTTAAAAGGTACTTTTAAACACTGTGACTCGCTGGGCGCAGATATTTAAAATCATTGCCGCAGCGCTTGATAGCAAGAAGCTGCGAAACAGAAGAAAGAACAATTTATCATTTGTTAGGAAAGTTCTAGAGTCTTTATAGTTAGTTGTACTTCTGATCGCCGATATGTTAACATGTACTTAATTACCTTTGATGTTTGGTCGCCGACTTGTTAAGACGTGTTTTGTAGCACCGCTACAAGTTATATTTCATTTAGTGTGAAAAACCACGTTATCACCTAGAAAAAAAAAACGCTTCTGTAAACCTTGTGACGATAAAAAATACTTACGCGCAAGCCAGGACATTTAATTTTTACAAAATATCGCACATACAAAAACAGCGATTGTTGGACTGTTCCATGTATGAGAAAAACATAAAAATGTAAGTTTTGTATTCATTGTAAATTTGTTAATGTTTATAGTTTAACGCCTTTGTTCTTTGAGAATATATTGATGCTTCACTGTACAGAAAATCTATGCTTATTCTTTTCTTTAAAATAATCACAAATAATGTTTATGTTTAAATGAACTTTGTTACAGGTTCGCTCTTTATCGCGGTGTCTCGATTGTATTTGGGAGACCATTAATATGTTCAGTTTCCGATCTGTCAACTTTTTTTACAAAATTTCTCTGTTTTGCCTTTTTTTTATTATTATTATTCAAATAGGTCCCTTAGGTAATTTCATTGAAGAGTCTGATTGCGTGAAAGGAATCCGGGTTAAGAGGTCATTTGAGAAACTATTTTCACGCAATCAATCTGTACGTCTCCTGAACACAATCGAGAACCGACGCATCGTCGATCATTCATTAATTTTTCTCTCTTTCCAAGTCGTACCAAAAAAAAACGCCCAAGGAGAACTGCCGTGAGTACGCAATCTAGTGTTAAAAGGTTGCATTCTTTATCTTGTCGGCAAACATTGCCATAAATTATCATCATCAATGTTATATTTGGTTAAATGTGAAAAGCCGAAAAACCTTTTAATGCTAGATGTGGCGCCCGAACAGGGACCTAACTAAAAAACTAATTTGTTCCTTTTATTTTCATGCTACCATCTGGAGAAAATTGGAAGCCAAAACCAGTGATAAAAAATAGGACGCATATGCAGAAAATCGCAGTAAGAATCCACAACAGCAATAAATAGCAGCGCGCAAGACAACTAATGTGAGTACGATTTTTCATTACGTTTCAAGCTTTGCGTACCGAGCATTCAGTCGGCTCGTGACATTCACTCTCTACGCTTTTTTCATTTTCCTCAAGCAATTTAATTTCCAAATTTCTGTTTCCTTTTGCTATTAGATCCGCCTCTATCTCATCATTTCGCTTACAATGGTTAGAAATAGTTAGCAAGAATTTCCATTGTTGTGCATTTTAGTAAATCACAATGGCCGCTATCTGTGCCAGTTTCAGTGCTCTATAAGTGTTTTTCATTTATTTTATCACTCCCGTTGCCATATTGGCATTTTCGTGTGTCAGAGTTTCAATTGTTTACGCAAGCAATATCTGAGAAATCAGGAAGCGAAATCCTTGGCGCACCTGACAAGTGAAAATCATAATTATATATATATATATATATATATATATATATATATATATATATATATATATATATATATATATATATATATATTATCTTTTCTAGCTCATGCAGTGTAACTACTTTATATTTACGATGGCTGATGAGCAACCAAGGCAACTTAGACCGCGCGCGGGTGTAAACAAACCTGAATCTCGTAGTGAGGGAACAACAGACGACGAAGCGACACGTGAGCTGTCGGCGCCACAGACCGCGTCGCAGTCACGTGAATGCTCGCTGTCAGATATACTAAAATTGTTTGCTGATATGAAAACCAGTTTTGAAGCAAACATGGCACAGTTAACAAACCAAAGTGACAATATTGAAACGCAAATCAGTCAGTTAACAAACCAAAGTGACAATATTGAAACGCAAATCAGTCAGTTAGCAAATCAAAGTGACAGTTTAGAATCAAGGATGGAGGACACTCAAGTGCGAATGAACAATATAAATTCTGTTATTACCGACATCGAAGCACAAATCAAAAATTCGAATGACACCATGGAGGAAAAAATTAAAGCCATTACCACTGCTTACGCAAGCGAGCTAAACGCAAGCGTACACGCAAAAATTGATAGTGTTCTTTCGATGGTGGAATCCGCCGAGACCAATATTGGTAGCAAGTTCACAGATATGCAGGCCCAAATAGATGTGTGTAAATCAACTGCGAGTGACTCTTTGAAACATTACAGTGATGTTTCAAAGAGAAAATGGTTCAAATGGCTCTGAGCACTATGGGACTCAACATCTTAGGTCATAAGTCCCCTAGAACTTAGAACTACTTAAACCTAACTAACCTAAGGACATCACACACACCCATGCCCGAGGCAGGATTCGAACCTGCGACCGTAGCAGTCCCGCGGTTCCGGACTGCAGCGCCAGAACCGCTAGACCACCGCGGCCGGCGTTTCAAAGAGAGTGAGCCAATTGACAGAAGGTGTCAACCACGTTGGCGAGTGAGTCGAAGACCTTGCTCAGCAAATATCTGATGTCAATATTGACAAAAAGATCGCAGATGTCAACACCGGTATAAGCAATATACTTAATAAGGAATTTGAAGAGTGGATGCAATCCAAAGAATAGTACATTGTCAGCAAGGTACACGCTGAACTAAAGGGTACGGTTAAATCTGCTACAGCAGAAATCTTAACCGCTCCCGGTACTTCTGGTGACACTTTAACCAGTGAATTAGGTGAAATCAGACGAGCATTTAGCCACGATCTTCCGGAATGGAAACGTCAGCTAAGCAATGACATAGATCAACTGAAACGACAAGTTACGGAATTGCAAGGTGACAATCAAAGTGAGTATTCGCTACCGCCAGAACACGATAATCGTCAATATCCCGAGTGTCAGGTACAATTCTCACCAACAGTAAATAATACGCGTGGCGAAACTACCACGTCACGTAGTCATGCCGATCAACTAACACTCGTTGAACTAATGCGAGACGAGAGTGTGCTAAAACACAGAGTTTTTCAGCCTTTTATACCTGAAAAACGAAATATACATCCCATGGTATTTCTAAAATCATTCACAGGTGCTTTTCCAGAATCATGGAACGACAGGCAGCGGATACAGTTCATCTTAGGCTATGTACACGGTGAAGGATCAATTTGGGGTACAGAAATAATAGACAAATGTCACACCTATGCAGATTTTGAAAAGCATTTTTTGAATAAATTCTGGAGTTCAGGTATACAACAAAGACTCCGAAAGGAGGTTTACAACGCCGAACCTTTCAACACCAAAGGAGGAGGTTTGAGACGTTATTTTGAAAAATATCTACGTAAAATTCAGTATTGGGACACGCCCATTTCAACCAAAGATGTAATCATGATCTTAAAGTCAAAACTTCCTGTGTCAATAAGAGAAAAACTAGTTAATGTGAGTGAAGAAGACCTAGAAGCCTTTCTTTCTGTTCTTGACAATTTGGATATGATCTATGAGGATGTGCGTGCGAGCGCGCGGAATAATTATAATAGTGGACCGCCCGCTCCGCAGCAGCACATAACAAATTGCGTCAATGGAATGTCGTACCAACATAACACGGGACAACCAAACACTCAGCCTTACGGCAATCATAACAGTTTCAACCGCCGTAATGGAAAACAATATAACAACTATCCACACCAGAATAGATACAATCCGATTTATCAAAACACACAGCAACAATACGGTAATTCACCGATAAATCACAACGGTAATTACCAGTACCAGAACAACAAGACGAATAATGGAAATCGTCACAAGGGAAAGAAATGGAACAATTATAACGGATCACAACAGTACAGTCAGCCGAGCCACTTCACTCCCTCTCACCAAATGAATTTTGCACAGCGGAAAAATGAGACATTTTCTCACCAACCCAACCAACAGTTCAGGAACAATAGTCAGGACAATTCGTCGCATGCTTTTCCTGACACCGCCGGTCATAATAGCCAAGGAAATCCGACCATTTTCTACACACAGGCGAACCAAGCACCAAACGCGATGTCAAATAACACGCAATCAAGAGATGCACAAGTCGTATGGGATACGAACGCAAATTTTCGACCTGGTAGGTCGCAACATACTAGTCAAGTAAAAATAACTGACATTTCAGCTCCACCCCAGTCCATTAGCAGCTTCTTTAGGCCTCCACGGGGAAGCTGCGGAACCAATAAGCTCTCATATCTTTAACCACTCATGCCAACCTTAGAAAAAAGGCGCATGACAAACACATTAGCAAAGTCTTATCGTATCGTATAAATGAACGAGTGCTATTAAAGACCCACTTCAAACCATCTTTGATTCATCATAAGAATCGCAAGTGGCAGCACTTGTATGAAGGACCATATATTATCTTAAGAAAGCCGCACATCGGTTGCTATCTATTAGCTGACCCTGTATCTGGACGAATAAAAGGATTGTTTCATCACGCAGACTTGAAGAAATACAGAGTCAACCATTGAAAATAACTTTTAAGTTAAGCTGCTAAAATAAAATATACACACACTAGAAGTTGTCATACTATGTGTGAAGTACCAACGTATGTAAGAGTAATGCACAGGACTAACACCCTGTTGACCTGCCACAGCAAGATAAGTAATTTATATGAGCACCTTAAGTAAAACACATTTATTGTAGGAGAGCAAGATTTGCCTTAGATGTAAGTTAGTTTTAAGTTAATTGAGCCATGAACGGCCACAGCCGAAAGAGCTGACAAATAAATATTATAGTAGGGACGTGCTAAGTGCCACCTGCTACCACTAGTTTCAAGTATAGCAAAGCTCTCTCCTCTTGAATGAAATAAATTAAAATGATCATTCAGACCAGAATGATTGCTCGTAGGTAAAAAAAAAAAATGTCGCTTACTCTAATGAGGTAAATGTTATGTTATGCATAAGGAGTGTGTGACAACAAATTTTATGAGACCACCTATGAAACGCAGCAGGTAAAAAGCAGCAGCTTAGCATATACGAATCAAGTAATTCATTAACGATCCAGGTAGCAGGAAAGAAGTGCGCAACTCAATTATTTTATTATAATACGGAGAAAACCGTATACGCTCATAACAATTTTACGGCACAGTGCAGCTGAAATACCTACAAAGATCATTTATAAATAAACTAATTTAGTACTAGAAATATCTATTTCAGGTCCTCGAGATACGACGATTTTTTTTTTTAGGAAACCAATTTTACGATACATGGAACAGAAGATAGTTAACAGACACAGTTCACTGCTAATGCATGGTTTAAGTAATTTTAAATATGCATAGAAAATTGTTTAGAGAGCTGGATCAGACGACAAGGAAACTACTGTATCGATTTAATTATACTATTTGTCATGAAAAACTAAGGTGATAATAATTTATGTTAAGCTCATCATATCATACGTCATTAACACTGTGTCTTCAAATCTCTTCACTCCATAAAAGTCTTTTGTGTTTTCCTCTGACCAGTATCCTTACCATCCTACCTTATCCAGTAGAGAAGTGAATTTTACGAGCTGGTTGCATGATTGATACATACAGGCTATACGAATGGATAGTCGTGACACATTGGTTGTCGACGGGCTACGCTTATTCTCCGCAAATTGCGAGTTCGATTAAGATTTGTTATGTGCAATTGCACGACAGGGAACACCAAGCTTCCCAATTTCCCTAATGGTAGTTTGAACACGAACTGTTCATCACGTAAACGAAGCCACATTGACTATGTCTTCAAACTAACGACGTAATAGAGAGAAAACAAAAGAGCTGAACTTGAGAAAAGAGTAACTATTGTAAAAAGACAAGAATAACAAGATTTCGAACAAAGTGTGAACCTAAAGTGCCTTGGAAGCACAAACTACGAACAAGAGACACGCTTTTCGTCAGGCCTTGTAGTCACAGAGACTAAATATTTCTTTGTAAACAATTTTTAGACATGATATGTATACTAACCCCCCCCCCCCCATGAACCATGGACCTCTCCGTTGGTGGGGAGGCTTGCGTGCCTCAGCGATACAGATAGCCGTACCGTAGGTACAACCACAACGGAGGGGTTTCTGTTGAGAGGCCAGACAAACGTGTGGTTCCTGAAGAGGGGCAGCAGCCTTTTCAGTAGTTGCAAGGGCAACAGTCTGGATGATTGACTGATCTGGCCTTGTAACAAAAACCAAAACGGCCTTGCTGTGCTGGTACTGCGAACGGCTGAAAGCAAGGGGAAACTACGGCCGTAATTTTTCCCGAGGGCATGCAGCTTTACTGTATGATTAAATGATGATGGCGTCCTCTTGGGTAAAATATTCCGGAGGTAAAATAGTCCCCCATTCGGATCTCCGGGCGGGGACTACTCAAGAGGATGTCGTTATCAGGAGAAAGAAAACTGGCGTTCTACGGATCGGAGCGTGGAATGTCAGGTCCCTTAATCGGGCAGGTAGGTTAGAAAATTTGAAAAGGGAAATGGATAGGTTAAAGTTAGATATAGTGGGAATTAGTGAAGTTCGGTGGCAGGAGGAACAAGACTTCTGGTCAGGTGACTACAGGGTTATAAACACAAAGTCAAATAGGGGTAATGCAGGAGTAGGTTTAATAATGAATAGGAAAATAGGAACGTGGGTAAGCTACTACAAACAGCTTAGTGAACGCATTATTGTGGCCAAGATAGATACGAAGCCCACACCTACTACAGTAGTACAAGTTTATATGCCAACTAGCTCTGCAGATGACGAAGAAATTGAAGAAATGTATGATGAAATAAAAGAAATTATTCAGATAGTGAAGGGAGACGAAAATTTAATAGTCATGGGTGACTGGAATTCGAGTGTAGGAAAAGGGAGAGAAGGAAACGTGGTAGGTGAATATGGATTGGGGCTAAGAAATGAAAGAGGAAGCCGCCTGGTAGAATTTTGCACAGAGCACAACTTAATCGTAGCTAACACTTGGTTTAAGAATCATGATAGAAGGTTGTATACATGGAAGAACCCTGGAGATACTAAAAGGTATCAGATAGATTATATAATGGTAAGACAGAGATTTAGGAACCAGGTTTTAAATTGTAAGACATTTCCAGGGGCAGATGTGGACTCTGACCACAATCTATTGGTTATGACCTGTAGATTAAAACTGAAGAAACTGCAAAAAGGTGGGAATTTAAGGAGATGGGACCTGGATAAACTGAAAGAACCAGAGGTTGTACAGAGTTTCAGGGAGAGCATAAGGGAACAATTGACAGGAATGGGGGAAAGAAATACAGTAGAAGAAGAATGGGTAGCTTTGAGGGATGAAGTAGTGAAGGCAGCAGAGGATCAAGTAGGTAAAAAGACGAGGGCTAGTAGAAATCCTTGGGTAACAGAAAAAATATTGAATTTAATTGATGAAAGGTGAAAATATAAAAATGAGTAAATGAAGCAGGCAAAAAGGAATACAAACGTCTCAAAAATGAGATCGACAGGAAGTGCAAAATGGCTAAGCAGGGATGGCTAGAGGACAAATGTAAGGATGTAGAGGCTTATCTCACTAGGGGTAAGATAGATACTGCCTACAGGAAAATTAAAGAGACCTTTGGAGATAAGAGAACTACTTGTATGAACATCAAGAGCTCAGATGGCAACCCAGTTCTAAGCAAAGAAGGGAAAGCAGAAAGGTGGAAGGAGTATATAGAGGGTCTATACAAGGGCGATGTACTTGAGGACAATATTATGGAAATGGAAGAGGATGCAGATGAAGATGAAATGGGAGATACGATACTGCGTGAAGAGTTTGACAGAGCACTGAAAGACCTGAGTCGAAACAAGGCCCCCGGAGTAGACAACATTCCATTGGAACTACTGACGGCCTTGGGAGAGCCAGCCCTGACAAAACTCTACCATCTGGTGAGCAAGATGTATGAAACAGGCGAAATACCCTCAGACTTCAAGAAGAATATAATAATTCCAATCCCAAAGAAAGCAGGTGTTGACAGATGTGAGAATTACCGAACAATCAGTTTAATAAGCCACAGCTGCAAAATACTAACACGAATTCTTTATAGACGAATGGAAAAACTAGTAGAAGCCGACCTCGGGGAAGATCAGTTTGGATTCCGTAGAAATACTGGAACACGTGAGGCAATACTGACCTTACGACTTATCTTAGAAGAAAGATTAAGGAAAGGCAAACCTACGTTTCTAGCATTTGTAGACTTAGAGAAAGCTTTTGACAATGTTGACTGGAATACTCTCTTTCAAATTCTGAAGGTGGCAGGGGTAAAATACAGGGAGCGAAAGGCTATTTACAATTTGTACAGAAACCAGATGGCAGTTATAAGAGTCGAGGGACATCAAAGGGAAGCAGTGGTTGGGAATGGAGTAAGACAGGGTTGTAGCCTCTCCCCGATGTTATTCAATCTGTATATTGAGCAAGCAGTAAAGGAAACAAAAGGAAAATTCGGAGTAGGTATTAAAATCCATGGAGAAGAAATAAAAACTTTGAGGTTCGCCGATGACATTGTAATTCTGTCAGAGACAGCAAAGGACTTGGAAGAGCAGTTGAACGGAATGGATGGTGTCTTGAAGGGAGGATATAAGATGAACATCAACAAAAGCAAAACGAGGATAATGGAATGTAGTCGAATTAAGTCGGGTGATGTTGAGGGTATTAGATTAGGAAATGAGACACTTAAAGTAGTAAAGGAGTTTTGCTATTTGGGGAGCAAAATAACGGATGATGGTCGAAGTAGAGAGGATATAAAATGTAGACTGGCAATGGCAAGGAAATCGTTTCTGAAGAAGAGAAATTTGTTAACATCGAGTATAGATTTAAGTGTCAGGAAGTCATTTCTGAAAGTATTTGTATGGAGTGTAGCCATGTATGGAAGTGAAACATGGACGGTAAATAGTTTGGACAAGAATAGAATAGAAGCTTTCGAAATATGGTGCTACAGAAGAATGCTGAAGATTAGATGGGTAGATCACATAAGTAATGAGGAGGTACTGAATAGGATTGGGGAGAACAGGAGTTTGTGGCACAACTTGACCAGAAGAAGGGATCGGTTGGTAGGACATGTTCTGAGGCATCAAGGGATCACCAATTTAGTATTGGAGGGCAGCGTGGAGGGTAAAAATCGTAGGGGGAGACCAAGAGATGAATACACTAAGCAGATTCAGAAGGATGTAGGTTGCAGTAGGTACTGGGAGATGAAGAAGCTTGCACAGGATAGAGTAGCATGGAGAGCTGCATCAAACCAGTCTCAGGACTGAAGACCACAACAACAACAACATGTATACTAAATGTTAACTGTACTTTGTAGTAATAATGCAGTCAGTAATAAATGGACACGTATATGCTGCTGCGTGTGAACCGACTATAGACAAGTAATTAATGGGCACGTATAAAAGTGGTGCGTGTGAACCTTAACATGACGACCAAATAAATGTGAACACGAATTAATAATAACGTGTGAACTGAAAAGGTGATAACTCCAAGGACACGTGTGAAATACCGCGTGTGAAGAAATGTTATAAGTACTTGTACCACGAAACCACGATGTAGAAAGCGGAAGAGTGAAAGTAAGTATTGTACTTACCACAAACGGTACTGTACGCCTTTCCACGGACACATTCTTCGAAACAGCTGCGGGAGTCGCCGCATCTGGCTGCTTCCGTAATCCAGAGTCGATGAAAAACTGTGTAAAATCTCACAAAACAGCTAGTAAACACCAAACGCTCTGCTTCTCGCAGAATACTGCTGCTGGCGTTGTGGGACTGTCAAGTTATTATCACGTGATTGTGACCAACAGACGTAACACTGTGTACGCTGAGCGCTCAACAATCAATTTTTCTTTGCACAACGAGCGCGGATGCCAAATGTGTTTGAAATGCAGTCAAAATAAAATATGATAAAGCAATGAATTAAGCAACCATGTACCTTGTGAAATTATAAAGACACTAATCGGCAGAGTCTTAAGCTCGATATCGACAATTGCTACCGAATTTACTGACCATGCCGAGTAATGACGAAAACGTGTCGAACCAAATTAAACCAGAAACATAGATAAATATGAGAACTAAGCATTCCTAAGAGAATGACACATTATGTACATAAATAATTGTTATCCTTACCTAATCCAATTTTCTCTTAGACTAAGTTATTAGTAAGTAAGCACATTCTAATACAGATTTTTTTCTGTATTTTTCATGTACGAAAACATAATTGGAAGCACGGACATGTGTCAAGTGAAATAGAGACCGCCACCATACGGCTCAACATGTTGCAGAACCACTCTTCCAGTTCCTGACCCACGACGTATTTCCAACGCAACATCACACCACGACAACTACTCCAACTTCCACAGTGAAAGTGATGCCCTACTTTTCCTCCACTGTGAAAGTGTAATCAATTTCCCCACTCAAGTGCAGTGCTATCATTTATACCCGAAGTTCTACCACTCCCAGTGCAACTCATACCTACCCAAGTGTAGTGAAAAATTTTTTTTGCAGGCCATGAAAACCACAAATAAGTGCTACGTATTTATTGCAAGAAATCTTCGACGAAACAACGACAAAAATATTCCTGTAATATGTCATTGTAAAACAAGAATGTCAATTTTTTGTAACATATTTTTTTTTTCGAGTGCACACAGCACCCAGACTTCCTGCGAAGTCAAGTAATTTATTTCTTTGTTATTTTTTAATATTTATTATGCCATGTATAATGTATCTATGTATGTGTATCTTTATCTTAATTTCACTATCTTTTACCGAGTAATGAACATTTGTTATCCTTGTACAATACATTAGAAAGAGCACAGTTCAATTGTCATGTAGTTACCCTATGGACAAATTACTATCAGTTTCAGTCGTACGAATATACTTACCTGATACTCTGTATGTTAACCACTTTGCCTGATGTAGTGTGTAAAATCTATTGTAAAGAATTTTTGCAAGTAATACTAACTTGTTTCACGAAAGCAATAATATCACGACTACGCGTGAGTCGCGATGATACTGACGGAGTCATCGCTCCTCACGCGGAAAGCAATGTGATATTATTGCATTTCAGACATTTTGCATATGAGAAAAGGACAGCCATCGAGCTGTAGTTTGTAATGATACTAAGCATGACAACGCGAGAGTAAAGAAACGAAATCTGTTTATAACTTGCACCTATACCAAGACGCGCGGCCAGCGTTTAAAAGGTACTTTTAAACACTATGACTCGCTGGTCGCAGATATTTAAAATCATTGCCGCAGCGCTTGATAGCAAGGAGCTGCGAAGCAGAAGAAAGAACAATTTATCATTTGTTAGGAAAATTCTAGAGTCTTTATACACTCCTGGAAATTGAAATAAGAACACCGTGAATTCATTGTCCCAGGAAGGGGAAACTTTATTGACACATTCCTGGGGTCAGATACATCACATGATCACACTGACAGAACCACAGGCACATAGACACAGGCAACAGAGCATGCACAATGTCGGCACTAGTACAGTGTATATCCACCTTTCGCAGCAATGAAGGCTGCTATTCTCCCATGGAGACGAACGTAGAGATGCTGGATGTAGTCCTGTGGAACGGCTTGCCATGCCATTTCCACCTGGCGCCTCAGTTGGACCAGCGTTCGTGCTGGACGTGCAGACCGCGTGAGACGACGCTTCATCCAGTCCCAAACATGCTCATTGGGGGACAGATCCGGAGATCTTGCTGGCCAGGGTAGTTGACTTACACCTTCTAGAGCACGTTGGGTGGCACGGGATACATGCGGACGTGCATTGTTCTGTTGGAACAGCAAGTTCCCTTGCCGGTCTAGGAATGGTAGAACGATGGGTTCGATGACGGTTTGGATGTACCGTGCACTATTCAGTGTCCCCTCGACGATCACCAGTGGTGTACGGCCAGTGTAGGAGATCGCTCCCCACACCATGATACCGGGTGTTGGCCCTGTGTGCCTCGGTCGTATGCAGTCCTGATTGTGGCGCTCACCTGCACGGCGCCAAACACGCATACGACCATCATTGGCACCAAGGCAGAAGCGACTCTCATCGCTGAAGACGACACGTCTCCATTCGTCCCTCCATTCACGCCTGTCGCGACACCACTGGAGGCGGGCTGCACGATGTTGGGGCGTGAGCGGAAGACGGCCTAACGGTGTGCGGGACCGTAGCCCAGCTTCATGGAGACGGTTGCGAATGGTCCTCGCCGATACCCCAGGAGCAACAGTGTCCCTAATTTGCTGGGAAATGGCGGTGCGGTCCCCTACGACACTGCGTAGGATCCTACGGTCTTGGCGTGCATCCGTGCGTCGCTGCGGTCCGGTCCCAGGTCGACGGGCACGTGCACCTTTCGCCGACCACTGGCGACAACATCGATGTACTGTGGAGACCTCACGCCCCACGTGTTGAGCAATTCGGCGGTACGTCCACCCGGCCTCCCGCATGCCCACTATACGCCCTCGCTCAAAGTCCGTCAACTGCACATACGGTTCACGTCCACGCTGTCGCGGCATGCTACCAGTGTTAAAGACTGCGATGGAGCTCCGTATGCCACGGCAAACTGGCTGACACTGACGGCGGCGGTGAACAAATGCTGCGCAGCTAGCGCCATTCGACGACCAACACCGCGGGTCCTGGCGTGTCCGCTGTGCCGTGCGTGTGATCATTGCTTGTACAGCCCTCTCGCAGTGTCCGGAGCAAGTATAGTGGGTCTGACACACCGGTGTCAATGTGTTCTTTTTTCCATTTCCAGGAGTGTAGTTAGTTGTACTTCTGGTCGCCGATATGTTAACATTTACTTCATTACCTTTGATGTTTGGTCGCCGACTTGTTAAGACGTGTTTTGTAGCACCGCTACAAGTTATATTTCATTTAGTGTGAAAAACCACGTTATCACCAAGAAAAAAAAACCGCTTTTGTAAACCTTGTGACGATAAAAAATACTTACGCGCAAGCCAGGACATTTAATTTTTACAAAATATCGCACATACAAAAACAGCGATTGTTGGACTGTTCCATGTATGAGAAAAACATAAAAATGTAAGTTTTGTATTCATTGTAAATTTGTTAATGTTTATTCTTTGAGAATATATTGATGCTTCACTGTACAGAAAATCTATGCTTATTCTTTTCTTTAAAATAATCACAAATAACGTTTATGTTTAAATGAACTTTGTTACAGGTTCGCTCTTTATCGCGGTCTCGATTGTATTTGGGAGACCATTAATATGTTCAGTTTCCGATCTGACAACTTTTTTTACAAAATTTCACTGTTTTGCCTTTTTTTTATTATTATTATTCAAATAGGTCCCTTAGGTAATTTCATTGAAGAGTTGCGTGAAAGGAATCCGGGTTAAGAGGTCATTTGAGAAACTATTTTCACGCAATCAATCTGTACGTCTCCTGAACACAATCGAGACCCGACGCATCGTTGATCATTCATTAATTTTTCTCTCTTTCCAAGTCGTACGAAAAAAAAAAAAACGGCCAAGGAGAACTGCCGTGAGTACGCAATCTAGTGTTAAAAGGTTGCGTTCTTTATCTTGTCGGCAAACATTGCCATAAATTATCATCATCAATGTTATATTTGGTTAAATGTGAAAAGCCAAAAAACCTTTTAACGCTAGAAGTGCTAATAGCACTTTTTGCACCATACAGAAATTCTCATTTTGTAATTGGAATTGATCGTCTGATGATTTTACTAGACGGTAAATTGCAGCGTCATCTGCAAACAATCTAAGGGGGCTGCTCAGATTATCACGTAGATCATTTATATAAATCAGGAACAGCAGAGGGCCTATGACACTACCTTGAGGAACTCCAGATATCACTTCTGTTCTACTCGATGATTTACCATCTATCACTACGAACTGTGACCTCTCTGAGAGGATATCACGAATCCAGTCACAGAACTGAGACGATACTCCATATGCACGCAATTTGATTAATAGTCGCTTGTGAGGAACGGTGTCAAAAGCCTTCTGGAAATCTAAGAATATGGAATCGATCTGAGATCCCTTGCACAAGAACGATATTTCCTGAATCCGAGTTGGTTATGTATCAATAAGTCATTTTCTTCAAGGTGATTCATAATGTTCGAGTACATTATGCTCCAAAATCCTACTGCAAATTGAGGTCAGTGATATGGATCTGTAATTCAGTGGGTTACTTGAATATTGGTGTGACCTGTGCTACTTTCCAGTCTTTAGGAATAGACCTTTCGTCAAGTGAGCGGTTGTATATGATTGCTAAGAAAGGCGGTGTTGTGTCTGCATACTCTGAGAGAAGACTGACTTTGAAAGTAGAATAATCATTGAATGTTACCTAAATAAAAAAATCTATCGGGGATTCGAGCCTTCTAAAGCTGACCAAGCCGACTGTTGGTGATATGACTGTGAAGTAGAAACTCGAAGTAACAAGCACAGCCGAACCTAGAACCGGCAGACCTCATATTTTCGTCCACCCGACACAACAAACAAAATTTATCGTCCGAGCACTGGATAGTGGTGTAGCACCGTAGAAACAGAGAAATGCCAGACAAAAGTTTTTCGCCATCAATATATGGGATTTAGAAAGAGCGTAAAAGTAGTGGCAACTTTTTTTTTTTTTTTTTTTTTGTATGCATGACATTGATTGGGTGCATTCTAACCTTATACACACTGAGGAGACAAAAGTCATGGGATACCTCTGAAACGTCCCCTTTTATCAATTATACACGACTGTGCTTAAACTGACACATGATATTTTGTTAGCGCAACGCAATCTGACTTTCAATAATCCCTACAAAAGAATGGGCCCTGACTAACATTAAACTATACCTTTCACAAATCACTTACCTCACAAAAATCTTCGCTACTCAAGCTACTGCAATACAGCAAGCGCCACTACTGCCAGCTAAATAAAAGATTCAAACTATGGAAGGCACTAACTACTGATAGGGATAGTTAGCAAATGAAAGATATTAATAGAGAACAAACACTGTATTTACCTTAATAGTCATAATATATACAGCAGTTCATGACAAATTACAAAACTCCGCCATCTGTCTCCCCACATCCACCACTGCTGGCGGCTCACCTCCAACTGCGCAACGCTACGCGCTGTTCACAGCCAGCTGCCTAACACTACAATGACGAGTATTACAACAATGCAAAGCAGCCAGAGACTGCACACAGCACAGCCAGTGATTTTCATACAGAGGTGGCGTTACCAATAAAAAAACCTAAACAGCCTACTTACACCTCCTAATATCGTGTCGGACATCCTTTTACCCAGTGTAATGCAGCAGCTCGACGTGGTATGGACTCAACAAGTCGTTGAAAGTCCCCTGCAGAAATACTGAGCCACAGGGCCTCTATAGCCGTCCATAACTGCGGAAGCGTTGCCAGTGTAGTATGTTGTGCATCAACTCACATCTCGATTATGTCCTATAAATGTTCGACGGAGCACATGTAGAGCGATCTGGATGACCATGTCATTCCCTCGAACTGTCCACAATGTTCTTCAAACCAGTCGCGAACATTTGTGGTCCAATGACATGACACTGTTCTTTGGGAACATGAAGACCATAAATGGCTGCAAACGATTTCCAAGTATGAAACTTCCTGGTAGAATAAAACTGTGAAAATTTCATTTCATTCTGGTTTCCAAGTAGCCGAATATAATCATTTACAGTCAATGATCGGTATAGTTGGAGCATAGGACCAAGTCCAGTCCTTGTAAACACGCGTCATTATGGAGCCACCACCAGCTTGCTCAGCGCCTTGCTGACAACTTGGGTCCAAGAGTTAACAGGGTCTCTGCCACACTCGAACCTACCATCAGCTCTTACCAACAGAAATCGGGACCCATCTGACCAGGCTATGGTTTCCAGTCGCCTACAGTCCAACCAATACAGTTACGATGTCATGCTGTTAGCAAAGGCAGTCTGCTGCCATAGCTCGTGAACACCATTTTTCGCCGCACTGACCTAACGGATACGTTCGTCGTACTTTCTACATTGATTTCTGCGGTTATTTCACAGGGTATTGCTTGTCTGATAGCATCGAAAACTCTACGCAGTTGCCGCTGCTCTCGGTGGTTAAGAGAAGGCCGTCGGTTGGTATCTAATTTGGTAGTGTCGGCACACTATTGACACTGTGGATCTCGGAATATTGAATTTCCTAAAGATTTCCGAAATGGGACGTGCCATGCCTCTAGCTCCAGTTACCATTCGGAATTAAAATTCTATTAACTCCTGTCATGCGGCCATAATCACGTCAGAAACTTTTTCGCATGAATCACGTAAGTACAAATGATAGCTCGGGCGTCCGCCCCGATAGCTGAATGGCCAGCCGGCACGGTAGCTCAGCGTGTTCGGTCAGAGAGCTGGTTGGCCTCCGTAATAAAAAAACTGTGTGAAAGAATAAACAACGAACTTGAACAATGATCAACAACGAACAAAATGCAAAAAATAAAAGGATCAGCGCGACGGACTGCCGTCCTAAGGGGCCCGGGTTCGATTCCCGGCTGGGTCGGGGATTTTCTCCCGTCAGAGACTGGGTGTTGTGTTATATTCATCATCATTTCATCCCTATTCGCCGCGCAGCTCGCCCAATGGGGCGTAGAATGTAATAAGACCTGCACCAAGGCAGCCAGACCTGTCCTGTAAGGGGCCTCCCAGTCAATGACGCCATACGCTCATTTTCATTTCCGTAGCTCGGGCAATAAATTGCCCTTTTATACGGCGTGTATGCGATACTGTCACCCCTTTTATATCCTCATATCGTTACCCAGTGACTTTCGTTACCTCACTGTATAGAAAACAGGATGTATTTATGTATGAATGAATTTGTGTATGTCCAACACCTCCTCCTAAACCACTGGTTCGATTTCAACCAAATTTGCTACACATACTGCTTGCTACATGAGAGTCAAAGCGTGGAGATGTGGACAAAGAAGGGGTTCCTTAACCGCTGACATGTTGGCTGCCCTGAACAACAGACACGTTGTGCAGGTCATATCAGCATGCATTGCAGGGGCCACATATGCGGATATGCACGGCTGAGCAAAGAGAGAGAATGGTAGGAGGTGGACAATGAGAGAGAGGGAGAAGGAGAAGTGGAGGAGGATAGAGGGAAGGGATGGAAGATATGGCCAGAGGAAGGGAGTAGAGGAGATGGACTAAGTGAAAGGGTGAGGAGGAGATGGAGAGACAGAGAATGGAGGAGGAGACAAGGACAGATACAGGTGGGAGGATGAGATGGACAGAGAGATGGGAGGAGGGAGAGGTGGACACGGAGATAAGGGAAGAGGACATGGACTGAGTGATGGGGCGAGAAGGAGTGTGTGTAATATATGTGTCGAATGGGTGTGCATGCCAGGCCATGTGGAAAAGGCTCTTAAGTGAATGAAATGAGACGAATGCAGCTTTCTCTGGTGTATGTTCTCGTTAGACGTAAAAGGTCTAGAGAGAAGACGAACATGCTCCACATTTGGCGGCGAACGCAGCAAGAGCGGGCTCTGTGGCCAGAAGCGCTGGTCAGCCGGTGGGCAGCAGCGCCGGGCAGCGAAGCCGCGACCCGGCAGGGAGGCCGTGACCCGCGTGCCCCGAGTCGCTGGAGGGTAATCAGCGGCCATTGTCTTGCGCACAGTAATGAGCGGGCAGCGCGCAGCGGCCGCCTCTGCCTACTGAGCCAACAACCGGCAGTCAGCGATCGGCAGCTAATGAGAGCCGAGCCGCACTGAGGCCTCGCCTCGCCACGCACTTCCTCCACTGCGCCACGTACCGCGACCTCGAGAACTGGACGCCCGTCTCCGCCAACCACAAGTACGAGGGGCGTTCAAAACGCAGCTCCTTTTTTCTGGAAACGGGTTGGTTTGATTCAGGATTCCAAAACACCATATTGTTCCTCACTCTTTTGCTACAAAACCCTATTTTCAGAATATCTTCCAGTCAATGCGATTGCCTTATGCCACATCACTGGGACGGGCTGTATGCCCGCATAGTACCACTTTACTGACCTACGTCGGAGCCAGCGTCTTGCTGCACCAATAACCTCCCCATCATCTACGTCCTCCTTCCTGCAGAGTGTATCCTTTGTTGGGCCATACACATGAAAGTCGGGAGGTGCGAGATCCGGGCTGTAGGTTGTATGAAGAAGAACCCATTGGGCACACACCTTTGTGTATCCCAATTCGTGGACAGGTGTGTCAACACTACCAACAGAGACGTCCTGTCCTGCAGCAAGATTTTGATTGCGACGTGTCGATCATCTCGAATGAAAGTGCCCGCACCTTACAGCATTGCAGGAGTCACAGCTGTGTGCGGTATGCCAGCAATAGGAAGGTCGAACAGGTTAGCGCAACCTTGTTGTGATGATGACGGACGCCTCACCCAAGGACTCACCGTGCTTTTGTTCAGTACCAGTTCTCTGTAGACATTCTAGAAACGCCTACAAAAGTCTGTGATGTTCCAGTTTTCTTCTAACAGAAGCTCAATAAACCTTCTCTGCTTTTAACGCATGTCTGTCACAGATGCCATTTTGAAGGCTGTGTATAGCGCCGCCACCTATCGGAACCTCATGGAACCATATTGGCTGAAGTGGGAATAATCCACGATGTCCCACAACGACTTCCACATTTTATCAGCCGAAACTGGGCGAGAGAAATATGTGTTGTAACTGTGGTGTCACCGCCAGACACCACACTTGCTAGGTGGTAGCTTTAAATCGGCCGCGGTCCATTAGTACATGTCGGACCCGCGTGTCGCCACTGTCAGTGATCGCAGACCGAGCGCCACCACACGGCAGGTCTCGAGAGACGGACGAGCACTCGCCCCAGTTGTACGGACGACTTAGCTAGCGATGCACACTGACGAAGCCTCGCTCATTTGCAGAGCCGATAGTTAGAATAGCCTTCAGCTAAGTCAATGGCTACGACCTAGCAAGGCGCCATTAGCATTACATAGCTTGTATCTAAAGAGTCTCACTTGTATCGTCAAGAGCGATGTACCACAAGGATGGATTAAAGTTAAGTATTCCAGGAGCTACGTACTTTTTCAACTTTTGACAGTCGGCAACAGAAACCAAAACATTGCATTAAAACAAGCGCTCAGTGCATAGTGCTGTGGAGGAAAAAACAGCAAATTGGCGCTCATAGGAAGAAGAACAACACCAAAAATGCAACAGGAGCGTAATATGTAAGAAACTGTCTACGCAACCTGCCACTGATGATGCCTTGCAGAAAATAAAGGCGAAACGCGTATGGCACTAAAATTGTGTTTTATTCAGTTGCTGTCAGACGGTCCATAAGTGAAAATTATCAATATACCGTAGTACTACGTACTTTTCTTTATAGCATTCATTACGTATCCTGTTTCAGACCTATCTACTAGCCTGCGTGAGTTAACGCGTGCCTTTCGGCTACTTCCAAGTGGCGTGGTTGTCTTACTACGCCACATAAGTAACACTTACTGAATGACCGTATTATGCACAATGCCATGCCTGAAGAACATCGTCAGTTCTGAATGTCTGCCGACGAGAGTTAAGGGGGAAAGTACACATCTTTGCACAGCATCCCAGACATGATGTATAGGTGAGTATTCGTACATACGTCATTCCGCCTGTGGTGTGATCCGCAGTGAGGGGTCTGGCACTATCCTACTATAATATGCAAAATGGTACCCTTGTCATGAAGGACATGACAACGGGATTTGCCGATTCTACCACGCACTGGCTACCTTTCAGTCTGCCTTCAACAATTACCGAATCAATCCTATTGTCATTGGCAATACCTCCACACGATGAATCCAGGTATTGATGAGGTATGGGTCTCGAGAATCGTTACTGCTTGTCACCTGTCATTATTTCTGCTACAAGGAGAAGTGAAACTCGTAGCTGAACACAGATCATCAGCTGACTCTAACTCTACATCCTGTATGTCTCTGGTATATCTGTGGTATGGTGTCAGCCACAAATGACGGTTGGTGAAACAAAATGCACCGCTACCCCCCTTCCTCCCCTCTCCGCCCCCCCCCCCCCTCCCACGCCAGCAATACAGATAGCCTTACTGTAGGTGCAACCACAATGGAGGGGAATCTGTTGAGAGGCCAGACAAACGTGTGTGGTTTCTGAAGAGGGGCAGCAGCCTTTTAGCACTTGCAGGGGCAACACTCTGGATGATTGACCGATCTGTCCTTGTAACGTCAATCAAAACAGCCTTGCTGCGCTGGTACTGTGAATGGCTGAAAGCAAGGGAAAACTACAGTCTTAATGCTTCCCTAGGGCATGCAGCTCTACTGTATGTTTAAATGATGATGCCATCCTCTTGGGTAAAATATTCCAGAGGTAAACTTGTCCCCCATTTGGATCTAAGGTGGGAACTACTTAGGAGGACGTTATTATCAAGAGAAACAAAAATGGCATTCATCGCATTCGAGCGTCGAATTTAGAAAGGGAAATGGATAGGCTAAAATTAGATAAGTGGGAATTACTGAAGTTCGGTGGCAGGAGGAACAGGTAATCTGGTTATGTGAGTATAGGGTTATAAATACAAAATAAAATAGGGGTAGATAAGCTATTATGAACAGCATACTGAACACATTATTGTAGCCAAGAAAAACACAAAGCCCACATCCACCAGAGTAGTACAAGTTTATATACAACTAGTTCCATAGATGAAGAGGAGATTGAGGAAACGTATGGTGAGATAAAAGAAATGACTGAGATATTTAAGGAAGACAAAAATTTAATGGTCATGGTGGACTGGAATTCGATAGTATAAAAAGGAAGAGAATGAACAGTAGTAGGTGAATATGAATAGGGGGAAAGAAATGAAAGAGCAAGCGGCCTGGTAGAAATTTGCACAGAGTATAATTTAACCATAGCTAACAAGTATCATGAAAGAAGGCTGTGTACACTGGAGACCCCTGGAGATATTGGAAGATTTCAGATTGATTATGCAATGGCTAGACAGAGATTTAGGAACCAGGTTTTAAATTGTACAACATTTCCAGGGACAGATCTTGATTCTGACAACCATTTATTGTTTATGAGCTGCAGATTAAAACTGAAGAAACTGCAGCTTGGAGGAATTTGGGACCTGGATAAACTGAAAAAAAAAACAGAGCTTGTAGACAGCCTCAGAGAGAACATTAGGGAACTATTGACAAGAACAGGGGAGAATAATACAGTGGATGAGGAGTGGGGAGCTTTGAGAGGTGAAATAGTGAAGGCAGAAAAGGACCAAGTCGGTAAAAATACGAGGGCTAGTACAAATCTTTGGGTAACACAAGAGATATTGAATTTGATTGATGAAAGGAGGAAATATAAAAATGGAATAGATGAAGCAGGTGAAAGGGAATACAAACGTCTAAAAAATGAGATCGACAGGAAGCGCAAAATGGCTAAGCAGCAATGGCTAGAGGACAAATGTCAGGACGTAGGAGCATACACCACTCGGGGCAAGATAGATGCTGCCTACAAGGAAAATAAAGAGCGTTGAAGGAAAGAGAAGCAGCTGTGTGAATATCAAGAGTTCAAATGGAAAATCAGTTTTAAACAAAGAAGAGAAAGCAGAAAGATTTATGGAGTATATTGAGGGTCTATTCAAGGGAGATGTAACTAAGGACAATATTATGGAAATGGAAGAGGACGTAGATGAAGATGAGAAGGGAGATATGATACTGCTTGACAAATCTGACAAAGCATTGAAAGACTTAAGTCGAAACAAGGCCCTGGGAATAAGCAACATTCCGTTGGAGCTACTGACAGCATTAGGAGAGCCAGCCATAACAAAACTCAACCTTCTATTGAGCAATATGAATGCGACAGACGAAATACCCTCACACTTCAAGAAGTATATAATAATTCCAGTTCCAACGAAAGCAGGTGAAGACGGGTGTGAACATCATCGAACTATCAGTTTGATAAGTCATGGCTGCAAAATACTAACACGAATCCTGTACAGAAGAATGGAAAAACTGGTAGAAGGCGACCTCAAGGAACACCAGTTTGTATTCCGGAGAAATGCGGGAACACGCGAGGCAATACTGACTTGACCGAGCTCTATGAAACTGTTAGTCCAGTATTTCTGGTTAGGTGCTTAAAATTCGCGTGAGTCCATTCTGGACTTCATACAATCCTATGTTATCTTGACACTGCTGCTTCTGTTTATTCGCCAATTCGGAAATCGGCAGGAAAGGCTGTACAAACTGCTGTGGCAATCGCTTCTTTGTGTCGCAAAATAAGTGTCCAATGAATAGAAAAGCAACTGAAACCACTCAATAGAGGAAAGTCCATTGGACCTGACGGGATACCAATTCGATTCTACACAGAGTACGCGAAAGAACTTGCCCCCCTTCTAACAGCCGTGTACCGCAAGTCTCTAGAGGAACGGAAGGCTCCAAATGATTGGAAAAGAGCACAGGTAGTCCCAGTCTTCAAGAAGGGTCGTCGAGCAGATGCGCAAAACTATAGACCTATATCTCCGACGTCGATCTGTTGTAGAATTTTAGAACATGTTTTTTGCTCGCGTATCATGTCGTTTCTGGAAACCCAGAATCTACTCTGTAGGAATCAACATGGATTCCGGAAACAGCGATCGTGTGAGACCCAACTCGCTTTGTTTGTTCATGAGACCCAGAAAATATTAGATACAGGCTCCCAGGTAGATGCCATTTTCCTTGACTTCCGGAAAGCGTTCAATACAGTTCCGCACTGTCGCTGATAAACAAAGTAAGAGCCTACGGAATATCAGACCAGCTGTGTGGCTGGATTGAAGAGTTTTTAGAAAACAGAACACAGCATGTTGTTATCAATGGAGAGACGTCTACAGACGTTAAAGTAACCTCTGGCGTGCCACAGGGGAGTGTTATGGGACCATTGCTTTTCATAATATATATAAGTGACCTAGTAGTTGGTGTCGGAAGTTCCATGCGGCTTTTCGCAGATGATTAGTATACGGAGAAGTTGCAGCATTAGAACATTGCAGCGAAATGCAGGAAGATCTGCAGCTGATAGGCACTTGGTGCAGGGAGTGGTAACTGACCCTTAACATAGACAAATGTAATGTATTGCGAATACATATAATGAAGGATTCTTTATTGTATGATTATATGATAGCAGAACAAACACTGGTAGCAGTTACTTCTGTAAAATATTTGGGAGTATGCGTGCGGAACGATTTGAAGTGGAATGATCATATAAATTGTTGGTAAGGCGGGTACCAGGTTGAGATTCATTGGGAGAGTCCTTAGAAAATGTAGTCCATCAACAAAGGAGGTGGCTTACAAAACACTTGTTCTACCTATACTTGAGTATTGCTCATCAGTGTGGGATCCGTACCAGGTTGGGTTGACAGAGGAGGTAGAGAAGATCCAAAGAAAAGCGGCGCGTTTCGTCATAGGGTTATTTGGTAAGCGTGATAGCGTTACGGAGAAGTTTATCAAACTCAAGTGGCAGACTCTGCAAGAGAGGCGCTCTGCATCGCGCTATAGCTTGCTGTCCAGGTTTCGAGAGGGTGCGTTTCTGGATGAGGTATCGAATATATTGCTTCCCCCTACTTATACCTCCCGAGGAGATAACTAATGTAAAATTAGAGAGATTCGAGCGCGCACGGAGGCTTTCCGACAGTTCAAAAATGGTTCAAATGGCTCTGACCACTATGGGGCTTAACGTCTGAGGTCATCAGTCCCATAGAACTTAGAACTACTTAAACCTAACTAACCTAAGTGTATCAAACACATCCATGCCCGAGGCAGGATTTGAACCTAAGATCGTAGCGGTCGCGCGGTTCCAGACTGAAGCGCCTAGAACCGCTCGACCACATCGGCCGGCTTTCCGACAGTCGTTCTTCCCGCGAACCATGCGCGACTGGAACAGGAAAGGAAGGTAATGACAGTGGCACGTAAAGTGCCCTCCGCCACACACCGTTGGGTGGCTTGCGGAGTATAAATGGAGATGTAGAAGATGTAAAAGTGAGTAACTTCAACATATTTAAAAAAAATATTTTCAGCGTGCCTTAGCAGCTAAAATATTGACAGCGCGTTTCTTTTGGCGTATTTCTCCCATGTGAAAAACTTCAGGGTAGGTTTCGATATGTTGAATTGGATAATTCGTTTGTGAGGTCATTAGCAGGTAAGGTTGGCAGAGAATGTCCAACGAAGATCGGCGCCTATCTTAACCCGTTTTCGGTTGGCCACTAGGTGAAAGTCACAGGATGAAACAGTGGAACCTCAGACGGAGAAAGTCCAGTCAGTGAGTAGAGTGCCGATATGGATCGGAGCAGTAGTCGAAAACCAGAAACGAGCCAAACTCGTCACGGTACTAGTCCACAGAACCAAGAGAGAAGTCTGTAGGTGTAATCCGAAAAGAGACTGCCATATCTTAATACTAGAACACCAATGGCGCCTAATCGAAGGCATCGAGTACAGTATGGGTAGGCAATAGACGTCAGAAACGGAGCGAGTAGGAGTCAGTTGTTGCGGGTTGCATACTTCACAAATCAAGGAGACGCTGTTACATCAGCGGTAACGGGGTTCCTTCGTTCCGACTGTGGTTCTGCGAATATGAGAACCATGGCGCAGGGGTCAATTTATACACGTTAATTCGTTGTCTCTCACTGAAGCATACGTTTGTGAAAGGCTGATTGTGACTTATTGTTAATGGAGAAGATGAGTATATGGCCTGCTATAGTAAAGTAGCACTGACAAGGCGAAATGACCGATTGTTGGTATCAGAGGTCCTTTAACAAAGCTGTGTCTTGAGAGACTGCGGACGGTGTAAGACGAAAATTAATTGATACCATTGATGCGAATGTGCTCCATTAGAGGAGAAGTGATATCTGGAATAAATTTCACGCTATAGTTCACGCTTCAGACGAAAAACATGCACATTTCGCTATGTGGTTGTGTTCTTGTTAATTCGACCTTCACCACGAAAAAGACATATGTGCTGCATCAAACGAAAACTGAGCACAGAGTAACATCATTGTTACAATACTTGACAAGAAATACTGTGTGTTAATTTTAGTAATGGCAACTTTCGTTTATGATGTGAGAGCGAATTGTGAAGCTTATTGCTCATTAATGTAACGTATTTGAATAAGTAATCACCATTTAGAGCTTACACTTAATTCTCATATCATGTTTTCTGGTAGTGTGGTTACGGACCCGGTTACACCTCGAAAGTGTGTATTGATATTAAATACTAAAATAAATTTACACCAAACTTCGCAAAAGTTTTATCTGTATTGCAAGAGGCAACTATTTGTGGGAGGGGGCGGGCGTAAGCAAGGTTGCTTCTGTGTCAGGAGGCAGTCCCAGTTCGCTCCTTGCCTGTTTTCATCGAGAGAACGGTAGTGACCTGTGGTCGCCGGCAGCCGCAGTGACAGAATATTCAGAATTAGTTATTTATTTCCATAGAAATGCAGACAGCGCCTTGACTTGTCGTTGGCATCGGCTGTCAGCAGTGCTCGCTGATGAATCGCGCTGAGGATTCTCGTCGTAAGCGTGTACTGAACTTACACACTCGACTTGAGAGGAGCTGTGTCCCATCCCACTCACCACCCTTCTTCGTCATCCGTCGTATCGCTATGGCGGTTACCATGTTGCCGCGAAGTTCGACGATATTGAACGATGCCGTCCAGGTAGGCCCTATTAATCCGCTGGAATGTCAGAAACGCTGCTGATACTGGTGGGACCTCCAGGTCTTCCCATCTGCGAAAGGGGCAGACTGTGATGTTGAACTCTGCGACCGGTGATTATGGCGATGTAGCCAACTCTCCCAGAAGTGTCTGTTGCTGCCCGTAGCGTATAGGAAATCCACAACAGACTCGTACCGGACGTCAATTCGCTGCAATCACCGAATCGAGTGCGAACGTCACGTACGCCATCGATCCGTCTCACCGACTGTCTTATGTACTAAACTGCTGGGGTATTTATGGGTCGCAGTAGTGTCTAATGTTTATCGGATGTCATTCGTCATGATCACTTTGGTCTTGCTATTACTAAGCGGTTTTCCTTCTGCCGTGGTTAATTAACACGTTTGTTGTAGTATAGAACAAGTTCGTGAAAGCTCTTGGTACTGTTTGTTGCATTCGCCTTACCCTTACTTCGTCTCATAACGAAGAAGACGTGATCGTGTTTGGATGCTGTGACACACTACATTATGGCTCATCAGAAACGCCGGTTTTGTGTTTTGCCCTCACCCGGTATCGGTGGCGAAATGTTGTCGTGCGATCACCTCGTGTCGACATTGCCGTAATGCAGCGAGATAGCTTCTCTCTGAGACTTCCAAAATTTTACCCGTTTCATTGCCCTACGTAAGGCTGGCATGCTACAATATAAGTGTATGTATAAACAGAACAATATTCACTGATAGCAAGTCGTTGTACTGGTATACAGTTTGCTTCTGTGATTTATGCAGGTCGGACGGTTCGTGACATTTGAACTTCCACTTGAGAGTGCCTCTAATGCCGACATCACGATTGTGTGAAATAAATAAATAGCAATTTACACTTTAATGGCGGAAATTTGTTTAAGAACGGTTGCGTATGTAGCAGCGGGAATGCCGCGTATCTGCTGTTATACTTGCGAACTAGTGTACTCGCAGTCCTTCCCGAGCGAGTCGAGTCCACTTGTACCCGACAACAGACGATCAGGTGGCAAGTGGGCTGCGACGGAGAATCGCGAATCGAGTCTGCGGGCGCACGGAGATGGTGAGTTCAGAAATAACGCCAAAGGACGCGTTAGCGAGTTGAAAGCGAGTACACGGAGCGCATTTCTTATCTATAGTGGGCAACTGGAGGCCTGTGGGCCAGATCCGGCACGCGATTGGTTTCAACCCAGCCCGCGAAAGAAATATGTGGGAGAAAGAGCGAGGGACCGTAGAATTTTGCAAAGGAAGTTTTTAAGGCAGCTATTGTGAAACGACGTGATCACACAAACAAGATGGCGCGTAAATGTTGGAAAACGTGTGAAGATGGGGTGCATATGAAATGAATGTACTCTCAAAAACGTGTGTTTTGAGGCATAATTCGCTGGCGTGTTGTGTTGGAAAAGGGATGCCAAACATTTCGACGTGTTACCACATAGACGTTAACGTCACGGTCGCCGTAGTTCAGACTTAATTCGCAAAGAGCGACGAGTGACGAGGTGGACTGCGAACTTGATTAAGTATATGAATCAGGCCCGCGGGTCACCAAAGGTTGCCCACGCCTGGTGTATAGGCAGCAAGTGATGCCTTGGCGAGCTGCCTAGGACTAGAAATCCACTCGCCAGAGATCACAGACTGCTAGCGCCTGCTTAGAGGGCGTGTCCAGCTTAGCCGCTGCTGGCGGCTCACGCGGAGGTGATGTGAAGGTTCCGTTAAGGTTTCTGCCTCCAAATCGATATCGGCATCGGGTTAATTTGCTAAGGACGAGATCGACCGGGGGATGCACATCAAATACAAGTGGCAGACGCCTCAACACAGTCTTTGTGCGCATAGAAGAGAATTACTGTTAGAATTTCGATAGCGTGCGTTCCAAGAAGATTCAGACAGCATAAAACTGCCTCCTACATACATCTTGCAAAAATGAAACTATGGCAAAGTCAGAGAAACTGAATTTCATAGGGCTAAGCCACTATCGTATTTTCCTCACACTATTCACGGATGTAACAGTGAATGTGGGCCGGCCGCTGTGGCCGAGGCGTTCTAGGCGCTTCAGTCTGGAACAGCGCGACCGCTACGGTCGCAGGTTCGAATCCTGCCTCGGGCATGGATGCGTGTGATGTCCTTAGGTTAGTTAGGTTTAAGTAGTTCTAAGTTCTAGGGGACTGATGACCTCAGATGTTAAGTCGCATAGTGCTCAGAGCCATTTGAACCATTTGAACAGTGAATGTGGTAAATGTTGGTGGAACAAGAAGTGCCCTGTTCCTCACATCCGTAGGTAACTTGTTAAGTACGAGTGAACTCATTAACTAAAAAACTAACCATTTTCCACGCAAAAATGAGAACATGGGTTTTCTTGAATTTCTACCAAGAATCAAAACAAATGTTTCAGACAAAATGTAGGAAGTTTTTTTATGTAGAATTGATTCTGCAATAAAAAATGGGGGTTCCTATTTGAAATTTTAAAGTTGGCTCCCGCTCCACCTCCACGGGGCTGGGGTGGCGGTCTAATTTTAGCACCAGTGGATGTCCCTCTCGAAAATAATCAACTTTGGATTCTACACATCTTTACGTGTGAAGCTTATTTTACTAGTTATTCTGGTTTGTCAACTTAAAATTTACACCCTGTATATATTTTACAGAAACTTTGTTAATAGCAAAAACGTCCAGTGTGTAGCTTGAGTTTACTATATGACATAGACTGGCGAGATTTCTGGCCAATGGGGAAGGATTCCAGTCATTGGTCCTTCGAACAAGAATTGCAACAAATACATTATTTACTACAAATAATATCGATTTTTGAGATAATACTTATATTTAATGATTAAGAAATACCCTGAATCTTTTAGAAAACAGAAACTGAAGAAAGGAAAAAGGATTAGGAGGAGGTAGAGGCGAATCCGCTACCTTTCTCTTCGTAGCTCGTAGCCCATTAACCAATCATCTCCCTACAGTTTTCATTCCATGTTTGTTACATTTTGTTCCTTAATATTCTGGTCATGTGGTCTGGGCGAACGCCACATGATGCCCCTGCCAGTTCATCACTGAATATTTCACTCAGCTTTTTTATTAGACAGAGCAGCCAGCCCTCTGACCAAACACGCTGAGCTACCGTGCCACCATTTTCAACCTACTCTTTCTAAAGACTTTAGTTGCAAACGTCACTATTTGATATTTTATATGCAAGTTGTATCAAAAAGACGCGCTTTTGATAGATCATCATACTGCCGTAACATTGAAACAGTATACTTCCGTAGCGCAAATTTTATAACAGAAAAGCCGGCCGGGGTGGCCGAGCGGTTCTAGGTGCTACAGTCTGGAACCGCGCGACCGCTACGGTCGCAGGCTCGAATCCTGTCTCGGGCATGGATGTGTGTGATGTCCTTCGGTTAGTTAGGTTTAAGTAGTTCTAAGTTCTAGGGGACCGATGACCTCAGAAGTTAAGTCCCATAGTGCTCAGAGCAATTTGAAACATTTATAACAGTAAAAACATCAACGACAAGTAACAACTACCTATGGTTGTTTTCTGTCATTTTACGATTACAAATCATAGCTGAAACTCGGCGTTTTCGAGATATCCTCAGTTTTCTGGTGCTTTATAATCCTACCACGCACACTACGAGAAAGAAAACGCACAAAATACGATGTTTGACGCCTTGCGATATGGAGGTTCCGATGGTCAGCTTGTGCCGTAAAACGATGTCGCATTTCACTTGCCACATTCCCTTCTCACGAGGAAAAAAATCCAACATGGCAGATTCTTTAGTTCACTCTCCGCAGTGTAGTGGAACGTGGAATTCCACATTGTGACGTCATGAGCTCCTCATATGTGATCATGGCACGTCCCGTGAGAGGACGGCTTTAACGGCGACGTGTGGATGACTGTCTTGCAGCGGGGTCAGTCAGTCTCGCGCAGGGTTGTTACTGTTGGGTAAGTATAGTTGAGACGTCCGGAACACTCTCGTAACGACCGCCCCGAACATTCGGCTTTACACAGCCTAACCACCGAGACGGTTTCGCTAAATGTTTTAAGGGGCTCCGGAAAGGCTCAAAATCATGAAAAGTTCAATTTTTACTTTTTTGCGTTTTCTGAATCTGCAGACTATTACCTTTTAATAGATATATAATTTATTCACTTCCGAAGACTACAACTATTTTTAAATTTTTTTTGAAATGTGTTCTACATGGGCGTGACCCACTGTGGCGCTGTTAAACTGCTGTCAAATGGTGTTATTATTAACGTCCGTGTTCATCAGGTACATTTTAGTGATGTGAGATAAAGTATGTGTTGTGGCTAACCTGTGATGGTTCAATATATATCGCTGGTGTGATTGTCGATTGTTTCATGTTTATTTACTCTGTCGTTATCTCGAAAATATTCGTAATTAATTCTGTTTCTTGAGTCTCTGTTTTGTTGAAGTATAATAATGAGTAAAAGTAAAGTTATTAGAAATCCACTGAAGGCTTTTAAGAAAAGGAGAAATGTTGGAAAGCCAAAGGTATTTAGAAATATGGGAATGAAGATAGGTTCTAACACGGTACGAGCGATGCTTGCTTTAGACAAGGAACGCCTTCGGGCTGCAGACAGGGCTGTAAAGAGTCTAGAAATACAAGCAAGAGTAAACAGGAGGAGGAACAAGAGGAAGCTGGAGGAGGAGTTTGCAGAGGATGAAGATAATCCATCCTATGGACCTGGAATGCACTAAAAAGTTAATCCAATCTTTGTCGCTCGATTCCCAAAACTTTTATTTTCTCATACTAATTACATGTTTTCTAAGGATCTTCCAAACATATTTGTTTCAAACTTTCAGTAAATGTTACACAGTACCTTCTGCATAATTTAACAAAGCATTTTTCCAAAAAACTGTATATTTTTGAATATATAAATAAAAAATTGCAAAAAAATGTTGTGAATTTTCATTACAATTGAAAAAAAAATCATCTTTAGTAACTGAACTAAAATTTTGTAAAATCCCCGTGTTAAGTTGTAGCCCATATTCCAATAAATAATCTGTAAGAAGTTCAACTTCCTACCTCAAATACTTTGTGAGGAAAGATGTAATTTATAAGCGTTATTTTAACATTGCAAGTATAGGGCGTTCCGGAGCCCCTTAAACGCCGCCGCGCTATGAAGCTCCTCTTCTGGAGCAGGTAAGCGCCCGATCGTCGCTCCCCTCCCGCCTTCCTGTAACGTGGCGTCCAGCTGCCGTAGCCTCGGCAGGCGCTAAAATACGCACGGGTCGCAAGGAGGGCGGGAGAGCGCAATCCTCGTATTCCCGCCGAACAGGTTCGATGAGACGTGCGATGGCGAGAAGTATGAGCTGCTTGTTTTGCTCGGCCGGCGAACATCCTGGTGTAGGTCCGGGCAAACCAGTCGGGCCAAAGGTCTTTCAGTTGCTGGAAACTCCGGCGTCAGCACTTTATGAAATCCATTAGGGCAGCCGGTGCTCGGAGACGGGAAGAAACCCGCGGCAGCTCTACATCTCACACCAGACCGAGTATCTCTACGTTAACTGACAAAGTGTAAACTGCACGAGTTACCACTCGCACTCGGCTGAGCTTTAATATTGCAACGCCACGAAGGCAGCGTGCAATGAACGTCAAAGTGCCATGAAATGTGCGACGGCTTGGATATTAAAATGATTAGCATTTCAGAGCAGCCACAGAGAGTAGGTGCGAATAACGCGATCAGTATTCACTGTTGCAGCTAAGACAGGTCACCCCCAATCGTACAGGGCTATTACAAATGATTGAAGCGATTTCATAAATTCACTGTAGCTCCATTCATTGACATATGGTCACGACACACTACAGATACGTAGAAAAACTCATAAACGTTTGTTCGGCTGAAGCCGCACTTCAGGTTTCTGCCGCCAGAGCGCTCGAGAGCGCAGTGAGACAAAATGGCGACAGGAGCCGAGAAAGTGTATGTCGTGCTTGAAATGCACTCACATCCGTCAGTCATAACAGTGCAACGACACTTCAGGACGAAGTTCAACAAAGATCCACCAACTGCTAACTCCATTCGGCGATGGCATGCGCAGTTTAATGCTTCTGGATGCCGCTGTAAGGGGAAACCAACGGGTCGGCCTGCAGTGAGCGAAGAAACAGTTGAATGCGTGAGGGCAAGTTTCACGCGTAGCCCGCGGAAGTCGACGAATAAAGCAAGCAGGGAGCTAAACGTACCACAGCCGACGGTTTGGAAAATCTTACGGAAAAGGCTAAAGCAGAAGCCTTACCGTTTACAATTGCTACAAGCCCTGACACCCGATGACAAAGTCAAACGCTTTGAATTTTCGGCGCGGTTGCAACAGTTCATGGATGAGGGTGCGTTCAGTGCGAAACTTGTTTTCGGTGATGAAGCAACATTTTTTCTTAATGGTGAAGTGAACAGACACAATGTGCGAATCTGGGCGGTAGAGAATCCTCACGCATTCGTGCAGCAAATTCGCAATTCACCAGAAGTTAACGTGTTTTGTGCAATCTCACAGTTTAAAGTTTACGGCCCCTTTTTCTTCTGCGACAAAACGTTACAGGACACGTGTATCTGGACATGCTGGAAAATTGGCTCATGCCACAACTGGAGACCGACAGCGCCGACTTCATCTTTCAACAGGATGGTGCTCCACCGCACTTCCATCATGATGCGGCATTTCTTAACAGGAGATTGGAAAACCGGTAGATCGGTCGTGGTGGAGATCATGATCAGCAATTCATGTCATGGCGTCCACGCTCTCCCGACTTAACCCCATGCGATTTCTTTCTGTGGGGTTATGTGAAAGATTCCATGTCATGGCGTCCACGCTCTCCCGACTTAACCCCATGCGATTTCTTTCTGTGGGGTTATGTGAAAGATTCAGTGTTTAAACCTCCTCTACCAAGAAAAGTGCCAGAACTGCGAGCTCGCATCAACGATGCTTTCGAACTCATTGATGGGGACATGCTGCGCCGAGTGTGGGAGGAACTTGATTATCGGCTTGATGTCTGCCGAATCACATATCGAACATTTGTGAATGCCTAAAAAAACTTTTTGAGTTTTTGTATGTGTGTGCAAAGCATTGTGAAAATATCTCAAATAATAAAGTTATTGTAGAGCTGTGAAATCGCTTCAATCATTTGTAATAACCCTGTATTTAGAATGGATACATGCATCGAGGTGCGGTTTTCGCTATGTTACAGCGGAGAATACGGCGGATTTCCCGACGTTCATAAGTAATTTTTATCGTTTATAGTCGCTGAATCACGACACGGACTTTTTTCTTTGTAACGGAACTACATACTTCCTTCTGCGGCTCTTGAAAGAAGCTCCTAAGAGAACTTGATCAAATAATATCTCGATAACAGCGCCACACAACCACTCTTCCGCTGTCAGAAGAAGAGGTTCCACAAACGTCTGCCCTATTAAAACACGTATCTCACGTAATGAAATGATAATTAAATCAAGACCCTAAGCTGTAGACAGGGGTTGATATCCATCAACGGAGACAGTTGAAAATGTGTGCCCCAACCGAGACTCGAACCCAGAATCTTCTGCTTACATGGCAGACCCTCTATCCATCTGAGCCACCGAGGGCATAGAGGCTAGTGCGACTGCAGGGATTTATCCCTTGCACGCTCCCCTTGAGTCCCACATTCCCAACTTAATATCCATACACTACATTCGTAGTGCCCCTGCCCATTACAGTCATTACTCGCGGCAGACAGTCTTACCGAGTCCCGTAAGAGTTCGGGCAATGCGTGTGCATCCAGCACAGTAGAAGAAGGCCAATGGCTGGTTAGCCTTGACTATATGAAAATGGTATCTGTTCTTTAGGACATGTCCGAAAGAACAGATACCATCTTCATATATCTCAGGTAAGGTTACCGTGTTTATCTTTGCGCTTGAAGACCATCGGGACGTGTCCTGCTGCTGTAGAAATCAAATAACTTCGTCGTAAAGCTACGGGGATATTCACAACGTATACGACAGTCGAACGAGAGGGATAAATCAAACGACTATTCTGCGAACTCCACATTCCATCGTATTTCAGCCTCATCAAATTTCGCTGCATCTACAGCTTCATAGTAACGACTTATGAAATTACTTACAGTTTCCGAATGTTATCCACGAAACGTGCAAAGTGATGTGGCGTATCTATGCATGTGTTTGTTTAAGGAAGAAGCATCGTTTAAAAACCACGGGCAAGTCAATCTTCGCAATATGTACTAGTTGTCACCTGCCATTGTCAGGCCTCTCTACAAAAAGGGGGACACCACCGATGTCAATAATTATCGGCCAGTATCCTCGCTTACAGTATTTTCAAAAATCTACGAGAAAGTAATGTACTCAAGAGTGGTTAGCGATCTCAACAATAATGGGATACTTCGTAAATCACAGTTCGGATGGTCCGCAGCTCGTGGTCGTGCGGTAGCGTTCTCGCTTCCCGCGCCCGTGTTCCCGGTTTCGATTCCCGACGGAGTAAGGCATTTTCTCTGCCTCGTGATGACTGGGTGTTGTGTGCTGTCCTTAGGTTAGTTAGGTTTAAGTAGTTCTAAGTTTTAGGGGACTGATGACCATAGATGTTGAGTCCCATTGTGCTCAGATCCATTTGAACCATTTTGAACAGTTCGGATTTTAGAAATGCTGTTCCACTGAGACGGCAATATACAATTTCACTGTCCACATAATAGAGTCTTTAAATAGTAAATTGTCACCAATAGGAATTTTCTGTGACTTGTCCAAAACATTTGATTGAGTGAACGATGACATTATGTTATAGAAATTACAATTCTATGGTATAAATAGAGTAGTATATGAGTGGTTTAAGTCATACCTACAGAACAGGAAGCAAAACGTTTCCTTATATGGGTCAAATGATTTAAACAAGTTTGCCACTTCATCTAACTTGGGTGAAATTACATTAGGTGTTCCACAGGGTTCAATCATGGGTCCCCTTCTGTTCTTGATATATATGAACGATCTCCCTTCCTATCTGAAACAGGAAGCTGAAGTGACACTGTTTGCTGATGATACAAGCATCATTATTAATCCAGTAAAAAGTCCAGTTGAAAATGATACAAATAAGGTCCTTGGAAAAAACGTTAATTGGTTTTCTGCAAATGGGCTTACACCCAATTTTCTGCTGCAAAAAGTACAGTTCCTTCAACAAATGTAACACATCAATAGAAATCAGTAGGCAGGGTAGAGCATACTAAGTTTTTGGTTGCACGTATAGATGAGAATCTTCATATAGGTTCAGCAACTTTTGCAATAAGGGTAACTGCAAATTTTGAGGATATAGAAATTAGTTAGCTAACATACTTTGCATACTTTCACTCTCTGATGTCATACGGAATAATATTTTGGGGTAACTCAACATTTAGACAAAAAGAATTCACTGCTCAAAAAAGAGTGTGGTTAGAATAATGTGTGGTGTCCATAGTCGCACCTCTTGTAGGCATCTTCTTAAAAGATTGGGAATTCTTACAAGAGCCTCACAGTATATTTACTCACTAAATGAAATTTGTTCTCAACAACATGAGCCAGTTTAAAAACAACAGTGACATTCATGGTTATAGTACCAGAAAAAAGAAAGACTTACACTATCCTTTACTCAACCTATCTTTGGCACAGAAAGGGGTAAAATATGCTGCTATATAAATGTTCGACAAATTACCAGTTGTTGTTGTTGTGGTCTTCAGTCCTGAGACTGGTTTGATGCAGCTCTCCATGCTACTCTATCCTGTGCAAGCTTCTTCATCTCCCAGTACCTACTGCAACCTACATCCTTCTGAATCTGCTTAGTGTATTCATCTCTTGGTCTCCCTCTACGATTTTTACCCTCCACGCTGCCCTCCAATGCTAAATTTGTGATCCCTTGATGCCTCAAAAGATGTCCTACCAACCGATCCCTTCTTCTAGTCAAGTTGTGCCACAAACTCCTCTTCTCCCCAATCCTATTCAATACCTCCTCATTAGTTACGTGATCTACCCACCTTATCTTCAGCATTCTTATGTAGCACCACATTTCGAAAGCTTCTATTCTCTTCTTGTCCAAACTGGTTATCGTCCATGTTTCACTTCCATACATGGCTACACTCAATACAAATACTTTCAGAAACGACTCCCTGACACTTAAATCTATACTCGATGTTAACAAATTTCTCTTCTTCAGAAACGATTTCCTTGCCATTGCCAGTCTACATTTTATATCCTCTCTACTTCGACCATCATCAGTTATTTTACTCCCTAAATAGCAAAACTCCTTTACTACTTTAAGTGTCTCATTTCCTAATCTAATCCCCTCAGCATCACCCGATTTAATTTGACTACTTTCCAGTATCCTCGTTTTGCTTTTGTTGATGTTCATCTTATATCCTCCTTTCAAGACACTGTCCATTCCGTTCAACTGCTCTTCCAAGTCCTTTGCTGTCTCTGACAGAATTACAATGTCATCGGCGAACCTCAAAGTTTTTACTTCTTCTCCATGAATTTTAATACCTACTCCGAATTTTCTTTTGTATCCTTTACTGCTTGCTCAATATATAGATTGAATAACATCGGGGAGAGGCTACAACCCTGTCTCACTCCTTTCCCAACCACTGCTTCCCTTTCATGCCCCTCGACTCTTATAACTGCCATCTGGTTTCTGTACAAATTGTAAATAGCCATTCGCTCCCTGTATTTTACCCCTGCCACCTCCAGAATTTGAAAGAGAGTATTCCAGTTAACGTTGTCAAAAGCTTTCTCTAAGTCTACAAATGCTAGATAAGTAGGTTTGCCTTTTCTTAATCTTTCTTCTAAGATAAGTCGTAAGGTTAGTATTGCCTCACGTGTTCCAACATTTCTACGGAATCCAAACTGATCTTCCCCGAGGTCTGCTTCTACCAGTTTTTCCATTCGTCTGTAAAGAATTCGCGTTAGTATTTTGCAGCTGTGACTTATTAAACTGATAGTTCGGTAATTTTCACATCTGTCAACACCTGCTTTCTTTGGGATTGGAATTATTATATTCTTCTTGAAGTCTGTGGGTATTTAGCCTGTCTCATACATCTTGCTCATGACTGGCTCTCCCAAAGCCATCAGTAGTTCTAATGGAATGTTGTCTACTCCCGGGGCCTTGTTTCGACTCAGGTCTTACAGTGCTCTGTCAAACTCTTCACGCAGTATCTTATCTCCCATTTCATCTTCATCTACATCCTCTTCCATTTCCATAATACCTTTCTGCCTTCCCTTCTTTGCTTAGAACTGGGTTGCCATCTGAGCTCTTGATATTCATACAAGTGGTTCTCTTCTCTCCAAAGGTCTCTTTAATTTTCCTGTAGGCAGTATCTATCTTACCCCTAGTGAGACAAGCCTCTAGATCCTTACATTTGTCCTCTAGCCATTCCTGCTTAGCCATTTTGCACTTTCTGTCGATCTCATTTTTGAGACGTTTGTATTCCCTTTTGCCTGCTTCATTTACTGCATTTTTATATTTTCTCCTTTCATCAATTAAATTCAATATTTCTTCTGTTACCCAAGGATTTCTATTAGCCCTCGTCTTTTTACCTACTTGATCCTCTGCTGCCTTCACTACTTCATCCCTCAGAGCTACCCATTCTTCTTCTACTGTATTTCTTTCCCCCATTCCTGTCAGTTGTTCCCTTATGCTCTCCCTGAAACTCTCTACAACCTCTGGTTCTTTCAGTTTATCCAGGTCCCATCTCCTTAAATTCCCACCTTTTTGCAGTTTCTTCAGTTTCAATCTGCAGTTCATAACCAATAGATTGTGGTCAGAATCCACATCTTCCCCTGGAAATGTCTTACAATTTAAAACCTGGTTCCTAAATCTCTGTCTTACCATTATATAATCTATCTGATACCTATTAGTATCTCCAGGATTCTTCCAGGTATACAACCTTCTTTTATGATTCTTGAACCAAGTGTTAGCTATGATTAAGTTATGCTCTGTGCAAAATTCTACAAGGCGGCTTCCTCTTTCATTTCTTCCCCCCAATCCATATTCACCTACTATGTTTCCTTCTCTCCCTTTTCCTACTGACGAATTCCAGTCACCCATGACTATTAAATTTTCGTCTCCCTTCACTACCTGAATAATTTCTTTTATCTCGTCATACATTTCATCAATATCTTCATCATCTGCAGAGCTAGTTGGCATATAAACTTGTACTACTGTAGTAGGCATGGGCTTTGTGTCTATCTTGACCACAATAATGCGTTCACTATGCTGTTTGTAGTAGCTAACCCGCACTCCTATTTTTTTATTCATTATTAAACCTACTCCTGCATTACCCCTATTTGATTTTGTATTTATAACCCTGTAATCACCTGACCAAAAGTCTTGTTCCTCCTGCCACCGAACTTCACTAATTCCCACTATATCTAACTTTAACCTATCCATTTCCCTTTTTAAATTTTCTAACCTACCTGCCCGATTAAGGGATCTGACATTCCACGCTCCGATCCGTAGAATGCCAGTTTTCTTTCTCCTGATAACGACATCCTCTTGAGTAGTCCCCGCCCGGAGATCCGAATGGGGGACTATTTTACCTCCGGAATATTTTACCCAAGAGGACGCCATCATCATTTAATCATACAGTAAAGCTGCATGTCCTCGGGAAAAATTACGGCTGTAGTTTCCCCTTGCTTTCAGCCGTTCGCAGTACCAGCACAGCAAGGCCGTTTTGGTTAATGTTACAAGGCCAGATCAGTCAATCATCCAGACTGTTGCCCCTGCAACTACTGAAAAGGCTGCTGCCCCTCTTCAGGAACCACATGTTTGTCTGGCCTCTCAACAGATACCCCTCCGTTGTGGTTGCACCTACGGTACGGCCATCTGTATCGCTGAGGCACGCAAGCCTCCCCACCAACGGCAAGGTCCATGGTTCATGGGGGAAGAAAGAAAATTACCAGATGAAAATAAAATGTCTGACAGACAGAAGTAATAGCTTCAAAAATAAATTTAAATCATATCTCCTTGACAACTCCTTCTATACCATAGATGAATTCTTGAATAGGAATAAATAAATCTATAAATATAGTATATGCATTTTCTGCCATTAAGGGAATGGGGTAAATAATAGAAATATTAATCTTTAACTCTGTGTTGTAATATATATATGCATTTCTTGTGCACTTGACATGTTCGACATCGTAAGGGCTACCGTACTGTGCGGTTGATCAATGGAACACGCAACCAACTAACTAACTAACCTGAAAATCCACGCCGACTCAAAGAAGTCTATCAACTCCCACCATTGGTCCTTGTTTTGCTGATGGGAATCCAAATAAACACAGGTATCTCAAGTTCCTAAGATACGTTGCTGCTGCAGATTTTGCAAGACATCTCATTGGACACAAGCAGTCAGAATGGTGAAAATATGACGGATGTCCCTCCAATTCCGAACATGTAACGACAGACCCTCTTAAGAGAACATCTGGAGAGCACTGGAACGACCGTTCAGGAAACGCAGTATGGTCTGCGTATTCATCATACATAACACCTCTGTACTTTTATCTGTGGCGACAATAAAAGCAAGAGCTCTATTAGGAAACAAGTCTCCCGAAGACATGAAATGCCTTATAATATCCCATGACATAATAGAAAAATGGATATAAAATGTAAGAAAACCGTGTTCTTTTCAGATTCTGCTTAGCAATCTGATGTTGGAATAACAAAATTAAAAATGACGGATCCAGTTTGGCGGATCAAAAACAACAAATTTGGCAGATTCCAGGAAAACTTCTGCCGTAAAGTAGTGCGAAGAAGCTGACAACGAATAAAAAATTGAAATTGCCATACTGAAATATTTTATTCGACAGCTTCCATTTCTCAGCCGATATCGTAGTCGTCGTTTGTGTGATTGTTGCAATGAGAAGCATTGCTGTCGGGACTGCCCGCTAGGAGATGGTTGCAAAATCAGATCTTTTACGCCAGTTGGCATCTGCTAATCTTCTGCAGTTGTCATTCTCTGGATGCCGTACACTGGACTCTCGGTATTAATGGATCCGAAAATGGCAGAAACCAATGGAATACGACGTGTCTCTTTTTCTCACGGAAATATTCCCGTGTAAAATCTACCACACTTCCCTGGGGCACTTCTTACGATTCATTTGTCTCTGAACGCTCGTTGTCGAGAACAACGTACTGGGTTCTGTTACTTAGGAAGTCTTTGAGCCACTCACATACCTAGGAATCTATTCCGTATGCTTATATCTTTGTTAACAATAAATTCATTATATTCGAACTGCGAATATGTTCAAGTATTCTGCATCAAAGGGATATTAAAGATTGGAATTTTGCGTGTCCGTAATTTTACCTTTCTTATATACAGCAAACACCTGCGGTTCTTATGTCGCTTGGAATTTCACGCAAGGCGAGAGATTCGCAGTAAATGCATGCTAAGTAAGGGGTCAATGCTTAGAGCATACTTTTTAAAAGGGAACTGGGATTCCCTCAGGATCTGGTGGCTTATTTTTTTCAGCTCTTTCAGTTCTTTCTTTACGCCAGGGATACTTATTGCTATGTCCTCCATACGCGAGTCTGTGCAATGATGAAATGACGTTATGTTTATACGATTGCAATGCGTAAAACATTTCTTAAATGCAAAATTTAAAATTTATGCTTTACTTTTGCTATCTTCAACTGTCAACGATGGACTGAACAGAAGCCTTAGGTCCACTTAGCGATTTCACGTAGGACGAAAATTTTCTCGTACCCTCGGGAAGATCTATTGCTAAGGTATGACGGTAGTAGTTGTTGAAACTTCATGCATCGATCGTTTTAGAGAAGAACGAATTTAGTCACATTCTGAATTCTTATTGGCAATCCCTATTAAATATTCAGAATTGTTAAATTGTACACTTCAGAAAACACAAAACGTAGTAAGTACAATATCAAGCGTCACAAGGTACCACCCAACTCTTTTAAATACCTAAGAGTAAGAATTTACGGCCATATGAAATGGAATGACCATATAGGCTGTATCATAGGTGAAGCAGGTGGAAGACTTCCGATTATTATTAAGATACTGAAAAAATTCAGTCGTTGCACAAAGGAATGCAGCCCATGCCAGATAGCAGTAACAGGGGTAAAGACCGTATACAATGAAGGCAGCACGAGTGGTCGCAGGTTTGTTTCTCTGACGGGTAGACGCTTGGAGATACACGTCAAGTATCCTACAAAAACCTACTTAAATTTTTTTTAAGGGCCACCGTAGTGTGAAAACTCTACGGCGATTTCAACATCGCTTCCACGCCGACAACAAGATTGGATTCGTTGCAGCGCGCACAGAGCTATGTAATCAGTCGTTTTTCCCACGCAAATGGGACGCGAAAAAGCCCTAGTACCGGGTGATCAAAAAGTCAGTATAAATTTGAAAACTGAATAAATCACGGAATAATGTAGATAGTGAGGTACAAATTGACACACATGCTTGGAATGACATAGGGTTTTATTAGAACCAAAAAAATACAAACGTTCAAAAAATGTCCGACAGATGGCGCTACATCTGATCAGAATAGCAATAATTAGCATAACAAAGTAAGACAAAGCAAAGATGATGTTCTTTACAGGAAATGCTCAATATGTCTGCCATCATTCCTCAACAATAGTTGTAGTCGAGGAATAATGTTGTGAACAGCACTGTAAAGCATGTCCGGAGTTATGGTGAGGCATTGGCGTCGGATGTTGTCTTTCAGCATCCCTAGAGATGTCGGTCGATCACGATACACTTGCGACTTCAGGTAACCCCAAAGCCAATAATCGCACGGACTGAGGTCTGGGGACCTGGCAGGCCAAGCATGACGGAAGTGGCAGCTGAGCACACGATCATCACCAAACGACGCGCGCAAGAGATCTTTCACGCGTCTAGCAATATTTTTTTTTTATCTATTAAAACCCCATGTCGTTCCAAGCGTGTGTGTCAATTTTTACCTCTCTATCTACATTATTCCGTGGTTTATTAAGTTTTCAAATTTATACTGACTTTTTGATTACCCGGTATATGTGGTAGGGTTAGGAAATATCATAGTATAAGTAATTCTCAGTATTTTTTTATAAGGTCGCTGCGATGAGCGTATCCGATGTAGTTGTTCTTTGCTTTGGCAACAGATGGAATGACATTGTCTTCTCGGGTTGCACTACTGTTGTGCTTTCCCGCAGTCAGCGGAATGCGCTGACAAAACAAGCTACTGCTATTTGACGCATGTAATGGTGGAAGCAGGGGAAATTGTTCCTTCCTATCTGTAAATCTAATTTAGAGTTGAAAGAAGCAAGTATTATTTTACTTAGACAGAATATAAATTACGAGAACTATATGCTACGTAAATAATTTAGTTTTGTTTATTTTACGAAATATGTGAAGGCAGGTACCTTAGGAAGTCAGCGCTTGCTGTTATGACTCCACCTTGGATCACGATTGTTGATGCTGCTCTTACATCAATTCTGCGCGTTTCTGCAAGACGTCTCTTGCAAAGATTACTGGAGTACTTCACACTTATAATTATAAATAAATTTGAATTTCAGACTACAGCCAGATCGCCTGATCTACTGTTGTTTGTTGCTAGTAGCCGGCCGCGGTGGCCGAGCGGTTCTAGGCGCTACAGTTTGGAACCACGCGACCGCTACGGTCGCATGTTCAAATCCTGCCTCGGTCATGGATGCGTGTGATGTCCTTAGGTTAGTTAGGTTTAAGTACTAAGTTCTAGGCGACTGATGACCTTAGAAGTTAAATCCCTTAGAAGTTAGTGCTCAGAGCCATTTGAACCATTTTTGTTGCTACTAAATTACATTCCCTTACAATGAAAGAATTATTTATCAAATACACGGCCATTTAACACGTATTTTGAACTTCTTTCCCAATGTATTTTATTTCGATATTTTCAGAATTTGGTTCCACAAGGCCACGAGAAAAAGCTGCTGACAATCAGGGAAAGTCAGCAGCTACACGAGTGAAATATACAAAGCATCAAAAGTGCATGGCGTCCCCAGCAACACTCTCGAAAAGCTTTCGTTGGGCAGTAAATTCGCTGAACATCCACAAATGTAAAGACTGGTCAGGCCATTTGCATTATCATCTGAAATAAAGCACCGTGTTGTCAACTACATTGTTGTGATGCAGGAGCTGGGTTTTGCAGTAACTGTGATACAAATCAGAAAACTCGCAAATGATACAGGTGTAGCTCAATGATAAGAGCGTATGTTTAATACTGCAAATCAGATGGCTACTAAGTGGTGGTGGTTCCAAAAATATTATCGTTTGAGTTTAAGGGTTTCAGAGAATCTAAGAGTATTTGCGTATCGTGCATCGATAACCAGTCTGCTGAAGGTTCCTAATGCGCGTAAATAGTCAACACTGCATAGAATTGGGGAGAAGAGGAATTTGTGGCACAACTTGACTAGAAGAAGAGATCATTTGGTAGGACACGTTCTGAGGCATCAATGGATCATCAATTTAGTATTGGAAGGAATCTCGGAGGGTATAAATCGTAGACGGAGACCAAGGTATAATTCAGAAGGCTTAGGTTGCAGTAACTACTCGGAGATGAAGAAGCTTGCACAGGATAGAGTAGCATGGAGAGCTGCATCAAACCATTCTCAGGACAGAAGACCACAAGAACAACAATTGTTTAAAAATAGGGAATGACTTTTCAGATACCCCAGTATGATAAAGAAATAACGATAAAAGGCAATCACAAATTGCAGAACAGACTTGGAAACTGTGAGGTATGGAAGCCGAAGAAAAACGTGAACGCTAAATGCGACCTTTAATAAAAAACTACCAAAGACGCGCCAGGTTTCAGCCACACAGCAAACTCTCCAACAAATGGGACACGGGCAGCTGCCTTGTGTTCGCCAGAAATCGACACCTCCACACTCTAAGCGCACACCGACAAGACTGCCTCGCACGCCACTCAAAATTACCCTCTGAGCGGAGGAAACTGCAAGGTTGCCGCAGTGACTAGTGAAAATCTCCCTCTGTCTTCCTGTGTGCAGGGAAAACCTGCTGAATTTTCTCACCCAGAATTTGTTGTATTCTCTGCTGACAAACTAAATATGGCACAATACCTGCCCTCACCATATGATTTGTGTAAGGATATCTGGGCGCATATATGCAGCTCGCTTCCCATGCTGTCACTGGAAACATAAGGGGGGCGGGGAGGGGGGAGATGGGAGAGAGGTGGCGCTGCTCTTTTGCTTCGCTCTTGCAGACGATCTTTTGTTCTAATTTCTCAGGACTGCTCGCGGCTAGCACGGCTTTAAAAGTCACTTTTCTAGTACTCTGGCTTAAGAGACACTCAAAGTTGCTTGCTCGCACGATCGTTGGCCATGAGAAATTTTGTTGGGAAACCATATATATATATATATATATATATATATATATATATATATATATATATATATATATATATATATATATATATATATCAACGGAGTCTTACTCACAGAACTGCGGTCTCACTGTGGCGGTGTTTCTCATTGTAACGGAGTTTCCAATGTTATACAGTTGCCATAACGAGAAACATATTGTCTAATTTTCACCTTGAAAGTTAGGTGGGTCATTTTTAATTATATGTATTAATTGATATCTTATTTTTTGGTGATAATCGAATTTCAGCTGCATTAGCACATAGCAGTGTGAATAATTATCAAGTTAGCAACAGTTGTTGGATTGTATTGGATTCTATTTGAGCACAGACACGGTTGTTTCATCTTTCGCTTGTCGAGCTCGCCACTGTTGCAGGAAGTGTGCAGTAACAACTGCTGAACGCTTGTCAAGTCGCACACATATGTACAATAGCAGAAATGGCAGCAATTTGTCGCTACGAAGAAAAAAATTCGTAAGATTATTCCTTCAAGGTTACCGAAGCGTTGACGATATTATTGTTGAAAACGACTCGTTACTAATACTAATGTAGCCCTGAACAACTTGTATAACGCATTTAGAATTCATTAGAGGAGCTGGACTGCAAGTCAGATTCTTCAGATTGCGCTCTGTCATTTACGAATACAAACCATTCCGCTCATGAGCCTTGTTTACTAAGGAACATAGGAAGAACAAGAACGTGTGGAGACTGTACTAGGAACGTGTCAGTCAGCCACCTAGTTTGCGCTCCCTGTCTCAACGAGACGAGACGAAATGAAGCGGAGTGTTGCTGTCGGACAGAGTCTGTGGACCATGAAGGCACGCGCCGCGTAGCCAGCTGGTGGTTCTGCTCCGGTGCTCCTGGTCGGCCACTGGAGCGCCGGCACTTGGCCTCGCGGAGGCTGGCGGCCGCTGCGGAAGTGAGGTAGCGGAGAACGGGGCGAGGTGGCGAGTGGCACAAGTTGACCGAGCGCTTACTTCAAGTTGAGGTTTCAAGGAAGCCCCATCGTATGGGTCGTACTAACACTTCACACGATCAGAAACTAAAAACTCACACAGTGAAAAAATTCCCGCCAGTTGAGTGCGCGTTACGTGATTGTCGTGTACGTTCTCCGGCGCTTAAGTTATTAAGACATTAAGCAAAATTTCTTGCGAAACAACAGGTAAGAAACTTGGCTCTTCGCATCTACATTTGAGTCGGAAACAGGTACAGCTACAACGATTACCAGAAGCAACATGTCCATTTTCTTTGCTGGGGATTGATGTCTTAGGACCTTTCAGGCGAACACCATCGGGGGACAGATTCGTTCTCACAATAATAGACCATTTTTCGAGGTATGTGGAGATGGTGGCTATGCCAAATCAACAGGCACCAATGGTCGCGCAAGCGTTAGTAAACAACTGCATTTCGAAATTTCGTGTACCAGAGACAATAATTACTGACCAAGGGACCAACTCCGTGTCGGATTTAATGAAGGAATTGTGTAAATTGTTGAACGTAAAGAAGTTGAGAACGAGCGCGTTGCACCCACAGGCCAACGGAAGGACAGAACGGGTGCACAGAACAATCGGGAAGATGCTGAGATTTTATGTGAATTCTCATCACCATCAGTGGGACGAGTATTTGAAGCATATTGTATGCGCATACAATGCAAAAGTCCATACAAATACCGGTTTGTCTCCATATGATGTATTGTACGGGCGAAAAATGCCGTCACCGTTTGATTTAGCGAAGCTACAGAAAGGAAGGACAGGTGAATCGGAGCGTCAATTCGCGAGGACAATTCGGGATGTTTGGAAACGGGTACAAACAATAAATCACTTAGAAAGTTATCGCCAAGTTTTAATACAGCGCCTCCCGGCACCCAGCCACTACAATAGTAGTACATAGAGTTATGATACTTCTGCTACATTAATTGTGTACTATTGGCTGTAGGATGATACAGTTACATACAGACGAACTGCAGGAAATACCGTAATGTGAAACGCTGTATCAAACTTCTAAAAGAATCTTCCCTGTCATATCTGGAATACTTCGCAACACTGCCCTGCAAAACAATTACAACGCTTGCATGTTGTTGAAGGAATCACACCTGCAATCATCAGAAATGATTTACAAATCCTGTGGAAATGTGTGAAGTATGTGTCCAACAATTAACTCATTGCACATCTTTTGTAACACTTCGGGATAGACGTATTGTGCTGCCATCTAATTTCGACTGTAGACCTGCGACACTTGTCGTCAAACTTTGATCTTAGAAATGCTGAGAGACCAAAATCACCGGCACATCTGCTATGCTAAGCAAGACAATACCACAGATCTACTCTCACGAGGTCTATCCATAAAGTATCTACAGGGTGTTTCAAAAATGACTGGTATATTTGAAACGGCAATAAAAACTAAACGAGCAGCGATAGAAATACACCGTTTGTTGCAAAATGCTTGGGACAACAGTACATTTTCAGGCGGACAAACTTTCGAAATTACAGTAGTTACAATTTTCAACAACAGATGGCGCTGCAAGTGATGTGAAAGATATACACTCCTGGAAATTGAAATAAGAACACCGTGAAGTCATTGTCCCAGGAAGGGGAAACTTTATTGACACATTCCTGGGGTCAGATACACCACATGATCACACTGACAGAACCACAGGCACATAGAAACAGGCAACAGAGCATGCACAATGTCGGCACTAGTACAGTGTATATCCACCTTTCGCAGCAATGCAGGCTGCTATTCTCCCATGGAGACGATCGTAGAGATGCTGGATGTAGTCCTGTGGAACGGCTTGCCATGCCATTTCCACCTGGCGCCTCAGTTGGACCAGCGTTCGTGCTGGACGTGCAGACCGCGTGAGACGACGCTTCATCCAGTCCCAAACATGCTCAATGGGGGACAGATCCGGAGATCTTGCTGGCCAGGGTAGTTGACTTACACCTTCTAGAGCACGTTGGGTGGCACGGGATACATGCGGACGTGCATTGTCCTGTTGGAACAGCAAGTTCCCTTGCCGGTCTAGCAATGGTAGAACGATGGGTTCGATGACGGTTTGGATGTACCGTGCACTATTCAGTGTCCCCTCGACGATCACCAGTGGTGTACGGCCAGTGTAGGAGATCGCTCCCCACACCATGATGCCGGGTGTTGGCCCTGTGTGCCTCGGTCGTATGCAGTCCTGATTGTGGCGCTCACCTGCACGGCGCCAAACACGCATACGACCATCATTGGCACCAAGGCAGAAGCAACTCTCATCGCTGAAGACGACACGTCTCCATTCGTCCCTCCATTCACGCCTGTCGCGACACCACTGGAGGCGGGCTGCACGATGTTGGGGCGTGAGCGGAAGACGGCCTAACGGTGTGCGGGACCGTAGCCCAGCTTCATGGAGACGGTTGCGAATGGTCCTCGCCGATACCCCAGGAGCAACAGTGTCCCTAATTTGCTGGGAAGTGGCGGTGCGGTCCCCTACGGCACTGCGTAGGATCCTACGGTCTTGGCGTGCATCCGTGCGTCGCTGCGGTCCGGTCCCAGGTCGACGGGCACGTGCACCTTCCGCCGACCACTGGCGACAACATCGATGTACTGTGGAGACCTCACGCCCCACGTGTTGAGCAATTCGGCGGTACGTCCACCCGGCCTCCCGCATGCCCACTATACGCCCTCGCTCAAAGTCCGTCAACTGCACATACGGTTCACATCCACGTTGTCGCGGCATGCTACCAGTGTTAAAGACTGCGATGGAGCTCCGTATGCCACGGCAAACTGGCTGACACTGACGGCGGCGGTGCACAAATGCTGCGCAGCTAGCGCCATTCGACGGCCAACACCGCGGTTCCTGGTGTGTCCGCTGTGCCGTGCGTGTGATCATTGCTTGTACAGCCCTCTCGCAGTGTCCGGAGCAAGTATGGTGGGTCTGACACACCGGTGTCAATGTGTTCTTTTTTCCATTTCCAGGAGTGTAGAAGACAACGCAGTCTGTGGGTGCGCCATTCTGTACGTCGTCTTTCTGCTGTAAGCGTGTGCTGTTCACAACGTGCAAGTGTGCTGTAGACAACATGGTTTATTCCTTAGAGCAGAGGATTTTTCTGGTGTTGGAATTCCACCGCCTAGAACACAGTGTTGTTGCAACAAGACGAAGTTTTCAACGGAATGTAACCAAAGGACCGAAAAGCGATACAATAAAGGATCTGTTTGAAAAATTTCAACGGACTGGGAACGTGACAGATGAACGTGCTGGAAAGGTAGGGCGACCGCGTACGGCAACCACAGAGGGCAACGCGCAGCTAGTGCAGCAGGTGATCCAACAGCGGCCTCGGGTTTCCGTTCGCCGTGTTGCAGCTGCGGTCCAAATGACGCCAACGTCCACGTATCGTCTCATGCGCCAGAGTTTACACCTCTATCCATACAAAATTCAAACGCGGCAACCCCTCAGCGCCGCTACCATTGCTGCACGAGAGACATTCGCTAACGATATAGTGCACAGGTTTGATGACGGCGATATGCATGTGGGCAGCATTTGGTTTACTGACGAAGCTTATTTTTACCTGGACGGCTTCGTCAATAAACAGAACTGGCGCATATGGGGAACCGAAAAGCCCCATGTTGCAGTCCCATCGTCCCTGCATCCTCAAAAAGTACTGGTCTGGGCCGCCATTTCTTCCAAAGGAATCATTGGCCCATTTGTCAGATCCGAAACGATTACTGCATCACGCTATCTGGACATTCTTCGTGAATTTGTGGCGGTACAAACTGCCTTAGACGACACTGCGAACACCTCGTGGTTTATGCAAGATGGTGCCCGGCCACATCGCACGGCCGACGTCTTTAATTTCCTGAATGAATATTTCGATGATCGTGTGATTGGGCTATCCGAAACATACAGGAGGCGGCGTGGATTGGCCTCCCTATTCGCCAGACATGAACCCCTGTGACTTCTTTCTGTGGGGACACTTGAAAGACCAGGTGTACCGCCAGAATCCAGAAACAATGGAACAGCTGAAGCAGTACATCGCATCTGCATGTGAAGCCATTCCGCCAGACACGTTGTCAAAGGTTTCGGGTAATTTCATTCAGAGATTACGCCATATTATTGCTACGCATGGTGGATATGTGGAAAATATCGTACTATAGAGTTTCCCAGACCGCAGCGCCATCTGTTGTTGAAAATTGTAACTACTGTAATTTCGAAAGTTTGTCTGCCTGAAAATGTACTGTTGTCCCAAGCATACTGCAACAAACGGTGTATTTCTATCGCTGCTCTTTTAGTTTTTATTGCCGTTTCAAATATACCGGTCATTTTTGAAACACCCTGTATGTTACTCTTCTTTATGATGACATTGAGCTAAATAGCTCACACATCGACCTGATATTAAACCTCAGAGGGCTGTAGCTTAAGAAAGCTGCGGGATATGTTGGATGTATGTAAAACGTAAATCAATTAACCAACATGTGTGTCACAGTCACTATTTATTAGTGTCTTATTCTTGTTAATCATACTACAAAAAAGAAAATAGACTTTTAATACCTCCGAATAGCGAAAGTGTGAATTACAGCTTGTGAAGCGCTACCTACCTTTAAGAGTCTATGTTTCGTACAGGTAAGCAAGCTTCTTGAACATGGGGCTAGAAATGTAATTTAATATGCCGACCGCGGTGGTCTAGCGGTTCTAGGCGCGCAGTTCGGAACCGCGCGACTGCTACGGTCGCAGGTTCGAATCCTGCCTCGGGCATGGATGTGTGTGATGTCCTTAGGTTAGTTAGGTTTAAGTAGTTCTAAGTTCTAGGGGACTGATGACCACAGATGTTAAGTCCCATAGTGCTCAGAGCCATTTTGATGTAATTTAATACACCTTACAGTTCAGCGCGAAAGAGGTAGTTAACATTCATTTCGCACATTTTACCTCAAAGAAGACCTCTTCCTCTGCTTTCGTATCAGAATAGGTAGCAAACTGTTAACGCGCTTGTTAGACGGCGGGCGGCCGATCATCTTACTACAAATCTTACAGAGACTATTACATAAGCTATTGAAAACTGATCGGTATGAAAATATCTCCGATATTTCGTCACCAATCTTTATTTGAAGTCTGAAATAAAAATCTATAAGCCCAATGAGTACAATTTGCTTGAGGAAAATTCGGACGGATGATAGCACTGAAATGATGGATATGGCTATATATGGGATACTAGCTGGGATACCCTCCGTTGCTTGTTTCCCTTCCTTGTGGATATTTCATGGGCGTGGAATAAGGGACCGATGGCCTTTGTAGTCTGGTCCCTTCAACCCCCACAAACGAACCAACCAACCGGTGCCTTACTTCGCTCAGGGAGTTCATGTGACTTTGTGTGGTAGTTACAATAAAATCATAAACTTTAAAGTATAAGGGGTAAAAATGTTTTACTGAAAACATGTACAATACTTGTTTATAAACAGCATTTTTCATTTTGTTATCCGGGATATATATGCAAAAGTTTTTCGAATTTCCTACTCGAGAGCAAGCTACGTATAACTAACCATGAGAGAAGCAGGCGTCTTCGAAGTTGATTTCGCAATATTTTAAAGTTTGTCCTTGCACTTGGTTTCGCCATTTTGTTTCAGAACTAGCAAGATATCCTCCTTTTTACGTTTGTACGTTGTCTAAAATAAAAATCGAGTCAACTTTTTATTATCAATCACACTAAGTACACTTTACACAGCTTTCACACTTTATTTTTGATTTCAATTCAGTCACCGTACCAGTCTGACTGCTCACACTTCACTGCTTGTTTTTATTCATTCACCGCAGTTCTTTTTCGGTTCCCCCTTCGTCGCTGATAAGAAACTGACGTTCTAGCCCACGACGGGGTTTTGCTTTATATACCGCTACCAGTGACGAATTCTGGAAATACTAAAAAGATCTCGAGTGGTGCACAATGTTCCAGAACATTTCACAACATTCGAGAGTGTTCTGGAATGTTCCACAGTGATCTAGGATGTTCCGGGATGTTCCCAAACATTCTGGAATCTTCCCGAATGTACCGGACTACTCCCGGACATTTCAGAACATACCGAATAATTGTAGAATATTCCGGAAGGTTGTGGAATGCTCTAGAACACTCGCGAATGTTCTGGAATTTTCTCGAATACTCTCGAATGTTCTGAATGTTCTAGAAACTTCTAGCGGGCGAAACTTTCCAGCCCTTATATCTTCAAAAGCACGACCTTCACGTAAAAAGGGAACCTTCTTCATGGATTGGGGTACAAATGGCTACCACACCATATAACTCCCTCGATGTTACCGGTACTTGTTTCTGAATTTTAGCCGCACGCACATGGTACACTTGCTTTTATAATGTGTATTATAATAATTATAATGATTATAATAATTATTCAAGTAATTTAGCATACATGTAGCTGACAGGCCCACAGGAAGAAGGAGATAAAATTCTGAGACAGTAGAAGGGCGAACTTTCATTTTTTCCATGCTAGTTATTTACAAAGCAAAGTCAGAGATTATACCTAACATGAGTCGATGAAAATGATACAACCTTCTTTTTTTTTAAAAAAAAAAAAACTTTACGAAATTCATCACTGAAATTAGGAATTCAAACAAATCTCAATTTATTCCAATGGTAATGCTTTACTTGATTCTTGCGAACAGTAGAGGCTGGTGAACAACTATATTCCGTCTCCCTACAATTCCGAAGGGCATTCGACACAGTGCCACATCTTTGACTACTAACTAATGCACGATCATACGAAGTATCTTTGCAGAAATGCGATTGGCTCTAGGAACATTTGAGTAGTAGAACCCAGTAAATTACACTAAACGTCGAATGTTCTGCAGAAACGAAAGTAACGTTGGGTGTGTTCCGAGAAAGTGTAGTACAACCTCTGGTGTTTTCAGTATGTAAAAGCGATTTATCAGAATCAGAAGCAGGAGATAATAACTTAACAGGCAACCAGTCTGCAATTGATAAGCGCACTATAACCCTTAATTAGAGGCGATCTTGAAGGCGCTGGAGCCGACCGCGGTGGCCGAGCGGTTCTAGGCGCTTCAGTCCGGAACCGCGCGACTAGGGCTGTTGACACCAAACACACCTCCTTCTAGACACTGGGTTGGTAGGAAGCGCGAGAGCTATTCGTTTATCAGGGCCCGATTGTCACGAAATGGAAATCATAGCGAAAATCCGATGAAGCGCTGAACAAATATCTTGAACAGTGTATCTAGTATGCTCATTGATTGCATCACGTTGCTCTTCTCACAAGGGAACCTCCCCATCGCACCCCCCTCAGATTTAGTTATAAGTTGGCACAGTGGATAGACCTTGATAAACTGAACACAGATCAATTGAGAAAACAGGAAGAAGTTGTGTGGAACTGTGAAAAAATAAGCAAAATATACAAACTTAGTAGTCCATGGGCCATATAGGCAACATCAAGGAGAACGTGAGCTAAGGAGCGACGTGGTCCCGTGGTAGCGTGAGCAGCTGCAGAAGGAGAGGTCCTTGGTTCAAGTCTTCCCACCAGTGAATATTTTACCTTCTTTATTTTTGCATAGTTATTGTCTGTCCGTTCGTTCATTGACGTCTCTGTTCACTGTAATAAGTTTAGTGTCTGTGTTTTGCGACCGCACCGCAAAACCGTGCGATTAATAGACGAAAGGACATGCCTCTCCAATGGGAACCGAAAACATTTGTTCGCAAGGTCATAGGTCAACCGATTCCTCCACAGGAAAAGACATGATATATTCTATACGACACTGGTGACGGCATGTGCGTCACATGACAGGAATATGTTGTCGACCCACCTAACTTGTACACTTGGCGAATGGGTAAAAAGATTCTTCTACCTTGCCCGATTTAGGTTTTCTTGTGAATGTGATACTCACTCCCAAAAAAGTGATGAAAACATAAGAGTTTGTCACGTAAACTGAAAATAAATAATTAAAATTTTCACTCGATGGAAGATTTGAACCGAGGACCTTTCGCTCCGCAGCTGCTCACGTTACCACGAGACCACGGCGTTCCTACGTTTTAAGTGTCCTTGTTGTTGCCTATCTTCCCATGAACTACTCGGTTTGTATATTTTGCTTATTTTTTCACAGTTCCACACAACTTCTTCCTGTTTTCTCAATTGATCTGTGTTCAGTTTTTCAAGGCCTATCCACTGTGCCAACTTATAACTAAATCTGAGGGGGGTGCGATGGGGAGGTTCCCTTGTCAGTTCTGAGCGCACAGTGAGAGCGTACAGATGCCTAAAAGTTAGTGTCTACCTCCAAGTATGAGCAACTACCGAGGAATTTCGCCTGATTTCAAGGAACCCGCTGAACGTAACTGCCAGCGGCGTTGCCGCAGTATAACGCCGTTTCCCCTCAGAAGTTAAGCGCTGTCGGGCTAGGCTATCACTAGGATGGGTCACTGTCCGGTCTGCCGAGTGCTGTTGGCAAGAGGTGTGCACTCAGCCCTTGAGGAGCTACTTGACTGAAGAGCAGCAACTCCGTTCTCGTTAACTGACAACGGCCGGGAGAGTGGTGTGTTGACCACATACCCCACCATATCCGCATCGAATGATCCCTATCGGCTGAGTATGACACGGCGATCAGTCAGTACCGTTGGCCCTTCCGAGGCCTGTTCGGACAGGGTACGTTACATAACGTAATTGCCATGCATTTCCATCTTCATGATAATCCTTGACTGTACGCTGCAAGGGGCAATGAAGGTGCGCCTGCAGCGTTTCCGATGGGATGCGTTTGATAACCCACCATACAACCCGAACTGCGCTACCTCAATGTTCCATCTCTGCTCACAAAAGCCGCCAGCTATGAAGACAACGTTTTGGCGCGGACAATGAACTGCTCACCAGCGTAGAGAATTGACGAAAAGCACAGGCGGCTGCTTCCTATGACGAGATATTGCAAAACTGATACAACGTTACAAAGCAGCAAAAGGCAGCTAACTGTGGACAATAAAACATTTTCGATTTTCACCGTGATTTCCATTTCGTAGTTTAACGCTCCTCCAGCTAGTGCACAATCCTCTGTCGGTTGGATTCCTCCTCTGGCATCAGAATCCACCAGTACCCAGAGCTTGCAGTATACAGGTACCTTTTCTTGTGAAAATGCCCCACAGACCAATATATCTAGCCCAACATTTGCAGCAATCCGTCGACACTTCCGTCCAGCTTCCCGCGGGCTCATAATGCAACTCCGTTCAAATTACTCAAGCTGTTGAGCTGGCGCATGTAGTCTACGGTGGGGCATGCGTATACCCTACAGTGAATGTTGCAAACACTGTTAATCCTTTAAATTCAGCACAGTTACTGCTTGCAGACTCAAAACGAAGCGCACGGATTGGCCCCCCGAGTATCATGTGATTGCCGATGACCGTGACAAATGAATCACTAACTCTAAATCCTCCATTATGCATGTACGAGGGTGAATCATATGAAAACCTTAAAGTTGTAATAACAAATCGAAATTTCGCGCCGTTATTCTGTAAGTTGGTAAGCGTGCTACAAACAGCATGCAGAATGGCCTGTAGGGGGCAGCATAGTGCAGATGCACACATACCGTCGCAGTATCAGTATAAAGATGGCCGCCCCACTTGCGGCCTGCACAAGGGAAGAACAGCGTTCTGTTATTCGGTTTTTGCGTAGTGAAGGTGTGAAACCTATTGAAATTCATCGACGAATGAAGATTCAGTACGGTGATGCATATTTGTCGCAGCAGCAAGTCTATGAATGGAGTAGGAAGTTCGCAAATGGTGTGACTTCAGTGGAAGATGCTCCACGTCCAGGTCAGGCAAAACGAGTTTTGAACTTTGCAGCAGTTGAAGCCATAGTGAAGGAAAACCGCCGAGTGACACTGAATGACGCAATAGGAGGAAAGAAGTTCCGTTCTGATGAAGAGGTACGCCACGCGGTTCGTGAGTTGTTGCGCGATCTACCAAAAGAATTTTTTTCTAAAGGAATTTATGCACTTTGTAAGCACTGGAGGACTTGCATTGAGCGTGGGGGAGATTATGGTGAAAAGTGATACAGCTTTGTACCACTCCTGCACAATAAATAATATTTTAAAAAATATTTAAGGTTTTCACGTGACTCACCCTCGTATTATACCCAGGCGGTACTGAGTACAGTCCCTTAAGACGTATAATTTTTTTCCACATGTGTAGTGTTTTAAATATTACTTGTTCATAAAAACGCTGAACATTCGTAGAGTAACATTTCTGTGGTCTGGAGAGTGCCAAAGAGCAACATCTACAACATTGTTGGACGTAATATGGGATGTGCACTTGAATCGTAATGCTATAGGATGTAAATGAGGCGCTGGTATCATGCGAACTGATACCAGATACCACGCAGCAGCCTACCGGTAAAGTACTGAGAGGCCATCTGCCTACGCAGAAAACTACAGATGTCTGCAAAGTACGTAAGAACACTAGACGCGAATGCAGTAGCTCTCCAAACGATTGGAAAAAATCAAGTTTCCAAAATGAAAGTTTCAAGCTAAAACCATAACAAGGATAACATTGCTTTAATCGTCTTTTTTAAGGATTCCTTAGCACTGTTGAGGAAATAAAGAGAACTGTTTAAAAACAGTGACGACCATTGATAATATAGTAGAACTAGCTGACAAACCAGGAATTGCCCTGGTATTCATTTTGCCAAATTTCTATTAGAAACGAAACCAAAATATGAACGATATTTCTACTGTAATACCGAAAAAATTTCATTCTTGACTACACTTTTGAAATTATGAAACAGATGTACAAAGAGAAATGCATAATGTGAAAATGTATAAGTACAGAATCCGAGGTAAGAAACATATCATTTCTGCACACTGGGGGCACCTGCTTCACGTGTCTATAACTCGATTTTGTGAACGTGTCTATGGCAACGCCTCTTCATAGCTCTATAGACTGCTGTTGTTTTTGCCTACAGCCGTTTGCTCTTCCAGTTGGAAGCTGTCTGAAGAGCTGTCAGGTGTCAGGGATCTGCTTAAGTCAACTGGACTGTAGGAGTGTCTTAGTGGTATAGCATACGTGTGTTCATACATGATGCGGCAGTTTTTCACGCATCTCAGTGTTTATTACGTCATATGTCCTGCACTATGTGCCGTACAATGATATATCTGTGAAGGTACATTCAGCGGCATTTGTGGATACTGCCTGCAAAACGTGTTGCCAATATACACTCCTGGAAATTGAAATAAGAACACCGTGAATTCATTGTCCCAGGAAGGGGAAACTTTATTGACACATTCCTGGGGTCAGATACATCACATGATCACACTGACAGAACCACAGGCACATAGACACAGGCAACAGAGCATGCACAATGTCGGCACTAGTACAGTGTATATCCACCTTTCGCAGCAATGCAGGCTGCTATTCTCCCATGGAGACGATCGTAGAGATGCTGGATGTAGTCCTGTGGAACGGCTTGCCATGCCATTTCCACCTGGCGCCTCAGTTGGACCAGCGTTCGTGCTGGACGTGCAGACCGCGTGAGACGACGCTTCATCCAGTCCCAAACATGCTCAATGGGGGACAGATCCGGAGATCTTGCTGGCCAGGGTAGTTGACTTACACCTTCTACAGCACGTTGGGTGGCACGGGATACATGCGGACGTGCATTGTCCTGTTGGAACAGCAAGTTCCCTTGCCGGTCTAGCAATGGTAGAACGATGGGTTCGATGACGGTTTGGATGTACCGTGCACTATTCAGTGTCCCCTCGACGATCACCAGTGGTGTACGGCCAGTGTAGGAGATCGCTCCCCACACCATGATGCCGGGTGTTGGCCCTGTGTGCCTCGGTCGTATGCAGTCCTGATTGTGGCGCTCACCTGCACGGCGCCAAACACGCATACGACCATCATTGGCACCAAAGCAGAAGCGACTCTCATCGCTGAAGACGACACGTCTCCATTCGTCCCTCCATTCACGCCTGTCGCGACACCACTGGAGGCGGGCTGCACGATGTTGGGGCGTGAGCGGAAGACGGCCTAACGGTGTGCGGGACCGTAGCCCAGCTTCATGGAGACGGTTGCGAATGGTCCTCGCCGATACCCCAGGAGCAACAGTGTCCCTAATTTGCTGGGAAGTGGCGGTGCGGTCCCCTACGGCACTGCGTAGGATCCTACGGTCTTGGCGTGCATCCGTGCGTCGCTGCGGTCCGGTCCCAGGTCGACGGGCACGTGCACCTTCCGCCGACCACTGGCGACAACATCGATGTACTGTGGAGACCTCACGCCCCACGTGTTGAGCAATTCGGCGGTACGTCCACCCGGCCTCCCGCATGCCCACTATACGCCCTCGCTCAAAGTCCGTCAACTGCACATACGGTTCACGTCCACGCTGTCGCGGCATGCTACCAGTGTTAAAGACTGCGATGGAGCTCCGTATGCCACGGCAAACTGGCTGACACTGACGGCGGCGGTGCACAAATGCTGCGCAGCTAGCGCCATTCGACGGCCAACACCGCGGTTCCTGGTGTGTCCGCTGTGCCGTGCGTGTGATCATTGCTTGTACAGCCCTCTCGCAGTGTCCGGAGCAAGTATGGTGGGTCTGACACACCGGTGTCAATGTGTTCTTTTTTCCATTTCCAGGAGTGTAATTAGTAGCAAAGAAGGAATAAATATAAGCGTCATGCACAAGGCGGCAGCTTGTCACGCACTCGATGTTTATGATATCTCCTAAACTATATTGACAGCATGATATAATTTCGTGAGTGCATTTAGCAGCATTTGTGGATACTGTCTGCGAAATTTATTGCAAATAGAACACGTAGCTCAGAATCAATAAATTTAATCATCATACACAATGCTGCAGTTTTGGACGCTTCTAATTGTTTATGACGTCATATCTCCTTAACTGTGGTAGGTAGGTGGTTATTACCCCCACAGCGATTGTTGTCTGACAGTTACGAACATGTGTAACAAGTTTGGTTGAAATCGGTCTAGTGTTTTAGGAGGAGTTGTGGAATACACACAAACACTCATACAGACACGCATGCGAGCGCTGCCTGTCACAGTTATGTGTCTGGCAGAGCATTCATCGAACCACGTTCAAGTTATATCTCTGCCCAGCACTCTCGAACAGCCCGTGGGAAAAACTAACACTTAAATCTTCCTGTGCTAACTCTGATTTCTCTTATTTTATTATCCTTCCCTGTGGAGGTCGGCGTCATCAAACTATTTACAAACTCTCCGGATAAATTTGGTAACTGAAATTTCATGAGAAAATCCTGCCGCAACGAAAGTCGCTTTTGCGTTACTGATTGTCATACCCTCCCCCCCCCACCCCCACCCCCCCCCCCCACCCCTGGTATCATATCTGTAGCACTACACCCTCTCACCTATTTCGCGATAATACGAAACAATCTGCCTTTCTTTGAACTTTTTAGGTGTGCTCAGTCTATGTTATCTTATGCGGGTCCCACACCGCACGGCAATAATCTAGAGGAGGGTGGACAAACGTAGTGTAAGCAATCTCTTTAGTAGCCCTGCTGCATTTTCTAAGTTTTCTGCTAGTAGGTCGCATTCTTTGGTTTGCTTTCCCCTAAACGTTTATATGTGATCATCCCAATTTAAAGTTCCAATTTAAGTTATTCGTAATTGTAATTTCTAAGTATTTAATTGAATTTTACAGTGTATAGATTTGTGCGTTTCATGCTGTAACCGAAGTTTAGTGGATTCCTTTCAGTACCCATGTGAATGACTTCATACTTTTCATCATTTAGAGTCAACTGTCACTTTACGCACCATACACGTATCTTGTCTAAATAGTTTTGCAATTTTTTTCTGATCATCTGACATCTTTACAAGACTGTAAACGACAGCATCATCTGCAAAAATTCAAATTGGGCTTTTCGGACTGTCTCCTATATCTATTATGTACATGAGGAACAGCCTGTAACACTTCCTTGGGGAACGCCACACATTATTTGTGTTTTACTCGATGACTTTTCGTCAGTTGCTACGAACTGTGACATTTCCGATTTTAAATCAAGAATCCAGTCGCACAACTGAGGCAATACTCCATAGACACCCAACTTGATTAGAAGTTGTTTGAGAGGAACGATATCGAAAGCGTTCTGGAAATCTAAAAATATGGAATCAATTTGACGTCCCCTGTGCATAGCACTCATTATTTCGTGGCAATAAAGAGATAGTTGAATTTCACAAGCTCGATATTTCCTGAATCTTGGTTCTTTGTCAATAAATCTTTCTCTTTGGTAACCCCTGATGTTCGAGCACAGTAAGGGTTCAAAAAGCCTACTACAGATCGACGTTAGCGATATAGGTCTGTAATTAAGCGAATTACGCCTATATCCTTTCTTGGATGTTGATGTGACTTACGTAACTTTCCAGTCTTTAGGTATAGATCTTTCGCCGAGCAAGCGGTTGTATATGATACGTAAGTATGGTGCTGTTGTATCATCATGCTCGGAAATGAACCTGACTGGTATACAGTGATTTAAGCTGCTTCGCTGCACCGAAGTCATCTACATCTAAGTTATTCATATTGGCTGTTGTTCTCGATTCGAAATCAGGAATATTTACTTCACTTCTTTGGTGAAGGGATTTCGGAAAACTGCGTTAAGTAACTCTGCTGTAGAAGTACTATCATATGTAACATGACTATTGTTATCGTGCAGTGAGTGTGTAGATTGTGTCTTGCAGCTGGTGTAGTTTACTTACAGGGTGTCAATCACTGAACTCCGTGAAATAAAATTGCCATAACTTCTGAATGCTTTGTGTTACGACGTTCAAACTGCACGGTTGGACTCGGGGCACTATGAGAATTTACATGCGCATTGTCGTTTGGTTTAGCGACAAAGTCCACTTTCATTTGGATGGATTCGTCAATAAGCAAAATTGGCGCATATGGGGGACTGAAAATTCGCATTTCGTGATCGATAACGCTCTTCACCCTCAACATGTACTGTGTGGTTGGTGGCTCAGCGCTACCAAAATGTACGTGAAGGTTTTGGAAGATTATTTCATCCTCATTACCCAAAGTGACCCTGATTTCGACATGGCATGAGCCTCGACTGGCTGCTATATTGTCCGGATCTGAACACATGAAACACTTTTTTGTGGGGCTATATTAAATACAATGCGTACAACAATAACCTCACAACCATTGCTGAGCTGAAAATAGCCATTCAGGAGATGATGGATGTTCCGCCACTTCAGCAGATCATGTACAATACGTATGTTTTTGGATAGGGTCCATCTTTAGCATAGCACAATTTTGTTTTTTAACCCAAACATGTTTCACTGCAGTTGCAGCATCTTCAGAGGGCCTTTATCTTTCATATGTTAAAGATAAAGAATATTCTTTACTGTTTGTATACATGTAAGTATTAGTTTTTAAATCGTAATTACAGATATTTGAAAAAACACATAAATTATGAATTCATACCTATTTATCAAATGGTGTGTTTTTCCTGATGTGTTGGGTTTCTACAGTGCCTGTTTTCATCCACAGTTTGTCATCTGCAACCACTTACACCTTAAAGTAGATAAATTGTATAAGCCAAAATTACTATTTGAAAATTGTTATTTCTATGCATGAAATTAATTAATTCTATGTGCGTGCGTGCGTACGGCTGTGTGTGTGTGTGTGTGTGTGTGTCTATTTACATAATGTTTCACTTACGCTTTCTTTTTCCTCATCCTCATCACTGTCAAACACTATATGTAGAGTTGCCACTGTGTCACTGTCACTGTTTTTCGCAATTTCGCAATTCGTCTGCAAGCACATCCTCACCGATGATGGCAGGCATATGGAACATGTCACAACCTCAATCGGAATATCTGTAGTGACGTTTACATGTTGAATAAAGTGTGTACATGCCGCAGTTTGTAACTAATTTACGTTTTTTTTCATGTAGCCCAACAATTGTCACCATGTACGACCAGAATCTCTGGATTTTGTGGCACATTACACAGATGTACATACATATAGCCCTTTTAATAAAATTTGTGGATGCTAACTCATTTATGTACTATTATGTATCAAAAATCTTGGTTCGAGACCTTCCCTGAGTCTGAAAATATTTGACTCACACTGTTCAAGAGTGAACATCTCTTCAGACTAGCTCATAAAAACCGGCCGGACTGGCCGTGCGGTTCTAGGCGCTACAGTCTGGAACCGCGTGACCGCTACGGTCGCAGGTTCGAATCCTGCCTCGAGCATGGATGTGTGTGATGTCCTTAGGTTAGTTAGGTTTAAGTAGTTCTAAGTTCTAGGGGACTGATGACCACAGCAGTTAAGTCTCATAGTGCTCAGAGCCATTTGAACCATTTGTAGCTCCTAAAAAGGAGGTAGTTCACGCTCTTTCGAACGTATTACTGTGCCCTAGTAGGTGTACTGCTCCACCCTTTCATCCACTCGTCTGATACATCGTATTATTACATTCATCTAACGTGTAGGTAAAGGTTCATGTGGGGTAAGGTGAAAGAAGCTGGTAGCCCCAGTGTGAAAGACTGAATTAACGTCACTTAGAAAGCCAGGAACAAGACAGGACACGAATCAGTATTATAGTACGTCATAGATCAGTTAACCACCATTTGCACGTACTGTCTCGACAATTTGCTGCGCCCCCAGACGTCGCAATTAAGATATCTGTACGGTATGCTGCACTGGGATGGAAATCTTGTACGCGGGATAATGAAAGCCGTGTAATGGCTGTGCTAACACCGGCGGTGAGGCGAGGCGATGTGAAGCGATGGCCCGGCCGTATTTACAGCTGCGGAGGGCAGTAAAGGCTGGCGCCGCGAGCCGTCACTGCGAGCCTCTGGAATGCCGTAATGGCGGCTGCCGGCGCTGCCCGGCTTTACTACCGGGTTTCCCCCGGGCGGCGCTACCTGCCACCAGCGCAGTGCGGACCACCACCACCACCACAACCACCACCACAGACTCGCAGCGCCGCCGCACCTCTCATCCATTTCCCTGTGGCTCTGCTGGCTGCTGCTGTTGCTGCCGGTGAGGTCCGTCGGGGCCCGAGGGGGAGCAAAATATACGCCTAATAACAAGTGACAGAGAGTACATGTTAACCATACTTTGAAACAAATAGGAGATATTACTTAGTATTAATAAGCAAAGAAGGGAAAGCGGAAAGGTGGAAGGAGTATATAGAGGGTCTATACAAGGGCGATGTTCTTGAGGACAATATTATGGAAATGGAAGAGGATGTAGATGAACATGAAATGGGACATATGATACTGCGTGAAGAGTTTGACAGAGCACTGAAAGACTAAAGTCGAAACAAGGCCCCGGGAGTAGACAACATTCCATTAGAACTACTGATAGCCTTGAGAGAGCTCTGACAAAACTCTACCATCTGGTGAGCAAGATGTATGAGACAGGTGAAATACACTCAGGCTTCAAGAACAATATAATAATTCCAATCCCAAAGAAAGCAGGTGTTGACAGATGTGAAAATTACCAAACTATCAGTTTAATAAGCCACGGCTGCAAAATACTAACACGAATTCTTCACAGACAAATGGAAAAACTGGTAGAAGCCGACCTCGGGGAAGATCATTTTGGATTCCGTAGAAATGTTGGAACACGTGAGACGATATTGACCCTACGAATTACCTTACAAAATAGACTAAGGAATGGCAAACCTACGTTTCTAGCGTTTGTAGACTTAGAGAAAGCTTTTCACAATGTTGACTGGAATACTCTCTTTCAAATTCTGAAGGTGGCAGACGTCAAATACAGGGACTGAAAGGCTATTTACAATTTGTACAGAAACCAGATGGCACTTACAAGAGTCGAGGGGCATGAAAGGGACGCAGTGATTGGGAAGGGAGTAAGACAGAGTTGTAGCTTATCCCCGATGTTATTCAATCTGTATATTGAGCAAGCAGTAAAGAAAAATTCAGAGTAGGAATTAAAATCCATGGAGAAGAAATAAAAACTTTGAGGTTCGCCGATGACATTGTAATTCTGTCAGAGACAGCAAAGGACCTGGAAGAGCAGCTGAACGAATGGACAGTGTCTTGAAAGGAGGATATAAGATGAACATCAACAAAAGCAAAACGAGGATAATGGAATGTAGTCGAATTAAGTCGGGTGATGCTGCGGGAATTAGATTAGGAAATGAGACGCTTAAAGTAGTAAACGAGTTTTGATATTTGGGGAGAAAAATAACTGATAAAAGTGGAAGTAGAGAGGATATAAAATGTAGACTGGCAATGGCAAGGAAAGCGTTTCTGAAGAGGAGAAATTTGTTAACATCGTGTATAGATTTAAGTGTCAGGAAGTCATTTCTGAAAGTATATGTATGGAGTGTAGCCACGTATGGAACTGAAACATGGACGATAAATAGTTCGGACAAAAAGAGAATAGAAGCATTCGAAATGTGGTGCTACATAAGAATGCTGAAAGTTGATGGTTATATCACATAACTAACGAGGGGGTATTGAACAGAATTGGGGAGAAGAGGAGTTTGTGGCACAACTTGACTAGAAGAAGGGATCGGTTGGTAGGACATGTTCTGAGGCATCAAGGGATCACCAAGTTAGTATTGGAGGGTGGCGTGGAAGGTAAAAATCGTAGAGGGAGACCAAGATATGAATACACTAAGCAGATTCAGAAGGACGTAGGTTGCATAGGTACTGACTGGGTAATGAAGAAGCTTCCACGGGACAGAGCAGCATGGAGAGCTGCATAAAACCAGTCTCTTGACTGAAGACCATAACAACATCAGGGGCTGAATTTCCAGAAACAGTGAAATATGTAGTTTTTCATCTCTAACCTAGAAACAAACACCAATTGTCAAATATTTAGCTTTAAAATTATTCTTAATTTTGCAATGACATATTTTCATAATAAGTTTCACACCCTGTTTCACCCCCCTAGGGGTTGAATTTCCAGAAACAGTGACATACATATGTATTACTTCTAAGCCAAATACAAATGTTCATAGATTTAGCTTCAAAAATGCTTGCACATTGAAATATTTTGATAAGAACTTTCATCGCCCGTTTTCGCCCCATAGGTGGTAAATTTCGAAAAACAGCGAAACAGCTATTTTTTCTGAAAAGCCAAATTTAAATTTTCATAGATATAGCTTTAGAACTGCTTTCATAATAAAACACTTTCATGAAAAATCTCGTCCCCTATTACACTCCATTAGGGGTCCGTTTCCACTGATACACGTCCTTTTTTTTCCCCAAGAAGTCAAATACCAATGTGCCCGCAGCTCGTGATCTAGTGACTAGCGTTGCTACCTCTGACTGATGGGATCCCGGGTTCGATTCCCGGCCGGGTTGGGGATTTTCTCTGCCCAGGGACTGGGTGTTTGTGTTGTCCTCATCATTCCTGAATATGGCTAGATTTGACAGTGTACAGATTGGGAATTTGTAAGGCGCTGATGACCGCGCAATTGAGCGCCCGAAGAAACAAATACCAATGTTCATAGATGTAGCTTTAAAAGTGCTTTAGTAATTCTTTAATAATGACATAGTTTAAGAAAATCTTTCACCCCATATTTCATCTCCATGTGGTTAAGTTTCCAAAAATACTGAAGAACGTGTTTCTTTATTTCCGACCAAGAAACCAAATACCACTTTTCGTAAGTCTAACTTCAAAATTGCCTTAATAGAGACATCATGAAAACCTTCAACACCTGTTTCACCCGCTTAGCGTTAGAATTTCGAAAAATGCCTTCTTAAACGACGCCTCCCCCTGTAGGATCCAAACCTTCTCCAAATTTCTATCCTTAGCGGTTTGGGCTGGGCATGATCAGTCAGTAAGTCAGGACACTTCCTATTATATGTAGAGAAGATGAACAGCGTGACAACGAATTGCATGTTTCATAGCGAACTTGAGGTCCAAAAATGTGTAAAGTTGGAATTTTCGTTACCCCCTAGGAATCTGGATCTCCGCATGCGTTCAGAGCGCCTGCCGCTAAATCTGACAATGCCAGGATTACAGGGTCCCATCTACTCCAAAATTTTCTTCTGCTAGGAATAGCCTTCCTTACGAGTCTGATTTTTCTTTTTTTGTGGTTGCACATATAGAATAGTTTACAGAACGACTTCTGTCATGAGATTGTAGATCTACAAACGGTCTGACAAGTATTTCAGCTTTTTATCTTCAGGTGCACTGCATCGCTACACGATATTAAAATTATCTTTTCAACATACAGTACGCACAGCCCATCTAGCACTAGTATCACTCGTATGTGCAAACCCTAGCCTCCACCCGATGCCGTTTCTCACCACTGTAGCGTTCTGAAACTAAAAAGTTTGTGTTCTCAATTGCTTCGAAATACAGGGCTGCACTTTGGTTCGCCTCATAGCCTCTGCAGCATCTCATTACATTGGATGATAATGCTTTGTTGGAGTGACATGAAGAATACTTAAATTCTTCAGTACCTTTAAATATAAGATCGAAATTGTGACTCCTGTCTTTTGGCACACCATTTACTTTGCCAAACTTTTGCTCGCATCTTGTCCTTTTCGTTCTATAGATTAAATTAACTGATTTCGGAATTGATTTTTGACCTGGTTCAGAGAGGTAAATGATTCTCATATGTTAACCTTCGAATGGTTTCCAAAACAATCTCTGATTGTTTCAACATAGCGAACGAAACGTGTCTTGCCCGATCAAATTTACTATGTTTTGCACTCTCTCTCTTTTTCCCTTCCTTCGGGCGCAATTCGTACCTAACCCTCGGAAACATTGTCCCGGACGCCAAAGCACAGTTACGCTCTTGCTATTGTCGCTGGATGGTTTCATTAACTGTACGGTGATTACTTTCCTCATATCCACTTAGACTGAACAAAAGAAAATCGACCGACGCAGTTCTCAACAATACTGTGGGTCTCTCCGGCGGCCCGTGCCGTTGCTTAGCATCATTATGAGACGAGGCGAACAATAAGGAACACGTCTGTTTCCGTCCGCAGTCAGAAAAATCTTAAGACAACCGTCTAATGCAGTAAAAATACCCAGCACAGGCAGCAGTCACAAGGTAAGCCATCAAATCTGATTTCTGCTAATCCTTGGCACCCAAAGTACAAGCGTCAGATCGATTGCACTTTACTGAGGATGCATGGGAAAACTGAAGAATGAGATACAACTCGTCTGCTTTGACCAGTGACGTCATATGTTAGTCATAGATACTAATTTGTTTATTTTCAAGCCATAGATAATAAATCGCTTACCTTCTGTGGCGAAGCGTCATGATAGTAAATAGGAATAAATGTGTTATTAAGAGACAGATATTGTCTAAGCTTTTTGTCGCATGTGGTAATTTAGAGAGAGAGAGAGGGAGAGAGGGAGAGAAAGCGACATAGTGTAACGTTGGCATCATGTACCGCAATTGAACTAGGAAGGTTGCAGCCAATTCTTCAGTTGATCTACATAAGTCACCTTAAGCACAAGATAGAAATTTTACGCTTGCTGCTTTTTTCGCCTTCGCTAGTACTATTATCTTATTCGCCAGCTGGCCTATATAGGTCAACTTAAGAATAGGGTACTCGGCTTTTCGGCTGTGAAAAAAGTGATAAACATAACATTACATTCGAAATGTGGATGAATGTGATATATGTCCACTATGTGTTTTCTCTGTACTAGAATCGTTTGTTTCTCAACATTAGTTTATGATTTTTAATCTTTGCAATGCATCGTCTGTGGCAACTTGTGACGTCATTGTCCGACGCATTGTATCGCACTTTTCAGTATTCCCGGATGCATAACGTAAATTCTTAAAAGCATGTATACTTAATGAACGTGAAAATCTTCGAAACAGCGATTATATTCAGTATGCAAAGCAGTCATCCGAACTGTTTATCACGGTTTGTATTGGAGGAACATGAACTTCATAAATCTTGTAATTACACTAAAATGGAATACTACAAACCATTCTACGACGTTTCCGTGCCAATACACAGTTCGAGAAGTCGAAGGTGTCCCCACTGTGTCATGATACACACGTTTTCCGTGCGTATCTCATTGTAAACAATATATTTTAATAAGACTTTCCAACGGATTACCGCCGCGCTTTTAGGAGAGCAATGTCACTGATGCGCGGCCCCTCTCGCCGGAGGTTCGAGTCCTCCCAAGGGCATGGGTGTGTGTGTTGTTCTTAGCGTAAGTTAGTTTAAGTAGTGTGTAAGACCAGGGACCGATGATCAGCAGTTTGGTCTCTTAGGAATTCACACACATTTGAAGGTCGAGGAGAGTTATGAAGGACAGTGGATGTTGATAAGTCAGTAGAGAAGATAGAGGGTATGAAAATCTTTGCACTTGTCTACACGTAGTCAGGATAGACGTGCATATGATGATAAAATATGATCAAAGAATCGAACATCACAGATATAATGAACATAGGCATTGATAACCAGTGACAGGTGCCGTGAGTTTTCCTGAGAAAGGCCTTGCAGGATAGTATAGATATAATCGATAATTGGAAGTATAAGTGTCTGTACAAGTTTTATCCAGTTCATGAGAGAATAACTTTTCATATTTTTGTTGATGTGTTGGCAGAAGAGCCAACACCGTGTTGCTAGAGGAGGCCGAAATGCACGCGTTTAAGCTCACGCAGACTGGCGTGAGGTCTGGAACAATTAAAGGAGTTGAGTCTAATAAATAAAGTACGAAGCTCTTGGAATACTTAACTTTAATCCATAATTGGAGAACATCGCTCTTGTTGATACGTGAATTATAATCTCAATATAAACTGGTAATGGCGCCTTGCTAGGTCGTAGCAAAGCTGAAGGCTATGCTAACTATCGTCTCGGCAAATGAGAGCGTATTTGTCAGTGATCCATCTCTGGCAAAGTCGGCTGTACAACTGGGGCGAGTGCTAGGACGTCTCTCTAGACTCTAGACCTGCCGGCGCTCGGTCTGCAATCACTGACAGTGGCGACACGCGGGTCCGACGTATACTACCGGACCGCGGCCGATTTAAAGGCTACCATCTAGCAAGTGTGGTGTCTGGCGGTGACACCACATTTGTATTGCACCGAGAAACACTGATGCCTTATTGCCCATCGCAGTTATGTGCTCAGTCCAATTCAGACTAGCATCTATTCTTCTTCTTTTCCCTGTTTCGAATGAGCCTGCTTTGGACCACGCTTGTTCAATTGTTGGACTTTGAACTTTGCCCAGTACTGTCGCATCCTCTGTCGGTGTAACTCCTTCCTTTCTTCTGTCCAGGGGGTACCTTTTCTTCGGGGCTTTTCCTGAAGTCCTCGGACTTCCTTCAGGGTGTGTCTCACAGACTGTCTGTTCTGGAGATCAGTTATTCCCAGTTCCGTAATGTCCTTCTCGGTTTCTGTCAGCCAAGTGGTGCTAACCTTCTTGTTTTGCCAGAAGGTGAACAGACAGTTGGTCAATCTGTTTGGAGGCAATCTTGTAACATGGCTATAGAAAGCTACCCTACTGTTTCTTGCACAACCAGAGCGCCTCTCGATATGTTCGTAGAGCCCCGAGTTAAGCTGCCTTCTGAATTCCCCAGCTTCTTCTACCGGGCCTTGGATCTTCTTGAGGATTCTCCTCTCTCTGACTTCCAATTTCCCCATCAGACTGTGATCTATTATTATTCCTAGACTCTTTGCTGAAGGAGAGAAATTTATATTTTCTCATTTAGGGTTAAAGATGATAGGGATTCCCGATATTGCGGATTAATGAGCTTGGAATGACCAACCAGGACCGCTTGGGTTTTTCCTGGCACAGAGGTCAGTTATAAGATTCTCGATAGTTGTCTTCAGGTCTGTTAGTTTTCCACTTAGATACAGCTGTAGGTCATCAGCGTACATGAGATATTTGGAGTAGGACAAAACTAATGAAAAATCACTTACGTACAGCGAAAAGAGTATACCAAACCCTGAGGTACACCTGGTACTATCTGCCTTCACTGTGACTTTATAATGCCAAAAGTGACGCATAGCTGGAGAGACGTCTAACATATTATTGCACTGCACTTGGCAAGAAATTTAGGCTGCTAGGTTTGGCAAGTAGAATGTCTAAATCGACAGTGTCAAAGGCTTTGCTGAGTTCTAAAAATCACATGATAATCGCCTCGTGTGCATCCTTGGCAAGCTTCAGGTCAGCTGTTTCCATTATTTAGCTGGATGTTGGGTTGCAATATTTACAGAAACGTGATTAGTACTCACGTAGTAGGTTGCTTGTGGTTGGGCAGTTTTCAGCTGGTCGTGGATTATATATTTTAAGACCTTGGACAGTGCAGGAAGATTGCAAATAGGTCGGTAATAGATAGGTGCAGTGGAAGAATCCTTGCTCTAGGCCTGGAGATCATGTAACTTCATATGACCTTTTATTCGCACAGATAAGTGGTTGAATAAGTGACACGAGTCAGCTTGTCGTAACCCAGAGCTCACGTACCTTGGACAAGTGGTCGCCAGGCAACGGGTGCGCCGCCCCGTGTCACACCTCCAGCGACGCAGAGCTGCTGCGAGTAACCAGTCGAGACGTGGGGCGAGCTTTCCGTCAGTGGCAGGTGTGATCGTGAGCGTCGCTAATTGGAAACAGAATTTATCTTCCTGGTGAGGCGGAAAGCGACTGGCTAGGCGGGACACCCGAGTATCAATAATTCATCCACCGTGTACTCGGATTAGTCTCACCTCCGGCCCCTGGTTCTCTAATGAGCTGGCTTCCTCACCTGCTGGACCGCCGAAACGAGAAACGTGTGTGAACCGTCCTCCCCGTAGATTACACGTTACGCCACAGCACCAATTGGAGGCGTATCACTGGTTTTACAACGAGTGGGAACATCGCACTCGTGCAAGAACTGTCGAAGGGCCTACTGCGTTTCTTTGAGTCATATATTACTGAGAAGTTACTGTCTGCCCCTTAATATGAAGTTTTTGACATTTGCTGTTGCACGTGCCACATCCTTTAGGACGGGGGTATATTCGTTTGAAAAGAACGAGGCACACCCAAATGTTGTTTTCTCCGAGAGCAAGAGATCAGTTGTGTAACCATAGAGGATGTTCAAATTTCATTGAGTTCTAAATTCACAAATAGTATTGTTATTGGCATTCAACTCAAGTATGGGATTATAGTTTGCAATCTGCAGATCTCTTGAGTTGCGTGGACCAAGGAATGTAAGTCAGGAATACGACAACCATCAGGGAGAAAGTATAACTGGTCTTAGGTGAGCTGTGTTTTCATCCGTCATTTTGATGCAATAAATACGTTCCATTCGTAGCATAAACCAGCGTCACGTGGCCAATAAACATAAGCATCGTACAGAAACAGCTGAAGTTTCCAAACAGCTAATAGCATTCAGCTGGATGCTTCGGAACAGTAAATGCCTCAACTATTATGTATAATATCCTTGGAAAACTGGCGAGGCTGTATCTAAACTCATGAAGAAATGAATGAGAAATGGCACCTGTGTTAGACACACGGCATCTAACAAGAATGAAGAAAACTGAAACAATAAAACACCAACGTTATTTCAAGACCACAAGACAAAACACGGAAGAATGGTCGGCTGTTAAAAAAAAAGGACTTGAGGGCGAAACGAACTAGTTGCAGTTCAATTCTACGTGTTGTTGATAATGATGACGATTATAACATCACTCGTGGCAATTTGTGAAGATGAAGGTTAAGAAAAATGATATGTACAAGGCACCGAAGTCAGATAAGCAGCCTTTGAGCAATCAAGCACTTCGGACAAAAAATTAATCAGCACCAGGAGACTCACCCTAAAACCACGTAACACCCTCTCTAGCGATGGTAACGTGTTCCGTTGACCAGGAGAGAGAGTCCAACAGCTTCTTCAGGTACTCCATATCTAGATGAAGCCACTCACTGATGATTAGATCCCGTAGTTACTGAACCATGAGAACGTTGATTGCTGCGTTTCAGCCGCTATTCAAATAGTCAAGTCATTTTCTGTGGAAATAAGACGGATGATTTAGAGGGTCAGTCAAATTATGAGAGTTTATCTGACTGTTCGTCGAACCACGAACATAAGCGTGCAAGTTTGCGAGAACGACTTTTGTCATCTTGGTAGACGAGAGTGTCCTAAGGACACTCGTAATGAACATGTAGAAGAAAGGGCAACACCTGATCACAGAGAATGCTGAAGTAAATATCTTGGTTCATGGTCTTGGTTACCTGAATGGGTGTGCCCAATTCATGCTACGATTTGTTTTTCAGTCAGCAGTCTCCTATGCCAATATTTTCATCTGAGAGTAGTCCTTGCAACCTTCGTCCTCAATTATTTGCTGGTTGTATTCCAATCTCTGTCTTCCACTGCAGTTTTTATCCTCTACATCTCCCTTTAGTACCATGGAAGTAATACACTGATGTCGTAACAGATGATCTATCATCTTTCCCCTCTTCTTGTCAGTGTTTTCCCTACTTTCCTTTCGATGTACAAGGGTCATTCCATAACTCATGGCAACTATGAAACGTGTGGCATCACCCTAATCACAGTAAATACACGTTATTGAAATCAACACAGACTGCGACCGCTTGCGAGGATGGCTCGGTACCAGCGCCTGAAACACACAGTGTGGGGCTGGCCATGCTACAATATGGATCCTCCCTCATCCACTATATTCACCAGACCTCAGTCCGTGCGAATTCGACCTCATTCAGCAACTGAGGAAACCATTGCGTGGAAGATGGTTTGCAAACAGGACGAATGTGCTCACGGCATTTCAACTGCAGGTGGCTTACATTGTTGGCAACGCCAACGGCGTTCAGTGCCTTCCCCATCGTTGGAAATGCTGTCTGTATGCACTGGGGGACTATTTTGAAGCACAGTGGTTGATTTCTACTCGTGCACAATAGATATACATACAGTTACAATGCACTTGTTTCATTTCGACTTCACTCTGACCTCCTGTACTGAAACCCTATTTTACGTTGGCATTCAGAGAAACAGTGCCGTACCGGTTCAGTGCACGTCATGTTTTTGCATTACTGCAAGATATACCATAGTTGGCATGGCTTATGGAATCACCTTCATATTCCTTTTTTGCGAATAACCTAATTATCAACATTCTTCTATAGCACCACGTCTTAAATCCTTGGATTGTCCTCTGTTCTCATCTTTCCACAGTCCATGTTTCACTACCACACAATACTGTACTCAGAACGTACATTCTCAGAAACTTCATCCTCAAATTAAGGCCCATGTTCGTACTAGTTTAATCCTCTGCGCCAGCAATGCCCTTTTTCCACGTCTTGTCTGATTTTCATGTCCTCCTTGCGCCGACCATCATAGGTTATTTTGATGCCTCGATGGCAGGATTTCTCACCTTCATCTACTTCGTGATCCACAAATCTGACGTTATGTTTCTCTGTGTTCTCTTTTCTGCTACTTGCTATTACTTTCCGCTTTCTTCGATTTACTGTCGATTCGTATTCTGTACTCATTAACCTGTTCATTCCATTCAAGACCTACTGCAACCCTTTTTCATTTTCAGCTGAATATAGCAACGTTGTCAGTGATTCTTGCCATCGATATCCATTCATCTTGAATTTCAATCCCATTCTTGACCCTTTCTTTCATTTTCGCCATTCCTTCTTCGATATATAGATTGAACAGTGTGTGCGAAAGGCTGCATCCCTGTCTTGCACACTTTTTAATCCGAGAACTTTGTTCTTGGTCTTCCAATCTTATTGTTTCCTCTTGGTTCTTGTGCACATTGTATATTACCAGTTTTTCCTTACAGCATGCCCGTATGTTTCTCAGAATTCCGAAAGTCTTACACCATTTAACACGTTACGATAAACACCCCCAAAACATCACAGAACTACCTCCGGCATGAACCTCAACCTCAACACGTTGCGCCCTCCTCATTATGTCTTCACTGCCGTCGACGACTTCCGTCATTTGAGAGCAGACAAAACAGCTGCTCGTCGGACCACGCTGCAACAACCATTTAACTGCTGTCCAGCTTCTGTGTTATACAAACAACTGAAAACGGACAGCGTCATGTGCCGCTGTGATCAATTACCTGTCTTCATTGACAGCGTCTTGTTCATCCTTCCACGTACAGTCTCTGGTTCGTTCCTACTTGCGACAAATTTGCCTAACGGATAAGGACTTGCAATGATTCCTTAATCTGATAATCTTAAAATCTCATTGTTGCCAGCTCCAAGTGGTCGTATAACGCCGGAATTCGTGCTTTCAGTGCAAACAAGGAAGCCTCCTCCTCTTCATAATCATATCTTCCTCAAATAAGAAGGCTGCATTTCCTTTTTGCGAAACAAAAGCAACAAGGTAGTCCTAGACGTAAAATGCGTGTTAAAACTCGTGGATTGTAATTGTTAATTCGTTAAAAATAAAACAGTAGAAGCTGTTGCTAATATTTCTGGTTCCGTCAACACGTCAGTTAACGTTCGTTTAAGGGTATCATGCAAGTTCAGTCGTCAATCACACACTAACGCTGCCTTTAAGACGTAAAGTGAAGCATACTCTCGGCTTAACACTTCTCAAAGTCACTTAGAATGCATTTATGTAACACAGTCAGCCAGCGATGATATTTTGATCCCCAGATATACGCACGCTTGTCTCCATAAACAGTTATTAATGATCTTCAACATTCGTCTGTACCGTTTGGCTATGCATATTTACCAGGATTTAGGAAATCTGGAGTCTGTTGACAGTATTTCTCACTGAAGACTCATGGGAGTAGTAACACTAAAACTCTGATCAGCTATTTCGTAGCTATGTATGTTATTACTTGACAATACATATGAAATTCTCTCATATCGTCACTGGCTTTGAATCATTATTCCTTTAAAACGCCCGCTTTCAATACCAGACATATCACCAAAAGCACGTAATAGGCTACGTACGTTTCACAGTAAGAGAATTCGGTAAGATCGGAGATACATTTTATATTTCGCGCTCGTAATAACTCGTACAGTTCCTATTTCTTATAAGGTATCAGTATGATAATCTTCTCTCAAAACTTAAAACTGTCCGTACGCCTTGCGAAAATTAACTCTCGAAGTCTTTTGAAACTAAATTAATATTTTTTTTCATTATATCTTGTCCAGCGCGCGTAATCCCCACCTTCTCTTCAAACACCAACTTCAGTCACTAGTAGTCACAGGATGAAGATTTTCGGTGATCTGCTCACTAGCTAAGATTCACCAGAATTAAAATCATTTTTACGTATTATTTTACTTCAGTTTTAATCAGAGGAATAACACGACAATGTCTTCCACATTCGTAGGAGCTCAGCGGCCTCCCGGTCGGATGATATACCAGCCAGCTACCTCTGTACAGCAGCGGCCATAACACCTTGTCGTCTATCACGGTCGATACTGAACACATGAAGCACATACACAAAAACAGTACGACGACTTCAGTAATATTAACAGTGTTTTTACACGAACGTATATCAATACTTGGCTGGTGTTTCTCAGCGGAAATTTTATAATTAATGTCCCACGAATGTTTCATCTGTAGACATAATAGAAGTAGCCGTAGCTGCTGGATTCGAAACCAGTTGTCATTGACAGTGGATGACACTCACTTCCAGTCCGTATTGGTCAGGATCTTTTTACGAGCACTTTTTCTCGCTGTGTCACATGACTCTGAGTGATACATCATTTCTTTCACGCTGGACGGTCATCGTTGATGCTCGAAGTACCGGAAAACTTTATACACGGTGCGGTCATTGGCACATCCAAGCGTGGTTACTGCTGCTTTCTGTCATTCTGTGACAACTCCAACTCGACCCATCTTACTGTAGTGATTCCGTATGACACACTGGAATATGCACACCACCTCGCTGCCAGGAGTTACGTCAGCTTTAATAGGTTACATGACAGACTGGTACAGGATCTACATCGTCAACAACGCACCAAAGGGAGCAGTATTCTTCTATTTTGTTCAGGGAACTTGCTTCTTAGCACAGCCCATTTAACACCTGTCCGCTATTGATAAGTTTGCTAATTTCATGACCCATTTTCTCAAAAACTGCTTCATGAAATTTAATATAACTTCTGCAGGTTTCTTTTATTAGGCTGGTGCATAAGTTCGTAGCGTTGTTGTTTTGCATGTTAGTTGGCTGTAGGTAGATTGGTGTGGATTTATTTATCGATTGTCATTTCTCGTTTGTACTTTACTGTTGCTATCTGAGTATACATATTGTCATTTTGTCATTTGGAAATAGTGAGTGAAGATGCGGAGGCTGGAGAATGGAGTGCGGAAAAATCGGAACATTTTCGACGTATTCTTCTGTTTGATTTCAGTAGAAGGATGACAGGAGCGGAGGCAACCAGAAACATTTGCGCTGTGTGTGGGGACAATGCTTTTGGACAGAGGACGACAAGAAAATGGTTTTTCTCCTTTTATGGAGGATCGCTTTGGCATTAGTAACTCTCCACGTACAAGAACACCTTAAGGATTTGATGAAGACCGTTTAAACTCACTAATCCACAATGATCCACGTGAGTGTATTCCAGAACTGGCAGATGTGACGAACTGCGATCACTCCACCACTGTGCGATACTTGCATGCAACGAGGAAAGTTCAAAAACCGGATGTGTGGGTACCGCATGCTCAACAGCAAAATCACAAAAATCAGCTGGTGCGTCTCTGGTTCTTCGCCAACAATTCGCTCATGGACAACACCGACCATTTCTATCCTGCATCGTTGGTCGTAACGACAAATGGTGTCGTTATGGTAACTTAAGGAAAAGAAAGACCATTCCCAGCCTGTATTGTTACTGGTGACGAGAAATGGTGTCCTTCTGCTAACATAAGGAAAAGGAAGAAATGGTTAGGCCCAAACAAAGCAGCAACTTCCTGCACAAAGGCCTGCGTGCATCCACAAACAATGATGTTATGCACCTGTTGGAATGGCGACATTGTGATTTACTACGAATTGCTTCTCCAAGGTGTAACTATCACTGCTGACATTTGTTGTCAACAACTGAGTCGTCTTGCACATGCAGCCCGAGAACAATGACCAGATAAGCCTGCGTGAAGTGATGGTACTCCACGATAACGTCCTCCCATATTCCGCTAGACCAGGGCTTAACAACTGGCCGGATTTGAGCGCGAGTACTCGCGTCTGCTCAGGCACGTGCTCGCAAGCAGGTGCAAGGTCGCCGAGTAGGGAGGGAGGGGAGGGAGGGGAAATGCGCGCGCACGTTTGAATGTGATCTCGCGTTCTTAACAGATTTAACTAGTCATCTGAATGCTTTGAACATTTTACTACAAGGTAAAGATCTGCTAATTACTCATTTCATAGATCGAATATGAGCTTTTAAAATGAAATTGACACTTTGGGTGAGTCAGCTGGAAACAGGAAACCTAGCTCATTTTCCTAAATTTTCATCCATGCAAGATGTTCACAAAGACTGTGAACGTTATTCACATAGTTTAGTTGATCACCGCTTTCAAGATCTGACAGCACTAGACAGTGATTTTGATCTGTTCGAATATTTAAGAGATTCGTCCTGAGCTGCAGCAAGAAATTATTGACCTGCAGTGTGACAGAGAATACAGAGACAAATTTCAGAACAAGAAAAACATTTTGGAATTCTACAGACACTTCCCTCAGGATAGATTTCCTCATTTGCACAAACTGGCGGCTACAATAATATCAATGTTCGGTTCCACGTATGTTTGTGAACAACTGTTCTCTGCAATGAAATGTAACAAGACGCGCCTGAGAAACGCTCATCGAAATTTAAACTGCACGCTGCACCTAAAATGCACAAGAACAATTATTCCGAACATAGACGCAATTGTAAAGGGCAAAAAGTACAAGCTAACCGAGAAACCCACACTTCAGTGACACCTTTTATTGTGTAACAGTTCACAAATTAATACGAATGTAGAGGCATACACTAAGCTAATAAAATTATGTGGCACGTGTACATTCTCCTTTATTTGTTTCATTTGTCGCAGTAATAATTCGCGAGTGATATCCCTGCAGGTGGCCGCGGATTTACATTGACTGGCGGCAGCTGTTGTGTGCCCCACGTGACTCTCCCCACTCTCCGCTCTGGTCCGGTAGTGGGGGTAGCGTGCTCGCGCTGCTCCGTGCTCGCACCTTGCTGTTCACACCTTGCTCCGCGAGCACGTATGTTGTGAAGCCCTGCGCTAGACGAATGTTCCCCAACATGCGTTTTTAATTAAAAAAAAAAAAATCTCACGAGATACAACGAATAGATCAGTATTTGTAACAAAAGGTGAAATAAAAAAAATTCTTCCTGCATGAATTAAAGCATAATCTAGAACATAGAAATAATTGTAGACAGCCATGCAATAACACCCACCCACCTCCCCAGGAGTCGGAACTCCTGCACCCTTTAGAACATACAGATGTTAGAATATTCCATTACATAGAGAACCCAGAGCATCCCAGAGTGCCCCAGAGAGCATCCCAGAGTGCCCCAGAGAGCTACAACACCAAGAAGAATCGCTTCTCGGCTTTTGACAAGATCAATGTGTAGTCTTATTACAACAATAAAAATAAAATAACAACTACATTCTACAAAAATATAAATAGAATCATCAGTCTGTATGTTCAACTACGCTAAGGCACGGCTGTCTGTAACATGCTGTTGCCTCGTGAACAGTCAGAGCTGCAGTGGCCTCAGAAACCTGCTGCTAGCGGTAGTCGTTACTGATAAGCGGCAGCTACGGAAGTCCCTGCTGATAAGCGCCCAGCCAGCCAATCAGAGCCCCACCGGAAGGGCGTCGCCACACAGGAAGTTATTTTTCTCAGCGGATCGCGCTTATTTAAAACTTAGCGCGATCCTCCGCGGCCCAGCGGCAGCCAGGCGAAGCTCGTTCAAGGTCACCCGCCTTACGCAACAACATGGCGGCAACTACCTTAGAGGTAAAACGAAATTTTATGAGGGGTGAAAACAAAAGAATTCAGCTACGTTTTGGTCATTAAACTAAATATTTTTAAAAGATCATCACTGTTAGCACTACTTCCCAAGAGCATAATACTGATTATGTAAATCACCAATAATTACACTTCATTTTTTTTCAAATACTATCATTAAAGCGTGAATTAATGTGGTGCAGGTAAGACGGACATAGTCCACCTACTAAGCACAAATTTATACTTTGTACCATGCATCTTTCACAGTAAAAGCCAGAAGTTCATCTTAAATATGCTGAAATATCTCATGGAAATACCTTCCTTGAGCTGTAGGTAGCTCCCGCAATAGACCAGAAGTTGCTTCATTTTTCACCTTGCTCTGCTAAACAATAAATGAACAAACTGAAAGCACAACATAACAGTAACTACGCATAATAGCCGCTACACTGCTGTAGGGCCAACACAGTTTTATTTATTATTGTTATTGTTATCGGGCTTCGTGGTCTAGTGGTAAAGAGCGTGCCTGCAATCCCAGAGGTCAGAGGATAGCAACTTGGCGTCACCATGAAAGTTTTCAGTTTGCCTTTAATGTAGCCATCACTTCTCACAAGGGAACCTCCCCATCGCACTCCCCTCAGATTTAGTTATACGTTGGCACAGGGATAGGCCATGAAAAACTGAACACGGATCAATAGAGAAAACAGGAAGAAGTTGTGTGGAACTATGAAAAAATAAGCAAAATATACAAACTGAGTAGTCCATGCGCAATCTATGCAACATTTAGGAGAGTGCCAGCTTACGAGCGCCGTGGTCCCGTCGTTAGCGTGAGCAGCTGCGGAACGAGAGGTCCTCGATTCGAATCTTCTCTCGAGAAAAAAGTTTAATCTTTTTTTTCAGACAATTATCAAAGTTCAGGCTCTCACACACAATCAACTTCGCTCTCCAAAATTCCAGGGCATCTTCAGATTTGCTTGGACACATCCACAATTTTACGGTCTACACACGGATACATTTGAAAACGTAAAAGAACATATGTTTTGACAGAGCACACGGAAAACTGTGCGACTGTGAAACTGTTGCATTCATTTGTTGCAGTTTATGTGACAAACTCTTGTGTTTTCATCACTTTTAGGGAGTGAGTATCACATCCACAAGAAAACCTAAATCGGGCAAGGTAGAAGAATCTTTTTACCCGTTCGCCTAGTGTGCATGTTAGGTGGGTCGACAACATATTCCTGTCATGTGACGCACATGCCGTCACCAGTGTCGTATAGAATATATCAGACGTGTTTTCCTGTGGAGGAATCGGTTGACCTATGACCTTGCGATCAAATGTTTTCGGTTCCCATTGGAGAGGCACGTCCTTTCGTCTACTAATCGCACGGTTTTGCGGTGCGGTCGCAAAACACAGACACTAAACTTATTACAGTGAATAGAGACGTCAATGAACGAACGGTCAGATCGTAACTTTGCGAAAATAAAGAAAATAAAATTTTCACTTGAGGGAGGACTCGAACCCAAGACCCCCCGTTCCGCAGTAGCTCACTCTAACCACGGGACCACGGCGCTCCTCAGTTAACATTGTCCCTAATGTTGCATATCTTGCACATGGACTACTCAGTTTGTATATTTTGCTTATTTTTTCATAGTTCCACACAACTTCTTCCTGTTTTCTCTATTGATCTGCGTTCAGTTTTTCAAGGCCTATCCACTGTGTCAATTTATAACTAAATCTGAGGGGGGTGCGATGGGGAGGTTCCCTTGTCAGTAATGTGGGACATCACCAGGAATAACTCGTGGTTTGGATTTCACATTAAACTGTAGGCCCCTTTCCCCAGACGGAATACTGGGGCAGATTGTATGCTTGCAAAACGTCGACGTGTACCTTATCAGAAGACGTACATCCAACCATTGAACCAATGAAATTGTTATTATTTGTGGCAATGGTCAGAAACGAAGGATTGGCGGCCTGAAGTCTTCGAAATTCTGTAGGAGTCCAATAAGCATATGATTTAAAAACAGTAAAAATAGTGCGTAAATTTTAACTTGCTTGATTTTAAATGGTTTTGCAAGGTTTGGGTGAAGCAACACTCGCATGACAGAGGAGAGGTGCGGAGGAAGTACGTTTTTTACTAAGTTTCGGTCCTCAGTGAGGAGAATTAGCTTTGTTTTCTGAGAAGGAATTGCAGATAGCACTTGCAGTGCACTGAGAATAGGTTCATCATTCTATAAAAGAAGGTTTCTAAATCTACATCTACATCGATACTCTGCAAATCACATTCAAGTGCCTGGCAGAGGGTTCATCGAACCACCTTCACAATTCTCTATTATTCAAATCTCGTATAGCGCGTGGAAAGAATGAACACCTATATCTTTCTGTACGAGCTCTGATTTCCCTTATTTTATCGTGATGATCCTTCCTCCTTATGTAGGTCGCTGTCAACAAACTATTTTCGTATTCGTAGGAGAATGTTGGTGATTGGAATTTCGTGAGAAGATTACGTCGCAACGAAAAACGCCTTTCTTTTAACGATTTCCAGCCCAAATCCTGTAACATTTCTGTGACGCTCTCTCACGTATTTCGCGATAATACAAAACGTGCTGCCTTTCTTTGAACTTTTTAGATGTACTCCTTCAATCCTACCTGGTAAGGATCCCACACCGCGCAGCAGTATTCTAAAAGTGGACGGACAAGCGTAGTTTAGGCAGTCTCCTTAGTAGGTCTGTTACATTTTCTAAGTGTCCTGCCAATAAAACGCAGTGTTTGGTTAGGCTTCCCCACAACATTTTCTATATGTTTCTTCCAATTTAAGTTGTTCGTAATTGTAATACCTAGGTATTTAGTTGAATTTACGGCTTTTAGATTAGATTGATTTATCGCGTAACCTAAGTTTAACGAGTTCCTTTTAGCACTCATGTGCATGACCTCACACTTTTCGTTATTTAAGGTCAACTGCCACTTTTCGCGCCATTTCGATATTTCTTCTAAATCGTTTTGCAGTTTGTTTTGATCTTCTCATGATTTTATTAGTCGATAAACGACAGCGTCATCTGCAAACAGCCGAAGACGGTTGCTCAAATTGTCTCCCAAATCGTTTATATAGATAAGGAACAGCAAAGGGCCTATAACACTACCTTGGGTAACGCCAGAAATCACTTCTGTTTTACTCGATGACTTTCCGTCAGTTACTACGAACTGTGACCTCTCCGACAGGAAATCACAAATCTAGTCACATAACTGAGACGATATTCCATAAGCACGCAATTTTACTGGGAGCCGCTTGTGTGGTACAGTGTCAAAAGCCTTCCGGAAATCCAGAAATACGGAATCAATCTGAAATCCCTTGTCAATAACACTCAGCACTTCATGTGAATAAAGAGCTAGTTGTCTTTCACATGAACGATGTTTTCTAAACCCATGTTGACTGTGTGTCAATAGACCGTTTTCTTCGAGGTAATTCATAATGTTCGAACACAATATATGTTCTAGAATCCTGCTGCATATCGACGTTAACGATATGGGCCTGTAATTTGGTGGATTACTCCTACTACCTTTCTTGAATATTGGTGTGACCTGTGCAACTGCCCAGTCTTTGGGTACGGATCTTTCGGCGAGCGAACGGCTGTATATGATTATTGAGTAGAGGGCTACTGCATCAGCATGCTCCGAAAGGAACCAAATTGGTATACAGGCTGGACCAGAAGATTTGCTTTTATTAAGTGATTCAAGTTGCTTCACTACTCCGAGGATATTTACTTCGACGTTACTCATGTTGGCAGCTGTTCTCGATTCGAGGTTGTCTGAAACAAGCAGTACGGTACCAAAAATGAAAAATGACGGAGAGGATGGTGTGACGTCCGGCGGGGGAGGGGGGGGGGTGCGAGGACTACTAGCTAATATCTGATTGCACTGGTCTCAGTGAGGTTGGGAACCGTTGTGCTAGCTGACAAAAACACTCTACAGTAATTGGGTTGGGAAGACATTCCACACCCACCTCATCCGCTTGATCTTGCGCCCTCAGATTTCAACTTGTCCGCTTCTATCGAATAACCTTCAAGGAACTTCCTTTCCGGATGAAAATGTGTTGCAGTATGACTTGACGAGTTGTTCGCCTCAAAACCGTGTGATTTCTGCAGTCGCGGAATCGGAAAGTTCTCCAGCGTTGGCATACTGTTGTACATGGTGAAGGAGAATATGTTATGGATGACTAAACTCTCAGTTATGGGGATCTGTTAGTGGAAAAACGCTACGAACTTATCCACCAATCCAGTGAAACTTCTTAAAATGATTTTTACTTTCTTGGACTGCAATAACTGGGAGAGGTGAAACTTCTAAATTATTTCTGAAACTGCTGAGTGAAACTGACGTACTGTCTCTTTGCTATTCTTTATCATTTCAACACTGACCTACAGAATTTGCCCTGACAAACAGAACTCAAACTTTTCCTATTCATTAATTACTCACAATATTCAAGGATAACGCGACCTGACTGCTTTAAAAATTAACTCAAAAGAATGGCCCTGAGTTAGTAGAAGTCGGCCGTGGTGGCCGAGCGGTTCTAGGCGCTTCAGTCTGGAACCGCGCGACCGCTACGGTTGCAGGTTCGAATCCTGCTTCGGGAATGTATGTGTGTGATGTACTTAGGTTAGTTAGGTTTAAGTAGTTCTAAGTTCTAGGGGACTGATGACCTCAGATATTAAGTCCCACAGTGCTCAGAGCCATTTGAACCATTTTTTTGAATTAGTAGAAAATACTAAAAATAACCTATACATTTCATAAGTCACTTACCTCACAAAAATCTTCATTAGACGAACTACTGCAATACAGCAAGCGCCAATACAGCCGACTAAATAAAAGATTCTAACTACAGGAGGCTCTAACTACTGATAGGCATGTGGTTAGCAAAGGAGAGATTTTGTTGCAGAGCAAACAGTGTATTTACCTTAATAATGTGGCAACCAGTTCAAAAATTATACAATCATAAGTAATAAATCTCAATGGTGGATATACTGTCACACTGTCCGCTCGTGCTAATACTGAAAACCTCCAACACTGCCAATTATTAACCTCTAACCTCCATCACTGCCGGCTACTCACACCCAACTTCCATTACTGCTGGCTGTTCACCTCCAAGTGCCATCACCGCTGACTGTGAACTTCCAGCTGCCAGTCCGACCAGCCACAGAGCCTCTTGCAGAGTGCACACAGCGCTGTCAGAGTTATTAATGCAGTCTACCGCGCTGCCAACATACAGGCACATAAACAGGCTACTTACACCAGTACGTCCTTCCTATACTACTCTAGTTTGGTTCAAGCCCATATTTTGATAGTTAAAAAATAGAATTCTTTCTGTTGTGTCTTTTTTGTTACATTTATTCCTTAAATTTTCGTCCATTTTACTTTATCATTCTAGAGTTGAAGTGTTATAAAGGTATTTTAAATTAACTGTAAAAAATCAAGAGTCTATTTTCTGTGGTTTCTGAGTAAAATCTGGTGCAATCTGTTGCAATTACATGGGAAAATGTTGCCCACACAGCCTTTTTCATACCATCTAGGGACCGATGACCATGTAGTTTGGTCCCTTTAAACATCAAACCAACCAACCAACCGTACCATCTAAGTTACGTTCGTTGATTCTTTTGGCTTGACCGTAGTGTTCTGATAGCTGAGTGATGGTACTGTCTAGCGGAAGACTCTTAATAACGTGGCCTTCACACAGTGACGTCTACAACAGCTCTGCTTATTGCATTATACCAAGGATATCGCATGCACAACGTAAATAAGAATCACAGCTGGTATTCCAGAGCAGCCAACTTATAATACAGGAAGGTTTCCGCTAGAATTTAAATCATACCACAGCCTTCTAGACCGCATAGTTCATAAGATGTTAACTTTCAACTGAGCAATGGTTTATGAAATCCTAGAACTGTCCCGTGCAACTAATTAAAATAATGAAATATACTTCAAGTCAACCATATTTAATAAACTGTCCATCAGATTAATCACAAAATTCCTGTTAATATTTCTGCATAAAAAATTAAACATTTTGAACAAATTGGCAATTTATAGTTGTGTTAAACATACTGTTCAAATATAAATAGTCCCTAATTAATGAAATTATGGCTAATTTTGATTCTACAGTGTATTTTCGAGCTACTACTTTGCGAATATATGTTTCTTTTCACTCTCATCAACATTCTTGTTGTAACAAAACAATGGCGAATATCACTATAAAGAATGAAGAACAGTAATGAATTGAGGATTCAGTGCGTAACTGGAGGACGTCTTCTACTTCGTTGAGTTGTTCATAGACACGCCCATTACAAACGTAGCACCTGTGTCTCGCATAACCGTTGTTACTGAAGTTACTCCATATTACGAAACCTCGACACAACGTTTCTCCCTCGCTATTATTGATTAAATTCCGTGAAACACTCTCCATACATTTTTTTCTGCAGTGCTCTGACTGAAGAATTAAGCATGTGCAATTTTCAGTCTCTCAGTTCTACGTCGAATACTGAAACCTAGCCGTGTACTTTATGATACCGCTTGCATCCGTTTAAGTGCTATCAGCCTACCGTTATACAGAAGCGGCACCGGCCAATAATGGGAAGGAGGAAAGCAGTAAGTTAACATACCGGCGCTGGATGCTGCAGCCTTGGGGAAAACCGCCTTTTTGTCCGCTGAGCACAAGCAGCAGCTATTAAAACATATGAACGCACTTTGCTTCGAGGCTTCTTCCGAGGGTTCACTGACTCCTCTAAATACAACTACGGTGAACGGTATAAGACTACTGATAGTAAGAAAGCCGAGTTTAGAATACAGCTACGGTCATCACAGTTACTACAGTAATTATCATATCTACTCACAGCTGTGGCATTAGATTAGGCTAAACAAAAGATATAAGTGCGGAGATCCGACAGGTTTACACATAGAAAAACGTATTTTATACGCGTTGCACAGGTACATATTTACTCCAGTCATCTATTAGTCTATGGCCTCTTTTCCCCTCTCCCTGACGGTCTCCTTCTCTCCCCTCTCTTTGCTCATCTCCTTCCACCCCACCCCACCCCCCCTACTTATCTGTGCCCTTCCCCTCCTTCCCCCTCGCTGTGTGTCCATCTTCTCCTTCCCCCGTGTCTCACATGTGCGTACGAGCGCCAAGTCACAGGTAAAAAGCTCATTCTAATCTCCTGCAACGATTTATGCCAAATTTGGCACACGTAAAGGCACTATATGCGAAGAAATGCTGCGGGGTAAAAATCACCAGCTTCCTATTGGCATCAGCGTAATAATGTGGACCACAATGGCTTGCCGCAGTCCTCCAACATGACAACACGTCTCAGTAAAATTTATAAAAAATATGCTTACAATTTAGCGCAGCTTTCCCAGAATGTGAATGAGTATATACCTATGGCCCACGAAAGTAAATGTCCGAATAATTAATTGGCAATACATATAGAGTGAGTGACTGTAATTTGATATTAAACGTACGAACACTCGGCGCAGGTGCGTTCCTCTCTGTTGAGCTCCAAGGAACTCAGTTTCTTTATTTCTTTGTTTTCTTTTAACTTACTTTTAAGTAATCCATGGAACAACAAATAGCATCCCTCTGTTGGAGGTTCGAGTCCGCCTTCGCGCATATGTCCGCAGCTCGTGGTCTCTCGATCGCGTTCTCGCTTGCCGACCACGGGGTCCCGGGTTCGATTCCCACCGGGGTCAGGAGTTTTCACCTGCCTCGAGATGACCGGGTGTTTGTGTTGTCCTCGTCATTTCATCATCATTCATGCAAGTGGCGAGACTGGACTGAGCAACCGCAGTTGAGCGCTCCACAATCCAAACATGATCATCATCCTTCGTTCATGGGTGTATGTGTTATCCTTGGGTTAGTTTAAGTTAGATTAAGTAGTGTGTAGGCCTATGGACCGATGACCTCAGAAGTTTTGTCCCATAGAAACTTACCACAAATTTCTGCACATAGCACACGTCAAGCGAAAATATTATAATTACGTGCGAAGGATCTCGGCTTTTGCGCAGTAAATGGGCCAACAGGTAGATTCTTCTGTGCCTGCAGTACAAACCTGCATGCCGAAGTCAGTGAGCACGATATTTACGTGTTATCATGAATGCATCTGTTTAAATGCAGTCTGGAAAACTTGAACTGCCTGGCCAAAAAGTGGATTATGCGCTACCGCCAAACTCAAATCTAGATTTTAGTTCTATGTTCGTTATGCGAAAAGGATGATTGTTTAAAAGTAATGTTCAGTCTGTCCGTACCCGAGAAAATGAGTGTTGAATATACTAATTATAGAGCAGACTTATATTCGACCAGTCATTCTTCTCGTGCTCTATGCATATATGAAACGAGGAAAAAATTGTTCAAATGGCTCTAAGCACTATGTGGCTTAGCATCTGAGGTCATCACGCCCCTAGACTTAGAACTGCTTAAACCTAACTAACCTAAGGACATCACACACATCCATGCCCGAGGCAGAATTCGAAACTGCCACCGCAACAGCAGCGCGGTTCCGGAATGAAGCGCCTAGAACCGCTCGGTCACAAAGGCCGGCATGAAACGAGGAAAAACCCTAATATGTGGTACAATGGTAATTACCATTCGCCTGCGATTCACAGTGCTTTGTAGGGTACAGATACAGTTTCAGTTGCACCAGGCAGTTGGTTCAGGTTCTGCCTCAGGTTCTACAGTGCGTGGTTTGCCATTGCCTTCCAGGGCTATAACGTACGATGTTACTTACAGTTATACAGGGTGTCCCAGAAATCTTGCAACAAAATTCGAGGGGTTGTAGACAGTGTCTTGAGGAGAAAATCGAGGATAGGAATCCGTGTCCGGAAATGTCATCCAACGACATAACAGAGCATCGAAGTTTCAGGCGCTGGCGAGTACCACTTGGCCACCGCTTCGGCAGCAGACGTGACTTTGTATCCTGAAGGCCTGTAGGCGTCTCACAACGCTGGTTTGTTATTCAGTGATTGCAACTGATTGCCACGATCGTCAGCGCAGAAGATGCAAGTAGCTGCTGCGTAGACAGGCCTTCTCTCCTATTCCTCCTGTTGTCTTGTTGGCTGAGGGTTTCGACCATGGGTTTCCATCTGAAATTTATTTTTCTTCTCTATATTGAAAAACAATGAAGATTTTAGAGGGTTTCGGGGGAAAAATAATGTGCGGATGAAAACCCACGTCTGGTGCCAATAACTTCGGCGCTCAGTAGCATCGTTGAATGACGTTTTCTGACACAGGTTCATATCCTCGATTTATATCTCGAGACATCGTCAACAACCTCTATAAATTTGTTTCAACATTTCTGTGACACCCTGCGTATACATCTAGATCTCATGTAATTATTTCGTGTGGATGACTGTGATGACTGCTTTTAGGCGTATTTTTGTGTCTGTGATGTTACGAATAAAAGGAAAGCAGAGTTCGATTCAAAAAAATGGCTCTGAGCACTATGGGACTTAACAGCTATGGTCATCAGTCCCCTAGAACTTAGAACTACTTAAACCTAACTAACCTAAGGACATCACACAACACCCAGCCATCACGAGGCAGAGAAAATCCCTGACCCCGCCGGGAATCGAACCCGGGAACCCGGGCGTGGGAAGCGAGAACGCTACCGCACGACCACGAGATGCGGGCAGCAGAGTTCGAAATTTGATGCCAGGTTTCCCTCTAAGAACTCAGAGACACCGAAGAGTTCAACATAACCGTCTAACGAACAGATCGGGTCACTATAAATCGTGTCACTCATTGTCATACTAAAGAAATATTTGGAGTCGAAACGAGAACATAGGCAAAATGTTTGATGATCAGGACGTCTCTTTGTCGGTCAAATACTTGCAATGAAAGGCAAATCATATGCGAGGACCGCTGCAAGCCAATGTAGTGCACATTATAATGCTCACCCCAACAGGAAGCTGGTGGTTCTTATCCCACAGTGTTTCTCTCCAGATCGTATGTAAATGTGTAACGAATTTGGCAGAACCGGCCCAGGAGATCAGCATGAACTTTTTACCCGTGACTTTGCACACGTACACACATTTGTAATATTTATACGAGGTTGATTAAAATGAAAACCTTAAATATTTTTTAAAAATGATATTTATTGTGCAGAAGTGGTACAAAGCTGTAACGCTTTTCAACATAATCTCCCCCAAGCTCAATGCAAGTCCTCCAGTGCTTACAAAGTGCATAAATTCCTTTAGAAAAAATTCTTTTGGTAGTCCGCGCAACCACTCAAGCACCGCGTGGCGTATCTCTTCATCATTGCGTCTTTGAGTAGTCCAAACATATGGAAATCACTTGGAGCAAGGTCTGGTGAGTATCGTAGATAAGGAAGACACTCAAAATGCAGGTCTGTGACTGTTGCAACTGTTGTACGGACAGTGTGGGGCCTTGCATTGTCATGTTGCCCAAAAGGACACCTGCTGACAGCAATCCACGTCGCTTTGATTTGATTCCAGGCCGCAGATCATTTTTTAGGAGATCTGTCGTGATTCACTGGTGACAGTGGTCCCTCTAGGCATCTAATGTTCCAAAATGACGCCATATACGTCCCAAAAGAGAGTCAGCATAACCTTCCTTGCTGATGGTTCTGTTCGAAACGTCTTTGGTTTTGGTGATGAGGAATGACGCCATTCCTTCCTCGCTCCCTTCGTGTCCAGTTGATGGAAGTGAACTCAGGTTTCGTCCCCAGTAACGATTCTTGCAAGGAACCCATCACATTCTCGTTCAAGCGCCGGAGAAGTTCTTCACAAGCATCAACACGTCGCACTCTCATTTCAGGAGTCAGCTGCCGTGTCACCCATCTTGCAGACACTTTGTGAAACTGGAGCACATCATGCACAATGTGGTGTGCTGACCCATGACTAATCTGTAAACATGCTGCAATGTCATTCAGTGTCACTCGGTGGTTTTCCCTCACTATGGCTTCAACTGCTGCAATGTTCTGTGGAGTCACAACTCGTTGTGCGTGACCTGGACGAGGAGCATCTTCCACTGAAGTCATACCATTTGCGAACTTCCTACTCCATTCGTAGACTTGCTGCTGTGACAAACATGCGTCACCGCACTGAACCTTCATTGTCGATGAATTTCTAAGGTTTCACACCTTCACTACGCAAAAACCGAATAACAGAACGCTGTTCTTCCCTGGTGCAAGTCGCAAGTGGGGCGGCCATCTTAATACTGATACTGCGACGGTATGTGTGCATCTGCACTATGCGGCCACCTACAGGCCATTTTTTAGGTACATCCAGTGGTAAATGTGTCTACCGTCTCTGAAATGTATTGTAAATAGAATTAGCAGTAAAGAAGCAATAAATTAAAACGTCAAGTATGATGCGGCAGTTTTTCACGCATCTCATTGTTTATAACACCATATCTCCTGAGCTACGTGTCGTACAATGACATAACTTTCTAGTACATTCAGTGGGATGTGTGCATACTGTCTGCAGAATGTGTCGCGGTACAGTTAGTAGTAAAGAAGTAGCAGATTATAACAGCATGCGTTATGCGGCAGAATTACTACATGAACAGCGAAAATGTAGTTAGCGATTAACTTCTTTCCCTTCATAATTTTGTGGTGGTTGGCAGCGAGAAAAAGTTTCGTAAAGGTTTGAAATTATGTGTAACGTGTGTTGCAGGTCGCTAAGTGCTGTCATTCTCAAATACTGGATCAATAAAGTAGGGGTATTCGTGCGTCGTGGTCTACACTGCTTTTACACTGGTTGGTTTTTAACCCCAGAGCGGTTCTTTCCAGACAGTAAGTGATAGGTGTACCACATTTGGTTGAAAGCTGTCCAGTGGTACACACATACATACCAACATATGTAGCTATAACTATTTTTATAATACGTAAGGCTTCTATATAATAGTGAAATTTTTGTTTACCTGTGCTCAGCAAGCCACAGTACGGTGTGTGGAGATGGTACCTGATGTACCACAATGTCTGCCCCCCCCCTCCACCCCCATCTCTTTTCCCTTCAAGCCTCGCGGGATAGCTGCCTGGTCTATTGCGCCATGCCACGGTTCGCGCGGCTCCCCCTTTCGGAGGTTCGAGTCCTCCCTCTGGCATGGGTGTGTGTGTTGTCCTTGGCGAATGTTAGTTTAAGTTAGATTAAGTAATGTGTAAGCCTAGGGACCGATGACCTCAGCAGTTTGGTCCCATAGGAACTTACCACAAATTTCCAATTTTTCCCTTCAAATCCTATTCCGGAAGGGTGCGCGGAACGAATAGTTGTCGGTACACGTTCATATACTCATGAACTGCGCTAATTGTATTCTCGCTATCGTTATGCGAGATACTAAACGGCCCAATTACGTTGATGCGACCACGTGTCAAACGCTTGAGAAGCTATCTTTTGCAGTGCGGATGTGCAGGAAGAGAGTCAGCGAGGTTCTGGAAGGCATCGTTATGAGGAGCTTTGACGACTCTATAGCCGTGGCCATCTGCGCTGTGTGTGTGTGTGTGTGTGTGTGTGTGTGAGTGAGTGAGTGTGTGAGTGTGTGTGTGTGAATTCCTAAGGGACCAAACTGCTTAGGTCATCGGTCCCTAGACTTACACACTACGTAATCTAACTTAAACTAAGTTATGCTAAGAACAACACACACAACCATGCCCAAGGGAGGACTCGAACCTCCGGTAGAAGGGGCCGCGCAATCCGTAACATGGCGTCTTAAACCGCACGGCCACTCCGCGCGGCCCATCTGCGCTGGGTATCACAATTGAGAAGCCTTCTGACGGTTGTTGTAGGGCCGTACACCGCAACGGTCATCTTTCCGGTGGAGCATAGAAAGTTATTCATCTGAAAAGGCCATTTTTCGTCGCTCAGTGGACGTCCAGTTGCTGTTTTGCAGTTCAAATTCCAGCCTTCGTGTCCTATGAACAGCAGCCAACATGGCTGCCTGAACCGCGTGTCTGCTGCTGAGGGCCATACGTAGTAACGTTCGCTGAAATGCCGTTGTTGAGAAGCCACAGGTTCATCTGGTCTGTCAGTTGCTCAACAGCTATACGTCTATTCACCAATACGCATCTCCACAGCCGTCATTTACCCTGTTACCTACGGCCCATGGTGAACCACAGTTACCTTGGCGCTGGTTCTGGATAGCGCCATTTTGCCCTGAACGGTATATTTTAACCACGGCGCTACTCGAACTGTTTACTAACTTTGCCGCTTCGGAAATGCTTCCACCCTAGCGTTAAAGCCAATGATCATGTTATTTTGGATGTTAGATAACTCGCATCGATTCCGCATTATGACAACGACGACACTGTTTTCCGCATCCCACCGAAACGCTTTATGTAACCTCCGCTGCTAGTACTGCCTGCTGCCATCTATGAGTGCTTATTGCACGTAGGTGTCGAACGAAGATGGTAGTCACATTAATGTTAGTGTGGTGACAGTAATATATGTCTGGACTCACATAGGGAGTTGGGCCAACAGAAATTAGAAACTCACAATCGACATGCTACTTAGTGCCGTCCCTGTAGCATCTACCACTGGATTTTTCAGACCATTTCACTAACGCTCTCGAGTTTCGATGTGACACGCAGCACTTCACTGAATTTTCTTCTCTTGTCTTAAGATAACTTTGCCAAGACTCAAGAATTGATCACTCGAGAGTCCTTTAAATTGTTTCTTGGGAAAATTAAGCACAATGGATAATGAACGAACGAGCTAACTGCACTAAGGGGACCCTTAACGGTAACGACGTGAATTGGCAAGTTATACCTGGCGCCAAAGTAAAATTTTAGTTTCGGCTCATAAGTTAAAATTTACTTCAAGCTATTATCATACTTCATATAGAAACTATAGCCTTGTGAAACGAATGGATCATTTGGAAACATCCTATGTTTTTACTAAGATCCGTTTATCCATTTCCATAGCCAAGGCAACTAAGCTAGTATAGTGAGGTGGCTGCTGATTGGGAGTTCCTGGTGATGGAAGAAATTTTCATTGCAACTATTTGACCTACAATGACTGGTTCTGATAAACATTTTACCATTGTTCTCAGTTGGACTCCAAGTGTTTATTTAGTGTGTCACTGAGTGAAACGATTTATAGTGATCAGATGTCCCCGTTAGATGGGTAAGATGAAGTCGTCGGTGTCTTATTTGCTCTTAGAAGGAGACCCGGCCTCGAGTTTCGCCCTCTGCTTTCCTTTCATCCGTAACAACACTGTAAAAGCAGTCACGCAGCCATCCGCACGATATAATTACGTGAGATCTAAACGTATACACAGGGTGTCCCACATTTTTGGAACAAATTTAGAGGGGTTGCAGACGGCTCTTCGGGTACAAATCGATGATACGAACCCGTGCCCAGAAACATTATCCAACGATGCTACAGAGCGTCGAAGTTATTGGTGCCAGATATGGGTTTCCACCCGAGATTATTTTTCTCCCTGAATGCTCTAAAATTTCCAGTGTTTTTCGGTATACAGAAGAAGAATAAATTGCAGATGGGAACCTGTGTTCGAAACCATCATCCACCAAGGAAACAGGAGCAATATGAGACAAGGCCTTGAAATATGTCAATAGAAAATCAAACAGGCCATGAAAAATATTTATAAGCTAAGAAATATGTAAATAATTATACTGTGTAAGAAAAATGTTACGAAGAATGTTTGTGTAAAATTTATTTAAGTTATTTGCATATCGTTGAAGACAGTGAAGTATCCGCACCAAGCTCTTTGTTGGCGGGAAAGCCCGCGCATTGATACATAGGGAGCGCGGCGAGAAGCGCGCAGCATTGTCGGTAGAACACTCTGGAGTCAACATTTGTGCAGTGAACGTGTGTGTAGACACAGAACAGTGAGCCTGTTCGCCGCCAGCTATATATTACCTCAAGAATACTATAATTATATAATTGGTAATTATTTATGAATTATTAAAAATCGACGTCATGAAGATATCAAAGGTATTTAAGCGCTAACTACGTATTGTAAGTTTGTTGTTTTATTTTCAATCTGTTTTATGTAAACGATCCCCAAACTAAAGATTATAAATTGAATCATTATAAAGAGTTAAAAATTTATATTCAATCATTTTCAGAATGGATCAGTTTATCTCAGTCAGTATCGTATTATTTATCATTGAACCCAGTAAACACAAGATTTAACTTACGTTGAGTGTTCTCAATTTTTTTATTTAATAACGACATTGAATTTTTCACCAGTAACTTCAATCAAAAAAGCGAATGAATAATAAGTGCAGTTTTAGCTCACATATTTGCAATCCCAGTAAATGAATGCCAACACAATTAATTATCAACAGTAGATCAGAGTGAGAATATTCAGACATGAGCAGAGGGGACCCACTAAAATAAGAGGTAAGGAAAATATATATGTATGTTTTCAAATGGTTCAAATGGCTCTGAGCACTATGGGACTCAACTGCTGTGGTCATAAGTCCCCTAGAACTTAGAACTACTTAAACCTAACTAACCTAAGGACAGCACACAACACCCAGCCATCACGAGGCAGAGAAAATCCCTGACCCCGCCGGGAATCGAACCCGGGAACCCGGGCGTGGAAAATGAGAACGCTACCGCACGACCACGAGATGCGGGCTGTATGTTTTCAGGTTCACTGCATGGACAACCAGTACTAATGGCCACAGGGTACACTTATGTGTTCACGTCGAAATAATCTTCTTTTGATCAGTCACATTAATATTGTTACCAATAAAGGCACAAGGCGTACAACATTGTGTTCGCTAAAGACTATAGACTATCAGATCAGACACGTTGTCAAAAGCAAGTCCAGACAGGAAATCTGCAAGGCACAAAAAGTTCAATTCTCTTTCTTTCATTAAATGTAAAGTAAGTTAAATTATTACTTTTATTTGTTCGACGGGAAGGTTTCAGCCTGTCTACGATGCAGCTACCTCCATATTCTACACTGGCGATCGTGGCAATCAGTCGGGATCACTGAATAACTAACAACATTGCAAGACGCGTACAGGCCGTCAGCATATAAAGCAACGTCTGCTGCCGAAGGAGTGGGCAAGTGGAAGTCGCCGGCGTCTATAACTTCGACGCCCTGTTGTGTCGCTGGATGACGTTTCCGGACATGGATCCCTGTCCTCGATTTGCTCCTCAAGATACTCTCTACAACCTCTTGAAATTTGTCGCAAGGTTTCTAAAACTTAACTTCTCCTGAACAGGCCATGAAGGCCAAATAGTATCGACCGGCCGCCGTGTCATCATCAGCCCACATATACTTCTTCGCGGATGGATCACTTAGCACCACGCGTAATCAACATTCGTTGGCCTTCCTTTTCGCCCAGTATTCCTCCATACGCAACGAATGGGCTAGTTTTCGTTGCGCAGACCACGTAAGTCGGTTAGTTTTTCTCTTTTATTCCTCAAAAACCGGCAGGCCGCTGTGGTTCAAATGGCTCTGAGCACTATGGGACGGAACTTCTGTGGTCATCAGTCCCCTAGAACTTAGAACTACTTAAACCTAACTAACCTAAGGACATCACAAACATCCATGCCCGAGGCAGGATTCGAACCTGCGGCCGTAGCGGTCACGCGGTTTCAGACTGTAGCGCCGAGAACCGCTCGGCCACCCCGGCCGGCTTGCTGCTGTGGCCGAGCGGTTCTAGACTCTTCAGTCCGAAACCGCGCTGCTGCTAATGTCGCAGGTTCGAATCCTGCCTCGGGGATTGCTGTGTGTGATGTCCTTAGGTTAGTTAGGTTTAAGTAGTTCTAAGTCTAGGGGACTGATGACCTCAGATGTTAAGTCCCATAGTGCTTAGAGCCATTTGAACCTCAAAACCCTGTGTGTTTGTGATTTGTCTGATTTCATTTCTGTCATGTAGATTTGGAAACCCTAATTCTCTTAGATCTTTTTCCGTCTGTTTGTACCAGTTCGGTCTTTAATTTTGTGCGTTAACCTGTTTGAGTCCATTCTTTCTAAATGCCGCTTGAATTAGATTTTTCTCGTGCCCATTGTGTCTGTTATTTTGGAGATATTTTTATATATTTCTGGATTGGGTTTAGGATAATGCACACCATCTTTAATTCTTGGTCCTAGGATTTTCCTCATTATTTTACGTTCTTTCACTTCTAATTCCCCTTTTAATGTTCTATGTTTAAGATTTAGTGTCTCAGATGCGTAGAGAGCTTCGCGTTTAATTACTGTTCTGTAGTGTGGTATTTTGCAGTTCCACGAGAGACTCTTTTGTTGTAAACGTTTTTCGTTAAATGAAGGGCCGTCTGCAATCACTGGACTCTTGATCTGACAGATTTATTTTCATTACAATTTTCTGCAATCCATTCACCTAAATATTTAAATTCTTTTACTCAAGAGATGTAGTTATTACCAATTTTCAGATCAGAAGGTGCATCTTTGGTGTTAGTTTCAAATGAAATTTCTAATCCTATTTTTGCTGCCTGCTCTTGTAATAATTGTAGCTGTTTGTGTGTATCGGTAATGTCTTGGGCGATTAGTGCCCTGTCGTCAGCAAACGCTAAACAGTCTAATTCTATGCCCTTACGTTTTGGTCCCAGTCTGTGTGCCGGTGCGACTGCTTTTCTCCATACTCGAACAACTTTTTCAAGAGAACAATTGAAGAGCAGTGGGGACAGTCCATCCCCTTGTCGTACTCCTGTGTCTATTTTAAATTCTGTGCTCAATTCTCCCATAAAGTTTACTTTGGATTTGGTCTCCGTGAGTGTTTCTTTTATGATGTTTGTTGTCTTTTGATCTAGTCCATATATATATATATATATATATATATATATATATATATATATATATATATATGTACGTAACCACGTACGGTATAACCGTGGAAGGCAATGGCAAACCATCCACAATAGAACTTGACCCAGTACCTGAACCAGCTGACTGCTACATCTAAAATTATATCTGTAGTCTACAAACTACTGTGAACCGCATGGCGAATGGTAGTTACTATTGTATTCTTCCCGTTTCATAAATAGAAGAGGACGGGAAGAATGACAGCTAGAATACCGGTCTACCCTCTATAATTAGTATAATCAACACTCATTTTCCCAAGTACGGACGGACTAAACTTTTAGTTTTAAGCAATAATCCTTTTCACATGACGAACATAGAACACAAGTCTGGATTTGTCTTTGACGGTAGCGCACAATCCACTGTTTGGGCAGACAGTTCAAGTTTTCCAGACTGCAGAATGACACCTGCAGTTGGTCCCCTATAAGCTGCACCAATTTCTCTGCTGAGACCATATGCCACAATGATTGTCGGGCTTAAAGGTACTGGAGCACATCAGAAACTGTTTGCTCTGAAGACCCCTCATGTGCTGCAGTACCTTGTGAGGAAACAGGCGAGTTGTGGCGGCCTGAAAATATTGTAAGCCAGGAGTTGGGGTGGCCGCACGGGCCGCTCGGCAAGCCGCGGCTCGACAGCGACCGCGTGGTGCCACCGGAGGGGTAACCCCATCGAGTGGTCCAGGCCAACCATGTGGCTGGAAATTCCGTGTTAACGCTGTGTCGCGAAATGGGCTTTGTGTCGATGAAGGAGATTTGTATGCTTCGGAGTGGCAAAGATGGCGAACTGTGTGAAAGCATAATGGCAGACATTACACAGCTCATGTAGAAATTATTAACAGCCAGAGGAATCATGATACCTTAAAAATAAACATGTACATTACCATAATTTGCACTACGATTCTGATGGTGCAATCAGATTTTCAATGTCTTTATTATTCAAAGTTTAGTCTCTGATGGTAACATCGAACAACGAATTTCGAAAATGTAAACTGTTCATCCGATTTTGTCGATCGACGTGTCTTTAGAAAGCTACTAGTGTAAACCTAAGTTGTTATAAATTACAGGCGTGTAACTTGAATAGGACGTTATTGGAGGTCAAGGTGGCCGATTACTATCGATCGCGTCAGGCCATAAGTACTCCACAGTTACACGAAAACACGGTAACAGCATGCTTATAAATATATTTATTCATCTATGTCTTTGTTTATATCTGATATACACTATTCATGAAGAAATTGGTTAAATATTTACTGCGTTTTAGAAAGCACAGAGACATTAGGCTACTGGCCCACCTTTTGTTTCTATTTCTTTGATATATGTTTATTTGATTTGTTTATATATTTAATAATGTGTGTTAGAGCGTTTTTATGGTCCAGCCGTAGGAATATTTATTTAATTTCAAGTCATTTAAATGTAAATCCAGTATTTCGAAAGTATTTAATTATGTTTGTGAGTGTACTTTGGCTTGGAGACAGGGCGGGAGCGCTCTAGCCAATCACAGCGATCGTTCCAAAAAGGACACGTGGAGAGACTGTATGGAAGTGGGGTAGGAGCATCGTTTCGAGAGACGACAGGAGAGAGTTCTGGACAGTATGGGAGAGGACACGCAGAGTCCTGGACAGTACGGCAAAGGACACGGGAGGTGTTGGGTTGAAAGTGCTCGACCAACAGTCGCGGGAACGACTTGGAGAGTGGAGCAGTTGCACGTGGTCGCGGGAGATAGGAATATTTCGTAGTGCCGACCTGTACACTTGTGAGACTTCTGCAGTGAACACGTAGTATGCGTTTAAAAGTGAATATCTCGCGAGCTTTATTGTTGTTCATAACTAATTACATGAAGTAGGCATCTATTGCTTCCCGGTTATACACTCCTGGAAATTGAAATAAGAACACCGTGAATTCATTGTCCCAGGAAGGGGAAACTTTATTGACACATTCCTGGGGTCAGATACATCACATGATCACACTGACAGAACCACAGGCACATAGACACAGGCAACAGAGCATGCACAATGTCGGCACTAGTACAGTGTATATCCACCTTTCGCAGCAATGCAGGCTGCTATTCTCCCATGGAGACGATCGTAGAGATGCTGGATGTAGTCCTGTGGAACGGCTTGCCATGCCATTTCCACCTGGCGCCTCAGTTGGACCAGCGTTCGTGCTGGACGTGCAGACCGCGTGAGACGACGCTTCATCCAGTCCCAAACATGCTCAATGGGGGACAGATCCGGAGATCTTGCTGGCCAGGGTAGTTGACTTACACCTTCTAGAGCACGTTGGGTGGCACGGGATACATGCGGACGTGCATTGTCCTGTTGGAACAGCAAGTTCCCTTGCCGGTCTAGGAATGGTAGAACGATGGGTTCGATGACGGTTTGGATGTACCGTGCACTATTCAGTGTCCCCTCGACGATCACCAGTGGTGTACGGCCAGTGTAGGAGATCGCTCCCCACACCATGATGCCGGGTGTTGGCCCTGTGTGCCTCGGTCGTATGCAGTCCTGATTGTGGCGCTCACCTGCACGGCGCCAAACACGCATACGACCATCATTGGCACCAAGGCAGAAGCGACTCTCATCGCTGAAGACGACACGTCTCCATTCGTCCCTCCATTCACGCCTGTCGCGACACCACTGGAGGCGGGCTGCACGATGTTGGGGCGTGAGCGGAAGACGGCCTAACGGTGTGCGGGACCGTAGCCCAGCTTCATGGAGACGGTTGCGAATGGTCCTCGCCGATACCCCAGGAGCAACAGTGTCCCTAATTTGCTGGGAAGTAGCGGTGTGGTCCCCTACGGCACTGCATAGGATCCTACGGTCTTGGCGTGCATCCGTGCGTCGCTGCGGTCCGGTCCCAGGTCGACGGGCACGTGCACCTTCCGCCGACCACTGGCGAAAACATCGATGTACTGTGGAGACCTCACGCCCCACGTGTTGAGCAATTCGGCGGTACGTCCACCCGGCCTCCCGCATGCCCACTATACGCCCTCGCTCAAAGTCCGTCAACTGCACATACGGTTCACGTCCACGCTGTCGCGGCATGCTACCAGTGTTAAAGACTGCGATGGAGCTCCGTATGCCACGGCAAACTGGCGGACACTGACGGCGGCGGTGCATAAATGCTGCGCAGCTAGCGCCATTCGACGGCCAACACCGCGGTTCCTGGTGTGTCCGCTGTGCCGTGCGTGTGATCATTGCTTGTACAGCCCTCTCGCAGTGTCCGGAGCAAGTATGGTGGGTCTGACACACCGGTGTCAATGTTTTCTTTTTTCCATTTCCAGGAGTGTATTTTATTTAATAGCTGGACCATCGACACCATTAAGAGTTTTACAGTAATAAAGGGATTCTTAAAGGTACTTCTGCTATCGTACTCACAATTTAAAGTCGTTAAAATAGTACCTGCAGAATTTATTTAATTGCAGTCTTTAATTTATAAATGTCTATGTTACGTTCAAAATTCGCAATTGCCGAGTGATAGGAACCTTCGACCATTCGATTCATGTGTATATTCATATAGTATACTGTAGACTGGGTAGTATTTGGCTTGTAATGCGGCAACTACGTATCCCAGCCGCTAGACAACGAAACCAGCCAAAACTTTTAATATTTCAACCCAGAGTCGGACGGTACGTACTTGAGGGCCACCACAGCACATCATTTCATTTAATCGGATGCCCGTAGCCTGCAGGATCGCAAGGAGCTGTTCGAAAAATACAGTATGGGTATGGGGAAGGCGAATCTTGAAGACGTGGCTGGGGAACAGCCAAGGGAGTCCCGTTGTTGGGAGCTACCCTTATATACAATTATAAAACCCTAGTGCCTATCTAAAATTTAAAAATAACTGATACTGAAGCGTAAAACTGCAATTGCAATCTTTCTAAAAATTCGTCAACTCTAAAATAATTCCGGGACTCTGCAGGAGACGAGGTAGGGATTTGCTCCAGTCTTGGTGCAAATCGTTAAAATCAGCCACACCCATGTCTAAAAGGCAGTCCTCCGCTACAATCCCATGGGGTCTCGTCGCTCGTTGTCGGTTACGAAAAAGCCTTTCCGCAGGTGGCCGAACAACGGTAGGGTACGCAGACGTGTGTGGCGTGCATGGCGTTTTATATGACTGTCGCACAATGAGCAGCCGTTGCCTGATGTGAAGGGTCGACTCAGCAGCCTCACCGCAGAAGCTCGGTATGGGGCTATTGTGGCTGAGACATTTTATAATGATCAGTGATTTGAGGGACCCTCTTTCCAGATCCTTAATGCGTGGCAAGCATGTAAGTTTGAAGTCAAATATGGGGCCCATAAAAATGACTGCGTACTTGAGTACAGTATCCTTCGTCTTCAGCTCAGGAAAGTTTAAAACAGAACTAGAACGGTTAAAAAGAACGCACAAAGACTTCTCGTTTGAAAACTTGAAAGCTCTCTTCTCCGCCTGTTCAGCCAAACGTCGGAGAGCAAATTACAACCGAAGTGTTGTTACGGGGCATGAAGAAAGACAAAAGACAGAGAAATCATCCACAAACAAGAAACACTGCACAGGACATTTAACTACTGATGTAATGCTATTAACAGCTATGGCAAAAGAAGTTGTAGTGCCGAAAACGCAGACAAAATAACCTTTGAACCATTTAAAATTCTTCATCGCTTAATATCCATTGATAACTTGTACTGTACTTCTGATTCTGAATCTGTTAGCTTTATTACCTAAACTATACTTAATACGTAATCGATGTAGTAGTGTATTTATTTCTGGCTGTATATAATTATGAGGGGCGTTCAAAAAGAAACGAGCCGGCGGCGTAATTACAGAAACCAGTATGGAGAGTCTCTGTCGCGTTGCGAGCAGAGAGGAAGCAGAACAGCCTGTGTAATGGAAGAGTGCGGAAGTGTTACGAAGATGGCATCTGTTCTTTCGGACATGTCAGAAAGAACAGATGCCATTGGTGACCGTGCAGCTCTCTAGAATGAAATTACAATAAAATCAATACCATTAGCCGATGACTGGCGTTGATATGCATCAACGGGGACAGTTGAAAATGTGTGTCCCGGCCGGGAATGGAAGCCGGGATTTCCTGCTTACATGGCAGACGCTCTATCCATCTGAACCACTGAGGGCACAGAGGATAGTGCGACTGCAGGGATTTATCGCCGGCACGCTCCCCGTGAGACCCACATTCTCAACTTATAGTCCACACACTACATTCGTAGTACCCCCGTCATTATACCCTTTACTCGCGGTAGACAATCCACGGAGTCCCGTAAGAGTTCAGGAAATTCGTGTGCATCCTCACTGAAGAAGGTCATCAGCCGGTTAGCCTTAAACGATATGAAGATGGCATCTGTTCTTCCGGACATGTCCGAAAGAAACTGAGAACATTTGAATTCGAATGGTGTGTCTGTCGGAATCGTTGGGATTTGTTGCAACATTACGTCTCCTCCTATAAATTTTCCATTTACAGTTGTACCTTTGATGGTACTGTTCTTCACAGTTTTACTCAAAGTCAGCACCGTTGCAAAGTCGCGGTGGAGTTATGTTTCGTTAAAGAATGAATGACATGCCAATTATGAGTGTTAAAAAGTGCGACGGAATTCTTGCCAAATAAAGTGACTTCAGCAGTTTAGTTGGATAATTGATAACTTCGTCTCGACTTGCTAGAGTATCGATGGGCTGATACGTTGTCGCCTCGCTTGCTATTTCGTTTTGAATGCTGAAATCGATGGCACTGACAACCTTGATTCTGGCTGGTGATTTTTGTAATTCTGAGCTATATTTGGGAAACTTGTCAGTCAGTTTGTCTGGATTGCTGTAATTCTCCGTAAATTTGTTGGCAATGTGATAAATTGTGTGGATACATCGATTGCCATTTTCCCCATTCCCACTATGTAGCCACTGTTACGCGAAACGTTCAGCGGACACACATGATTTAGTTGTGCACGCATATTGATGTTCAAAATCAATTGCTGTTCGTGTTGCCATAACAGTGATGATCTGATACATGCATTACATTCATCAACGGATGTTGAACATGGTGTAACTGCTTGAGGTTATCGAAAATCACCAGACAGTAAAATGAATGCGCCACTGACAACTGCCCGTCTCCTCTCAAAAGTCTGAGTGTACAGTGAAGTGCTTTTAACGACTTTTTATGCGTTATAGCACATTCGATCTGTATAATTAGTTGACATATTTGGACTACTTTACCTGTACCAAAATTATTGTTGACAGTGCATGTTGGTGTCTTAGTGACTTGCACATTCAACGGCAGTTTTAGTGCTGAAAACCCTGTTTAGCCGTCCTCCAAAGGCGTTGCTGCAATTCAAGATGATCTGTGCACCACTGCAAAATTTTTTCGTAATCGTATGGTTGCCAGAATAAGTGAAACAAGACACGTTTGGACTACGTCTCTGGGAACATTCAGGAAGTAGAATCCGCTGCTTTTACTTCTAATTGCATACCTAACTGTGCCACACACTGTGCCTTGTTCTGGGACCAATTATAGGAGAATCGTTTGAACAAATACACAGACACCAGAGCGTATTTCTGGTTGCAATTGAAAGTTAGTGGTAAGGTATTATGGGAGCAAATTGCAGAGGTCATCGGTCCCTAAGCTTAAGCACTATTTAATGTAACTTAAACTAACTTACGCTAAGGAAGATGTAGTGGACTGTTACGGCAGCCAGTCCACAGTGAAGTAGCCGAAAGGGCACGCGTCAACTCACGCCGTCTGGCGTTAAGTCTGGAACAGGATTCGTAATGAATGTGATAAAGAAAAGAACGTAGCTACTAGAACACATAACTTTTATATTGTCCTTTGGTATACAGCATTCTGGATGATACAAGTGAGACTCTATCTTGAGGTACATGCAATGGTACAAATGGCGCCTTGCTAGGTCGTAGCCATTAACTTAGCTGAAGGCTATTCTAACTGTCTCTCGGCAAATGAGAGAAAGGCTTCGTACGTTTAGTCGCTAGCAATGTCGTCCGTACAACTGGGGCGAGTGCTCGTACGTCTCTCGAGACCTGCCGTGTGGTGGCGCTCGGTCTACGATCACACAGTGGCGACACGCGGGTCCGACATGTACTAATGGACCGCGGCCGATTTAAGCTACCACCTAGCAAGTGTGGTGTCTAGCGGTGACACCACAGAAGACACACACACCCATGCCCGAGTGGGACTCGAACCTCCGACGGGAACAAGACGCCTAAGACCGCGCGGCTACCCCACGCGGCTTTCTGGTTGCAATTAACGATAGGAGAAGTCGTTTTCACATGGATTAGGTGCAGTCGTTTCCAACTGCACTTGCGCTTTTTTGTCAAACATTTGTCCTCAGTCGAAATCAGTTCCTCATCATATATGTTTCGTGTAAATGGAAAGTCAGCCATTTCGGGAGCAGTTGGTGATGTAATTCTACATCCTCCAGTCACATTAATGTAACCACCTGTCAAAAGACTGAATTACCACCAATTGTAGCGTGATCGTGCAGTAAGATAGTCACCGAGGTCCTGTCAGGTAACGACAGGGATGTGGAGGCATGCCGAGTCCAGTTTCACGACCAGCTGTGCTTAGTTTCTCGGTTGAGGATGCATGGTGTGACCAGCCCGACTGAGATGGTCCCACATATTCTCGCTTGGGTTTAAATACGAAGAGCTTGATGGCTAGAGGAATACGGCGAACTCATCCTGGCATTCAAACCCCACCCAAGGAGTACTGCAGGATGGGTCCCACGAACATTTTATAAATGACTTGCTTTGAAGACCAATTGCACTGCAAAGTACAAAAATCAGCTAATAGTAATTGATATTTGTACCAGGTGGCGAATTTTTATCAGTAAATTCCGTTGAAGCGTTTCGCATTGGCCGTATGTGTCACTGTTGGTAGTAAGATCGAAATCCACACGCAAAGTGACCTGTTTCTAAATTTCAGCAAGTAGTAGTGTGGTGTACCACACTGGTAGCTTTAAATCGGCCGCGGTCCATTAGTACATGTCGGACCCGCGTGTCGCCACTGTCAGTGATCGCAGACCGAGCGCCACCACACGGCAGGTCTCGAGAGACGGACTAGCACTCGCCCCAGTTGTACGGACGACGTAGCTAGCGATGCACACTGACGAAGCCTCGCTCATTTGCAGAGCCGATAGTTAGAATAGCTTTCAGCTAAGTCAATGGCTACGACCTAGCAAGGTGCCATTAGCATTACATAGCTTGTATCTAAAGAGTCTCACTTGTATCGTCAAGAGCGATGTACCACAAGGATGGATTAAAGTTAAGTATTCCAGGAGCTACGTACTTTTCTTTACAGCATTCATTACGTATCCTGTTTCAGACCTATCTACTAGCCTGCGTGAGTTAACGCGTGCCTTTCGGCTACTTCCAAGTGGCGTGGTTGTCTTACTACGCCACAACAAGTAGTACTCGCACTTCTGAAGTAAGAACGTCGATAATAAGAGAATACTTCAGATAAAACTTATTTACCATACGAACAAATAATAGAATTTGGTAAATCTAGGTGCATGCTAGAACAAATCGCATCTGTGATGCCAGTTTGTGGCAACTGGTTATGGTCAAGAGCTGGAACATTGCTTATTAAGTGGTCAGATCCGGGTTCGAACCCGGGGCTGACCACACGCTGTGCTACGCCGTTAAATGCGGATGCGGTGATTACGGAGAGTAATAGGGCGGCTCCGGCGGCACGCATGTGGAGCGGCGGCCGACCCCAGCCGGGTCTCGAACCGCGGCGTGTAAGCCGAGGTGCGGCGCCCACGCCCCTCGTTACCGCGGGTCACGAAGCGTGCTAATGCATTACCCCGCCCATCTGCGCTTATTGCCTCTCCCTGCGTGAGTTACGGCCGCTGCGCCGCAGCCGTCGCCCCGCGCCTTACTGCAGTAGCCGAAACTGCTCGGGATACGTCTGGGCCGGTCGATTCCCGCTAACGAGGCCCGATTCCGATACATCCGTGATGTAATGTATCGTAAGTATTCATAGTGCTTCACAACAAAACACTGACATCGGAGCCCGCGGGGTAGCTACTCACAAGAAATATAACCGAACTAGAAATATTTGGACAAAACAACAGTCGTTAGCGGTTATGGGTGTACTTATACAGAGGGACAGGACAAAATTGTTTTACTTAATACTCCATTTCGGTGCCGTTATTGACCACACTCAGCACTGTTTTTTTTTCAAAATTCGGTATTATTTTTTGCCAAATTACGTGTTTTCTTTGCCAGATCTGGTGTTATCTTCTCTTGTCATATTCAGTGTTACCTCCTTTTTACCATATTCGGTCTTACCTTTTCCTAAATTCAGTGTTGCCTTTTTTTGCCAGTTCGGTTTCGCCATCTTTGCCAATTTCGGTGCAGTTTTTTGTCAAATTTGTTGTTTATTGCCAAATCCGTTTTTTGCCAATGTCGGTGTTCCTTACCAATTTCGGTGTTTTTGGCCAATTCCGCTCTTTTATGTGAATTGTGCGCTACTTTTGCCAACTTTGCTAGTTTTATCGATTACCTACTTTTTCCCTTTTGGTATTTTTTTACAAATTTGGAACTACTTCGCCGAATCCGGAGTTATTTTCCAAATTCGGAGTTATTCTTTTGCCTAATTCGGAGATTTTTTTTAAACAAATGCGGTGTTTTTACCAAGTTCGATGTTTTTGCTAAATTTTATGTAATTCGCCAAATTTGGTGAAATCTTTTTGTCAGATTCGTTTTTTTTCAGTTTTGGGTTTTCTTTTCCAGTTTCGATATTTGTTTGCAATTTCGGTGTTATTTTTTCTAATTTCGATGTTATTCTTTTATAGTTTCGGTCCATTTTTTTGTCAATTTTGGGTGTTAGTTTTGACATCACATCACAGTTACGCCGGAAATGAACATGCATTTGACACATTAGACATGAACCTGAGCCTTTAACAAAATGCAATTTCAAGATAAAATATCTAGCAGTGTTATAACATTTTTGATAGGCGAAAGCAAAAAAGTTAGCGATATTTCGTAAAAACCGCCGATGTCGCTTTAGTTCTTTAGAAATCTCCAATTTCGCGTTATTTTTTGCGTTACCATTTTCGTGAAATTTTCCTGACCCTCCTTATAGGACACACGTGGTAATAACAGTCACGCCGAAAGACATGACGCTAATATAGTGTAAGACCACCTCGAGGTGAAGCCACTCATTGATGATTACATCCCACGCTGCTACCAAATTTCGAGCATGATGACTGCTACGGTCCACCGCTGTAAATAGTCCCAGATATTTTCTGTTAAGATTGGAAGATTTAGCGAGTGACGGGCTGCCTGAGCATTAGTCAAACCTGGAACGTATGCGAGCATATTGAACGCGGCTGTTGTCATCTAGGAAGACAGGATTAATTAGTTAGTAAGTTACGATAAAATCTTCTCGTGAAACGGTGGAGATTTCAATAGCTGTCTCCGCCATCGTCATTAGGAGTTGAAATCACAGGCTGCCGGGGCTGGCGTGGCGTTTTGCTTACATGGATGTAATGACAGCTTCCAGAGAGGTCCGGAGTGGCGTAGCGCGGAAGCAAATTGGGCAGCTTCTAGCGGCTCTGTTCCGCCGTGTGACGTCACGTAGGTTAAGGGGTTGACATCACGTTTGGGAACCGGCGTTCCCGCGTCCTTACAACCGTCAATCCCACGCCTTTGCTTTCGTCCAGTGTTCAAAGCCCGCCTTAATGCCCTACTAAGTATGTACCTCTTGTCTCTGTTAAAATTATTGACGTTTATTAAGTTAGTTAGTTACATGTTCCATAGGTCACTTGAACGGTGGTTTTAGCGAGATGATGTGGAACGAGTCAGTTTACGGAATATGTATACATGATTACAGTTAACATTAATGAACTTTTACTCAACTCATGTAACTACACTATTTTTTTAACTGGCTACCAGATCCTAAGCGGAAATTCGTGAATGGAATAGAGGTAGTTGTCCAGGAGATATGATTTTAACTTAGATTTAAAACTTGCTTCGCCACTTGTCAGACATTTTATGTTATTGGGAAAATAATCAAAAATTTTTGTTGCTGTGTATTCAATTCCCTTCTGAGTCGCAGGCAGCTTTAAGAATGGGTGATAAAGGTAATATTCCCCCTCAAGTGTTGTAGGTATGGACATCACTGCTCTTCTCAAATTGTGGTGGATTATTTATGACGAGTTCCATTAGTGAATTTTGTCCTGTGATGGGGCAGTTATAATGCCTAGTTCCTGAAGAGGTAACTACGCGACGTCTCTGGGTGAAGACCACATATTATCCTTACTGCTCGCTTTTGTGCAATCATTACTTTCTTTCAAAGTGATGAGTTATGCCGAGATGATTCCAGTAGACATTATCGAGTGGAAATCTGCCAAATATGTTAGGAGGTTGATCCGTTTGTTTCCAAGATCAGCAGTTACAGTAAGTGGAATACCAGCTGAATTCAAATCTTTGAGAAGCTCAGAAATATACATCTTCCAGTTCAAGATTTTATCAAAATGTACACCCGAAAGTTTGGATCATTCTGCCCTATTTACTAACTCCCATTCATGTACTACAGTTATTGGTATGACTCTATTCGTTTTAAGAATTGAATGTAGTGTTTTTTTTCAGAATTTAGGGAAGTCCATTCGCAGAGAACCACTTAAAAAATTCTTTGGAAAATATCGTTTATCAATTCTGCTATGCTGTCTTTCTAATGGGAATTATTATGATAGTAGTATCATCTGCAAAAAGCACCAGTTTTGCTTATTGAATGTTAGGTGGAACGTCTTTCGCATATCTAAGGAATAGAAGTGGACCCAAAACTGAACCATTTGGGGCTCTCTTCGTGATTTTTTTTCCCACAGTAACTAAAATTTTTATCCCCTCTGGCATTGTCTGTATTATTCACCACAACCATTTGCACTCTGTTAAGTATGATTCATACCAGCTATGCATAAGCCGTCAGTTCCATAAAACTTGGCTTTTTGTAGGAGAGTATGATGATCTACACAATCAAACACCTTGGAAAGATCACAAAAAATACCAACCGGCAATAAATTATTATTTATGGCAAGTACTATGAGTCAACGTATAAACACAATTCCTAACTGTGATATGCTAAGTATATTGTTTCCACTTAGGTATACAACTACTTCTAAGTACATTACTTTTTCAACATTTTGGAAAATGATGTCAGTAAGGATACTGGACAGTAATTGCTTACATTGGTCTTTCCACCTTTCTTATGTAACAGTTTAACAGATGGTTATTTCAACTTGTCCGAAACAATTCTCTGTGTCAGTAATGCATTGCATATAAAACTAAGGTCATTAGTTATTAATTTGGAACAAGTTTTCAGAATTCTTTTTCAAATTCCATCTACTACAGATGAACTTTTGTTTTTTTTAATAATTGTATTAATTACAGTGAAGGTTGTTGGTGCTGATTCTAGTTGCTTCAAGATTTGTGGAACGACATTTTTAATACATTCTCTTGCTTCTTCAGCTGATCATTTAATACTAATTTTGCTGCTACGTTTAGAAGGTGTTAAAAGTGATAGCAACTTCTGAATTATCAGTCACGAAATTTTCATTTAGTTTAATTGTTACGAAATCATGCACTCTATCTGGCTATCCTGTCCCCAATCTGAGAGTGTCTATGGCATACTTAGCAAGAATATGTAGAAGAAAGGAGGGGTAACACTTCGTCACCCAGAATGTTGAAATCATCTTCCTGGTTGCTGTTCACGGTATAAACCCACTTTAGTTTGAACTGCACCCTCCACACACCGCTGGCTAAATGCCTCCTTATGTTCTTTTCGTTGATGCATGCATCATTTGAAATGAAACAAAATCGTGACTCGTCAGACCACACTACACCTTCTAGTCTAAAAATGGTTCAAAGGGCTATGAGCACTATAGGACTTAACATCTGAGGTCATCAGTCCCCTAGAACTTAGAACTACTTAAACCTAACTAACCTAAGGACACCTGTGGTAGGATTCGAACCTGCGACAGTAACGGTCGCGCGGTTCCAGATTGTAGCGCCTAGAACAGCTCGGCCACACCGGCCGGCCCCTTCTGGTCTACTTTCTGTGCTAAGTGGGTGTTTTAAGACGTGTAGCTTTCTGTGTCGCTAAGAGCAATGGCCGTTACGGTGTGCTTGACTCTAAATGTCCATAGCATGGAGTTCCTTTTGCAGTGTTCACTCGACAACTGTTTGAGATGGGTCTGTATTCACTGCTGGCTGTAATTCTTGTCAGGTTCTGAACCGACCGTCGTCACACTCGACAGTGATTTTACGAGCACTGCTCCTACACCGTGTTACATGGCCTTCAGTGGTATACAATTCGTTGTAGCCCCGAAGGACGGTATGTGTTGAAACACACGGAAATCGGACAACTTTCACTCCATGGTCTTCGGGACATCCAAACACAGCCGCTTTCTGCCATTCTGTGGCGTATTCACGCAGACCCTTCGCTGGTCCCTTGCAATCTATTGGCACATACACATGATTGTCATCACTTGCATCAACGGCGGAGAGTCACATGACCACCTCGTACCAGCTCTCCCCCAAATACGGCGCTCCAATGTGATCAATGGGCTCTGACGAGACCAAGGCGTCCACGGAAGGGCATACGGCCACCCCTTCAAGTAACGATGCCAATTCCGATAAAAGCCATGCTGACCATGCGTAGCTGCGTGCTAAACGCAAAAGAAAAACAGAAAAAGAAGAACACGTTCAATAGAGAGATAAAATTACTATTCATAGGCTATGTGAAATCTATGGGAGATACTGAACAAAACAAGAGTACCTAACCATATAATAAAGGTAGTAAAAAGCACGTACACAGAATCAGATATCACCACTGCACGAAATCGAAAATCTAATACCAGGTAAAGCTTGGAAACAAGAAAATAACAAGGTTTGTCTTCGATTCTTTTTAATATTTATACTGATGACATGCTCCGCCAATGGATAAGTAAATTAAGTTTTACATTATGAATGAAAATACACATGACATTGGTGTAATACGCTACAATATTTGTTATATATTTCGCAAACCAGTTTTCAACTCTTACGTCATACGAGCTCCAGAAATTATCTAGCGCAGTAAAATTTTTTATGATCATATATTTTAAACTAATGCCTTTACAGAGTACCTCTGTTTCCAAGGCCGGCCGCGGTGGCCGAGCGTTCTAGGCACTCAGTCCGGAACTGCGCCACTGCTACGGTCGCAGGTTCGAATCCTGCCTCGGGCATGGATGCGTGTGATTTCCTGAGGTTAGTTAGGTTTAAGTAGTTCTACGTTCTAAGGGACTGATGATCTCAGTTGTTAAGTCCCATAGTGCTCAGAGTCATTTGAGCCATTTTTTTCTGTTTCCAAGGGTGAAATATGTTAATGTCAGATTTAGGAACTAAATCAGAAGAACTATTTCAGTGAAAATGCGATGTAAGATTATTTAAATACGTAAATATGTGTGACGCATTACCCAATGAACTATTTAACAAATTACAACAGTTGCTCTTAGAAGAAAATAAATTGAACAATAAATTTTAATGACATGTTCCAAGGGCTTGGCTGGAAAAACTAAAGTTGTTTTTAACAGGCCCTAAGTTACGAGCAGATAAGACGCATTAATGAGACTATCAAGGGAACCTTCCCATCGCACCCCCCTCAGATTTAGTTATAAGTTGGCACAGTGGATAGGCCTTGAAAACCTGAACACACATCAATCGAGAAAACAGGAAGAAGTTGTGTGGAACTACGAAAAAATAAGCAAAATATACAAACTGAGTAGTCCATGCGCAAGATGGGCAACATCAAGGATGATGCGAGCACAAGAGCGCCATGGTCCCGTGGTTAGCGTGAGCAGCTGCGGAACGAGAGGCCCTTGGTTCAAGTCTTCCCTCGAGTGAAAAGTTTACATTCTTTATTTTCGCAAATTTATGATCTGTCCGTTCGTTCATTGACGTCTGTTCACTGTAATAAGTTTAGAGTGTGTGTTTTGCGGCCGCGCCGCGAAACCGTGCGATTAGTAGACGAAAGGATTTGCCTCTCCAATGGGAACCGAAAACATTTGATCGCAAGGTCATAGGTCAACCGATTCCTCCACAGGAAAACACGTTTGATATATTCTATACGACACTGGTGACGGCATGTGCGTCACATGACAGGAATATGATGTCGACCCACCTAACTTGTACACTTGGCGAATGGGTAAAAAGATTCTTCTACCTTGCCCGATTTCGGTTTTCTTGTGGATGTGATAATCACTCCCAAAAAAGTGATGAAAACATAAAAGTATGTCACATAAACTGAAAATAAAAAATTAAAATTTTCACTCGAGGGATGACTTGAACGAAAGACCTCTCGCTCCGCAGCTGCTCACGCTGAGCGCGGGACCACGGCGATCCTGAGCTCACGTTCTCCTTGATGTTGCATATCTTGCACATGGACTACTCAGTTTGTATATTTTGCTTATTTTTTCATAGTTCCACACAACTTCTTCCTGTTTTCTCGATTGATCTGTGTTCAGTTTTTCAAGGCCTATTCACTGTGCCAACTTATAACTAAATCCGAGGGGGGTGCGATGTGGAGGTTGCCTTGTAAGTAGGTAGGTGCGAATGCCCTCTTACACTGACTTCTACAGGCTCATTCAGCTGGTCCTTCCGCTGGATTTTATGCAACCTGCATCCCTTGAAATACCACGTCCAACGTTCTCATATTCTTTCACTTGCTACGTGCAAACTATTAGTTCTATAGAAAAAATGAACAGCAACTTTTTGTAGGAAACTTAAGTAGTTAAATTTTGTGCTTGGGTGCGTTTTCGCTAGAAACCGTATTTTTCGAAATATTCAAGAGAAACGTACAAAAGTGAATTTCAAACGCGTTTTTCTTAATAAGTCGAAACCGTGGCCTCCAAGCTAGAGAATATGAAAATGTTGCGCATGGTATCGGAAGGTGTTGTGGGCTGCCTAAACCCGAGTGGTAGGGGCAGCTGAATCAATATGTATAGAATTTGGCATAATTACAAGTGATTTTGTATATTACACTCTTTTCCTATGCTGCAGTGCCGTATTTACCATTGGGCAAGAAGTATCAAAAAGCGATATTTTAAAGTTTCGGGTTTTAAACTTTCTGTCTTCATTCAGTGAGGTTTTTCCTAAATATGAACTCGTGCATGTGGTAGAGCATTACACCAGTGTCATGCCTGTTTTCAGTCATAATGTATAAAATATTCTACCAGAAACCGACGGAACAGTCAGGCAATGTAAATTAAGTTTTTATACTTATGCCTTCAACAAAAGTAATTGTTGTATTACCTTACTCTTCGTTGATGATAAAATCGCGATTGCTGATAGCGAAAACACACTCCAGACAGCTGGTCATATTTTCTCCAGAACAGCTAAGTTATATAATTTTTTAGCATCTTCAAAGAAAACACAATTATGGCTTTCAGCACACAAAAGCCAATTTTCAGCAAAATAAAAATAAATGATCAGATAGTAGAAACCGTTAATTCGTTCAACTTCTTAGGAAATAGAACCTTATTCATGACAGAAGTGACTACACAAAAGGAATTAGAAATATTTAATTACATCAGCGGGGGAACCTAAGTAAAGTAAGGAACGAAGCACTACTTAATTTCTACAAAACGATGTCTGTACCAACCATGATATTTGAGGGGGGGGGGGGGGCGGGGGGCACTCGTGGACTGTAACAAAAGGCAGTGAACAAAAGAAACAAGCATCAGAGGTGAGATTCCTAAGAAGAGTAGCTGGGTACGGACCACGAGACATGAGGAGGAATGTTGATATCAGAAAAGGACTGGGAGTGAAAAGCTTAAAGGAGCGGATTAAGAAATACAGAAACAATCGGAAAGGCCATGTCAAAAGAAAGGAAGAAAACAGGATACAAAAATTAATACCAAGGGGGCGAAATATCTTTAGGATGGCCGAGGGAAAGGTAGAAAGACCAATAATTACAACCAAGAGGGCATAACAGGCAAATGTGTCATAGATAAAGTTCCAGATTCAAAACGCTGTTGAAAGAGAACCTTTGCTCAGAATAGCGTCGAATTTGCACAGCATATTGTTGAGGCAGCTCGAAACGTTATACAAGAAAGTGACGAAAATTTTAGCACTGGATGGCGCTGTAAGCATATTAACGTAAGGAACGAAGCACTACTTAATTTCTACAAATAACGGTGTACCGCAATACAGCGGTTATTGTTTGAGCTGCACATTCCACCATCAATACTGTTCATTGTGCATGACTGCATAAGTTCGGCAGTTAACAGTTGTGAAAATGTCAGTTAGGTAAGCCCATCCACGACGGCAAAATCGTACTACATCAAAGGAGAAAACCTGTTTTTAATTGTCCTGAGGCCAAAAACTGCATAAAAAGCAGATTGACATTGGTTCTGAATTGTCCTGGGACCAAAAACTGCATTGAAAGCAAAATGTCATGGGTTTTTAATGCTGTCCACCGTTTTCTGACACAGGTTGAAATAGAGAAACAGCACATTCCACAACAGATCAGAGCGTCTCTGGGGCCACGTTCAGAATGCGTTGCGCAGTGCGTGCCCTCAATTCAGCTACGTTCTTAAATAGAACACACTATCTTTCAGATAATGCCACAGCCAGAAGTCACACGGATTAAGATGAGGTGATCTGTATGGTCAAGCTGTAGGGAAATGACGGCCGATAGTTCTAGAATGTCCGAAATGCCGCTGCACCAGCTGCTTCACAGTTTGTTCATTGTGCGTAGGAGCGCTGTCTTGCATAAAAATGATCCTACCATCCACGCTGTTGAAAGGTTAGAATGACGTTGGTGCGCAGAAGAGTCTGATTGCGTTTACAAGTGACGATGCAGGCAATACGAACCGCGGTACTCAACTCGAACAAATACAGGTCTATGACAAACGACGCTGCCCATCCGCGTCACACAGCCACCTATGCAGAATGAAGTGGTACCAACTGAAGCCTTTGAGTATTTTCTGTTGCCTATGTTCTGCACCGATGCATACTGACACGTCGTACGAGATGGAAATAGACTTCGTCTGTCCACAGAATGTTCCGTGGTCGTTCATTGTCCACTTTCATGCAAGCAAGGAAACGCAGAGTGAAGGTTTGTCTTGCTGGCAGGTCAACAGGAAGCAACTGCTCAACTTGAGTGATTTTGTATGAATAGCAGTTATAATCTTACCCTCCCACACATCACTTCTAAAGTTCTCTGTTTCTGCACAAGTTTTAAAAGCTTGGAGAGGCGTAAGATATACTATAGAATAACTTTTTACTTATATTCATTATCTCGTTGTTGTTGCCGATGGCTCAAAGTCTTGTCTAGTGGTACATTCTTGCAACTGAAATTTCGATTTTGTAGGTTCTTGATGACTAAATATCTGACGAAGATTTGCGTGTATTATGCTCGAATTTTATTCTTTCTCACATCTTTCGACGTCACACCGTTTTTACATTTTCCACATTCAATAAAACCAATAATTACATTGTTGATGACAAAGTTAGAAAACGTCTGCTACCATCAGAGGCACGCCCACCTCTACTTACATTCTGCGGTACTCACATTATTCCAAAGAGTTTACAAAGCAAGAGTTTACAAACTTTCTTTACCAAAGAAGAGTCTTCAAAAAATGGTTCAAATGGCTCTGAGCACTATGGGACTTAACATCTTAGGTCATCAGTCCCCTAGAACTTAGAACTAATTAAACCGAACTAACCTAAGGACATCACACACATCCATGCCCGAGGCAGGATTCGAACCTGCGACCGTAGCAGTCGCGCGGTTCCGGACTGAGCGCCTAGAACCGCGAGACCACCGCGGCTGGCGAAGAGTCTTCACTAAACTATATCATTATTCTGTAAATCAACCTAGAAATAAATTTAATAATTAGCGTAAGATTGTGCAGTTAATAATATGAATTTTAAGTATGCCAGAAGTTTTGTAATTTCAATTATTGCAAAAAGAAGATTAATTTTCACTGTTAGTACATATCGATTGTAACACATTAATTTCTTTTTTATACATTTTAGCCTGAAGTATTATACATCGTATACAACATCATGTGGATTCTTTTAGTCAAGCAGCTAACGTAATTTTAATCTATGCAAGAATCGATAGTATGCATGATATCGGTTAGCTCTATAGAAACAAAGGTAATGTTAGAGGAGGGTGATTCATTACACAGTGCAAGATGTTTCGTAGGATTACACGCATCGCGCTTGCAGGGATGTCCAACGTTCGGGCAATGCCCTCTGTACTCCATGTTTACACACCACCGTTCGATGTCTCCTGCAACGCTATGTCCACATCGTCGGCGGACGTTGGATCAACTGCTCTCCTGTCTCTGCCACACTGCACTTCAAAAGAAATTGTATGAAATGCATGTTTGACCATCAGCTTCTTTGTTATTAAAACGCAAATATCGACCGGTTTCAGTCGCACACCACCTTAACGGATTAGCGTTAAGCAGTTCAGACCACAACATCACACCTGTCATTACTCAAATAATGGCCACGTCTCATATGTAGAGCATGCCATGAATTCCAGTACAATACTGGAATTCATGGCATGCACCACGCATGAGACGTGGCCATTATTTAAGTAATGACAGGTGCGATGTAGTGACCTAAACTGTTTTAATCCCAGTCCGTGAAGATATTCACCTTTTTCCATACCCTCAAGTGTCCGGAACTTCTGCAGGGCAGCTGGCGCATCGTCACCACTCTTGTCAAAGAGCTTTACCAGCAGCGAGTTCTATCATGGAGACGGTCATGTTGTGCGTCACGGACGCAAACTGGGCATAATCGTGCGTCGCGCGTCTGTTCGTGAGCGTATTCTGACGCTTACAGTACCATCAATTTTTTTCATTACTTTCGCCCTGCGTCAATAATGTGCTCGTCAAATCTGGCGTCATTCTGTGCAGTAGTTCTCTTTCTATGGCGTTTTGAAACTGGAGCTTTAGTTATAGACATCCTGTACATGCAGAAAGAAGAAGGCAGGCCATTTGTAGGGCTAGAGCTTGAAAGGTGGCTACACTGAGCCACAGCGCCAGAGGTAGCGCCAGAGAGTATTGTTCCGCCGCCTCCACTAGCAGTGCTTGTCGAGAACTTGTAGTAGTCAGTGCTTATTGAGAAGTAGCGGTGTGATTATTGAGAGGTAGCGGTGGGCAGTGCTTGTCGAGAGGTCGTGGTGGAGAGTGCTTGTTGAGATGTGGTAGTAGCGAGTCGGTGTGGAGATGTTGTAGTAGTGAGTGCTTGTTCCATGTTTTATGCAGTTGTTTGATGGGCTATACAGCAGATGTTGTTCCAATGGAGATATTGTAATGATTAGAGTGCTTTTCGTCAATATATATGAAGGTAACAAAACTCGCTTTTTTTCTCATTATTTCAATGTCTTGAGTAATGCGTCATTACAGGTTCAGTCAACAAAGCATCTGGCTTGTGTTCTTGGATTAGAGTGTAATTCTGGTTTTCTTGCGTAATTATGGTATTTCTATTTTCTTTAATTACTTCAGTATAAATGATATTTAAAATTTATTGTGTTATTGAAGAAGAACCGTGCCAGATGTGTACGTTGAATCACACTTCCACACACAGAACAGCTACACTTGTGCTTTGTTGGCTTCGTAGGTTTTATAGTTGCTGGGGACTTAATTAATTAATTGTGTTAACGGAAATTTTCATTTCATTCTTTGTTGTTATTCTAGGCAGTCAGATTGCGTACAAATACTAGTCAGGGCCAACGGTTTACGAGACTTCGTAATCGGACATACAGCTACGAAAAATAATAATTATTTTCATATATTTAATTAAGCCCCCATGCAAGCTAACCAGTATATAATGTTGTCATATGCTTTGTCTTATTCAGTGTCGTTGCAATTATCATAATTTACTTCGAAGTAGTGTACAGACTGTCTGTGTACGCTCTAATCATTGATTTGTTTGTCAACATATTCCGTAGGTAATTTTTCGGCCAGCATTCACTACAGGAAAAGAAATAATGCCTACTGAATCGCTTTCGTGAGAATACATCAACAACATATTTTACGATATAATCTAATTAAACAACAAACAACTTTGAGTTATCGTGTTAAAGGGTATAAATGAAGTTGTATAATATGAGAAAAAGTACCACCATAGCTGCATCTTGAGGACGTCCTTATTTCCTCACACCACTAGTTTCAGCGGCTCAGTACCGTGGCCGAGCGGTTCTAGGCGCTTCAGTCTGGAACCGAGCTGCTGCTACGGTCGCAGGTCCGAATCCTGCCTCGGGCATGGATGTGTGTGATGTCCTTACGTTAGTTAGGTTTAACTGGTTGTAAGTCTACGGGACTGATGACCTCACATGTTAAGTCCCATAGTGCTCAGAGCCATTTGAGCCATTTTTGAGCTCATTACCGCCATCCTCCGGTCCCGCCAGTGCCAAAAGAGTATTTGGTTTCCTTGGCGCATTTACTCCATGCATAGAGACAACACGATGTCGACTACAGACTCCTGATGAAAGCTAACCCACATGTGCTAGTAACAAGGATCCTGCAGTAAATAAATACATTCTCCAGATACAGGTGTGGTGGCACTTTTTCTCATATATGTCATCAGCTGAAGTCCCTCGTCCATGCAATAAGATGGAAATCCATAACGTTGTACAATATTTGTATTTTGGAAGAAAGAGCATAAATTCACCAACACTCCTGTAATCAAACAATATTTTCTATCTAAATACGCAGTATTAAACTCTCGAAACTAATAAATAATAACAGTGAGTGCATACAATTCGTTTTGTCAGTTGAATTTGTAACCGGTTCCTTTAGCAATCATTTGTCATCGATGACATTAAACTAAAACAAAAGGGAGCAAACGAAATAGAAATACAGATAACTGCAACCAGAGACTTATGACGTATTTCTTTATTTGTACGAACTAGTTTTCGAGCCTTTTCACTCTCTTGGAATGAGTCGTTACTTAGTGAGTCAATTAATAAACAAGTTAGTTTTTGGGAACAACTTGCTGTATAACTTACACACAAAAGCTTCACATCTTCTTATCATCGTGAAGAAACACCCAGTACCCAGTATAATGCTACTACATGGAAATAAAGAAATATTTACATTTCGTTTTATACACTCCTGGAAATTGAAATAAGAACACCGTGAATTCATTGTCCCGGGAAGGGGAAACTTTATTGACACATTCCTGGGGTCAGATACATCACATGATCACACTGACAGAACCACAGGCACATAGACACAGGCAACAGAGCATGCACAATGTCGGCACTAGTACAGTGTATATCCACCTTTCGCAGCAATGCAGGCTGCTATTCTCCCATGGAGACGATCGTAGAGATGCTGGATGTAGTCCTGTGGAACGGCTTGCCATGCCATTTCCACCTGGCGCCTCAGTTGGACCAGCGTTCGTGCTGGACGTGCAGACCGCGTGAGACGACGCTTCATCCAGTCCCAAACATGCTCAATGGGGGACAGATCCGGAGATCTTGCTGGCCAGGGTAGTTGACTTACACCTTCTAGAGCACGTTGGGTGGCACGGGATACATGCGGACGTGCATTGTCCTGTTGGAACAGCACGTTCCCTTGCCGGTCTAGGAATGGTAGAACGATGGGTTCGATGACGGTTTGGATGTACCATGCACTATTCAGTGTCCCCTCGACGATCACCAGTGGTGTACGGCCAGTGTAGGAGATCGCTCCCCACACCATGATGCCGGGTGTTGGCCCTGTGTGCCTCGGTCGTATGCAGTCCTGATTGTGGCGCTCACCTGCACGACGCCAAACACGCATACGACCATCATTGGCACCAAGGCAGAAGCGACTCTCATCGCTGAAGACGACACGTCTCCATTCGTCCCTCCATTCACGCCTGTCGCGACACCACTGGAGGCGGGCTGCACCATGTTGGGGCGTGAGCGGAAGACGGCCTAACGGTGTGCGGGACCGTAGCCCAGCTTCATGGAGACGGTTTCGAATGGTCCTCGCCGATACCCCAGGAGCAACAGTGTCCCTAATTTGCTGGGAAGTGGCGGTGCGGTCCCCTACGGCACTGCGTAGGATCCTATGGTCTTGGCGTGCATCCGTGCGTCGCTGCGGTCCGGTCCCAGGTCGACGGGCACGTGCACCTTCCGCCGACCACTGGCAACATCGATGTACTGTGGAGACCTCACGCCCCACGTGTTGAGCAATTCGGCGGTACGTCCACCCGGCCTCCCGCATGCCCACTATACGCCCTCGCTCAAAGTCCGTCAACTGCACATACGGTTCACGTCCACGCTGTCGCGGCATGCTACCAGTGTTAAAGGCTGCGATGGAGCTCCGTATGCCACGCAAACTGGCTGACACTGACGGCGGCGGTGCACAAATGCTGCGCAGCTAGCGCCATTCGACGGCCAACACCGCGGTTCCTGGTGTGTCCGCTGTGCCGTGCGTGTGATCATTGCTTGTACAGCCCTCTCGCAGTGTCCGGAGCAAGTATGGTGGGTCTGACACACCGGTGTCAATGTGTTCTTTTTTCCATTTCCAGGAGTGTATATAGGCGCCGAGTTCTACTGCGTCCACAATAGATAAGCTTAAAAATTTCTTATTCCGGACTCTTCAAGACTCACGAAAAAATTTACCATACCTAACAGACATTTTGATACGAAAACGCAAATATCATTTCTTCCTCCTAACGTGAAGGTTTAGCACGCATTACTGAGGGTAATCGTCGGCATACTCTGGCCACTCAGAACTAATGTTTTACAGTAAAGGAAATGTTTTACTATCCACGTGTCGACGGATCGGCAGCTGGAACAAGAATTTTCACTATCAGAACCGAGATAATGTCCTTGAATAAGAGTGAATACCAACTTACGTTATTGAGATAAGATCGCCGTTCTCTCCTTTCGTTATTAACTGTGTAGCACAAAACGACAGTTTCAACTTGAGACAATTCTCGTGTGGCGCCATTATCTGCAGTGAAATGCTATCATCAGAGCGTTGAATGAATATTGAATATGACTTCTAAAAGCTTGCAACTTACTGAACGACTGGCTATTAGTCGTAAACGTAAATAAGTGCGGCACTTCATTAAACTAAGAACCCAGTAGCCGCTGATTACCGTATTAATGAGATGCCACTGGTACCAGCCACGTTATTAAAGCACGCACAAATAAAAATGGTATTACGCAAAACAAAAAGTAAGAAATGCAGAGATAACGTCGCCTTGCTCACACGCTGGGCTTCCACATAAATTGCTTCTACGGAAACACGCGTGTCGCCGTTGCGCTACTTTACTTATCCATCAGAACGTTACGACCACCCACAAGTCGCCAGGAATTCTACACGTCCTGAATACTTTGCGGCACTCGTGGCATTAACTACTGAGGCGCCGAGCTCGCAGTTTGGATAGATTCGGCAGAAGAGGAAGGAAGGTGAGAGGGTTTATGTGGTGTACAGTTTCATTGTTTTCGGTAACAAAGATATCAGTTGTAGGTTACATACACGTGAGTAAAATTACTGTAGAACGATTACAACATTCTGGCTTCGGTAACAGTCACATTGTGGCCGTAGTCAAAAATGATATGAACAGAATCTGGAATGTTCAAATAACTTACTGGGAGGCAGGAGGGCGACATTGTCGACAACCGCCGATATTTCGATAGGGCTACATCCTGCCATTTTCAAGGCATAACTGCCATAACTAAGCTATGCTCAAGGAAATGAAAAACATCGGATTTCAGAGAAACTCCGGAAAGATCTCTCACGCATACAGTAAACTCTGGCGCTATCACAAACCAAAGATTACCGACGTCAGAAGTTACCGATAGTGAAATTAGCGCGTGTGCCGCTTGTGTTCAGTAAACCGGTCCCTCACAGTCCTGATAGTTTGACCAATATATGACACGACACAACTGCAAGGAATACGGCAGACACTCGGCTTACGCAAACCAAGGTCATTCTCTACGGAATCTAGATCTCTACGGAATCTAGACAATATCCCTAGACAAGTATGTTCCAAGTAAGGTTTTAAGGGATGGGAAAGATCCAACGTGGTTTATAGCTGTGTTAGAAAACCGCTATCTAAACAAAGCATTTCATCTCAGATTCAAGAGCAGTAAAAACCTATCTGACAAACGGAAGCTGAATGAAGCGAAAATGAGCGGAAGGAGGGCAATGAGAGAAGCGTTCAGTGCTTTTAAAAATCATCTATTCATTCTCCAAGCGACCACACCGGCATCGAAACGGAAGATGACAAAGAGAAGGCCGAAATACTGAATTCCATCTTCCGAAGTTGTTCGTGGAAATAAATGCATACCATCAGTCAACATCACGTGTCACACACGTGTGAACGAAACAGGTTAATTTTTTTTTATTTTTCGAATATTGCTCTATTCAATACGTACATTATGAAATAAAAAAACACTACAGGTCAGGGAAATGGAACATATGTTGATCAGCGGATAAATAATGCAGAACTAACGTTAGGAAGTTCGCCATTGCCGTTCTGAGAAAGGGTTGGAAAATCAACTCCAAGGGCAGCACTGGGTCCGCTTCCTAAACATATCGATCTGACGCCTAAAAATAAAAATAAGGAAGGGAAAATTTTACACGAAAGACAAACTACGAAGCGAAACGACGTGAGAATGCACGGAGTGTAAAGTAGCGCCGCATCTACCGTTCCATGCAGGACTAGAAATTAATAGAGTTGTAGGCATCTCCCTGTCATAAATTCGATCAAGAGGAGAATTTCTTCTCCTTATGACATGATTTGACAATATCTACGTTTAGTCGTCTTTACTACATTCCTTCTGAAGAAGTAACGCCTGAAAACACGAAGGTTATAATTTCTGTTAAAGTATGTTTATGTGGAAAACATTATATTTATATTTTGCAGTATTGTCTGAAATATCGTGTAAGAGATATGCGCTGCCTGCGATCTGAGAATCGCTGACCAGAGAGCAGTGTGGACTGCAGTACGAACTGTGTAACTGTAGCAGTAAGTTGTTGCTTGTTGCTAGTCGCTAGTCTGCGCTTGTCTGCAGTCTGCTCTGGTCGGGAATCTGGAGGCTGAGTATTATTGTATAAGGTAAAGAAGCAGCCTCGCGCATATCTAGTAATGTATGTGAACTGTCATCCAAAGCCAGAATGAGATTTTCACTCTGCAGCGGAGTGAGCGCTGATATGAAACTTCATGGTAGATTAAAACTGTGTGCCCGACCGAGACTCGAACACGGGACCTTTGGCTTTCGCGGGCAAGTGCTCTACCACTGAGCTACCGAAGCACGACTCACGCCCGGTACTCACAGCTTTACTTCTGCCAGTATCTCGTCTCCTACCTACCAAACTTTACAGAAGCTCTCCTGCGAACCTTGCAGAACTAGCACTCCTGAAAGAAAGGATATAGCGGAGACATGGCTTAGCCACAGCCTGGGGGATGTTTCCAGAATGAGATTTTCACTCTGCAGCGGAGTGTGCGCTGATATGAAACTTCCTGGCAGATTAAAACTGTGTGCCCGACCGAGACTCGAACACGGGACCTTTGCCTTTCGCGGGCAAGTGCTCTACCACTGAGCTACCGAAGCACGACTCACGCCCGGTACTCACAGCTTTACTTCTGCCAGTATCTCGTCTCCTACCTTCCAAACTTTACAGAAGCTCTCCTGCGAACCTTGCAGAACTAGCACTCCTGAAAGACAAGATATAGCGGAGACATGGCTCAGCCACAGCCTGGGGAATGTTTCCAGAATGAGATTTTCACTCTGCAGCGGAGTGTGCGCTGATATGAAACTTCCTGGCAGATTAAAACTGTGTGCCCGACCGAGAATCGAACACGGGACCTATGCCTTTCGCGGGCATGTGCTCTACCACTGAGGTACTGAAGCACGACTCACGCCCGGTACTCACAGCTTTTCTTCTGCCAGTATCTCGTCTCCGCTATATCCTTTCTTTCAGGAGTGCTGGTTCTGCAAGGTTTGCAGGAGAGCTTCTGTAAAGTTTGGAAGGTAGGAGACGAGATACTGGCAGAAGTAAAGCTGTGAGTACCGGTCGTGAGTCGTGCTTCGGTAGCTCAGTGGTAGAGCACTTGCCTGCGAAAGGCAAAAGTCCCGTGTTCGAGTCTCGGTCGGGCACACAGTTTTAATCTGCCAGGAAGTTTCATATCAGCGCACACTCCGCTGCAGAGTGAAAATCTCATTCTGGAAACATCCCCCAGGCTGTGGCTAAGCCATGTCTCCGCTATATCCTTTCTTTCAGGAGTGGTATTTCTGCAAGGTTCGCAGGAGAGCTTCTGTAAAGTTTGGAAGGTAGGAGACGAGATACTGGCAGAAGTAAAGCTGTGAGTACCGGTCGTGAGTCGTGCTTCGGTAGCTCAGTGGTAGAGCACTTGCCTGCGAAAGGCAAAAGTCCCGTGTTCGAGTCTCGGTCGGGCACACAGTTTTAATCTGCCAGGAAGTTTCATATCAGCACACACTCCGCTGCAGAGTGAAAATCTCATTCTGGAAACATCCCCCAGGCTGTGGCTAAGCCATGTCTCCGCTATATCCTTTCTTTCAGGAGTGGTATTTCTGCAAGGTTCGCAGGAGAGCTTCTGTAAAGTTTGGAAGGTAGGAGACGAGATACTGGCAGAAGTAAAGCTGTGAGTACTGGGCGTGAGTCGTGCTTCGGTAGCTCAGTGGAAGTCTGCCTTCGGCAGTGACACAGTGCGGACCGTGTTGCCTGCCGTGCGCGCGCCTGTTTGTTTACGCCGGAGCAGCTTCGCGTGTGCGGTGTTGTGAGTCTAGAACGCGATGGCACACTCGTACAGAAAAACGACTTTGAAGTTCAGTTTTGCGAACGACTATACACGACCAAAGGCACACGAGATTGAACGTTTCTTCAGAGAAGAGGTAAAAATCGATCCACAGGAAATCGTGGGAATCAATTTATCGCTCGTTTCAAGCGTCGTCTATGTCAAGCTTGTTGACGAGGCTGCTTGCGAAAGACTTCTACAACGATCACCGAACGGGTATCGTTTCTGTCATGCCGACGGGAATGTTGGTGCGGTTACAGTCGATCACGCGGGAATGGGGATCCGCACTATACGAGTCTTCGAACTTCCGTTTGAGGTCCCGTCTGAACTTGTTACCGACGCCTTTCGACCATACGGTACAGTTCTATCCCCTGTGGCCGAAAAATGGACGAGTTTTACCACGTACCCCGTTTTAAATGGGGTGAGACAAATACGGATAGAACTGCGCAAGCACGTCCCCTCTTATTTGTACATAGGAGGTTGTCGAGCGATTATAATCTATGATGGGCAACCTCGCACTTGCTCGGGGTGCGGAAAAGAAGGTCACGTCCGCTCGGAATGCCTCCAGCGACGTTTAGTGCAAACTCCACGGGATGACGTTCAGGCGCCACAAGCGACGACTGTCTTACCGTTGACCTTTGTGGAAGCCCTGAGAGGCGACGTGAGGGAGACTTCCGACGGGCACCAGCAGCTGCCCCCTATAGAGAACATGGACACCAACGGACTGGAACACCGACCACCGGTTCCACCACAACAGACACAGGACACCACAGAAGAGATGCAGCTGACGGCCGCTCCAGGTTCATCCGTGGTGGCTGCCAGTGCTTCCACCGAGAGCGTCATAGGCCAGGCCCAAGACGGAGGATACGCAACCCCAACAGCCGATGCGGAAGCCAGGCAACGGAAACAGCGTTCGCCGAAGAGAAGAAAGAAGCGTCGACTGACTTCTGCTGACGATAGCCATAGTCCCGAGGGGACAGTGGACGACAACGACAGTATCGACCTGAGACCAGTGGATTCCACAGATACCGAGATGACGATGCAGGAACTACACAGCGACGATAACTTGACCTCTCCTTCTGGTGACCGGAAGGCGGAAGTGGAGATGACAACTGTCCAACATCAGAGCGATGTCAACGTTACCTCCCATCCTTCGACCAGTTCCGGAAATATGCTGGGGGACTGGGCGCAAGAAATGGACCAACAGGAACAGGATGAAAATACGAACGCGACGATTGAGGACAGTCCTGGCCAGAGGCCGGGAGGGGTCGGGAAATGTTGACCAACTTAGTGTGTTGAGGAGCGCCGGGGGCAGATGGACGCTTAATGACACCGCCCTACAACTGATGAACACAAGCCAGGCGTACCGCATTGCCACGATAAACATTAATGGAATACGGACACCGCTTAAAATTCAAATGCTGAAAGATATGTTACGCGCTGCGGACGTGGATATTGTACTCCTACAAGAAGTGCGTTTCACATCGCCGCCAGAGTTCTACGGTTACGAGGCACATTATTCAGTGCACGATGAAAGTGGATGCGGTGTGGCGATTCTCACCAGGGAAGGAATAGGAGTGGAGGACGTCAAGTCTCTCCCTTCGGCACGCGGCATAGCGATCACTGTCGACGGCGTTCGTTTCATCAATTTATACGCACCATCTGGCTCCACAAAACGAAGAGAAAGGGCGACTTTTTACACCGAAGAGGTAGCACCGTTGTTCGCTGGACGCTTTGATAACTATATAGTGGGCGGCGACTTTAATTGTGTCGTCGACAAAAAGGACCAAGTACCTCATTATGTGCCATGCATGGAACTGCGTGCGTTGATTACCGAAATGGCACTTCTGGATACCTGGGAACTGCAGCATGGTGACAGACCGGGTTATACGTTTGTCACGGGACACTCGGCGAGTAGACTTGATAGAGTGTACGTGACACGAGCTCTACGGACGACGATACTGGATGCCGAAATCTGGCCAGCGGCTTTTACGGATCATATGGCGTACGTCTGTACGATTTCACTAACGCGTCAGAAGATATGGCGGAGTAAAGGTCACTGGAAAATGAATTGTGCACTTTTACGTGACACTGAATGTCACCGGTCGATAGAGGCGGCCTGGGAGACCTGCGTTCGCCGCCAACGAGCATACACCTCGGTTCTCCAGTGGTGGATTAAATGCGCAAAACCAACGTTTTGGAGAACGTTGATACGATACGGGCAGGACAAATCGCAGTGGAACCGCACAACGGCTGATTTTTATTTTACAGCCCTGAGGGAGCTGATGACCCAACAACCATCGCCGGAAAGGCACACGGCCATGCGAAGGATAAAAGCCAAGTTATTACAGCTGACGAGACTAAGAATGGAAGGTATAATGGTCCGGGCGAGATTGGCGGACACAGTTGCTGCCGAAACCCCCTCCATGCACCACGTGGTACGTGAACGCCAACGACGACGCAGGACATTGATCAGGGAACTAATCTCTGAAACTGGCCACCAAGTTGTGCACCAGCGTGATATTGCGCATGTGTTTACCGACTATTTCCGCCAGTTATATGGACCTGCACATGTGAACCACGAGACACTACATGATGTCATCTCGGAAATGCCAGATAGAGGACCACCACTGGATGTAGAGACTTTCATCACAGCGATAACAGAGGACGAGCTGACAGACGCAATTGCCAGGGGGGCTCCGAACAAGTCCCCAGGACAGGACGGCTTCCCAATTGAATTTTACCGCGCCTTTGAATACCTCATGGGACGGACCTGGATTCAGATGTACAACGAACTCCTGTTACCGCAGACTGAGATACCTGCCGAATTCACGGAGGGTATCATCATCCCAATACCCAAACCACGCGGTGGCAGAAATCCAGGAGATTATAGACCACTCACTCTCTTGAACTGCGACTATAAGATTTTCGCGCGCATCCTTGGGGCTCGCCTGCGGTCTTCACTTTCTGATAGACTCCTCATAGATCAAACTTGCCTCGGCGGTAAGAGCAACGTACATACGGCGCTCAGTGACTACCGAGATATCATCGCATTAGCAGCGGCATGCCGAGTGCGTGGGGCACTCGTCGCTATTGACTTCGATCATGCGTTCGACAGAGTGGATCATACCTTTTTGCGTGCGGTGATGGGCAGATTGGGAATCCCACAGGCCTTCATCCTAGTGATCATGCGACTGTTACACGGCGTACGATCAAAGGTCTCGGTGAATGGGCGGGGCACTGACTACATTGTTATTTCAAGGTCAGTTCGTCAAGGTTGCCCCCTTTCGATATTTTTGTATGCAATGGCTTTGGAACCCTGTCTATATGGTCTCCGAAGACGGTTGGAGGGAGTGCCGTTGCCACAACTGACCTTTCATTGCCGCGCTTATGCTGACGATGTGATGCTGGTGGCACGGACAGGCGAAGAAGTACGTACGGCGTTGGCATGGATACAGCGATACGGGATGGCGGCAGGAAGCGTGCTTAATCTACAAAAATCACGCTGCATGAATGTCGGTCGAGGATTACAACCGGGGGAGGAAGGCCCGCTCATCTTAGTTAAGACCATAAAATGCCTAGGTATTACGTTCCACACGGATGTGCAGCGGACAGCAGCGGATAACTACCGACGCATATTGAAGCTGATGCGGACAATGGTGCTGTTACAGAAATTAAGAGCGTTGGATATGATTCAGAGGGTGACCTATGTTAACGTATACCTAGCACCGAGACTCACGTAGCGCATGTCCTGCCTTTAACGCGCACAATGGCATCACGGATACAAGCAACTTTCGGAACCTACGTGAGTGTGGGACACCTGTTTAAGATCCGATACACAACGATTACGCTACCACCTGGAGAGGGTGGACTTGGTCTAGTGAACGTGTATGAAAAGGCACGGGCGTTATTCGTCAGTACGATTTTCCGACAGTGGCGTGGTCAATTTCGCAATATCTCGGGTGCGTTGGCCGATGTACTAGCGCCCACTTCAATGCTGCCCCCAGTCGATGTGGGCCATATTTCACCGAAGCTGTCACATTTCAAGTCTTTTTTTTTTTGGAGCTTAGCTATGTCAGAGATTCCTTCCCAACAACACGACTACCGACGACGCGAGACGTATACCAACTCTTACTGCGCCGGTGCCCCAGGAATACCCTGGAAAAGAAGTACCCAGACAAGAACTGGCGACAGATATGGCGCGTTATACGGAACGTTTACCTCCCAACGTCGGTACGCTCAACATGGTATGTGGTGATAAATAGGAAGTTCGCAACGAATCAACGGCGGCACGCAATTCATTTGGCAGACACTCCACTATGTTTAGGCTGCGCAACAGTGGACACTGATGAACATCGTTTAGCATGTAGTGGGACGGCTCCAGTGTGGCACTTGGCACAACAGATATTGGCGTTCCTGTTACGCTCCGCCCCTCACACAATTTCATCAGACACACTTTTTTTCCCCCAAGAATCTTATTTCCCGGTCCAAAAAACCAATGCAGTGACATGGGTGCGGGGAATGGTGGTGGGCTACGTGTATAACGAATCGGAAAAGGACAAAATTGATTTTTGGCATTTTCTCCTGGATGGACACACGAAGCTGCAACAGCATAAGAAATATAGGCAAGACTTCGCTAATTACTTGCGACTTACATTTACCGACCCGCCGGCCAGATGGGGTGTGACGGATGAGAGATGAGATAGACGAAGAAGCCGAGATAGACATCGATCACACTTACGGACCCTTAGTTAATTTCGAGAAGACGACCCAGTCTTACACCAGCGTCTGGAGAACGAGTCGATAGATGGCTCTCTTGCTCTATCGAACGTCGGGTCGTGAGCAGGTGTCGCCCCCGACACGAATTTCATTTCATTGCTACAGGAGCATGTTTCTTTTGTATATGTACTATCCGCAATGTATCCATGTCTTTCATTTGGACATTTTCAGTTTTATTCATATCCTTAATTAATTACTTTTCTAATTAGCCATTATTTGTCAACATATGGACTTTGTAGACACTATTTATGCGATAGTACAACAAAATGTATGTCAGCAAAGGCGGTAAGCCTGACATTGGATTAAAAAAAATAAAAAAATAAAAAAAACAAAACAAAAAAAATGTGGTAGAGCACTTGCCCGTGAAAGGCAAAGGTCCCGAGTTCGATTCTCGGTCGGGCACACAGTTTTAATCTGCCAGGAAGTTTCATATCAGCGCACACTCTGCTGCAGAGTGAAAATCTCATTCTGGAAACATCCCCCAGGCTGTGGCTAAGCCATGTCTCCGCCATATCCTTTCTTTCAGGAGTGGTATTTCTGCAAGGTTCGCAGGAGAGCTTCTGTAAAGTTTGGAAGGTAGGAGACGAGATACTGGCAGAAGTAAAGCTGTGAGTACCGGTCGTGAGTCGTGCTTCGGTAGCTCAGTGGTAGAGCACTTGCCCGCGAAAGGCAAAGGTCCCGAGTTCGAGTCTCGGTCGGGCACACAGTTTTACCCTGCAGGAAGTTTCATATCAGCGCACACTCCGCTGCAGAGTGAAAATCTCATTCTGGAAACATCCTCCAGGCTGTGGCTAAGCAATGTCTCCGCTATATCCTTTCTTTCAGGAGTGCTAGTTCTGCAAGGTTCGCAGGAGAGCTTCTGTAAAGTTTGGAAGGTAGGAGACGAGATACTGGCAGAAGTAAAGCTGTGAGTACCGGGCGTGAGTCGTCCTTCGGTAGCTCAGTGGTAGAGCACTTCCCCGCGAAAGGCAAAGGTCCCTAGTTCGATTCTCGGTCGGGCACACAGTTTTACCCTGCCAGGAAGTTTCATATCAGCGCACACTCCGCTGCAGAGTGAAAATCTCATTCTGGAAACATCCCCCAGGCTGTGGCTAAGCCATGTCTCCGCTATATCCTTTCTTTCAGGAGTGCTAGTTCTGCAAGGTTCGCAGGAGAGCTTCTGTAAAGTTTGGAAGGTAGGAGACGAGATACTGACAGAAGTAAAGCTGTGAGTACCGGGCGTGAGTCGTGCTTCGGTAGCTCAGTGGTAGAGCACTTGCCCGCGAAAGGCAAAGGTCCTGAGTTCGAGTCTCGGTCGGGCACACAGTTTTAATCTGCCAGGATCTGTCATCCAAATGTTTTAAAAATGCCCTAATAATAATTTTTTTAAAAGCATTCATTTCAATTTATAGAATTATTCCAATGCATGATCATTCCTTTCACGAATCACAAATGTATAGGCCAGCATTGCACGGAGCTGTGCCGAAAAATTTTAGGTAAGAGCAGATATATTCGCCGTTTTTATTGAGGTAAGAATTTTTTGCTTTTTTGTTCAGAATGATCTTACAGGGCCATGACGCAGCACTGCTGTCGTCCTAAAATTTACCAGGTTACTGAATTAATTTTTTATTTCGGGGTTTAGGAATTTTTCTGTTTCGAGCTTACATTAAATGAGAAAAGAATTTTGTGGGTACATTAAATTTGAATGCATTTGTGCATGGAGATTTTAAATGGGAACCAATTTTGTTCTGAGGTCACACAAAAATTAGATTCGCTATCCATAATAATTATTTAATTTCAATTCATTTTGTGGGGAGATTACACTTGGCGACATCCGGCCAGGATCGGATTTCTTTGTGAATCTCTGAGAAGTAGTCATATATCTGCTCTTATTTACTTAAACGTAGTTTGCATCTGGCGCAACACATTTACTAATTTGTCACTCTTGCTTTCACAGATCATCGGCAATTTATTGCTCTTTGTTGTAATTGTTTGTTCCATTTCGCTTTGTCTTTGTTTCATTTGTGCTTAATTTTGATTTGTGGAAAATGCCGCGAAAAACTGTTAACAGTACATCGCGATGTGCAATGAGTGTGATAGCCAACTCGAATAATTTGACCGATAATACTTGCGACACTCAGGGTAATAATGATACGTAATCCTCCATTTATAGACAATCAGTGCGTACCGATCACTAATATTGATTTTGATCCTAATGATGAGCAAACAAATGCAATTATTTCCAGAGTAAATGTAACAATTGATGACGCGGCGCGTTTCGATACAATGAACGGTGCCCAGTTTGACACACCCGGTTTGCAAAATTTGAATTGTGAACAGACAAATTTTTCTCACGAAGATGAACAATGTAGTCAAAATACGTCAGATTTATTTGATTCCGAGGTAGTGACCCACAGTGCACATCCAACTGGAAAACCTTTTCATGAATTACAGAATGACCAAATGGTTACAGAAAACGTGACAAATGCACATACACCAACACACAGCATAGAAAATAGAGTCGCTAATTTTGGCTTGGATCAAATTATGGCAGTATTGCTACAGTCGAAGAAAGAATAAGACGACAATTTCAAACGACTTAATGAATCGAACAAACAACTTAATGAAAATTTCAAACAGTTGAATGAAAAACACGATCACCTAAATGAACAGAACAAACAACTTAACGAAAATTTCAAACAGTTGAATGTAAAACACGATCACCTAAATGAACAGAACAAACAATTTAGTGAACAGATTGCAGCCGTTGCCGCGCAATGGCATGATACTAAAGAACAATTACGTGATGAAATTAAGGCTTGTGCTAGGAACAATAGTGAAGAAATTAGATCTGTGGCTCAAGAATTAAGTAATACACATGCAGCCACAACTAAAGTACTTAGAGACGAAATTAGTGCAGTCGCTAAACAATGCTCTGAAAACGCAACACAGTTACGCGACGAGTTTAAATTAATGTCAGCAGAACTTTCGCGCACACTGGATGCAAAAGTAGACGCGAAATTTGACCAACAGAACAGCCAAATTGACGAACGCTTTAATAACTACCTACAAAACAGTGAAACGCATTACCGTCAGTTTATACAGGAACAGAATAAAGTAAAGCGACAAGTCATGGAAACAATTGCTGCACAGAGACAGGAAGATAAGCGTAAATTGTTTACGAAAGCAAAAACATATGTAGACAACAATATTGCTACAGAATCAGACGAAATTAATACTATCAAACAGTTGAACACCGAATTGCACGATGAAATCTCCGATCTTAAAGCAAAAACAGACACACACACAGTAGACTTTCAGACAGTGACCGACAGACTTGAACAATTAGAACTAATTCAGGATTCCGATGCCATCAAAGCAGACGCTAAAAAGTTGAACAAAACCACACGTAAAATACAAGAACAAATTAATGCTTGCGAGACTAAAAACGATGATCAGGTAAAACTACTGACTGAAAAATATGATGAATTGGCCAGTCGTATTGATGGTATCGAAAATAATAATGACACCAAATCGGACGATACTTCACCAGTTTCATTTAATCAAACACCCGAATTCCAAAAATTACAGCAGACAATCAGTGAGATAGGTTCGTCCAATAATACATGACGTAAAAAATTGTCAACTTTACAGCAAGAAGTGACAGAGATGAAAAATGTTTCAGCCTTTAACACATCACAGCATACGCCACTTTGCGAACATATGTCAGACTCACACAGCCAGTATAATTTAGGTAATTTACAGAGAGTACATGAGTTAGATTCCGAACAGTCACAGACAAATAGATTCTCATTCAGTCCTGAACCTGTTCACACATTCAGAAACGATAACGTTGATTATAAGCAATTTTTATCCGTAAAAAAATCTAAGGTATTTATAAATGACAGAACACAAATACATCGTTTGGACTGGATACGACAATTTGCTATTGTATTTTCAACAGCATTGCCCGTAATGCAGAAACTAGAACTGGCCTGGATACAACAGTTTACTTTTGAATTTTCACTGGCATTGCCTGTAACGCAGAAGCTAAAATTTATTTGCAGCGCGTAATAGACCTCAGGGTTTTCATTACACTTCAATGAATATGTGCCGTAGCGTGCACAGGGCCCCGAGGCGTAGTAGTGCTATTTCATCTTTATTTTTCTGCACTGCTGCCTTCTCTTCTACTATCCTTTATATCTGTCAAAATAGCTCTTCAACTATCGATCTATCTAGGATTAGAAACGAGTAAAGAAAACCTGATATGACAAATTTTACCGAAAGCGGCAGTTTTCTTTAGACACTCCCGAAATGACAACTACCGGCGTAATTTTAATAACAGACAAAATTGTAATCATCAGTATGTACAACATATTCAGCAATCGTCAAAATTATCAGTAACAGGAACCACGTTTTGGTAACAATACACGCTTTTCACCGCAACAGCATCAAAACCAGCCGGTTAGCATACCTAACCAACAATGTAATGTACAAGGTCAACCAAGCTTTAGTGTTTCGCCGCCTACACATATAGCGTTAGCTCCAACAAACAGTAACGCACAGCAACAAGGAAATCAGTACGTACAGAAAACACACTATTTCAGCTCATATCGCAATGCACCGTATAGAAATGGCTATTATGACAGGCGTAAAAGTAATGAGCACAATTTTCAGCGTACGTATAATAACAGTCGGTCTTACCAGCAGCAAAATCATCCGCAACAACATATTATCATGAATGAACCAGACAGTAGATATCATCCCGAACGTAATACGTCAGGAAGAAATAACAGAACAGTACAAATAGTTGAAATGCCACAGCATCCTTCCGAAAATAATAGCACGTCAGATAGAATTTGACTAGATACAGTACAGGTTGCATCTTCCAGTAACGCAAGCAATGCTTTTGACACGCAGAATCTTGTTCACGAAAATGTTATTAGTTTTGACGACATCCGATACACACTTTTGCATGAAAGACAGAATCACAACATATGTAGACGACACCCTTATTGCAGAAGCTAACTGGTCTGAACACAATCTGATTCTTGAAAACTGTTACAAACTTTTTGTACGCAAGGACTCACAGTTAATCTTAGCAAATCGTACTTCGGCAAAACTTCCATAAAATTTCTTGGACATGTAATTTCAGCAGAAGGCATTGCGCCTGACCCGGTAAAAACTTCAAGCTTTACGTGACATTACTGTTCCTACGACGAAGAAACAACTACGCAGCTTTTTGGGTTTAATTAACTTTTTTCGTAAATTTATTCATTACTCTGCTTTAGACACCCTTAGATTATGTCAATTGACAGGTAAAAACACTATTTGGTCCTGGGATAGGCAAGCACATTCTGAATTTGTGATCCTGAAACAAGCTTTGTTGAATGCACCACTTTTATCACATCCAGATATTACTAGAAATTTTTCCATTGCCACCGATAGTTCTATCACCGCTTTAGGCGTACACATTTTTAAGGAAATTGAAGAAGATGACACTACAGTAATTAAAAACATCGCCTTTGCGAGTCGCATTCTGTCACCTTCTGAACGCAATTATTCTGTTGCAGAACTTGAAACATTATGTGTTGTATGGGCATTTACGAGATATCGGCATTTTCTTTATGGAAGACATACGACCGTTTACACAGATCATAGAGCTATACAATTTTTACTTTCCGCTAAATTTACACACGACAGATTAAGCAGATGGAAACTTTATTTACAGGAATTTAATTTTAGAATTGTTCACATTCCCGGCACACAAAATATTGTAGCAGACGCACTATCCCGTTCTCTCAGCAACAATCAGCAAGACATCGCAACCAACTTCTGCAAAGCAAATTTCAGCGTCATGTACATTCAACAAGTTGCATTTGAAAATTTCATTTCGTCGTCATTACGAGACATAGCGCAAGAGCAGAGTAAAGACAATGTGTGGAAAGAAATTAAACACCTTTGGCAAGATAGGTATAATGTTACCATTAGAAACCATTACACTGTAAGCAATAATATTCTGTTTCGCCGCTCTCACCCTGACAGCAACAATTGGTTATTATGCATTCCTGACGAGCTTGTTAACAAATTAATCTGGTATACTCATTTAAGTTACGCACATTACGGAGCCAGAAAATGTTTTCTTATACTGAGACAGAACTGTTATTTTACCAACATGGAGAAACCTATTCGACGAGTTTTAGCGTCATGTAAAATCTGCCAGAAAGCTTAGTCAGATACGACTTCACATATTCCTCCATTACATTCCATTGTACCTGTTAAATTGAGACATATGGCTGCTGTAGACATTTTTGGTCCGATTCCCAGAACTAATAGAGGTTTTTGCTACATCTTTGTCGCTGTTGAACTCACTTCAAAATTTGTTACCTTCACTCCGTTACGCAAGGCTACTGCTAAAACTGTTTCGAAAGCATTTGTAAAACATTTTTTATTTCATGTGGGGCGTGAATTGAAAGTAATTTCCGACAATGGATCACAGTTTCTATCTGCTATATGGACAGGTATGTTACGAGCTAGAAACATTTCTCCGATCTATATATCCAGGTACCATGCTTCTTCGAACCCTTGTGAACGACTAATGAAAGAAGTTGGTAAACTATGTAGAATATACTGCCATAAAAGACATATTGATTGGGACACGCACATACTCTCATTCCAGGATGTAATTAATTCCATACCAAATGAATCTACTATGCTATCTCCGACTGTTATACTGAAAAGTGTTGAACCACCTAACAAAATTAAAGAATTAGTAACCTTTCCTACATCTCGTCGACTACGACACCATGAAATAATTGACATTGCGCTGAACAACATCAAACGTGCCGCAGAGCGCCGGAGAAGACAACAAAAACAGGTTTGTACACGCCGTGACTTTCACATTGGACAGAATATATTAGTACGTACACACTATTTATCCAACAAAGGAAAGAGTAGATGCAGTAAATTTGAGCTTCTATATGCAGGTCCACATCGGATTCGCAGCATTCCTCACACCAATGTAGTACACGTCGAAACTTTGAGAACCAGAAAAACCAAAGGGAACCACCACTTGTCGAACGTCAAACCTTTTATTGAATGAAAATACTTTATGATTTATCACACTGTAATGCCATTTCCTAATTTTTTATGACCGCTTATGCAATTATATTCACATGAACACCTACAGATGATTATCGTAATTTTTTCTTGGCAAGTGCCCGGCAAGGTAAGGTTAGCAGGTCGCTTTTCTTGTCGTTACACATCAGACCGTGCACATTTTCCATTTTTCATGTATGTATGATTGTTTTCCTGTTTTGTTTGTATGCACTATGAAATGTTTAAGATGTAACAAACACCAGTTGACTTTGACATTTTGCCTTATATCTCAACATCGTGACTATTTTACACTTTTTTTTTTGCTACTACATTATGATATTCTGTGTACATTTTTGGACCTGAACACTGTCTATGTTTTTGACATAATATGTTTCCTGTCATGCTATGCTGTATGCTTAATTATATCACTAGAAACCAGTTTTTATTTAATGCGTATATGATTTAAATGCAAGACATTAATCATTGTTCATCATTTTCAGAAAGCAATAACGTGTAAAAGAAATAAATTAAACAAACCACAGTGGATTACTATGAAATGGGAATTTCACCTTCGGAATGAACGAAAGAAGATGCAATACTTCGTCACGAAGAGTAAATGGATCAGAATTAACAAGCATTAACAAGAATATACTATACACATCGTAAGATAGCAGTCTTAACTAATTATTTTTCTTTCGGAATACGAGGCGATTGATGCAGGCTGTCAGACAGAACTACACATCTTAGTGTTAGTGATGAAATATGCTAGAAATAAGAAACTCTATACTATGAATAGTTGTATGAAGTAAATGGTAATATGAATAATGAATAATGAAGTGTGTTTTTGCAGATGATAATGAATGATGATGAATAGTGATGAAAAATATGGTACTATGAATAATGAAGTTTTTCTTTGCAGGTGATGATAGTGATAAATTTTATATGGCCACTTAACGCACCACTCTTAAGTTTTTCTTTGCAGATGAGAATAATGATGAAGGTTATATATTTACTGTTAGTTAAGAAATGCTATGTAGTTATTTAAGTATTTGTTGCAGTTCGTTTTGACAGTATGTCTTATGTCGCATGGTATAATCATTGAATGTTTTGGAAAGGACAGCTAGAGTACATACATGTTGAGTAGACGTTTCATTACCTGTTAATTCGAAGTTCACTACTTTTCAGCATAATATGTGTTTCTTCTTTCAGCTTAATAATCCATTTTGTATTTTTTCCAGGAGAAGCTATTCATGAAATTAATGTGCTATAAGGGTCATTAAACCTGTTCTAGTACTTGCATTTTGTTTACCCATTTGTGTGTGTCATTCATGAATGTGATCACATATACACTACTTGTTTCGTAACCTTGCTACAGCTGACTCATGACGAATGACGTTACCTATCCTCATTTCCACCAATAAGTCAGAAGCAAATATTGTTATCCCCCAGCAATTAATTGTCGATCACAACGCAATGCATTGCTAGCACAAAAAAAAGTATTACCAGTCCCAAATAATGCTACCAGTTTAAGAGAGTTCTGAGTAATACTGAATGATGTTTTCTAATCACAGATCTTGAGTAATAGTTACAGTGTGTTACATTTTAAAAATGTCATATGTCACTTGAATGATGAGTTCTGAGTAATAATGAATGATATTTTGTAATAATGCATACATGCTATGCCAATAATTTCTGTAAATAATATTTTTGTTATACTCTATAAATGCTATGCTAATAACTAACTCTCACTTTGACTGATGACTTCTGACGGTTTGTCACTGATCAATGAGTGCCACTACTTATTTTGAATATGTCGTATGACACTTGAATGATGAAAAATGTTTTGTAATATTCAATACTTGCTATATGTTTAGTAACTGGCCAATGAATACCATTGTTTCTTATATTTTAAATTTGTATTATGTCAGTTACAGGCTATATATATGAATACCAGTAGCTTGATGCTACACTCATTAGCTCCTGTTTTGAATGATGACTTCTGATGGTTTGTAACTGGTCAATGAGTGCCAATGTTCTATTTAATCAGATGACTTATGAACATTATTCCGTAATACTTCATACATAGTACAGAAATGTTCAGTAACTGGGTGATGAGAGCCACCAATTACTCAAATCAGTTGATAGACTAGTGTAATTCTTAATGATGACTAGCATAAGACTTAATGTCCTTCACCTTCTGACCTAATTACCAGAAATTACTGCAATACAAGTTTGTCCTGTCCATCCTTATGATAATGGAGCACCATACTTGGTTTTTGCACTAATTCTACGTCGGTGTACCTTACAAGGATGTGGTGTTGACACGACATGCTGTCCACCACCTTGAGCGATGGAGATATTATGGTCCCACTGTTTGGTGTACCTAATTTACTACCAACATGATAACATTGAATATTAATACGACATTTCAGTGTCTTGGCTACACTGATAAACACTTCAGGGAAGAGAACTTCAGATTGTCTCACTTGGTATTGTGCTTCTGTAAAAAGATATGGATTTTCAGTGCAGCTACGTGCAACCTACTGTGCTACAACCATGATGCGATCCTTCCCTTTCCTATCCTAGTTCTTGTAAAATGGTAAAAAATATATACAGTGCGTGTGCACTTTATGTCATTTGTTAATATGATTTGTACTCATTGCGTATACTAGTTCTTGTAAAATGGTAAAAATATATACAGTGCGTGTGCACTTTATGTCATTTGTTAATATGATTTGTACTCATTGCGTATACTAGCACTTGTAAAATGGTAAAAATATATACAGTGCGTGTGCAGTTTATGTCATTTGTTAATATGATTTGTACTCATTGCGTATCATTTTGTCATTGCTGGATATGTTCTGTACTCAGTGCATGTGCACAATATTTTATTTCATGTTCTGCACTTATATGTATGTATATATTCTGTGACTGTAAACTTAGTTAAGAAAAATTTGTTGCTCATGGCAAATCCAATTGACTCACCATCGCTACCAAATTTTTGCCCCCCCCCCCCCCCCCCCCCAGTGGAGGGTTATGTAAGAGGTACGCGCTGCCAGCGATATGAGAATCGCTGACCAGAGAGCAGTGTTGACTGCAATACGAACTGTGTAACTGTAGCAGTAAGTTGTTGCTTGTTGCTAGTCGCTAGTCTGCGCTTGTCTGCAGTCTGCTCTGTTCGGGAATCTGGAGGCTGAGTATTATTGTATTAGGTAAAGAAGCAGCCTCGCGCATATCTAGTAATGTATGTGAACTGTCATCCAAATGTTTTAAAAATGCCCTAATAATAATTTTTGTAATATAAAGTAATTCTTTTTTAAAAGCATTCATTTCAGTTTAAGGAATTTATCCAATTCATGATCATTCCTTTCACGAATCACAAATGTATAGGCGAGCATTGCACGGAGCTGTGCCGAAAAAATTTTAGGTAAGAGCAGATATATTCGCCGTTTTTATTGAGGTAAGAATTTTTTTCTTTTTTATTCAGAATGATCTTACAGGGCCATGACGCAGCACTGCTGTCGTCCTAAAATTTACCAGGTTACTGAATTTATTTTTTTATTTCGGGGTTTAGGAATTTTTCTGTTTCGAGCTTACATTAAATGAGAAAAGAATTTTGTGGGTACATTAAATGTGAATGCATTTGTGCATGGAGATTATAAATGGGAAGCAATTTTGTTCTCAGGTCACACAAAAATTAGAATCGCTATCCATAATAATTATTTAATTTCAATTTATTTTGTTGGGAGGTTACAATCGTATTACAAACATGTATATAGAAAAGGAATAGGAATTCAGTTATTGTTAGCTTCTACAAGAACAATATTACTTGAAACAAATAACCGTGTAGATACATAACAGGTGTCCACATGCTGGCTTGCATTGCGACTATCTCACTTCGTTTCCAGTCGCTTGGACATGAATTTCTTCGAACTAAATAGTGCGGCATGGGTAATGATAATATGAAAGACGCAATAACCACAGCGCATGCATAAGACAAAACCAACCAGGAGTTCACGATCAATTTTCCAAGTGATTTGACACCAGGGTAGCCGAGCGGTCTTAGGCGCCTTGTCACGGTCCGCGCGGCTTCCCCCCCCCCCCCCCCCAACCCCCCAACCCCCGTCGGAGTTTCCAATCCTCACTCGGGCATGGGTGTGTGTGTGTGTCGTCCTTCGCGTAAGTTAGTTTAAGTTGGGTTAAGCAGTGTGTAAGCTTAGGGACCGATGACCTCAGCAGTTTGGTCCCATAAGACCTAACCACAAATTTTGAAATTTTAATAGTGTAAAAGTTTAGGACAATAAGCTGTTGCTCCACAACCATAATGAAGCCTTAAGGTGGCACCAATGAACACGCAATAAGAGAATCTTAACCTAATACACATATATCATCGAAAACAAATTTCCGTCAATTGAGGCTAACTTAACAAACGAGTTGCTCAGTATAATTTGCCACAATAGACGCCAGTCAACAAGGTAGCGCAAGTACGCCCCACTGGGACCAACACCTTAAGCAAACACACACAGACACCACTGACAACACACACAATCCACAGTGACACAGTAGTCATACATACATTAATTATCAAGGCACACAGAAAGGCATCTTCAATGATTAAAAGCTTATCACTAAAATACAGTTTCTCTGATTCACAATATTCAGGCCCCGCAGAGCCTCTCCGTATTTCATCAAAATACGGTACACTTATACAACCCACTGCTTCTCAGCCTATAGGCCATACAGTGTCCCAGATGTGTTTCATCAATTCAAAACTTTTGCAATACACGATTCACCACAGACTCAGAGACCAGTGCAATAAAATATCACAGATCACTCTAATAACTACGAGTCACCGGCCCTCAGGTTGCGTATCATCTGGACATACAGAGGCCAACGTAATCTGCTGCTCCAACCAAACGATACCGCACATAAACAGCAGGCGACACCCTGTGTTGATCGTTTGCAGACCCACTGCATTGCTGCCTCCATACCATCCGCTCCCACTCCAGGCGGCGCTATTAAGCCTCCTCCAGGACGTTATGCCAGCACACCCACCGTCGTCGCAACTGCACTGATATCGCTTCGACGTTCGTCCCCTTCGGCAGCGGAGCTGATCTCGTAAGTTTGTGTATATATATTGTCCCGGCTAGTAGAGAACAATTTCCTGCCGAGTGGGTCGGGCATAAACCATCTTTGAATCACGATGTGAATCTAATCGTGTGAACTAGCAGTTGAAAATTGATCTCGTTCTCTATTTGCAGAGATATTTCATACACTTTCAACCACGACGTATCCAAAGACAGTAATTTTATTTATTACTCGGGAATAACATGGTAATCAGGTTACAGTCAATTTTTTCTAATTTTTGTTCCCCAGATAATTTGATTTAGTTACCTTCGTTGTCAATATGCCTTCGTTAAATCCTCTTATCTGTTTGTAACAGGTTGATCAGCTTTTCTCAATAACCCTTGAATGTTCACAGATATAATTGTCTATGTACTAGCTCATTTTTGGGATTTTGAAAACACGGAGATAGTCTCGTATATATTCTGTTTTATTCACACAATTTACTTCTTAAATTAATGAGAGATGGCACTGGGGAATCAATGAAGAAGGATTTGATTCTAGTGTGTATCCTTTTGGTATAATAACAATCAGTCCGTACCACATTCCTTCGCGTTCCTGTCACCAAAGATATGATTTCCCATGAAACTGTCCTTTACCATTAATATCTGATAAATCATAAATACACTCCTGGAAATTGAAATAAGAACACCGTGAATTCATTGTCCCAGGAAGGGGAAACTTTATTGACACATTCCTGGGGTCAGATACATCACATGATCACACCGACAGAACCACAGGCACATAGACACAGGCAACAGAGCATGCACAATGTCGGCACTAGTACAGTGTATATCCACCTTTCGCAGCAATGCAGGCTGCTATTCTCCCATGGAGACGATCGTAGAGATGCTGGATGTAGTCCTGTGGAACGGCTTGCCATGCCATTTCCACCTGGCGCCTCAGTTGGACCAGCGTTCGTGCTGGACGTGCAGACCGCGTGAGACGACGCTTCATCCAGTCCCAAACATGCTCAATGGGGGACAGATCCGGAGATCTTGCTGGCCAGGGTAGTTGACTTACACCTTCTAGAGCACGTTGGGTGGCACGGGATACATGCGGACGTGCATTGTCCTGTTGGAACAGCAAGTTCCCTTGCCGGTCTAGGAATGGTAGAACGATGGGTTCGATGACGGTTTGGATGTACCGTGCACTATTCAGTGTCCCCTCGACGATCACCAGTGGTGTACGGCCAGTGTAGGAGATCGCTCCCTACACCATGATGCCGGGTGTTGGCCCTGTGTGCCTCGGTCGTATGCAGTCCTGATTGTGGCGCTCACCTGCACGGCGCCAAACACGCATACGACCACCATTGGCACCAAGGCAGAAGCGACTCTCATCGCTGAAGACGACACGTCTCCATTCGTCCCTCCATTCACGCCTGTCGCGACACCACTGGAGGCGGGCTGCACCATGTTGGGGCGTGAGCGGAAGACGGCCTAACGGTGTGCGGGACCGTAGCCCAGCTTCATGGAGACGGTTGTGAATGGTCCTCGCCGATACCCCAGGAGCAACAGTGTCCCTAATTTGCTGGGAAGTGGCGGTGCGGTCCCCTACGGCACTGCGTAGGATCCTACGGTCTTGGCGTGCATCCGTGCGTCGCTGCGGTCCGGTCCCAGGTCGACGGGCACGTGCACCTTCCACCGACCACTGGCGACAACATCGATGTACTGTGGAGACCTCACGCCCCATGTGTTGAGCAATTCGGCGGTACGTCCACCCGGCCTCCCGCATGCCCACTATACGCCCTCGCTCAAAGTCCGTCAACTGCACATACGGTTCACGTCCACGCTGTCGCGGCATGCTACCAGTGTTAAAGACTGCGATGGAGCTCCGTATGCCACGGCAAACTGGCTGACACTGACGGCGGCGGTGCACAAATGCTGCGCAGCTAGCGCCATTCGACGGCCAACACCGCGGTTCCTGGTGTGTCCGCTGTGCCGTGCGTGTGATCATTGCTTGTACAGCCCTCTCGCAGTGTCCGGAGCAAGTATGGTGGGTCTGACACACCGGTGTCAATGTGTTCTTTTTTCCATTTCCAGGAGTGTATGTCTCTGGCTTTACAGTGTCTAAGCTTCTTAATTCTCACAAGACGATATTAATTATAAGTTCGAGTTCTTTCAGTGTCTGTTCAGCACAAATTTAGTCTTTTCACGGATACTATATCTCACGTCTCGTTTATTACCAGAACCGCCTTGACAACGATCGGTTGTATGATAAGGTCCAACTATTTTCTGTCCCAATATCTCAAAATAATCTATTATCCACCACTCCAATGTCTAATCCAGTTATCAGAATGACATTTAATTAGGCTTATAATCCCTAACTTCCGACTACCACGGAAGACTGCGAACATGCACCATTGAAAACAAAACTGAAGAGCGCTAACAATGCTGCGCAGTGTTTTATATACTGTATTCAAAACAGAACGCAGCTCTGTTATGTCTTCCATGGATTCCCTTCGTACTACTTTTCGTTACTCTATTTCAAATATCCACTCTATGTAAAATTTGAACTAACTATTACTTCGACATACAACTACCGTTCTTTGGCTCTTGGGTCATTTCGTATTACAGAATTTAATCTAATATTCGTCTCTGAATACCCACTCTCTAACGAGCGGTTACAACGTGTCGACGTTCTCCAGAGGATTCCAGCTTTACCGCTCTAGTGCACCTGCCTCGAGTGATGGCGACAGCGGCCGCACGTCCTCCGACTTAACAGAATCCCGCCCACACCGGTAGCTCCATGGGCCAGCCACACAATGAGGTCGGCTGACGCACCATTCCAGGCGCCGCATGGATCACTTGTCTGCTGCGGGCCACAGCCTCCGAGCGCTGGTTCCCACAAGCTGTTTATGTGGCTGATTCCGTCCCAGTGTTCAGACTGTCCACTGCTGTGACTCACCACCACAGCTAACTTCGTCGTGGTGCTGTGTCCACCAAGCCTATGAGCTTGCCTAGCTTTGGAACGACAGAAGAGTTCACCGGCGCCTGCATCGAGTGGCGAGTGAAAACAACTGTGCTGCAGATCGCAAGTCCGCGGCACGAACGTTGCGACGTTATTAGAGGAAAAGAAGATTTTCCCAAAGAATCAGAATATATTCAAGCAAAAACACTCAAGTGGAACACAGCTTCCTTTTTTCATACACGACGTCTTCAAAACTATATATGTAGGCGAAGACGTAGATTCTTTCTACGTTTTTGAAAGGCTTTAATCACTATCACGTCATCGACAGCTAATCAACATACCATCATACGAGGCACATTCGGAAATGCACTGATGGAAAAAAATTGCAGCACAGAAAAGTATTTAATATACACTACTCGCCATTAAGCCGGCCGGTGTGGTCGTGAGGTTAAAGGTGCTTCAGTCTGGAACCGCGTGACCGCTACGGTCGCAGGTTCGAATCCTGCCTCGGGCATGGGTGTGTGTGACGTCCTTAGGTTAGTTAGGTTTAATTAGTTCTAAGTTCTAGGCGACTGATGACCTCAGAAGTTAAGTCGCATAGTGCTCAGAGCCATTTGAACCATTTGAACTCGCCATTAAAATTGATACACCACGAAGATGACGTGCTACAGACGCGAAATTTAACCGATAGGAAGACGATGCTGTGATATGCAAATGATTAGCTTTTCAGAGCATTCACACAAGGTTGGCGCCGGTGGCGACACCTACAACGTGCTGACATGAGGAAAGTTTCCAAACGATTTCTCATACACAAACAGCAATTGACCGGCGTTTCCTGGTGAAACGCTGTTGTGATGCCTCCTGTAAGGAGGAGAAATGCGTACCGACTTCGATATAGGTCGGGTTTTAGCCTGTCCCATTGCGGTTTATCGTATCGCGGCATTGCTGCTCGCGTTGGTCGAGATCCAATGACTGTTAGCAGAATATGGAATCGGTGGGTTCAGGAGGGTGATACGGAACGCCGTGCTGGATTCCTACGGCCTCGTATCACTAGCAGTCGAGATGACAGGCATCTAATCCGCATGGCTGTAACGGATCGTGCAGCCACGTCTCGATCCCTGAGTCAACAGATGGGGACCTTTGCAAGACAACAAAAATCTGCACGAACAGTTCGACGACGTTTGCAGCAGGATGGACTATCGGCTCGGAGACCACGGCTGCGGCTACCCTTGACGCTGCATCACAGACAGGAGCGCCTGCGATGGTGTACTCAGTGACGAACTTACGTGCACGAATGGCAAAACGTCATTTTTTCGGATGAATAAAGGTTCTGTTTGCAGCATCATGATGGTCGCATCCGTGTTTGGCGACATCGTGGTGAACGCACATTGGAAGCGTGTATTCGTCATCGCTATACTGGCGTATCATCTGGCGTGATGGTATGGGATGCCACTGGTTACACGTCTCGGTCACCTCTTGTTCGCATTGACGGCACTTTGAACAGTGAACGTTACATTTCAGATGTGTTACAACCCGTGGCTCTACCCTTCATTCGATCCCTGCGAAACCCTACATTCAGTAGGATAATGCACGGCCGCATGTTGCAGGTCCTGTACGGGCCATTCTGGATACAGAACATGTTCGTCTGCTGCCCTGGCCAGCACATTCTCCAGATCTCTCAGCAATTTAAAACGTCTGGTCAATGGTGGCCGAGCAACTGGCTCGTCACAAAACGCAGTCACTACTCTTGATGAACTGTGGTATCGTGTTGCAGCCGCATGGGCAGCTGTACTTGTACACGCCATCAAAGATCTGTTTGACTCAATTCCCAGGAGTATCAAGGCCGTTATTACGGCCAGAGTTGGTTGTTCTGGGTACTGATTTGTCAGGATCTATGCACCCAAATTGCGTGAAAATGTAATTACATGTCCTAGTTTAATATACACTCCTGGAAATTGAAATAAGAACACCGTGAATTCATTGTCCCAGGAAGGGGAAACTTTATTGACACATTCCCGGGGTCAGATACATCACATGATCACACTGACAGAACCACAGGCACATAGACACAGGCAACAGAGCATGCACAATGTCGGCACTAGTACAGTGTATATCCAACTTTCGCAGCAATGCAGGCTGCTATTCTCCCATGGAGACGATCGTAGAGATGCTGGATGTAGTCCTGTGGAACGGCTTGCCATGCCATTTCCACCTGGCGCCTCAGTTGGACCAGCGTTCGTGCTGGACGTGCAGACCGCGTGAGACGACGCTTCATCCAGTCCCAAACATGCTCAATGGGGGACAGATCCGGAGATCTTGCTGGCCAGGGTAGTTGACTTACACCTTCTAGAGCACGTTGGGTGGCACGGGATACATGCGGACGTGCATTGTCCTGTTGGAACAGCAAGTTCCCTTGCCGGTCTAGGAATGGTAGAACGATGGGTTCGATGACGGTTTGGATGTACCGTGCACTATTCAGTGTCCCCTCGACGATCACCAGTGGTGTACGGCCAGTGTAAGAGATCGCTCCCCACACCATGATGCCGGGTGTTGGCCCTGTGTGCCTCGGTCGTATGCAGTCCTGATTGTGGCGCTCACCTGCACGGCGCCAAACACGCATACGACCATCATTGGCACCAAGGCAGAAGCGACTCTCATCGCTGAAGACGGCACGTCTCCATTCGTCCCTCCATTCACGCCTGTCGCGACACCACTGGAGGCGGGCTGCACCATGTTGGGGCGTGAGCGGAAGACGGCCTAACGGTGTGCGGGACCGTAGCCCAGCTTCATGGAGACGGTTGTGAATGGTCCTCGCCGATACCCCAGGAGCAACAGTGTCCCTAATTTGCTGGGAAGTGGCGGTGCGGTCCCCTACGGCACTGCGTAGGATCCTACGGTCTTGGCGTGCATCCGTGCGTCGCTGCGGTCCGGTCCCAGGTCGACGGGCACGTGCACCTTCCGCCGACCACTGGCGACAACATCGATGTACTGTGGAGACCTCACGCCCCACGTGTTGAGCAATTCGGCGGTACGTCCACCCGGCCTCCCGCATGCCCACTACACGCCCTCGCTCAAAGTCCGTCAACTGCACATACGGTTCACGTCCACGCTGTCGCGGCATGCTACCAGTGTTAAAGACTGCGACGGAGCTCCGTATGCCACGGCAAACTGGCTGACACTGACGGCGGCGGTGCACAAATGCTGCGCAGCTAGCGCCATTCGACGGCCAACACCGCGGTTCCTGGTGTGTCCGCTGTGCCGTGCGTGTGATCATTGCTTGTACAGCCGTCTCGCAGTGTCCGGAGCAAGTATGGTGGGTCTGACACACCGGTGTCAATGTGTTCTTTTTTCCATTTCCAGGAGTGTATTTGACCAATGAATACCCGTTTATCATCTGCATTTCCTCTTGGTGTAGCAGTTTTAATGGCCAGTAGTGTAATAAAATTTCGGGAATACGTAAGTCTAGGTAACATATTTAATTTTAGTGATTAACACTGCAACTGCACAGGTTCATGTAAGCGTGAGATAAGCCATTGCAAATGTCAATTCCTGGTACATTAATACTCGGTGAATCTGCCAGAATGTTGAATTGAACAATGCAAACATGCATGGATGCGTTGTACAGGTGCCAGATTTCAGTTTTTTGGGCCGAGTTCCGTGCCTATTGCACTTGGTCGCTCAATACAGAGACGGTTAATGCTATTTGTGGATGAGGCATGAGTTGACGTCAAATGATGTCTCATATGTGCTGACTGTAGACAGATCTGATGATCGAGCAGCCCAAGTCAACATGTCGGCACTATGTGGAGGACGTTGGATTACACCACCAGTCTTTGGGGGAGCGTTATCCTGTTGGAAATCACCCCCCAGAATATTGTTCATTAATGGCAGAACAACAGGTCGAATCAGAAGACTGATGTACAATTTTGCAGTCAGGTTGCGTGCGATAATCACGAGAGTGCTGCTGCTGTCATAAGAAATCGCACCACAGGCCATGACTCCAGGTGTAGAACCTTAGTGTGTCTAGGCCCCAGACAGGTTGTGTGCAGGGTCTCAACTGATCTCCTCCTAATTAACACACAGTCATCACCGGCACCGAGGCGAAACCAAGTGTCATCTGCCGGCCGGTGTGGCCGAGAGGTTCTAGGCGCTTCAGTCTGGAACCGCGCGATCGCTGCGGTCGCAGGAACGAATCCTGCCTCGGGCATGGATGTGTGTGATGTCCATAGGTTTTTGGGGACTGTTTGGACTCTGCTACTCACTCCAACTGCCATCTAGTGGCAGCTTCAAACTGGCCAGGTCAGACTGTCCAGTATAGTCTGCTCCCTGTCGGAAGAATTTGCAACCTATGCGCGGAAGTGGACCTCCCAGGTCCTTTGTGCGCCCAGGTAGGATTAGCCATTGTAACGGCCGAGCAGGTAGCTGCGAGACCCCGTAGCGGACAGGCGTGTATGTCTTCCAGCTAAGCCAGGAGCCGCAGTTGGCGCGCTGCCTGTGCAAGTTGTAACGTTTAATGTAATAAACATTTATACCAGACAACTTGTTCCGTCTAGTTACTGTGAGTGGAAACAAGGGGAGGACAGTAAGTCCTCTCGTACTATACATTCACAGTTCAATGTGCCACCACGGGAAGTAGAGCCCGCGCGCACATTTTTTGGTCCTCCGGGCCGGATACAGTGACCACGCGGAATTTACGTTCGCGCGGACTTATTCTCCGGTATTTGTGAACTTCTAAAAAACCACGTGTGAGCTGCGCACGTTATCGGTTTCGTTGTTGACTGCTATCGAGTGTCCCAAGGCCTGTTCGGCACTTCGACAATAACAGCCTCAACAACGGCGATCGGGGACATATTTGTGAACATTTAATGTGTCTCTAATTCAAACGCGGGAGGCACAGAAACGCGTCGGTGCAGCATCGTCGGTGACGTCACCTCCTGCTCCCGCCGAAACTTCGCGCCGTCGGAGACTGCAACGCCTGCCACGCCAGCTGCCTGTGTCCGTGACGCCGCTGCTGTTCCAGTCCGTACTGCCGCTGCAGCCTGGTAGGTGCAACTGTTGGCTTCCTGCTATCATCTTCCTGGTCCTAAAATGGAGCCCTCAGAGAAAACAAAAATAGTCAAGCAGAGAGGTGTAGCAAAGGCCGCTCTCGCGCGCTTGCGAGCATTGTGCAGTCTGCAGACAGTGCCAGCATCGAAATGTTGGAATCAAAATTAAATCGATTGACTCGGATTCGGACTGATTTTGAGTCGTCTCAAACACGGCTGGAAATTGAAGACGAATCAGCAGATCACAGTAAGGACAGGGCAGAATTCGAGGATTCGTGGGACTTTGTTGAATCCACTCTCAAGGGTTCAATGAAGAGGTACACCCAGCTTCCGCAGCCTTTGAGCTCGAATCCATCAGGCATTGTCAGTTCTTTGAAACTACCCGCTATTAACTTGCCAAATTTTGAAGGTGACTACCTTAAGTGGTCATCATACAGGGATACGTTTTTGAGCCTCATTATGAATAACAATTCAATTGATGACATTCAAAAACTTCACTACCTTAATTCGTCTTTGCGAGGTGAAGCTAAAGACCTTTTGAAACATATACCTGTCACAGCAGGAAATCTAGCGATAGCCTGGGGAATTATTACGCAGAGGTATAATAACCCAAAAATAATTGCAGCCAGACATGCTACGGCTTTGTTGGCCTTGCCTACAGTCGGCCACGGCGCAGCGAGCGACTATAGGCAACTAATTAATCACGTATGCAGTCATTTGAAGGCCTTAGAAGCTCTCAAACCTGATGTTCCACTTCATGAAGTTATTCTTTCGGAAGAGATTCTGTCCAGTATGCGACCCACAGATCGTCATGAGTGGGAGGTAAAGATGTCTGGGTCGACATTCACCACATTAAATCAACTAATAGATTTTTTGGAAACAAAATGTCAGGCCCTTGAGTTGATCAGGTTCAGAGATAACACCTCAAGGGATTTGCAAGCAAATGTCAATAATTTAAATCAAACAAGACATGTGAGGAGGGCTCATCTCGCTAATGCTGATGCTGAGGAATCATGTAATTTTTGTAGTGTACCTCATACTATCACTAAATGCAAGGGGTTTCAAGCACTAAATGTCGATGAGTGGTGGGCATATGTGACAAAGAATAAGCTTTGTTTTTTGTGCATCCGCTCTGGTCATTTCTCGACTAAATGCAGGATTTCTCCTTGTAAGACCTGTAAAGGAAGGCACAACATACTGCTCCACAAGCCTGCTGAACCAAGGAATGGGCAGAATAGTGAACCAGGAGGCCATTCCTTGGCCCATCAAGCTACGAGCGGGAAAGCAAACATCCATTGTAATGTTTCGTTAGCAACAGCTGTTGTCAACATTAAAGACAGCATGGGTAGACAGCAGGTTTGCAGAGTTCTGCTAGATAGTGCGAGTCAGCTATCCTTTATATCTAAGGGCATGGCAGAGAAATTAAAACTGAAACGAAGTAAACATTCGTTTCCTGTGAAGGGTATAAACAATGCCTTTGCAGCCTCAGTGTCTTACACTTGTGATGTTGAACTGTCGTCTAGGGTCAACGACTTTCGTGTCAGAACCACTTGTGCTGTCGTAGATCATGTCACCAGCGACCTACCAGCGAGAAAGATAGATACAAGGTCCTGGAGTGTCCCATGTAATCTTCCGCTCGCTGATCCAGAATTCAACAAGCCTGCCACAGTAGATTTAATTCTTGGTGCTGAGGTTCTCTTTGACGTTGTTTGTAAGGAAAGGCTGGTGAAACCAAGTCATCCTTCACTGGTCGAAACAAGATTTGGCTGGATTTTGCCTGCTAGGATGCCTTCAGCTTCATGCAACATGTCTCGTTCTACAGTGACCTCGTGCTTTGTTAGAGGTGAGAATTTAGATGCCAAATTGCAAAGGTTTTGGGAGTTAGAGGAACTGTCTACGAAAACGATGAGTAGGCAGGATAAAATATGTGAGGCTCACTTTCAGCACCACACGGCACCAGATGAAGAAGGGAGATTTGTGGTTCGACTACCAGTGAAACCTGACTGTAAATCATTAGGTGAATCACGACAACAAGCATCTCGGAGATTGGCTCATCTTGAGAGGAGGTTTAAAAGGCAACCGAATCTGCAGAAGGAATACGCTGCATTCATGCATGAATATGGTAATGAGATCGCTTTGCTGATGGCCATTTCCCCTATTCCACATAATAGCAAATTAGGGGATTTGCACCCGTTTGTTGATGCCGAAGGTATTTTACGAGTGGGAGGGAGATTAATGACTGCTAGTGTACCATATGATGAGCGCCATCCTATTATCGTACCGCCTATGCATCATTTGACAAAAACTCTCATAATACGTGAACATGAAAATCTGTTGCATGCTGGGTCACAAATTTTGTTGGCTATGTTGCGTAGGAGGTTTTGGATCCCCAATGGGCGTAACACAGTCAAGGGAGTTATCAGAAAATGTTTAAAATGCTTTAGGCTTAAGTCCAAGACAGCAGTTCAACTCACGGATCAGCTACCTGCAGCTAGAGTAAACCAGTCTCACGCATTCCAGCACTGTGGAGTAGATTATGCAGGCCCTATTGCTGTAAAGCATGGTGGACGACGAAGTAAGGTTACCATCAAGGCTTATATTGCTTTATTCATTTGCATGGCAACCAAGGCCATCCACTTAGAATTAGTTAGTGACTTGGTACCAAGTTCATTTTTGGCCGCCCTCAGGAGATTCATTGCAAGAAGAGGGAAACCTTCTCACATGTACAGTGACAATGGCACCACATTTGCAGGTGCAGACAATGAGCTTAAACGTTTTCTCTCTAATGTTGCTACTGTTGAAGGTGTGGTGAATTTTTCGACCTCAGAGGGAATCAGTTGGAGGTTCACTCCACCTCGTGCCCCTCACTTTGGTGGTCTCTGGGAGGCAGGAATCAAATGCATGAAGTCGTATCTCAAACGCATCGTCGGCAATGCAGTGTTGACATTTGAAGAACTGACTACTGTGTTAATTCAGATAGAAGCATGCTTGAATTCAAGGCCGTTGTGTCTTCTCTCTGATGACCTAGATTCTCCTGCTGCTCTCACTCCTGGTCATTTCCTAATCGGACAGACCCTTTGTGTTCATCCTGAACCCTCTGTCCTTGAGGTTCCCGCCAACAGGTTGCACAGATGGCAACTGGTGCAGCAGTTGCATCAGTCCTTTTGGAAGAGGTGGTCCACAGAATACGTACATGATCTGCAACAATGCAAAAAATGGACATCGGAAGCAGCCTGGCAACCCCAAATCGCTGATCATGTGCTCGTCAAGGAGGTGGTGTGGAGGCTGGGTGTCATTGACCAGCTGTTTTCCGGTCCTGATAAGTGTGTGCGTGTGGTAATGGTAAAAACTGCTAATGGGCATATTAAGAGACCTATAGCAAAACTGTGTCCCCTACCTAAACAGTGAATCAGTTAAGTGTTCCCTCAGATCTGTGTAGTGATATATGATACAGAGCCACTGCCAAATTGTCATTTACTGGAATAACCTCATAATTCATAAAATCATCTTGGGAGGCTGTGGATGTTTCTTGTGAACTAACTGCTGTTAGTACTGATTTCATGTTTTTATGCAGTATAATGTTAATACTTTATTGTTTTGTGTCCTGCATGTTAGTACCCATCGTGTTTCACATGCAGCATGACAGTGGTGTTTGGTGATGTGGGCATCCCAAATGTTAGTATATTCATGTTTTATGTGCATTGATATTGTGTCTAGTTATATTTTTATTATTTACTTGTTTTGGTGTTGTTGATTGTTAAAATTTTGATATTTGTAAAATGAGAAAACTCATTTTAGAGTGGGAGTATGTTTGGACTCTGCTACTCACTCCAACTGCCATCTATGGCAGCTTCAAACTGGCCAGGTCAGACTGTCCAGTATAGTCTGCTCCCCATCGGAAGAATTTGCAACCTATGTGCGGAAGTGGACCGAACAGGTCCTTTGTGCGCACAGGTAGGATTAGCCGTTGTAACGGCCGAGCAGGTAGCTGTGAGACACCGTAGCGAACGGCCGTGTATGTCTTCCAGCTAAGCCAGGAGCCGCAGTTGGCGCGCTGCCTGTGCAAGTTGTAACGTTTAATGTAATAAACAATTATACCAGACAACTTGTTCCGTCTAGTTATTGTGAGTGGAAACAAGGGGAGGACAGTAAGTCCTCTCGTACTATACATTCACACTTCAATGTGCCACCACGGGAAGAAGAGCCCGCGCACACAGGGACTAGTGACCTCACATGTTAAGCCCCATAGTGCTCAGAGCCATTTAAACCATTTGAGCTGTCATCTGAAATCAACACACCTACACCCTGCCCTCCAATGAGCTGTCATTTGACACGGCTGAAGTTGCAAATGGCGGTCGATTCGGGTCAGTCGAACGCACGCTACAGGGTGTCTGGCTGGGAGCTGTCCTCGAGGCAACTAATTTGTAACAGTTCGTTGTGTGTCTCTGGAGACAGCTGCTGCTCAAATTGCTGCTGCAGATGTAGTACGATGCCCCAGACCCTTATGCCAAACACTGCGATCTGCCCTCCCCGTAGTCTCACGTCACCAAACATTCTCGTGACCACAGCTGCCGGCAATCATGTACAGTGGCTTCATTCCTGCCAAGTCTTTCTATGATATCTCAAAAGCAACATACAGTTTATTGTAGCCCTATTACACGACATCGTTCAAACTCAGTGAGGTGTTGACAATGGCATCTTTGTCGCCTTAAAGGCATTTTTGACTAACACCGAATCACCACCTGCAGTCTAAAAGGTAACTAATGCTCACGACCGTTACATCGCATTTTTGTTGTTGTCGTTTTCAGTCCAGAGACTGATTTGATGCAGCTCTCCACGCTACTCTATCCTGTGCAAGCTTCATCTTCCAGCACCTGCTGCAACGTACATCCTTCTGAATCTGTTTAGTGTATTCATCTATTGGTCCTCCTCTACGACTTTTACCCTCCACGCTGCCCTCCAATACTAAACTGGTGATCCCTTGATGCCTCAGAATATGTCCTACCAAGCGATCCCTTCGTCTAGTCAAGTTGTACCACAAATTTCTCCTCTCCCCAATTCTGCTCAATACCTCCTCATTAGTTATGTGATCTACCCATCTAATCTTCAACATTCTTCCGTAGCACCACATCTGGAAAGCTTCTATTCTCTTCTTGTCTAAACTACACTCCTGGAAATGGAAAAAAGAACACATTGACACCGGTGTGTCAGACCCACCATACTTGCTCCGGACACTGCGAGAGGGCTGTACAAGCAATGATCACACGCACGGCACAGCGGACACACCAGGAACCGCGGTGTTGGCCGTCGAATGGCGCTAGCTGCGCAGCATTTGTGCACCGCCGCCGTCAGTGTCAGACAGTTTGCCGTGGCATACGGAGCTCCATCGCAGTCTTTAACACTGGTAGCATGCCGCGACAGCGTGGACGTGAACCATATGTGCAGTTGACGGACTTTGAGCGAGGACGTATAGTGGGCATGCGGGAGGCCGGGTGGACGTACCGCCGAATTGCTCAACACGTGGGGCGTGAGGTCTCCACAGTACATCGATGTTGCCGCCAGTGGTCGGCGGAAGGTGCACGTGCCCGTCGACCTGGGACCGGACCGCAGCGACACACAGATGCACGCCAAGACCGTAGGATCCTACGCAGTGCCGTAGGGGACCGCACCGCCACTTCCCAGCAAATTAGGGACACTGTTGCTCCTGGGGTATCGGCGAGGACCATTCGCAACCGTCTCCATGAAGCTGGGCTACGGTCCCGCACACCGTTAGGCCGTCTTCCGCTCACGCCCCAACATGGTGCAGCCTGCCTCCAGTGGTGTCGCGACAGGCGTGAATGGAGGGACGAATGGAGACGTGTCGTCTTCAGCGATGAGAGTCGCTTCTGCCTTGGTGCCAATGATGGTCGTATGCGTGTTTGGCGCCGTGCAGGTGAGCGCCACAATCAGGACTGCATACGACCGAGGCACACAGGGCCAACACCCGGCATCATGGTGTAGGGAGCGATCTCCTACACTGGCCGTACACCACTGGTGATCGTCGAGGGGACACTGAATAGTGCACGGTACATCCAAACCGTCATCGAACCCATCGTTCTACCATTCCTAGACCGGCAAGGGAACTTGCTGTTCCAACAGGACAATGCACGTCCGCATGTATCCCGTGCCACCCAACGTGCTCTAGAAGGTGTAAGTCAACTACCCTGGCCAGCAAGATCTCCGGATCTGTCCCCCATTGAGCATGTTTGGGACTGGATGAAGCGTCGTCTCACGCGGTCTGCACGTCCAGCACGAACGCTGGTCCAACTGAGGCGCCAGGTGGAAATGGCATGGCAAGCCGTTCCACAGGACTACATCCAGCATCTCTACGATCGTCTCCATGGGAGAATAGCAGCCTGCATTGCTGCGAAAGGTGGATATACACTGTACTAGTGCCGACATTGTGCATGCTCTGTTGCCTGTGTCTATGTGCCTGTGGTTCTGTCAGTGTGATCATGTGATGTATCTGACCCCAGGAATGTGTCAATAAAGTTTCCCCTTCCTGGGACAATGAATTCACGGTGTTCTTATTTCAATTTCCAGGAGTGTATTTATCGACCACGTTTCACTTCCCTACATGACTACACTCCATACAAATACTTTGAGAAACGACTTCCTGATATTTAAATCTATACTCGATGTTAACAAATTTCTCTTCTTCAGAATCGCTTTCCTTGCCATTGCCAGTTTACGTTTTATATCCTCTCTACTTCGACCATCATCAGTTATTTTGCTCCCCAAACAGCAAAACTCATTTACTACTTAAAGCATTTCATTTCCTAATCTAATTCCCTCAGCATCACCCGATTTAAGTCGACTACTTTCCATTATCCTCGTTTTGCCTTTGTTGATGTTCATCTTATATTCTCCTTTCAACATTTTTAAAGCAAATCTCATTTTCATCGTCATAGCGGTGTTATTAGCGCCACTGTTATCCGACTGGCGCGAAACTTGAACAGACATCATTTTTCAGATGTACAAAGATGCATACCAACTTTCGTTTATGTCACACAACTCGTTCTTGGTGTTCCGGTATTTTTTTCTTCACTGTATGTTACTGACTCACGGCATACTTGACTCACTGAATGCAGTACGCTACTCTGGACTGCAACTGATGAACTGAACATGAAGTGTGCCTCAAGGAAGCGTAACGGGACCTCTAACTCTCCAAATATACATCAAAGATGCACCAGATATGATCAGCAACACTGTAATATTGTTCGTTAACGATAATGTCCTATATAAAGAAGCACGATACATACAGAAAAACTTGGACAGAATTTCCAGTTGCTGTAATGAATTACAGTTCTCTTTAACTGCAGGTAGATGAAAAGTTGTGATACAGTGAAGGGAAAGAAACCGATGTTGTCCGGTTACTAGATTAGTGGCGAACACCCTGCAGGAAAGTGTATAAACGCAGCGATATCAAATGTAACGAACTCGAAAAATCAGCATCAGGGAACGCAAATGTAAGACTAAGACATTTTTGGACCTGTTTGTGTGTTCTGGAGAAACGAAAATGTAGATCACTAGCCCGTTGTATTCTTCACTTTTGTTAATTAAATGGAAGAATAGGGAACAAAAGCGTCTGAAAAGTACAGCAAAAATGCATTACTTTCCTTCCAAAGGGTAAAAACATACATTGGACGAGCGATAGCTGTCAATTTAAAGTTTAGAGTGCGTTAGATCAAATTTTGTGTCGGGATTCGAAATAAGCAAGATTCTGTTTCGCATTTAACCAACCCTGTTATCTTTTTTTTATTTTGCTTATCAAAATCACTTCTTGAGAATACTGGGTTGGTTCAGAAAACAGATCACCGCCGCCACCTCCTCTCCTCTCCCCCCTTCCCAAATCTAATTTTTCTCGAATGATAACTTACGTGTATATTTTTTAAGTGGCTTTAGTGGACTGTCATATCATTCTGAGCCACTACGTAGCCAATGTGACCAACCCAGGCTTGAGCTAAAGTCCCTCGACTCGGAGTTACGCCGGTTCTAATCTTGGTGGTGCAAAATTTTCGTTCGCAGTATTTGACCGGCACAGGTAGGAGAGGTGATGGTGTAAAGTTCATAATCACCATTCCTTGCACCAATGTCCTGAATTATACACCAAATCTCTCAACAGCGTCTCATGAAATGAAGGCTGGCGTCACTGTCGATGCTGCTCGCTTGATCGAAAGGCGTTCGACTCGGTTCCGCACTGTCGCTTGCTCCAAAAAGTGCGCGCTTACGGTTTATCCGATGACATATGCGGTTGGATAGAAAGTTTTCTAATCGATAGGGAGCAGTATGTCGTCCTGAACGGGTTGACTTCAACAGAAGCAAGCGTAACTTCAGGTGTGCCCCAGGGCAGCGTAACAGCTCCGTTGCTTTTTACGATTTACATAAACAATCTGGTTGATGGTATTGACAGCGGCATTACACTGTTTGCCGATGATGCTGTAGTCTACAGGAAAGTAGTGTTACACGAAAGTTGTGATCAAATCAATGAGGATTTGCAGAAAATAAATGCGTGGTATAATGACTGGCAGTTATCTCTCAATATTAGTAAGTGTAACCTACTGCGTATAACAGGGTGAAAATCCCCATTAATGTACGAGTACAAAATAAATGCCCAGTCTTTGGAAGCGGTAACATCCGGGTGTGACTATTCGAAATGATCTCAAATGGAATGATCAGATTACACAAGCGAACTCTAGATTGCGGTTTATTGGTAGAATCCTGAAGCTATGCAGTCCTTCAACAAAGGAAATAGCTTACAATACTTAGTCGAGTCTTAGAGTATTGTTCCTCTGTATGGGACTCTTAGCAGTTGGGTCTGATTCAGGACATTGAGAAGGTCAACGAAGATCGCCAATATTCGTGACTGGTACATTTAGCCATCGAGAGAGCGCTACAAATCTGATAGAAAGTTTGAAGTTGGACACACTTGCAGATAGACGGCGCGCTAAACGGAAGAGCTGCTCACTAAATTCCGAAATCCGATCTTCACCGAGGATGCAGAGCATATATTATTACCACCAATTTTCAAATCGCGCAATGATCACCATTCAAAGATAAGGGAAATTAGAGCTCGTACTGAGGCGTTCAGACAGTCGTTTTTCCCTCGCGCGTTCCGCGAGTGGAACAGAGGGGGCAAATATGGCTGGCGCGAATTGTACCCTCCACCACACACCGTTTGGTGGCTAGCGGAGTATATATGTAGATGAAGTTGTAGATCGGATGGGGACATGAAGCTCGATGGCCGCCTTGGTGCTTTCCTAGAGAATTAAACCCTGATCTTCCGATGACCGCCTTGGTGCTTTCCTAGAGAATTAAACCCTGATCTTCCTCCCTTCCTTCGAGAAGATTAGGCCATGTGTCAGGACCGAGTTTCAGTCTCTCCCTCCCCTTTATCTGTAACAACACAAACTCAATACCACACCCTACTAGCACAGTCATCCACAGGACACAGATACACACTTTACACTTCGTAACAGGACGGGGGAAGGCAGTAGCAAAACACCTGCACTAGGACGACGATGCAAGATTCCTGCATCTGCTCCCTTACGCTCATTCGCTGAGTACAGGGCTGAAGTGTGTTTGGGATGGGGGAAGGCAGTAGCAAAACACCTGCACTAGGACGACGATGCAGGATTCCTGCATCTGCTCCCTTACGCTCATTCGCTGAGTACAGGGCTGAAGTGTGTTTGGGACGGGGGAAGGCAGTAGCAAAACACCTGCACTAGGACGACGATGCAGGATTCCTGCATCTGCTCCCTTACGCTCATTCGCTGAGTACAGGGCTGAAGTGTCTTTGGGACGGGGGAAGGCAGTAGCAAAACACCTGCACTAGGACGACGATGCAAGATTCCTGCATCTGCTCCCTTACGCTCATTCGCTGAGTACAGGGCTGAAGTGTCTTTGGGACGGGGGAAGGCAGTAGCAAAACACCTGCACTAGGACGACGATGCAAGATTCCTGCATCTGCTCCCTTACGCTCATTCGCTGAGTACAGGGCTGAAGTGTGTTTGGGACGGGGGAAGGCAGTAGCAAAACACCTGCACTAGGACGACGATGCAAGATTCCTGCATCTGCTCCCTTACGCTCATTCGCTGAGTACAGGGCTGAAGTGTGTTTGGGACGGGGGAAGGCAGTAGCAAAACACCTGCACTAGGACGACGATGCAGGATTCCTGCATCTGCTCCCTTACGCTCATTCGCTGAGTACAGGGCTGAAGTGTGTTTGGGACGGGGGAAGGCAGTAGCAAAACACCTGCACTAGGACGACGATGCAGGATTTCTGCATCTGCTCCATTACGCTCATTCGCTGAGTACAGGGCTGAAGTGTCTTTGATATGCTGGTCACCAGTGTCAGATTTTCCAGAAGTATTTTTATTAGTGGACGAAGATACCGTTGTGCGAACGCTAGAAAGCGGACTGCACCAGTAAGAAAAAATATTTCCAGTCAGATATTCACTAACAAGTCAACAATGCTGTGCAGTCAACAATCACACAAAATATAATAGCTAAAGAGGTAAAGTAGTAGTTTAAGAACGCTAAAATGGGAGCAAAAGGTAGAATTCCAGGATCGATGGGCAAAAAATCGTCAGTATCTTATCTCAAGTATGTTAGAGACCCAAAGAAATTCTACATGCAGATGGTCGTTCAAGGATTTGGACCGCTATCCTTCCGAATGCAAGTCCACTGCGTCGACCACTTTGTCACCTCGCTCCGTCTGTCTCAAATGCAGCGAGCGTTGAAGGTGAATGGTTGGAGGAGGGGGGTGGGGAAGCTAGAGAGGAGAAAGAAGGAGCAGGGGAGAAGGGCATGACGTGTCTCAGCCGTGACCGCTCATTAATTTAACACCGCGAACAATCACTGCTGATTGTCAACACATCTGATAATCATCCATCGATGACAGGAGCGATTTGTCACCACACATTCTTTCCAACTGTCTGCGCATGTTTAGTGGCGTACTTACTCCCACTAAAGCAGCTGCACGTGACCCTCAATATTCACGTAACGGAGGCCTTCGTTAGCAGCTGCATCAAATATTCACAAGTATAAGCTGCGTTACTTCAGATAGCTTCACGCCTGTATGTTGTTGCTCGCACGGAACTCCTTCGCTTGTGTAAATGTCATAGAGTTTTACCGCATGGACTCGATTTAGCAAGCAGTATTATAATTCTTCGGTTGAAAACTGCAGCCATGACGACTTAGACACAAACTGCCACAAGAAGAGGTGAATACGGGTTAGTTTATTAATTTATTCACTTATTTGTAAACCTGTTTTCCATTTCAACACTGTATCTCACAACTAAGCCATCATACTTTCCAAATTAAGACAAAATTAAATACGATAGAAGTTAAAATATTTTTATTTTATTCCTGGATACAATCACAATTATCTTTCCAGATTACCATGCGTTAGTTCTCTTGTGCAGAAAATAAATCTTAAGTCAGCTGTTTGAGACAATCAAACCCATTAATTGTGAAGATAATTACATTGTGTCGGAAAAGAGAAATAAAGAACATACAGTTTAACTATTTTAGTATCCACAACCGTCCCAGAACTATACACAGAGTGCCCCGTTTATATAGTTCAAATGCTTATAAGCGCTATGGGACTTAACATCTCAGGTCATCAGTCCCCTAGACTTAGAACTACTTAAACCTAACTTACCTAAGGACATCACACACATCTATGCCCGAAGCAGGATTCGAACCTTCGGCCGTAGCAGCAGCGCGGTTCCGGACTGAAGCGTCTAGAACTGTTCGGTCAGAGCAGCCGGGATTTAACACTCTAAATAACACTTTTCCCAGAAGCAAAATAACAAGTATTCAGTAAATGTTGTTTAGTTACCAGCGGACATCAACCAGCATGACTGTTTTTCTTGTAGCTTTGTCCGGTACGAAGATGTGAACAACGGTACGTCTTTCTTAAACAGCAATCTATATTATTGTTATTATTTATTCGTTTCGCCCTCTATGGAGCACGTGGAACCATTAATTAGCACTGGTCTTCTTAGCTGTCTTGTTCTTCTTTTCTTCCCAAAACTTCCTCATCCTGTCTTCTTTCTTGTGTCATTGCGTTTTTCAGTTTCAGATTCTTTTCCGTCGGGTTTTTGGTTGTGCACTTATGAGAGTTGATTTTCTGTTTGTACACAGTCAGTGTTGTTTCTAGTGGGTCAATACTGAGTTCCGTGAGGCCATTTTGGGTTTCTGTTATCCAGCGTGCCTTGTTTTGGCGAGTTCCTTTGACGATAAGGAAGATTTTCCTGGTCATGCAACCTATATTTTTAATTGGTAATCTATTTCTCCTCCTCAAGACATGTTCAGAAACTGTCACAGTGTTCCATTCATGTAAACATGACGTTGGTAGCCCTACATTACTAAACCCACGTAAAATATACGGTTGCAGTTGGCACCAATTCGCAATTCCCGCCAATCTGCTATTGTAAGTATAGGGTGTAAAGTAGGATATTTTGAATGTGACATACCACTGGAGACATTACGATTTTAATAAACTAGAGTATAAACAATGAGCTAGTGTATAAACTATAAATTATGACTCTGGTAATCCATCTAGTGAGACTGCAGCCGGACACATAGTACTTGAATAATGATGACAAAACCTTAAGTCGTTTATTGAAAAATCAAAACATGCTACCAGTTTCGATACCACCTTATCTTTCTTTGTCTTGTTTTTGAGTATTAATACGTACTTCTTCTTGGTCTTATGCTGCTGGATTTCCATATGGACGTTTCATAGTTTATGTTCCAGTATGTGTAGTTGCACGTGTGTGGCTATTGGTTTTACTGATTGACTGTTACTAGATTACTCATTATAGCCTGTTGTTACATGTAAATAGTGGATTTGCAGCAGGAGATGTTCCTCAGAAACATTTTGACGAGATGTGTCATGTATGCTACTTTTAACTCTGTGGGTACGTAGTGACAAGCGGCTGTTAGGGACATGATGCTAATTCTGTTTAGTGTGGATAACAATACCATACGTTCATTGCGTAATTTTATGATTTGATGCATCCCTTTTTAGTCATAATCTCTGATTTATGTTGTCTGTGCTCTCATACTCTTCTGTTATGTATGTTTCCACATGCAGGGGCCTGAAGATGACACCATGTGGTGTCAAAGCTGGTAGCATGTTTTAAATGAATAAACGACGATAGATTCAAATACAGCCGCTGGTTTTGTCATAATTATTCAAGTAATAAGTTATGACTTCCTTTGACTAAAATATGTAGTAGTAAAATTTGAGACGGTTTTGTAAGAATGTAACATTCGCCCCCTTTAGTGTTCTGTGGTTCAAAACGCATCACGAACTTGGCTCTTCTGCATTAGTGCACGCTGCAGATAGCTGGATTAACATAACTCGTCCACTTGCTGGATCTGACAATTAGGAAATGAAAACAAGGAAAATGCACTCCAGTCATTCGTTTCAATGTTTGGGTGAATACAGTGTGAGACAACGAAGAGAAGATAGAGGTGCTACTCACATATGGGAGAATGTAAGTGAATATAACAGTAACTGCAATATACTTTCTTATTTACAATACTGGTACATGCAATACAGTATTGTAGTAATTTTAAACGACCATGTTGAGTAAGGCAAATTCAGCGACTTCGTCTGTACGAGTTCCACGATGACTGCATTACATGGGGTTGAATCTTCCCGTTTCCTAAAGCGTTACCGCAACACGAAAATACAAGTTGGTTATAATTAATCTTTCATTACTTAAGAGGGCCATCATGGAAAACGAGTTATCATTGGAAAATGAAACTTTGTGGAAACATTTGTAAGGACATGCGGAAGTGAAATAACGAATAAACCACTGAAAGAAAAACATTTTAATTTCCGCATGAGAGAGTAACATGATGTGTCCATCTATACGTTCCAGGTTACGAACGTAGCACAGTGTGACGATCAACTGCATCCACGGCAGCGAGGAACCGCACTGGAGATTACAGGTCACAACTGTTCGCAGCTCTTTTCGAACGATACGTTTGCAATGTTCAGAGGTCGAGATACAGGTCGTTCACTGCTTGAAGATCGCACATAGCGTCCAGCATTCACAGCCATGGCAACAGTAACTTCAACAATTTGTGACTAGAGATGGGTAATCATAGCGTGTAGTCTTTCACGGCCGGCGTCTTCAGTAATTAAAACTTCCGGGCTAAGAGGCCGTGGTCCAATAGTAGAAATACTTCTCCCTGACGTTTCGTTGCCAGCTGCGGGCAACATCATCTGAGGTGAGTCTACGACTGGCTGCTAGGCCGTGGAGGTCCTGTTTATATAGAGCGCGTAGAGGGCGCCACCACTCGTCACGTGTTGTCAACAGTAAAACTATCTCTGGCTGGCGTCATTACTCTCGATCGAAGGTAATCGATTGTCACATCTTTGGTACAAAGTCGATCGCCATATCTTATCTAACTTCAAGCCTTCTTCTTTCCTGTTAAAATTATTGTGGTGTTTAAAAATCTCTACAGCCTCTCTATACATACGTGCATAATAACGCGATGTCTTAGCTAGCACGCTCGTCTCACTAAATTTTATTTCATGGTCACCCGTTTCAAAAACATGTTAAGCTACAGCCGATTTGTCCGTGTGTCCCAGTCGACAGTTCCTTTTGTGTTCTTTTTGTGGTTCCAATGTAAACCGTCCCACAACTACACGGAATTTTATACACACCAGGAGTAGCTAAAGGGCGTCGTGCATCTTTCGCCGATCTTAAGCATTCACTAATCTTCTTGGTGGGTCTGAAGATTATTTCAACTCTGAACTTGGCCAGCACTTTCCCGAAATTTTGCAATTACTCCACTGAAGATTCCAACGGAGGATATTGTAGCTAATATAGAGGCGGGGATTCGGCTGTTACCATCGCACACTGCTGATGAAGTTAGGATGGAAACAGCCAGGATACTGCGTAAAGCCAAGCCACCTAGCAGTAATCTGTCTCAAGGAGAAAAGAAAGCATTACGGGAGATTAATGCGGACAAGAGTATTATTGTACTTTCTGCGACAAGGGAAATGCTACCGTGGTGATGAAGAGTGAAGACTACCACAAGAAGATCAGTGACCTTTTGGATCTTACCACTTATAAAAAGTTGAAAAAGGATCCTACAACGAAAGTGTTGACAGTTACCAATCAATTAATAAAAAAGTCTTCTAATCCTTCAGGGGATAAAATAGATCTTTGCAAAACGGAAGCTTATCCTCCTAGATTATATAGGCTACCTAAGGTGCATAAACCTAATGTCCCACTGAGACCGATAGTAAGTGCTATAGGATCCCCTACTCAAGAGCAGGCTAGACATCTTGCCACCTTGTTACAACCGTTTATTGGAAAAACTGATCATCATATTAAAAACTCTATGCACTTCATCGAAAAATTGAAGGAGATTACCGTCAGCCCCAGTGATATTCTTGTCAGCTTTGATGTGGTGTCTCTGTTCACCATGGTTCCTGTCAACGAAGCTCTTGCTTGCGTGTCTGACATATTTCCTACTGATATAGTAGCTTTGTTTAGACATTGCCTTTCCACGACTTATTTTCTGTACAATAATGAGTTCTATGAACAAATTAATGGAGTGGCAATGGGTAGCCCTCTAAATCTGCCGTTGCTAATATTTTTATGGAATTTTTTGAACAGCAAGCACTGCAGTCAGCCAGAAAAAGGCCTTTGAAGTGGTATCGGTATGTGGACGACACTTTTGTCATATGGAATCACGGTGAAGAAGAACTGAACCGTTTTTTGAAGCATTTGAATAGCATCAATTCAAAAATACAATTCACTATGGAGATAGAGAGTAAAGGACAGATTAATTTTTTGGACGTCTCAGTAATTAAACGAGCTGATGGGACTCTGGGTCACAAAGTCTACAGTAAAGATACACATACCGATCGCTATCTTCATAAGGATTCGAACCATCATCCCAGGCAGAAGAGAAGTATTATCAAGACATTGGTGGACAGGGCTAATAAAATCTGTGAGCCAGCTTATTGGCAACAGGAACTAAACCACTTGCGAACCGCTTTCCAGAAAAATGGGTACGCTGGCAAGGAGATAGATCGAGCACTCCATCCCAGAAGAAAAATGTCCGAAAACGTGCAACAACAACAACCATCGGTGGGGAAAGTTTTTCTTCCATTCATCCACAATATTACGGACAGTATCGGGAAAGTGCTGGCCAAGTTCAGAGTTGAAACAATCTTCAGACCCACCAAGAAGATTAGTGAATGCTTAAGATCGGCGAAAGATGCACGACACCCTTTAGCTACTCCTGGTGTGTATAAGATTCCGTGTAGTTGTGGGACGCGTCCTCGTTGATTTTAGCCAATATTTGGCTACTAAACTCCATACGTGACGCTGGGTCTCGTTCATGTAAGTGTTACACAATCTGCAACTTATAGGGATGGAAGTCTAATTCGTGCAGTATTCTTTGTAAGCTTCGTCGCTTAATCCCTAGCGAAGATGCATGCTGTCGAACGGAGCGGCGAGGACTTCTCTCGATTGCAGCTCTAGCAGCTGCAATGCTCTCTGGGGTACGTACCGTTGGAATGCCACCTGGAGGTTTCTTTTTCAAGGCAGATCCTGTTTCTTCAAAATTACGCACCCACGTTGTAATCGCATGCGCAGATGGGACACGTCCATGACGTCCAAGCTGGTAATGCTGTCGAAATGTTCTCTGCGCGGCAGTCGCACTATCACCGTTGTTGTAAAACGCTCTCACAACTACTGCACGTTCCGCACCAGTCCAATTCTCCATGATTACTAAATGGCAATGCGTTCACATCAATTGTGCAAAGTTTCGAACATCTCCCGGCGCTACAGTGCTGCCAACTGTAACGTTCAAAATTTTCCGTTCCCCTGCGCCACCTTGTATTATTTCACTGCGATCAGCCACATAGCGCTACAGCTGTCTAAATGAGGTCCTTTCAGAATCACGAAAATTATAAGTGTTTGACAATTCTGTTATGAATAAAAACTCTGTACTTCAGGGGGAAGGCAAGTGCCCCCTCTTTGCGCCTTCCATCTTCTGTCACCTATGCGACTAATTTCCAATTTTTCATAAGAACCATATACCAAGCACAGTGAACGATGAACGACTAAAAATGAACCGTTCCCAAAAAAAGAGCGATCACCAGTGAACTAGTTCCCAAGGATGATCGACTTTGCCCATCTCTATTTGTGACGCAATTGGACGTCGGCCTCTCCCAAATCTCCAACTCAAAAAAATGGCTCTGAGCACTATAGGACTCAACTGCTGAGGTCATTAGTCCCCTAGAACTTAGAACTAGTTAAACCTAACTAACCTAAGGACATCACAAACATCCATGCCCGAGGCAGGATTCGAACCTGCGACCGTAGCGGTCTTGCGGTTCCAGACTGCAGCGCCTTTAACCGCACGGCCACTTCGGCCGGCAAAATCTCCAACTAATTAGAAGTTACGAATCATGTTGTTTAACTCTAGTGCGGCAAGACGACCTCTCCTTATTCCTTTAATGCGTCGAACACTATCGACAGGAAATCAACCTTAAAGTCTTCATGAACAGTGATTCTGAAGGTGACTCTGCATAACCCTCTTGAAACTGTTGCTAGCTGTTTTGTGAAGCTTAACACGTCCCCTGCTAAACTGGTTGGCCAATGAAACAGAGGATGGGCGAGTGTATTTTTAAAGACTACTATTGATGTTGTTTTGAAAAACAGCTTTAAGAGTAAAGCCATGCTCACCTTGTCCAGCCAGACCCATGCTGGCTGTCTGCAGTTGTAATGCAGACTGATGCTTGTGTTCCAAAGGCGGTAGCGGCGCGTAACGGCACGTCGTGTCACTAACACTACGAACAACGAAAATCCTGCAGCGATCAGTCTGGATGTCATTCCTATAAACTTAGGTTGTTGTTGTTGTGGTCTTCAGTCCTGAGAGTGGTTTGATGCAGCTCTCCATGCTACTCTATCCTGTGGAAGCTTCTTCATCTCCCAGTATCTACTCATTAGTTATGTGATCTACCCATCTAATCTTCAGCATTCTTCTGTAGCACCACATTTCGAAATCTTCTATTCTCTTCTTGTTCAAACTATTTATCGTCCACGTTTCACTTCCATACATGGCTACACTCCATACAAATACTTTCAGAAACGACTTCCTGACACGTAAGTCTATACTCGATGTTAACAAATTTCTCTTCTTCAGAAACGCTTTCCTTGCCTTTGCCAGTCTACATTTTATATCTTCTCTACTTCGACCATCATCAGTTATTTTGCTCCCCAAATGGCAAACCTCCTTTACTACTTTAAGTGTGTCATTTCCTAATCTAATTCCCTCAGCATCACCCGATTTCATTTGACTACATTCCATTATCCTCGTTTTGCTTTTGTTGATGTTCATCTTATATCCTCCTTTCAAGACACTGTCCATTCCGTTCAACTGCTCTTCCAAGTCCTTTGCTGTCTCTGACAGAATTACAATGTCATCGGCGAACCTCAAAGTTTTTATTTCTTCTCCATGAATTTTAATACCTACTCCCAATTTTTCTTTTGCTTCCTTTACTGCTTGCTCAATATACAGATTGAATAACATCGGGGAGAGGCTACAACCATGTCTCACTCCTTTCCCAACCACTGCTTCCCTTTCATGTCCCTCGACTCTTATAACTGCCATCTGGTTTCTGTACAAATTGTAAATAGCCTTTCGCTCCCTGTATTTTACCCCTACCACCTTCAGAATTTGAGAGAGAGTATTCCAGTTAACGTTGTCAAAAGCTTTCTCTAAGTCTACAAATGCTAGAAAGGTAGGTTTGCCTTTTCTTAATCTTTCTTCTAAAATAAGTCGTAAGGTTAGTATTGCCTCACGTGTTCCGACATTTCTACGGAAGCCAAACTGATCTTCCCCGAGGTCCGCTTCTACCAGTTTTTCCATTCGTTTGTAAAGAATTCGCGTTAGTATTTTGCAGCTGTGACTTATTAAACTGATAGTTCGGTAATTTTCACATCTGTTAGTTAGGTACACATACGATAAACAGCTTCCCGTCTACAGTGGCTCAAGTAGCGAAAGCTGAAGTACAGCCACCCTGTCATTGATTTTATAGAAATTTACATGGATAGTTTATGGCTGATAAAACTGTCCCCTGATTATTTTTGTTGGTAGACCTTATTAATTTTAAACGGTGTCGTATACCATGGCGGTTTAATGCTGAAACAGATGTCTCGACAGTTCCCTTGGCAGCTGTAGGATTTCGTGTCGGTGACAACAGCTGCTGGCAGTAAGGCACCGGCTGAGTAATTGGGCAGCTCTCCCCCCCCCCCCCTTCCCCCTCTGCCACCGACCCCCAACACATCGCGCTGTTTGATGGCAGGAAAAGAGCCGAGTGAAGGCAGAGGTGCCGGCAGGGCTGTCCCCCTCCTTATAAGGCGGACAGGCCGCAACACGCCGAGCGGCGCTGACGGTAACTGTCTCTTGATGTCTCACTACCGCTAAGGCCTTTTGTGCAACCTGTTAAGTGCCCAGGCCATTACACGTTAGATTAATGAGGAAACCTTCCTCGACTACCGCTGTCCGGTAAGCTCCTTTTTTTAATAAATTGCCCGCAAGACAGCGGCAACCACTGACCCGACTCAAAGTCTCCGAGAACACCATCTCTCAGCGGTTAAGGACCTCAGAAAAGATTGTGAGACGGATTAGTCTGAAGGAAAGCAAAAGAAATCCGACCTGCTGTTTTTATCGTAGACTTAACCTTAGCGTCGCAATAAATTTTCACTTCCTACATGCAGCAGTTACTAATAAAGGTCAAAGCAGGAGTTACAGTTTGGACCGACACGATGTTGGGTGTGCTCTGTGAGACATGCAAGAGAGATAGAGTGTCGTTCAGACTTTTACTAGACCTGTGTAAGGAAATGCTGGTATCTGTCTGCCTCTCAGCTTCGTCTGCACAACAGCTTTAAATGCAATACCTCCCAGATTCCATGTTTTGCAGTTGCTGCTATGTTGTTACTCCGTAATAAACTCAGGTAGCACATTGGTTTCAATTTTCTGTAACTACGGATACAATTAGTTCTAAACTGACAATGAGAGAGGTGACAAAATTGTGGAGACAATGGAATTCTGTTCTGGAACCACTTAAAATTAATACAGGCATGCTTTAGTAATTAGTCACTTCGTCTGCTAGTAAGTGAGCACAGGTATGATTCAATAATTAGTCACCACTGGTAGTATCTGTCTGCCTCATCTTCATCTGCATAACAGCTTTCAATGCAATATCTTACCGATCCTGGATTTTGCAACTGCTGCTATGTTGTTCCTGCACAATTACGCCACTTATCGCATTGGTATGCAACTGGCTCCACACTGCCAACGAGTGAGTAACAATGTTATCAAGATAATGGGTTTCTGTTCACGAACCAGTTAATGTAAATGGAGGTATAGTGTGTACGTACCTCCTCCGACGCATTTATTGACAACTGCGCCGACGAGGGACAGCTTCCTCGTGCCTTACTTTGTTATTTCCGTCTATATTTGCGTCTGCGAGAGTAGCCTTACTTTTGGTTAAGTACTGAAAAGCATGCTTTTAAACAGTACTTTGAGCACGGAGGCGAGCGAACTAATCAGGTTGCTTGATGCCGAGTTTCGAGTTCATTAGGGCAGTGTGGATAGGCAGTCTACTTCTATTCATCTCTGTTTGAAGCTAATTTCTTACTGCCTACTGACGACTTGTAGACACATGAATCCTCTGTATTACTGACAAGGAGAAGGCCTCAGACACGGCCAACCGATTCCGCTCAGATTTGGCAGGTCACTTGTGTACAACCTAAAACGAAGGTCAACACCCCCGCGGTTTTGAGAAAATCACCCGTAAAGGTTATGACGAGCAATCGACTCGAAATTGGTGGGATCGATAGATAATTGTAAATAGAGAATTTTTCATCATCAGATTGGGGTCCGAAAACGAATACTTTTCCAGAAATCGAGGTAAGAAACTTTTACAGCTGCCGCTTCTGTACCTACATGGTAAACATTTCTCTCCCTCTGCACCGATAATGCCGGCACGGCAACTCAGCGTGTTCGGTCAGAGGGTTAGCGGCCCTCCGTAATAAAAAAAAAAAAAAAAAAAACTGAGTTAATGATCAACGACGAACTGAAACGGGTGTCTTGCGACATCCACCCCGAGCAGATACAACGAACGAAAACGAACAAAATGAGATTAAAAAAAAATTGCGCAATGGCAAAGATATCTGGCTGGGAATCGGAGAACCAGTGTTCGAATCTCGAAGAAACCTACCAGATGTTCTTCTCTTCGTTTGTATTTTTCCATATCTCAATTGATACGGATAGGAGGGTTAATAAGGTAAGTAAATCAATGAAGAACGATAATAATAAGGTAGGCAAATAAATTTCTCAATCCTCTTGGGATAGTAAACAACTAAAATGTTACTGCAGGTCACTTTACAATGGCTCTTTCAGTCACTGTTACGTGTCCTCACTTTTCTTCGAACAACTAGATGGATTGTACTTGTCATACAAACATTCGAAAACAATATACTCACGGCACCAAGAACATCTAATGAATGCAATCTTTCGACAGCTACACTATTCCTTCCGAAGAGTTGGCGGAAAACAAACTTGGTTTACATTTAAAAATATGTCTTTTTCGGAAATTAATTTTGATGCGTACCACGCATACGATGTCATTGCCTGAAAAATTGGTGCTGAAAGTTGGTTATGAATTATGCTGTGAGTAGTTATTGCATCCGTGCGGTTGTGCAATTCCCGCTGGGTTTCCAGAAGCACACTGCAATTCTGAAGCCTGAAAATAAAGTTTTTAACCTGGCGATAGAAATAAACATCACACGGCTGGCACACGGGTGTGCAGTTTATCGGTGTGCGTGCCGGCTGACCCTCGCCATCTACAAACATTGTGTCATATACTGTAGTATTAATTTGTCCACTCCAGGAATCCAGTATTGGACAAAACTTGTTATCAGAAACGTATGGTTTTAAAACAGTCTAAAGAAATGTTCTGTAAATTGCATTCGTCAGTTTCCCGGGTTTGGAGTAGGTAACGTAAACAATTTTCAACGAGTCGGTTAAACGACTGACCTCTTCTATAACCAGAGGACCAAATTAGAGATGGGCAAAACTGTTCTTTTCAGAGATTGGATCAGAACTGTTCACTCCCTGAAATGAATTAGCTGTTTTTCATGACTCACCACTCATTTACAAAAGAAAATAAATGAAAGGCACATTGCCCTTTAAACTTGGTTTATTCCAGTACTATACCTGTATTTTGATCTTATTTGATCCTATTTTGAAGTAACATAGATAATGAGTAAGAATTTTGTATTGTTTATTGAAATTGCCACGATATGACAAAGTTTTTGATTATTGATTTATTTTGCACTAGCGTGGTTTTTTGGGTGATCGGAAAATGTTGTAACTTGAGATTTACATTAACAATATATTTGGCTATAATGTATTAAAATTTCATTAACCTCATACAAATACATCGCAAGCCATATATTTTTCCTTTCGAAGACGCGTAAAATCGCAAAATCCGTACCAGAATAAGAAAAAAAAATATAAATTTGACTGTAAAACGAAAGTGCTGCATATAGCCTTACGCAGAATAAAACAAGGAAAATATTGGTGTATCACATTTTGCGATACGTTTATCGGTTCGCTCGTAATTAAAGCGTAAATTCGAGTGTCCATAATAAAAATCCTATAGTAAGAGTAGTCATCAGGAACCTAATCTAATCAGTTTAAACAAATAAAAATAAAATAAAAACAATTGATGTATACATAACATAATAATGTAATATACATAGCGGTATTACTATGAAGAACAATATCCAGTGGGGACAAACTCCGATGCAGAGGCGCTGAGTCGAGCAGGTCGAGCCGCGAGCTGTATTACTGCGTGAGCTGAGACCGCAGAGACCAGAGTGACACCAGAGTCGCTTTGCTCGACGCTCTGGCTAGAGTCGAGACGGTGGGGTGAGCGTTGAGCGGGCGAGTTCCGAGGGTGGGGGGAGCTCACCCGCTCCGAGACAAATCGTCCGCTCCCTTGCGAGCAGGTTTTTGCAAGTAGTTCCTATGTTATCCGCTAGGTGGCTCTCTGTCCTGTTGCTGGCATCAACTGCCCAGAGGGCAGGACGTGCGACAAACGATCGCCGACAGAGTGCAAGGTTGCTGACAGAGTGCGATGCGAAGTTAAGCTGCGCCAGACACTGCACAGTGCACACGGCAGACGACGCACAGAGACGGCCCGGCATATGTGAAACACAAAATCCAATGGGGCACTGCACAATGCAGGCAGCCAAGGTAGAAGCAGGGCAGAGGCCGGCGCTGGCTGTGTTGTGTGGCGTGCACTGTGCTCTGACCAGCAGAGGCGCTGCTGATATGCTCCGTCTCTCTCTCTATCTCTCTCTCTCTCTCTCTCTGCCTGGGAAACGTTTGGAGCTACCGTTCTTTTTTTCTGAATCACTGATTGTTCACTCCTTTGAAAGATTGAACTCTATGAATTAGTTCAAGAGCGGATCCCCCATCTCTAGACCAAATGTAACATTCGTTTCTTGTAAACACAGGAAAACCTTAGGCAACACTTTTCCAGAGGCTGTGATGGCATATTGCGCTGTGTGTGAATGGGTTAGTTTGTTTTTACTACCAACTGCGACAAGTGTTTGTTTTTCTTCCTTATGCGATAACGTGCGTCGAATGTTCACCCGATACTCGCATCCTGTTTGATCGGTGTTGATCACGTAATCACGATTAGAACCGGTCATATGTGACGTCGTTTGCGTCCTGAAAAAAGCCGCCACTTCCTATATATCTTCTATTTTTTGTACCTCCTTATGAAAGACGTATTTAATGACGTGCCGTTGACGAATTTTATACTCAGATTTGAAATTTCTTGTCCAAGATAATGATGCAGCAAAAGTAAAATCGTTGTGGGCCGTATATTGAAGCGCTGCACCTGCAGCCCAATCCTGAAGTATTGTTGTTACATTCTCGTTACGACAACGAGATTCGACAAATCGGTTGTATGTCCACTTATTTATCGCCTGGTATTTGTCTTGTCTTGTCCCTCCTTTAACGATATCACTTTCCCACAATTTCAAGTCCTTCTTCCTTTTCAGGGCTGTTGTTGCTCCCTTCTTTTGCAGTGTTTGTTAAGTTCCAATCTGGATGGTTCCTGACTAGTGCCTTTACGTTTACTTCAAGGGGTATAGCGCCGTAGTTCAATCGTTTAGTAACCCGTGAATATTTCCCAACTGTTATGACCATTTTGCGATTCACTAGTCGGGATATCTTCCACTGAATCACCTTCTGCTTCGTCTTCATGGTATAGTACTTCAGTATCGACAAAAGTCATTTCGTTCGTCAGCTCCAAAAATCACTCGACGATAGTCGCTCCTATCAATCTGGAACGCCGAGAAACAGAACTGCCTGCTTCCGGTCGTGCACTGATTATGCATCTGTCTTGCAACACTTTCACAAACCAAAACACAGCGTCGGTAACTTCCCGCTTGCCATCGTCTGTGACAGGCTCCCAACGATATATTACAGCGCTATAGTTGAATTCTTTTATCTTGGCGGCTCGCGCATGCCCGCCCAGACGCGGGAGATTGCTGCGTTGCCAGTTGCACACGACGCACGCGCCAAGAGAAGCAACGCCATAGTATAGTTACGTTTAGGGGGGAGCGCGCAGTTTATGAAGTAAAGCCACCACGGCCGCATTAACCCTTTCGCTGCTACAGAGACGTGCTCCCCGCATTCCGCGCTGTGCGCGATTTTGTCACTGCACTGCTCGCCTGTGCTGACACATGGTGTTTCCCACTGCTTTGACACACTTATCATTCGATTTCACAAAAACTATTTGGCCCAAAAATTTGATTTTCACACATCTTCTTGACTGATACCTTCCCCCCACTTCCTTTGACTGATTGAAGTGCTTTAAAATAAAGCCAAACGCGCCCGGTGTAAATAAAACTTTTATTACAGTCGCGAAAGACGGAATATTTCTCAATATTACATACGACACCTATGTGGTACTTAAATTAAATGAGATATTGTTATACAGTAAATTTTATATGAAATTTAGGTACCTTGTCCACATTTCATTCTCAACATTGTGGCAACTAAAATCGACCATACGGAAAGTATACGCTATGGACTTTTACCTCTGCAAACTCTTCAAAATTTCGTGCAATGGTTTACTACATTTAACGCTGCACAATAACTGGGTTGAACATCGAAACAAAATTAAGTCATTTATGGAGGGAAGGTATCAGTCAAGAAGATGCGTAAAAATCTAATTTTTGGGCCAAATAGTTTTTGTGAAATCGAATGATAAGTGTGTCAAAGCAGTGGGAACACCATGTGACTGCACAGGCGAGCAGTGCAGTGATGACTTCGATATTGTTTTTAAATAAAGAAAATATTCAGCATTGCACAAGGTTTGAACTCTTGGCCTTTCGCTCCCTAATCCAACGCCTTAACCGTTACACTAGCGCAGCTCGTCCTACAATGTCGCTCCATACGGACTCTAACAGGTGACGCAAAATTCTGACAAACACTGTTGGTATGCCTATGAATTACTCGCACTTCGTCGAAGTACAATAGGAAATAAATAATTACCGCTGTTCTTTATTGCGAAAAAGCGGTTCGTGAAATTGATACAAACACCTTTCCTTGCTATCGCCTGAATTAAGAGTCTTATTGCTTGTTTGGTTTAATTAATTAATAGAAAATGAAGCAATTGGTATCAAGAATGGTTTTTCCAAACTTTCAAAAAACAAAGTCTGCTATCAAGACATTGCTTTTGTTCTATTACTTCATTTATGACTGAACGTTTCTAAAACTGAAGACACTCGTCCGTGCTCTCCTCTGCAGTCGAGATCTGGCAACGTCGTTCTCTGTTCATTGGCTGACTGTATTTTTTGACGTCAGATGCGCAGAACGAACCTAAACTCGGCCGCCAACATAAATGACATGCACTTTAGTCGAAGGGTGTACATCCTCCATTATTCAGATTATGCACCTGAAAGATATGACACAACAAACAATAACTAGTTACTACGGCATGAACAGACGAGCTAATTACTGTAAACTACATAAAGTACTCGTCTTATGTTACTTACAGAAGAACACTGTATTCATTCACAAAACATATTTCAAGCGGCGCATTAACGATGGAAAAATCACTACATGTATCCACGAGGTTCGCGGCAGCCTAATGACGGAAAACAGCTCTTTCCAATTGACTTCTATAGAGCTGGTGCTGGACACCTTTACTATTCCAGGTTCACAACTATGATATGACGAAGAGGCAACCGGGACAACATAACTCTACCCGAGTGCATTCTTTCCCGTGCCTCGCTGTAGAAAGCGTCGCGCGTTTGGCTATCTGTGATTCCTCGTGAGGAATTCGCAGCACTCTTACTCGGAGTTGTTTTCATGTGACAAGACTTAAAAGTATAACGCTATACTAACTCAAGGCGTTTGGGAAATTAGTTTGCCTACCTTATTATTATCATTCCTTATTGATTTAATTACCATATTAACCCTCGTATCCTTATCATTTGAGATATGGAAAAATACAAACGAAAAGAACAACATCCGCTAGGTTTCTTCGAGATTCGAACACGGGTTTTCCGATTCCCAGCCAGTTACCTCGGCCGTTGTGCTATTTTTCTCATTTTGTTCGTTTTCGTTCGTTGCATCTGCTCGGGGCGAGGGTCGTGAGACACCCGTTTAAGTTCGTCGTTGATCGATTAACTCAGTTTTTTATTTTTTTATTTTTTTAATTTTTATTTTTTTTTATTCCAGAGAGCAGCTAACCTTCTGACCGAACACGCAGAGCTAACATGCCGGCGTGAAATGCGTTTACCATGAGGGTACAGAAGCGGCGGTTGTAAAAGTTTCTTTCCTCGATTTCTGGAAAAGTTTGCGTTTGCGGACCCCATAGTTGATGATGAAAAATGCTCTATTTACAATTATCTATCGATCCCTCCAATTTTGAGTCGATTGCTCATCGTAACATTTAGGGGTTATTTTCTCAAAATTGCGGGGTTGTTGACCCAAAATACCTTAGAGCCCTTCGTTTTAGGTTGTACACAAGCGACCTGCCAAATTTGAGCCGAATCGGTTGGCCGTGTCTGAGGCCTTCCCCTTGTGAGACGGGCAATTCGAAGCTACTTCATCGACGATTAGTGGTGAGACCGTTGCTTGCTGGTGCTGTGCCGGCGTAATTCAAAATTACATGTTTTTCAGGTTCATTTCTAAGGCTTGCTTTCCAACTGCGTAGTCATGCAAGCAAGATTAATGATTTACGCAATGTCTATGTTTTCTACAGGATGAGTCACCTAACATTAGCGCTGGATATATTTCGTAAACCACATCAAATACTGACGAATCGATTCCACAGACAGAACGTGAGGAGAGGGGCTAGTGTAACTGGTTAATACAAACCATAAAAAAATGCACGTTTTTTAAATGGAACCCCGTTAGTTTTGTTAGCACATCTGAACATATAAACAAATACGTAATCAGTGCCGTTTGTTGCATTGTAAAATGTTAATTACATCCGGAGATATTGTAACCTAAAGTTGACGCTTGAGTACCACTCCTCCGCTGTTCGATCGTGTGTATCGGAGAGCACCGAATTACGTAGGGATCCAAAGGGAACGGTGATGGACCTTAGGTACAGAACAGACTAGAACAGCACATTACGTCCACATGCTAACACCTTTTTATTGGTCTTTTTCACTGACGCACATGTACTGTACATTACCATGAGGGGTGACGTACACGTACACACGTGGTTTCCGTTTTCAATTACGGAGTGGAATAGAGTGTGTCCCGACATGTCAGGCCAATAGATGTTCAATGTGGTGGCCATCATTTGCTGCACACAATTGCAATCTCTGGCGTAATGAATGTCGTACACGCCGCAGTGAAATGAAATGAAATGAAGTCCCATGCTTCTTTACAGAGCGTAGGGGAACGATGCGGGAGACCCGCACCGCCTTACTGGGCAAGGTCCTAATGGAGGTGGTTTGCCGTTGCCTTCCTCCAACCGTAATGGGGATGAATGATGATGATGAAGACGACACAACAACACCTAGTCATCTCGAGGCAGGAAAAATACCTGACCCGCCGGGAATCGAACCCGGGACCCCGTGCTCGGGAAGCGAGAACGCTACGGCGAGACCACGAGGGACGGACACTCGCCGCAGTACATCTGGTGTAATGTCGCCGCAGGCTGCCACAATACGTAGTTTCATATCCTATGGGGTTGTAGGCACATCACGGTACACATTCTCCTTTTACGCACCCCACAGAAAGAAGTCCAGAGGTGTAAGATCAGGAGAACGGGCTGGCCAATTTATGCGTCCTCCACGTCCTATGAAACGCCTGTCGAACATCCTGTCAAGGGTCAGCCTAGTGTTAATTGCGGAATGTGCAGGTGCACCATCATGCTGATACCACATACGTCGACGCGTTTCCAGTGGGACATTTTCGAGCAACGTTGGCAGATCATTCTGTAGAAACGCGATGTATGTTGCAGCTATTTGGGCCCCTGCAATGAAGTGAGGACCAATGAGGTGGTCGCCAATGATTCCGCACCATACATTTACAGTCCACGGTCGCTGTCGCTCTACCTGTCTGAGACAGCCAGGATTGTCCACGGACCAGTAATGCGTTCCGTAGATTCACTGGCCCGTGGTTTGTGAAACCCGCTTCATCGGTAAACAGATAGAACTGCAATGCATTCTGTGTTAATGCCCATTGACAGAATTGCACTCGATGATTAAAGTCATCACCATGTAATTGCTGATGTAGCGACACATGAAACAGGTGAAAGCGGTGACGATGCAGTATGCGCATGACACTATTTTGACTCAGTCCACCGGCTCTCGCAATGTCCCGTGTACTCATGTGTGGTTTCATGGCAACAGCAGCTAACACACCAACTGCACCCGCTTCTCCTGTGACGGGCCTGTTACGGACCCGTTTGCATGCCACGACCATACCTGTTGCATACAGTTGGCGGTAGATGTTTTGCAATGTGCGGCACGTTGGATGCTCTCTGTCCGGGTACCGTTCTTCATACACCCTGCAGGCTTCAGCTGCATTTCGTCGACACTCGCCATAGATGAGTATCATCTCCGCCTTTTCAGAGTTCGAATACACCATGGTCATAGTTCCTACAACACTACACTATCACAGACATCTGGTAACACGGTGTACTACAGTTGGTCTGCGTGCGGAGACGAATGCAGAATAACAATAGCAGCAAGCGCTACATGCGGACACTGCGACAGCTAGACCAAACCACAACAGTGCACTATAGCCACACTCGTAAACACGGTCGTCATCGTAAACATGTCCCTGCAGATGCTGCTCGCCGACCGTGGCCCGTGTTTGTTACAACACGCAACTGAACGTCGGAGGTTTCAAGCGTCAACTTTAGGTTACAATATCTCCGGATGTAATTAAGATTTTACAATGCAACAAACGTCACTGATCACGTATTTGTTTATATGTTCAGATGTGCTAACAAAACTAACGTGGTTCCATTTAAAAAAAACGTAGGTTTGTGTTAAAAAACATACTTCCGTGCATTTTTGTATGGTTTGTATTAAACAATTCACGTTCGGTCTGTGGAATCGGTTCGTCAGTATTTGATGTGGTTTACCAAATATATCCAGTGGTAACGTTAGGTGACTCACCCTGTATAGTGTCAGTATATGACATTACAATATCCTTCAGATAAGCAAGATCAGTACATTGTTCATTTCGCGTCTTGAAAATGCGAGGATCAATATCTACTTTTCATTGAGACATCCAAGCATATCGTTCGTTTTTCACATTGCTTTCCCACTCTCTAAACAGTATTTTGGCGTTTGGAAAGCATGTGGGACTACTTTTCTGTCTGTGTAAATGTGTGGTACTGTACAACCTCGTGGTACGTTAAAGGACATATGTATGTATTATTCATGAGAATTCGTGATCATGTTTTGAATAGTACCTGAGTATAGAACATGCCATTTAGCATGTAAGATTCAGTCTTAAATCTTACCTGCTAGTCTGCATATTCTTCACGATAAATACCTCTGTTTGGAGTTATATTTTGTGAATGATTATGTGAGTCTTCCACTGAAGATTATCACTCTGTGTCTGATATCGACGTGCAATAATAATAAAAATCAATCAGTTTCAAATTTATACGATAAATGCTGGAGTTTCCCTTTTTTTGAAATGAAATTTATCCCATATCACGTACTTGACTGTGACTCAGAGGAGATAGACGAATGTGTACGTCGTGTAATCTACTCTGAAACTTGCAGAGCAAGCGAATTCACAAGACGAGGAAAGTGTATTAGCTTTAGTAGAAATATCACTCGTAAAGCGCTTTAGTACATGCCGAGCATTTTGAACAAAGTGAAAGACTGGCCAACTTTTCATTATAAAATTAATTCTTTCGATGTTTGCTTTTTTTTTACCATAAGATAAATTAACGTCTGTTTATTAATGTAAGGAAAACTATTCTTAAGGATGCTTCTAGTTAATGAAAATGTTTTGGAACAGCAAAAACGTTTACTGAACTAGTTAAAGTTTATTTTATGTTCAGTTGACGTCTTAGTTCATCAAAAGCGGTCAGCCAGAATGAAGCTTACACTGTTGTTTGAGACACTACACATAGGTTACTGAGAAGCGAACACTACAGCATTCGAGAAGTATAGTTAACAAATTTGCGAATATGGGGTGTATCTAAGCAACACAAAATTTCCGATACTCCACTATGTAGCCTGCATTATAACGTTGATGACAACTGACAGTGCACTTAATCTTCAAGGATTTAACTAACCTTGTTCTATGGAAATCTCAAGCAATAAAAGACCCATCTGTATAAGGAATTGATGGAATATTTTTTGTGACTACTTCAGAATGTGATAACATTCTTTCAGTCTACTGTTGACATAATTGGAAGTTCATCTGAGAAAAAAGAAACAAATTGGAAATTAGGTATCACACCAAGAGAATAGCTCGCTGTTTGTCTGAGGTAAATATATAATCACATTTTTTGTGTTAATGCTAACGAAAAAGAGTTTTCATCACTTAATTATTGCTTAATTTTATCACATAGTACGATGAAAATACAGGATGATTGAAACAGAAAGAACAGATCTCATTTGTAAGACAAACTATGAAATATAGAAACACATTGCGCTCCTCACTGGATAGAGAAAGGTTGAAAGTTTTATGTTAGCACAGACACTATACCATACACTCAACATGCGTTGCTCGAGAAACATCGAAACGGTGGTCCATTTCACTCCATACATTAATCAACAGGTCCCTGTTTATGGAATCGACAGCGTCAACAGTTCGATTTCTTAGCTCTTGAAGAGTAACTGCCATAGGTGGGACAGAGGCTGTGTGTTTTATGTACCCCCAATGAAAACAAAATCGCAATATGTGAGGACGATGACCTAGGAGGCCGAAAGTAATGAGCAAGAGCTTGTTGTCCACCTCTTCCAGTGCAGCGTTGTGTGATGGCGTTGTTAAGGTAATGCCTCGCCTCATGTATCTGCATTTCAACATGGGTTGGCGTTCCTGTCGCTTCGACTTCCACTCAAGAGGGCGATGTTGTGGGCGTTGCGGGTGTGTTTTCTTTCAGGTTTCAGCGCCATCGGTGACACCACGTTTAGATGCCGAAGCGATTGCTACTTCGTTAGTACACGCGACCGCCTTCTGTAGAATAGGCTTCAGTTATTCACTCTTCTTCTGCGCCCCAGAATGCGCGACGCGAATTTTCATCTTATCGGATGCCAGATGTAGGGTGTCTCCCTTCAGTTTGCTCTTCCCGTTCTTGTTACGTCCCTATTTAAGCTGTGTTTCGTCGTCGGAACGCTGAATGGAAACTCCATCAGTAAACACGGCACTTCAGTAGTTATAAAGGGAGTTACGCTGCCTGTTTCACCGGGAAAATCGAGGCTGCCTTCTGGAGGGCATCGGGCCTCAACCATACCTTCCAACAGCACTCCCCATCGCACCCACCCTCAGATTTAGTGGTAACGCATTCTTATCACATGACTCATATTCTATAACCAATGTATAGTATGACTGCCACGACTACAGAAAGAGAACAAACATTTCAATAACCGGACAGACAGTTAATAATGTGAAAAAAATAAATAAAAATTAATGGCACGAGAGTTTTGAAACCAGCTTGTCCGCTTCGCAGTTCAAAATCATGATCACTTAACCACGATCGGCAGTGGTGGCAGAGCGGTTCTAGGCGCTCCAGTCCGGAACCACGCGACTGCTAGGGCCCAGGTTCGAATCCTGCCTCGGGCATGGACTCGTGTGATGTCCTTAGGTTAGTTAGGTTTAAGTAGTTTTAAGTTCTAGGGACTGATGACATCAGACGTTAAGTCTGATAGTGCTCACAAGGGAACCTCCCCATCGCACCCCCCTCAGCTTTAGTTAAAGTTGGCACAGTGGATAGGCCTTGAAAAACTGAACACAGATCAATCGAGATAACAAGAAAAAAGCAAAATATACAAACTGAGTAGTCCATGCTCAAGATAAGCAACATCAAGGATAGTGTTAGCTCAGAAGAGGTCCTTAATTCAAGTTTTCCCTCGAGTGAAAAGTTAAATGTTTTATTTTCAGACAATTATTATCTGTCCGTCTGTCCGTCCGATGCGAGGTAACTGCGCCGTAGTATGGGGACGCTACACCTGAACAAACATCGAAACACAGGACGTGTGTTCCTGTGGAGGAATCGGCTGACCTATGACCTTGCGATCAAATGTTTTCGGTTCCCAATGGAGAGGCACGTCCTTTCGTCTACTAATCGCACGGTTTTGCGGTGCGGTGACAAAACACAGACACTAAACTCACTACAGTGAACAGAGACGTCAATGAACGAACGGACAGATCACAACTTTGCGAAAATAAAGAAAGTAAACTTTTCACTCGAGAGAAGACTTGAACCAAGGTCTTCTCGTTTCTTAGCTCCTCACGCTAACCACGGGACCACGGCGCTCCTGAGCCTATCTTGGGCATGGATTACTCAGTTTGTGTATTTTGCTTATTTTTTTCATAGTTCCATACAACTTCTTCCTGTTTTCTCGATTGATCTGTGTTCAGTTTTTCAAGGTCTATTCACTGTGCCAACTTATAACTAAATCTGAGAGGGGTGCGATGGGGAGGTTCCCCTATCAGAGCCATTAGAACCATTTTACTATTTCATGCTGCTCTATAATGCAATTCCTGTCCTTGGACCGTTCACTGTTTCTATTTTGCTAGTTTTTCATTGTTCAGTAGACCTTCTTCCTGTTTTCATGCTTGATTTGTGTTCCGGTTCTGACAACTATATGTGAGAGCGCGTGTGGTGGGGAGTTCCCTTGTCAGTAAGGGAAAATGCGGCTGCCCCGGCTGGGGCTGCTGAAAGACAGCAGTGCGGTTCGCGTCAGAGGGCGCGCCAGCCGTGTCAACACCAACACTGTGCCAGAGAGCCACCGCGCAGCAGGTTGCCTACTGGGGCAGCGGCTGGCTCGCTTCGTAGACAAGTTGCGCCGGCCTGCGCTTACAGGTTGCCCGTTAACGCTCGGTCGATCGACACGCAAAAAGAGCTTGTGTGGGGAGGGGGGAGGGTGAGTGGGGCTGCCCACCGTATTATATGAATATGTCGTATACCACCAACGGACGATACGAAAGTACGAGTGTGATCCAAATGAAAACCTTAAAAATGCTATAATATTTTAAATTGTAACAGCATCGTGGTCTAGGGCGCTGTGCCACGGTTCGCGCGGCTCCCTCTGTCGCAGGTTCGAGTTGTTTGTGTTGTCAGTATCGTAAGTTACTCTGTAGATTAAGTAGTGTGTAAGCCTAGGGACCGGTGATCTCAGCAGTTTGGTCCCATAGGAACTTACCACAAATTTTCAAAAAATTGTAACAGTGAACTACAAGCTTCTATGTCATTTTTCGACGTAGTCTCTCTGGCGTTGAATGCACGCATTCCACCGTTTCGGAAGTCCATAGATACCACGATGAAGGAGTTCTCTTGGTCGTGTGTGTAGCCAGTCGTCAACTGCAGTTTTCACCTGATCGTCATTTATGAAATGCCTGCTTCCCATTGCCTGTTTGAGTGCACCGAACAGACAGAACTTGTGGTGTCACCGCCAGACACCACACTTGCTAGGTGGTAGCCTTTAAATCGGCCGCGGTCCGTTAGTATACGTCGGACCCGCGTGTCGCCACTGTCAGTGATTGCAGACCGAGCGCCACCACACGGCAGGTCTAGAGAGACGTCCTAGCACTCGCCCCAGTTGTACAGCCGACGTTCATAGCAGTGGTTCACTGACAAATTACGCTCTCATTTGCCGAGACGATAGTTAGCATAGCCTTCAGCTACGTCATTTGCTACGACCTAGCAAGGCGCCGTATTCAATTGATATTTATCTTGTGAAGCATTTATAGTCAAGAGAGATGTTCACCAATTGTGGATTAAAGTTAAGTATTCTACCAGTTACCTCCTGTTTTGCTAGTCTTATTTTTCTGACCTGTTCCAGACCTCACGCCAGCCTGCGTGAGTTTGAACGCGTGCCTTTCGGCTTCCTCCAAACCCCGTGAATTGGCTCCTGCCAATTCACAACAGAAGTTACTAGAAGTGAGGTCTGGTAAATAAGGAGGATGTACCAGGCATCCAATTTCCTTAAGGAAAGGCTCCTTAAGGCTCAACTGTCTTACGGGCTGCATGCGGTCGGGCGTTGCCATGCCGTAGCGTACTCGTGAAGTCAGCAGACCTCGTCCCAGTCACTCCATTCGTCTCCCGGAAGGGAACGAACGTGAATTTTCCAGCAGACGTTTGAGTTCGGAAATTTTTTTGGTTTCGGCGATGAGCTGTGGCGCCATTTCTTGCATGACCTTTGCGTTCCTGCTTGGTGATAGTGGATCCAGTCTCATCGCCCGCAACAATTTTCCCTTCGGCGTGGAAATGACGCAAAAGTTCTTCACAGGCATGAACGCAACAGTCTTTGAATTCAGCAATCAGCCTCACACGGAACCCATCTTGCGAGCACTGTACTGAACTGCAGTACATTGTGAACACTATTGTGCGGTGAACCACTACTAGCCTTGAAACTTGTGGCTATTCTGTTCCATTTACAAGCTGCTCCAGTAACGCAATGTTCTCGTACGTCACTACGCGGTCAGCCTGCCCCCTCCTACACCACTCGTAGACTTGCTCCAACCACAAACACGAACCACCGAACTGCGCTATCATTCTGCTATCAACTGCGATTTGTTTGATACCTTCACTACCCAAAAAGGCATCGAAGATCTCTCCTTAATCGCGGTGCTTGTTGACAGTGGGACAGCCGTTTTGTTGACATTGCTGCCTTCTCCTGCGCTGTAGTATCACTCTGCCACCTGTCGGTCACTTTCTGAACCTCAAGGAACACTACTGCCACCTACCAACTCCATCACACAACTATCCGAAATTTTATGGTGCTTTCGAGGTTTTCATTTGAATCGCCCTTGTATATGCTTCTTCAAGGCAATACGGACATTCCGAACACCGCTGTCAACTTGGCAAATGTAAGTAGACGGCCGCTTTTCATTAGTGACGCTAAGTACGGTTCCATAGCGACGTTGCCATAGTGTGATATCATCACTCGGAAATTCGAACGTCAAAATGAATACGGATCTCACAGCCCGCCAGCGAGTAGCATTTCAACGACGCTAACTGAGCCAACAAAAGGCTTAAATTTTCGATTGCCACCAGCGTGAGTTACAATATTTTCACATAATTCGGAAGATTCGAATCTCATAAAAAGAAAGTTCAAAAGAAAATCCAGTTGAAAACTGATACTGTTTTCACGAGCGATCTTAACTTCGTCAGGTACCCATTTGTGAATACCTATAGCATTAGGATGTGGAGAGTTTCGATCGAAGATGCGCTGGATACAATCTGTTGTATTTAGGTTGCACACGTTACCACAGAACGTTGTGATGGTACACACGAAATCACAAACCTTACGCGAGACGCCAGTCCTTATGGCCGAGCTGTTCTAGGCGCTTCAGTCTGAAACCGGGTGACCGCTACGGTCGCAGGTTCGAATCCTGCCTCGGGCATGTATGTGTGTGATGTCCTTCGGCTTATGTAGTTCTAAGTCTAGGGGACTGATGACTTCAAATGTTAAGTCCCATAGTGCTCAGAGCCATTTCAACTTACGAGAGACGTAAGCACACGGCGGCCGAGGCGGTGGACGGGTGATCACTGCCGCACGTCCACTACCTGTCACAACTGCCACTCGACTGATCAACGGCCTGACATGAATATAGACATTTCATCTGCAGGTTTTGATGACTGAGTTTGCGAATATCAAAATATGTTACATATGCAACTGTATCTTGTTACTGCATTGGCTTAGAAGCTAAAAACTTTTACATTGCCAAGGGGTCATAGAGCTTAATATGTGAAATACGTTTCAACCTCCTACCTCTACACATACCAAAGAAAAGGGGGTCTTAACAGACAGACGGATAATAAATAAAAAAAATATTGTTCATGGGACTTAATTACAAATTAACGTATTTCGGAGTTTTTCCTTTCCTTGCTTCTCGCCAAATTTCATTATCATAGGTCAATGTGAAGTACCCTATAGGTTCAGGTAAAGTGAGTTTGCGAGTATCAAAATATGGCCATATATTTTGATTGCGTTTACTGAGGAGCTAAAAATTTTTACACCGCCAAGGGACCGTAGACCTAATATATGACGTACATTTCAGCTTGATAGCTTTACCCGTCCTTGGGAAAAAGGGGCCTTAACGGACAGGTAGACAGACAGATGGACAACAAATGGGGATAATTTTATGGCGATTTTTTCCTTTGCTTATAGCTACTGTAAAACCTTGCTTCTTGTCAAATTACATGATTATAGGTCAACAGGAAGTACCCTATAGGTTTTGGAAGAGTGAGTTTGCGAGTATCAAAATATGTGACATATGAGGGGCTGAGAGTATAAGCTCTACAAGTGCTTCCTGAATCAGAGCAAAGGACCGCTAGAGTTAAAAGGCTACTTATAAATTATGTGAGCTACTATCGAAACGTCAGATATTTCTTCCTAACTGTCAGTTAGACTTGTATAGTTGTAGGTATAGTCAGAGGTTGTACTAGCCCTGCATTATTTTTTATAATTACTAAAAATACTTACACCCCTTGCATTTAAAACTTTTTAATGTAAAACAGGTACAAAAATGTTTTGTTTGCTGTTCTATATTTTGAAGAGTTTTTGGTACAACACACATGGTGTACTTAGTACAGTTCAAATGGCTCTGAGCACTATGGGACTTAACTGCTGAGGTCATCAGTCCCCTAGAACTTAGAACTACTTAAACCTAACTAACCTAAGGACATCACGCACATCCATGCCCGAGGCAGGATTCGAACCTGCGACCGTAGCGGTCGCGCGGTTCCAGACTGTAGCGCCTAGAACCGCTCGGCCACTCCGGCCGGCACTTAGTACAGTACATTGTCATTATAGAATAAGGATAAGTGAATAATTAAAGGAAATCAATACAACAAGCTGAAAAACAATATCTAAATAGAAAATAAAATTAAAATGTCAAAACTAAAATACGTTTTGCGTGGTTTCCACATATACAGTCACTTATATATAGTCCGCTTTCTGTAATCCCCTCACAGTCAGTGCCTAGATAATCATAATCATTTCATTCTGTGACATCTCTTGAAGAATGTCCTTCCTATGGCAACACTGGTTATGGTTTACCATTGTATTCTCCATTTTTCACTCTTCCTTGTCACTTTCTTTGACCACATCCTCTTCTTTCTACGCTATCTCTTCATACACCCATGCTAACTGCTGCCTGCGAACAGGATATATTGTTTTAGAATTCACGATAAAAATGTCTCCTGAAGATATTTCCATTGCTCAAATTTTATTTCAATCTCATTTTGATGCAAACGACGCAGAAGAGGTGGTGACAGGGAACCAATATTGACCTCCTAAAATCCGCTTTTACAAAAACAAAAGCTCAGTATTATTAGAGGATTTTCTTTCCTGATGTAGATCCATCTAGTGTTTCTTCTGTGTCTTCAGCAACTTTATCCTTTACTACAGCTTCCGCAGCTTTAACTGAAATGAAGTTTTGTGTTTTCATTTCCGCTACAGAGAACTTACAGCTGAACTGATTCATTGCTTTAGTCCTGTCGTTGGGAACAAACACGTATGTGACGTGTTCCTTTGCCTTTTGAGAGAGACCAAAATCTTTGTCACATTTCATGCATATATGGCCTGGTCCAAGGACCTTGTGATCTATTGTGTCAGAACGCTGATTTTACATAGAGATATACGAGGGTTGGAACTTTAATAGGAGCAACTATTTATTTACAGCTCGTACAAAATAGATACGCGTCCCAAAGTTTTACTGGCCTTCAAAGTAGTCACAAGCATTGTGTATAACCCGTTGCCAGCGATGTGAAAGTCGTAGGATACTCTTAGCAGTGCCAGTTGTGTTGACAGTTCGAGCGGCGCGGTCTATTGCCGGACGAATTTGTAGCAGTTCCGAAGCAAATGCCGTGAAATTTTTCCTTCAGTTTAGAAATCGAGTTGAACTTACGAGGGCTTAAGTCAGGGGAGTACAGTAAGTGGTATAGCACTTAGCAGTCCCACCAGTCAAACAGATCAGTAACAGCATGCACTGTTCGGCTTCAGCATTGTCCTGCAAAATGATGGTCAGGTCCTGCAGAAAGTGTCATCACTTCTGTCTCTAAACTGGTCGCAGATTTTGTTCCAAAAATGAACAGCAGAGAGACAGAAGTGATGACACTTTCTGCAGGACCTGACCACCATTTTGCAGGACAATGCTGAAGCCGAACAGTGCAAGCTGTTACTGATTTGTTTGACTGATGGGGCTGCTAAGTGCTGTACCACCTACTGCACTCCCCTGACTGAAGCCCTCATGAGTTAAACTCGATTTCTAAACTGAAGGAAACACTTGATGGCATTCGATTCAGAATTGCTACAAATTCGTCGGGTAATAGACCGCGCTGCTCGAACTGTTAACACAACTGACACTGCTAAGAGTATCCTACGACTTCCACATCGCTGGTAACGGGTTATGCACAATTCTGGTGACTACTTCGAAGGACAGTAAAACTTTGAAACACGTATCTATTTTGTACGAGTTGTAAATAAATAGTTGCCACTATTGAAGTTCCAATCCTCGTACAAGCAGTATTTCGAAATATGGCATCTTTAAACATGCATTAAATATTGCTATAAATACTCTGACTTCCATACAGATTAGGCTATTGTTGTACTTTCGAAAAAATATAAAGGGATGATCAAAAAATTTCCCTTTGGAGGCATTGCTGCATCGTATATGCAACATAGCGCGAATCCGAAGCAGGTATATAAGCACCGACGTGTAGGCAAGGGATTAATGTGACATTCGAACCTTTCCAACGTAAGGGCGCTAAATGCCGAAAGGTGAACTATGGCGACTATATTACGAAATGAGTCCAAAAAGGACAAACGTACTGTTATTCCTTTCTGGGTCTCCGGAAGACGAGCACAGGTAGACATCCATCGGAGGATAAAGCATCTGTATGGAGTACCTTGTCTGTCGAAAAACACCGTTACGGAATGGTAGGGGTGCTGCTGTTTCATAAGGCATGTTCCCATACTGCAAATGACGTAACGCGGAAGTTATGCCAACTCATGTGGGTGACACTCGAGCAGCCGCCCTGCATTCCTGGTCTCTCCCCAAGCGATTATCATGCCTTCGGTCTCTAAAAAAAAGACTTGAAGGATCGACATCTCCTATCGGACGAGAATATGCAGCAGGCAGTTGCAGACGTCTTCAGACAGCAAGACACAGGGTTTCAGCAAATGGTGTCTTCAACGTGGGATGATTGCCTCAGTGCCCACAGGAGTCCGATTGGCATACCGGTTCTGGACTGTAGGGCCTTCGAATGGAACGTTTTGATAGTCCTTTATGCATAACTGAACCTTCATTTAAGAAGGCAGCAATCCTTTCGCCTGCACTTTTGCTTACACCAGTTGCATTCTAAATGCAGTCTAGGTATTGGGCTAGAGGTTATACTTTATCATCACAGAGTGCATCGCTATGAAGGAAGTCGCTTGTAGTTCTTTCACTCACAAGGGAACCTCCCCATCGCACCCCCCCTCAGATTCAGTCATAAATTGACGTAGTGGATAGGCCTTGAAAAACTGAACACAGATCAATCGAGAAAACAGGAAGAAGTTGTGTGGAACTATGAAAAAATGAACAAAATATACAAGCTGAGTAGTCCATGTGCAACATATGCAACATCAAGGACAATGTGACTTGAGGAGCGCCGTGGTCCCGTGGTTAGAGTGAGCAACTGCGGAGCCAGAGGTCTTTGGTTCGAGTCCCCCCTCGAGGCGAAAATTTTACTTTCTTTATTTTCGCAAAGTTACGATCTGTCCGTTCATTCATTGACGTCTCTGTTCACGGTAATAAGTTTAGTGTCTGTGTTTTGCGACCGCACCGCAAAACCGTGCGATTAGTAGACGAAAGGACGTGCCTCTCCAATGGGAACCGAAAACATTTGATCGCAAGGTCATAGGTCAACCGATTTCTCCACAGGAAAACACGTCTGATATATTCTATACGACACTGGTGACGACATGTGCGCCACATGACGGGAATATGGTGTCGACCCACCTAACTTGCACACTTGACGAATGGGTAAAAAGATTCTTCTACGTTGCCCGATTTAGGTTTTCTTGTGTATGTCATAATCACTCCCAAAAAAGTGATGAAAACATAAGAGTTTGTCACATAAACTGCAACAAATGAATGCAACTGTTTCACTGTCGCACAGTTTTCCCTGTGCTCTGTCAAAACAAATATTATTTACGTTTTCAAATGTTTCCGTGTGTAGACCGCCAAATCCTGCATATGTCCAAGCAAATCTAAACATGTCCTGGAATTTTGGAGAGCGAAGTTGATTATGTGTGAGTGCCTGAACTTTAATAATTGTCTGAAAATAAAGAATTAAACTTTTCACTCGACAGAAGATTTGAACCAAAGACTTCTCATTCCGCAGCTGTTCACGCTAACCACGGGACCACGGCGCTCGTAAGCTGACCCTCTCCTACATGTTGCCTACCTTGCACATGGACTACTTAGTTTGTATATTTTGCTTATTTTTTTCATAGTTCCACACAAATTCTTCCTGTTTTCTCGATTGATCTGTGTTCAGTTTTTCAAGGCCTATCCCTGTGCCAACTTATAACTAAATCTGAGGGGGGTGCGATGGGGAGGTTCCCTTGTGAGAAGAGATCCACACTGCATCTTTCCAAAGGTGCATTTAGATAATTTTCTTGTGACATGTCACTTGTACAGTACGTATTATCAGCCCCTGATATAACGGCTGAATCTTTTGATTCCACTGACTTAGAAGCTAAATTTTTCACACCGCTAACGAACTAATCGCAGAATGTGACATAAATTTCATCTTGGTACCTCTATCTGTTCCTGAGAAAACGGAGTCTTAACAATCCGACAAATCGACACAGACAGACAGACTGGCGGGCAACAGTGTTATACTCTAAGGCTTCCGTTTTCACAGCTGCAGGTATGGAACCCTGAAAACACGAATTGTATACCGTTAGTATAAATTTCCATTTGATATTTCCTCAAGATAGTCTGTGTCACTATATTTTGAATAGATCACATCATATAACATCGGATAATTATGCAGTGACTAAGTAAGCTTTTCGTCATTCAATTGTCTGGTGATTAATGAAACAAGAACCTAAAAAATGATAAATCAGAAAGTCAAACACAACCATGAAGGAAAAAATCTTCCGCGAGATATCCGACAACAATGCAACGGTGACAACTGTTGACAATGGCACGGTCTCGCGCCGTGTTAAGTGTGAATAGACCAAGGCAAGTTCTAAGGAGCGTGTTTTCAACTTCGCCGGGAGAATTAACGGTCCCGTCATGCTTGTGCCACGTCTCCTGTGTCTTTGAATCGACAGTTTGTGTTTCTGTAGCTTGTATATGGAAATGTGTTTCCATTGTGAGGTCAGACCGTTATTCAGTCCTTCTGGGCAGCTACACCGAACAACTGTGGGAGTGTGAGCTAAACGGATGTGTTTCATGACGATATTGGCTACGATCAGTGAATCAGAATCTACACTGTCTGAGATGAAACACTGCGTATTTTTGGCAACAATAAAGAGAATTTGATTGCTGAAATGGGTATTAAAATGCCAACTTAGGTTTGCCCTATAATTTATATCCTCTATCTAAAGTACACTGCTGGCCACCGTAAATGTAACACCAAGAACGACAAGAGGTAGCACAACAAAATTTATTTTGTAGATAACATGTTGACCAAGTAGCAAATGATTACGTTTACAGACGTCTGTGACATGTGGTTCCTGCCAGAATCAGTAGCCAGAGTAGCCGCCATTGTTGGAGATCACCGCTGCCACACGTCTCGGCATTGAGTCAAAGAGACGTTGGATGTGTTCCTGGGGTACAGCAGCCCAAGCAGCTTCCACACGTTGCCAAAGATCATCTGGTGTGGCACCTGGGGATGTAATCTGGGTCACTCGTTGAGCAACCATGGACCACATGTTTTCTATCGGCGAAAGATCCGGAGAGCGAGCCGGCCAGGGAAGCACTTCAATCTGGTTATTGACGAAGAACCTTTGGACAATGCGTGCCACGTGTGGTCGCGCATTATCCTGTTGAAATATGGCTGTGGCCGAGCCCTGAAGGTAAGGAAGGACAACTGGCTCCAGCACCTCGGATATGTAGCGCCGGCTATTTAAAGTACCGGCAATGCGTACTAGAGGCGTGCGAGAGTAATATCCAATACCGCCCCATACCATAATACCCGGTGCAAGACCAGTGTGGCGGTGCATAATGCAGCTGTCCAGCATCCTCTCTCCACGGTGTCTCCACACTCGAATCCGACCATCGTGGTGCTGTAGACAGAAGCGTGCCTCGTCAGTAAAGACAACGTCATTCCATTCTGCCGTCCACATCCGTCTGTCATCACACCATTGTCGACGGAGACGTCTGTGGTTCTGCGTCAATGGTAGACGAAGCAATGGACGTCTTGCGGACAGACCACTCTGCTGTAAACGGCGTCGAATGGTACGCGCAGACACTGGACGATGCGTTACAGACGCAATGTGCTGTGCTATGGTTCGGGATGTCACTGAGCGATCCGTCACTGCCATGTGCACAATTTGCCTATCAGCACGTGAAGTCGTGCACCGAGGTGAATGCGATCGACCACGTCGGTCCGTCGTACCCTCCTGCATCCAACGGTCACATATCCGCATTACAGTTGTTTGGTTTCGTCCAACACGACTAGCGATTTCTCTGTATGATAATCCACAATCTCGGTAAGCCACTATCCTTCCTCTGTCGAACTCGGATACTTGATCAAACGATGTTCGCTGTTGTCTACGAGGCATAACTGATCGTCTTGTGAAAGAACCACAAGGTAAACACACGTGCCGAACGTACACTCGTCGAAATCGCCAAGCTTTAAATGGCGCTATGAGGTGGCGCCACAGGCGCGCGTGATGTGCGTCTGCGCTGAAATTCTAATCAGTTGCATATCTCATCGCTGCAAACCCATGGTGTAAATTTCACTTGATTCGGATGCTTCCTTCAGGGTGTTGCATTTACGGTGGCCAGCAGTGTAATAAACTCAGACTTTAAGGGGCGCAGATAAACGTCCATTTCACGTCTCCTATAACAGCTTTTTGTATGCTTGTGTTTTTTGGTACAGGAGAACTACACGTGCCTACAACGCTCTCTGGAAGACGAAGCAGTGAATTGTGCCTGTTATGCGATGGGAGACCTGCCTAGTCGCCGTGAAGTCTCGAGGTATCATCTTACTGCGGACCACTACAGTTTCAGTTTCCACTCAGGCTTCAAATAGTAATTTTCAGGTGAGGTTTTTTTCTTGATTACTGTGAAACCTAAAAGCGTCCACCAGGCAGACGCACCTACACACCACAAGGAACCCGTCGTCCTGGGTATGGCTGCTTCAAACCCTGGGTATAATTCGTAATTTGTAACTCATTTATCATCTAAACAGTCCGTTCCTATGCAACGGTTTTGAATACAGCACCAAATTTCAACCAATAATCTCGACAAGGTAGACCTATTAGATTAAGGTTTGACAGTTTGGGACGCCTATTATGCAGATTTCGTTGTATTGTAGATCCGCTTTTCTTTCATTTAACCACGCGATAGTCACAGGTTTCTCTTGCAAATGCGCTGTTTGATGTCTGGTTATATAAAAAAAAGAATTGTTATTGTTGTATCAGCTACTGTGGGAGTCAGTAAAGACACAATGAAAGAGAGAAGTTGCGATGGCCGGCGGTAGGAATCCAAAATTATCTGTACATAACACTTTAAGATTAATTGATCACTTTATTTCTAAAAAGAAGACAAACATAACTTAACATGTTTCCTGTGACTACTACATGGCAGCACTTTTCACTATTACTACTATCGGCTTCGTATTACTCAAAAGGAAACCTCCACATCGCACCCCCCTCAGATTTAGTTATAAGTTGGCACAGTGGTTAGGCCTTGAAAAACTGAACACAGATCAATCGAGAAAACAGGAAGAAGTTGTATGGAACTATGAAAAAATAAGCAAAATATACAAATTAAGTAGTCCATGCGTAAGATAGGCAACATTAAGGATATGTGAGTTCAGGAGCGCCGTGGTCCCGTGGTTAGCACGAGCAGCTGCGGAACGAGAGGTCTTTGGTTGAAGTCTTCCCTCGAGTGGAAAGTCTACTTACTTTATTTTCGCAAAGTTGTGATCTGTCTGTTCGTTCACTGACGTCTCTGTTCACTGTAATAAGTTTAGTGTCTGTGATTCTATGATTTTGCGAAGCTGCACAGGTACACAGAGCAGTATTGTTTACGTGATCGTGCGTCAATTATCAAAGTTCAGGCACTCACACACAATCAACTTCGCTCTCCAAAATTCCAGGACATGTTCAGATTTGCTTGGACATATGCAGGATTTGACGGTCTACACACGGAAACATTTGAAAACGTTAAAAACATATGTTTTGACAGAGCACAGGGAAAACTGTGCGACTGTGAAACTGTTGCATTCATTTGTTGCAGTTTATGTGACAAACTCATGTTTTCATCACTTTTTTTGGGAGTGATTATCACATCCACAAGAAAACCTAAATCGGGCAAGGTAGAAGAATCTTTTTACCCATTCGCAAAGTGTACAAGTTAGGTGGGTCGACATATTCCTGTCACGTGACGCACATGCCGTTACCAGTGTCGTATAGAATATATCAGACGTGTTTTCCCATTTGAGAGGCACGTCCTTTCGTCTACTAATCGCATGGCTTTGAGGTGATGTCGCAAAACACAGACACTAAACTTATTACAGTGAACAGAGACGTCAATGAAGGACCGGAGAGATCATAACTTTGCGAAAATAAAGAAAGTAAAATTTTCACTCGAAGGAAGACTTGAACCAAGGACCTCTCGTTCCGCTGCTGCTCACGCTAACCACGGGACGACGGCGCTCCTGAGCTCCGGATATCCTTAAGGGGCTCCGGAAAGGCTCAAAATCATGAAAAGTTCAATTTTTACTTTTTTTGCGTTTTCTGAATCTGCAGACTATTACCTTTTAATAGATATATAATTTATTCAATTCCGAAGACTACAACTATTTTTAAATTTTTTTTGAAATGTGTTCTACATGGGCGTGACCCACTGTGGCGTTGTTAAACTGCTGTCAAATGGTGTTATTATTAACGTCCGTGTTCATCAGGTACATTTTAGTGATGTGAGATAAAGTATGCGTTGTGGCTAACCTGTGATGGTTCAATATATATCGCTGGTGTGATTGTCGATTGTTTCATGTTTATTTACTCTGTCGTTATCTCGAAAATATTCGTAATTAATTCTGTATCTTGAGTCCCTGTTTTGTTGAAGTATAATAATGAGTAAAAGTAAAGTTATTAGAAATCCTCTGAAGGCTTTTAAGAAAAGGAGAAATGTTGGAAAGCCAAAGGTATGTGTTATTACTGTAAACAATAAAGACGATGAAAATCCCCAACATAGCTTGTGTCCCAAAGAAGAAGACAGTTGGTGTAAATGGCTCTGAGCACTATGGGACTCAACTGCTGAGGTCATTAGTCAGTTGGTGTAAATATAACAAAGGAGTGCTAACTGGTGAAGTGTACACTCATAAGCATAGTCTGCCTCATGCAATAATGGAGGTGATAAAACCTATTTTCAGAGACTTAGCAGCACCTGAACTGTTGGAAAAGTGTATTCACGGAAAAAACTCAAAACCCCAATGAAAGTGTAAATAGTGTTATATGGTCGAGAATCCCCAAGACTGTATTTGTTGGAATAGAAACACTTCACTTTGGTGTGTATGATGCTGTTGCGACTTTCAATGATGGCAACATTGTAAGGTGCAAGGTATTTAGAAATATGGGAATGAAGATAGGTTCTAACATGGTACGAGCGATGCTTGCATTAGACAAGGAACGCCTTCGGGCTGCAGACAGGGCTGTAAAGAGTCTAGAAATACAAGCAAGAGTAAACAGGAGGAGGAACAAGAGGAAGCTGGAGAAGGAGTTTGCAGAGGATGAAGATAATCCATCCTATGGACCTGGAATGCACTAAAAAGTTAATCCAATCTTTGTCGCTCGATTCCCAAAACTTTTATTTTCTCATACTAATTACATGTTTTCTAAGGATCTTCCAAACATATTTGTTTCAAACTTTCAGTAAATGTTACACAGTACCTTCTGCATAATTTAACACAGCCTTTTTCCAAAAAACTGTATATTTTTGAATATATAAATAAAAAATTGCAAAAAAATGTTGTGAATTTTCATTACAATTGAAAAAAATCATCTTTAATAACTGAACTAAAATTTTGTAAAATCCCTGTGTTAAGTTGTAGCCCATATTCCAATAAATAATCTGTAAAAAGTTCAACTTCCTACCTCAAATACTTTGTGAGGAAAGATGTAATTTATAAGCGTTATTTTAACATTGCAAGTATAGGGCGTTCCGGAGCCCCTTAATGTTGCTTATCTTGCGCATGGACTACTCAGTTTGTATATTTTGCTTATTTTTTCATAGTTTCATACAACTTTTTCCTGTTTTCTCGATTGATCTGTGTTCAGTTTTTCAGGGCCTATCCACTGTGCCAGCTTACAACTAAATCTGAGGGGGGTGCGATGGGGAGGTTCCCTTGTCAGTACTGATGCTCTCGAAGTCTGCGGCCGAACGGGATCGACCAGCGATTGGCGGGTGGTTAACTCTTTGAGGGGCAGTGGCTATTACCAGGCATTATCTCTTTCAAGGGCGGTGGTGACCGAATGGGGCAGCAGTTGTCACTGCGGGCCACACACTTGGTTGAGGGAGTTCTCCCTAGATGGCATGGCATTGGATATCACGCATTTTGCTTCCCTATTGTTGTTACAGCACAATTCGTTTGTTGCCTTGCAGCAGTTTTGTGCCGTTTAGTTGGTGTACGTTTTGAAGAACAAATTTGGCCCATATATACTACTTTCATTTCCACGTATGTATTTTCGTATGTAAATTTAGTTCATGCTAATGACCTCCAGTGCAATAGTTACGTGAAACAAGTTTACTTATTTCATATTTTTGTTACTTTAATCTAGGTTAGTGCTGCTAACCACCGCGCAACTGGGATACAGCTTTCATTCAGTATGGCTAGGAGGTGTCTTAGTGATGATGAAATACGAAAACTGCTTTTCGAGGACCTTCCATCAGACTCAGATAGTGAAATAAGTTTGTTAGAAGACTCCGACATTGATCCTACATATGAACCTGACTGTGATAATATTGTGTTATCACGATCTGAAGGGAGTAGCAATGAAGCAGATGATAATTTACCAGAAAGTAATCATCACGTGTGCGATAATAAACAACCTTGCATGGCTACAATTCAATCAAATGATGATTCGTCTGCCTCTGAATCAGTTTCTCTGTCCATGCCTAGACGTTCGAGATCACCACTGGCTAAAGCAACGACATCTGTGACAGTTAATTCTTCACATATAGAGCCAAACATCCCAAAACATTCTGGTACCTCTGGTGGATCTGGAAGTGTGCCCATTTTTCTGGATGATCCTTCACAATGGAGCCAAAATTTCAGTGTTGAAGCACTGCCTAATTTGGTGGAAAAAATTGGCCCTACAGCTGTTTTTACAAAGATGTCAAATCCATCGCCACATAAAATATTTTGTGAATTTTTTACTGATGAAATGGTAAAACATATTACATTTCACACCAATTTGTACGCCACAGAAAAAGGAAAGCCTTTCATTCCAACTACTGAAGATGAGATAAGGGTTTTCTTAGGCATCAATTTGTTTATTAGAGTCAAAAAATTACCAAGTTATCGAGATTACTGGTCTTCATCTCCGGATTTAAATGAGTCATATATATGTGACTTGATGACTGTAAAATGTTTCAGTTTCCTCCTCAGTCATATCCATTCGAATGACAACTCGATGATGCCTAAAAGGGGACAGGCCAATTTTGACAATCTTTTTAAAATAATGCCTCTTGTTGAAATGTTGAACAAAAGGTTTGCACAATGCTATCAGCCTCATCAAAAAGTAGCAACTGATGAGTCAATGGTGAAATTTAAAGGTAAAAGCTCAATGAAGCAATACATTAGGGACAAGCCTGTGAAAAGAGGCTACAAATTAGGGATGCTGCGTGATGAATATGCATATAATTTGAAGTTCCAAATTTATACTGCGCGATTAGCTGCGGAGAAGTCTGAACTGAGATTGGGTGCACAGGTAGTAACAGATTTGTGTGAAGAACTTTATGGCAAAAATGATATTGTTTTCATGGATAATTTCTTCACATCTTATAATCTTTTTGTCCTACTGAAAGCCCAGAAAACATTTGCAGCTGAAACTGTGAACCCTACACGTAAATTCCTCCCAAAACTGAAGGAAGATAAAAAGATGAAACGAGGGGACTTTGACAGCAAAGTCAGCAATCATGGTGTAGCATTTTACAAGTGGATGTACAAACGAGCTGTGAATTTGATCTGTACTATGCATGATCCTAGTGACACCACAAGTGTAAATAGTAAGGAAAAAGATGGATCAATTACTGTAGTGGCATGTCCCCGTGTATTGAGTGACTATAACAGGAGCATGAATTTTGTTGACAATTTTGATCGTCTAAAAGGAGATTATGGTTGTGATCGCAAAAGTAAAAAATGGTGGCATAGGCTTTTTTTCCACTTTATTGATATGTGTGTAGTGAATGCGTTTATCATACTTTAAAAAAATGGGAATGTAACAATTCACGAATAAAAACTTCCGAAGGAAAGTGTACGAAACACTCCTTGCCAAGGCAATTGTCCATTGCAGTGGCCTAAGTCAAAAAGGGAAGAGCGTAACTCTCAGTAAACATAAACCACACATGGTCAAACAAATCAGATTGGAAGGTAGTGCACGTCAGCCAAAACAGGTCACATCAAGAAGATGTGCAGTATGCAGCACACGTGCTGTTCCTGTTAGAACAGTGTGGATGTATTCTTCATGTAATGCACCTCTTTGTCTACGAAAAGGCAAAACTTGCTTTCAAACATTTCATTCTCAATAATGATGTACTTTTGAGTAGTTTGCGTAAATAATTTCCTAAGAAAACTATTCAAAATTTTACCTCTCAAAATTTCTCAACAAATAAGTAACTAATGAATATTATGGGCGGTGGTTAACAGAGGTAACCACAATTTGATTGCCTGTAATTAGGAAAGTAAGCAAAATATTTCAAAATTGTATTAAAATAAATTGTTTTGTTTGGTAAGAAGTTTTATAATTTTGACAAATCACGTATTTCCATTTTTAAAAAAATTCCTGCCCCTCAAAGAATCAAAAAATATGTGGTTAACTCTGATAACCACTGTCCCTGAAAGAGTTAAGTCAGCGTTGATAGGCGGCGCTGAACAGTATCTTTCTGGAGGTGTGGCGCTGCCCTCTTTTTCCATTGACGTGCGGCTCAGCGCCTTTTTGATGCCGTTTCGGGCCCCGCGCTGGTCGGTATGCAGTCGATGATTTAGGACTGTACAGTTATGACTATTGACTACCACGACTGTCTGCGAAACGTCAGTTACAGTGTATTCCACTCCTTCAGTTTATTGCTGCGCGAGGCGGTGCGGTTCTAAGGCGATCAACTCACATTCAGCATGGCAACAGTTCACAAATCGACTGGCCATTTACGTTAAGGTTTCCCATCGGTTCCCTATTTTTGTTAAGGCAAATGCGTCTCCATGGATGTGGCGGATTTATTTCCCCAATACGTGATTATGATCCATTATGTCGTTGACGGGACGTTAAATCTTAGTGCTTTTTTCTAGAAATTCCTGGAGTTGACAACTACAGCAATCTAGTGACACACGATTGCAGTATATACTTTCGTTACTAATTTATTACGAGAATGACTGTTCAAAATTACTGGCCGAATTATCAACTGATTTGTGAAATTAATTTCTCTTCTAACATATAATTTTAAAATATGTAATACATGGAACATTTAAAATGGAGATATTCTACTTTATTTTGCTGTTCCACAAAATACATGTTTGCAGTGTTGCTGGTTGAGATCCTACACCTTGGATGTGTCGTCAGTTGTCACAGTCGATTCTCAGCATCTGGTTAACGACTTGGTCTCGCAATTTGGAGTTTCAGCTTCAAGTGTTTAAAATTACAGAACTTGATGCACCAGCTTTATGATGAAAGAACAGTTGAACTAAAATATTCCATTTGAGCGGAGCCCCCGCAAGTCTACGCGTCGTGCTAGCCGAGTTGCGTTACCAAGCATGACAGTGTGGCGTGTGTTACGGAGTCGTTTAGTCCTCAAACCATACCGATTACAACTGGTGCAAGCTCTTTGAGATACCAACAAAGTCAAGCGAGTGGACTTTGGCAGTGCTACTGCTAGAGGACAGGGAAGATGACTCTATTATGTCAAGGTTGATATTCAGCGATGAGGCAACTTTCCATCTTAGCGGTAAGGTTCACCGTCATAATCTGCGTATATGGGGGCTCGAAAATCCTCATGAAACAATTGAACACGAACGTGATTCACCAAAAGTGAATGTTTTTTGTGCCGTTTCGCAAAGCAAGGTTTATGGATCCTACTTTTTTGAGGAAGAAACCGTAACAGGACAGTCTATCTTGCAATGCTACGGAACTGGTTATTCCCACAACTTGTCTCTGACAATTTCATCTATCAGCAAGATGCAGCACCACCGCATTGGCACCACAACGCGCGCTGTTTCCTCACAAGGGAACCTCCCTATCGCATCCCCCTCAGATTTAGTTATAAATTGACACAGTGGATAGGCCTTGAAAAACTGAAGACAGATTAATCGAGAAAACAGGAAGAAGTTGTGTGGAACTATGAAAAATAAGCAAAATATACAAACTGAGTAGTCCATGTGCATGATATACAACATTAGGGACAATGTACGCTGAGGAGCGCCGTGGTCCCGTGGTTAGAGTGAGCAACTGCGGAGCCAGAGGTCTTTGGTTCGAGTCCTCCCTCAAGCGAAAATTTTACTTTCTTTATTTTCGCAAAGTTACGATCTGACCGTTCATTCATTGACTTCTCTGTTCACTGTAATAGGTTTAGTGTCTGTGTTTTGCGACCGCACCGCAAAACCGTGCGATAAGTAGACGAAAGGACGTGCCTTGCCAATGGGAACCGAAAACATTTGATCGCAAGTTCATAGGTCAACCGATTCCTCCACAGGAAAATACGTCTGATATATTCTATACGACACTGGTGACGGCATGTGCGTCACATGACAGGAATATGTTGTCGACCCACCTAACTTGCACACTAGGCGAATGGGTAAAAAGATTCTTCTACCTTGCCCGATTTAGGTTTTCTTGTGGATGTGATAATCACTCCCAAAAAAGTGATGAAAACACAAGAGTTTGTCACATAAACTGCAACAAATGAATGCAACAGTTTCACAGTCGCACAGTTTTCCCTGTGCTCTGTCAAAACATATGTTTTTTACGTTTTCAAATGTTTCCGTGTGTAGACCGTAAAATTGTGCATATGTCCAAGCAAATCTGAACATGCCATGGAATTTTGGAGAGCGAAGTTGATTATGTGTGAGAGCCCGAACTTTGATAATTGTCTGAAAGTAAAAAAATTAAACTTTTCTCTCGAGAGAAGATTTGAAGGGAGGACCTCTCGTTCCGCAGCTGCTCACGCTAACCACGGGACCACGGCGCTGGTAAGCTGCCAGTCTCCTTGATGTTGCCTACGTTGCGCATGGACTACTCAGTTTGTATATTTTGCTTATTTTTTCATAGTTCCACACAAGTTCTTCCTGTTTTCTCGATTGATCTGTGTTCAGTTCTTCATGGCCTATCCCTGTGCCAACTTATAACTAAATCTGAGGGGGGTGCGATGGGGAGGTTCCCTTGTCAGTGCCAACGTGACTCAACGTTGGATAGGGCGTACAGGACCGCGAGACGAGGCTTTACACACTTGCCCTACTAGGTCCCCTGACTTAACACCATGTGATTTCTTCCTTTGGGGATATGTTAAACAACGTGTTTACATTCCTCCCTTACCTCGTGACACTGACGAACTAAAAACCAGAATATCAGCTGCTGTAGCTTCAGTGAGAGAAGACACCTTACGCTCAGTTTGGGATGAGTTCGACATCGGCTAGATGTCGTCCGTATAGCCAATGGACATGTATGATGGATTTTTATAAACTTCTGTCTTTTCTGAGTAATTTAGAATGCAATTTGTTGGTGTTAAGCCTTTCTTCCTAATAAATAATTCTATTTAAAATTGGGTCATTCTTTTCAGTATTACTAATACATAGACATATATTTGATTACTGTGGAACACTTTTTGCAATGGTGAATATTCGTAGTATACTGTTATGTTCAAAATCACAACAGCTGAAAAAAATTTTCACACAAAGAATCAAAATTTACAATATAACGGTACGCCGCTGATTGTAATTTGGAAATATTCTGGAAAAAAGACAATCACGGCGCGGCTGTTTGCTTTATGGTTGCCATGGTATTCATGTTCAGTTAGAACTCTACGTATCTCTAAAACAGCGCTTCTGCCACTGATGGGTTATCACAGTGTTTGTTTGTGACGGGATTTTCTCCTCTGTAGTTAATGTAGATAAATTCTACTGGCATTCTTTGCCTTATTTATTGTCCATGGTTTTAATATTGGTGCAATGTATGCTTTTACCAATTTTTCATTACGCACAAGGCAAAATGAAGCATATATTTGAATGTACGAAATCTTATAGAAGCTGAACTGAAGCAGCTTTGGAAATCAGCAGACGCAAGGAAGAATTTCGCCAGAAACTGGGCAATGGCGCCTTGGTGGATGGTGTTGGCGAAATCGTGATCGAACATCATCCGTATGAAATATTCAGAGGCAGTAAAGACGACTCAAGAGAAGTGGAGGCAGCTATAACGACGGAGGAGGAAGTGAAACCAATTTTCTGTTTAAGGTTTTATGTCAAGACAAGAAGTGTAATGGCAGACGGCAGATGCAGCGAGGCAGTGAATAGTTAAGCAAGTAATTGACCTCTTAATTCTGTCTGGTAGCAGGTGAAAGAACTGTATTCAACTGAAAGCGGATTAGTGAACCGTGTTGTTCAAAGAAGTGGAAAGTTAACTTGGTCTGTGTCACGTATACAGATTATTACGTAAGAACTGTGTATCAGAACACGGACTTTCGTTATCAACAAACAATTTTGTCACGGCATAGTCCATTTTTATGGAAATTTAAATAAAAGTGCACGTCACTCGACCAAATAAATCTGCTGTGCCAGTGCATTGTTGCTATATACAGTGTATGTTCCATGCACATACCACATCTAAATCCCGTCCAGCAATCAAGCAATTTCCCATGGAAAGTATCAGTGTTTCATCTTACCTAGCTGTTTTCTGGAGTTGTGTTTTTTTCAGTGTTTGAATCGGGAGCAAGCGCCTTGTTGTCGTCATCTTTGTAGAGCAGTGTCTTGGCAATCAGAGATCACGGCATCATAATCAATTACGACGATATCAGGTATGAACAACGCAGAATTACGTCTTCGACATCGCACTGAAAACATCACCAAGAAGATGCATGTACGATGAAATAATAAGACACTACCTTCAATATCTCAGTTTTGTTCATGATTTTATAATATTTCAAAAACTGTTAAAACGAACTTTAAATATCAGTAGTCAGCATACATACATTCTGTATGCAGTAGTAGTGACTTTTCTCGCAGTTATTTGTCAGACAGCTTTAAATGTATTGTAAATTAGTGCATGGGCACTGGTCGCAATCAATGGATAACATTAACCAGTTCAGTTGCAGTTTAGTTTAAGCATAGGTAATTACCATGATGTACAGAGAATTACTAGCAGTTCTATGTCTGTGTTCAGCGGATTAGTACAGAAGCACACTTGTCGTGAATTAGTGAGAGACTTGCGAAGAGGTAATTGGCAGTTGATTTACTTTCCAGTTTGGTAAAACGATAGCAAGAGTGAAAACAGAAATTAGAGATATTCAGCTTGTAATATAGGTAAAGGAGAGGAGATTAAGAAAACAGTTTTACGCCACCCATGAAAAAAATTTGTAAGTGACAATGTTCAATGACGGCAGACGGGTGCTAAAGCAAAAGTATAAACATTGTATAGCGGTGTAAAATTATCTGGAGCACACAGAAATAACTACCTCTAATATGTATAAAAATCAAGTAATTGTAGCAACATACGTAATACTGTGGGAAGCAGTGTCTTTCAGAAAACACGTCTGTCATTTGCGAGACCGAAAGGTTGTTAAGTTACGGGTTTCCGGAGAATAGCTGCAAAGTCATCCTGTGGAGACCATTTAAATAGGCCATTAACTTCTCCTCAAAGCTTACAGACCAACGCCCAGCAAAGAGCATCCCTAAAAAGCACCTTGTAACTGAAAACTCGGTGGAGTTGAGTACCTCGCGTAGGCCACATTCTAGTGCCGATAAACCTGGGAACTAGTTTTCTGCTGGGTACTTCAGCGACAGTGAATGTCAGGCATGCAGTACCAGTTTCTCACGGGGGGGCACTAGCTGCCACAACTGTCTGGCTGTCACAACTGTCGGCAGTTGAGCCTATGTAACCATACGCTCACCTGTTACAATTCAGTTACCTTTGCCAACTCTTATCACGATAAACCACAAGATAAATTAGTGTTTTTACAACTATTAACAAAAATAGTCAGTTTTTAGACTGCTGTTTGAATTATTTTGTAATCATTATCTGGTCACTTTCGGACCGGTTGTTCGAATATTTTGTAATCTATCAAAGGACACCTCCAATACACAACGAGACGCACTAGAAAAGTTTTATTTGCCAAAACCAGTTTTCGGGTTTATAATTCATCATTAGCGATATCTGATGCAGAGGAATAAACAGTTGCATGTATACTGATTTCTACAAAATGATAACCGTGCATATAATAGCAGTAATATAAGTCTACTTGCATTATGTACTTATATAACATGTCAGTTAATACGATAGGATCCGAAATATGTCCTATAACATAGTACACAGTTTGTAACGTGTGTTACTGGCATCAAATCTTAGACAGTTATAATTCTTGATAACATTTGACATAACTGTCGTATAGAATATATGAGTGCATGTCACCCAGATGTATACAAACATGATCTTAGAAATTACAAATGACAGGTAACGTAGACTCCTTGACCTGTCAGTTATATATTTATTCTATATGACAGTTCTGTCAAACGCTATCAAGAACTGTCACTGCCTAGGGCTTTACGGCAGTTCCATACATGACAAAATGTGTACTATGTTATAGGACACATTTCAAATCCTGTCGTTTTAACTGACATGCTACTGGGGCCTAAACCCCAGGGGTATTCACTGGATATACACCACAGTGGTTAGACCTAGGATTTCCTTTGGGGCCGTAGTGTGGTGGTAGAAGGTAGAAAACCGGTTTGCTGCTAAAGAGCTTGCTAAGGTGCAGAGATTGGCCTGCTTAGCCATAACGGGCGGAATTAGCAGCACACCAACCACTGGAATGCAAGCCATGCTGGATATACCTTCACTTCACCTTTGGGTTAAGATGGAGGCAGCAGCTGGGGTATACAGACTTAAAACTGGCGAAAACTGGGTCTCATTTGGATATCCAGAATCACACACTAGCATAGTGAGGGAGGTAAATATAGGTATCGCTGGGGAAATGCCCGCTGACTATACAATAACTCCGAACTGATTCGACAAGCCTTACAACATAGTAATTGGAAGTAGGGAGCAGTGGGAGAAAACAGTTCGACACCGTATGGGGGACATCGTTTGGTTCACCAATGGGTCGAAAAGAGAACAAGGCGTTGGGGCAGGGTTGTATGGGGTTCACCCAAGACTGGAGAGCAGTATCTCTCTAGGGAAACTGGCCTCTGTACTCCAAGCCGAAATTACTGCAATCAGGGCATGTGTGGAGGAGAATATGAGTAGGTGCTTCAATGACCGTAGCATCTACATCTATTCAGACAGCCAGGCAGCCCTGAAATCATTGGTAGCTCCTGCAACAAGATGTAAGTTTGTTGCAGATTGCCATAGGGCTCTGGTGGAGCTAGGGGGAAGCAATAGGGTGTACCTAATGTGGGTCCCTGGCCATTCAGGAATCTGTGGCAATGAACAAGCCGAGAGATTGGCTAGGATGAAGGTAACAACTCCATTTATTGGACCGGAACCTGTCTTGACAATCACCAAGGCTATGATCAAATTAGAACTACGGAATTGGTTTAGGAAACTGCACGTAGGATATTAGACCTAGGTACATAAACATGGTAAGGTAATAATGCCCAAGCCATGTTTTAAAAGAAGCTCTGTAATCCTGGGATTGAACAGGAAAGAGATCAAACTCATAACTGGACTAATGACCGGCCATGGGAATTTCAAAAAACACCTACAGACAATGGGCATAATGGAAGAGGACCCTAAATGTAGGAACTGTGATGAGGGTGAAGAAACTGCATCACGCCTAATCTTTGAATGCATGTCATTGGAGAGTAAAAGATACAGAATCTTCGGGACAACTAGGCCTGAGGAAATTGTGTCTAACAAAAAACTGGTAGAGGGACTCCTTGCACTATTTAAGGGCACTGGTTGGCTTTACTAGATATACAGGGAGCGATACCGCACAATAAACCTAGTTTCAGTGCGGGCAGTGGCGGGTTAGACCTAAGCTGTTTTAGCTCTCCTGTTCGAATCAAATCATATCAATCAAAACTGACATGCTGTACAAGTAAATTGCACCGCGGCTGGGCTGCTGGCGTCGCCTTTCGAATAGCTGGCGTCTCTGGCTCAATCTGTCGTGTGGTGTCCCTCTGGTTAAGATCTTTGCTCGAGGTTGTTGCTGGGAGACGGGGCGTGTTGTGGCGTGGCGAGTTGGGGAGTTGTTACGGAACGAGGAGGTCGGTGTGAGAGGTTCGCCCGGCGAGTGAGGCGCGCACTTGCGCAAACGTCTTGAACACGGAGTCCGGCGGGTGGTAGCTGGACATCTTTGTGGGCCGAATTGAAGCCGTGGCTGACATCGAGTCCAGTCTTCGTTCGTGGACTGGCCAGCCAACACTGGGACGTGGTACATCGAAGAGGGAGTTGAAGCCAGTTTCCCTGAGCTCAATTCTGGGCCCCCTTTGGAACCGACAAGCTTCAGCTTCGATTCGTGACTTTCAGTTAGCTTCTGGATTATGAAGTCTAAACTATTATTTACTTTTGATACCTACAAGTCCATTGCGATCATTGTGATTTCTTAGCTGGTCTACAGCTTTTCACCCAAAGTTGCTTCTCTGAGTAGTGGCTGTTTTGCTTGCTTTTCCTGAGTCGATACTGGCCTTGGTTATTTGTTAACAGGATATCTTAAAATGTGAGACCCGATGGTGTTTCCTGAGCCGGAGTGATAATGCGTTTGTTTTAGGCTGACGTCATTGCTCCGTTAATTATATAGCATTAGGAGGTGCCTGGATCTCAAAATCTGCCACTGCTGAGGCTATGTAATTGGATTTGGGAGCCTAGTTTTCTTTCGGGCGTTTCGCCGTCGTCGTAGAGGCGGTATTTGCAGTGTCGCGGTTACAGCGTTTGGCTAGTTATTATTGCTTTCACGTAATTAACCTCGCTGTGTTCATATTTCTTTTGCCGATCTGTACCCAACGAAAAGGGCCTTCGAAGACCGGTCCTCTCGTTGTCACCTTTTTTGGCCTTCCTGTTTGGTGTAGTCTTGTGCTATTTGCTTTTAAGCCTTCTGGTGCAACCCTTGTGAGGAGGCAATTCAAACTCTTGGTTTCTTAACTGAAGCAGTTATTCATGAAGGCCAATCTGCTTTCTATTTGGTAGTCTTACTTAACTGAAGCTTTTATTGATGAAGGACATATTGTTTTCTATTTGCTAATTTCACTTAACTGAAGCTGTTATTATTGAAGGTGTGCCTGTTCACTTTAGTTACATTAAGAGCTATTTCACTATTTGGGTTAGCCGAAACTCTTATTGATCAAGGACTACCTGTTTTTATTGCCCTATTATTGAGTTCTGATATGTTGCTCAATTTATGTTGTAATTAACAGAAATTGTTTCAGAGATATTTATGTCAATAAGGTAGTAACAGGTAATCACACATTTTGGTACATGGACCCTAATCTTTCGCCTTAAATCGCTTTATCAGTAATTGTAGGTTTCAACTGGTAACAGAGCGTTGTTGCGTTCTGTTGGCAGGGGAGTTACAATTGTCTACCCTTTCTCTGGTCATCTGTCATTTCCTGTGATCATTTCCTCATTGCGTAAGTGTCCCTTACCGTCTGTCGAGCGTTGTTTTAATTTATTCTGTTGTTCGCCGGGAGCTGGCTAGCTATGGATCCAAGGCGTTGCCCCGGAATTGGCTCTTCTAAAGAAGGAGCACTTGCAGTATGAACTTAGAGTGTGGGAACTCAGCACCGAAGGTAGTGTTACAGAACTGGTGGTCAGGTTGCATGTGGCGTTGGACACCGCGTTTTGCGTTTCGGCGAGCACCATTGGGGAGTTAGATGTTTCTCTCGATAATACACTGCTGGCCACCGTAAATGCAACACCAAGAAAGACAAGAGGTAGCACAACAAGATTTATTTTGTAGATAACATGTTGACCAAGTATCAAATGATTACGTTTACAGACGTCTGTGACATGTGGTTCCTGCCAGAATCAGTAGCCAGAGTAGCCGCCATTGTTGGAGATCACCGCTGCCACACGTCTCGGCATTGAGTCAAAGAGACGTTGGATATGTTCCTGGGGTACAGCAGCCCAAGCAGCTTCCACACGTTGCCAAAGATCATCTGGTGTGGCAGCTGGGGATGTAATCTGGGTCACTCGTTGAGCAACCATGGACCACATGTTTTCTATCGGCGAAAGATCCGGAGAGCGAGCCGGCCAGGGAAGCAATTCAATCTGGTTATTGACGAAGAACCTGTGGACAATGCGTGCCACGTGTGGTCGCGCATTATCCTGTTGAAATATGGCTGTGGCCGAGCCCTGAAGGTAAGGAGGGACAACTGGCTCCAGCACCTCGGATATGTAGCGCCGGCTATTTAAAGTACCGGCAATGCGTACTAGAGGCGTGCGAGAGTAATATCCAATACCGCCCCATACCATAATACCCGGTGCAAGACCAGTGTGGCGGTGCATAATGCAGCTGTCCAGCATCCTCTCTCCACGGTGTCTCCACACTCGAATCCGACCATCGTGGTGCTGCAGACAGAAGCGTGCCTCGTCAGTAAAGACAACGTCATTCCATTCTGCCGTCCACATCCGTCTGTCATCACACCATTGGCGACGGAGACGTCTGTGGTTCTGCGTCAATGGTAGACGAAGCAATGGACGTCTTGCGGACAGACCACTCTGCTGTAAACGGCGTCGAATGGTACGCGCAGACACTGGATGATGCGTTACAGACGCAATGTGCTGTGCTATGGTTCGGGATGTCACTGAGCGATCCGTCACTGCCATGCGCACAATTTGCCTATCAGCAGGTGCAGTGGTGCACCGAGGTGAATGCGATCGACCACGTCGGTCCGTCGTACCCTCCTGCATCCAACGGTCACATATCCGCATTACAGTTGTTTGGTTTCGTCCAACACGACTAGCGATTTCTCTGTATGATAATCCACAATATCGGTAAGCCACTATCCTTCCTCTGTCGAACTCGGATACTTGATCAAAAGATGTTCGCTATTGTCTACGAGGCATAAATGATCGTCTTGTGAAACAACCACAAGGTAAACAAACGTGCCGAACGTACACTCGTCGAAATCGCCAAGCCTTAAATGGCGCTATGAGGTGGCGCCACAGGCGCGCGTGATGTGCGTCTGCGCTGAAATTCTAATCAGTTGCATATCTCATCGCTGCAAAACCATGGTGTAAATTTCACTTGATTCAGATGCTTCCTTCAGGGTGTTGCATTTACGGTGGCCAGCAGTGTATGTCTGTGGTGTTGGATGAGATGCAGTGGAACCTCTCCTTTCTGCAGGACAATGAACCAACTGTTAGACAATTTGGTAGAATTCAGTCCCACCTGGCACATTTGGGGAACCGTTTGAGGGAAGTTATCTCCTTGCAATTTAGCCAGCCTGAAGTTACCAGGGTGGGACACTGGATTGATCGAGATAGGTATTTGTAGCTTCCTTAAGCTTGGAAAGTCAGGAAGTGGGTGCAAGTCCAGCAACTACCCCCACGAATCAGTTGTTTCATCTACATCTACATACATACTCCGCAATCCACCATACGGTGCTTGGCGGAGGGTACCTCGTACTACAACTAGCATATTCTCTCCCAGTTCCACTCCCAAACAGAACGAGAGAAAAATGACTGCCTATATGCCTCTGTACGAGCCCTAATCTCTCTTATCTTATCTTTGTGGTCTTTCCACAAAATATAAGTTGGCGGCAGTAAAATTGTACTGCAGTCAGCCTCAAATGCTGGTTCTCTAAATTCCCTCAGTAGCGATTCACGAAAAGAACGCCTCCTTTCCTCCAGAGACTTCCACCCGAGTTCCTGAAGCATTTCCGTAACACTCGCGTGATGATCAAACCTACCAGTAACAAATCTAGCAGCCCGATCAAGGTTTACGTAGCCCTCTGGCTAAACATTTCGCCAGATACATCAACCCAATTATGCGTCTACTCGACGGTATTTCAGAGCGTTCACTCGATACTTTGCGCCGTTTCCAAAATTTTTTGTGGCTGTTGGTGCGATCTGAATTTCATGCGTATGCGTATGCCTTGCGGACACCTCACCATGCGATATTAGCATTACAACCCCTTGGCGAAAGGTACTCTGACTAATTTTATAACTGAAGTCCGGAAGGGGGTGGGGGGGGGGGTGGGGGGAGGGGGAGGTTCAGTAGGACAACTAAGAGGACTGAATGTCGATAGAAAACTCTCACCATGGATGCGGTACGAACTTGAACGCAAATATTACTGGCGGATGGATGCACCATTTGAACCGCTGAGCGAGTGCGCCTAGCCACCTTGGCTCTTGTTATGTCGATTTCGGAACTCAATATTGTATCAAACATTTTGGAGGGCAGGCGTCCCGAGGACAGGTCGCGCTTGGCCTTTTCTTCCCACCCGACTAGCTTCTGCAACCTGTGAACATTACTTAATTCTATTGTATCCTTGCCATTTGCCGGTGACCAGCTGAAGCGTGAGGATCACTTGGCAACTCCTACGCTCACCTTGAGTATTAATAGGGCTCCTCAAGCATCCAGCACGTTTTCTGGGAAACGTTGTTTTTGTTGCGGCGCCCGCGATCTCTTGGTGCGCGAGTGTCCCATAGCACGAAGTCCTAGACCCGGCAAATGACGCCAGGTGAAGAAGGGAACGGATTGTTTCCGTCGGATGCGTACGCCATAGTGCGCGTGAAATCAAGCTCCCTCCGGCTCTGCCCTCCATTTTTACTGTGTCCGCCGGCCGCTGTGGCCGAGCGGTTCTAGGCGCTTCAGCCCGGAACCGGGCTACTGCTACGGTCGCAGGTTCGGATCCTGCCTCGGGCATGGATGTGTGTGATGTTCTTAGGTTATTTAGGTTTAAGAAATTCTATGGCACTGATGACCTCAGATGTTATGTGCCATAGTGCTTAGAGCCATTTGAACCATTTTTCTTACTGTGTCCGTCTAGGACAACAAACTTCGTGCGCGCTGTTGGATTCTGGCAGCTCTGTGTCATTGTTGAATTATAATCGCTTCTTAGAGTTTGGGCATTTGTGTAAATTATCTTCCGTGTGCTCGTGCCCTCAGAGATGTCGTGTGGTCAACGGGCAAGGGTTGCCTCTGGTCGACGAGATGCGCGGTAGTTTCTCCATTTGTAGTTTCTCATGGCCCGTTACGCTCTTGCTTGCTAAGAATCTAGTGCTCAGTTTGTTCCTCGGATATGAGTTTATTCAGGAAACTGGATTAGTTCTCGACTTTGCGAGCCGCACTTTCTCTTTTAGGTGTTCGCCTAGCGACAAGATAGCTCTTGTCGTTGCGCAAGTGTGGAGGATTAGGTAAATTTTAACTCCGGTGGATTTGATATGGTCCATCTTCAGCCGGGTCGGGCAGGGCAGTTGTTGAATTTATTAGGGTAGTTCCTCGAGGTTTCTGTAGTAAGTTGGGGCTCACTAACGCCATATAGTACCACATACTCTTGGCTGACGATATTCCAGTGCGACGGTCTCCTTATCGCCTCTGGCCACCCAAAATGAAAATCTTGAGACAGAAATTGGCGAGTGTGGTGAAAGTGGGGGTGATTAGGCCGTCTACATCTCTCCTAAAGCTCAGGGCCAGGACTCCAGGCCGGTGGTTGGTTATAGACTCCTCAATAAAAAGGTTATCTAAGAATCTGTGCCCTTGCCGGATCTTCACAACTGCTTTACCTGGTTTTCGGGGGCTAAGTGGTTCACGGTGCTTGATCTCAGTCGATATTATCAGATTCCTCTTATCGAGGAGCGTAAACATGCTATCGCGTTCTGCACTGATTGGAACCTTTGAGTTCAACTAGGTGCCATTCGGGTTGTCCACTGGGGTGGCATTTTTGTCTCGTTTTTTAGATCATATCCTGGGCGAAGTGAAGTTTTCTTGTGTCCTTGATGGTGTTGTCATTTATAGTCAGTCGTTTGAGAGCCATAATTCCCGTCTTCGGGCAATCGTCTCCAAGTTTCGGGATGCGGGGTTGACCGTTAAGCCGTACAAGATTAAACTTGTTAGGAACAGGTGTCTTTCTGGACCATTTAATTTCCGGGGAGTGCATTAGGATTGCCCAGGAAAGAACTAAGGTCTTGAAGAAATTTCCTCAGTCTCGAAATAGGAAGCAGGTGGCCTGATTTATTGGGATGGAGAATTGTTTACGCCGTTTTATCCCTGATTTTGCGCAGATGACCGCTGCCCTGAATAAACTACTTAGAAAGGGGGAGATATTTGCCTGAGGTGAGAGCCATCAGGCGGCTTTTGAAGCTCTCAAGATCGCTTTGACCAACCGCCCAGTCTCAGCCGTCCCGGATTTCGGTTAAAGATTTATCGTCCAAACTGATGCCTCCAATGCTGGTATTGCTGCAGCATTGTTGCAGGAGGATCAAGGTATAAGACACCCATTAGTTTTCGCGTGTAGTAGGTTGTCTGGTCGCGAGATGAATTATTCTACTGTATTTACGAGTGCGAGGCGCTAGCTGCACGTTTCGCATGAGAGAAGTGTCAGTTCTATCTTGAATATAGGGAGTTCGATCTGGAGACAGACAATCAGGCTCTAAGTTGGGTGTTGCCTTGACCGAGGAAAATTAGTAGGTTTGCAGGTGGGCGGCGCGCATCTCCGCATTTCATTTCAGGGTGTGACACATTAAAGGATCTGACAAAAAGCCGCCGACGGCCTTAGACGCATGTGGCAGGAGGAGAGGGCTGTCGAGACTAAGGGCGTTAGTGAGTCTCCCCCAGTCCTGTGTACCGTTTTAGCTTAAGTTCCCCAGTTGTTTGTGCACCTTAAAACCAAACAGGATCAAGATCCGTTGTGGGGTCCATTAAGAAAGTAACTCTTATCCGGTAGTGAGGTTATGGTTCAAATGGCTCTGAGCACTATGGGACTTAACATCTGAGGTCATCAGTCCCCTAGAACTTAGAACTAGTTAAACCTAACTGCTAACTGAGGACATAACACACATCCATGCCCGAGGCAGGATTCGTACCTGCGACCGTAGCAGTCGCGCGGTTCCAGACTGAAGCGCCTAGAACCGCTCGGCCACAACGGCCGGTGGTGGTGAGGTTATTCCATCAGGAATGGCATACCATGTAAACACGATGAGATAGAGACTTTAAAATTTGTTTGCCTCAGGAGCTGGTGACTCACGTTTTTCGTTATTTTCATAATTCTCTAATGGAAGGATATCTGCGCCTCTATAAAACCTTAGAAAAGGTTAAGGCTCACCTCATTTGGCCCACGTTGTAAAAGGATATCAAGCGATTAATTGGTGAGAGTGAAGCCACCGGCCGGCTGATTGTTTAGACAGTCGTCTTTAGATCTAGAGAAGATAAAAGATAAATTTACTTCCAGTAATCTGTCTTAAACACACAAAATGTGTAGAGTAAAAACAGTATATACAGTGACTATATTATTGAGACGCAAGTAGTGGCTCCGCCTCATTACTTGTCACTTTCTATCGGGTACAGTGATGTTATATGAAGCATTAGTCATTCTTGTAAGTGTAGTATGCTACAGTGAGCCTCTGGAAAAGAGATGGACGCCACTGCGTTCATTTAACCAATTATTTCAGTATGTACATCCTTTCCTTTATTCTTATAGCATCGCTATGTTTTATAGAATGTCTGTTTTGATTATGGGTTCGTCTGCAGAACAGCTGTAGGACGAAGATGCATTCTTTACTTAGATTTTGGTGTCAACCTAAGTCTTGGAGGGAACTGACAAAGATGCATCTGCAGCAGCAGAGCCTTTGATGGTTGGTAGGATTCCACTTCCCCCCCCCCCCCCCCCCCCCCCACCACCAAGAGTGACCGTTAGTGGCGCTCCGTCATTTTTCGACATTCGGTTCCTGCTCTGGCTAGAGGGTGGATGGAGCATGTGATGGGTTCCGTCATGTACTTTGCAAAAGCTGAAGAGGATGAGGTGAGGCGTATTGATGTTAACATTACTAATCCGTTCTTTTCCAGCAGAATTTCAGATATCTGAGAAAAAGTATTGCATCCATTCACAAGGAGACCATACCTGGTGAAACATTATGGTTTTCAAACCTAGCTGATGGTTCTGGAGAGCTATAAATTTTCCGTTGCTGAACAGGCAAAGGAGGGCATTTATTGTTTGACGTCCCGCAGATATCGAGGTTTTTAGAGATAGCCCTAGGTCTCAGTTTATCTGGAGGAGGGTGCTAGGAATCTTGCAGCTTTTGTCTTGTCAAAGAGATCGTTGCATTCTACTGAAATGAATGAGGAGCTCGTTACTCGAGTGGCGACCACCTTTCGTCCTAAATAGAAGCCTGGTATTTTGTCACAAGCATGGAGGAAAATATAATCCGGTAATACAAAGTCAATGGTGCCTTCAGCACGGTTGCTCTTATTGGAATTTTATCATCAGTTATCTTGACTTTAATGATGAACGTAAAATAGTTTGCAAAATATTAAACGAATTATCTTTGTAGCATGGGCGTCACCCAGTGTATTCTATGCAACTATATGGTCGCCACTGTACAACAAAGGATAGTAGAGGTTATAGTACGATTACCGGTTAGGCATTTTGCGTGTGAATTGTGTAAGACACTTATGTAAACTGGCGTGTAAAATTCTTCGTTAATTTTTTATTTCTGGTCTGCTGGCCATTGTCACCATACTGCAACGTGTGCAGATCTGCGAGGAGACTTTACCATCTGCATCCTATATTAGTTTCAGATTGGAAATGGGTGTAAAATTTTATTATTATTATTTTGAGCTTTTCCTCATTACAGAGGATTATCTCCAACATAATAATTTACTTGGAACTTACAATACAAACAATAAACGTTCTTAAACTATATTTTCAAAATATTCCTCCAGGTGTTTCGATATTGTGTGTCCTCTTCCTCTGCGCCCATTCTCCTCATTGTGTGCTGTAAATTTTGGAGCCAGGTGGTCATAGCTCGTCCTCTTCTTCTTCTCCCCTTCGGTTCCCACTCCAGTATCAATTGTGGTATTCTGGTTTTCTCCATTCGTCCTACATGCCCGTACCACTGTAATTTCTTCCTATCCATTACGTGATATATTCTTTCTTTTATTTCCATTCTCATTATTTCGGTGTTCCTTATCTTTTCTTTCCTGGAGATTCTTGCCGATCTTCTCCAGAAGTCCATCTCTAGAGCTTGTAATTTTTTTATGTGCTTCACGTTAATTGTCCAGGTCTCCGTTCCATACAGAACCACACTCTCTAATATGGATGTGTATATTAATTTTATAGTTCTGCTCATTACATTCCTGCTCCATAAGACTGAGATAAGCATTCCAATGACCCTCCGTCCGCTACTAATTCTTTTATTGATTTCTGACTCTGATTTTCCCTCGATTTCTAAAATGGATCCCAAATAATAGAAAGTGTTTATCTTTTTGATTTTCTTCCCTTCAATGTATAGCTCATCTGAATCATTAGTCAAATATTCTGTTTTTTGGTAATTAATCTTCAAACGCCATGTTTTGTATGCTACTGCTAGTTGATTGCACATATAGTTAGCATCTTCCCCATCTTGTGCTACGACTACTTGATCATCAGCAAATAATAAATCATGTAGGTAAACTCCATCTCTTATTTCTAATCCCATACTATTACATTTACGAGACCATGTTCTAAGGCTAATATCTATATAGATTTTAAATAATGATGGTGACGCCGGCCGATGTGGCCGAGCCGTTCTAGGCGCTTCAGTCTGGAACCGCGCGACCGCTACGGTCGCAGGTTCGAATCCTACCTCGGGCATGGATGTGTGTGATGTACTTAGGTTAGTTAGGTTTAAGTAGTTCTAAGTTCTAGGGGACTGATGACCTCAGATGTTAAGTCCCATAGTGCTCAGAGCCATTTTTTTTTAATAATGGTGGCATAGGACAGCCCTGTAAAAGGCCTTTGCTTGTTCTAAATTTCTGTGAAAGTTTATTACCAACTTTCACTTGGCATATGTTATCATTATACATCTGTTGTATTATTTTAATCAAGGAAGGGTTTATGTTTGCCATGTGTAGTGCTCTCCAAAGTAATTTTCTTGGAACAGTATCATACGCTTTTTCTAGATCTATGAAAATTAAACCTATACTTTTTTGATTTTTCCGTATGTTTCTCCAAAATCTGTCGTAATGTGAAAATATGGTCTACACATGATCTCCCAGCGGTGAATCCACATTGTTCTTTTTGGGTTCTAAAATATTTTTCCAGTTTGTTTTTAAATACTTTCGCAAAAATTCTCATTAATGTGTTTGTAACAAAAATTCCTCGATAGTTTGAACAAATTTTGCGATCCCCTTTCTTTAATATTCTATTAATGTAACCTAGCTTCATCTCGTTGGGTATTGAATCTCCGTGTATCATTTTGTTGAAGAGCTGTGTTATCAGTTACACAATTTTGTCACCACCATAATTCAGACACTCCAGATTGATATTGCCTGGTCCCGTTGATTTACCATTCTTTCCTGTTCTCAACGCCTGAAGTACTTCACTTTCTAAAATCTGGATCTCATCATCTTCGTGTCCTTTTTCTTCCACTGTTCCTTCTTCTAGATATTCTTCTCTGTCCTCATTTAATTATTTTTGGAAACACTCTTCCCATTCAAATGGCTCTGAGCACTATGGGACCTAACATCTATGGTCATCAGTCCCCTAGAACTACTTAAACCTAACTAACCTAAGGACATCACACAACACCCAGTCATCACGAGGCAGAGAAAATCCCTGACCCCGCCGGGAATCGAACCCGGGAACCCGGGCGTGGGAAGCGAGAACGCTACCGCACGGCCACGAGCTGCAGACTCTTCCCATTCCTTTTGAATTATCAGTTGGAGGTTAGTTATGCTTTTTGTATCCTGTCGAAGCCCTTTTCATACTGACCATGCTTATTTTGCTCTCCCAAATCCTAATTTGCTATTCACCTTGGCACATGTTCTTTCCCATACTTCATTTTTTACCATCCTTATTTTTTTCATCACTTCATTCTTCTTTTCCTTGTATATTGATCTTGTTTCTTCTGATTTATCATTCAACCACTGAAGGAACGCATTTCGTTTTTCTCTAACGAAGACCTCTAGTTCCTCTGACCACCACTCTGCTGCTTTTTTACCCAACACCTCTTTTGCTATGATTTTCACATTAGTCTTTATATAGTCATATATTTCCTCTGTACTTCCTTCAAATGATTCAACCAGTTTCCTTTCCATCCTGGCCGCAAAGAGAGTTGTGATACTTTCGTCTTGTAGGCTGTCAATATTAAAAGGTAAATTTTCATCTTTCTCAGTGTGGTTCGTTTTATTTATGTTACTTGTATCATTCCTTGCATTCTTCCATGGCCAGAAAGACTTCATTTTCACTAGATAGTGGTCTGATCCACACTGGGCTCCTCTATAAGATCTGACGTCTACTGTCTTGAAACTACTTGTTTGCCTAGTGATAATATACTCTATTATAGAATGAAGTTTTTTAATGTTCTGTTGCCAAGTATATTTATGAATGTCCTTATGTTTGAAAAGTGTGTCGGTATTTTTTAGATCAAATTGTTCACAAATTGCAATCAATCGTTCCCCATTGTCATTATAATTGTCCTCTCCATGTTTTCCTACTATTCTACAGGATTCTCTAATTCCTACCCTTCCATTCAGATCTCCCATGATAATCAGCTCCTTTCTTCTTGGTATTTTTTCAGTAGTCTCCCTGAGGGTGGCCCAGGATGTATCTTTCTCCTTATCTTTTGTGTCTTACGTGGGTGCATATACGCCAATAATCACAACTTCCCTAGCAAATAATGTCATTTCAACAGTTATAATACGCTGATTGATGAATGTCCAATTTGTGATTCTTTCTTTCCATGATTTCTTTATCATAATGCTTTGGCTCTTACTGCTTTTGATACCCCACGCCAGATATGTACATAATTATCCAGTTCTTCTTCCCCTTGACCTTTCTTCTTTGTTTCAGAGAGTACGACAACATCCATGTTGAACATGTCAAGTTCTGCAGGTAGTAAATTTCTTTTAGTGGAAAAACCTTGCACATTGCAGCATCAAAACATCATTTTCCGTTTCTCATCGCCAGTTTGTCGTCCAAAGTTCCAATCTTTCCGAGGCATATTATTAGGTTTTTTAGCATTTTTAGGTTTTTATGTGAGTGAGGAGCTGGCCCACTGTACAACTCCCAACCCGGAGGACCAGGTAATTTTGACTCAAGGTTTTCTTCCTTTAGCCTTTGATAAGCCAATATCATACTACAAGGCAGCAGTTGCTAGTTTTGGTCCACCCCGGGTATTTTATTTCCCCAGTACCCACCATATCTGGTGAGCATTCCCCTATCCGCCACCTGGGAAGGCGTCCGATGGGAGACCAGGGTGTAAAATTTAATTTTGTAATAAAACCGAGAACGATTCACATGGGCGAATCAACATAAAATCCATTGACTTGCGGCTACCCACTAGGAGCTGGGTGTACGTATCAGTGAACAGAAGATATTCTTGAGGTAATTCAGTCTAGGATTTGCGTGTGTCTCGTGTGACGTTTTGACTGTTCCAAGAACAATCGACTAAGATGAGTTCCAGTGTGCATCTTTGCCTTGCAGCGTGAGGTTGGCTGCAAGTCTTTTACTGAAAGCCTATTTTTCTAGTTCGATAAATGTCGTATAACAATGATTCGTGGGGTGTAAGGCAGCCACTGGCACTTGTATATGTTTTTGTGCTTACAATGAGGTGGAAAAAAAGAAAAACGTGCGGTACCTCCAAATATCGTGTCGCATCTGCTTCCACCCGGCGTAGTGCAGCAAATCGACGTAGTATGGCCTCAACAAGTCGTTGGAAGTCCCCTGCAGAAAAACTGAGCCATGCTGCCTGTATAGCCGTCCATGATTGCGGAAGTGTTGCCGGGGGAGGATTTTGTATCCGAACTAACCTTTCCATTACATCCAATAAATGTTCAAAATGGCTCTACATCTGAGGTCATCAGTCTAGAGGCCGTCAACTGTCGCCGTATTCCCGCTCGTTCTCGCAAGCGAGACTGAGCAGCGAGAATGCTGCCTGCGAGATTATCGTGTTCCGAGAGCGCGGTCTCGATAACGAGGCGACCCGACACTCTCGGCTGGCCACCCCGCAGCGCCGCCCGTCGCATGGGGCCGTTCCGAACGCGGATCGTACTGTGTGCGGCTACCCGAGTTACAAGTATACTAGTAAGGAACATGCACGTGTGACATGTCACAGTTGTGCTGGTATGTATGAATGCATTTTGGGAGATTTAAGACACATTTCGGTCGAACGAATCAAAACTGAGACATTCGAACAAATCCAGTCCACGTAATTACAAAAATAAAGCTGCCAAAGCTGACTGAAAATATACAAACCACAGCAACAGACATAAGAAAAACTACAATAAGCCGGATCCACCTGTTGCTAAAGCTGAAAGAACCTTAAGGTTACGATGCTTGAACTCAACAAAGAGAAATGCGTTACGGAATGATGTTCTGAGGTAACTCATCACTTAGAAAGAAAATACTGATTGCACAATAGAGAGCAGTAAAAATAATATGCGATGTTCACTCACGGAAATCATGTAGGCACAATAATCTTGAAGGAGGTTGGCATTTTAACTGCGCCGTCAAAATACATATATTTGCTACTGACATTCGTTATAAACAGCCCATCACAGTTTGAGAAGAACAGTGTTGTCCATAGGGAGAACACTAGAGGGAAGAAAGATCTTACCCATTGTTAAAGCTGTCAGTGGCTCAGAAAGGAGTTCAATATGCAATAACAAATATCTCTGATTACTTACCCAATAACATAAGATGTCTGGCAGGTAGCAAAGTAAGTTCAAATGTAAGTTAAAAATTAAAATGTCTGGCAGGTAGCAAAGTGAGTTTTAAATCGAACTTAAAAATTACTTCTCCTGGACAACTCCTTCTGTTCCATTGAAGAATGTCTATTGAAAAGTTGGTAGCCAGAGAAAAAAAGACGCTCGTTCCACATCATTTCCATAAAACAATCATTCAAATGATCTATCGAAAATTTAACTAACTGACCAAGCAAAGACTGTTGTACCGGCACTCGTACGATAGCACCCAAAAGAAAAACGATTTAAAGCAGCAGCTGAGGAACCGATCCACCTGCTAAACAGTACGTTGGAATAAATCTGTTATTTAGTGAGGAAGTAGCGTCTTATACACAACCAATTTTTTTCTACTCAAGCTATGTAAACGACCGTAGTACACAATAATAAATTCATTTTATTAAAAGAAAGTGTACATATTCAAAACGAATAATGTAGAATATAGTTTCGCAAATTAATCTGAAACCTTAATTCAGCAGTCCCATTTCTGAAGATATTGCACTGCAGTTGAGTCTGTTCTCCTGTTAGTACCATAGTAATACAACAATTTACTTTACTTAGTATGAAGTATGTAATATTCACTGCGTAACTGTGCAGTCATTACTTATCACTTCTCGGTATTATATTTGATTACGTACACATCTCAGAAGACCAGTTGTCAGTTGCCTTTGCTTCTGTGATTCATATTTGGGTTATTTGGTTCTCTTATTGTTATGGATGATGCGAATATCATTAACGCGATCGGAATCTAGACAACTTCTTTTCTGAGTCAGTACCAACCCTGCCTTACTAAAATTTCTTTCACTTGAGGCACTACTGGCAGGTATACAGAAAACCTCTTTGCTGAGTTTGCTGAGTTTCGACAGGGTACACGAATTTGTTTTCCACCATGAAAGAAGGTCTGTGAACTCATCGTTTGGACTCTCCATTTTCATATATTTCTCAATCTCATCTTTCGATTTTGAGGTGAATGTTCGCCAATTTTGAAATTTTTTTGTGGGAGAAGGCATGACTTCTTTGGTTACGTTCGTATCAACAACGTTACTTAACATTTTTTGCACATCTTGATGAATTTTTTCTCTTCTTTCTTCGGGAAAAACTAATAATTCCTTGAAACAGGGATGCAAGAACGTTGCCACGTAATGAATGTCATGTAGTTCATTTAGAACTTTCTGTTTTATAAACAGTTCTGCCCTTTTCTTTAGCTTACACATTGTCACATCGTCGGTTCCAGTTTCGCAGAGACCTATCAGTTTCAAAATCCACGGCACTACAAATGGTAGTGTTGGCTCATTGTCTCCTTCCAAATCGTCCGTGGCCTCTTTGAAAACCTTCAGAAATTGAATAACGCTTTCCACAGTCGCATTCTGATACGACGTCATCATCTCGTGTTTGTTTGAATCGCGCAAAACCGTCTCTATTTGGTATCTCTGTGAATGAAATGAGTCTAACATCGTGTACACACTGTTCCACCTGGTTTCTACATCATGGTGTAAGGTTTTATCTAATCTCGTGACTAAGCCAGATCGCTTCATAAAGCCTACTAGTTTACGTACAGTCAGGATGGAGTCATACACTGCAGGAATCTCATCCATTAAGAAACCTTCATTGAATGTGTGCCTCAGTGCTGTATTAATACAGTGCATCACACATGGGAGTCGTTTGTGTGCTTCTAGTGCTTTCTTGATGTTAGCTCCTTGATCTGTAACGAAAGTAACCTGTCTTAGTTCCGAAGACGTTATCTGCAACTCTGCCATTTGTTCATATATTTCCGTAATGATATGTTCACCAGTCTTGGCAACATCTGGAAACCTCGTAGTTAAGAGTACACTGTTTTTTAGTATCCATTTGTCCGTCGACTCATCAATATAGCTGGATGTGACAGTCAGGTAATGGGTCTTACGATAACTGTCTGTCCACAGATCACACGTCATTGAACACTGGTTTTTACCAATTGCGTCTTTTACTACTGGAATAAGTTCACTCCTGACTTCATCAGCCAATTCCTTAATATGTCGTGCTACAGTCCTTGGGGAAGGTAGCAAGTCTTGGGCGGTGATTTGTCCATATTTTGCTCCTGTATTTATCAGTTCTTGAGCTAAGCTTATGAATCCTTCACCACTTACCATATTAAATGGTCGGAGGTCTGTTGCACACATTAAAACACATTTATCCCTAATAGATATTTTATCAGCACTGGCAGCTGCAACGCTTGACAAGTGTCGATTATCCTTACATTTATGTCTGTTCATTCCAGTTGTGCTTCCTTTGTAAGCAAGCAATGCTCCACAATTTCCATTTTGGCACTGAACGTAACCAACTAGAAGGTGTGTGTCTCTTTCAACAACCACCTGAAACAGTCGTAATAAACACCTTCATGTATGTTTCGCGAAGACAATTTTTCTTATCGTTTACGGACACAAGAAACGTATCAATTCATTAAAAATGCTAGACAAACGAAGCGATTCGATTAATCAAATACTATCACGTATCGAATTCGGAAGCTCTATTCTGTAATTATTTAGTAATAATTGAACGGCTTACCTTAAATTTTTCCCAGCTGGAACTGCCATTCCTTACTCCCACTTTATTTATCAGAATGTACGTCCCATCAGCAAGTTTCTTCAACGCCACATCTTTTGTGATGGTAGTCATTGCACTGGTCCCGGTTCCGGAACCACTCATGCTGAGTTTAGTCCCGTGACAGTTCATAGCCTACCGCTACGTTACGATAATGCGAGTCTCTCGGCCAGCTCGCGCTCTCGCGTCTCGGGCCGGCACGTGTCCTATTCGACAACCCTCGTCTCAGCTCAGTTTCGTAGCGTGACGTCAGTCATCCCCACCTCAGCGCCTGTGCCAGCGATAATGAGCCGCGTAGTCAGCGAGAAGCGAGCGAGACTGAGCAGCGTTTTGACGTGCTCTACATCAGTCCCCCTAGACTTAGAAGTACTTAAATCTAATTAACCTAAGGACATCACACACATCCATGCCCGAGGCAGGATTCGAACCTGCGACCATAGCAGCAGCTTGGTTCTGGACGGAAGCACCTAGAACCGCTCGACCACAGCGGCCGGTAATAAACGTTCGATGGGATTCATGTCGGGCTATATGGGTTGCCAAATCATTCCCTCCAGTTGTTGAGAAAGGTCTCCAAACTAATTGCAAAAAAAATTGTGGCAGGTGATATGGGGGCTTGCCCACTCGTTGCTAGTTGTGGGGTCTCGCCCACTCGTTGCTTATAGGGTACCTAAGGGATGCAGTTTTCTCGGAATGCTGTACAACAGTTCAAAGAAATAACATTTGTACTTTTATTTCTATATAGGTATTGACAATTTTTGTATCCCGCCTGGATAGGCGGCGCTTGGGTTTGCTTCTGTAAACTGAAGGGTAGGCCGAATGTACGAAGGGCGTAGGAGCAGGGAAAGGTAAAATGCTTCGGTATGCAATTAAAAGTGGTTTTGGCTGAGATGAGCGCTCAGGTGCGAAGCTGTACATCAAGTTACAAAGTTAGAAGTAGTGGTCCCCACTATGCAATAGAAACAATGTTGCTTCGTCGTGCTCGGCATCAAAAGGGCAGAATATGGAGCGGTGCTCGTAGAGCTGCTCAGCGCCGGCTAGAGGGCGCTGCAGTCAGTGTCGTAGTGCCAACCTACGAACTTGCACCTACGTTGTGGCATCGTAGCACCACAACAATACTTGCATCGCGGTGTAGCTTGCTCGCCAGGTTTCGAGAGGGTGCGTTTCTGGATGAGGTATCGAATATATTGCTTCCCCCTACTTATACCTCCCGAGGAGATCACGAATGTAAAATTAGAGAGATTCGAACACCGTTGGGTGGCTTGAGGAGTATAAATGTAGATGTAGATGTAGATGTACTTAACTTTGGAGATTTACAAGTAGTAGTCGCAAACGAGGGGCGACATGGAATATAATTTACAGTCCTTACTATGTGAAATGTTTAGGCAAGTTGACACACGTCACTGACAACTAACGTCCACTTTCCGGTGCCGATCTGAGAGGCCGACGCTAGCAGGAGCGTCGCTTATGTTCCCTTCTGCCAGGTGTCGCTCTTGGCGCGGCGCGGTCCAATTCCGAGCACCATTGGCCGCCGTTTCCTCACCGCCTTCTGTGCTCTTGCGTTTCGCATCTTCGTTGCGGCACTTGTGGTTACGCCATAACAAGTGACATGGCGCAATACCATCCATAAAAATTCCCATCGTTATTAGGGAACGTGGAATCCATGTATGGCTGCAGGTGGTCTCCAATAAGCCAAACATAACCATTTCCAGTCAATGAGCGGTTCAGTGCGAACCACAGGACCTAGTCCGTTTCAAACAAGCGCAGCACCCACCATTATGCAGCCACCACCAGCTTACACAGTGCCTTGTTGACAACTTCGGTCCATGGCTTCGCGGAGTCTGCACCACACTCGAACCATACTATCAGCTCTTAGCAACTTAAATCGGAACTCATCTGACCAGGTCACGATTTCCCAGTCGTCTATGGTCCAACTGATACCGTCATTAGCCCAGGAGAGTCGCTGAAGTCGATATCGTGGTGTTAGCAAAGACAATCGTGTCGGTCGTCTGCTGTCATAGCCCGTTAACGCCAAATTTCGCTGCACAGTCGTAACGGATAAGTTGGTCGTATGTCGTACATTGCGGTTATTTCTCGCAGTATTCCTCGTCTGCTAACACTGACTACTCTCGGTCTTTAAGTGAAGGCCGTCGGTCAGTGCGTTGTGCATGGTGAGAGGTAATGCCAGAATTTTGTTTAGTCGGCACACTCTTAACACTGTGGATCTCGGGATATGGAATTCCCTAACGATTTCCGAAGTGGAATGCCCCATGCTTGTATTTCCAACTATCATTCTGTGTACAAAGTTTAATTGCCGTAGTACCGGTGCAGGGAAACCTTTTCACATGAATCACCTGAATACAAATGACAGCTCCTCCAATGCACTACCCTTTTATACCTTGTATACGTGACACTATAGCCATCTGCTTATGTGCATATCCCTATCCCATGACCTTTTTCACCTCAGTCCATGTGAAGTATTTACTGTACGAGATAGTGATGAATGTCAAATAAGTTATTCACCCGCAGCACTTTCCATTTATTTAAGTTCAGGATTAACAAGTAGTTCCACCATCAAGCATTGACCCTCTGAAGGTCTACTTGCATTTCGCTACAGTCTTTTGACACTGCAACCTTCCTACAGATAATGGTATCTTCAGCGAGTAGACTCATCCACTCTCCAACGTTATTCACTAACTCAAACATATAGCGTGACAATTATTGAACTACGCGAAAGAAAATCGTCGTAACTCCTGAACGGTTTGCGTTAGGACATTAGAACTGCACGATTGACCGCGGAGCATGATGGGAATTAATATTCGCTGCATGGTTTGGTTTAGCAATAAAGTCCACTTTCATATGGATGGGTTCGTCAATAAGCAAAACTGGCGCATTTGGGGGACTGAAAATCCGTATTTCGCGATCGAGAAGTCTCTTCACCCTCAACGGATGACTGTGTGGTGGGCAACGTCCAGTTACGCAATAACCAGGTGATATTCCCTGATGGCACAGTGACTACTGAACGGTACGTTAAGGTTTTGGAAGATGATTTCGTCTGCATTATCCAAAGCGCCCCTGATTTCGACAAGATGTGGTTCATGCAAGACGGAGCTCGACTTCATCGAAGCAGGAGAGTGTTTGATGTCATGGAGTAACATTTTGTAGCCGTAGGCTACTGGCATGGGTCTCGTTTGGCCGCCATATTCTCTGGATCTGAACACATGCGACGCCTTGTAAGTTTTTTTTAAGTTGAATAATTGTCAACCTGATATTTTTTTATGTTGCATTAACCAAACTTTCTTGGCAGGAAGAGAGCACCCTATCACCGAAAGTACTTGGTCTTATTGAGGTGGCTCGCGTGCACACAGCAACTGTACAGTCTCGTCACAATTCCAAATAGGTTCAACCAACAGCTAAACAAAACAAAATACCAACACAGTATTTACTATAGTTTATTAAGATAAATGAGCTCTAAGACAAAAACGACACACCACGAGGCAATTATCGGATGGTGCGGAAATCGGTAGATGTGATGTATTCATACAGACAAACAAATGATCACAGTTTCAGAAAAACTGGATGAGTTATTCAAGAGAAAGAGCTTCACACATTAAGCAAATCAGTAACACGCAGGGTCATATCTGGTCCTTATGCAAGTAGTTATTCAAATGGCACTGATTGGTAGAGTTGTTGGATGTCCTCATGAGCAATATCGTGTCATATCCTGTCTCATTGGTCCCTTTGCTCGTCAAAATTGCGAGCTGGCTGGAGGACCATGTCCATGAAGGGCAAGGAGACGAGACGTATGCAAATACACTCCTGGAAATTGAAATAAGAACACCGTGAATTCATTGTCCCAGGAAGGGGAAACTTTATTGACACATTCCTGGGGTCAGATACATCACATGATCACACTGACAGAACCACAGGCACATAGACACAGGCAACAGAGCATGCACAATGTCGGCACTAGTACAGTGTACATCCACCTTTCGCAGCAATGCAGGCTGCTATTCTCCCATGGAGACGATCGTAGAGATGCTGGATGTAGTCCTGTGGAACGGCTTGCCATGCCATTTCCACCTGGCGCCTCAGTTGGACCAGCGTTCGTGCTGGACGTGCAGACCGCGTGAGACGACGCTTCATCCAGTCCCAAACATGCTCAATGGGGGACAGATCCGGAGATCTTGCTGGCCAGGGTAGTTGACTTACACCTTCTAGAGCACGTTGGGTGGCACGGGATACATGCGGACGTGCATTGTCCTGTTGGAACAGCAAGTTCCCTTGCCGGTCTAGGAATGGTAGAACGATGGGTTCGATGACGGTTTGGATGTACCGTGCATTATTCAGTGTCCCCTCGACGATCACCAGTGGTGTACGGCCGGTGTAGGAGATCGCTCCCCACACCATGATGCCGGGTGTTGGCCCTGTGTGCCTCGGTCGTATGCAGTCCTGATTGTGGCGCTCACCTGCACGGCGCCAAACACGCATACGACCATCATTGGCACCAAGGCAGAAGCGACTCTCATCGCTGAAGACGACACGTCTCCATTCGTCCCTCCATTCACGCCTGTCGCGACACCACTGGAGGCGGGCTGCACGATGTTGGGGCGTGAGCGGAAGACGGCCTAACGGTGTGCGGGACCGTAGCCCAGCTTCATGGAGACGGTTGCGAATGGTCCTCGCCGATACCCCAGGAGCAACAGTGTCCCTAATTTGCTGGGAAGTGGCGGTGCGGTCCCCTACGGCACTGCGTAGGATCCTACGGTCTTGGCGTGCATCCGTGCGTCGCTGCGGTCCGGTCCCAGGTCGACGGGCACGTGCACCTTCCGCCGACCACTGGCGACAACATCGATGTACTGTGGAGACCTCACGCCCCACGTGTTGAGCAATTCGGCGGTACGTCCACCCGGCCTCCCGCATGCCCACTATACGCCCTCGCTCCAAGTCCGTCAACTGCACATACGGTTCACGTCCACGCTGTCGCGGCATGCTACCAGTGTTAAAGACTGCGATGGAGCTCCGTAAGCCACGGCAAACTGGCTGACACTGACGGCGGCGGTGCACAAATGCTGCGCAGCTAGCGCCATTCGACGGCCAACACCGCGGTTCCTGGTGTGTCCGCTGTGCCGTGCGTGTGATCATTGCTTGTACAGCCCTCTCGCAGTGTCCGGAGCAAGTATGGTGGGTCTGACACACCGGTGTCAATGTGTTCTTCTTTCCATTTCCAGGAGTGTAGAATAGCTAATTCACATGATAAAATTAAAACCATGTAGTAAGTTGTGAAGGAAATGTCTGGTCAGCAGCCCAAGATCGACGATATAAAGTCAGTTCGTAATAAAAATATTTATGTTACTGATAAGTCAGATATAGGTTCAGTATTTAACAATCATTTTCTGAGCATTTCTGTTGAGTTAAATAAAAATTAAATCATATAACTCTCTTGGAAAATAACTTTTCGAGACTGATGTCTGAAATACTGCTCTGTGATACGAACCAGGAGGAGATTGAGTCGATAACTAAGTCACTGAAGACGAAGGACGCTCATGGATATGATGAAGTGCCCAGCAGAATATTAAAGTACTGTGTTGCACATGTTAGCCCTCCACTTAGCTATATTTGCAATTTTTCCTTTAGGAATGGTCAGTTTCCTGAACGATTGAAGTACTGAGTACAAAAGCTGCTTTGCAAAAATGGTGAAAGGGATAATGTAGACAATTTTAGACCTATGTCTATGCCATCAGTGTTTGCTAAAGTTATTTTAAAGGCTGTGTATGTAAGGATAATTGATCATATTATATCACATAATTTGCTATCAAAGGTACAGTTCGGCTTTGGAAGTGATTTAACAACTGAAAATCCTATAGTCTCTGTTCTCTGTGAGGTACTGGATGGATTAAACAAAAGGTTTTGAACGCTAGACGTATTTTTTGATTTAAATAAGACGTTTGATTGTGTTGATCACAAAATATTGATCCATAAGTTGCACCATTACAGAAAACGGGGACTAGCCCACAATTGGTTCACCTCTCACTTTAACAACAAACAGAAAATGTCATTATTCACAGTGTTGAGAGTGGCTGCGATGTGGGGTCTGAGTGAAGTGCGGTCAAATGGGCGGTGCCCCAGGTATCACTGTTAAGGTCATTCCTGTTCCTTATTTATATAAATGATATTCCCTCTAGTATTACGGGTAATTCTAAAATATTTCTGTTTGCTAGTGACCCTAGCTTGGTAGTAAAGGAAGTTGTGTGTGACATTGGCTCTGTTTCAAATAGTGCAGTTCATGACATACGTTCATGGCTTGTAGAAAACAAACTAACGCTAAATCACAGCATGACTCAGTTTTTACAGTCTGTAACATATAATTCAACAAAACCGACGTTTTAATCTAACAGAATAGGAATATGATGAGTGAAACTGAACAGTTCAAATTTATAGGTGTTCAGATATATAGTAAACTGTCGTGGAAAGCCCACGTTCACGATGTTTTTTAACGGCTTAATGATGCCATTTTTACTATTCGAACGGTACCTGAAGTAAGTGATCATTCGACGCGAAAAGTACTCTACTTTGCTTGTTTTCATTCGCTTATGTCGTATGGTATTATATTTTGGACTAACTCTTTCCATTCTAAACGGATATGTTTGGCTCAGAAACGGGCAGTTCGGGCAGTAAGTTCGGGAACCTCTTTTCCACTCTTGTTCCCAAGAATTAGCAGTTTGCACTCAGTTAATACCCGACAGAAATCCAATCTGCATTTGGATCGCATTTCCTTAACTGTTGTGCAGAAAGGTGTGCGGTATAATGATGCATCCATTTTCAGTAAGGTGCCACAAGAATTCAAAAATCTTAGCAGTAATCCACGCGCTTTCAAATCGAAACTGAAGAGTTTTTTCATGGGTCACTCCTTCTATTCTGTTGTAGAGTTCCTTGGAAAATTAAGCTGATTCTTATTTTATATTGTTGTTTGCGCTTGCTTTAAATAATGGCTTGACATTTTTGGGCTTCATAAACATTTTATTTCATCTGCTATTACTTTGTAAACTTCCCGTATAAAATAAAAATGATATTTTTTTTGTTATTATCTTATTCATGAAAACTGATAAATTTTGAGGTAAGTAGCGCTACGCCATGGCCCTGTGAAATCAATCTGAATCTGTCTGTGAGAAATAAACTGAAAAATTCTTACCTCATGATGGTGTCGCCGGATAACGCTGCCTATATATCCGTTCGTAAATGGCACAGCATACTGGACAACATTTGTCTGAGATTTAAATTATTAGAAAAATTGACTTTGTTTATTGACATAGATTCACAGCTGGTCGTCTGATTACTAAAGAATACATGACAAAGACCTCAGAAAATTTCTGAAATATTTAAATTTAAGTTAAATGACTGGATCGGGAGTGGCAATGACTTAAGGCAAAATTATTCCTTCCTTTTTTTGTTAACTGGTAAAAATTATATTCTGAAAATCTTTTACATAATTGACAAAGATCTGCAGTCCATTATATGAAAAATTAAATATTACAAATTTGGCTCAACTGGTGCTGACGAATCACAAAAGATTGAAACAAATTCATATTAACATCTCAGACAAGTGGCTGAACTACGCACATGTCAATAAAAGTAATAAAATGTACCTTACAATACATCGCTATGAACTGCGCTGTACCAGCGACAGACTACAACTGCCCTGTAGCAGCGATCGACTGCAACTGCTGTCGAAAGTGCTCTCACCTCCGTCTCTATTGCAGTAAAGATACTTTCTTTCGCAGGCACCGCTTGAGCAATACATCGAAATTACACTTTCTCCAGCAGGGTGGTGAACCCCTTACAACTTTTATGTTGTAATTTCATGTACTGACACGTTCGATGACCTTGGAGATTTGCTCCTGAATTTGGTCCTATGGAACTAAACGTGTAAATAAAATAAACATACACTGAAGCGCCAAAGAGACTGGTATAGGCATGCGTATTCAAATACAGAGATACGCGAACAGGTATAATAAGGCGATGCGATCGACAACGCTTATATAAGACAACTAGTGTGTGGCGCAGTTGTTATATGAGTTACTGCTGCAACAATCGCAGGTTTTCAAGATTTAAGTGAGTTTCAACGTGGTGTTATAGTCGGCGCACAACTCATGGGACATAGCATCTCAGTGGTACCGATGAAGTGGGGATTTTCCCGTACGACCATTTCACGAGTGTATCGTGAATACCAGGACTCCGGTAAAACATCAAATCTCCGACGTCGCTGCGGACGGAAAAAGATCCGGCCGACGACGACTGAAGAGAATCTTTCAACGTGACGAAAGTGCAGCCCTTCCGCAGATTGCCACAGATTTCAATGCTGGGCCATCAACAAGAGTCAGCATGCGAAACAGTCAACTGAACATCATCGACATGGGCTTTCGGAGCCGAAGGACCACTCGTGTACTCTTGATGAGTGCACGACACAAAGCTTTATGCCGCACCTGAGTGCGTCAACACCGCCATTGGACTGTTGGCTGGAAACATGTTGCGTGATCGGACGAGTCTCGTTTCACATTTTATCGAGCCGATGGAATGGACCCGGCACGTCAGCAGGGGACTGTACAAGCTGGTGGAGACTTCGCAATGGTGTGGGCGTGTACAGTTGGAATGGAGTGGGACCTGTGATACGTCTAGATACGACTCTGACAGGTGACACGTATGTAAGCATCCTGACTGATCACCATTTCATTCATGTCCACTGTGCATTCCGACGAACTTGGGCAATTCCAACAGGACAATGCGTCACCCCACACGTCCATAATTGCTACAGAGTGGCTCCAGGAACCCTCCTCTGAGTTTAGACACTTCCGAAGGCGACAAAACTCCCCAGAAATGAATATTATTAATAATACATTGGATGCCTTGCAACGTGCTGTTCAGAAGAGATCTCCACCCCTCGAATTCTTACGGATTTATGGATAGCCCTGCATGATTCATGGTGTCAGTTCCCTCCAGCACTACTTCAGACATTAGTCGAATTCATGCCACGTCGTATTGCGGTACTTCTGAGTGTTCGCGGGGGCCCTACACGATATTAGGCAGGTGTACCAATTTCTTTGGCTCTTCAGTGTGCCGGCCGCTGTGGCCGAGCGGTTTTAGGCGCTTCAGTCCGGAACCGCGCGACTGCTACGGTCCCAGGGTCGAATCCTACCTCGGGCATGGATGTGTGTGATGTCCTTAGGTTAGTTAGGTTTAAGTAGTTCTAAGTTCTAAGGGACTGATGACCTATGTTAAGTCCCATAGTGCTCAGAGCCATTTGAACCATTTTTGCTCTTCAGCGTAATATACACTGAGAATTCTCATCCAGCTCACCATTTGCATTCATTTTTAACGGCTTGGACGGTAAATCGCTATACTACCTCTGTTTGTGCAAACAGCCACTGGGCATGTGAACGTTCTTCATACTACGAACAAATGGCTAAGGCTAAACAGCGCTGGCACCACAATTATGCAGAACTCAGAGAACTGTGGCGACCGAAAAATGCTGCACGCCAATTTTCTGTGAAATATTGGGCTGTTCCAGGTAATTCCGAAAAGTACGGAGCAAAGCCGAGACTGGTCTGGCCTTGGCACGCATGAGGCCCTCATGTTCTGCACGCGTGAAGTTAGGCTCGACCTGGCTGGCTCTGCTCTGAGCTGTCTCACCATAACTACGTTGCGCCTCTATAGAGGCTAGCCTTCCCGTGTTACGTTACACCTTCTCTGTGCGTGGCTGTGTCTTCTTTCTCCGTCGGACACAGCATATCGTGTACGGTGACAGCCCCATAACTGTCCCCTTCGGTAATATCGAAGTTATCTTTACAGCTGAAGATCCCGTCCCGTCTCTCCCGTTCCATATGGTATGGAATCCGTAATACTGGGTTTCCTTCGACGAGTTCATACGAGGGTAATCCCAAAAGTAAGGTCTCCTATTTTTTTTTATAAGTACATAGACCTTTTTATTTCTACAATGGTTTACATCAGTTTACAGCTTGAACATTTAGCTATTTTTCTACATAATCACCATTTCTGTCGATACATTTTTGTAGACGCTGTGGCAGTTTTTGTATGCCCATGTCATACCAGTTCGCCGCCATGCTGTTCAGAAAGTTATGAACCTCTCCTTTTACCTCATCGTCGGATCTGAATCGCTTTCCAGCTACATGTTCTTTTAACCTAGAGAACAGATGATAGTCACTGGGCGCCAAGTCAGGACTATAGGGTGGGTGGGTGTTTATGTTCCACTGAAACTGTTGCAGGAGAGCAACGGTTTGCCGAGCGATGTGTGGGCGAGCGTCCTCAAGGAGAATGTGTATGCCCTTACTCAACATTCCTCTTCTCCGGTTCTGAATTGCCCGTTTGAGTTTTCTCAGAGTCTCACAGTACCTGTCAGCGTTCATTGTGGTCCCAGTGGGCATAACGTCGACCAACAATATTCCTTTCCCATCCCAAAAAACGGATGTCATGACTTTACCGACAGACTGTGTCTGTTTGAATTTCCACGGATTTGGCGAAGCAGGATGCGGCCACTGGCGTGATTGTTGGTTGGTTGATTTGCGGGATTAAAGGGACCAGACTGCGACGGTCATCGGTCCCTATTAAAAAAAAAAAAGAAAAAAACACCCAAAGAGAATAAAAAAGAGAATAAAAACGAACACCAGGGAAGACGTCAGACGACACAGGACAAGAAATACTCCGACAGAGATCAGACAAAACAAATTAAAATCACACACAGTGTGACGGTGGTTGGCCGACCACAGAGAAAAAAAAAAGGAAAAGCCAACCACCGAGAACACATTAAAAACTCAGTTCAAAATCGGAGGCGTGATTGTTGCTTGGTCTCAGGTGTAAAGTGGTGTCCCCAGGTTTCGTCACACGTGACAATTGAGTCCGGAAAGTTGTCCTGTTCGGCTGCAAGCTGGTGAAGAAATGCGTGGGAAGCATCATCTGGTTGCCACATGTGGACCTCAGTCAGCATGCGTGGCACCCATTTTGCGCACACCTTCCGGTAGTTCAATGTTTCCGTTAAAATTTTTGTGAGCGGTGCTTCGGGAAACCTCAGGATCCAACGCGCAGAAATTATCCAGGGTGACCCGCCGATCTTCACGCATGCTTTGCTCAACCTTCAACACTGTCTCCTCAGAAACTGACGGTCTCCCGCTCCTTTGTTCGTCGTGAATTTCGGTCCGACCAGCTGCAAACTCTCTACACAACTTACGAACATTTTTGTCATCCATGGACGACTCACCATACACTTCCGTCAACTGGCGACGGATTTCAATCGGTGCAGTGCCCTTTGCTTTCGAAAACCGAATAACTGCGCGCAATTCGCAGTGGGCGGTAACATCCAATGGGAGCTCTATTCTCAACGGCTGCCAATCCAAGACTGAGCGCCTCAGTGCGGCGTGCTCATGTTTACACACAGCGCGTAAAGCACTCTTCATAACAGTGTGACCAACTGCCACACAAACAGAGTTCTGTACTTATATAAAAAAAAAATAGGAGACCTTACTTTTGGGGTTACCCTCGTATTATGCTTACCAAATGATGACAGCGTGGAAGGTTGGCACGAGGTCACTTTATTTGGAACCTTAAATCGTAACTTCCCTTCCTCTTCTATGGCTAAATACAGTGGTGTACAAAACTTAAAGACGAATGTAACTTCTGCCTCATCTGTGACTGTCAAGTAACGTAACTCGATGAATCTTGAACCATACATAAAATGCTGCTGAGTCTGTTACGTGTCCCTAACTCTCGCCACATGAGGGTATGTTGCAAGAACCTCCCACTCGTACTAAACCTTCAGAAATGTCTCAGTTTAGCCGGTGAGTCCGTAGACGGTGGTATAAGGGGCGTGCAGTATATCTGGCCACGACTATCCAGCCGAGTTTTGTGATAATTAAGCCAGGCCATCTTTGAACTGACTTAGTGAGCCACTGTGTAGGAATTCTTCTTACCTGTTATGTGGAAATGCTCTTGTAGTTTTATGTCACCTTGCAGATCCGTATCAGCGCCGTCGGATACTGAAAGTGCAATACTACGTTTTGTGTTTTACGTAATGAAGCGAGAAGTTTTTCGTGCAAATTATTTTTACAAGGGGTGCCTTTATGGTGCGTTTATGTAAGAAATACCGTAAAATAAACTCGTTCACATTGATTATAGGCTAACTATTAACAGTACGAGAGCATAGTCTACCTCATGACTAGATCGAAAGGCATCCTGTCGACGACTTCCGACTGAGGCACACTGTGTCTAACTTGAGCGCAAAATCGGCAAAGTTCGTATAAGATCGTACATATTCGGCTATGCCAAAGTTCATCATTATTATTTATTAATATCGACGTTTCCCGGCATTGTAAAATTACTGAAAGATAATATGTATGACCCATAGACTTGTCCTAACCTCTGATGGCAAAAGGCGACTTTTGTTAGCAAATATTTATTAATAACAACAGCTTGATTCGTGCCGGGATACATGAAATTTCCCTAAGTATCTCTCTGCTGGGGTCACGAGCGATTTCTGCATCGGCATGTCATACTACTGGTTCCGAAAGTGGCCGATGGCCAACCACTTCTGCTAGCCAGCGTCGGAACCTACCCGCTCCTTACTCCATACATACTTCAGCGCTGATACCTTCACTTCATGTGTGTGAAATACCAAAACTGCAAATAAAGTGAAATTACCTTACAAAGTCCAACAATGTCCAACATCGTTTTTATGGTATAAGTGTTATGGTTCTGGGAGCCTTAATGTTCCATGGACTTGTTGACCCGCAAGACCTTCAACACGGTAACTTAGCCAGTCAACGTTATTGTTACGCTGTTCTCCTTTCCCAGGTGTGTCTTTTCGTTGGTGCATTTTGCCCTGACTTCATTTTTATCGATGACAAAGCGTGACAGCGTCGAACACCGCAGGTGGAGGAGATCCTGGAAAGAGAGAATATTTAGCGAATGGACTGTCTTGCCAGTTCCCCCGACTTAAATCCCACCGAACGTGTACCGGAGGCGTTGGGGAGACGTATTCCAGTACGTCTACATGCACCAACGACCACCCGCAACAGTTGTCAACTTGCACTGGTGGGGAAATGGAAGCCTTACCACAGCAATTCCTTATCAACCATGCACGTAACCATAGGTTACTTTCAACAGTGTGGCTTGCTTTGCTTGTGAACTGATTACCACGGAATTTCCTTTTATTGAATTTCCTGATGCGAGGCATAGTCCGTATTTATTGCACATTAAAGGATATATACATCCACAAATATACGTATCACTTGGACAACAAACATTCAGTAACACATAAACGAACTGCTTCAGCATAACAAAAGGAAATACTGGCAAAGATAATCATTTACAGAAACTGGAAACCTGCACTGTTACCAACATATACAATGTATCATACGTATAATCACTGGAAACAAAACGTTCACAGTTCGTTTCGAAATAATACAGTTTTCTATAAGACAAATAGAGGTCGCGTGGCGGCGTACATGACCGTAACTTTAAAATTAGGGATATATAGGTCATTTTTCATTTGAAACCCTATAATGTAGATATCAGTGTAATCAGGAAAGACTATACAATTCAGTACTGTCATAAAAAATTCCAATTTTTCCACCATTTGTAAGTACCCTGTATCCTTAAGCAGAAATTAGTGAAGGCAATAGATTAGTTGTCAAGGACAAATTATTCTAAGTTAGATTTAAAACTCTCTTTGCTACCTGTCAGATATTTTATATTACTGGCCAAATTATTAAAAAAAATTTGTCGCTCTATATTGATCTTCTTTCTGAGCCACTGACAGTTTTACAGTGGGTAATAAAGTTAATCTTCCGCTCTAGTGTTGTAGATATGGACATCACTATTCTTCTCAAATTGTGATGGATTATTTATCATGAATTTCATTAGCGAATGTATGTATCGTCACGGGGCAGTTATGATGCTTAGCTCCTAGAAGAGGCACATACATGACGTCCGCGGGTAAAAACCACATATTATTCTTACTGATTGCTTTTTTTTCAGTGAACACGTTATTTCTAAGTGATGAGTTGCCCCAGAAAATTACTCCATAAGCCATTTTCAAGTGGAAACACACATAATATGACAGGAGGTTTAATCTTTGTTTTCATGATTAGCAATAACACGAAGACCATAGGTAGGTGAACTTAGTTGTTTGATCAGCTCAGTAATATGCCTCTTCCGATCCCAGTTTTCATCAATATGCATCACCTAAAAATTTGGAGCATTCTACCCTACTTACTGACTCCTCCTTATATACTATTCGTACGTCAATTGTTGTCATGACTCTATTTGTTGTAGAGAAGTGAGTGTAGTGTGGTTTTTTTCTTCAAAATTTAGGGACATTCCATTTTCTGAGAACCATTCAGTTCTTTGGAAAGTATTATTTACTAATTTTTCTTTTGCTTTCACTCTAATGGAGTTTATTTTAACACTAGTATCGTAGCAAAAAGTACCGGTTCCTCTTGTTGAAGGTTATGTGGAAGGTCATTCACATGTATAAGGGATAGGAGTTGACCCAAAATTCAACACTGTGGGACTACGTTTGTGATTTCTCCACAGCCAAAGAAATTTTCTACCCTTCAAACAGTGTTTGAATTGTTCAGCAGAGGCTTTTGCATTCTGTTTGTTAAGTATGGTTCAAATCAGCTGTGTCTAAAACCACCAGTTCCATAAAACTTGAGTTTTTCTGAGAGAGTAACATGATCTACACAATCAAATGCCTTGGAAAGGACAGAAAAAGTACCAGTTGAAGGTATTTTTTTTTAAGGTCTGTGCTCTTTGATGAGTGAGTCTATGAACAGCATTGTCGGTCAACAACCCTTTTGGAATCTAAATTGTGATATGCTAAGTAAATTATCTCCGCTTAAGGGTGAGACTACTCTAAGAGTATATTACTGCTTGGAATGTTTGGAAAAATATGTTGGTAAGGAACTGGACGATAATTGTTTCAGACTGTCTTGTCACTTTTTTAATGAAGAGGTGCAATGATCGCATATTTTAACGTACGTGGAAAAATTGCTTGTGCCATTGATGCATTGCATATATCAATAAGTATATTGCTTATTAAGTTGAAACAGGTTTTGAGAATTTGTGTAAGAACCATATCAAGTCCCCTCTGATGACCAGGGGACCATCATGAATCGCTGTGTAGCTACTGCCTGTGAATAAAAGTGTATTTCTTTCAGTTACCTTTTGTAATACACTATGTGTGGTCCTAGTTTCATCGAGCTATGTTACTTGAAAGTGGCATATCATGGGAAAGTTCCTTCGTCTTAAAGTTTCGCACACCAGTGTACGAGGTCTTTTCATAAAATTCCGGTAGTTTGTTCACACAATCTTTCTACACCTACCTTTTACTTATTTTTGTGTATGGTCCCCTTCGAAATACTCTCCTTCACAATTGATACTCCGCTCCCAACTCCGTTTCCACTTCCGGAAGCAGTCTTGGTACATCTTTTGCTGGATCGTGCGAAGCGCCGTCTGCGAATTTTCTTTTGTCTCGTCTGTCGTTGCAAATCTTCATCCTTTCAACGGAGTTTTCAACTTTGTAAATAAAAAGGTGTGTCCAGGGGCCAGATCTGGAGAGTACGGACGGTGTAGTCACTGACCAACAGAGATGAATGTGCGGGTGCGTTATCGTGATACAGGAACCATGAAGTGTCTCGTCACATTTCAGGCAGCTCTCACATTTTCTCGCAGCCAATATGTCCCAATAGTAACATCGATTAACAGTTTGTCCCTTTGGCATGAATTCGTGATGAACTAATCCCTCAAAGTCGAAAAAAAAAACAGTCGGAACGGCTTCCACAATCGACCTGACCTGGCGAGCTTCTTTTGTTCTTGGAGAACCTTTCCCAACCAACTGCGAAGGCTGAACCTCGGTCTCAACATCATAACCGTTGTAAGAGGTATGCGCTGCCTGCGATATGAGAATCGCTGACCAGAGAGCAGTGTTGAGTGCAGTACGAACTGTGTAACTGTAGCAGTTAGTTGTTGCTAGTCGCTAGTCTGCGTTTGTCTGCAGTCCGCTCTGGTCGGGAATCTGGAGGCGGAGTATTATTGTATAAGGTAAAGAAGCAACCTCGCGCATATCTAGTAATGTATGTGAACTGTCATCCAAATGTTTTAAAAAATGCCTTAATAATAATTTTTGTAATATAAAGTAATTTTTTTAAAAACATTCACTTCAGTTTAAAGAATTTATCCAATTCATGATCATTCCTTTCACGAATCACAAATGTATAGGCGAGCATTGCACGGAGCTGTGCCGAAAATTTTTTTAGGTAAGAGCAGATATATTCGCCGTTTTTATTGAGGTAAGAATTTTTGCTTCTTTATTCAGAATGATCTTACAGGGCCATGACACAGCACTGCTGTCGTCCGAAATTTACCAGGTTACTGATTTTTTTTTTATTATTACGAGGTTTAGGAATTTTTCTGTTTCGAGCTTACATTAAATGAGAAAAGAATTTTGTGGGTACATTAAATGTGAATGCATTTCTGCACAGAGATTATATGTGGGAACCAATTTTGTTCTGAGGTTACAGTAAATTAGAATCACATTCATTATTCATATTTAAATACATTAAATTATTTCGTGTGGGGAGGTTACACTTAGCGACCCTGCCAGGATCGTATTTCTTTGTGTATCTCTGAGAAGTAGTCATATATCTGCTCTTATTTACTTAAACGTAGTTTGCATCTGGCGCAATGCATTTACTAATTTGTCACTCTTTCTTTCACAGATCATCGGCAATTTATTGCTCTTTGTTGTAATTGTTTGTTCCATTTTGCTTTGTCTTTGTTTCATTTTGTGCTTAATTTTGATTTGTGAAAAATGCCGCGAAAAACTGTTAACAGTACATCGCGATGTGCAATGAGTGAAATAGCCAATTCGAATATTTTGACTGATAATATTAGCGACAGTCAGTGTCTTAATGAAAATCCTTCATTTACAGACAATCAGTGCGTACCGACCACTGGTAATGATTTTAATGTTAATGATGAACAAACTAATAAAATTGTGTCCTCTGTTAATTTAACGACAATTGATGACGCGGCACGTTCCATTACAATGAATGCTGCCCAGTTTGACACACCCGGTTTGCAAAATTTGAATTGTGAACAGATAAATTTTTCTAACGAAAATGAACAGTGTACTCAAAGTACGACAGATTTATTTCATTCCGAGGTAGTGACTAACAGTGCACATCCGATTGGCAAACCTTTTCGAGAATCACAGAATGACCAAATGGTTACACAAAACGTGACAATTGCAGGTACAGCATCAAACAGCACAGAGAATAGAGTAGGTAATATTTGGATGGATCAAGTTATGGCATTATTGCTACAACTTAATGAAAATCTCAAACAACAACTTAATGAAAACAATGAAAAACAAGACAACAAGTACAAACAAATTAATTGAATGTCTTAAACAGTCGAATGATAAGCGAGACAACAATCACAAACAACTTAGTGAAAATCTCAAACAACAAATTAATGAAATTAATGAAAAACTAGACAACAATTCCAAATAGCTTAGTGAGCAGATTACAGCCGTTGCCGCGCAATGTCATGATACTAAAGAGCAATTACGTGAGGAAATTAAGGCTTGTGCTAGGAACAATAGTGAAGAAATTAGATCTGTGGCTTAAGAATTAAGTAATACACATGCAGCCACAACTAAAGTACTTAGAGACGAAACTAGTGCAGTCGCTAAACAATGCTCTGAAAACGCAACACAGTTACGCGACGAGTTTAAATTAATGTCAGCAGAAATTTCGCGCACACTGGATGCAAAATTAGACGCGAAATTTGACCAACAGAACAGCCAAATTGACGAACGCTTTAATCACCACCTACAAAACAGTGAAACGCGTTACCGTAAATTTATACAGGAACAGAATAAAGTAAAGCAACAAGTCATGGAAACAATTACTGCACTGAGACAGGAAGATAAACGTAAATTGTTTACGAAAGCAAAAACATACGTAGACAACAATATTGCTACAGTATCAGACGAAATTAATTCTATCAAACAGTTGAACACCGAATTGCATGATGAAATCTCCGATCTTAAAGCAAAAACAGAGACACACACAGTAGACTTTCACACAGTGACCGACAGACTTGAACAATTAGAACTAATACAGGATCCCGATGCCATCAAAGCAGACGTTAAAAAATTGAACGAAACCACACGTAAAATACAAAAACAAATTAATGCTTGTGATAATAAAAACGATGATCAGGTAAAAGCACTGACTGAAAAATATGATGAATTGGCCAGTCGTGTTGATGTTATCGAAAGTAATAATGACACCAAATCAGACGATACGTCATCTGTTTCGTTTAATCAAACACCCGAATTTCAAAATTTACAGCAGACGATCAGTGATATAGGTTCGTCCAATAATACATTACGTAGAAAATTGTCATCTTTACAGCACGAAATGACGGAGATGAAAAATATTTCAGCCTTTAACACATCACAGCATACGCCACTTTGCGAACATTTATCAGACTCACACAGCCAGTATAATTTAGGTAATTTACAGAGAGTACGTGAGTTAGATTCCGAACAGTCACAGACAAATAGATTCTCATACAATCCTGAACCTGTTCAGACATACAGAGACGATAATTTTGATTACAAGCATTTTCTATCCGTGAGAAAATTTAAGGTATTTAAAAATGACAGAGCACAGGTACACGCTTTGGACCGGATACGACAATTTGCTTTTTTATTTTCATCAGCTTGGCCTGTAATGCAGAAACCAGAATTGGACTGGAACGACAATTTGTTTTTGAATTTTCACCGCCATTGCCTGTAACGCAGAAACTAAAATATATTTGCAGCGCGTAATTAACCTCAGGGGATTCATTACACTTCGATGAATATGTGCCGTAGAGTGCACAGGACCCCGAGCCATAGTAGTGCTATTTGATCTTTAGTTTTCTGCACTGCTGCCTTCTCTTCTACTATCCTTTATATCTATCAAAACAGCTCTTCAACTATCGATCTATCTAGGATGAAGAAGGAGTAAAGAAAACCTGATACGACAAGTTTTACCGAAAGTGACAATTTTCATTAGACGCTCCAGGAATGACAACCACGAGAACTTTAATACCAAACAAAATTTTAATCATCAGTATGTACAAAATTTTCAGCCGTCGCAAACACATTTTGGTAACAATAGACGCTTTTCACCGCAACAGCATCAAAGCCAGCCGGTTAGCGTACCTAACCAACAATGCAGTCTGCAAGGTCAACCAAGCTTTAATGTTTCGCCGCCTACACATATAGCGTCAGCTCCAACAAATACCAACGCACAGCAACAAGGAAATCAGTACGTACAGAAAACACACTATTTCAGCTAATATCGCAATGCACCGTATAGAAATGACTGTTATGACAGACGTAAAAGTAATGAGCAGAATTTTCAGCGTACGTTTAATAACAGTCGGTCTTACCAGCAACAAAATCATCCGCAACAACAGATTATCGTGAATGAACGAGACAGTAGATATCATCCCGAGCGTAATACGTCAGGAAGAAATAACAGAACAGTACAAATAGTCGAAATGCCACAGCATCCTTCCAAAAATAATAACACGTCAGATAGAATTTGACTAGATACAGTACAGGTTGCATCTTCCAGTAACGCAAGCAATGCTTTTGACACGCAGAATCTTGTTCACGAAAATGTTATTAGTTTTGACGACATCCGATACACACTTTTGCATGAAAGACAGAATCACAACATATGTAGACGACACCATTATTGCAGAAGCTAACTGGTCTGAACACAATCTGATTCTTGAAAACTGTTAAGAACTTTTCGTGCACAAGGACTCACAGTTAATCTCAGTAAATCGCAATTTGGCAAAACTCCTATAAAATTTCTTGGACATGTAATTTCAGCAGAAGGCATTGCGCCTGACCCGGAAAAACTTCGAGTTTTACGTGACATTACTGTTCCTACGACGAAGTAAAACTAAGCAGCTTTTTGGGTTTAATTAACTTTTTTTCGTAAATTTATTCATTACTCTGCTTTAGACGCCCCTAGATTATGTCAATTGACGGGTAAAAACACTATTTGGTCCTAGGATAGCCAAGCACATTCTGAATTTGTGAATCTGAAAGAAGCTTTGTTGAACGCACCACTTTTATCACATCCAGATATTACTAGAAATTTTTGCATTGCTACCGATAGTTCTAACACCGCTTTAGGCGTACACATTTTTCAGGAAATTGAGGAAGATGGTACTACAGTAATTAAAAACATCGCCTTAGCGAGTCGCATTCTGTCACCTGCTGAACGCAATTATTCTGTTACAGAACTTGAAACATTATGTGTTGTATGGGCGTTTACGAGATTTAGGCATTTTCTTTATGGAAGACATACGACCGTTTACACAGATCATAGAGCTACACAGTTTTTACTTTCAGCAAAATTTACACACGACAGGTTAGGCAGATGGAAACTTTATTTGCAGGCATTTAATTTTACAATTGTTCACATTCCCGGTACACAAAATATTGTAGCAGACGCACTATCCCGTTCTCTCAGAAACAATCAGCAAGACATCGCAACCAACTTCTGCCAAGCAAATTTCAGCGTCATTCACATTCAACAAGTTGCATTTGAAAATTTCATTTCGTCGTCATTACGAGACATACCGCAAGAGCAGAGTAAAGACAACGTATGGAAAGAAATTAAACACCTCTGGCAAGACAGGAATAATGTTACCATTAGAAACCATTACACTGTACGCAATAATATTCTGTTTCGCCGCTCTCACCCTGACAGCAACAACTGGTTCCTATGCATTCCTGACGAGCTTGTTAACAAATTAATTTGGTATACTCATTTAAATTACGCACATTATGGAGCCAAAAAATGTTTTCTTATACTGAGACAGAACTGTTATTTTACCAACATGGAGAAACGTATTCGACGAGTTTTAGTGTCATGTAAAATCTGCCAGAAAGCTGTCAGATACGAATTCACATATTCCTCCGTTACATCCCATTGTACCTGTTAAATTGAGACATATGGCTGCTGTAGACATTTTTGGTCCGATTCCAAGATCTATTAGAGGTTATTGCTACATCTTTGTCGCTGTTGAACTCACTTCAAAATTTGTTACCTTCACTCCGTTACGCAAAGCTACTGCTAAAACTGTTTCGAAAGCATTTGTAAAACATTTTCTATTCCATGTGGGGCATGTATTGAAAGTAATTTCCGACAATGGATCACAGTTTCTATCTGCTATATGGACACGTATGTTACGAGCTAGAAACATTTCTCCGATCTATATATCCAGGTACCATGCTTCTTCGAACCCTTGTGAGCGACTAATGAAAGAAATTGGTAAACTGTGAAGAATATACTGCCATAAGAAACATATTGATTGGGACACACACATACTCTCATTCCAGGATGTAATTAATTCCATACCAAATGAATCTACTATGCTATCTCCGTCTGTTATACTGAAAAATGTTCAACCACCTAACAAAATTAAAAAATTAGTAACCTTTCCTACATCTCGTCGACTACGACACCATGAAATAATTAACATTGCGCTGAACAACACCAAACGTGCCGCAGAGCGCCGGAGAAGAAAGCAAAAACAGGTTTGTACACGCCGTGACTTTCACGTTGGACAGAAGATATTAGTACGTACACATTATTTATCTAACAGAGGAAAGAGTAGATGTAGTAATTTGAGCTTCTATACGCAGGTCCATATCGAATTCGCAGCATTCCTCACCCCAATGTAGTACACGTCGAAACTTTGAGAACCAGAAAAAGCAAAGGCAATCACCATGTCTCCAATATTAAACCCTTTGTTGAATGAACATACTTTATGATTTATCACACTGTAATGCCATTTCCTGATTTTTATATGACCAATGATGCAATTATATTTATGTGACTACTTACTGATGATTATCATATTCTTTCTTGGCAAGTGCCCGGCAAGGTAAGGTTAGCAGGTCGCTTTTCTTGTTGTTACACATCAGACCGTGCACATTTTTCCAGATAAACTTACATATTTTATGACCAATTATGCAATTATATTTATATGAACACTTACTGATGATTGTCGTATTTTTTCTTGGCAAGTGCCCGGAAAGGTAAGGTTAGCAGGTAGCTTTTCTTGTTGTTACACATCAGACCGTGCACATTTTTCCAGATAAGCTTACATATTTTATGACCAATTATGCAATTCTATCTAGTGACATATTAATTTTATTAAATTCTTTCTCCATTAAAGTCTTCAACTCTCGCCTCTATCAACTACACAACATACAAGCTGAACAAAGAAAGGCATTTCTTGTCATTACACATCAGACCGTGCACATTTTCCATTCTTCATGTATGTATGATTGTTTTCCTGTTTTGTTTGTATGCGCAATGAAATCTTTAAGATATAGCAAACACCAGTTGACTTTGACATTTTGCCTTATGATATCTCAACAACGTGACTATTTTACATTTTTTTTTTTTTTGCTGCTACATTGTGATACTGTGTGTACATTTTTGCACCTGAACACTGTCTATGTTTTTGACATAATATGTTTTCTGTCATGCTATGCTGTATGCTGAATTATATCACTAGAAACCAGTTTTTATTTAATGGGTATATGATTTAAATGCAAGACATTAATCATTGTTCATCATTTTCAGAAAGCAGTAACGTCTAAATGAAATAAATGGAACAAACCACAGTGGATAACTATGAAATGGGAATTTCACCTTCGGAATGAACGAAAGAAGCTGCATTACCTCGTCACAAAGAGTAAATGGATCAGAATTAACAAACATTAACAAGAATAAACTATACACATCGTATGATAGCAGTCTTAACTAATTATTTTTCTTTCAGAATACGAGGCGATTGATGTAGGCTGTCAGACAGAACTACACATCTTAGTTTTAGTGATGAAATATGCTAGAAATAAGAAATTCTATACTATGAATAGTTGTATGAAGTAAATGGTAATATGAATAATGAATAGTGAAGTGTCTTTTTGCAGATGATAATGAATGGTAATAATGAAGTTATGGTGATATGAATAATGAAGTTTTTGTTTACAGGTGATGATAGTGATAAATTTTATATGGCCACTAAATGCACCACTTTTAAGTTTTTCTTTGCAGATGAGGATAATGATGAAGTTTATATATTTACTGTTAGTTAAGAAATGCTATGTAGTTATTTAAGTATTTGTTGCAGTTCGTTTTGACAGTATGTCTTATGTCGCATGGTATAATGACTGAAGGTTTTGGAAAGGACAGCTAGAGAACATATATATTGAATACACATTTCATTACCTGTTAATTCGAAGTTCACTACTTTTCAGCATAATATGCGTTTCTTCTTTCAGCTTAATAGTCCATTTTGTATTTTTTCCAGGAGAAGCTATTCACGAAATTAATATGCTATAAGCAGTTAGTCATTAAACCTGTTCTAGTACTTGCATTTTTTACCCATTTGTGTGTGTCATTCATGAATGTGATCACATATACTCTACTTGTTTCATAACCTTGCTACAGCTGACTCATGACTCATGACGTTACCTATCCTCATTTGCAGCAATAAGTCAAAAGCAAATATTGTTATCCCCCAGCAATTAATTATCGATCCCAACGCAATGCATTGCTAGCACAAAAAAAATGTATTACCAGTCCCAAATAATGCTACCAGTTTAAGAGAGTTCTGAGTAATACTGAATGATGTTTTCTAATCACAGACATTGAGTAATAGTTACAGTGTGTTCCATTTTAAATATGTCGTATGTCACTTGAATGATAACAAATGTTTTCTAATATGCAATACTTGCTATATGTTTAGTAACTGGCCAATGAATGCCACTGTTTCTTATCTTTTAAATTTGTATTATGTCACTTACATGCTATTATATATGAATACCAGTAGCTTGATGCTACACTCATTAGCTCCCATTTGAATGATGACTTCTGATGATTTGTAACTGGCCAATGAGCGCCAATAATTATTTTAAATATGTCGTATGTCACTTGAATGATGAAAAATGTTTTGTAATATTCAATATTCGCTATATGTTTAGTAACTGGCCAATGAATGCCACTGTTTCTTATCTTTTAAATTTGTATTATGTCACTTACATGTTATATATATATGAATACTAGTAGCTTGATGCTACACTCTTTAGCTCCTGTTTTGAAGGATGACTTCTGATGGTTTGTAACTGGCCAATGATTGCCAATGATTACTATAGCTAGCTGAATTTTGTAAATAGTGTGCCATTAATTGACTCTTGTTTTGAATGATCACTTTTGAATAATGCATAAAAATGGTTTGTAACTGGCCAATGAGTGCCAATGTTCGCTATAATCAGATGACTTATGATCATTATTCTGTAATACTTCATACATAGTACAGAAATGTTCAGTAACTAGGTGATGAGTGCCACCAATTAATCAAATCAGTTGATAGACTGATGTAATTCTCAATGAAGACTAGTATGTGACTTAATGTCCTTCATCTTCTGACCTAATTACCAGAAATTACTGCAATATCCGTTTGTCCTGTCTATCCTCATGGTCATGGAGCACTATTTGGTTTTTGCACTAATTCTACGTTGGTGTACCTTACAAGAACGTGGTGTCGACATGACATGCTGTCCACCACCTTGAGCGAAGGAGATGTTATTATGGTCCCACTGTTTGGTGTACCTAATGTACTACCAAACTGATAACATTGAATATTAATACGACATTTCAGTGTCTTGGCTACACTGATCAATACTTCAGGGAAGAGAACTTCAGATTGTCTCACTTGGTGTTGTGCTTCTGTAGAAAGATATGGACTTTCAGTGCAGCTACGTGCAACCTACTGTGCTACAACCATGATGCAATCCTTCCCTTTCCTATCCTAGTTCTTGTAAGATGGTAAAAAAAATACTACAGTGCGTATGCACTTTATGTCATTTGCTAATATGACTTGTACTCATTGCGCATACATTTTGTCATTACCTGATATGTTCTGTACTACAGTGCGTGTGCACTTTATGTCATTTGTTAATATGATTTGTACTCATTGCGTATACATTTTGTCATTACCTGGTATGTTCTGTACTACAGTTCATATGCAGTTTATGTCATTTGTTAATATGTTTTGTACTCATTGCGTATACATTTTGTGATTTCTTGATATGTTCTGTACTACAGCGCGTGTGCACTTTAAGTCATTTGTTAATATGATTTGTACTCATTGCGTACACATTTTGTGATTTCTTGATACGTTCTGTAATACAGTGCGTGTGCACTTTATGTCATCTGTTAATATGATTTGTACTCATTGCTTATACATTTTGTGATTTCTTGATATGTTCTGTATTCAGTGCATGTGCACTATATTTTATTTCATGTTCTGCACTTATATATATATGTATATATTCTGTGACTGTAAACTTAGTTAATTAAGAAACATTTGTTGCTCATGGCAAGTCCAATTGACTCACCATCGCTGCCAAATTTTTGCCCCCCCCTCCCCCCCCCCCCCCCCCAGTGGAGGGTTATGTAAGAGGTATGCGCTGCCTGCGATATGAGAATCGCTGACCAGAGAGCAGTGTTGACTGCAATACGAACTGTGTAACTGTAGCAGTAAGTTGTTGCTTGTTGCTAGTCGCTAGTCTGCGCTTGTCTGCAGTCTGCTCTGGTCGGGAATCTGGAGGCGGAGTATTATTGTATAAGGTAAAGAAGCAGCCTCGCGCATATCTAGTAATGTATGTGAACTGTCATCCAAATGTTTTAAAAATGCCTTAATAATAATTTTTGTAATATAAAGTAATTTTTTTTAAAAGCATTCACTTCAATTTAAAGAATTTATCCAATTCATGATCATTCCTTTCACGAATCACAAATGTATAGGCCAGCATTGCACGGAGCTGTGCCGAAAATTTTTTAGGTAAGAGCAGATATATTCGCCGTTTTTATTGAGGTAAGAATTTTTGCTTCTTTACTCAGAATGATCTTACAGGGCCATGACGCAGCACTGCTGTCGTCCAAAATTTATCAGGTTACTGAATTTTTTTTTCTTTTATTACGAGGTTTACGAATTTTTCTGTTTCGAGCTTACATTAAATGAGAAAAGAATTTTGTGGGTACATTAAATGTGAATGCATTTCTGCACACAGATTATAAATGGGAACCAATTTTGTTCTGAGGTTACAGTAAATTAGAAGCACATTCATTATTCATATTTAAATGCATTAAATTAGTTCGTGTGGGGAGGTTACACCGTAGATCCACGTCTCATTACCAGTAATAATTGGCTTAAGGAACACCTTGTTCTCATTTGCGCTATCCAAAATCTCTTCAGTGTTTGGGAGGCGAAGGTCTTTTTGGTCTTGACTCGTGAGCCGTTGGACCAACTTGGTGGCAACACGATTTGTTCCAAGATGCTGTGTCAGAATTTCATGACATGATCCAGCTGAAATGTTACATTCTTCTGCAAGCTCTCGGACAGTCACTCTTCGATTGGCATGCTGAATTTTGTTGACGTTCCTGGCGTGAGCGTCGTCGGTAGGCGTCGAAGGGTCATATTTAACATACGTTCGGTCATTTTTAAACCGTGTGCACCATTCGTAACACCGAGTGAGGCTTAAGCACTCATCATCGCATCCTTCGTGTATCATTGATGCGTCTCTGTGAAAGTTTTCTTGAGTTTCACGCAAAGTTTAATGCAGACGCATAGCTCCTCTCTGCCACCTCGCAATTCGCAAACTGTGCGACACAACGTTCTACTCAATACACTCAACTACACTACTGGCCATTAAAATTGCTACACCAAGAAGAAATGCATATGGTAAACGGGTATTCATTGGACAAATATATTATACTAGAACTGACATGTGATTACATTTCCACGCAGTTTGGGTGCTTAGATCCTGAGAAATCAGTACCCAGAACAACCACCTCTGGCCGTAATAACGGCCTTGATACGCCTGGGCATTGAGTCAAACAGAGCTTGGATGGCCTGTACAGGTACAGCTGCCCATGCAGCTTCAACACGATACCACAGTTCATCAAGAGTAGTGAGTGGCGTATTGTGACGAGCCACTTGCTCGGCCACCACTGACCACACGTTTTCAATTGGTGAGAGATCTGGAGAATGTGCTGGCCAGGGCAGCAGTCGAGCATTTTCTGTATCCAGAAAGGCCCGTACAGGACCTGCAAAATGCGGTCGTTCATTATACTGCTGAAATGTAGGGTTTCGCAGGGATCGAATGAAGGGTAGAGCCACGAGTCGTAACACATCTGGAATGTAACGTCCACTGTTCAAAGTGCCGTCAATGCGAACAAGAGGTGACCGAGACGTGTAACCAATGGCACCCCATACCATTACGCCGGGTGATACCCCAGAGTGGCGATGACGAATACACGCTTCCAATTTGCGTTCACCGCAATGTTGCCAAACACGGACGCGACCATCATGATGCTGTAAACAGAAACTAGATGCATCCGAAAAAATGACACTGGTGCACCCAGGTTCGTCGTTGAGTACACCATCGCAGGCGCTCCTGTCTGTGCTGCAGCGTCAAGGGTAACCACAGCCATGGTCTCCGAGCTGATAGACCATGATGCTGCAAACGTCGCCGAACTGTTCGTTCAGATGGTTGTTGTCTTGCAGACGTCCCCATTTGTTGACTCAGGGATCCAGACGTGGCTGCACGATCCGTTACAGCCATGCGGGTAAGATGCCTGTCATCTCGACTGCTAGTGATACGAGGCCATTGGGATCCAGCACGGCGTTCCGTATTACTTTCCTGAACCCACCGATTCAAATTGTTCAAATGGGTCTGAGCACTATTGGACTTAACTACGGAGGTCATCAGTCCCCTAGTACTTAGAAGTACTTAAACCTAAATAACCTAAGAACATCAGACACATCCATGCCCGAGGCAGGATTCGAACCTGTGACTGTAGCGGTCGCGCGTTTCCAGACTGTAGCGCCTAGAACCGCTCGGCCACTCTGGCAGGCGAACCCACCGATTCCATATTCTGCTAACAGTCATTGGATCTCGACCAACGCGAGCAGTAATGTCGCGATACGATAAACCGCAATGGGATAGGCTAAAACCCGACGTTTATCAAAGTCGGAAACGTGATGGTACGCATTTCTCCTCCTTACTCGAGGCATCACAATAACGTTTCCCCAGGTAACGCCGGTGAACTGCTGTTTGTGTATTAGAAATCGGTTGGAAACTTTCCTGGTGTCAGCACGTTGTAGGTGTCGCCACCGGCGCCATCCTTGTGTGATGCTCTGAAAAGCTAATCATTTGCATATCACAGCATCTTCTTTCTGTCGGTTAAATTTCGCGTCTGTAGCACGTCATCTTCGTGGTGTAGCGATTTTAATGGCCAGTAGTGCATAACTGACGGGGATACAACAATGGAACTTCGGACAGCTGCACGTTAAATGCTGGCGTGTGCAGGGATTCAAACCGCATTTCGCCACAACACACCATTGGCGTGAAATTACGAATGTGCAGTAATTTTTCGAACAGACATCGTTTTAGTGATGACAGTTACTACCAGCACCTGAATGAACGTGCTGTAACAAGTAAGGCACTCACCTCACTAGGCAGTGTTTGCTGCCTCAGCGACGGAGGAGGATTACGAATCCAACGTCCTCGCCATTGTGCCACGTAGCGTGGCGCCTGACCGTGATGATATTTTGAAAGCCGATACAGCTCCGAGTGAATAGCTGCAGGTGAATGTAGGCCGCCGCACCGTGCCGCGTTTCCTTGGAGAGAAAGTGCGTCCCGGCGGCAGGGCGACGGCGCTGGCGCCACGGCGGCGCGGCGTGGGGCGTCCTTGCGGCCGGCCGGCCGGCCCGGCAGAGGCGAGGCGAGGCGAGGCGTGTGTGTACGCCAGTCATTAGTCGGCGGCCGTCGCGCAACTGGGTCACCACCAGTGGGGCAGCGCCGCGCCGGGCAGCGCAGTGCGCTGGCGACGCCCGCTGTTGCCGGCGTCTGCGGCGCTGGCGCTTGTAAGTCCGCGAAATTGCCCCATTCAGAACAGCCGGTAATTTAGTCCACTCAGATTAATGAGGAGCCTTCCACCGGCTGTCGTAACCGGCCGGCCACCTACTGGCGGACGCGGTCTGCCCGCTGCACCTGCGCTACCCATTGTGTCGCAACTCGTAGAATACTCTCGCCTGCTGTCGCCACATTTCATACCGACTTCTGCTTCTAACTCTGCAATTTACGAGGGGTATTCAGTAAATGATGTGACACATTTTTTTCTTGGCCACTTGGTTGAAGAAATGCGGAATTTCTTGAGGGTTATCGTGGAATATTCCTGCTTCATCTACGTCAACATCTACATTTGTACTCCGCAAGCCACCTAACGGTGTGTGGCGGAGGGCACTCTACGTGCCACTGTCATTACCTCCCTTTCCTGTTCCAGTCGCGTATGGCTCGTGGGAAGAACGACTGCCGGAAAGCCTCCGTGCACGCTCCAATCTCCCTAATTTTACATTCGTGACTTCCTCGGGAGGTATAAGTAGGGGGATGCAAGATATTCGATACCTCATCCAGAAACGCACCTTCTCGAAACCTGGACAGCAAGCTACACCGCGATGCAGAGTGCCTCTCTTGCTGAGTCTGCCACTTGAGTTTGCTAAACATCTCCGTAACGCTATCACGCTTACCAAATGACCCTGTGACGAAACTCGCCCCTCTTCTTTGGATGTTCTCTATCTCCTCCGTCAACCCGACCTGGTACGGATCCCACACTGATGAGCAATACTCAAGTATAGGTCTAACGAGTGTTTTGTAAGCCACCTCGTTTGTTGATGGACTACATTTTCTAAGGACTATCCCAATGAATCTCAACCTGGCACCCGCCTTACCAACAATTAATTTTATATGATCATTCCACTTCAGATCGTTCGTACGCATACTCCCAGATATTTTACAGAAGTAACTGCCACCAGTGTTTGTTCCTCTATCATATAATCATACAATAAAGGATCCTTCTCTCTATATATTCGCAATACATTAGATTTTTCTATGTTAAGGGTCAGTTGCCACTCCCTGCATCAAGTGCATATCCGCTGCAGATCTTCTTGCATTTCGCTGCAATTTTCTAACGCTACAACTTCTTTGTATACTACAGCATCATCCGCGAAAAGCCGCATGGAACTTCCGTCACTACCTAAAGTTTCATGAAGTTCCAATAGGTGGCGGGGCTATACTTAGCCTTCAAAATGACGTCTGTAATGGCGGTGCGTTGCAAGCAGAGTGCTGTCATTTAATTTCTTTTCGCGGGAAACTATAGCATCGCAGATATTCATAGGCGCTTGCAGAACCTCTACAGAGACTTGGCAGCGAACAAAAGTACGGTGAGTCGTTGGGCTAGGCGTCTGTCATCATCGCAACAAGGTAGCCCAAACCTGTCCGATCTCGCGCCGGCCAGCAATGTTGGAACGTGCAGACACTCTCATTCAAGGTGGCCAACGGATCACTCGCTGCTCAATTGGACCTCTTCGTTAATACTGCTGACGCACTCGTCCATCGGTTGTGGTATTGAAAGTAAGTGCCGCTGGGATCCTCGCAGCCTAACAGAAGGCCATAAAGAGCAACGAAGGACCATCTGTACGGAATTGCTTAAGCGTTACGAGGCTGATCGTGACAATTTTTGTCTAAAATCATCACAGGCGATGAAACATGGGTTCGTCACTTCGAACCGGAAACAGAACGGCAATCCATGGAGAGGCGCCACAGCACATTTTCTCCGAACAAAAACTTCGTTAGCCCTAACAGAGGGCGCTGATTATGTGCAGCACTATGTTTTCTTTCATTGTGACTTCTTTAGCGATTTGTTTCATAGTTTTTTTAATATTGTTCTGTGCACTGTCAAAGGTGTTTATTACTTACGTCATTATCTAGAATATTGGCACTTGAGCATATGTCAACTACTGTCTGTTAACTCTTCCTCTTGTTAAAAATCTGACTTTTGTCATGTTCTATTTCATCGCATTTATCACTGTAATGCCATTTATACGTTATACGCTCATTACAGACTTCAACTATTGCACCCACCCTTCATTTTACGCTGTTCAATTAATCATTGAAAACTAGTGTATGCCTACATTAGCGACATCTGGTGAACTTACAACACAAACATCTTGTGGCTACTGTACGGCAGCTTGTTTTGGACAGTAGTGCTACTGACAACATGACTCGTGCATATGATGTTACTTATATATATATATATATATATATATATATATATATATATATGACGATAGATTTTATTTATATATATTTGACGATGCTGGTGCTGATTTTGCATTTAACATTTTACGGTGCCACTATGGCTACAGTACATTAGGACTTTGTTTTTATAAAACAGGTATGCCTGTTCATACTTCAAGAGCACAAATGCATAAATATGTCAGCAGTACTTTTCATTGTGGTCTATTTATTGTTTTTAAGGTGTAGGCAATCTGCGAGTGTATTTATGTTTTTCCCATTTTTAGCTGCAGATTTGTTGATGGTAATTATAGACCGAAACCAGTAATCTGTTAACAAAAAGTTTGTGACCATAGACGTAAATTAAAACTCCAAAGCCGCACCCTCAGCCCTGTAGAGACATGGTGACGGTCTTCTGGGACTCTGAAGGGGTTATTCTGTTTAGTGTCATCCCTCACGGTGCAACGATCAACTCTGCAGTGTATTGTACTGCTCTCGGGAAACAGGAGAAACGCCTCCAGCATATTCGTCGCCACAAAAATACAAATGAACTTTTCTTTCTTAGTGAGAACGCAAGTCTGCATATCCTAGAGGAGCTCACAAAGTTCGTTGTACTGATCTTCCCCGTTCACCCTGCAGTCCGGCTCTCGCACCTTTCGAATGCCAGCTGTCTGCTGCATCCCATCCAATGAAGGACGCTCTCTGCGGTAAGTAGCACATAGATGATGGGAAGTTGGTTGATGCAAAAACACGTTGGCACCGACATCGTCCAGTAGACTGGTACCAGTAACGTGCTGAGAGGCCGTCGCACTGAACGGAGATTATGTTGAAAAATGAAGTTTTGTAGCCAAAGAGTGGGAAATAATATGGTGTATTGGAACCATGAATAAAAACCAACCTCCTTCAGAAAAAATGTTTAACACTAGCCATTGAACGCCCTTGCATACAAGCACAATTGCGTGCAGTCTATCTAAAAGACGCCGGCATCCAGCTTTTACACAATACATTGCTGTGGATATCGCTCCGCCATGGAATCAGCCTGGTTCGAAAACTGGGTCGTAATTTTGTGTTTGTCTTTTATACTCGGGACTTATCTTTGTACTTCAAACATTCATCATTATTGTTATTGTGACATTTACAATTGTGTTAACTCGGAACTATTGTGCCTACTACTAGCTCTATGGTGTTCATCATTTTTTGTTTTTATTTTATATCATGGACTTATGTTTGTACCTGAAACTCTTACTATTCTTCTACTGTGAAATTTGCAATTGTATTAACATGCACTGTTGCAAATACCGTAGGCTGTATGGTGATTATTGCCTAAAGCCAAAAAAAGTAAATAAATAACTAAAAAAGAAAAGGTCATTCTCTGGAATGTAATCAGCGATTACTTGTGCTCGTCGCTTACGACGACAATATCGTCGTAGTACAGATCCGGCCGCGTGCGAGCAGAGCAGCAATCCTGAGCTTATTATCAGTTAAAGGCAGTTAGGCTCTGAAGTGAAAATACCATTCTGTAATGAAGTACTAAATGCTACAAGTTACAGCAGTTTCATGTCATGGCTCTGAAGATTACTTGTTTCCAAAGTTAAGTACACTGAGTAGCCAAAACATTATAACCGCTTGCTTAATAGCTTGTTCGTCCGTCTTTGAAAAGACGATTCATCGTATCAAAGATCTGACAGTTCGTTGGTAGGTCTGTGGAGGTATATGGCATTAGATGTCTACGTACAGGTAATTGGCGTAAATAACGGGCCGTTGATTTGCGTACGCTGTGATGGCGCCCCGATAGCGACCGATGGATTCCACAGGATTTACATCAGGCGAATTTGGTCGCCGAGACATCAACGTGGGGTCACTATCATGCTCGTCAAGCCATCGTAGCACGGTTTTGCCCCCGAGACAAGTACAGTTATACTGCTAAAAGGTGAAATTGCCGTCGGGGAAGACGTCAAGCATGAAGAGATGCAGGCGGTTCGCAGCTGTCAGCGTGTCTTCGATTACTACCACAGGTCCCATGTGAGGGCAGGAGAATGTCTCCCGTAACGCCGGCCGGGTTCTGGGCGCTACTGTCTGGAGCCGAGCGACCGCTACGGTCGCAGGTTCGAATCCTGCCTCGGGCATGGATGTGTGTGATGTCCTTAGGTTAGTTAGGTTAAATTAGTTCTAAGTTCTAGGTGACTGATGACCTCAGAAGTTAAGTCGCATAGTGCTCAGAGCCATTTGAACCTTTTTTTCCTCCCGTAACGTAATACTGCTCCCACCAGCCATCGTCAGCGGCGCGCTGCACGTTTCAAGCCACTGTTCACCTCGATGACGACGTTTGTGGAGACGACCATTGACACAGTGTTGCAAAAATATGATTCACCCGATGGCCTCGTGTGCACTGCAATAGTAACTAAAGATGTCGCCGAGTGAACAAAAAAAAAAAAAAAAAAGGTTCAAATGGCTCTGAGCACTATGGGACTTAACATCTATGGTCATCAGTCCCCTAGAACTTTGAACTACTTAAACCTAACTAACCTAAGGACATCACACAACACCCAGTCATCACGAGGCAGAGAAAATCCCTGACCCCGCCGGGAATCGAACCCGGGAACCCGGGCGCGAGAAGCGAGAACGCTACCGCACGACCACGAGCTGCGGACTCGAGTGAACATGTGAACACGTAGGCGTCAGCTGTGGCGTTCCATCCTCAGCAGTGTATGATGAACTGTGTGCTCCAAAACATTCGTGCGTGCACCAGCATTGTGCTCTTACGACAGAGATGCCACAGATCACCATCTACCCTACTTCACAGAGCAGCCAAAAAAAATAAAAAATGTTCAAATGTGTGTGAAATCTTATGGGACTTAACTGCTAAGGCCTTCAGTCCCTAAGCTTACACACTACTTAACCTAAATTATCCTAAGGACAAACACACATACCGATGCCCGAGGGAGGACCCGAACCTCCGCCGAGACCAGCCGCACAGTCCATGACTGCAGCGCCCTTGACCGCTCGGCTAATCCCGCGCGGCCAGAGCAGGCAAGCCTCTGAACCCCACGTTCTGTGAAGAGTCGTGGACCATTTATCAAATTCAAATGGCTCTAACTACTGTTCGACTTAACATTTGAGGTCATGAGTCCCTAGACTTAGAACTACTTAACACTAACTAACCTAAGGACATCACACACATCCATGCCTGAGGCAGGATTCGAACCTGCGACTGTAGCAGCCGCTGGGTTCCAGACTGAAACGCCTAGAACCGCTCGGCCACAACGGCCGGCAACCATTTATCGCCTAGTGCTAGTTTCACTGTTCTCTTTCCGTAGATGCCCACGACACTAGCACCTGAACATTCGACCAGGTTCGCCGTTTTGGAGATACTCGTTCACAAGCTCTGCCTAATAATAATCTGCCCTTTGTTAAAGTCGCTTATCTCAATGGATTTCTGCATTTGTAGCCCATATCTTCACTGTGGTGATCCGCCGTCCGCGTCTGCTCCGCTTACATACTTTTCTTACCGCGTCACGTGATCGCAACGCCACCAGTTGGCATCGAGTGTCGCGGTGGGCAGTGGTCATACTGTTTTGGCCTATCAGTGAATTTACCACGTTCAGCTTTTAATAAATCACTAATAATTTGTGTGTGTGTTGTAATATCTGCTCGACCTCCTCATGAACAAAAAACTCTCTAAACTCCTCCCGAACAGGTCACGAAGGTCCAACGGTACCACCTGGCCGCCGTGTCATGCTCAGCCCATGGGAGCCACTGGATGCGGATATGGAGGGGCATGTGGTCAGCACACCTCTCTGCCGCCGTACGTCATTTTTCGAGACTGGACCCGCTACTTCTCAATCAAGTAGCTCCTCAGGTTGCCCCTCAAGGGCTGAGTGCACCCCGCTTGCCAACAACGGTCGGCAGACCGGATGATCACCCATCCAAGTGCTATCCCAGCCCGACAGCGCTTAACTTCGGTGATCTGAAGGGAACCGGTGTTACCACTGCGGCAAGGCTCTTTGCTTCTCATGAACTAGACTTGCTACAATACGTACCATTTAGTACTCCAGCAGTTTCCTTGACAGTCTACGTGCAGACACATTGGAATAAGCATCCAATAGTTCTGTCTTTTCCAGCTTCCAATCTGAGAACGTTCCGTGTTTTAAAAAATAAAATAAAATAGATTAGAGACCCTACTAACTGCGTGCTAACGACTGGCATCCTTTTAAAAAGTTCAGTGTGGTTCTCCATTAATCATCTACTAAACGCATCCGTGAGTGTCTTCTCTCTGCTCTGTCCTCCGGCAAGGTGCCTGTTCCTTGTACCAGTTCCATTTTGGAATTTATTCTCTTCACCCTATCAGTTTTAGAGTCACTACCCTGACTTAGTATTTATTCATTACAGAATTAGCCAGACCTGAAAATGTTTATATTAATAAAATTGTAAAAAAATACGAATACGAGGGGTCTTCAGAAAGCAAGTTGCACATGTCGTCCGATGCTCATTGCGAAAGAAGGGTGGTCCATTGTCACAAGAGAGTGCATGAGGTGGGATTCATGCAGACACCGTTCTGCTGCCATACCGCTAACAGGCGCATGACAGTACTACAAAGGTTGAAGTACGTGGGAAAGTACGGTTCTTTTGTGGCGAAATGTCTAAATTGCTCACAAATTTACAGTGAAATTCTGGCGGTACGTGGTCAAAACGCAATGTGGCGTCCTGACAAAATCTGTCAACAATTTGGTCACTGTCGCACAGACGTGAGACGTGTTGATTTGGGAGAAACGCCATCGATATTGACTCCAGGCGACAATGTCCAGGCAATCAAGGAACTGATTCGCAGCATTTTCAGATTTCTCAACGATGGGCCCGTTCACACAGTATTTCTCGAACGGCTCCGTCACCAACGAGTACATTATTATCGTCGATGAACTGAACGACTGGCAGAATTTTTTGGCCCGTGTTTACGGAGATTTAGTGACTGTGGTGAAAACTGGGGCCATGTATATGTGTCACTTTGTAGTGCTGCATTCAGTAAAACATAAACTGACGGAAAAAGTCGCAACATCAAAAAAATAAGTGTAGAGTAATGAAATTACAGGAATATATTTGTCTAGGAAACATATTTAAGGAAACACTGGTTGTTGTAAGCGCGAGAAAGGCCATTGTAAATGTGAAACTCTGGTATATTAACAGGTGTAACCTCCAGAACGATGAATACGAGCTTGCAAACGTGCATGCATTCTGTTGTACAGGTGCCGGATGTCAGTTTGTGGGACGGAGTTCCATGCCTGCTGCACTTAGTCGGTCAGTCCGAGGGTTCTGGATGATACGGAGTTGTCGTCGGACGATGTCCCATACGTGTCGCTCGAGCAAGCCAAAGCAACAAGTCGACACTCCGTAGAGCATGTGGGGTTACGACAGACGTAAGTGACCGAGCGTTACACTGTTGGTAAATACCCCACGGAATGCTGTTCATGAATGGCAGCTCACCAACAGATTCCCAATCACACCCCGGACCATAATTCAAGTTGTAGGTCCAGTGTGTCTGGCACAACAAACCTCCACCCTGCCCTCCAATCAGCTCTCGCTTGACACCACTGAGGTCACATATGGCGGTGGTTTGGTCTCAGTGGAATGGACGCTATAGATCATCTGACTGGGAGCTGTCCTCGAAGTAACCGATTTGTAACAGTTCGTTGGGCCAACGGTTGCTCTAAATTGCTGCTGTAGACTCTTTACAATGTACAAGAGCCGAACAAGAAGGTCTTTCCTCTCGGTGGTGCTAAGTGGCGACTGTACAGCCTCATGAGCACAGCTGCTAGCGGTCATGTACAGTGGATGCGTTAGTGCCAAGTCTTTCTGTAATATCGCAGAAGGAACATCCGGCTTCTCGTAGCCCTATTACACGACCTCGTTAAAATTCAGTTAGGTGTTGGTAATGGCGTCTTTGTCGCCTTAAAGTTATTCTTGACTAACATCAGCTCATCACTACCAGTCTCAAAGGTAACTAACACTCACGATCGTTACAGAGTGTATTTAAAGCAAACCTGATTTTCATGCTCATAGTACTACTAATAGCGCCGCGACGTTTATGTGACTGGCTTGAAATAGACATTATCTTTCAAATGTAGAAATTTTCGTTTATGTCGCTTAGGTCCTTGGTGTTGTGGTTTCTTTCCGTCAGTGTGTTTGGGCTGCTATAATAATTTGTAACGTACTTTTTGAAGTACTCTCGCAGTAAACAGAGGAAGTTAGAATTATATTAATACCTTCAGCTGCTGACGGGCGTTGGTATATATCAACGGGGACAGGTGAAAATGTGTGCAACAACCGGGACTCGAACCCGGGGTCTCCTGCTTACATGGTAGACGCTCTGCCCATATGAGCCACCGAGGGCACAGAGGATATCGCGACTGCGGGGACTATCCCGTGCACGCCTCCCGCGAGACTCACATTCTCATCTTGTATGTCCACACACTACATTCGTAGTGTCCCACCCCAACACCTGTCCCCGCTGATATATATCAACGCCCGCCAGCTGAAGGTATTAATGTAATTCCAATTTCGTTCTAGACGGCTGCAGGTCTTCAGTGGGGTCTGTTCTTTCGGACATGTTCGAAAGAACAAGACGCCATAGCCATATAAGTATAAACAGAGGAAAGTTTCAATCTGTCATAGTCTCTAGGTAGGGACCCCATATGTACAGCAGCAATAAATAGATGGATCTCATGCTACCTGAGATGTTATTCACGTTCTTACAACTATCTAGATTTTGTTTTCTTTCGAATCACAGAATTCTATATCATTGTCATCCAGTCGCTCGTCATTCTGAATATGTGCCTTCCCTTTGTAGTTGAGAATGTTACTGGTTCAATCCTTCAGTGGACCCTCTCACTGCATCTTTATTGTGTCTGCCGTTTAGTCCACCTGTTGCCGACAGTCTGTCTCAGTATTCCATCTGCTCATTTTACCAACCTGTTGCTTTGATTTTTGCCACCATGGTCGGAGTTCCAAACTCTTATATTCTCTCTCATTTATTAAACGTGACGCTGCGTATTGTGCTGGCTGCAGTAATGAGTTTGGTGTCTTAGCTACACTATAATACTTAACATTTTCTCACTGTAGTTCTTTGTCAGCTGACTGACCTCTTCTTCTTTGGAGTTTCCTGTTCGAATCTGCTCTTCTAGACCACCGCATATAAACAATTGCGTCTACTGTATTTTTCTATGTAAACTCAAGAAACAAAAAGTTCAACGTGATAACTGATTACATGCGTTAACTTATGACAAAGACAGCGCCCGTAGCAGACGTTCCTTTCTCAAACTAGCCTCGTGGCGTTTACTTACCAAATTACATAAATAGTGTAGGTACTAATTCCCTGATAAAAAACTGCAGAGATCTAACAGGATATTTACTTTTTGTAATGATGTTTTCTCCTGATTTCAAAGCTGAAAAACATTTACTCTGCCACGTCAGGTTTTGAAGATACTGGAAAAGTTTCATTTTTCATGGAACACCGTTGATCGGAAACTTAGTCAGTGTCTATTTATTTTTCACACGATGCCTTAGAAAACTCTGGTAATTTGGATGGAAGTGCAATGAAACCGTCTTTTGCATACATCGAAATATTTTGAAATTTAATTGCTTTCAACTGCGTAACAGGTCTACTTCTGTAGTTATTCCCATTTGCTGTTGGATTGGATTTGGAATGCGAAGAAGAACAACCATCTGGCATTCAGAGTTTCTACTATATGACACAAGCTTACAAAACCGAGCCACACTCTGCTATTTCTGCATTTCAGCCGTCACGGGGGTCTTTTGTAAAACTCGTGAAGTAATCCGCAGAATACACAGTCGATGTAGCAACGAAATAACACAGCGCTCGAACATCTCTTTCGATCGACCTAGCCTCCGCCACCCCTTGAATATATTCATCTGCTAAATGATGTTGAACTTTGCGACGTCGCAAGGGATTTGACACTGAAAGCAGAACTACTTAGTTCACGTCTCCAAGAAATTCATTTGCCTGCACTAGGTGCGATAAACTCACACATTCGGCGTAGAGATTAATTATTGGCAGCCAGTTTTTGTTACTACGTGGACGTTCAAGGTTTTATGTCTTGCGTCGGGGAGAGGTGGGGGAACGCTGTTGAAACATAGTGTCAGTTCACCGATCCATCCAAGGCAACTCTGAAGGCAGTGTTTCCTGTTTTTTTTTTTTTTTTGTTTTTTTCATCAGTCTACTGACTGGTTTGATGCGGCCCGCCACGAATTCCTCTCCTGTGCTAACCTCTTCATCTCAGAGTAGCACTTGCAACCTACGTCCTCAATTATTTGCTTGACGTATTCCAGTCTCTCTCTTCCTCTACAGTTTTTTCCCTCTACAGCTCCCTCTAGTACCATGGAAGTCATTTCCTCATGTCTTAGCAGATGTCCTATCATCCTGTCCCTTCTCCTTATCACTGTTCTCCACATATTCCTCTCCTCTCCGATTCTGCGTAGAACCTCCTCATTCCTTACCTTATCAGTCCATCAAATTTTCAACATTCGTCTATAGCACCACATCTCAAATGCTTCGATTCTCTTCTCTTCCGGTTTTCCCACAGTCCATGTTTCACTACCATACAATGCTGTACTCCAGACGTACATCCTCAGAAATTTCTTCCTCAAATTAAGGCCGGTATTTGATATTAGTAGACTTCTCTTGGCCAGAAATGCCTTTTTTTCCATAGCGAGTCTGCTTTTGATGTCCTCCTTGCTCCGTCCGTCATTGGTTATTTTACCGCCTAGGTAGCAGAATTCCTTAACTTCATTTACTTCGTGACCATCAATCCTGATGTTAAGTTTCTCGCTGTTCTCATTTCTACTACTTCTCATTACCTTCGTCTTTCTCCGATTTACTCTCAAACCATACTGTGTACTCATTAGACTGTTCTTTCCGTTCAGCAGATCGTTTAATTCTTCTTCACTTTCACTCAGGATAGCAATGTCATCAGCGAATCGTATCTTTGATATCCTTTCACCTTGTATTTTAATTCCACTCCTGAACCTTTCTTTTACTTCCATCATTGCTTCCTCGATGTACAGATTGAAGAGTAGGGGCGCAAGGCTACAGCCTTGTCTTACACCCTTCTTAATACGAGCACTTCGTTCTTGATCGTCCACTCTTATTATTCCCTCTTGGTTGTTGTACATACTGTATGACCCGTCTCTCCCTATAGCTTACCCCTACTTTTTTCAGAATCTCGAACAGCTTGCACCATTTTATATTGTCCAACGCTTTTTCCAGGTCGACAAATCCTATGAAAGTGTCTTGATTTTTCTTTAGCCTTGTTTCCATTATTAGCCGTAACGTCAGAATTGCCTCTCTCCTCCCTTTACTTTTCCTAAAGCCAAACTGATCGTCACCTAGCGCATTCTCAATTTTCTTTTCCATTCTTCTGTATATTATTCTTGTAAGCAGCTTCGATGCATGAGCTGTTAAGCTGATTGTGCGATAATTCTCGCACTTGTCAGTTCTTGCCGTCTTCGGAATTGTGTTATTACATAACAGAAACAGATATGCATCATTACGTATTCGAAGTCCGCCCCGATAGCTGAGTGGTCAGCGTGACGGATTGCCGTCCTACGGGACCGGTTTGGATTCCCGGTTTGGTCGAGGATTTTCTCCTCTCAGGTACTGTGTGTTGTGTTGTCTTCATCATCATTTCATCCCCATCCGGCGCACAAGTCGCCCAGTGTGGCGTCGAATGTAATAAGACCTGCACCAAGGCGGTCGGACCTGCCCCGCAAGGGGCCACCCGGCCAATGACGCCAAACGCTCACTTCCGTTTACCTATTAGATATTATGCTCACATGGATGAGATTGAGAATTACGACAGAAAGTCTCTAGTTACTGTAAACACACCCTATTGCGATAAAAGTGGTCGCGGCCATGATAATTTGAAAGAAATCCCTATCCTTATAGGAATTCAGACAGGATACAATAACTAATACTGCTTCATTGCAGAGTGAGACAACGCGTTCTGTGTATGCATTTGACTGAGCACGTCAAATATATCATACTACCGCTTCATATGAAACCGGATCTCATGAATTTCGTATTGCCAGTAGCGAAAGACTCGGACGTTTTTCGATACCTGTGCAACGAGTTTCCGGAGTCGGGTTACGCTTGAGTAAATGTGGGCAGATCCTAAGTCCACAAACAGTTCTACGGAAACTGTAAACCTGATGATTATATGGACGATGTGCAGAAGTAAACTCGTTTGATAAATGAAAAGCGCTAGTTTGCTTTTGTTCTACAATATTAACTTAATGTGTTAACCGGTATTCGGCTTACAAGGCCATGTTCACACATTTGCTGACCGCTGTCGCCAAAGAAGTTACAATGTTCGTAACTACGATGAAAAAGAAATGACACATCTAGATCGAAGCACAAACGCACAGTAAATGACATATTTGACAGTGTGGTGATATTTCTATGTAAAAAGTAAAAAGGTGAACAATAAATTAATATAAATGGAGTAAACAGGAAAAAAACCTTAACACGAAACTGGAAAATAACAGTTTATATTAATAAACAAAACCAATAAAATAAAATAAAATTAGTACTAGACAAGGCTACTTTAGGAGGTATAAAACATGGAGAGAGATACACAGACCACTTACAAGAAAGAATTATCAATGTTACTAAGGAATATATGAAGAACTTTGTAAATACCGGTAAGGTAAACAGAAATGAACCAAAGCAGGAAAATGCAGAAGTGTGAGGGAACATATAGTAAATTCCATCTTTGAGAGTTGGTAGTACTACATTTTCAAAAGTTTAAAGTTGAACAATATACAAACCTGAAGAGAGCAAACAAGAAAAAATGTTATTACTGTGCTCAAAAAATGTGTCTATGTAACAGTTTGCATTAAATAAATGAAGCAAGTAAAATAAAAAACAATATTTGACAAGACAACTTCAAGAAGTGTTAAACTTGGAAATTAATACAAGTACCATCTAAGGAAAATACTTAACAATTGTGCCTACAGACTATAGGGATTACATAGACAATAATAATAAAACAAAAAAACTCAATGTGTATAAGAAAATATGGGAATATGAAGGAAGAGGTAGTATGGGAAGTAATGAAAAACTGAGAGGATTATGTGAAGAATAGGAGAAGGGCAATATTAAGCTGTGTCTGGTCACTTAAGATTAGATCTGGGCTGTCAGCTAGCTGTTTTTTAATTTCCAGGACCTCCAGAAGATTGACTTTTTGGCCTTTGTTTGCTAAGAGAAGAGCATGGCACTCTGGCTGGTGGGCGTGGCCCTCCCTCAGTACACACTCAGCAAATGCGGAGTCAGAATTCCGCAACCTCCAGCCGCGTTCATGTTCAGCCAGCCTAGTTGCTATGTCTCTGCCTGATTGACCAATGTAAAACTTGTCACAATCAGAAACAGGTAATTTTGTATACACCACGGTAGGCTGATAACTGTGTCTCACCTGTGCTACTGAAGCTGTGATGCTCTTAACGTAGTAGGGAATCCTATACTCGCAGGATTTCACTATCTTTGCTACAGTGTGTGATAACTCTCCTAGACGTGGTATTGTACACCACTTCTTGCAGACAATGGAAGGAGCAGCAGATGGGGCATAGAGAAGATTTTCTTTCCTATGCAAGATGTCGTCAATCAGGACTTCATTGTAGCCACTGGTTGGGGAAATAAATTTTATTGCTTGTGACTCTGCGTTACAATCACCAGTGGACATAGGATAGGAGACGCTGTACCACTGAGTGGAAAGCTGCATTTTTGTGACCGATGGAGTGTTGTGAGCGAGAAGGTATTACTATGTCTGTAGTTGTAGTCTGTCAGAGAAATCATTTACTGTGCGTTTGTGCTTCACTTTAGATGTTTAACTTATTTTCCATTGTTGTTTGCAAACTTCTTTGGCGACAATAGTCAGCAAATGTCTGAAGATGGCCTTGTAAGACGAAAATCGGTTAACACAATAAATTAATACTCTAGAACAAGAGAAAACTAGCGCTTTTCATATAGTATAATGCTGTTCTACCAAGAACCGTCGGAAGATTCAATTAACGTAAGTATACTCGTATTAGAGGTTCAAACACCTGGGTTGCAACAAGTTTCTGAAAACATCTGCTCGGCTCACATCTTGACTACTTACCTGAGAACTTAGGTTCAGTCAGCGATGTTTCTCACAGAGACATTTCGGTGATGAAGTCACGATAACAGGGTCACTAGAGAGCAGCGATGTTGGCTGACTACTGCTGGCACTTGAAATCCGCTATTCCAGATTTTGAGCACAGGAGTCTGCAGCTTAGAAATTCAAAGCAAATAATCGTCAAATTAGGGAATTAAGGAAATATGTTCCACGAAACTACGTATATACCTTCTATACGTGTTATACGTGCAGCCATGTTCATTAGTATTCCACATATGGTAATAAACACTGTAGTGATTAAACTTCCTGTTTGTTGTTCAACACAATAAAACGTTACATATTTACATAAACGGTTCATGTATGCATCTCAAGAGAAGAAAATATGTGTTTACTTTTACATTTAAGGGATTCCCCGGGTTTTCAGCAGTTACCCTGTATTCCCATTCGCCAGTATTCACGGTCAGTGCAATCTCCTACGTTCAGATCTCTCTTGCTCACAATGCCACAATTCCAGTTATTCCCACACTGTCTTTTCTTTTATTCACAGCCGTCCATGCTTCCTCCTTCCTGGCGGCGACCATGTCAGGATTATTTGTACCATAGTCCTTGCTACAGTCGCTGTATATGCCCATAACATTAAAGAGTTCTATTCTCAATTCTTCACACGATTTGTTATTCCATATCAATTATCTCCACGATTTCCACATTTCTTCTCCTCTCTGTTCAGGACATCCTGGCAGACTATATTGCCTGTACTCTACTTCTCTGTCACTCACTCACGGTCCTCGTTCCGCATCGTATGTTAGTATACTTTAAACTACTGTGCGTAGAACGGTCTTCTTTGTTTCTTGTGATAAAGCCCTGCTCCTCAGAACTCCATTTACAGTCTTAATTGTTCCTCTTGCCTGCTGGATCCTGCCGTCCACATCTGCTTCACAGTTCTAAGTATCTGCACTGCTTTACTGATTTAACAGATCTTTGCAACAGTACTAATCCCCCCCATCTCTTTCCACTACTAGATATTCTGTTTTGCTCATATTTATTCCAAGCCTGCGACGTTCAAATGATTCCATTAACTTCTTTATCATAAACTTGACAACCTCCATAATGTATGTATTTTAAACAAGTTCGACGACATACTGTAGCCCTACCTAAGTCGTTTTGATATTTAGAATGGCTCACTCAACTTTAGCCACTGCATACGATTTCTGTCATTCTCCAAATCAGGGATATTTACTGTGCTTCCATCTTATACCCACCGCTTCCCTTAATACGTTTCTAAGTGCAGAATCATAAGCGTTTTCTAACTCCGCGTATATTAATTGTATTTCCTGACCTTTAGGATAAGCCTTCTCACTTATTTGTCTAAAGCCAAAAATTTTGCCACGCAAGATCGTCCAAAAACAAAGCATGCTTGGCCCTCTCGCGTCTTTCCCTCAATTTTTCTCTCCAATCTATTTTTCAGTACAGTGCAAAAGTCTGCTGATAGACGCCATAACACTAATCTCTCTCAATTTGCTTGGGTGCTTCTTGTTTCCTTTTTAATACATAGTAGATTCTCACTGAAGGGCCAAAGACACTGATACACTTGCGTCACATCTTTAAGGGCTCCCGCGAGCAGGCAAAAATGCCGCAACACGACGTGGCATTGACTCGACTAATGTCTAAAGTAGTGCTGGATCCTGCAGTGAGAGAACGAGGGGGTGGAGATCTCTTCTGAACAGCACGTTGCAAGGCATCCCAGATATGCTCAATAATGTTCATACCTGGGGAGTTTGGTGTCCAGCGGAAGTGGAGCCACCCTATATCAATTCTTGACGTGTGGGGTGTCGGATTTATCCTGCTGAAATTGCCCAAATCCGTCGGAATGCACAGTGGACATGAATGGATGGAGGTGATCAGACAGGACGCTTGGATACGTGGCACCTGTCTGAGTCGTATCTAGACATATCAGGGGCCCCATATCACTCCAACTGCGCACGCCCCACACCATTAAAGAGCCTCCACTAGCTTGAACAGTCCCCTGACATGCAGGGTCCTTGGATTCAGTAAGTTGTCTCTATCCGCTCGATACAATTTGAAACGAGACTCGTCCAGCAAAGCAACTTGTTTCCAGTCACCAACAGTCCAATTTCGGTGTTTACGGGCCCAGCTGAGGCGTAAATCTTTGTATCGTGTAGTCATCAAGGGTACACGAATGGGCCTTCGCCTCCGACAGCCCATATCGCTGATGTTTCGTTGAATGGTTCGCACGCTGACATTTGTTGATGGCCCCGCACTTCTGTCACGTTGAACGATTCTCTTCAGTTGTTGTTGGTTCCGCTCTTGTAGGATACTTTTCTGGCCGCAGCGATGTTGGAGATTTGATGTTTTACCGAACTCCTAATATTCACGATACAGTTGTGAAATAGTCGTGTGGGAAAACCCCCACTTCGGTGACGCTGTCTTCCATCGCTCGTGTGCGGACTTTAACACAACGTTCAAACTTACTTAAATCTTGATAACTTGTCATTGCAGCAGCAGTAAGCGATCTAACAAGTGCGCCAGTGCGCCAGACACTTGTTGTCTTATATAGGCGTTGCCGATCGCAGCACCGTATTCTGCCTGTTTACGTATCTCTGTATTTGAATACGCGTTCCTATACCAGTTTCTTTGGCGTTTCAGTGTATATGATACGAACCAATTCCCCATCTCCTCCCTCTCCACCCCCACCCACGCCTCGTTGTATGACTGGCCAGTTTAAATATAAGTCTCACCGTTTGAGGAGAACCATATTTCCGTAATTCTACCACAAGTCCCTCCGTTCACCTGTCTTTCAACGTCTTGCCTTTTCAGCATCTCTTTAGTCCTTCCTCTGTTACACCTCGTACATTATCTAATGTATTTCTTTGGCTGACTACTTCTATCATCTGGTCTATTTTTTTCTGCCAGAAGTTCTTCAAAATGCTTTTTCCACTGTCCGACAGATATACAGGGGTATAGACAAAAATGTGATAAGAACTTGAATATAAATGCAGTTACTGCCAAGACTTTTCTATTTAACCACGAACAGCAGTACGCTGCAAAAAAATGGTTCAAATGGCTCTGAGCACTATGGGACTCAACTGCTGTGGTTATCAGTCCCCTAGAACTTAGAACTACTTAAACCTAACTAACATCACACACATCCATGCCCGAGGCAGGATTCGAACCTGCGACCGTAGCAGTCGCACGGTTCCGGACTGCGCGCCTAGAACCGCGAGACCACCGCGGCCGGCCAGTACGCTGCAAGTGTCACTCGTGGTCAGAACAGTGTTCTGTGCGGTTATGAGCGTAGTATGTCGGAGTTAAGTACATTCGAATGTGGGCAAATGATTGGCACTCATTGGTGGGTGCTTCCGTAACCGAGGACGAAGTATTTGGTATTTGAAGAGGCAACGTATCGATTTGTACCGCATACAGGGAAGCGGAAAAACGTCACCTGCTAAGTCAGAACGCGGACGAAAGCGTGTGTTATGTTAACACACGGTCATTGTAGAGTACTGTGACGAAAAATAAGACGACGACAGCTGTAAAAGTCGTTGCAGAATTGAATGTCGCATTGGTGAATCCTGTCACCACCAAAAGCACATAAAGTGAGCTCCTCATGCAAGAAATTGCACGCCGAGCTGGAATTCCGAAACCACTTATCAGTATGGAAATGCCCGTGATAGAAAAACTGGTGTCGAAGCCATATAACGCGGGCTACAGACTAGTGGAAGAATGTCGTGGTCGAATGAGGTTTTTTTTTCATACTGTTTCCAACTTCTTGTCAAGTTCACGTCCCAAGGAATGAAACGTGTTGGGGATTCGGTGACGATGTGGGCAGCCATATGCCGATACACGACGGAGCCTCATGGTCACTCTGCTACGTCGCATTACTGTCGAGTATTATGTGATCATTTTGCCTGATCAAGTCCATCCCACATACATTATTTGTTTCCGAATGGTGAAGCTGTGTACCAAGACCATAGGGTGCCAGTTCACATATCTCGCGTCGTCCAGATCTGGTTTTGAGAGCACGAGGCTGCCCTTTTTCCCTGGCCACTGCAGTCACCAGATCTCAAAGTTACGAGGCCCGTTCAGAAAGTAACCTCCGGTTGATTTAAAAAAATACACCAAGTTAAATAAAAATATTTTAATATATACATCTTACAACTACATCATTGCACTATTTTTCTACATAGTCTCCATAGCGATTGAGGCACTTATCGTATCTCTTCACAAGCTTTGAAATTCCTTCTGCATAAAAATCACCCGCTTGTGCCTGGAGCCAGCGTGTGACCGCATCTTTGAGCTCTTCGTCGTCATCAAACCGCTGTGACCCGAGCCATTTCTTCAAATGCATGAAGAGGTGATAATCACTTGGCGCCAGGTCTGGGCTGTAAGGTGGGTGGTTGATAACGTCCCACTTGAAGGACTCAAGTAGGGCCGTTGTTCTGCGAGCAGAGTGAGGACGGGCGTTATCGTGCAAAAAAACGATACCGGAAGTCAGCATACCACGGCGTTTGTTCTGTATAGCCCGTCGTAACTTTTTTATTGTTTCACAGTACACGTCTTGATTAATGGTCGTACCACGTTCCATGAATTCAACCAACAACACCCCTTTGGCATCCCAAAACACCGTTGCCATCAGTTTTCTGGCAGAAAAATCTTGCGAGGCTTTTCTTGGTTTGGTAGGCGAATTTGAATGTGCCCACATCTTTGATTGTTCTTTTGTCTCAGGGTTCACGTACTTAATCCAGGTTTCGTCACCGGTCACGATTCTGTTTAACAATGGTTCTCCTTCGTCCTCATAACGTGACAGAAAGTCTAATGCAGAGGCCATTCTTTGAGGTTTGTGGTGGTCGGTAAGAATTTTGGGCACCCATCGTGCACAGAACTTACGGTAACCCAATCTTGCTGTCACTATCTCGTACAAGAGAGTCTTAGAAATCTGTGGAAAACCAGTAGACAACTCCGACATTGAGAAACGTCGATTTTCACGAACTTTTGCATCAACTGTCTGAACGAGTTCGTCAGTCACCAATGATGGTCTACCACTCCTCTCTTCATCATGAACGTTTTCTCGTCCACTTTTAAATAAACGTACCCATTCACGGACAACTCCTTCACTCATAACTCTTGGTCCGTACACGGCACAAAGCTCACGATGAATAGCTGCTGCAGAATATCCTTTGGCTGTAAAAAACCGTATGACAGCACGCACTTCACATTTGGCGGGGTTTTCTATTGCAGAACACATTTCAAACTGCCACAAAAACTAAACTAGCGCAGGTACGACGTTCACTCGACCACGGCTTGATGCCGACTGACCTGTTGAGTGCGTGAACGCACAGATGGCGTCGCTACTCCCCCCACAACCCGCACTGTGACCAATCGGAGTTTACTTTCTGAACCGCCCTCGTATTATGGCTTTGCGGTCTCGTCTGGAGAGAAGGTTGCATTGTCGCTATCTATCTTAATTATAGTTACCTGAACTTGCTACTATTTTGCATGAAATATAAAATTCTTTTGAAAATCATAGGGGACCCTCATTTGTCCATTTCTAGACGACTGGAGGCAGGTTTGAATCCAAGTGATTTCCTACATACAATTTGTCGTGGTAGTGGGTTGTGTTGACGGTGTTTCATATCTACGTCCACCTGTTATACAGGGTGGTCGGAAATTCCCGTTACAGACTTCTAGGACTTGTAGAGGGGAATGAGTACATCGTATTTTGAATAGAAGCCCATGTCCGGAAACGTCATCCAACGAGACCACAGAGCGTCAGTTACATGCGCGGGCGTCTGTAAATGTACGTATACACGGAGTGATTCCATGATGGTGTTACAGACTTTCTAGGATGATGGAGAATAATAAATGTATTAATTTGAAGTAAGGATCCCTGTATCGGAAACGAACGAGTCATTAGTTATGAACGAAAACCGTTCTGATACGTCTGACAGCTGAATACATGTATCGATTCTTGTGTCGCGAAGAGCGTAGGGCTGGGGTAACTTTCAGTGGTGGCAGTGTGGACAAAAACGAGAAAAAATGTCCAATAAACGTGGGCTCTAAATTGCATACTTTAACAGCTATGAACACTTCTCAGTAGAGGAGATGTGTTTCACATTAGCGAAGATGAACGAAGGGTCGTAGCTCCTCAGGTATGCAATTTAGAGCCCACGTTTATTGGACATTTTTCTTGTTTTTGTCCACACTGCCACCACTGAAAGTTACCAACCGTACACTCTTTGCAACACAAGAACCTGTAGGTGTATTCAACCGTAAGAGGTATCACACGGGTTTTCGTTTATAACTTTCGACTCGTTCGATTTCGGTCCAAGGGCCGCTACCTCAAATTTATACATTTATCGTTCTCCATCATCCTAGAAAGTCTGTAACATCATCACGGTATCACCCCGTGTATACGTACGTCTACAGACGCCCGCACCTATAACTTTGACGCTCTGTAGTCTCGTTGGATGACGTTTCCGGACATGGGTTCCTGGTCAAAATACATGTCCTAGGAGTCTGTAACGGGAATTTCCGACCACTCTGTATATTGTACTTGTATATACAGGGTGTTACAAAAAGGTACGGCCAAAATTTCAGGAAACATTCCTCACACACAAATAAAGAAAAGATGTTGTGTGGACATGTGTCCGGAAACGCTTAATTTCCATGTTAGAGCTCATTTTAGTTCCGTCAGTATGTACTGTACTTCCTCGATTCACCGCCGGTTCGCCCAATTGAAGGAAGGTAATGTTGACTTCGGTGCTTGTGTTGGCATGCGACTCATTGCTCTACAGTACTAGCATCAAGCACATCAGTACGTAGCATCAACAGGATAGTGTTCATCACGAACGTGGTTTTGCAGTTAGTGCAATGTTTACAAATGCGGAGTTGGCAGATGCCCATTTGATGTATGGATTAGCACGGGGCAATAGCCGTGGCGCGGTACGTTTGTATCGAGACAGATTTCCAGAACGAAGGTGTCCCGACAGGAAGACGTTCGAAGCAATTGATCGGCGTCTTAAGGAGCACGGAACATTCCAGCCAATGACTGGCGACTGGGGAAGACCTACAACGACACCTGCAATGGACGAGGCAATTCTTCGTGCCGTTGACGATAACGCTAATATCAGCGTCAGAGAAGTTGCCGCTGTACAAGGTAACGCTGACCACGTTACTGTATGGAGAGTGCTACGGGAGAACCAGTTGTTTCCGTACCATGTATAGCGTGTGTAGGCACTATCAGCAGCTGGTTGGCCTCTACGGGTACACTTCTGCGAATGGTTCATCCAACAATGTGTCAATCCTCATTTCAGTGTAAATGTTCTCTTTACGGATGAGGCTTCATTCCAACGTGATCAAATTGTAAATTTTCACAATCAACATGTGTGGGCTGACGAGAATCCGCACGCAATTGTGCAATCACGTCATCAACACAGATTTTCTGTGAACGTTTGGGTAGGCATAGTTGGTGATGTCCTGATTGGGTCCCATGTTCTTCCACCTACGCTCAATGGAGAACATTATCATGATTTCATACGGGATACTCTACCTGTGCTGTTGGAACATGTGCCTTTACAAATACGACACAACATGTGGTTCATGCACGATGGAGCTCCTGCACATTTCAGTCGAAGTGTTCGTACGCTTCTCAACAACAGATTCGGTGACCGATGGACTGGTAGAGGCGGACCAATTCCATGGCCTCCACGCTCTCCTGACCTCAACCCTCTTGACTTTCATTTATGAGGGCATTTGAAAGCTCTTGTCTATGCAACCCCGGTACCAAATGTAGAGACTCTTCGCGCTCGTATTGTGGACGGCTGTGATACAATACGCCATTCTCCAGGGCTGCATCAGCGCATCAGGGATTCCATGCGACGGAGGGTGGATGCATGTATCCTCGCTAATGGAGGACATTTTGAACATTTCCTGTAACAAAGTGTTTGAAGTCACGCTGGTACGTTGTGTTGCTGTGTGTTTCCATTCCATGATTAATGTGATTTGAAGAGAAGTAATAAAATGAGCTCTAACATGGAAAGTAAGCGTTTCCGGGCAAATGCCCACATAACATATTTTCTTTCTTCGTGTGTGCGGAATGTTTCCTGAAAGTTTGGCCGTACCTTTTTGTAACACCCTGTATGTATGTTGTTGTATGTATGCACCTGTTATATGTTGTACTTGTCGATCTCCTGTAGCCAAGCGGATGCTCTGCTTACCCAGGTACTTCTTTGCACGCGTCTTTCTAACATTTTCTTGTTAATTTCTTAGCGCTCTTATACCAAGTAGGCCTATCTATTACAATCCTCTTAACTTCCAGAGTTTAACCATACGTTACACTGATTCTTGATTTGTTCAGCCGTCTACAACTACTCCGTGATCATCCATTTAGTTCTTAATCTTCCCTCCCTAAAGCCTCCTCCGCAGCTTCCATAATCGACTGCTTCAGGAAACCCAATATTTCATTGGTACTCACGTCCTCCACGGCATCCTACCTTAGATTTAATCTTTTCTTATACATCGCCTTCATACTTTGCTCTGGTAGTAAGGGTCTGAATCAGAGGCTGAGACGGTTCTGCGACCATGTGGGCTGCAGATTCCTCGACTTGCGCCATAAGGTTGTGGGGTTTCGGGTTCCGCTGGATAGGTCAGGTGTCCACTACACGCAACAAGTGGCTACACAGGTAGCAGGGGTTGTGTGGCGTGGACTGGGCGGTTTTTTAGGTTAGATGGCCTTGGGCAAGTACAGAAAGGGCAACAGTCTCAACGGGTGCGGGGCAAAGTCAGGACATGCGGGGACCGAGCAGCAATCGGTATTGTAATTGTCAACTGTCGAAGCTGCGTTGGTAAAGTACCGGAACTTCAGGCGCTGATAGAAAGCACCGAAGCTGAAGTCGTTATAGGTACAGAAAGCTGGCTGAAGCCAGAGATAAATTCTGCCGAAATTTTTACAAAGGTACAGACGGTGTTTAGAAAGGATAGATTGCATGCAACCGGTGGTGGAGTGTTCGTCGCTGTTAGTAGTAGTTTATCCAGTAGTGAAGTAGAAGTGCATAGTTCCTGTGAATTATTATGGGTGGAGGTTACACTCAACAACCGAGCTAGGTTAATAAAAATGGTTCAAATGGCTCTGAGCACTATGGGACTCAACTGCTGAGGTCATTAGTCCCCTAGAACTTAGAACTAGTTAAACCTAACTAACCTAAGGACATCACACACATCCATGCCCGAGGCAGGATTCGAACCTGCGACCGTAGCGGTCTCGCGGCTCCAGACTGCAGAGCCAGAACCGCGCGGCCACTTCGGCCGGCCTAGGTTAATAATTGGCTCCTTTTACCGACCTCCCGACTCAGCAGCATTAGTGGCAGAGCAACTGAGAGAAAATTTGGAATACATTTCACATAAATTTTCTCAGCATGTTATAGTCTTAGGTGGAGATTTCAATTTACCAGATATAGACTGGGACACTCAGATGTTTAGGACGGGTGGTAGGGACAGAGCATCGAGTGACATTATACTGAGTGCACTATCCGAAAATTACCTCGAGCAATTAAACAGAGAACCGACTCGTGGAGATAACATCTTGGACCTACTGATAACAAACAGACCCAAACTTTTCGACTCTGTATGTGCAGAACAGGGAATCAGTGATCATAAGGCCGTTGCAGCATCCCTGAATATGGAAGTTAATAGGAATACAAAAAAAGGGAGGAAGGTTTCTGTTTAGCAAGAGTAATAGAAGGCAGATTCCAGACTACCTAACAGATCAAAGCGAAAATTTATGTTCCGACACTGACAATGTTGAGTGTTTGTGGAAAAAGTTCAAGGCAATCGTAAAATGCGTTTTAGACAGGTACGTGCCGAGTAAAACTGTGAGGGACGGGAAAAACCCACCGTGGTACAACAACAAAGTTAGGAAACTACTGCGAAAGCAAAGAGAGCTTCACTCCAAGTTTAAACGCAGCCAAAACCTCTCAGACAAACAGAAGCTAAACGATGTCAAAGTTAGCGTAAGGAGGGCTATGCGTGAAGCGTTCAGTGAATTAGAAAGTAAAATTCTATGTACTGACTTGACAGAAAATCCTAGGAAGTTCTGGTCTTACGTTAAATCAGTAAGTGGCTCGAAACAGCATATCCAGACACTCCGGGAAGATGATGGCATTGAAACAGAGGATGACACGCGTAAAGCTGAAATACTAAACACCTTTTTCCAAAGCTGTTTCACAGAGGAAGACCGCACTGCAGTTCCTCCTCTAACTCCTCGCACAAACGAAAAAATGGCTGACATCGACATAAGTGTCCAAGGAATAGAAAAGCAACTGGAATCACTCAACAGAGGAAAATCCACTGGACCTGACGGGATACCAATTCGATTCTACACAGAGTAGCGAAAGAACTTGCCCCCCTTCTAACAGCCGTGTACCGCAAGTCTCTAGAGGAACGGAGGGTTCCAAATGATCGGAAAAGAGCACAGGTAGTCCCAGTCTTCAAGAAGGGTCGTCGAGCAGATGTGCAAAACTATAGACCTATATCTCTGACGTCGATCTGTTGTAGAATTTTAGAACATGTTTTTTGCTCGAGTATCATGTCGTTTTTGGAAACCCAGAATCTACTCAGGAGGAATCAACATGGATTCCGGAAACAGCGATCGTGTGAGACCCAACTCGCTTTATTTGTTCATGAGACCCAGAAAATATTAGATACAGGCTCCCAGGTAGATGCTATTTTTCTTGACTTCCGGAAGGCGTTCGATACAGTTCCGCACTGTCGCCTGATAAACAAAGTAAGAGCCTACGGAATATCAGACCAGCTGTGTGGCTGGATTGAAGAGTTTTTAGCAAACAGAACACAGCATGTTGTTATCAATGGAGAGACGTCTACAGACGTTAAAGTAACCTCTGGCGTGCCACAGGGGAGTGTTATGGGACCATTGCTTTTCACAATATATATAAATGACCTAGTAGATAGTGTCGGAAGTTCCATGCGGCTTTTTGCGGATGATGCTGTAGTATACAGAGAAGTTGCAGCATTAGAAAATTGTAGCGAAATGCAGGAAGATCTGCAGCGGATAGGCACTTGGTGCATGGAGTGGCAACTGACCCTTAACATAGACAAATGTAATGTATTGCGAATACATAGAAAGAAGGATCCTTTATTGTATGATTATATGATAGCGGAACAAACACTGGTAGCAGTTACTTCTGTGAAATATCTGGGAGTATGCGTGCGGAACGATTTGAAGTGGAATGATCATATAAAATTAATTGTTGGTAAGGCGGGTACCAGGTTGAGATTCATTGGGAGAGTGCTTTGAAAATGTAGTCCATCAACAAAGGAGGTGGCTTACAAAACACTCGTTCGACCTATACTTGAGTATTGCTCATCAGTGTGGGATCCGTACCAGATCGGGTTGACAGAGGAGATAGAGAAGATCCAAAGAAGAGCGGCGCGCTTCGTCACAGGGTTATTTGGTAACCGTGATAGCGTTACGGAGATGTTTAATAAACTCAAGTGGCAGACTCTGCAAGAGAGGCGCTCTGCATCGCAGTGTAGCTTGCTGTCCAGTTTTCGAGAGGGTGCGTTTCTGGATGAGGTATCGAATATATTGCTTCCCCCTACTTATACCTCCCGAGGAGATCACAAATGTAAAATTAGAGAGATTAGAGCGCGCACGGAGGCTTTCAGACAGTCGTTCTTCCCGCGAACCATACGCGACTGGAAGAGGAAAGGGAGGTAATGACAGTGGCACGTAAAGTGCCCTCCGCCACACACCGTTGGGTGGCTTGCGGAGTATAAATGTAGATGTAGATGTAGATCCTACATTTTGGATCCTCTGTCATTGTACTTCTGACATCTTCTCCTCCTGTTTTATATTGGTCTCAGTTGGAAAAACAATTTTAGAAATAATTACGTTTACAATAATCACTCTATTCCTCTTTTTGCCTTACTTTTGTACGTTAATGACCTTTGTCTTCGGATGGTGCCGTTGGAGAGGAGTAAGCTACGTGTCAGTACAGAGTTCTAACCTTTCCCTCCGTATCATTTCATCATCATTAGCAACAGCACAAACACTGTCTTTCATTATACTTCACAACCAGTTTTCACAGTTTCACTCGCGTTACCGGAAGGCGATGGCGAACTCTCCCCAGATGATCATTACCAATAACAGCTATGCAGGACTTTTGCATTGCTTCAAACACTCATTCAGGAGAATGTGTTTCAATATTACTCATAACCCGAGTAATTTACAGGAAGTAAAATTGTTTTCCTTTTATAAGAGGTACCCGGAACTCTATAGAATGCTAAATTATTAGAGTGGTACCTTGTTTATCATCGGTTTTGTGTGTCCTGGAATAAAATGTTTTCCTTTACGATCTTAGGACTAGTACCGTGGCACACAATAGTGAAGGGATGTTTAATAATCAAACGAGACAAACCATGGCCCAACTCTGCCGTTGTGATTGCGGAGGGTATACCAACATAGATTCACAATTACATTACGTAATAGTCTCCAATTTGGTCCATTTTTATCATTTCATATCAATACCGTATCTTACTTCTCCTACTGCTCCTTCTCCTCTCGTCTCCTCTCCCGACTGGCACATTTCTGAAACGCTTCGCAGTAATCCGAGGGGCGAAAAAAATTATTTTGAGCAATGCCTTTTTTACTTTGACTACAACCACGAGTTACCTGCTCTTTCATCACCCAATGATTTAAAATGGCTCTTCAGTGAATCAGGGTCACTTCATAAGGCTGTACATTAATGGAATACCTTCTCATCAGATTTAGCTACCAAATTAGTGTAAAAACTGAGAGAGTATACCATAATGGCGTAAGCAACTTTTCCGCCGGGCGTAACTCTGGGACTGCAATTACGTAACGAAATGAACTCGACACTCAGTTTTTATCTGCAATCAGCGTCCAACATTACGAATAGGCAGCGGCGAGTTAAAGCGGTGATTAGAGTCACAAATCTGAGACTGCGACGAAAGAAAATATAGAGGCTGTGAGGTGTTGGGAATGGGAGTGCGAACGGAGCGCGAAGCTGAATCGACCACGGAGCGTTTGTATAACTCATCAGGAGAGCCATTGCTCCATTCGCTCTTAGACCTAGCCCAACACGTGCTACGGCACTCCGTACTCAATGTTAGGAGCAGTGGGTATTGCACGTTGTATAATGGATTTTTACTGGAAATTTAAAATACGTTTGGGGAAGAATGAATCTGACCCTGCAACGCGAACACTTCTGTACATCAAGTTGACTCCATTGACGCTTTAATCCCCTTTGATGCTGAAACTACTATAATTGGGTGTTACTTCCCTAGAACGGTTTTAGTACATTTTCCACCGTGAGGAAATTCGTGGTAATTGGGGTAGCGTTCCGTTCGCAAATGACACGTTAAGACAAGTGGCGTAGTAGTTGAGACTCTGGACTCGTATTAGGGCGACACAGCTTCATTTGACCGTTCCTCCCCTATGGATTTAGGTTCGGTGGTTTTCCTAAGTCTCTGAAGACAAGCGCTAGTTCAAGGACACTGCCGATTTCGCTTCTGAAGCCGAGCTTGTGGTCCGTTTCTAATGAGCTCTTGATCAGCGTTCCTTCCTTTCTTTATTTTGGTGATATTGTTTCAAGTAGGAACCATCGAAGATGTCAAAGATCTCAAAGAACACCTGTTCCATCACGCTGCTCGTTTAAATGTGTGGTTTATAGATACTTATTCCGAGGTCGTGTCCATTGACGACCGTGTCATGTACGCTTGTGCATTGCATGCTGTTTCTCTTACATATTTACAAGAATGAAGTATCCACACCAATGTGTGCACTTCACAGTCAGAATTACCGAGTGACGCTTAATAAAAGCCCTCACTTAAAGTAACGTTCTGGTGGCAATGATGTAGTTCTGTGGGTTAATCTACGAAGTCGCGACCTCACAGAAGAGGTCAAATAAGAAGTTATTAGTTCTACATAAATTTTTATCTAAGTTGTTGTTGTGGTTCTTCAATTTCTCCAGGAGTATTTCATGACGAAATAAATCTCTGGTGAACAACCTGGTGTGAGTGTACAAAGGACACAATTCTTCGGCAATCGACCTTGCTTCCATCATCAGGTGTGCTGATGAACTGCCAAGGGACGGCAGGCGTAAGGTGTGTACCAGATTTCCCCTCCCCCTCTTCGGGCGCTCACTCCGCAGTCCGCGCATGCCGTCAACACCAACGGCACACGAGATTGCAACAGCCTAATAAGTCTGCAATCGCCGAGCATTGCCTGTCAGAACTTCACGGAATGGATTATGACAAGACCAAGGTCCTAACACAGACTTCGAAATATTGGGACTGTAACATCAAAGAAGCTATAGAGATCAGAGTAATAAAACCTGAACTGAATCGTGACAGCGGCTATTCCCTTAACCAAGCTTGGGAACCAGCCATTACCCGGATTAAGGAGAAGATAGAAATATCCCAGAATCTACTGACTTTGAGGGCAGGGGAAGGAACCTCCGAAACGCCGCCGGCAAACCTCCCTGGGCACGGACTTACGAGGGAACAGCCAGACGCTGGGCCACAAGCTGGGCGTCGAACCCCGGCGCTGACGGCCGAGGGAGGGCCCGAGGGAGGGGGAGGGGGAATCTGATACATACCTCACTCCTGCCGTCCCTTGGCAGTACATCAGCACACCTGATGATGGCAGCAAGGTCGATTGCCGAAATATTGTGGCCTTTGTATACTCACACCAGGCTGTTCACCCGAGATTTTTTTCGTTGTGTTGTAGTTATCAGCAACTAATTGGAAGAGGCATTTTGTTTTTTGCTAATTCTCATTCTGACATTCCCAGTTTCTGCTTTCCTATAGTAATACTATCATCAATGTTCCTGTATGTTCTCAGATTTTACGCCGCTTTGTCCCCGGTAGACTTGGTTTGTGACCCAGTAACACGAAGAAAAAATTGTAACGAGCTAAAATTTCGAGAAATAGTGAATCATTGGGCTGACAGCATTGGTGCATTGGTAGGATGACACCAGTGATGACTGCAAAATCTACTGAACAATGCGTGGAAGGCGCTATTTAATTTCCGAATGCGTGAGCACAATATAGTTTTCTGTCTATGGTGGTTTAGATGCAAGTAGCACAATACGAAAATAAGTTCCTAAGCCATGTTTGTCGGAATTGCTCCAGTAATGTGATAGTGCCTTAATAATAGGCAGATTCACCTTGATCTCTTGCTAAATATTTTGGTACAGGGATCTTTTGGCTTAAGATGACATGTTCAGAGTAATTCCTTACGTAGATGTCTGTCTACCTTCCGTGTATTTCACCTCATCGTGAGTTTATCGTCCCTTCATAATGTCATGCATCCTCAGTCAACCGCCAACTCGAGAATACTGTTTAATATTTCCAGTGTCCTTGTTCTCGTATAGTCAGCAGTAGATGGTTTCTTATCAATTTCATCCACGAAAGGTGTTACCTATATGCAAACTCCACAGCCAGGTTCCAAGTATTTCAGAAATGGTCCAAATGGCCCTGAGCACTATGGGACTTAACATCTGAGATCATCAGTCCCCTAGAATTTCAAACTACTTAAACCTAACTAACCTAAGGACATACACACATCCATGCCCGAGGCAGCATTCGATTCTGCGACCGTAGCAGTCACGCGGTTCCGGACTGAGGCGCCTAGAACCGCTCGGCCACCGCGATCGGCTCCATGTAATTGCACGTTTCGGAGAGTGTGGATACTGCAATAGTGAATACCATAGTGGGCAGTTCAACTCAAGACGAATGAAACTTCCTAGAAAGAATATTCGGCAGACAAGTATATGTTCAAGAGCGGTAACTGCGAATAACTTTGGGGAAAAGATATTATATTACAGTTGATCGATGAAAGAATAAAATTAAAAAAAAAACTTCAGGTAAGGATATAGGACTGTAGCAATGTACAGGGTGAGTCACGAACTATTGGCACATGGAATAACACCGAATCTATCATAGTGCCTGAAACGTTTGTAGGACAAAAGTTGCATGGGACAACGGGGGCCATAATATGACTTTGGTGTTTCGTTCCTAGGTGGAGTCGAGTCAGAGATATGAAATCCAGTGTGAGATCTAAAGACTTACGTGCTGAAAGATATCCTCAACGTACTCACCCAACATGTCGTACATTTAAATATGTGTAGGATAAACTGAGAACAACTGGATCTTTAACGCATCGGAAACATATCCGGCCAAGGAAAGTTACTAACGAGGAAACGGGAAATCGGTACTCTTGCCACTGTGGTTCGAGATCCTTGTGTTAGTTCGCTTCAAATCGCAAAGGAATCTGGCATGAGGCAGAGTAGTATTGTTCGTGTTCTGCATCGTCATAAACATCATCCTTACCATATCATTCTCCACCAAGAATTAACTGGTACGGATTGTATGCATCGCAGTGAATTCTGCCGATGGGCTCAACTTCAGATTCAGAGGGATGATAAATTTATTAATTTGATTTTGTTTACTGACGAGGCTACATTCACAAACCACTGAAATGTTAATTTGCATAACATGCATGATTGGGCAACTGAAAATTCATGTTGGCTGCGGCAAGTCCCACACCAGAATGTATGGTGTGAGATTCTGGAGGACAAATTATTTCATCGAAAGAAATCTTAATGGTAGGAAGTAGACCACTTTCCTGCAAGAAACATTAGGTCTGTTATTGGAAGAAATACCTTGAAACTTCTTTGTTTTCAATTGTGATTCTTTACTTAAACTGCTGAATGAAATTAGAAGTTGAAACTTCTACGTTATTTGATTCTGAAGCTGCTGAGTGAAACTGAACGTACTGAGCGTACTTTTTCTTAACTTATTCTTATCACGTCAACACTGACCTACAATATGCTAGCACAACCTAATCTGACTGCTCAAAAAAAGATAACCTGACTTCAAATAATTAATTCAAAAGAATGGCCCTAATTAAAAAGAAATCCTAACAATAACCTATACATTTCATTAATCACTAACTCACAAAAATCTTCATTACGCGAACTGCTACAATACGACGAGCGCCAATACTGCCAGCTAAATGAAAGACTCTACCTACTAGAGTCACTAACTACTAATAGGTATACGGTTAGCAAAGGAAAGATATTGTTGCAAACCAAATAATGTATTTTTTTTACCTTAATAATGTCACACCCAGTTCAAACACGAATATAAATCGTCATTGACATCCAGTACAAAGGTATATAATCATGAATAATATACACTGCTGGCCACCGTAAATGCAACACCAAGAAAGACAAGAGGTAGCACAACAAGATTTATTTTGTAGATAACATGTTGACCAAATATCAAATGATTACGTTTACAGACATCTGTGACATGTGGTTCCTGCCAGAATCAGTAGCCATAGTAGCCGCCATTGTTGGAGATCACCGCTGCCACACGTCTCGGCATTGAGTCAAAGAGACGTTGGATGTGTTCCTGGGGTACAGCAGCCCAAGCAGCTTCCACACGTTGCCAAAGATCATCTGGTGTGGCAGCTGGGGATGTAATCTGGGTCACTCGTTGAGCAACCATGGACCACATGTTTTCTATCGGCGAAAGATCCGGAGAGCGAGCCGGCCAGGGAAGCAATTCAATCTGGTTATTGACGAAGAACCTTTGGACAATGCGTGCCACGTGTGGTCGCGCATTATCCTGTTGAAATATGGCTGTGGCCGAGCCCTGAAGGTAAGGAAGGACAACTGCCTCCAGCACCTCGGATATGTAGCGCCGGCTATTTAAAGTACCGGCAATGCGTACTAGAGGCGTGCGAGAGTAATATCCAATACCGCCCCATACCATAATACCCGGTGCAAGACCAGTGTGGCGGTGCATAATGCAGCTGTCCAGCATCCTCTCTCCACGGTGTCTCCACACTCGAATCCGACCATCATGGTGCTGCAGACAGAAGCGTGCCTCGTCAGTAAAGACAACGACATTCCATTCTGCCGTCCACATCCGTCTGTCATCACACCATTGGCGACGGAGACGTCTGTGGTTCTGCGTCAATGGTAGACGAAGCAATGGACGTCTTGCGGACAGACCACTCTGCTGTAAAAGGCGTCGAATGGTACGTGCAGACACTGGATGATGCGTTACAGACACAATGTGCTGTGCTATGGTTCGGGATGTCACTGAGCGGTCCGTCACTGCCATGCGCACAATTTGCCTATCAGCAGGTGCAGTGGTGCACCGAGGTGAATGCGATCGACCACGTCGGTCCGTCGTACCCTCCTGCATCCAACGGTCACATATCCGCATTACAGTTGTTTGGTATCGTCCAACACGACTAGCGATTTCTCTGTATGATAATCAACAATCTCGGTAAGCCACTATCTTTCCTCTGTCGAACTCGGATACTTGATCAAAAGATGTTCGCTGTTGTCTACGAGGCATAACTGATCGTCTTGTGAAACAACCATGAGGTAAACACACGTGCCGAACGTACACTCGTCGAAATCGCCAAGCCTTAAATGGTGCTATGAGGTGGCGCCACAGGCGCGCGTGATGTGCGTCTGCGCTGAAATTCTAATCAGTTGCATATCTCATCGCTGCAAACCCATGGTGGAAATTTCACTTGATTCGGATGCTTCCTTCATGGCGTTGCATTTACGGTGGCCAGCAGTGTACAATCTCCAAGTCACATACTTCCATAACGTTAGCTTACGCTAACACTACAGACCTCTATCCTCTATCATGTTAATTTCTCACATCTGACATCTGTTGTGGATTGGCAGGAGAGCCAACCCACGAATTTTAGAGGAAGCCGAAAAGCACGCGTTTAAGCTCACGCAGGCTGGCGTGAGGTCTGGAACAGGACAAGGAATTTAGACTTCAGAAAAAAGGAGGTAACTGTTGGAATACTTAACTTCAATCCATTAATGTTGAAGGTAGCTCTTGTCTGTACATTATTTACAATGTCAATAGTAACTGAACATGGCGCCTTGCTAGGTAGTAGCAGATGACGTAGCTGAAGGCTATGCTAACTACCGTCTCGGCAAATGAGAGCGTATTTTGTCAGTGAACCATTGCTAGCAAAGTCGGCTGTACAACTGGGGCAAGTGCTAGGAAGTCTCTCTAGACCTGCCGTGTGGCGGCGCTCGGTCTGCAATCTCTGATAGTGGCGACACGCGTGTCCGACGTATACTAACGGACCGCGGCCGATTTAAAGGCTACCACCTAGCAAGTGTGGTGTCTGGCGGTGACACCACAACTTCCATCACTGCTGGCTGTTCACCTCCAACTGCCCAACAGTACTTCTGTCACTGCTGGCTGCTAACTTCCAACTGCCCAACACTACCGGCGATTAACTTCCAACGAGTCCAACCAGCCTCAGAGCCTCTTACAAAGAAAGCGAATTCAGGAATCCAATGCAAAGCGCTACACAGCGCTGCCATCACAGAAGCAGCCCACTTAACAACCTTTAGGAACAAGGAACAGAATGTGGTATCGACACGATGGGTGTCCGGCTCATTTTTCGCTGATGGCTAGAAATGAGTTTCAGAGACAATTCCGAAATCGTTGGATTTGACGCGGAGGAGATGTGTCGTGGCCGGCACGTTGCCAGACTTGACGCCTCTGGATTTTTTCTTGTTGGGATTCGGAAAAGGCATTGCTCGGACAGTCCACGGGTGTACTGTCAGTCCATAGTGTCCAACGGGCACAATATTGCGCCGGTCAAACATGTCGCCATCGTCAGGTGCGTTGACGAACTGAACTACTGAGGGCGGGTGGTCGTCTTAAACCCCCTTCCCTCGCGAGGCGTTCTCTCCGAAGTCCGCGCCCGCGCGTCAGCGGTCGGTGAGACGCTGGCGTCAGCGTCTGTGGTGGCGTCGGTGTAACTGCCTCGTCCGCCGTAGTCGCCCGTTCGTTTCCTTTGCTGAGCGTCTTTTTAATTAGACAATGCTGGTTCCCATGTCCTGCTGACGTTGTAGCCGAAATCTCGCTTGGTGTTCTCGGCAACGATCTTCGATGGTGCGCACTGTCTTATTTTGGACATACCAGGGTCCTGACACAGACATCTAAATACTGGGACAGTGTCGTTAGAGAGGCTATCAAAATTCTTACCAGGGACAGACTCATCTATGTATGTGCATATCGGCATCCCATGACTTCTGTCAATTCAATGTACGCCTGGAGATGAGCACTGCGAGGATGTGATTCATTAAGTGTGGGAAAACAGTGAAAGGTTTGCAGCAGCATTGAAACTATAGAATGAAAAAGATGGAAGTTGTGGGGAGGTAGTTTTATTCGTATATTAATGGTGACACCATACTTTATTTATTTATTTATTTTTTAAATAATAAATACAAATGGACCTTTAAAGAGCCTTACACACATGTTGTAAGTGAACTGGATAAATACACTGATTACGAAAAAGAATGACCAGAATAACAATTACAAATGGACAAGATTTAAATAACCAATACTGTTACGTGGACATATAACTCAAAAATTGGAATGGAACTTCGTGGTCAATTACAGCTGTGTGGCATACCGAGACTGGAACTCGATACCTTTGCCTTTTGCCTCCGCCGAGGAGTGAATATTTTATCCTAGAAACATCCCGCAGGCTGTGGATAAGTCGTGTACCCGCAACATTGTTTCTTTCAGGAGTGATAGTCTTGCAGGCAGGAGAGAGTCTGTGAAGTTTGGAAGGTAGAAGTCAAGGTACTGGAGGAAGTACAGCTGTGAAGAGGGGCCGTGAGTTGTGCGTGAGTATTTCAGCTTGTAGAATACCTGTCAATGAAAGCCTCTGTGCCCGAGTTCGAGTATCGCTCCGCTACACAATTTCAATCCGCCATAATGTTTCAAATTAGCGCACATTCCGCTGCAGAATGAAAATTTCATTCATAAAACTTAGAATGTTGCACAGTTTTATTCTGCCAGAAAGTTTTATGTTAGTGCTCACTCCACTGCACAGTGAAAGTTTCGTTCATAAAACTTGGAATGTTTTAGGATGGCATTTAATTTCCCCAGAGGCTCTAAAAATGAAAGAGAGTGTGCCATATGATAGATGTTAGCAGTGAGGATAATAACCACAACTCTGCACAATAAAAATACAAATACACAAAATCGGTAGGCCACAAAATTGTCAATTCAATCAGGAGATTCCGCACAAGGATAAAATTCTCTCGAGCGATCCGTAATTATGCCCACCACAGTTCGTTAGTTAGTTAGTTACATGTTCCATGGTTCATTTTACGCGATAAATCATAGTGATGTGAAATGAATCATTTGACATTCACGCGGCAAATTAATTTGTAAATATGGCAGCAAGCTCACCGTTTGTATTTTTTTTATTTTTAATTTGCAGATGTGAGTTAGTAATCCCTACCCTCCACTTTTTACACATTACAATAACAGAAATTCTTCTACGGAATAGAGGAGTTGACAAGAAGAAACTTTTTTAGTTGGTCTTCGACCATCAACAGTTATTTCGTTCCCCGAATAGCGAAAGTGATCTACTACTTTAACTGTCTCGTTTCCTAACCTAATTCCCTCAGCATCAACTTATTTAATTCGACTACATTGTAGTATCCTCGTTTTGCTTTTGTTGATGTTCATCTTATATCCTCCTTCCAAGACACTCTCATCTGCTCTTCCAGATCATCTGGTGTCTCTGGCAGAATTACAATGTCACCGACAAACCTCAAAGTTTTTATTTATTCTCCATGGATTTTAAAATTTTTCTTTTGTTTCCTTTACTGCTTGCTCAATATATAGATTGACATCGGGGATAGGCTACAATCCTGTCTCACTCCCTTCCCAACCACTGCTTCCCTTTCATGCCCCTCTACTCCTATATTTGCCGTCTGGTTTCTGTACAAATTGTGAATAGCCTTTCGCTCCCTGCATTTGACCCATGCCACCTTCAGAATTTTAAAGAGAGTATTCCAGTCAACATTATCAAAAGCTTGTTCTAAGTCTACAAATGCTAGAAAGGTAGGTTTGTCTTTCTGAGCCACGTGTCGGTTTTCAACATATACAGGGTGTCCCAGCTATCTTGTCCACCCAAAATATCTCTGGAACAATAACAGCTATTGGAAAACGACTTTCACCGGTATCAATGTAGCGCTGGGGCCCATGAATGTACATATTTGGAAACATTCTAAAACAAAAGCATATGTGTTTTTTAACACAAACTTATGTTTTTTTAAATGGACCTCCTATATTTTTTCTTCAGCAATCCATAGCATGACAAAGCACATACACAATGGCGTTGATTGACAAGTAAGTGTCCTTCTTGGTAAGTATGGAGGTGTGATTACGCATGTCAATCACATCGCGATTACGGGCAGCATGGGGTTCACGCCTGAGCATCAGGACGTGCGCTAGCAGCGCATGTCGGGTGTTTCAAGCGTCAACTTCGCGTCTCAATATCTCGGGATGTAATGGGAATATTGCGATGCAATCAACGCCATTGTGTATGTGCTTTGTCATGCTATGGATTGCCGAAGAAAAAATATAGGAGGTCCATTTAAAAAAACATAAGTTTGTGTTAAAAAACACGTATGCTTTTGTTTTAGAATGTTTCCAAATATGTACATTCATTGGCCCCAGCCCTACATTGATACCGGTGAAAGTCGTTTTCCAATAGCTGTTATCGTTCCAGAGATATTTTGGGTGGACAAGATAGCTGGGACACCCTGTGTATCGCGCTGTTAAGATTGTTCTGAGTCCTTCCATTCCATCGTTAATTGATTCTTTCATATTTATCGTTATGCTGCGTACGATTCTGTTGAGATTCCCCGGTGTGGCGGTGTGTCCGGTCTTATCGATCTTCGAGTCGTTGCTTCCTGTTAGCCTTGTGTAAGGGAGTAAGATCTTTGGGGGATGCCCGGCTGGATGCCTAGCGGTGACGAGTCGGTCGGCCGGTTTTTTAAAACCGGGATGAGAGAATGTCGTACGATGAGACCGCGGCATGGCGTGGCGGTGGAGAGTTGGCTGTTGTTCCGAGAAGCCACGTGGTCTATCCTGGCGGTGCGAGCCGTGTGGGACAAGTTGACGGGACAAGACTGTAAGCTCTTGCTGTGAACACCCGGGGGCCATGGCCGTGGTTCCGAGTCACTACTTGGTGGGAGCGGCAACGGATGTCTTCAAATTGTCCGTCTGGACTAGTAACTCGCCTAACCTGAGGAGTGGTATTTCTCCGCCGTGGGCGCAGACAAGACGAGGGCTCCGGTGACAGAGCGCGTGGCTGCGTGACTGTGTCCAGTTGGGTACGCTGGCGGCGTGGACACGGTCGGGTGTGAGGAACCTTTGCATCGGAGTTCACCTGCTGTTTCTCTGATAAACTGCAAGTTAAGCTGGTTAAAGGTTTAGATGTTAACTGAAGAATTTTGGTTTGTGCAATCAGCGTCTTTTCTGCCTTGTGGCCTCCTGCGTTCGGATTTCCTGCCCCTGTCGCCGGTGTAATTATAGACAGTGATCTTTTGACTTCTTATTAGTACTGCCTGGGAGGAAGTGTATTTTTGGGCAGGGATTATGGTTCCTGATTTGATTCCTCCTCCTCCCCTGGCCTCGCGTGAGGTCGATGTGATGGCTGAATGTGAGGCGTTGTGGGTCTGTTAGTCCGCTTCTAGCCTGTGCATCCTTCGGGAGACAATTGTGGCGGCCCTTACACCCGGTCGGTTAATTATTTCTATCCCAGGACATTGTGGTGGCAAGACATGGTATTAAAGTTGTTAGTTATTATAAAATGTTAAATGGTTGTATTTTACTCTGATTGTTTTTGGCCACTGTTTAAAAAGGTTAGGTTTGCCTTTCATTGGTGTTTTTTTTTTTTAATTACGTGGCTTTAAAATTGTTAGTTATTGTAAAAGGTGAATGACTGTATCTTTACTTTGATTGTTTTAATCTACTTGGAGTCCTTTGAAAATGCTAGTTCTGCCTCCCTATTAGCGAGCCCTTGTAATTGAATATCTTGTTGTGCATAAATTTAAAAGAAGTGTCTCCTTAGCTGTTCGGTAGCGAAATTGTATGCAAATTGGTGTTTTTTTTCATTACTTGGAAAGTTTTAATTTTGTTATTAAATGCTTTATCAATGTGAAACGTCCCCTTTTGAAAAATTATACATGACTGTGCTTAAACTGACATACAATATTTTTTAGCGCAACGCAATCTGACTTTCAATAATCCCTACAAAAGAATGGCCCTGACTAACATTAACCTACACCTTTCACAAATCACTTACCTCACAAAAATCTTCGTTACTCGAACTACTGCAATACCGCGAGCGCCACAACTGCCAGCTAAATAAAAGATTCAAACTACGGAAGGCACTAACTACTGATAGGCATAGTTAGCAAATGAAAGATTTTGATAGAGAACAAACAATGTATTTACCTTAATAGTCATAATATATATAGCAGTTCATGACATCCAGTCTTACAAATTTCAAAACTCCGCCATCTCTCTCCCCACATCCACCACTGCTGGCGGCTCACCTCCAACTGCGCAACGCTACGCGCTGTTCACAACCAACTGTCCAACACTACAATGGCAGACAACAATGCAAACTAGCCACAGACTGCACACAGCACAGCCAGTGATTTTCATACAGAGCGCTACGTAACGCCGCCAATAAGAAAACATAAACAGCCTACTTACAAATGTCTGTTTTAACTAAAATGGCTTGGCTATTAACGGTAAAGTAAATTTTTAAATTTCATTACTTGGAAAATTTTGATTTGTTATCAAATGTTTCATGAAAGCCGGTTTTAAATAAAATGGCTTGACTGTTAACTGTAAAGTAAACTGTTTTGAAAAGACACTCATGCCTGCTAGCTTTTTTGGATCTGTTCCTGGTCAAGTGGTAAAGAAATGACTTAATGGTTGAAGTAATCAATAAAGAAATTGTGAATTGCAACTCGACAGTAACCAACTAATTTTGGCCCCATTTCCCAGCTGAGGGTTTTCCTTGATTAACTGTAACACCCGTCTGACTTTCCTTAATCTTTCTTCTAAGATAAGTCGTAGGCTCAGTAATGTCTCACGTTTTCCAACATTTCCACGGAATCCAAACTGATCTTCCTCGAGATGGGCTACTAACAGTTTTTCCATTCGTCTGTAAAGAATTCGTGTCAGTATTTTGCAGCTGTGACTTATTAAACTGGTAGTACGGTAATTTTCACACCATTCAACACCAGCTTTCTTTGGGATTGGAATTATTATACACTTCTTGAAGTCGGAGGGTATTTCGCCTGTCTCATACATCTTGCCCACCAGATGGTAGAGTTTTGTCAGGGCTGGCTCTCCGAAGGCTATCAGTTGTTCTAATGGAATGTTGTCTACTCCCGGGGCCTCGTTTCGACTTAGATCTTTCAGTGCTCTCTCAAAGTCTTCACGCAGTATCATATCTCCCATTTCGTCTTCATCTAGATCTTCTTCCATCTCCATAATATTGCCCTCAAGTACGTCGCCCTTGTATAGACCCTCTATATACTCCTTCCACCTTTCTGCTTTCCCTTCTTTGCTTAGAACTGGTTTTCCATCTGAGCTCTTGAGATTCATACAAGCGGTTCTCTTTTCTCCAAAGGTCTCTAATTTTCCTATAGGCAGTATCCATCTTATCCCTTGTGATATATGCCTCTACATCCTTACATTTTTCTTCCATCCATCCGTGCTTAGCCATTTCGTAGTTCCTGTTGATCTCATTTTTGAGACGTTTATATTTCCTTTTGCCTGCTTCATTTACTGTATTTTCATATTTTCTCCTTTTATCAATATTTCTTCTGTTACCCAAGGATTTCTAGCAGCCCTCGTCTTTTACCTACTTGATCCTCTGCTGCCTTCACTATTTCTTCTCTCAAAGCTAACCATTCTTCTTCTACTGTATTTCTTTGCCCCATTCTTGTCAAACGTTCCGTAACGCTCTTTCTGAAACTCTCTACAACCTCAGGTTCCTTGAGTTTGTCCATGTCCCAACTCCTAAAATTCCCGCGTTTTTGCAGTTTCTTCAGTTTTGATCTACAGTTCATATCCAACAGATTGTGGTCGATGTCCACGTCTGCTCCTGGAAATGTCTTACAATTCAAAACCTGGTTCCTAAATCTCTGTCTTACCATTATATAATCTATCTGATACCTTCTAGTATTTCCAGGATTCTTCCACGTGTACAACCTTCTTTCATAATTCTTAAACCAAGTATTAGCTATGATGAAGTTATGCTCTGTGCAAAATTCTACCAGGCGACTTCGTCTTACATTCCTTACCACCATTCCATATTCGGCTACTATTTTTCCTTCTCTTCCTTTACCTACAGTCGAATTCCAGTCCCCCATGTCTATTAAATTTTCGTCTCTCTTCACTATCTGAATAATTTCTTTATCTCATCATACATTTCTTCAATCACTTCATCATCTGCGGAGCTAGATGGCATATATACTTGACTACTGTGGTAGGCGTAGACGTCGTGTCTATCTTGGCTACAATAATGCGTTCATTATACTGTTAGTAGTAGGTTACTCGCGCTCCTATGTTTTTATTCGTTATTAAACCTACTCCTGCATTACCCCAATTTTATTTTGTGTTTATAACACAGTTTTCACCTGACCAGAAGTCTTGTTCCTCCTGCCACCAAACACTAATTCCCACTATATCTAACTTGAACCTATCCATTTCCCTTTTTAAATTTTCTAACCTACCTGCACGATTAAGGGATCTGACATTCCACTCTCCGATCCGCAGAACGCCAGTTTGTTTTCTCCTGATGACGACGTTCCCTGCGTAAGTCAGTCCTGGAAGATGAATTACGAGGTGCATTCAAGTTCTAAGGCCTCCGATTCTTTTTCTCCGGACTGGAAAGAGATAGAAACATGCGCATTGTTTTAAAATGAGGCCGCGTTCATTGTCAATACGTCCCAGAGATGGCAGCACCGTATGGCAGATGGAATTTTACCGCCAGCGGCGAGAATGAGAACTGTTTTAAATACTTAAAATGGCGACGTTTTCCTTACTTGAACAGCGTGCAATCATTCGTTTTCTGAATTTGTGTGGTGTGAAACCAATTGAAATTCATCGACAGTTGAAGGAAACATGTGGTGATGGAGTTATGGATGTGTCGAAAGTGCGTTCGTGGGTGCGACAGTTTAATGAAGGCAGAACATCGTGTGACAACAAACCGAAGCAACCTCGGGCTCGCACAAGCCAGTCTGACGACATGATCGAGAAAGTGGAGAGAATTGTTTTGGGGGATAGCCGAATGACTGTTGAACAGATCGCCTTCAGAGTTAGCATTTCTGTGGGTTCTGTGCACACAATCCTGCATGACGACCTGAAAATGCGAAAAGTGTCATCCAGGTGGGTGCCACGAATGCTGACGGACGACCACATGGCTACCCGTGTGGCATGTTGCCAAGCAATGTTGACGCACAACGACAGCATGAATGGGACTTTCTTTTCGTCGGTTGTGACAATGGATGAGACGTGGATGCTATTTTTCAATCCAGAAACAAAGCGCCAGTCAGCTCAATGGAAGCACACAGATTCACCGCCACCAAAAAAATTTCGGGTAACCGCCAGTGCGGAAAAAATGATGGTGTCCATGTTCTGGGACAGCGAGGGCGTAATCCTTACCCATTGCGTTCCAAAGGGCACTACGGTAACAGGTGCATCCTACGAAAATGATTTGAAGAACAAATTCCTTCCTGCACTGCAACAAAAACGTCCGGGAAGGGCTGCACGTGTGCTGTTTCACCAAGACAACGCACCCGCACATCGAGCTAACGTTACGCAACAGTTTCTTCGTGATAACAACTTTGAAGTGATTCCTCATGCTCCCTACTCACCTGACCTGGCTCCTAGTGACTTTTGGCTTTTTCCAACAATGAAAGACACTCTCCGTGGCCGCACATTCACCAGCCATGCTGCTATTGCCTCAGCGATTTTCCAGTGGTCAAAACAGACTCCTAAAGAAGCCTTCGCCGCTGCCATGGAATCATGGCGTCAGCGTTGTGAAAAATGTGTACGTCTGCAGGGCGATTACGTCGAGAAGTAACGCCAGTTTCATCGATTTCGGGTGAGTAGTTAATTAGAAAAAAAAATCGGAGTCCTGAGAACTTGAATGCACCTCGTATATCCAAGTGGGAGAGAGCTGCCCTTCTATCTTCTGACTAGGCTTCTGCCCATTCGTCCGGTCATTGGTGGACTTTACTCGGCTGGGAATTGGCTGAAGTGAAGTCAATATCTTCATTCTTAGCGCCGCCAGTGGCGGTGATTCTCTATGACACTGGCACCAGCTCGCGTCTTTGCGCCTGTGGTGCTTTTGCCCTGGGTGTGTCTTGTTCGGACGACACAGCAGTACCAAACTGTGTATCTCTATTCAAATCGTGCGCCTTTATTGGCATACAACACCCATGTTAATAGCTCTCTGGGAACTTGTCTTAGTTCTTCTTACGAAACTATGAAAGTTCTCATTTTCTGACGTCATTCATTGATCTGCGCTGCCGTCTCGATGCCTTCTGCATGTTCCTCCATTACGCAGTTTCCATACCTTTTCTCTTTCCGTCTTCAGTATGCTTGGCGGGAATAAAATGAGTTACCAACAGGTGTACAACTGGGGGTGTCGGTTGTCTTGGTAGCGAACTGATGGAAAAAAAACCGAAATGCTTTCCGAGTTCAACAAATATACTGTTCCGTTTCGATATGTCATCGTAAAGCTTCAAAAGATCGTTGGTTCAAATGGCTCTAAGCACTATGGGACTTAACATCTGAGGTCATCAGTCCCCTAGACTTAGAACTACTTAGACTTAACTAATCTAAGGACATTACACACATCCATGCCCGAGGCAGGATTCGAACCTGCGACCGTAGCAGCAGCGCGGTTCCGGACTGAAGCGCCTAGAACCGCTCCATCAGAGCGGCCGGCCAAAATGTCATTACTTGATAATGGTTATGGAGGTTGCTACTCATGCGATTACCGGGGTTTACCACTCAAAAGCGGGGACAATATTCTGTCTGACTATTGGTCTACCGCTTTAACACTGAACATATCATCACTGTCATTTTGTCGTTTCTTCTATACGACGTTTTGTATTCAGAGGCCGTTTTGAACATCTGCCAAGTTTTTTGTGCGATAAATCATTGCTGTAATCCGGATTGTAGCAACAAGGCCTCGTTACTACATAGACTGTCTAAGTATACGCGTCACAGCCATCTCCAACAATGTTTCACCTGACTTTCCTCTGTGAGACTACTCTTTATGTTCAGGCCAATGTAACACGCACAGAACTGAATTTAAAACGTTGGCACCTCGCTAGTAAGATTCTGCCACTCAAAGAAGTTAGCTGCCTCGCCCGCCTTTATGTCTGCAGTCGATACACGACGCATGCTCCCACACAACTGACTTCTCTTAACTCTAACTGCTAATGCGCTGGCTCTCGCCCCCGAGAACAAGCTGCTAGAGGCTGCTAGAGGCTCCCCGAAGAAGAAAGACGGCAGGCCAGTGGCTGCGCTCTTCACCGTCCCTCACTGACTCTTTGGGATTTTGTTTCATTACTATTACTTTGAACGTCATGGTGTTCATTAGTACAAAGAATTATTTACATTCATTATGTCTCTCCTTCTGATTTTTTACATTTAGTCATTGCTTTGATTTCTCAACGTAGGCCTACGTATTTCAAAATATGAAAACGCCTCCACACTATCTTCGCCAGTCAAAACATGCGCTATGAAATGTGGTGTCATATCGGCGTTAGAAAGACTTCACGGCGACATTCAGCTCTGCCTTCGTAAGATTGCACTATACTTCGACATACAGTATATTGTATGCGAGATATAGCATAATCGTTACTGTTGCCAAAAATTTGCCCTTTATCAACGATTATACCCAGATGACACTGACAATAATTTAATTTTTGATGCTTCCTTACTCCTACCATTACGTTTGGTAGTTCTGGACGTGTAGTTGATAGGAAATCTTCCATTCTCTGCGTTATTTAAGAAATTAGGAAGATTATTCGTATAGAACACATCTACGACTATGATGCTGTACCGGTCTCCCTCTTATTGTGTAATTGCTACGAACGGCTGTGGCATTTACATCACGGAGGTACCCTTCTGTTGATGCAGCAATGACTCTTTGGCCTGTGGGCGTTATACTGCACCAGCTGTTAGTCTTGCTGTCTTGAGTATTGCACAGAGGGATGTCATGCCGTTCACCTTTATTGTTCCTGCCGTGCTTTTACTTCTTTTTTATGTACGGCGTAGAATGTACTATTCGCCCATAAAGTAATTTGGTTACAGAATCTATTTCAAATGCAAATACTATAATAGTATATGGTAGCTCAGTGCTTTAGTCCCCGTAATAAAACGTTGTCATAGGAGGCACACGCATGAGCACCTGTTGTAAACTTGTGTGACCATCGAGCTTCAAAGGAGATGTCAGTAGCTGTAACAGTTTCTTTGCTAAACTTGAGTTTTTTTCTGCAACGCCACATTTGATAAGCATCTGTCTTCTTCTTCCATTTAAGGCTCTTCTTTCTTTTCATGTGTCTTTTTCCCCATTCGTGTTTTGACTGTGTTATTGTAGCCCACCAGACTTCCTCTCCTGCGCCAATCTCTTCAACTCAGAATACAAACGACCTCAGTTGTTTGTTGGAAATATTAAAATCTCTGTCTTCCACTTTTACGCTCTACAGTCTACAGCCTAGTCTAGTACAGTGGAAGTCATTCCGTAGTCTCTTAACATATATCATGTCATTCCCTCCCCTCTTTTTCTACTTTCCTTAAGTTCCTTTCTTAGCCTTTACTGTGGAGAACCTCTTTATTCCTCATCTGCCCAACTAATTTTCAGCATCCTTTTGCAGCACCACATCTCCACCGTTCCGATTCTCTTCTTCTCCCGTTTCCCCACAGTCCGCGATTTACTTCCAGACAATGCTCTACTGAAAACGCACATTCTCAGTGTTTTCTTTCTCAATTTATGGCCGATATTTGGTACTAGTAGAGTTATTTTGACCAGGTTCAGAACTGCTCGTGGAACAGTTTTGCAGTTTAAAACCGGTTTCGAAATCTCTATCTTACCGTTAAACAATCTATGTGAAACATTACTCTGTCTGCACATACCTTCTACATGTACAACCTCGGTCCATTCGGAAACCACTCTGTGAGAATACTACTAGGCGACATCGTCTTTAATAGCATTCTCACTATTCCTGTTCTACCATTTTTCCATTTATTACTGTTGAATTGCATCCATTCAGTACGCTGTTCCCTGCAGCACTCCTCTTCCCTTGTTCATTATTAGACCTGCTCGTACTTTATCTGTCTTTGATTTTGTTCTGAGAACTATGTACGTTACCCACTTGACTAAAAATACAGTTGTTCTTGCCACCTCACTTCACTCATTTTACCTGACTTCATCTTACCCATCCTCTTTTCATGTTACCTGTCTTATTTAGCTGATTAAGAAATGTAACATTTTACGATTCTACCGCAGACTGTAAGATTTGTTTTTCTGTTGACTGTGTTCTCGTGAGTTGTCCCTAGCAGGAAGAAAGAATGAGGGGGGATGGTTTTGCACTCAGTATATGTTCCCAAGGAAATCCCAGTATGATTAAACAATACGGCAGAGCTTCATATTCTTAGGAAGTACTGGACGCGAGGTGTGGTGAGCAGAGTGTGGCATAGTGCTTACCAAAGCTTGCTGGCTTGGTGCGAGTCACCAGCTCAAAGCCGATCACCAGCATTACAAAACCAATATATCACCATCACCACCACCACTATCACCACCAATATCAGTTATTTGTTGTTTAGTACCTACAATCTCTGAATGTCTTCTGAAATACACTCCTGGAAATGGAAAAAAGAACACATTGACACCGGTGTGTCAGACCCACCATACTTGCTCCGGACACTGCGAGAGGGCTGTACAAGCAATGATCACACGCACGGCACAGCGGACACACCAGGAACCGCGGTGTTGGCCGTCGAATGGCGCTAGCTGCGCAGCATTTGTGCACCGCCGCCGTCAGTGTCAGCCAGTTTGCCGTGGCATACGGAGCTCCATCGCAGTCTTTAACACTGGTAGCATGCCGCGACAGCGTGGACGTGAACCGTATGTGCAGTTGACGGACTTTGAGCGAGGGCGTATAGTGGGCATGCGGGAGGCCGGGTGGACGTACCGCCGAATTGCTCAACACGTGGGGCGTGAGGTCTCCACAGTACATCGATGTTGTCGCCAGTGGTCGGCGGAAGGTGCACGTGCCCGTCGACCTGGGACCGGACCGCAGCGACGCACGGATGCACGCCAAGACCGTAGGATCCTACGCAGTGCCGTAGGGGACCGCACCGCCACTTCCCAGCAAATTAGGGACACTGTTGCTCCTGGGGTATCGGCGAGGACCATTCGCAACCGTCTCCATGAAGCTGGGCTACGGTCCCGCACACCGTTAGGCCGTCTTCCGCTCACGCCCCAACATCGTGCAGCCCGCCTCCAGTGGTGTCGCGACAGGCGTGAATGGAGGGACGAATGGAGACGTGTCGTCTTCAGCGATGAGAGTCGCTTCTGCCTTGGTGCCAATGATGGTCGTATGCGTGTTTGGCGCCGTGCAGGTGAGCGCCACAATCAGGACTGCATACGACCGAGGCACACAGGGCCAACACCCGGCATCATGGTGTGGGGAGCGATCTCCTACACTGGCCGTACACCACTGGTGATCGTCGAGGGGACACTGAATAGTGCACGGTACATCCAAACCGTCATCGAACCCATCGTTCTACCATTCCTAGACCGGCAAGGGAACTTGCTGTTCCAACAGGACAATGCACGTCCGCATGTATCCCGTGCCACCCAACGTGCTCTAGAAGGTGTAAGTCAACTACCCTGGCCAGCAAGATCTCCGGATCTGTCCCCCATTGAGCATGTTTGGGACTGGATGAAGCGTCGTCTCACGCGGTCTGCACGTCCAGCACGTACGCTGGTCCAACTGAGGTGCCAGGTGGAAATGGCATGGCAAGCCGTTCCACAGGACTACATCCAACATCTCTACGATCGTCTCCATGGGAGAATAGCAGCCTGCATTGCTGCGAAAGGTGGATATACACTGTACTAGTACCGACATTGTGCATGCTCTGTTGCCTGTGTCTATGTGCCTGTGGTTCTGTCAGTGTGATCATGTGATGTATCTGACCCCAGGAATGTGTCAATAAAGTTTCCCCTTCCTGGGACAATGAATTCACGGTGTTCTTATTTCAATTTCCAGGAGTGTATATTACGTTGGTAATGTTTCTCTGTTCTGGAATATTCGATGTATAAATATCGGATTCTGGAATATTCGAAGCTTGAAGAAATGGTTCAAATGGCTCTGAGCACTATGGGACTTAACATCTGAGGGCATCAGTCCCCTAGAACTTAGAACTACTTAGACCTAAGGACCATGCCCGATTCAGGATTCGAACCTGCGACCGTAGCGGTTGAACGGATCCAGACTGAAGCGCCTAGAACCACTCGACCACACCGGCCGGCCGAATTTTGCAGAAGTTGATGCGCTGTCCGTCCAGGAGATTAGTTCGCTTTGGCTGAACGCTGGTCTTCGTAGTAGCCGTACTGCCAGTGATACGTTTTCTACTTCATTGACGACCGTGCTTTCTGATTAGGACCTGATTCTGGTTCCGACGTGACACTTCTTGGTCATGACCCAAGGTGCTTAAAAATATCTACACCACCATGGCTCCAATAGGACAAAGGTAAAAGCCGTCACCTCCACGGATAGGAACCAGAATACAAAGTACAAGCAATACATCGTTCCAAAGGTTTGTATACTCACAAGGGAACCTCCCCATCGCACCCCCCTCAGATTTAGTTATAAGTTGGCACAGTGGATAGGCCTTGAAAAACTGAACACAGATCAATCGTGGAAACAGGAAGAAGTTGTGTGGAACTATGAAAAAAAAAGCAAAATATGCAAACTGAGTAGTCCATGTGGAACATAAGCAATACAAGGATAATGTTGGATCAGGAGTGCCGTGGTCCCGTGGTTAGCGTGAACAGCTGCGAAACAAGGGGTCCTTGGGTCAAGTCTTCCCTCGAGAGAAAATTTTACTTTCTTTATTTTCGCAAAGTTATGATCTGTCCGTTCGTTCATTGACGTCTCTGTCCACTGTAATAAGTTTAGTGTCTGTGTTTTGCGACCGCACCGCAAAACCGTGCGATTAGTAGACGAAAGGACGTGCCTCTCCAATGGGAACCGAAAACATTTGATCGCAAGGTCATAGGTCAACCGATTCCTCCACAGAAAAACACGTCTGATATATTCTACACGACACTGGTGACGGCATGTGCGTCACATGACAGGAATATGTTGTCGACCCACCTAACTTGTACACTTGGCGAATGGGTAAAAAGATTCTTCTACCTTTCCCGCTTTAGGTTTTCTTGTCGATGTGATAATCACTCCCAAAAAAGTGATCGCATCGGACGGACAGATAATAATTGTCTGAAAATAAAAAATTAAAACTTTTCCCTCGAGGGAAGATTTGAACCAAGGACCTTTCGTTCCGCAGCTGCTCACGCTAACCACGGGACCACGGCGCTCCTGAGCACACGTTACCCTTGATGTTGCCTATCTTCTCATGGACTACTCAGTTTGTATATTTTGCTTATTTTTTTCATAGTTCCATACGACTTCTTCATGTTTTCTCGATTGATCTGTGTTCAGTTTTTCAAGGCCTATCCACTGTGCCAACTTATTACTAAATCTGAGGGGGGTGCGATGGGGAGGTTCCCTTGTCAGGAATCTGATGGATTCCAAGCCAACATTACGTCGGCTGCGCATGAAGCATCCATCGCTGTTTTCCGGAAGACTCTAGTCAGAATCCGAGGAACCAGCTGAAAGCATTCGACTGGAGCGCTAAATACAACAGGAGGACGACATGATGAGACTGGCACGGCCCAGCAATTGCGTGAGAAAAACGATGAGGAACTCACTACCCAGGTCAAATTCCAGGCCGGCCTGAAGAAAATATTTGGTGACTACAACAAGTCTGCTTAACGGAACAATTGAAGAATAGGACTCAGTATCATGGCGAAACGACACGGTTTTACATACAGTGTGGTTCAAATGGCTCTGAGCACTATGGGACTTAACATCTATGGTCATCAGTCCCCTAGAACTTAGAACTACTTAAACCTAACTAACCTAAGGACAGCACACAACACCCAGCCATCACGAGGCAGAGAAAATCCCTGACCCCGCCGGGAATCGAACCCGGGAACCCGGGCGTGGGAAGCGAGAACGCTACCGCACGACCACGAGATGCGGGCCATACAGTGTGTTTTGACCCTTTGCAACATTGAGAATCCTAATATGAGAGAAGGTAAAAACATCTCACATTTTATGAAAGGAATCGCAGAAGCTATAAAGGATGACAACACTAAATTATTCACAACAGTTGGACGACAGAGGTGTGATCGACTCCAGAATGTGGTCCCAATGGCAGTTGTGAAAGACCACCATGACCTCGCCTTTCTCATACGTCAGATCGTAAAGCCGTCGGCACACGGACCGTGCATTCGAACGTTGAGCGTGCCGAGTTTCTGACGTCATAGCGTGGAATAGCACGCTCGGGAGTCTTTCCGAACGTGCAGAGCAATATCTGGCATGTCAGATATTCTGAGCGTGCGTCTGAGCGTTGACCAATGAGATGGCACAACGCCACCTACGTCACAAGCACGCCGTCTCCATTCAGTACAGAGTTGTGAGGCGCCATATTGGCACACAATTCAAGCCTATATTTATATATGCCGTTTCTGAGTACCAGCAAATTGAGAATCACTGGAAAACCCGTTGTTAACTGTATGACCCGGCCCAATAAAATAATGAGAAACATCATATTAGTGGCAAAAGAATTATTGTAACTTGCGTATTATGAGAGTAGGCTATTTGAAGGCAGCGACACACTGAAGATGCACCCAAAACGTATTGTTCTTGGTACAATTTGTTATAACTAAATTTCAATTAGTAACATATCTACGATTAAGGTTTTCAGCAAGGAGTAACACAACATGATTAAATGTAAAAGGTCTGATGGTTTAGCGTAATGAGTAGGGTCACTGTCCTGATAGAGTCGTTAGATGGGGCGGTGGTTCGCCACTTGGCAATACCAAATTTTTTCCCTAACATAATATATACTATAATATTTGATGTTATGTAAATATAAGTTCACCTTTTTTCTTAGGGGTGACTTTGTTTCATTGGCTTAATCTACAGGATAGCTTGCACTACTTCTATAAAGATATTTTGCTCCTTTTTCTTTCACGCTTCGTAATTAACATGTTGCAAAGATTCTGCTACTGGGTAGGAACAGTGATCAAGTAAGACTGACCTTGGGGTTTTACTAAAATGTGGGAATGATGAAATAATGTTTATCTTATTCGGAGAAGTATTCCAAATTTGTAATGCACTGTTTGTAATGGAACTTTTATAAGCCTGTGTCCTTATTGACTGGACATGGTACTTTCATATTCGTGGACGATGGAGTAAACGTGGGTTTTAATAAAACTAGCATGGGAATTTTAGGCGCGCCCGTTGAGTAAACAGTGTGATTTACTAACTAGAACCATCCTTCAACTGCCGCTGGAGTGCGTTGCGATCGCGTATACCACGTTGGGGCCCACGTGCCGTATGCACAAGTCGCATCGTTCCTGAGCGTTCAGCAGCACGTTGAACTTAGCACGCTCAACGTTAACGTTCGACAGCACGGTCCGTGTGCCGACGGCTTAAGGAAGGAGAGACAACATTTTGTGGCAACGAGAATTGTCGTATTCAGTACACAAGGAATAGCTGCCATGAACATCGACGATATACATGAGGAGGTGATAGAGAATGTTGAAGAAGAGGTAGCACCAGTCTTCATCACTTGTCGAACGTGGCATGAAGAATGAACCAACGCCACCATTGTCCAACGACAACGCAGCGGCTGATCTGCGTAGCCAAGTTCTCCGCCAAGCAAAACACCCCACAGTAGAATAGACGGGATGACGGAGGAGAACACGCCGGTCTGTTATCACTGTGACACCCTAGACACGTTGAGTGTTACTGCAGAGGAAAAAGATTGAGCCGCGCGTGGCTCGTGTTCCCTCCAATTATGTATTTTGCAACCTGTTTTTAACGTACTTCCACCTCACTACGTTAATTTAAATTACTACTGTCACTGCGTTGTTGCTTTGCCTGACCTTGAGCGGCGTTAGCAGCGCGTATCGATGTATACCATCTTGTAGTATCATTGGTTGACTGCTATTACTTCCCGGTCGTTGCCTATCGTAAGGGGTTTCACGTCGCGAGTTCGTGTCGCGAGTTCGGGCTGCCAGTCAATTGGGTCGCGTCTGGAGTGCAGTCCGGAACTGCCAGTCGGGGAGTTGCAGTGCGGCACTAGTGCAGTCGGGTTGGAACAGCAGTGAGGTCAGTGCCGACATGGCTCGCCCAACCATTGCCGCCATGCATTACTCGAGCCGGGCCGCGGTCTTGGTGGATCGCCCTACTGGACGACGCGTTTTGGCTCGCATATCGTTCACGAGTCGGCTGTGTGTGTGTGTGTGTGTGTGTGTGTGTGTGTGTGTGTGCATCGACTCCCGATGTGTGTTCGTGTGTGCTCAGTTATTGTTGGGTATCGTTCTGGTCTTCGTGTGTGTAGTTGCGATTTGCTTCTACAAGTTATTTTAAATGTTGTCGGCATACTGGCTCTGAGAGGTCGGTCGTCTCATCGGCTCACGTGAACTGGTTCTCTGAGCGCTTCTGGGCCCCTTCAGTTACCATCTTGTGGAACTTGGGCTGGTCCTTTCCCTATGCAGGGATGTTGTTTAGCCACCGGGCGTGTTTCCTCCGCATGGTTGTCTCCGAACCAGTATTTTCGCCGTCGTTTGTCTGGAAGTGAGCTGGAGACGCAGCAGCAGTGCAGTCGCGACGGAGCAGCAGTCGCAGACGGATCAGCAGGCAGTCGGTCGGTTGGTGCGGACCAGGGAGGACGTCTCAGGACGTCGAAGTTGAGTGTAGTTTTGACAGCTAATACATACTCCACTGCGGATTATCACGTTTGTAACCTTTCCTATTTGAGTTCTCATGTACTGATTGATGGGAAGCAAGTCGTTGTGTCGGTCGGTCCGTGGCTGTCCCCTGGTTGGGTTCCGACAGATCAAGTATAGTTGGTCTCACCACCTGTCTCACCTAAGTGAACGAGGGCAGACCGACCTCCCTGGAGGCCTTCTGAGTGCCACCAGTATTTAATTATCTGTTGTCAGCCATTTTAAATTTTAGGCTTATGGTTATTTGTTTATTTTCTTAAAGTTTTGCACAAATTAATATTTAAATTTACCTTTCAAGCTTCTGCCTTTAAAGATTATGGTAATATATTTGAAATTTTGAAGTTGGATTGTGGCCCTGAGCCATTGGTTTGCATATTGCATATAATGTTTCTTTACATTATTTTTGCTATCTTTATTGGATTTTTATCTTGTTAATATTTCTTGTTGGAGGTCTCCAGCCGTGAAGGAGTTAAACTACAATAAATGACAATTAGAAGCAGAAAGTGACCTCAACCTTTGGCCCATTTCCACAATCATATTACCTGTTCTGGCCAGCGGGTTTTGCGGGCGTTTCAAAGATGAGTGTTTGACTGTTACTACGCCACAAGACGTCGGCCATCACAACAGTCCTATTCGCACCAGTCAACTGCAAACGAATTAGTCGACCTGTGGGTCGAAGCTTATCGCCATACGCTGGACGAGGTCGATCCCCAATAAGCCGCCACCGTTCAGAGGTACCAGCCGCTTGCCTAGCCGCCGACGTCAAACTAAGCGAGATGACCATCTGTGGAGGTGAGGCCGCCACAGATGAAAATCCTCCAGGGTGACATTTACCAAGATGACAAGAAATCTCATTGACACCGTCATCAACGGCCAATCTGTCCAGGCACAAGTTGATTCAGATCCTGCTTTTTCCAGCCTAAGAAGACTGTGCGCGTGATGCGTTAGCCATTCTGCTGAAGGTCGAAAATGAGAAATACGTCCAGCCGACAGGAGTATGTATTGCAAGATTAACTGTCAGTGACAGAACACGGCAGTCATAATTTATCGTATCATCAGAATGTACTCGTTATTGGAGGAGGAGCAGATAAGAGTTTAGCGTCCCGCCGACAACGAGGTCATTAGGGACGGAGAATAAGCTCAAATTGTGGAAGGATTGGGAAGGAAATCGGCCGCCCCCTTTGTCATAGGAACCATGCCGGCATATGCCTGAAGCGATTTAGGGAAATCACTGAAAATGATGTTACTCTCGGATGGGGCTGATTGCAGGTATTGCAAGCAGTCGTTGACTGTGGAAGACCAGATCTGCAGACTGACGAAGCTATTCCGACAAGCACACGTAACAAAATCCGCTCTCGCCGGTTGTTTGCCGCTGAAGTTCTTATTTCTCCATCATCAACGAGATCAGTTTCAGTCGTCAATCGAGATTCTCTATTTCACTGTGAAGCTTTTGCCAGTTGCAAAAAGATATTCGGGTTCAAAAGGCAAAGCTGCCTCTCAGTAACGATTATAAACAATGGTCAAGGAGAACGTTGGATCGCTACATGTCACGAGCAGCCATAGCTCAGCACTAAATACATGTTCGTGGAGGGAGCCGAACCAGTAGGGGAAAGGCAGCTGTTGTTATGAGTCTTTGGCGAAGCATCGGGCTCCGCTACCATTACAGGGGAAGAAGTTATTACCGAACTGCCAACATGATCTAGATTGACAGAGAAACAACGTCAGTGAATGACAGCCATTCTGCGCCATCTTTGGATGCTTTCAAATCCGGAGTAGAGAAAAGGTAGACTAGACGGCCCATGGTAAAACATCGTATCAACACTGGGGATTGTCCACCAAATCGCCACCACTCTTATAGAGTGTCTCTAGATGAACAACATATAACCCTGGATCAAGTGGAGAAGAGGCTGCAAGATGTTGTCATTGAACCTTCAGGGAGCCCTCGGTCCTCTTCTGTGGTCCTGGTAAAGAAGTACGACACATGGTGTTTCACGCCTACTACCAGAGACTGAACAAAACGTCGATAGATATCTGTGTATTGTATCGAAGACATTCTAGACTGTTTGAAAGGAACAAGATAGGCTACTGACAAACTGAGGCTGATGGGGAAAAACAGCCTTCATAACCCCTGACGGCTTCTATGAGGTTATGCTATTTGTCCTGTTTAATACTCCGAATACCTTCGAACGTAAGATGGACAATCTGCTCGACAGTTATGATGACGTGTCTTTGCTATCTGGGTGTCATTGTCGTTCTCTTTGAAGATATTTGAAGAGCATCTAAGATGCCTGAGACTCATGTTGTAGTGCGTCAGACTGTTGGCCTCTGCCTGAACCCGAAAATGTGCCTCTTTGCTGCCCCAGAATTAAAAATATTGGGTCTTCCAGTGAATGGCGATAGAGTCTATACCGATCTAGAGAAAATAAGAGCAGTTACAGATTTAGGATTTCTCGGCAAATTCGTGATGTGAGAAGTTTTCTACAAATGAGCTCGTAGTACCAGTGATTCAAAGAGAACTTCTGGTCAAAGGCACTTTCCTCGCAAGAGCTACTGCGGAGAGGCACCAAATTTCACTGGAATGAGGTGCAAGGAAGACCTTTGGCTGTTGATATATTTTCCGGGATGTGAGGTCGTGGTCCAAGAACTTTTCTGCTCCTTACGTTTCGTTCAGGACTGCGCTGGACTTCCTCAGAGGCGCTGCTCCGCTGAGTCTTGCCGACTGACTGGTCGGGTGTCTGAGAGCGACTTATATATTGTGAGAAAGGGGGGCGTGGTTCAGGTGCCACGTGATGAGCAGTGATAATCCATAGCAAAGATAAGGTTGACTATCGATTACCACCTTGTCAAAGATAAAAATTGTTAGCAATTTTGTAGAGCCACTGACCATATATCGCTAAGTTTCATAGTCTCCTCTTTTCTATTAAAATTATCATGATGTTTATAAATTTCAATAGCTTCTCTATATAGCCGTGGATAGTAATTTAACATTGTAGATAAAACTTCGGTATCCGAAAACTTCACTTGGTGGTTGCCTGGTTGAAGAGCATGTTCGGCTACAGCTGATTTTTCTATTTTTCCAAGTCGACAAAGACTTTTATGCTCTTTCAGTCGCGTGTTTACGCTTCTTTTGGTAGTACCAATATAAACTTTAACACAGGTACATGGAATTTTATACACACCACATGTCGACAGGGGAGGGCGTTTATCCTTCACAGATCGTTGTACTTGACTTATTTTCTTTGTTGGTTTAAAGACAGGTTTTATGTCATGTTTTCGTAAAATCTTACCGATCCGATCTGTTACTTTTTTAATAACACGGAGAACTACTGTATTTTTCTGTCGTTGTGGTTCATTCTTATCTTTTGGTCATCTATTCCTTGGACGCAAAATTCTATTTATCTCTTTTCTTGAGTAGCCGTTTTTTTCAAAAGCCTGCTTCAGATGTTTCACTTCAGCATCCAAATGTTCAGGTGTACATATCCGTTGCGCTCGATCGATAAGACTTTTTATGACACCCCTTTTTTGTTGTGGATGATGATTAGAATTTTTATGTAAATATCTGTCCGTATGTGTTGCCTTCCGAAAGACTTTATATTCCAAGCTTCTGTCGGAGCGTCTCATAACTAAGACATCCAAGAAAGATATTCTGTTATCCTTTTCTATTTCCATGGTAAACTGTATTTTTGGGTGAATTTTATTTAGATAATCAAAGAAATCGTCCAAGGCCTTTCTGCCATGGGACCAAACCACAAATGTGTCATCTACATATCGATACCAACGAGATGGTTTGTTATTAATTTTTTCTGGGGCTGATTGTTCAGATTTTTCCATGTAAAGATTGGCAATCGCAGGGCCTAATGGATTACCCATTGCTGCTCCATCAATTTGTTCATAAAATTCATTATCCCACTGGAACTGACTTGATGTAAGACAATGTCTGAAAAGAACAGTCAAATCTTCTGGAAAAATATCCGCTATGAAAATCCTAACTTCATTAACAGGAATCATTGTGAATAGGGACACAATGTCAAAACTTACAAGAATATCTTCAGGGGCCAGAGTTAGTCTCTCTAGTTTTTCAATAAAATGACGCGAGTCTTTTATATATATGAGTCAGTTTTTCCAATAAATGGTTGTAAAAAAGTTGTTAAATATCTTGCTATTTCATAAGTAGGAGAATTGATGGCACTGACTATGGGTCTTAAAGGAAAATCTATTTTATGAATTTTAGGTACACCATAAAATCGAGGACACATAGCTTCACTTCTCAACAAAGTTCTTTTATCTTCTTTTCGGATAGAGGTAGATGACTTAATCAAATTATTTGTTTTCCTAAGTACACTGGCTGTAGGATCCCTCGCAAGTTTTTTATACTGCCCTGACGTTAAAAGGTTCAAAATTTTTCTTCGGTAATCTTCTGTATTCATAACAACAGTAGCGTAAAAATTCCAGGCGTCTAACTGATTTTGAGAAATACTCCCCGTAGAGTCTTCTGATTGTAGAATGAAGGCTTTCACGACCGGGTGACGTAAGAAGAGAGCACATTTAATTTGTACTTTAACTTTTTTGATACGTTGTAGAGACTCGTCTTCTATACCGAACTTTTTAAAGCTGAAGAGGATGTTCCGGACAGCTCGTGTACATCGGATTTATGATTATACAGAAAGAGCATTACTTCGAGAAAGGATACATCACACAAGACGAGAAATGGATTCTGTTGACTGTGAGTTACTGAAGCTTCATTTATTCTTAGCTTGTAAGATACAGATAGACCTGTGGAATAAAATTGATTGTCTTACGTTTACAACTATGGAAGCTACGATAGAAATGACTACTAGTAGACATAAGAAAAAGTTCGGAAAGTTACAAGCTATTGTAACAACTACAAGTAATACGATGATGACTGATACTGTTATAAACAAGTCAAAAAAAGTGTTATCTCAAGACGAGATTTCCGTCCTTGCAAAAGGAGGAAATTACGCTATAACACCTGTGAAAGTACCACTTGAAGATAGTATCGCGAATATAGAAGCAGGTATACGAAATATCCCTAAGGCAACCGCGAATGCAATTCGAATTGAAACCTCTTGAGTTTTAAGCCACAGTAGACCTCTAGAATGTAAGTTAACAAAAGGTGAGAGGATGGCTCTTATGGATTTGAATGCAGATGAAGAAATAGTGGTTCTTCCTGTAGATAAAGGGAACGCTATTGTTGTTATGAATACAGAAGATTACCGAAGAAAAATTTTGAACCTTTTAACGTCAGGGCAGTATAAAAAACTTGCGAGGGATCCTACAGCCAGTGTACTTAGGAAAACAAATAATTTGATTAAGTCATCTACATCTATCCGAAAAGAAGATAAAAGAACTTTGTTGAAAAGTGAAGCCATGTGTCCTCGATTGTATGGTGTACCTAAAATTAATAAAATAGATTTTCCTTTAAGACCCATAGTCAGTGCCATCAATTCTCCCACTTATGAAATAGCAAGATATTTAACAACTTGTTTACAACCAATTATTGGAAAAACTGACTCATATATAAAAGACTCGCGTCATTTTATTGAAAAACTAGAGGGACTAACTCTGGCCCCTGAAGATATTCTTGTAAGTTTTGACATTGTGTCCCTATTCACAATGATTCCTGTTAACGAAGTTATGATTTTCATAGCGGATATTTTTCCAGAAGATTTTATTGTTCTTTTCAGACATTGTCTTACATCAAGTCAGTTCCAGTGGGATAATGAATTTTATGAACAAATTGATGGAGTAGCAATTGGTAATCCATTAGCCCCTGCGATTGCCAATCTTTACATGGAAAAATCTGAACAATCAGCCCCAGAAAAAATTAATAACAAACCATCTCGTTGGTATCGATATGTAGATGACACATTTGTGGTTTGGTCCCATGGCAGAAAGGCCTTGGACGATTTCTTTGATTATCTAAATAAAATTCACCCAAAAATACAGTTTACCATGGAAATAGAAAAGGATAACAGAATATCTTTCTTGGATGTCTTAGTTATGAGACGCTCCGACAGAAGCTTGGAATATAAAGTCTTTCGGAAGGCAACACATACGGACAGATATTTACATAAAAATTCTAATCATCATCCACAACAAAAAAGGGGTGTCATAAAAAGTCTTATCGATCGAGCGCAACGGATATGTACACCTGAACATTTGGATGCTGAAGTGAAACATCTGAAGCAGGCTTTTGAAAAAAACGGCTACTCAAGAAAAGAGATAAATAGAATTTTGCGTCCAAGGAATAGTTGACCAAAAGATAAGAATGAACCACAACGACAGAAAAATACAGTAGTTCTCCGTGTTATTAAAAAAGTAACAGATCGGATCGGTAAGATTTTACGAAAACATGACATAAAACCTGTCTTTAAACCAACAAAGAAAATAAGTCAAGTACTAAGATCTGTGAAGGATAAACGACCTCCCCAGTCGACATGTGGTGTGTATAAAATTCCATGTACCTGTGTTAAAGTTTATATTGGTGCTACCAAAAGAAGCGTAAACACGCGACTGAAAGAGCATAAAAGTCTTTGTCGACTTGGAAAAATAGAAAAATCAGCTGTAGCGGAAGATGCTCTTCAACCAGGCAACCACCAAGTGAAGTTTTCGGATACCGAAGTTTTATCTACAACGTTAAATTACTATCCACGGCTATATAGAGAAGCTATTGAAATTTATAAACATCATGATAATTTTAATAGGAAAGAGGAGGCTATGGAACTTAGCGATATATGGTCAGTGGCTCTACAAAATTGCTAACAATTTTTATCTTTGACAAGGTGGTAATCGATAGTCAACCTTATCTTTGCTATGGATTATCACTGCTCATCACGTGGCACCTGAACCACGCCCCCCTTTCTCACAATATATAAGTCGCTCTCAGACACCCGACCAGTCAGTCGGCTAGACTCAGCGGAGCAGCGCCTCTGAGGAAGTCCAGCGCAGTCCTGGACGAAACGTAAGGAGCAGAAAAGTTCTTGGACCACGACCTCACATCCCGGAAAGTATATCAACAGCCATGTCACCCGGTCGTGAAAGCCTTCATTCTACAAGGAAGGCCTTTCCCTGTAAGAAGGTCCTAACACATCGCGTCATAGCGTTGTATGAAGAGAGTGCCGAGACAGAACTTTACGCCAATGCTAGTGAGTACAGGATTGGTGAAGTTATCATGCAGATTGAGGAAGGTGCCGCAAAGGTATTCTTCAAGTCCAAGATTGGCCGTGTCATCTGAGTCTTCCGCGCCGGTATTTCTGAACAAAATCCTTCTCGGTTTTCAAGCGCCAGTTCAAGAAAAATTCTCGAGCTTTCGATGTCCACCTCCGGTAACGTCATCTTACATAGCCATGATTTCGGTATCTGGCACCAATCAGACAAAGCCGAAACGACGCGTGCGCGGAAGGTGAGTTGGGCAAAGCAGCTCCTGCCCGCCGCGGGACCTAGTGACGTCAGGTCGGGCGAGGGGCCGGCGCCACGTTTGAAGCTGCCGCTCCTGCCTCACTACAAGCGTCAGGTAGTCATCATCATTGCTTCCTTTCGACATCAAAAGCCCGCCGCTACGCCCTATTATTTGTGTACACCGGGTCTCTTTTAATATTCTTGCTGTTCATTCAAACTCATCCGCCTCTTTTTTAAAGGAATCGCAGAATGTTGACGAATGAGCCAAGTCTCTCTTGGTTTCGCAGCGTATTTTCTGTCCGTTTTCCACGCAATGTTCAGCTATGGCCGACTTGTCAAGCTCCCTTTGTTTTATATGTCGCTTTGCAACTGAGCTAGTCATCTGACCTATTTAGATGCTGCCGCGTTCGCAAGGGAGACCATGCACACAGGGTACACGAAGAGCTGTGTCATCTTTAACAGGGCGCAGCATATCTCGCATCTTTGGAGTGGACCGGAACACTGGTCTCAGTCCATATCTCTGCAACGCACTTCCCAAATTGTTGCTGGTTGTTCCACAGTATCGCAGAAAAGCAGCTGGTTTTGCTTCTTCAGCCAATTCAGAAGGCGTCCTTCTTCCATGGCACCCGAAAGCACTTTGAGGAGCAGGCTGTGAACTTGCGGCGTTGCCTCCGTCTTGATTCCTAAGGTGCGTCGATGACACCTTCCTGATATGGTCTCACGGAGGAAATACACTGCTGCAGTTCGTCGATCAAACGAACGGTGTCCATCTCAACATTAAGTTTACCGCCGAGATGGAGAAGGACGGCAAGCAATCGTTCTCGGATGTTTTCGTTGAGCCAGTCGCTGTGGCCGAGCGGTTCTAGGCGCTTCAGTCTGGAACCGCGCGACCGTTACGGTCAAAGGTTCTAATCCTGCCTCGGGCATGGATGTATGTGATGTCCTTAGGTTAGTTAGGTTTAAGTAGTTCTAAGTTCTAGGGGACTGATGACCTCAGATGTTAAGTCCCATAGTGCTCAGAGCCATTTGAACCATTTTGTTAAGTCCAATAGTGCTTAGAGCCATTTGAACCATTTGTTTTCGTTGAAGGGAAGGCAGGAGGCCGGCTTGGTCATTCGGATCGATACTAGAACGCTGATAGTTTCCACCACCCTGTACACAAGAGAGCGGTCTTGGACACGTCAATTCACAGAGCAAAATCTATTTCTGACGACGACCACCTACTATCTCTAGTGCCTTCCGCCGCGGAAGTCGAGCACGCGGCAGAACAAATGGACGTGGTCAGCCCATAGATGACTCCGCCTCCGCGGCGGCTATTCCGCGCAGCGGCTCTCGCGCAGCAAGGGCGCCACCGCTAAGCCACGTTCAGACAGCGGCCAATAGCCGCTCCCTCCGGTTTCGTATATAGGGACCCGCTCTGCCCTAGTCCAGTATCTCCGCCCCCCCTCCCTTTTATAAATCCCTCCAAATCCTTGAACGCCATGCTCTCCGCCTCGCCTATCGCATCCGTCTCCCCTCCCCCACGCGGATCCTGTATGATCTCATCCCCTTCCCCCACCTCCTCCTTTTCCTTGAAAGGATACGTATCCTGTACACCTCCCGTAAACTCGACCCTCCTCACCCGCTCGTCTCCCCTATCCTCTCACACCCCCGCCCGCTGCCGCGCCTGTATTCCCACGTCCCGCCCGGTCTCCATCTGTCCACCCTCCTTACCCTCTCCCAAGGTGCCTTCCGCCAGCTCCCCCTCCCTGATGATGCCCTCCTCCCCTCCATCTACCCCTCCTACCAACTTTGATCCTCCCACCCTCCTCCTGTGCTTGCTCCTCTGGGCACCCTCCTCTCCCTCCCTCCTCCTTCTCTCCCCCCTCCTCCCCCGGGCCTCCCCTCCCCTGTCCCTCTCCTCCTGCCCCCGTCTCCTCCGCCATTGGCATCCTTTTTCCCCCCTCTCCCCCACCTCACCCCTGTTCCCCTCGTGGCAGGTCCCCGGACTCGCACACGCTAAGTGGACATTCGCGCGCCGGAGATCACCGCCATCAGTGTTTCGTGTGTGCCGTCGTGTTTAGTGTTCAGTGTTCCCCGTCACACTCCCTCGTTCACCAGTGCCATCGTCATCTTCAGTGTTTGTGCGTCGTCTCATCAGTTAGCAGTGTGGTTTATCGACGAGTGTGAACGGCTCCGTGTTTGTCTCTCTGTGTCTCCTGTTTTATTGCCCACCATTCTGTAACTTATGTGTCTTCTCCTGTTTACTGCTTGTATCTTCTATGGCTGAAGAGCAGCGTAGTGTGCTGCTGACAGCCTGCCTGTTGTACAGGCTTTAAAATAACAATAAAGTAAAAAAAAAAAAAAACCTAGTCCAGTCAGTCTGGTACTCGCTCTGGATTTCGTTTCTATCTCGGCGGTGCTGCGTCCTGGTCGTTGCTAGTTGTTGACATTTGCGTGGCTCTGGTTCCGAGTGGATTTACGTTTGGTGTTTGGCGTTGTGGCTTCCACAAGCCTCCTTTGTTTATCTCTTCCTTGTTGTGTCGCTCATAGTCGGTCGTGGTCGGTTGTTGTCAGTTGTTGTTGGTCTGTCGTCCGACTCGTCCTGTGTTTACCCGGTGGTGCATGCTCCACCGCCGGCGGCTTCCCTGCCTGGCGGCTCCGATCCGCAGCCCAAGGCGTTTCCGCTGTTGGTTGTGGTTACAACACTGTCTGAACTGAACCACTTGAGGAAAGTGTTCAGAGAGAATGGTTACAGCAGAAGAGACATCACAAACGCTTTCAGGACGCTTTGTAATTCTTGCAAGGCCACAACGAATTCTTCAGACCTCGCGCTTTCTTTAACGGCCTTGAGCTTAGCGAACTGGACTGTCTTTGTTCATGTGTGTCCCTTCTACAACGTGATTTTATTTTCAAATGCATCCCCATCAAATCAGAAAGAAGTTTCCTTGCTCTCTTATTGTGTGCAGCGTGCAGTCAAGTCCACTTAAAATTAAAAGTTTGCAGTCCATTCCAGATGTTCTAATTTTCGTTCCTGCAGTCTTTTATTTCCCATAAATTCATCAATAGCGAGATTTCAATCCAAAAATCATTCCAGGCACTCCTCTTGACTGAACCAACGCACTAATATATGAAGTCTCCATACTCTTCTTTCACTTCCACTGAAAACTGTCGCAACTGAAAATGGAATAAAGTGTGCGACTTCAGAAATTTTACTACTTATTCCAATAGTTTCTTCAAGTGTCGCACGCCTACAAATTTAGCAGAAAGTGCTTCCTGACGTACAGAACAATCAATGCCGTCTGTCTATAGCAAATAAACAGTACCCATCCCTTAAGCGAATTCTCATCCCTCTCTTCTGTCATTCCTATTCATTTTAATGGATTGTGACGAGAGGTCACTAGACTGCCTGTTTTTGTGCAACCTGCTACTGGGCCTGTGAACGTCCTTCATACTACGAATAAATAGCGAAGGGTAAATTACAGCGCTGGCACCACGAGTCTGCCTATCGAAAAACGCCGCACCGCAATGCTAAATGTCGCGCTGTTTCGGGTACATCCGAAAACGACCGAACAAAGCCGAATGACAGGCCGGCCCTTGACCCACAAGAGGCTTGCACACGCTGCGCGCGTAAAGTTTGGCACGCCGTGGTCGGCCCTGGTCTAGACTGTAGCCTCTGCAGCTATAGAGGGCGCTCCTGTCGCTCTTGAGGAACCATGGGCTACTCTGTCCTCCCTTGTCGCTATGCCTACGGTGCTGCTCGCTCTATCGCTGAGCCCTTCAAGGCATGCCACTGCGGTGGGTATATGTGGTGCGGTTATTCCCTCTGATTTTCTCCGCTCAGGGACTGGGTGTTGTGTTGTCCTAATCATCATCATTTCATCCTCATCGACGCGCAGGTCGCCTATAGGTGGCGTCAACTCGAAGGGCCTGCACCGGGCGAGCGGTTTACCCGACGGGAGGCCCTAGCCACACGGCATGTCATTTCATCGGGACCCTGTCATCCACACGTTAACCACTTGAATACGAACTGCAGACAAGATGAAAGACAACCTTTAAAGTGTCTTGCGATGTACAGCCCCATGATTCATTCGCGACGGATTATTAATACAACGATAAATGTAAAATGCCTGCGTGAGAGATAAATACTCTGTGGTGGTGGTGGTTAATGTTTAACGTCCCGTCGACAACGAGGTAAATACTCTGTGGAATTTAACCATATACGTGCGAACTCGATAACAAAGACATACAGACTGCATTAAGCTACGGCAAAGAGATAATTATTCCATGTTGGACACTGGAAGGGAGAGGCTCTATGTCGGATTGAGAGGAGATTGTTGGAAGCCGCCATTAAGACAGTAATCTATGTTTTACGGGATTGAAGAAAATAAATACATATAAAAGCACAAAAGGAGTATCAGGTGTGTAGAGTTCATAACCCTTAATCATTTCAAAAGAAATATTCAGTGATTATAAAGACGCAAGTCATTCGGAAGTGTTGCGTGGTTTGGTGGTGCGAACCTGCAGTTTTTCACGGTTTTGGGATTCGTCGAGAATATCTCTCCGAAGACCTAAATAAATTCACGAAATAAAGTTGGACGCCAATACACATGGCACAGAATGGCACTTGGCTGTACCGATCGATTTCCGTAGAGCGGTAAATTATCTTAAGCGATTTCAGGTGGAGAAGTTCCAGCAAGGAGACTCAACGAGATCTGCTGCTGCGAAACGCATGTGGTAACACTGTATTCATTAACTTACGGAGAACAGTAAGAAATATAGACTTCGTAACTACCGCAAACATAATTAAAAGTACTCAAATAAAATGAGCAAACAGTAAAAAGGAATCGCTAAACCAAACCATAAATAAAAGTCAGTTAATAATAATACGCAATGGCATTAATAAAAAAATAGAGAAAATAAAAATAAGAATCTTAAAAGCAAACGTTTTAAATGTTTGTTCTCCAGGACAATCCTGTGTGATTAGGAGTTACCACCTGTAATGCGACAACCATATTCGCAAACATCATCAAAAAGTGGTTCAAGTGGCTCTGAGCACTATGGGACTTAACAACTGAGGTCATCAGTCCCCTACACTTAGAACTACTTAAACCTAACTAACCTAAGGACACCACACACATCCATGCCCGAGGCAGGATTCGAACCTGCGACCGTAGCAGCAGTGCGGTTCCGGACTGAAGCGCCTAGAACCGCTCGGCCACAGCGGCCTGCACAGACATCATCAAGGTCAGCAAATACTGGCGCAGGGTGTCATATCTAAAAACTACGTGTGTTCCTGATACGATAACGCTCCATAGAAGAAGTCTTGTCTGCCATATCGATCACTTTCCATAATGCTGGCACAGGCACCATGTGTCCCAGTGCCGTTATCAGACGAACAAATGGCGATAACCACCGAAACGCAGAATCAATTGATATAACTAACTAGAGCTGCTGTTGTTGGGAAAGTATGTTTCAATCTGTTATTACATTCAATCGATTTCGCCTTTTATTTAATTCCTGCACAATTGTCACATGACATGTTTTCATTACTTTGAAAAATAACTTTGTGATACATCGTTGTTAACGAAGTCTAAGATTCTTAATTCTGTACCATGTTAGTAATGTAGCACTGGCTTATGACAAAGATTGTGTATGCCAAGTGGTGAAAAAACGTTTGGTGAAATTTTATCAGGTACTAGGTCCGAAACTCCTCAAATCATCTGGCAGGTGGGCGAACGGCTGCAATTACAAAAGCCACCACATAAACTGATGTAACTGAAATGATACCCCCAACGAATTCAAATAATTTGGAGGTATTAATATACTTAATACATATTAACAAGCCAAATGCTTTTGCTGGCTGGAAGCGAGTCCACTTGTTGACTGTGACTTATGTTTTCACAATTTTTGGTACATCGCTTATGAAGTAATGAGCGCCGAATTTTAAATAAAGTTCCAAAACAAATTTTAGAGTGACACATCTTCGTGTATAGTCACGTTTTCTTTAAAGACACATTGGCTCAGGGGTGACAGAAAATAAGATATTTCTAGTGAGTACATTATTTTCTGTGTCGTCAATTTGAGCCTGTCCGTAACAAACGAGCTGTCAGTAATAAATCACGGACGAAGGAACATCAGTGATTTATTCCACCGCAAACCACATAATCGGAGTTGAATGCAAAGTGGAAGGCTTTCCCCCTTGTCAGGCGCATCGCGCTTGAAAGGCGTAAACGCCTTCCGGACCACGGTCGATTATCCTGCCAGTTGTACGCGTCTTCCTGTCTGTTCGCCATCGTCACGATGTATGGGAATGCTTCACAGTGATTCATAGCCCCTCTGCAGAAGTGGTGCCCGCTCCGCTCAGTATGGCTGCGGTGTGTCTATTACGATAACAATTTGCCAGAGAAACACGTCGTTGCGTGTGACGTTAACTATACCAAAGCGTAGCTTCGTGACCCGCACAGAATTTCCTCTCCATTTAGCTGGAGTTTTTCTTCGTAACGTAACGTAACGGAAAAGCCAGGCTATTCGCATAGCCTTCATCTCAGAGGTGCCAGACACGTTGTATATCCCACGGACCCACAGTTTTCTACAGGCAGTTATCAACAGCATGTAAACGATGAGTAACTGTTAGATTGAATCAGATTAGGAATTATTTGGTTTCCTAATCTCAGTTTCCACTTAATTAATATTAGATTTGTTGTAATTCATATAAATATTTGACTGTAATATACGGTAGCTTGTAGTTTTCTGTTTCTTTGAACACAAGACACTTTACAATGAAATGAACACCCTTACTTCTTATAGGCGTTGACATGCGTCAACGGGGACAGATGAAAATGTGTGCCCCGACCGGGCCTCGAACGCGGGATCTCCTCCTTACATGGAAACGCTTTATCCATCTGAGCCACCGAGAGCACAGAGGATAGCGCGACTGCAGGGATTGATCTCTGGCACGCCTCCCGCGAAACCCACATTCTCAACGTATTGTCCCGCACTACATTCGTAGTGCCCCCGCCCATTATACTCATTACTCGCGGCGCGTTGCCGATTCCCGTAAGAGTTCTGGCACTGTTTGTGCATTCGCACAGAAGAAGAAGATGGTCCAGTGGCCCGTGAGCCTTAACTATATGTATACTAAGATGGTATCTGTTCTTTCGGACGTGTACGAAAGAACAGATACCATCGGTGACCATGCAGCTCGTTAGAATGAAATTACAGAATGCACAAACAGTGCCCGAACTCTTACCGGAATCGGCAACGCGCCGCGAGTAATGAGTATAATGGGCAGGGGCACTACGAATGTAGTTCGAGACAACACGTTGAGAATGTGGATTTCGCGGTAGGCGTGCCAGAGATCAATCACTGCAGTCGCGCTATCCTCTGTGTCCTCGGTGGCTCAGGTGGACAGTCTGCCTTCGGCAGTGACACAGTGCGGACCGTGTTGCCAGCCGGCCGCGCTGTGGTGCGCGCGCCTGTTTGTTTACGCCGGAGCAGCTTCGCGTGTGCGGTGTTGTGAGTCTAGAACGAGATGGCACACTCGTACAGAAAAACGACTTTGAAGTTCAGTTTTGCGAACGACTATACACGACCAAAGGCACACGAGATTGAACGTTTCTTCAGAGAAGAGGTAAAAATCGATCCACAGGAAATCGTGGGAAGCAATTTATCGCTCGTTTCAAGCGTCGTCTATGTCAAGCTTGTTGACGAGGCTGCTTGCGACAGACTTCTACAACGATCACCGAACGGGTATCGTTTCTGTCATGCCGACGGGAATGTTGGTGCGGTTACAGTCGATCACGCGGGAATGGGGATCCGCACTATACGAGTCTTCGAACTTCCGTTTGAGGTCCCGTCTGAACTTGTTACCGACGCCTTTCGACCGTACGGTACAGTTCTATCCCATGTGGCCGAAAAATGGACGAGTTTTACCACGTATCCCGTTTTAAATGGGGTGAGACAAATACGGATAGAACTGCGAAAGCACGTCCCCTCTTATTTGTACATAGGAGGTTGTCGAGGGATTATAATCTATGATGGGCAACCTCGCACTTGCTCGGGGTGCGGGAAAGAAGGTCACGTCCGCTCGGAATGCCTCCAGCGACGTTTAGTGCAAACTCCACGGGATGACGTTCAGGCGCCACAACAGACGACTGTCTTACCGTTGACCTTTGTGGAAGCCCTGAGAGGCGACGTGAGGGAGATTTCCGATGGGCACCAGCAGCTGCCCCCTATAGAGAACATGGACACCAACGGACTGGAACTCCGACCATCGGTTCCACCACAACAGACACAGGACACCACACAAGAGATGCAGCTGACGGCCGCTCCAGGCTCATCCGTGGTGGCTGCCAGTGCTTCCACAGAGAGCGTGATAGGCCAGGCCCAAGACGGAGGATACGCAACCCAGACAGCCGATGCGGAAGCAAGGCAACGGAAACAGCGTTCGCCGAAGAGAAGAAAGAAGCGTCGACTGACTTCTGCTGACGATAGCCATAGTCCCGAGGGGACAGTGGACGACAACGACAGTATCGACCTGAGACCAGTGGATTCAACAGATACCGAGATGACGATGCAGGAACTACACAGCGACGATAACTTGAACTCTCCTTCTGGTGACCGGAAGACGGAAGTGGAGATGACAACTGTCCAAAATCAGAGCGATGACAACATTACCTCCCATCCTTCGACCTGTTCCGGAAATATGCTGGGAGACTGGGCGCAAGAAATGGACCAACAGGAACAGGATGAAAATACGAACGCGACGATTGAGGATAGTCCTGGCCAAAGGCCGGGAGGGGTCGGGAAATGTTGACCAACTTAGTGTGTTGAGGAGCGCCGGGGGTGCAGATGGCCGCTTAATGACACCGTCCTACAACTGATGAACAAAAGCCAGGCGTACCGCATTGCCACGATAAACATTAATGGCATACGGACACCGCTTAAAATTCAAATGCTGAAAGATATGTTACGCGCTGCGGACGTGGACGTTGTACTCCTACAAGAAGTGCGTTTCACATCGCCGCCAGAGTTCTACGGTTACGAGGCACATTATTCAGTGCACGATGAAAGTGGATTCGGTGTGGCGATTCTCACCAGGGAAGGAATAGGAGTGGAGGACGTCAGGTCTCTCCCTTCGGCACGCGGCATAGCGATCACTGTCGACGGCGTTCGTTTCATCAATTTATACGCACCATCTGGCTCCACAAAACGAAGAGAAAGGGCGACTTTTTACACCGAAGAGATAGCACCGTTGTTCGCTGGACGCTTTGATAACTATATAGTGGGCGGCGACTTTAATTGTGTCGTCGACAAAAAGGACCAAGTACCTCATTATGTGCCATGCATGGAACTGCGTGCGTTGATTACCGAAATGGCGCTTCTGGATACCTGGGAACTGCAGCATGGTGGCAGACCGGGTTATACGTTTGTCACGGGACACTCGGCGAGTAGACTTGATAGGGTGTATGTGACACGAGCACTACGGACGGCGATACTGGATGCCGAAATCTGGCCAGCGGCTTTTACGGATCATATGGCGTACGTTTGTACGATTTCACTAACGCGTCAGAAGATATGGCGGAGTAAAGGTCACTGGAAAATGAATTGTGCACTTCTACGTGACACTGAATGTCACCGGTCGATAGAGGCGGCCTGGGAGACCTGCGTTCGCCGACAACGAGCCTACACCTCGGTTCTCCAGTGGTGGATTAAATGCGCAAAACCAACGTTACGGAGAACGTTGATACGATACGGGCAGGACAAATCGCAGTGGAACCGCACAACGGCTGATTTTTATTTTACAGCCCTGAGGGAGCTGATGACCCAACAACCATCGCCGGAAAGGCACACGGCCATGCGCAGGATAAAAGCCAAGTTATTACAGCTGACGAGACTAAGAATGGAAGGTATAATGGTCCGGGCGAGATTGGCGGACACAGTTGCTGCCGAAACCCCCTCCATGCACCACGTGGTACGTGAACGCCAACGACGACGCAGGACATTGATCAGGGAACTAATCTCTGAAACTGGCCAGCAAGTTGTGCACCAGCGTGATATTGCGCATGTGTTTACCGACTATTTCCGCCAGTTATATGGACCTGTACGTGTGAACCACGAGACACTACATGATATCATCTCGGAAATGCCAGATAGACCACCACTGGATGCAGAGACTTTCATCACAGCGATAACAGAGGACGAGCTGACAGACGCAATTGCCAGGGGGGCACCGAACAAGTCCCCAGGACAGGACGGCTTCCCAATTGAATTTTACCGCGCCTTTGCATACCTCATGGGACGGACCTGGATTCAGATGTACAACGAACTCCTGTTACCGCAGACTGAGATACCTGTCGAATTCACGGAGGGTATCATCATCCCAATACCCAAACCACGCGGTGGCAGAAATCCAGGAGATTATAGACCACTCACTCTCTTGAACTGCGACTATAAGATTTTCGCGCGCATCCTTGGGGCTCGCCTGCGGTCTACACTTTCTGATACTCCTCAGAGATCAATCTTGCCTCGGCGGCAAGAGTAACGTACATACGGCGCTCGGTGACTACCGAGATATCATCGCATTAGCAGCGGCATGCCGAGTGCGTGGAGCACTCGTCGCTATTGACTTCGATCATGCGTTCGACAGAGTGGATCATACCTTTTTGCATGCGGTGATGGGCAGATTGGGAATCCCGCAGGCCTTCATCCTAGTGATCATGCGACTGTTACACGGCGTACGATCAAAGGTTTCGGTGAATGGGCGGGGCACTGACTACATTGTTATTTCAAGGTCAGTTCGTCAAGGTTGCCCCCTTTCGATATTTTTGTATGCAATGGCATTGGAACCCTGTCTATATGGTCTCCGAAGACGGTTGGAGGGAGTGCCGTTGCCACAACTGACCTTTCATTGCCGCCCTTATGCTGACGATGTGATGCTGGTGGCACGGACAGGCGAAGAAGTACGTACGGCGTTGGCATGGAATACAGCGATATGGGATGGCGGCAGGAAGCGTGCTTGATCTACAAAAATCACGCTGCATGAACGTCGGTCGAGGATTACAACCGGGGGAGGAAGGCCCGCTCATCTTAGTTCCGACCATCAAATGCCTAGGTATTACGTTCCACACGGATGTGCAGCGGACAGCAGCGGATAACTACCGACGCATATTGAAGCTGATGCGGACAATGGTGCTGTTACAGAAATTAAGAGCGTTGGATATGATTCAGAGGGTGACCTATGTTAACGTATACCTAGCACCGAGACTCACTCACGTAGCGCATGTCCTGCCTTTAACGCGCACAATGGCATCACGGATACAAGCAACTTTCGGAACCTACGTGAGTGTGGGACACCTGTTTAAGATCCGATACACAACGCTTACGCTACCACCTGGAGAGGGTGGACTTGGTCTAGTGAATGTGTATGAAAAGGCACGGGCGTTATTCGTAAGTACGATTTTCCGACAGTGGCGCGGTCAATTTCGCAATATCTCGGGTGCGTTGGCCGATGTACTAGCGCCCACTTCAATGCTGCCCCCAGTCAATGTGGGCCATATTTCACCGAAGCTGTCACATTTCAAGTCTTTTTTTTTTTTTTTTTTTTTTTTTTTTTTTTTTTTTTTTTTTTTTTTTTTTTGGAGCTTAGCTATGTCAGAGATTCCTTCCCAACAACACGACTACCGACGACGCGAGATGTATACCAACTCTTACTGCGCCGGTGCCCCAGGAATACCCTGGAAAAGAAGTACCCAGACAAGAACTGGCGACAGATATGGCGCGTTATACGGAACGTTTACCTCCCAACATCGGTACGCTCAACATGGTATGTGGTGATAAATAGGAAGTACGCAACGAATCAACGGCGGCACGCGATTCATTTGGCAGACACTCCACTATGTTTAGGCTGCGCAACAGTGGACACTGATGAACATCGTTTAGTATGTAGTGGGACGGCTCCAGTGTGGCACTTGGCACAACAGATATTGGCGTTCCTGTTACGCTCCGCCCCTCACACAATTTCATCAGACACACTTTTTTTCCCCCAAGAATCTTATTTCCCGGTCCAAAAAACCAATGCGGTGACATGGGTGCGGGGAATGGTGGTGGGCTACGTATATAACGAATCGGAAAAGGACAAAATTGATTTTTGGCATTTTCTCCTGGATGGACACACGAAGCTGCAACAGCATACGAAATATAGGCAAGACTTCGCTAATTACTTGCGACTTACATTTACCGACCCGCCGGCCAGATGGGGTGTGACGGGTGAGAGATGAGATAGACGAAGAAGCCGAGATAGACATCGATCACACTTACGGACCCTTAGTTAACTTCGAGAAGACGACCCAGTCTTACGTCAACGTCTGGAGAACGAGTCGATAGATGGCTCTCTTGCTTTATCGAACGTCGGGTCGTGAGCAGATGTCGCCCCCGACACGAATTTCATTTCATTGCTACAGGAGCATGTTTCTTTTGTATTTGTACTATCCGCAATGTCTTCACGTCTTTCATTTGGACATTTTCAGTTTTATTCATTTCGTTGATTAATTAATTTTCTCATTAGCCACTATATGTCAACATAGGGACTTTGTAGACACTATTTATGCGATAGTACCACAAAATGTATGTCAGCAAAGGTGGTAAGCCTGACATTCGATTAAAAAAAAAAAAAAGATGGATACAGCGTCTGCAAAAAAAAAAAAAAAAAGAAAAAGGGTGGATAGAGCGTCTGCCATGTAAGCAGGAGATCCCGGGTTCGAGGCCCGGTCGGGGCACACATTTTCATCTGTCCCCGTTGACGCATGTCAACGCCTATAAGCAGCTAAGGGTGTTCATTGCATTGTAATTTCATTCTAACGAGCTGCATGTCCGAAAGAACATATACCATCTTAGTATATACAAGACACTTTATATATACTTTCTCGAACATATATCAATATATGAAGCCATGTTTCATTTTTGGATTTGAGATCATTCTTAAGTTCGTGTCACGTACTGAGAGTCACAACTACCTTTAGTCCACATTGAGATACAAGGAACTGCTTCCACGAGCTAGCTCCGCCAAACTTAAAATACAGAGGGGGTCACAAATTAGCTTCAACTACTTTTCGTAAACAACATTTTAATGTTATTGAAATATTTCTGACGAAATAGGAGCATAAAATATCACGATACCTTGGTTCATTCAGAAACGAAAACTTAATACATCTGAATTTGCTAAAACAATAGCACGAAAAAATTCTACATTTTATATGTGTCACCTGACGGTGTGTGGTGATGGGTACTTGTGGTACCACTATCTGATCCCCCCTTTCCTTTTCCATTTGCGAATAGCGCGTAGGAAGAATGATTATTGGCAGACCTCCGTATTAACTCTGATTTCTCGAATTATCTCATTATGGTCAATTTGCGAGATATGTGGAAGAAATTTATATGTCGTTATATGTCTACCCCTCCCAGAAATTACTTTCTCGAAATTTCAATAGCAAACCTATCCGTGACGCAATACGCCTCTCTTGCAGCACCTGCTACTGGAGATTGTATAGCATCTCCGTAATGCTATCGCGTCGATCAATTTATCTCCTGACGAAACGTTGGATCTTATCTATTTCTTTTAGAACTCCACGCCGATGAGGATCTGATATCGATGATCAGTACTCAAGAACTGGTCAGACGAGTGTTTTGTGAGCCATATCTATAAAAACGTGGATGAATTACATTTCGTTAGAGCTCGTGGTATCGCGGTAGCGTTCTCGGTTCCCGAGCACGAGGTCAAGGATTTTCACCTGCCTCGTGATGACTGGGTGTTGTGTCGTCTTCATTATCATCATTCATCCCCATTACGGTCGGAGGAAGGCAATGGCAAACCACCTCCACTAGGACCTTGCCTAGTACGGCGGTGCGGGTCTCCCGCATCGTTCTCCTACGCTCTGTCAAGGAGTATGGGACATCATCACCATCAGTGACGATTCCTATGACTCTCAGTCTGGTCTCTGATTTTCATATTGTTTGTTTTTTGTGGTCTTTCACTTACGCTCGCTCCGGTTGGTTATTCCCAGATGTTTTGCGATAATTACTGTTTTCAGCGATTTGTCACCAATAGTACAAATGTACAGTAGTTGATTTCTTCTCCTATGTCATATTTATTTATGCTGAGAGTCAACTGCCGTTGCTGCCTTCTTACAGCCAACTGCATCATCTCCAGACAACCTTATTCAGCTTCCGATATCTCCTACTTGGTCATTTGTATACATTGTAAACACTACGGGCCCTATCGAACTTTCTTGGGATACTACCGAAGTTTGCATTTGTCCATTTTGTTCCGTTAAGAGTGACGTATTGAGTTCTACCAGCAAGGAAGTCCTGGATCTAGCCCAAAATGTGGTCCGGTACTCGGCAAGCTCGTATTTCTTACTAAACGACAGTGCCGGATGGTGTCAAATGTCTTCCTGAAGTCAAGGAATGCGGTATCGCTCTCAGCGCCCTCCCCCTGCGGGTTGGGGGGTAAGAATAGGCCCGCGGTATTCCTGCCTGTCGTAAGAGGCGACTGAAAGGAGTCACAAACGTTTCGGCCTTCTGTGATGGTCCCCTGTTGGGTTTGACCTCCATCTCTCAAAATTCTTCCGCAGAGCGAGCCAATTGGGGAAGGGCGCCATACATGGTACATTTTGTCCATCGTGCATTAAGACCACTAGCCAGATTTATCGTCGTCGCATTGCCGTCCCGCTCGTTCCCCATCTCTTGGGCGAGGATGTGTTCCTGGGTGCAATTTTCACTATGCACTGTGTAATGTTCAGCTTTGCGGAGACGAAGACTGTGGACTACATGTCACCTACCATCCAGCACGATAGCCAGTCCGTTGTGGTGGGGCCGCCATGTACCCTGTTGGTTGTAGCCCCCCGACAACAGGGATAGCTCTACTGATGCCTGCTCCGTTAACTCCCCATGTATGCCAAGGAGTAGATGCCTATCCTCCTGGGGTATCGGGACTCCCGGCAATGGCCATCCTGCCAGGTGGCCCTTGCTGAGGCTGGGTGGCGCCCATGGGGAGGGCCCTTGGTCGGAGTAGGTGGCATCAGGGCGGATGACCCGAAATGAAGCGTGGTACATCATCTCTCGCTGGCGGCCAGCCGCCAGCAGTCTCTAAGCGTTCTCGGGCTCAATTTAATGCTCAGAAGTACGATCCTCTCTGGCCACACTGTGGGAGGAGCGTAAGTCCCAGAATGGCAGTGACAGTTATTCGCCCCGATTCCTAGTATGTACGAGACCTGATGGGGAGTCTTTTCTCTCTACAAAGCCTCAGTTCTTCGTAGAGCATTTAGAGGACAAGTTTGGGGAGGTGGAGGGCTTGTCCAAAATGCGCTCTGGGTTAGTCCTGATACAAACGACATCCTCTGCCCAGTCACGCAGGTTACTTGCTTGTGACAAGTTGGGGGATGTTAACGTTACCATCACGCCACATAAGAGTTTAAATATGGTCCAGGCTATTATTTTCCATAGGGACCTTCTTCTGCAGTCTGATGACGAGCTGCGCGCCAACTTAGAGCGTAGAGGTGTTCATTTCGTCCGGCGGGTTCATCGGGGTCCAAGGGACAATCAAGTTGCTACCGGTGCCTTCATCTTGGCCTTCGAGGGTGATACATTACCGGAGAAGGTCAAGGTGATGGTCTACCGTTGTGACGTCAAGCCCTATATCCCTCCCCCGATGTGGTGCTTTAAGTGCTGGAAGTTCGGCCATATGTCTTCCCGCTGTACTTCCAGCCTCACATGTCGAGACTGCGGACGCCCATCTCATCCCGATACTCCATGTGCCCTGCCTCCGATCTGTGTTAACTGTGGAGAGCCTCATTCACCTTGCTCGCCAGACTGCAGAATCTTCCAGAAAGAACGCAAAATCATGGAATATAATACCCTGGACCGACTTACCTATACTGAGGCGAAAAGGAAATACGACCGATTACATCCTGTGAGACTGACATCTTCCTACGCCGCTGCGACAACACCTGTGCTAGCCCCATCAGTTTCGCGAATTCCGGCCAGATCGACGAGTAGTATAACTCCTCCTGCCGCCTTGCCAGTGTGGGGCTCTACCCACCAGGTTGCTCCTGCGCCACCTACCTCAGGAGCAACACCATACCACCCATCGGGGACGTCTGTCCCCGCTTCTAAGCCGGAGAAGTGTCCAACTTCTTCGGCTTCTCATGCTCGCAATGGGTTCCTTGGGTCCCTCCCTTCCCAGGTTTCCACCAGCGGGAAGGCTGACGACCGACAGTGGCGTAAGTGCCCACAATCAGCTGGTCGTAGAGCTTTGCGATCCTCCTCAGTCACGGAGACTGAATCGGTGAAGCCCTCGCAGCCAGTGAAACCCAAGGAGCAGTGTGAGAAGTCTAAGAAGAAGAGATCTAAGCCAAGGAACTCGCGGTGGCACCCACCCCACCGCAACCCTCCCGCTCTGCGTCTGAGGACGAGGGCGAGATTCTGGCGTCCGCTGAGGACCTCGATCTCGCCCGTCCCTCAGACACCATGGATAACACTAGCACAGGCCCCCCCTGCAGGTTCGGGGGTTAGAATAGGCCCGCAGTATTCCTGTCTGTCGTAAGAGGCGACTAAAAGGAGTCTCAACTGTTTCGGCTATTAATGTGATGGTCCCCATTGGGGTTTGACCTCCATTTTTCCAAATTCTACAGAAGTAGCCTTTTGGGGAAGGACACCTTACGTGGTGCACCATTAGTCCTCTGTGCCCTAAGACCTTGGCACTTTTTATCGTCTTGGCGTCATAACTGCACCCTCCATCCCTCTTTTAGGGCATACACACCTGATGGTTTGTGTTAGTTACACCATTAGTGCGTCACCATCTGCACCCACGATACCTCTGGACTTCCCATGGCACCCAAAATCCAGCACGGTAGCCAGCCTGTTGTGGTGGGGTCGTCATGTACCCTCTAGGTTGTAGCCCCCTGACAACACAGGGATCGTACTGCCTATGCCTGAGCTGACACCTCCCCATGTAAGCCAAGGAGTAGATGCTCGTCTCTCTGGGGCATCAGGACTCCTGGCAACGGCCATCCTGCCAGGTGGCCTTTGCCGTGGCTGGGTGGCGCCCATGGGGAGAGCCCCTGGTCAGAGTGGGTGGCATTGGGGCGGATGCCCTGCAATGAAGCGGGTGAAGTCTCAATCCATTGGCCGCACGACCACCAACGTCTCTAAGCGCGGTAAGACAGAATTTAATGCTGTGACATATAACCCCAAATCGTTCCCTTCCATAGCCACACCATGGGAGGAACATAGGGCTGCGGACAGACAGGAGCCGTATTCACTGTGATACCTTGTGTGCAGCAGAACCGATGGGGATTCGTTTTTGGGGACTAAGGCTCTCTTCTTTGTTCACCATCTTGAAGATAGGTTTGGGGAAGTGGCATCTCTCTCCAAAACGAGGAGCAGGGCTATTTTGATACAAGCAGTTTCATCTGCACAGTCACAGGCGTTACTCGCCTGTGAGAAGCTCGGTGACATCCCCGTTCACGTCACTCCCCATAAGTCCTTAAATTTTGTCCAGGGGATTATCTTTCATAAAGATCTTCTGCTACAGTCTGATGACGAGCTACTGGAGAACCTGGCACAACGAGGTGTGCACTTTGTCCATCGTGTCTTTAGGGGACCCAAGGGTAATGGGGTCGCTACCGGTGCCTTCATCCTGGCCTTTGAGGGTGACTGCTTGCCTGAGAAGGTCAAGGTCATGATCTACCGGTGCAATGTCAAGCCCTATGTCCCACCCCCTATGCGATGCTTCCAGTGCTGGAAGTTCGGACATATGTCCTCCAGATGCACTGTGATTGTGGCCGACCTTCACATCCTAATGCTCCATCTGCTCCGCCTCCCACCTGCGTTAACTGTGGGGAGCATCATTCTCCCTGCTCGCCAGACTGCAGTCTACCAAAGAGAGCGGAAGATACAAGAAATTAAGACCCTGCACCGTTTAACCTACCAAGAGGCAAGGAAGAAGCTAGAATGGCTCAACCCCACATCTAAGTTGAGGAGTTATGCTGCTGCAACTCTGCCGCCACCAGTTCCTGCAAAGACTCCCTTCTCAGTTGGCCCACAGAACGGTCCAGTTACGCCTGCCCCACTGCTGGTAGGCGCCACACTCTCTTCCGCTGCTCCCAAAACACCTGGTTTGGGAGCAGTGGACCCTGACCAGCTGGGGACATCCATCCCAACCTCTCAGCCGGAGTGGCAACAGCTTCCTCCGGCTGCTCAACCGGAGATGCAACAGCCTCCTCCGGCCTCACTTGTTCGGAAGGGATCCCTTGGGGGAGTCCAAGGGCTTCCCCAGTGTCTCACAAGCCACTAGCCAGTGGCTGAAGAAGCCACCAGCTGCTGGTCGAAGGGCTTCACGCTCTTCCTCTGTTCCTGATAATGTGTCAGGAAAGCCCTCCCAGCATGCAAACCCTCCTCCCAAAGACAAGAGAGAGAAGAGGAAGCTCTCCAAGAAGCATAAGGACCTAGTGGTTACCCCGCTACCGCTTCCTGTCAGCTCAGCCTCTGAGGATGAGGTCGAGCTCTTTGCGTCCCCTGATGACCTCGATCTCGATCGATGGCAGTTGCAACGTCAGTCACTCAGTCGGTGGCAGCATGTGACTCTGTGAAGTAATTCGCTTTTTCAGTGCCTTAATGCCCCTACAGGACACGCTTTGTACAATCCTCCAGTGGAATTGTGGCGATTATTTTAGCCATCTCCCTGAGCTACGACAGCTTCTCAGCATGACACCTGCTTTCTGCATTGCCCTCCAGGAAACCTGGTTCCCGGCAATGCGGACCCCTGTCCTTCATGGATACAGGGGTTATTACTGCAACTGTAGCACTTACAATAGTGTGTCAGGTGGAGCCTGCGTGTATGTCCTTATCTCTGTATATAGTGCCCCTGTGCCCGTTCAAACATCATTGGAAGCTGTGGCTGTCCGTGTAAGGACTACCCGGGACATAACCGTCTGCAGTGTCTATCTCCCTCCAGGTGGTACAGTCTCCCTGACCGAATTGGCTGCACTTGTCGCCCAACTCCCCACGCCTTTTCTTCTACTGGGGGATTTTAACGCCCACAATCCCCTGTGATGTGGAACGAAGGTTACTGGCCGAGGCAGAGAGGTCGAGAATCTCATCTACCAACTCGACCTCTGCCTCTTAAACACTGGCGCCGCCACGCATTTCAGTGTGGCGTGTGGCACGTTCTCGGCCATAGATCTGTCGTTGTGCAGCCCAGGGCTTGTACCATCGGTCCACTGGAGAGTCCATGACGACCTGTGTGGTAGTGACCATTTTCCCATCTATTTGTCACTGCCCCATTGTCATTCTTCTGGGCGCCTGCCCCGCTGGGCTCTCAACAGGGCTGACTGGCTGGCTTTTACTTCCCTTGCCACCACTGCGTCTCCCCCACAGGTGACGAGGTGGTCCGTGTCATGACCACGTCAATTATTTCTGAAGCCGAGGCTGCCATCCCCCACTCTTCTGGACTCCCTCGGAGGAAGGCTGTACCCTGGTGGTCGCCTGAGATTGCTGAGGCTATTCGCGACTGTAGGTGGGCTCTCCAGCGTCATAGGCGGCACCCGTCTCTGGAGACCCTCATCGCCTTTAAGAGGCTCCGTACCTTGGCCCGTCGTCTTATTGCTCGGCGTAAGCAGGAGTGCTGGGAGAGGTATGTCTCATCCTCGGGCTCCCGTGTCTCCCCCTCGCTCGTGTGGTCCCGGATCCGGCGGATTTATGGATACCAGACCTCTATGGGTGTCCCTGGAATCTCTCTGGACGGCGCTGTCTGCACGGACGCTGCCGCCATTGCTGACCGCCTTGCCGCACACTTTGCTACGAGCAACTGCGACCAACTGCCTTTCGCTCTCTAAAGGAGCGAGCCGAGCAGACGCCGTTATCATTCCACACGCGTCGTTCTGAAAAATACAATGCTCGCCGATTGCCCTGATACAGCACCAGGACCAGACTGGATCCACGCGCAGATGATGAAGCATCTCTCCAGGGACTGCCAAAGACACATCCTCACCATCTTTAACCGCGTTTGGAGCGAGGGAGTGATCCTGTCTCAATGGCGGGAGGGTGTTATTGTCCCCATCTTGAAGCCCGGTGCGGACCCACTGGCGGTGGACAGCTATCGTCCCATTACCCTCACCAACGTTTTGTGCAAATTGCTCGAACGTATGGTGGGGCGGCGTTTTTGTTGGGTCCTTGAGTCACGCGGTCTCCTCGCTCCCTCCCGGGGTGGCTTCCGTCGGGGCCGGTCTGCTGCGGACAATTTGGTGCGGTTGGAATCTGCTATCCGTACGGCCTTTGCCCGACGTCAGCATCTCGTTTCTGTATTTTTTGATCTGTGGAAGGCGTATAACACCACATGGAGGCATCACATCCTTGCTACGTTGCATGCGTGGGGTCTTCGTGGTCAGCTCCTGGCTTTTCTTCAAACCTTTTTATTGCGCCGCTCTTTCAAGGTGCAAGTCGGTGCTGCCTCTAGTTCCTCTTATATACAGCAAAATGGGGTCCTGCAGGGCTCGGTGGTGAGCGTCTCCTTATTTCTAGTGGCCATTAATGGTCTGGCTGCAGCCGTGGGGTCGTCGGTGTCTCCTTCTTTGTATACCGACTACGGGAGTTGCCGAATGCAGGCTGCAAGTAGCCATTCGCAAGGCAGCACATGGGCTCTGACTCATGGTTTTCAGTTCTCAGCAGCCAAGAGTCGAGTTATGCACTTCTGCAGGCGTCGGATGGTCCACCCTCATCCTGAACTTTACCTCGACGGCCACCTACTTGAAGTGGTGGACTCTAGCTGCTTCTTAGGACTCGTCTTTGATGCCCGGCTCACATGGGTTTCTCATATTACTCAGCTGAAGCAAAAGTGCTGGCGGCACCTCAACGCCCTCCGCTGCCTGAGCCACACATCTTGGGGTGCAGATCGCTGCACGCAGTTGAGATCGTACAGAGCCCTTGTGCAGTCCAGGCTTGATTATGGGAGCCTGGCCTGTGGGTCTGCATCGCCCTCAGTGTTGACATTGTTGGACCCCATACACCACGGTGGGGTTCGGCTTGCAACTGGCGCTTTCTGTACGAGCCCCGTGGTTAGTCTACTGGTGGAGGCCGGGGTTCCCCCGCTGCGGATTCGCCGCCATCGACTGCTCGCCGACTATGCTGTCCACGTGCATTGCTCGCTGGGCCATCCCAATCATCGCCTGCTTTTCCCTGCCATGGTCCTCCATCTGCCCGAACGGCGACCTAGGTCTGGGCTTTCCATTGCTGTCCCCGTCCAGTCCCTGCTGTCGCAACTGGGGTCATTCCCTCTTCTGCCTCCCTTCCGGGTCCGTGCACCTACGCCTCCCTGGTGTATGTCCCGGCCGTCCATCCATCTGGACTTGGCACGGGGACCCAAGGACTCGGTTCCGCCTGTGGCCCTCCGTCGCCGTTTTCTTGCGCTCCTCGCCTCATTTTTGGGCTGTGAGACTGTCTACACTGATGGTTCCCTGGTTGATGGTCGTACTGCCTACGCTTTTGCTCACGCTGCCCATGTTGAACAGTGCTCCTTGTCGGCTGGCTGCAGTATTTTTACTGCAGAGCTGGTGGCCATATTGCGCGCTCTTGAGCATATGCGTTCCTGCTCAGGTATGTCCATCGTCATCTGCAGTGACTCCCTGAGCAGCCTCCAGGCTATCGACCGCTGCTATATCTTCTCCTCTGGTTTCATCTATTCAGGAGTCTGTTTCTGCCAGTACCCGCTCTGGTCGTTCGGTGGTCTTTGTTTGGACGCCAGGTTATGTTGGCATCCCGGGGAACGAACGTGTCGACAGGCTGGTCAAAGGGGCGATCGACGCCCCAGCTTTGGAGATCGGCCTCCCAGCTCGTGATCTGCAGTTGGTGTTGCGCCGTACGGTGCTTGGAATGTGGAATGATGAGTGGCGTGGCCTGACATCCCCGAATAAACTGCGGGCTGTTAAGGAGACGACCGATGTGTGGTGGTCCTCTCTGCGGGCTTCTTGCAGGGACTCTGTCGTCCTGTGTCGGCTCTGCATCGGCCATACCTACCTGATGCACCGCCATCTTTTGCGTCAGGAGGATCCCCCCCCCCCCCCGTGTTGGTGTTGGTCCCGGCTGACGGTCGCCCACATTTTGTTGGAGTGTCCCTGACTGCGCACCCTCCGGCAGTCTTTTAATCTCCCAGGCACTTTGGTTTTATGCAACGATGCCTCCATGGCTGACGACGTTTTAAATTTTATCCATGGTAGTCCTTTTTATGGTTCCATTTAGGGAGGTCCTGCACCTTTCCCTTTCTGTCTCTTGTCCTCGAGTCTCTCATACTTGGTTGCTGTTTTGGTGTGTAGTCGGATGGTTGACTCACCCTTTTTTTTTGTTCTCGTGGTCAGTCAACCAGTCTCCGGCCATCTTCTTTTCTTCTGTTTCTTTCTGTCTGGTGTTCATGTGTACTCTTCTTGTCTGTAGTGTTTGTTGCCGCATTTGTGTTCTTTCAGTGCCTGGGGGAGAGTCTCCTTCCCTCTGGGGTTTTACCTGCTCCGCAAATTTTCGTCTCGCCTGTTTTTGGAATGGGGGACTGATGACCTTCACTGTTTAGTCCCCATTAAACATCCCAACAATCACCACCACCACCACCACTAGCACAGGTGTTCAATCGGAGGCAGCAGGTGACCCAGCGGCGTAATCTGCCTTCCCAATCCCGTCACGCCTTTCTCAGACATGGACAATACCATCCTCCAGTGGAACTGCAGCGGTTTCTTCCACCATCTAGCTGAGCTCCGACAACTTATCAGCCTTCAGCCTTTCTTCTGCATTGCTCTTCAGGAAACTTGGTTTCCCGCAATTCGAACCCCCGCTATCCGTGGCTATCAGGGTTATTATAAGAACCGGTCAGCTTATGAAAGGGTGTCTGGTGGTGTCTGCATCTATGTCCTTAACTCTCTTCACAGCGAGTCTGTCCCTCTACAGACAGCTTTAGAGGCTGTCGCTGTTCGGGTGTGGACGCCACAGGCTGTTACCGTCTGCAGTCCTTACCTTCCACCGGATGTCCTGGCTGTGCTGATAGCCCAATTGCCACCATCTTTCTTGTTACTGAGCGACTTCAATGCCCATAACCCTCTGTGGGGTGGGTCAGTGGCAACAGGTCGAGGCGCCACCGTCGAGCATTTATTGGCGCAACTCGATATTTCGATTTTAAATTATGGTGCCTTCACACACTTCAGTTGGCGCATGGCACATACTCCGCCATTGACCTTTCGATCTGCAGCCCTAGTCTCTTACCTTCTGTCCAATGGAGTGTGCATGACGACCTGTATGGTAGTGACCACTTTCCGATCTTTCTGTCACTGCCATGGCGTAACTCTTCTGGGCGCCCCAGCAGATGGGCTATGAATAAATCTGACTGGAACTTGTTCTCCTCCATTGCCGCTATTGAGCCTCTCTCTAATGACGACATTGATGCGGTGGTTCAGTCAGTCACCACCAGCATCGTTACTGCCACAGAATCGGCCATTCCCCATTCTTCTGGGTCCCCTCGGCGGAGGACTGTGCCTAGGTGATCGCCTGAGATCGCTGAAGCGATTAAAGATCGCCAGCGGGCGCTCCAGCGTGACAAGTGACATCCCTCCATAGAACACCTCATCGCCTTCAAACGGATGCGTGCGCGGGCCCGCCGCCTTATCCGCCAACGCAAACAGGATTGCTGGGAGCGGTATGTTTCCACCATTGGCCTCCATGTCTCTCCATCGCAGGTCTGGGCCAAGATTCGACGCCTCTACGGCTATCGAACCCCTGTCAGCGTCCCAGCGCTCTCACTGAATGGAGCAGTTTGTACTGACTCCGATGTCATTGCAAACAGCTTGGCAGAGCATTTTGCTCTGACTTCCGCTTCTGCGAATTACCCCGTGGCCTTCCGCTCCATTAAAAAGCGGACGGAATGTTGGAGCCTTTCGTTTCGCACCCACCATCCAGAACCGTACAATGTTCCATTCAGTGAGTGGGAATTTCGCAGTGCCCTAGCCGCTTACCCTGATACTGCTCCTGGGCCAGATCGCATCCACTGTCAGATGCTTAAACGCCTTTCAGTGGACTACCAGCGGCGGCTCCTCGACCTTTACAGCCGTCTCTGGGTCGAAGGTGAGTTTCCGTCACAATGGCGGGAAAGTATTGTTATCCCCATTCTGAAACCTGGCAAGAGCCCTTTGGAGGTGGACAGCTACCGTCCCATTAGCCTCACCAACGTTCTTTGCAAGTTGCTTGAATAGATGGTGAGCCGGCGCTTGAATTGGGTACTGGAGTCTCGGGGCCTTTTGGCTCCGTCTCAGGTTGGGTTCCGTAAAGGCCGCTCCGCTGCCGACAATCTGGTAAGCCTGGAGTCGGCCATCCGTACTGCCTTTGCCTGCCGTCAGCATCTGGTCGATGTCTTTTTCGACATGCGGTAGGCATACGATACGACATGGCGTCATCATATCCTTTCTACACTTCATGGATGGGGTCTTCGGGGCCCTCTGCCGATCTTTATTCGAAATTTTCTGTCGTATCGTACCTTCCGCGTGCAAGTCGCGGCCTCCCATAGTTCCTCCCGAGTCCAGGAGAACAGGGTACCACAGGGATCTGTCCTCAGTGTCTGCCTCTTTTTAGTTGCAGCGGTGGGAAATTCTGTCTTCGCTTCCCTGTATGCTGACGACTTTTGCCTTTACTGTAGCTCTATTGGCATTGAAGCTGCTGAACGTCAGCTACAGGGCGCTATCCGTAAGGCACAGTCTTGGGCTGTAGCTCAAGGGATCCAGTTTTCGGCTGCCAAGACCTGCGTTATGCATTTCTGCCAGCGACGCGCTGTTCACCCGGAGCCACGGCTTTATCTTGACAGCGAACTTCTTGCTGTGGTAGAGTCCCATAGGCTTTTGGGTGTGGTTTTTGATGCTCGGTTGACTTGGCTGTCTCATATTCGGCAGCTTAAACAGAAGAGTTGGCGGCATCTTAATGCTCTGCGATACTTGAGCCACACCAGCTGGGGCGCCGACCGATCTACCCTGTTACAGCTCTACCAGGCGTTAATCCAGTCCCATATGGATTATGGGAGCCTGGCTTATGGCTCAGCATCTCCATTTGCGTTGCAGGTGCTGGACCCAAGCGGGATACGCCTTGCCACTGGTGCTTTTTGGACCAGCCCTGTGAACAGCTTACTCGTGGAGGCAACGTTTGCTGGCCGCTTATGCTGCCCATGTTTTCAGCTTGCCCGGGCATCCTAACTATCGGCTACTATTCCCACAGTCGCATGTCCATCTTCCAGAACGTTGGCCCAGGGTTGGATGTACGATCGCGGTCTTGGGGCTCCGGGCTTGGGGCTTTACCACTTCCGCCTCCTTTCCAGGCACCTCTGCATACGACCCAGTGGTGTGTACCTCGCCATCGCCTTCAGCTGGAATTGGCACAGGGCCCGAAGGACTCAGTCCCTCTGGAGGCCTTCCGCCGCCGCTTTCTTTCCATCCTCGCAACGTATCAGGGCTCTTGCATTGTTTACACTGACAGCTCGATGGTTGCTGGTCGTGTCGGTTATGCGCTAACTCTAGGGGACCATTCCGAACAACGTTCCTTGCCGGCTGGCTGCAGCGTTTACACTGCTGAGCTGGTCGCCATCTTTCGAGCCCCTCAGGTGAGTCCTTCGTTATCCGTAGCGATTTCCTGAGCGGTTTACGAGCTCTCGACCAGTGTTTCCCTCGTTCTTGTCTGGTGATGGCTATCCAGGCGTCCCTGCATACTCTTGCCCGTTGCGGCCGCTCTGTGGTCTTTGTGTGGACCCCAGGCCATGTTGGGATACCCGGCAATGAAAATGTTGACCGCCTGGCGAAAGAGGCCACCAGTGCACCATCTCTGGAGATTGGCCTCTCGGCGACTGATTTGCGCGCAATCTTCTGCCGCAAACTTTTCGACCTATGGGACACTGAATGGCGCAACCTGCCCATGCCAAACAAACTTCGCCCTATCAAGGCGACGACGACTGGGTGGCGGTCGTCCATGCGGGTCTCCCGCCAGGAGTCTGTTGTCCTCTGCCGGCTGCGCATTGGGCAGACTCGGCTGACGCACGGCCACTTTTTGCGCCGTGAGGACCCTCCTCTATGTCGCTGCGGCTCCGTTTTATCTGTGGTACACATTTTGTTGGAGTGTCGCCTTTTAGCTGTTCTCAGGCAGACGTTAGCGCTGCCTGATACGCTCTCTGCCGTTTTAACTGATGACCCTGCTATGGCTGGCTTAGCTTTGCGTTTTATTCGGGCAGGGGTTTTTTATCATTTAATCTGTTTATGTTTTATTTTATTGTTTTGTATTGATTCTGGCCTTTGGTCTACGGTTTTTAAACCTAGTTTTTAATGTGTTCTCGGTGGTTGGCTTTTCCTTTTTTTCTCTATGGTCGGACAACCACCTTCACACTCTGTGTGATTTTAATTTGTTTCGTCTGATCTCTGTCCGAGTCTTTCTTGTCCTGTGTCGTCTGCCGTCTTTCCAGTTGTTCGTTTTTTTTTATTCCCTTTGGATGGTTTCAGTTTTTTGAAAAAAAGGGACCGATGACCGTAGCAGTCTGGTCCCTTTAATCTCCCAAACCAACCAACCAATCTCAGCGCCCATGCTTACAGCGCTGCGGATCTCATTAACAGAGCGAGCTGAGTTTCTCAAGATCTTAGTTTTTTTTTAATATGTGCCTCTCTCCTACGACCTTTCGTGAAAAAGGGAATGACCTAAAATTCTTTCCAGTCGATTCGTTGCTCCAGTGACCTATAATAAACTGCTGCAAGAAACAGAGCAAGTTCGTCCGCATAATCTAACAAGGGGACCCTCCATACTGTAAATCACGGATTTTGAGGCGCTTCAAATATGTTGTAGATGCTCTTTCTCTAAGTACCTGGCTATCCGGTTTTTTAGCGATGGGTCTTGGTTTTTGGGAAACTCGATTTTGAAGTTCATTGCGTGCTTTGTATACCCGTAACATTACATAGGGTCCGAGCAAGTCAGCGTAGGGTAGCTGTAAAGGTTCATGGTTACCGAGCTGGAGGTACCGTGTTCAAATCCTGCTCCTGTCCTTTTTTTTCAAAATCGACCGAATTTTTCAATTTTATTTGAGAGAATATCAACAAACAGTGTAAGGTGTTATAAATGTTCCCGACTTGATTTACAATATGGAGGGTCCCCTTGTAAGCTACTTTTCAGACACGCTACCTAGAAAAGATCTAATTCCACTTTCTTGTTATAAAAATTAAATGCTGACGATTGACGTACATATCAGTCGTATTTCTGTGTGATTTGAAAGTTGACAGAACCTTAGTTTATGAAACAATGATTCGACCTTGCTTACATTCCGTAATCGATACCCTCAAAACATTTCATCTCAGTTATATTTTATTTTATTTAGTTTATCGAGTGCCGTATGGAGATGCGGTCCGCAGCTACTTGTTCGAGGAATATAGTTTACACTATGTTGTTTAGAAAATGTGTAGCACAGTGTGAGAGAGCATATCAATCAGGAACAAACTGCAGGGAAGTGTTGTCAGCTACTCTGATGATATTCTGTAAGAGATAAAATGAGTACACAACAAAGAAACCTTTGAAATTAGATTTAAAGACTTGCGCTTTATCACTCACTTTTTTTCATTCCTGATGGAAGCCTCTTGAAAAATGGAAACTGACGAACAGAGTACATCTTTCTGTACAGTTCTCAGTGAAGTGGTATGCTCGTGAAAATCCTTCAACGTCTAATTTTCACTGAATCAATGTTGTAGTTTCTTTTGAATGACTCAGTATTGTGAACAACAAATCGCATGATGGAGTTCATGTACAGGTATGGTACAGTTATAATTCCCAGTCAGGTGAACAGCTGCGTAAACAAAGTCTTTCAAATGCCCGACGGACAGTGTTGGTACAAAGAGCCCAGCTCGCGCAGGCTTGCTTAGTGTTGGTCAGGCTCCTTGGTGTACGGCTATTCTACAAATTCGAGAAAGCAATGGACCAACATTTTCATCCTCACCTATGGAAATGCTTAACAGATTTCCCCCCCCCCCCCCCCCTTCCATGCTACATCACTCCCTCCACCTCACTGAACACGGTACACGGTGCATCGGTTTCTGATCCGTTTGCTCTCTCACACCCGTGTCCTGTACTGGTTGGTGAAGTGACCACTCTCTTGAAACCTGCTCTGTGCCTCCTAGGAAGCTCTCCCCCTTGAGGACCCTTGGCATCACGCCGCGCCTCCTTCACCAAGGTAAGACAGTAGGCTCGTATTTGGGAGAACAGTAGATCAAATCTCAGTTCGGCCGTCTAGGTGTAACTTTTCTATGGTTTCTCTAAATCACTAAGGGCAAATGCCAGAATAGTTTCTTTTTTTTTTTCTTTCGAATAACCCATTTGGAGGGTACGATGAATCAACTTTGGCTACTCTTCATTGTATTAGATTTCTTCAGTTTCCAAATTTCCTTCATCCTTTTAGAGTGTTGTTCCCGTTCTTCTTGAGTCCACTTTCGTCTAGTTATTTTCTTTCTCTCCTGAAATTCTGCCTTTTGAACTGCCTTTCTGAAATGTGTTCTGTTTTCTATTGTGTCTATTGTAACTCCAGCATTTTCAATGTCCTTTTCAGTCTCTATGAACCATGCTGGCTTGGATTTGTAGCTATTGAGTAATGTGAATATCCGCTTGGTTAGTCTGTTGTTATCCATTCTGAATATATGTCCAAAAAACTATAGTCTCCTCTTCCTCATTACATCAGTTAGTTTCTCCGTTTTCAGATATAGCTCTCTGTTTGGTCTTAACCTGTATTCAGCATTATCGTTTCTTTTAGCTCCCAGTATTTTCCTTCAAATTCTTCTTTCGACCTTCTCTAGTTTCTCAAGATCTCCATTACTTGTTAGTTTAAGTGTTTCTGCCGCATAGAGAGCTTCAGGTCTGGCCACTGTTTGGTAGTGTCTTAATTTCGTGTTCCAGGACAAGGATTTTTTATTATAAACGTTTTTGGTCATATGAAACACTCTTTCCATTTTGTGCACTCTAGTTTCCATAGCTATCTTTTCTTTGGCATAGTATGTAATCCACTCTCCTAGGTATTTAAAGGAATCTGTTTTGTGTATTGTGTTGTTGTCAACTGAAATATTTTGAGGAGCATCACAGATGTTTGTCATAAACTTTGTTTTTTCATAGGATATTTGTAGTCCTACTTTGGCTGCTTGTTTTTGTAGTTCTCTTATTTGTTCTTGGGCATTGTCTAGTGAATCTGTAATCAATGCCATGTCATCTGCGAAGGCTAAACAGTCGACAGTGATCTTGTTTGGATTTCTCCCTAGTTGAATCCCTTTAGTATTGATGGCCTTCCTCCATTCTCGAACTACCTTCTCCAAGACACAATTGAAAAGCAGAGATGACAGACCATCTCCCTGTCGAACACCTGACTTTATTTCAAACGATTTTGAGAGCTCTCCCCTAAATTTTACTTTCGATTTTGTATTTGTCAAAGTACCTTTAATTATTGCAGTTGTTTTAGCATCGAGTCCCAATTCTTTTAAGATATCAAGCAGTGTATTTATGTCAATTGAATCTAGGCTTTTTTAAAATCCACAAAAGTAATTACATATTTTAAGTTCCTGATTTTCCTCATTTCTATTATGTTCTTTAAATTTAGTATTTGTTCTGCACATGACCTTCCCTTCCTAAATCCAGCCTGATACTCTACTAGCTGTTTGTCAAGTATCTCTTCTGCTCTTTTTAAAAGAATAGTTTCTTTGAAAAGAGCACAGCGTATTTCCTTCCCCAATACAAACTTGTGCACAGATTCTGATTCCTTCATCGGCGTCGGGACATTATACTTGAATCTTCCTTCCCTCCTTTTCCTGCCACCGAGTCCCGATTTCTTATATCTCTATAACTTTTCCCTGGTAACTTCAGCCCCTTCCAGACCATGAACTCAGTCATGAGAGTCACTCATCCTGTCAACCATAACCTACTCATCCTCTTTCTCCACTAAATGGTGGCCCCGTCCAACTGCTGCCCTGCATAGTTATAATCCTACTCGCTTCCTAACATCCATATACCATTTCCTGACTATCCCCAATACCCATACCCAATCGTTCTTCATATCGCTTCATCTGCAACACCACCTGTGACCTTATAGCTCACCTAGGAAATGTTATCAGGAGCCATAAGAACTACCATCCTTGTTGTTTCATCCCACCCTTTAACATCAACGTAAAGATAGTTTTTTGGTCAAATAAATACGCAGAGCAAAAACAAACCACGACAAGAATTACATAACGGATTTTTGTCAAAATTTTCATAGAAAAAGTGAGCGCAAAATGGACAAATGGGGTATCGAATCGACTAGCGTGAGGTCTAGCTTTGTAAACGATATATAATTGCTTGTAGGTAATCAGGATAGTTAAGAAAAAACGTAATTAGTGAATTGAGAACAAACTGAAGTATTTCACGAATAGCTGCTGAAGCGTGAAAAACTTCATCTCTTCAAGGCTCAGCTGTTGCGCGCATGAAAAGTGACATTAGTGTGATATTTAATCGTCGAATTGGTTTCCTTCAAAGCAAGAACTGAATTCAGAACATATAGGGAGCAAAAGATTCTAGGAAAGGAAATGAGGTGTCAAAAAGTTCATCTCTTTAAGACGTCCACATTTTGGGTGCAAAAAATTGCATTGCTGTGATACCTAATTTTTAAAATGGGTTCTTTCGCGTCAACTGCTAAACTCAGAACATTTGGAGAACAGCAAATGCAAGATCATACTTGCTGAACAAAACTTGAAAAGAAAAGAAGTTGGGCAAATTCGGCCAAATATTTTGTGAAATGATTTGCCTAAAAGTAAAAAATAAAACACGTTAAAGAAACATTCGACTTGCGTCTAAATGATGTTCGCAATCAAGCACAGCAAATGAGATGCCAGTTTAGAATTAAATGTTCAATGTTTAACTTGAAGCTTAGAGTTTTAAATTTTACTAGAGGATATTGATGTGGTGCATTATCTCGACCAGTGGTCGCCAAACTGTGGCCCACAGGCCGCATGCAGCACCATTGCAATATTCGTGCGGCCTGCGACTTTCACCTGTATTTTATAAATAATTTGTGTCTAGCAACTAACAACAGAATAAAACTTACACAGTCAGGAATACTTTAAGATGTGCTCAATTTTAATTGACTTTGGTGAAATCGACTATGCGTTAAGTAAAGTTTGCCGTTTATCTCAGGGCAGAGTTGTAAGTAGCGCGGCCACATCAAAGGTTAATACGAGTGAGAGGTGGGAACGTTTTATTTTTTTGTCTTCGAGTGCTGACAACTCACGAGCGTGCGCAGCAAACTCACCGATTACCTGCTACGGTATGGATTCGTGAATGTGCATTATGGAGACATTTTCAAATGTGGTACTTGTTTGTAGCAAGCAATATGACGTCAAATTAAGACTTTTGTACTGCACCACAATGAGTAGAAGGAAAATAAACATACAAAACATTTACTAACCATTTGTGATGGTGTCTCAAATTGCAGTTACTGTTATTCATTAATAGAACATACTATTTTCTGTAGGTTACCAATAAATGGTAAAACTGTGTAAGGTGTCAGGAAAATCCAACTCCTTCCATGAAAACCCTGACATGATAAGCAAATCCGGCAGTATGTCACATAGCTCCGAAGAAATCCTGGCATTAAATTAACCAAAGTAATACGATCAACGAGTGAGCAAATGGAATACCACAGACTCACACAAGAACGCTTAAACGCATGTCATACCTTCCCACCTTGAAACAGACGCAGTTCCGAGGGGAGAAATGAGAACAGAAGCCGAGAACAGAATCGTGTAGGCTCGGAGGCCTTACGATAAGGGACGGACACCCACGTCGCCAGCTGACCGCCAGAACCACCACCCAGCCCATGTTAAAAGATAGAGCCTTCCAGAAGAACAGTATAGATCTTAGATCTATACTGCCACACCAGCTGCAAGTTTCAGCGTGAGACTTCTTCGCGTCTCTGTTACGTTGCAAACGTTAAAAACATTGGCCCACCACGAAAAGTTTAACGTTTCTCATTGGATGGGCAGAATTTTGTAGGCGGAGCTTAAGGTTAACATTGAGACCCTGATTGGTCAGTTGAAAACACAGCCAGATAGCTTTTCTTACACCAACTTCGGTAAATTGTAGTAAGGAGAAGTTAGAGGATAGTTGCTTCTGAGACAGCGAGGTGCGTGGAGCTGCGCCGCCCGCCGCCCCCTGACGGTGCCTAAACACTGACAAGGTAATGAACGCATGCGATGCCGCATTTTTGAGTGCATAAGGCTTCACTCAGAACTGCAGAAGTCTCATCTGTTACACCCCCGTTTTGCGTAATACTAGTGTCGATCGTCAATTAAAGCTCATGGTATTCACATTTGCTACGTGAAGTAAAAATCTGAAACGCGATGATTTTTCTGTTATAAAATTATTGAGAAGCCACATCAGCCACTGTAATTTATGACAAGTTAAATAAGTAATTAAAGATAATTGAGGGTCACTGTAGATCATTTTGATAGTTTTCTCTTTTATGAAAGCCCGCAGGGGCTCAGCATTCATTTGCTGGGTACGGGCTTGGCGACCCCGGGGTTCCTGAGCTGGGGACTGGAAAGCGCCGCTAGTCCTCTGTCACCGTAAGCTCTGGGCATACTTCAACGACGACCGTGCGGCGCGGCGGTGGAATGTTGTGTGTCTCAGGGAGCGGGGATCTTGGCTCTACCGCCCGGATCGTGAGGATGGAATAAACCTCTATAAACAACCCCTCAATCTCAAGGTGTGCTGCGCGCTGATGAGATGTATGGCTGTTGAGGCGGAACTGTCGTTAGCGGGCAACCTCTAGGGAACCTGCCGCACCTCAGTTGTATAAGGCTTACCTAGGCACGCGGGGCTTTGTCTAGGTGGACTTCTAGTTCCCTAGCTGCTCGTGGGACCGAGATGGAACCCTCGAACTTTTATTCTTCTCCTGCCAGCAGAAAGGGTGGGCCGCTGGTGGGTTCTAACACCCAATCCAACAAGAGGGCTCGTGTAAGCAGTCCTCCTGATTCAGTTACCAGTAACAGAATGCAAACTGCTTCGCAGAATGTGTTTCTCCTAATTAAAAGAAAGGAGGGGAGTTTTGATAAGGTTTCACCATTTTATATACAGAAAGGCTTAGAAGGCATTGCTGGCACCTTAAAATCTGTCAAGCGCTTGCGAAGTGGAACCTTCTTGGTTGAAACATCTAGCTTCCAGAAAGTCCAGAGCCTTCAGAAGGCGCAATTTCTTGGGGAGTTTGCGATAGAGACTGAATTTCACAACACCTTGAACTATAGCAAGGGTGTTGTGACCTGCAGAGATCTCGTTGACATTCCCCAAGACGAACTGAAGGCTGAATGGTCCCGGGAAGGAATTGTCGACGTGCAACACGTTATGAAACGGGTGGATGGTAGTCTCATAAAGACTGACTCATTTATCCTTACATTTAACAGCACCAAATTGCCAGAGCATGTGAATGCAGGTTTCCTACGTCTCAGTGTACGGCCTTATTACCCCAACCCCATGCGGTGTTTTAAATGCCAACACTTTGGACTCACTACTCTCGGCTGTAGAGGGGAAGCCACTTGCGGGAATTGTGGTAAAGCCGCCCAGGCTTGCTCCTCTCCTCCCAAGTGTGTCAACTGCTCTGGGGATCACCCTGTGTGGAGTAGGGAATGCAGAGTTTTCCTTGAGGAACGGAAGATCCAGGAACACTTAAGACTACAAAACGCATCCCGTATGGTGAGGCGAAGAAAATTTACAAGTCCATGCAGCCGCCCACGTTCGCTGCTTCCTTTTCTTCCGTTCTCAAACAGCCAGTCTTGAAAACCGATGCCGCTACACAAACGGAGGTTGCTACTGTCAGCACTAGCACCTGCGCTTGTCAATGTACGTGTGCTGCTGCCGTTCCTGTGAAGCTTGCTGCTCCCCCCCGGCCTTCTGACCAGGCTGTGGTAGCTGACATCATGCAACTTCCTGCCCCTTCCTGGGTCCAGTCTTGTGCACTGCCCAGCGCTGCTACACCCCCTACTGCTTCTGAGGTTTTGGCTCCAATGCCACCTCAGGCCAGAAAATCGAAGCCAAAGACAAAGGTGAAGACTCGCCCACTAAAGGAGACTGAAGTTATACAGTCTTCTGATGTGGATGTCATTCTCTCTGACGTCTCTCTCGACTCCTCTTCTGAGGCGATGGAGGTTGATGTCAGACTGGGGCAATCATCTCGCCCCAAAACGGAGCCTCCATCTGTTGTGGGCTCTCCTCCCCGACAGAAAGTGAGAATGAAGATACTTCTACCCTGATAGATGGCTCCCATTATACAGTGGAACATGAATGGATTCTGGGCACATGTGGAGGAACTGAACCTCCTAGCACGGCAACGCCCACTGTGCTTGTGTTTACAGGAAACGCATTTCAAACCATCTGATGCTCCTGTACTGAGGGGCTATACGTTGTATCGCAAAGATGACCTGACTGGAGACAGAGCCAAAGGCGGAGTCGCCGTGTTTGTCAATAATGACCACCACTCCTCTGCTCTCCCCCTGGATACTGACCTGCAAGCAGTTGCAGTTGAAATTTATTCCCGTCGGAGGCTTACCGTTTGCTCCCTTTATTTACCCCCTCTGGATGCAATGACCTTAGACGCTCTCACAGATCTTATCGACCAACTCCCCCGCCCGTTTCTCCTCCTGGGAGACTTCAATGCCCATCATGTCCTGTGGGGCTCCACTTCTCTTTGCGCTCGAGGTCGAATTTTGGAGAGCCTCCTAACATCTCAAGTATTCTGCATCCTCAATACAGGTACTCCGACTTATTTCTCTAGTGCTACAGGGTCATTCTCAGCCATTGACCTTTCTGCTCTCCAACCCTCACCGACTCTGTTCACTGGGAGGTCACTGACGACCTTCATTCCAGCGATCACTTCCCTATCCGCATTCATCTCCTGGATGGTGTATTGCTGGAGCAGCGGACACCATCGTGGATGACTGGCGAGGCTAACTGGTCAATGTTCACTCGGTTGGCTGTCTTTAACCGCCACAACAGCGTACAGGAATGGGTGGATCACATCACGCTTGTGATCCATCATGCTGCTGACCTGTCCATACCACAGTCTTCTGGCACTCTTAAGCGGCGCCTTGTGCCTTGGTGGACCGAAGAGTGCCGTTCAGCCACCCGGGACAGGCGTGCGGCTCTTCGCCGATTTAAATGCCGCCCAACAGCGGTCAATCGTACCGCATTTCGTATCGCGAGAGCCAGGGCACGCCGTGTCATTAAAGAGAGCAAGAAAAGGTCATGGCAGGAGTTTCTGGACTCCATCAACCGTTCCACTTGTTCCACAAAAGTATGGGAAGCCATCCGGAGGATTTCCGGTAAACGCAGCCATTTACCAATAGCTGCAGTCCTGAACCAGGGATGCCTCCAAACGACACCCAGAGCCATCGCTCAGTCGCTGGCAGAGCATTTTGCACAAAGTCCTGCCACTGCAACCCAGGATCCAGCGTTTCGTCGCTACCGTGCGACTGTCGAAAGAGCGAACTTGGACTTTCGGTCGAACAGTTCTGAGGCCTACAACTCCCCTTTCTCCATGTGGGAACTTGAATCGGCTCTTACTGAGACTTCTGACACTGCACCAGGTTAGGACCGCATCCGGTACTCCATGCTTCGACATCTGCCAGCGGTGTCAAAGGAAATCCTCCTCGAATGTTTTAATCTCATATAGCAGACAGGAGTGTTCCCCACCTCGTGGAGGGAGGCAATCCTCATCCCCCTCCTCAAACCAGGAAAGGAGCGCACATGTCCCAGTAGTTAACGAAGTATCGCCTTGACAAGCTGTGTCGGAAAGACCCTGGAACGGATGGTTAACCGTCGTCTGGTCTGGATGCTCGAGACCAGACAGCTCCTTAGCCGCTTTCAGTGTGGATTCCGAAAATTTCGGTCCACAATCGACAACCTGACCCTCCTCGCGGCGGCTATTCAGCAGGCTTTCCTCCGTCAGCATCACTGTATCGGTATCTTCTTTGATATCAGTAAGGCATATGATACTACTTGGAGACACTGTATTCTTGCACAACTGCATCAATGGGGCTTTCGTGGCCGCCTCCCCATTTTCATTCGGTCTTTCCTGTCTCAGCGGTTTTTTCGGACCCGCGTTGGTAACACACTGTCTGATCGCTTTGAGCAAGAGAACGGTGTCCCCCAGGGTAGCGTTTTAAGCGTTACCCTCTTTGTCATAGCCATCAACAGTATAACGTCTACAGTGAGGAATCCAGTACAGTGCTCCTTGTTTGTGGACGACTTTGCTGTTTTCTGTTCCTCCTCTAGTGTTGCAACCGCGAGCCGTCAATTGCAACTAACAGTGCGGCGGTTAGAGTAGTGGGCTGCAAAGACGGGTTTTCGGTTTTCTGCCGATAAGTGTGTTTGTGTTCATTTTAATCGTTCTCGTCGTCTTTTTACTTTGCCTGCCTTGCATATGGGGGATACTGTCCTACATTTTAGACACAGTGCGGTTTCTGGGCCTAATTTTTGACTCCAGGTTGTCATGGCTGCCACACCTACGTGACTTGAAAGCCAGAACGCTGAAGGCACTGAATATCCTCAAGTGCCTCAGCCACAGGTCTTGGGGAGCGGACAGGGCGCGTCTCCTTCAGTTTTATCGGGCTTTTGGTCGTTCACGGCTGGACTATGGGTGCACAGTATATGGGTCAGCAAGGCCGTCTTATTTGCGGATCCTTGACGCTGTTCACCATGCTGGGATCCGACTGGCCAAGGGTGCTTATCGGACCAGTCCCGTACCCAGCCTCTGTGCTGAGGCTGGCAAACCGCCACTTACCATCCGACGGCAGCTCCTGCTGGTGCGCCAGGCATGTAAGTTTCTTGCGGCTCCCAGCTCGCCTGCTCCATGTCTTGTTGCCCATCCACCTTTGGACCGCCTTTTTTCCCGCCGCCCCCGGGCTACGTTGTCGTTTGCGATCCGTGTGCAATGTGTGCTTTAGTCCCTCGGTGTGGAGTCTGTACAACCCCAAATCCTGGGTTGTAACCGCCTGCCACCCTGGTTACTGAAGAGGCCCGGTGTGATTTTAGATTTATTGCAGCACAAGAGAGATTGCACTCCTGCCACCGTTTTTAATGCAGCATTTTCTGCCATTTTATCTGAGCACCATGACTATGTAGCTGTTTTTACGGATGGGTCGAAACAAGGGGATTCCGTGGGTTGCTCAGTTGTTTCTCCGGATCGTGTCCTCAAGGTCCGACTGCCTCAGACTTTTACTGTCTTTTATGCAGAATTGTCTGCGATCTTGCGGGCACTGGAGCAGATGAGACTTTCTTCCTCTCCTAAATTTTTTGTTTGTTCCGATTCACTCAGTGCCCTTTACTCATTGCACCGTTTGTATCCGGCAGATAAAATAGTCCAGACCATCCAGGATGCCCTCCTCCGACTACGGCGACTGGGGAAGGTTGTGGCTTTCTGCTGGGTTCCAGGGCATGTCGGCATTGCTGGGAATGAAAGGGCAGATCTCGCAGCCAAGGAGGCGTGTCTCGATCCACAAGTATCTCAGTGTGCTATCCCCTTGCACGCACTCACCTCGCTGTTGAGCTCACGAGTCATGCGTCGGTGGGAGGATGAGTGGCTGGAAGTGACTGACAATAAGCTCCGTATAGTCAAGCCCATAACGCGTGTGTGGTGTACTTCCTTTCGGCCCCGTCGACGGGACGAGGTTCTCCTCACTCGGCTTCGAATAGGCCACAGCCCTATGACGCATGGCTTCGTGCTCCAGCGGGAGGACCCTCCAATTTGTGGTGCTTGTGGCGTTCAGGTCACTGTGCGCCACGTTTTATTGGATTGTGTTTTATTTTCTGACCAGCGGGCCGCGGCTGACTTACCAGCGGACCGGCCATCTCTTTTAGGCAACACTCGGACGAATATGGTTAAAGTTTCAAAGTTCTGTGCCTTGTCAAATGTTTTTACAAAGATTTTAGGGAGAAAATTTTAATTTGGTCATATTTTATGTAAGTGGCCAGCTAATGACAATTTTGTGTGGCATTCTTGTTGCTATGTTTTCCCTTTCCTTCGGTTTTACTTTCTTATGTAGTATTTTCCTTCTTTTCCTGCTTTGTTTGAGTGTGTTTTTCAGTTTTATTAGGTCTGTCCACATTCGTTCCTTTTAATGCGTGTCAGGGCGCTGATGACCTCGATGTTGAGCGCCCATAAGCCCCAACACACACACACACACACACACACACACTTTTATGTAACTTAACTTAAACCTAGATTATAGATGTGATATGGCATAGGTCATCCTTCGAACCATTGTAGAACTTGCAAACCCATTCAGGGAATATTCGTTCACATTTTTGTTGAACGCAGTTGGTTTTTATCATCCTGTATTAAAATATTTCCTTTTATCAATAGTGAAATTTATAAACAATGTTTTGTGAGTAGAATAAAATTTCCAATGGTAAACTTAACTGCTTTCTCGACGTTATTTTACCAGCTAACTAAAAATAGGAAAGCCTTGAACCCCTTCCACTAAATTTAGTTAGTATTAAGATTCATTTACAGGGAGTGCAGTGGAGCTGATGCTGAAATCATTAAATATTTGATTATATCATCGCTAGCCTCACTCAACTCTACATGTCATGTGTGGTCTGGCGTCTCCTTACCAGGAACACGTCCCAGGTTCAAACTAGTCAATTACCTAAGAAACACGTTCAGAGCGTCATTGCGCAAAAGTGGTAGGGAGACACGACTTAGAACACGCAGAAACCACGCTGAATGTTAGAGAATGGCGACCCCGCCAGGATGGTAAAATACAGTGATTGAAGGTTGACCACATGCCCAACTAGGTTAGAAAACTATCCTGTAAAAAATTTTTATAACAAATTTTTTTTCTGAATGTTATAAATAGTCGAAAACAGTAGCTGCAGCGATAGATAGTAAGAAAGTATTCAATAGAAAGTGAGACATTCTAGCAGAGACAATAGCATAATTAAGTTATGAATTTTAATATTGTTAGAATTAAGTTTTCTCTCCAATGCAAGCGCACAGGTGGCGGATACATCGTTGACAAGTTGGTTCTGTCGCAACAAGCAAGTGAATGGATTGTCAGTCTTGGGTATAATAAGTGTCTAGTCGTGTGAACATAAAGTTTATGAAGCGCGTGAGATCGTATGAGCGCATGTTGACGCGAAGTAGGGCGCGTGAATTGCTTTTAAAACAGAAAATAAGGGATTCGGAAAGATTAGCAATGGCAGATCGAGACAATGACAGAATTGAGGTAGAGACCCAGCATGAAGATGGACAGAGAATAGAGGACAGTACAACAGACGATGCAGTATCGCGAGAAATAGGACAGATAACGCACCATAACAAGGATAATGTGCGCCAAGGCACAGAAAACCTAGGTCACCATACGACAGAGGAGCAGGAAAGTAGAGAGACAGTTGAAAACAGTGTGTTACACAAACGTATCACAAAAGCAGAGCTGAAAAGATGTGAGAACCGCATAGTCAAAATAGAAGCGCAAACGAAGCAACAATTTCAGAAATTGCGAACAGAGTTGTTGCAAACTATTGAAGAGCGTAGTGAACAAGATCGAACAAGCACAGAGTCTGCAACCACATCCGTATCTGTAACAGCACCGGAAAAACAAGCAAGTAACGAAGATATCATGCATTTTCGATTCCAATCACAGGCAGAAAGTAACATAACTGAAATCAGACAGCCCGCACAGCAACAAACACGTTTCGAAATTCTTGATGAACAAACGGCACCACAGACACATGCAGAACCACAAATGTATGTTTCAAGACAGTCTGGAGTGCAATGAAGCGGCAAGCTTAGCCAGACAAGATTCCGAACCAATACGTGACAATGGAAAGCCAGGTCGCGAAGAGTACAGTGCAATGCATTCAGCTACACGTTCACAACCGATGGAAGAAAATTATTGAGTACCACTCCAACGATACTACGCAAGGGTAGGCGAAAGTTACAGTGGACAATATCCTATGGATCTACCACAACCGGAAAGAACGACGGGAGAAAAGATCAGAAACAAAAGTGACGAAGAATCGCGAATTTCATATGGAACTATTACCAAGTACGACAACGATCATTTCCTCACAGTCAGAAAATTTCAACACTTTCGAGAAGGAAACTCATTACATCCACAAACTTTTATTGATCAATTCCGAGTAGGATTACCAGAACACTGGACGCTAGCACACTAATTAGACTTTATATGTGCACACATGACAGGAACAGTCGCAGAAACCATGCAGAATGTTGCAGCGACATGCCGATCGTACGAAGATTTCAGAGAGAAGTTTCTCTCACGATATTGGTCCAGCGAAGCACAGAACAGACTGAAGTACGAATTATTACAGAACCCATATTTTGAAAATTCAGGAGAGAAGATTCCCGTGAAACTTTTCGAAGTAATGGCAAAGAAAAATCAATGTTTAGATGTACCATACAGTGACGGAGAGTTGATTAAATTATGCGCGATGAAGTTACCATTGAAATACCAGCAATCATTAGTAGGTCGCGGAGGCAATGACGTCGAAGCATTTAAAGGAATTCTAAGGGAACTAGAGTTTATATTTTCGGAAGATGACGCAAGAAAAGACGAAGCGCACGTGAAAACGAAAGCAAAAAGCAGTGGAATCCACAAAACACAGTATGAAGAAACAATAATTACGAACCACGTGATAACTTCGCACCAAGGAACGACAACTGATTTCAAAAAAGAAACGGTTATGGATTAAGAAGAGAATACGGCAATAACTATAATTCACCCAGGAACGGCAACAACTATTACAGAGTGAACAATGACAACCGGAACGGGTATTGGAGAACCAATAGACCGACAAATTATCAACAAAGAAACCAATATCAACAAGCGGAGCAAGAAAAGAGAATACAGATACAAGAGGTGGAGGTAAGACCACCAAACCCCGAAAAACGTTCGAATTGAGAGCTAAGCGCCCTTGCCAAAGAGAATGACGCACCGGCCCTGGATAATTTCAGCACCTTGAACAGAGAAGTAAATACCTTATCACGAGAAGAGAAGAAGGAAGAAACAAAGCTGCAGGGACCAGATGAAAACGAAGACAGGAAAATAACAATATCGTGTTGGGACGAAATTAATTGGGAGAATACTGACGAGGAAGATGAATTACCAGAGGCATGCACAACGAATGTAGGAGGAAAGGACGAAGTAATGAATATTGCAGAGCTATTTGAGATGGAAACCAGGGAACGCGAATTCAATGAGGATAATGTGCAGTCGACAGAAGTTGAAAATAAGTTACTAGTGGGCACACAACCCAACGTATATAATGAAGGAAGTTAGGAAGCGATAATTAGAGCATTTAAATGCGATTATGTGGAAGTAGCGACGAAGAAGGAGAAGATAGACGAGGATGAGGAAAAAGTAGAGGATGTTGAAGAAAGCGTAAATGAAGGAAGAAATAGAGAAGAGGAAATAAAAGAGAGAGAAGTAGCTGTCAAAGCTTATCCTACAGAAAGTTCGAATTCACAAGGGAAATTCCTGAAAAGACTTATGTATGATTCAGTGGAGGATTCGTTGATGGAAGAAGAAGAGGAACAGAACCAACCCTTTCAAATTCAACCAGTTGTGAAGGCCATGGTGAAACAGATCCCAGAAGTGAACTGACCGCGATCTCAGAAAATTTATTCATGCAGTGTAATGCCAATGAGGAATTACCAGTTCTGAAAACACGTAAGATCAAAGCAAGAGGTCCTATTAGAAACAATGCTGTGGAAGTTACGAGACAAACAAGGTTAACTGTTTCGTGCCAAGGTCAAAAGATCGAAGCCAACTTCATGATTATACCTAAACTAACTGTAGATTTGATTATAGGTGCAAATTTTTTAAATGAGAGCTGAGTGATAATAGATATGGAGCAAGGTAGCGTAACATTCGGGAATGTCACACTTCTCTTTGAGTGAAAGCTAAAATTAGAAGGAATACCAGTTATAAACAAACAATTGAGAATGATGTGAGATAAAGAGAATGAAGAATTAGAATGGTATGCACAAATGGGGAATCGCGTCAACTCATGTTAGAAGTCCATAAAGAAATTGACGAAAAATTTCAAGAAGTTAAAGTAAATAATCAGCACAATATTTCAAGTTTATGTTGCTTATAAAATCGTCAGGAGAAAGAAGAATGAAGAGAGAGGAAGGTGGGAAAAAGAAAGTAGTTTCAATAAAATCAAAAACAAAAATGACACTAATAGTAGCGTAGATTAAGGTGAAGGGACAAAGCGTAGATAGTCTAACAGCATGAAATACTAAAATGCTACACACCACGACACTACACACAAATAAAAAACGAATTTGAGGATTCTTGTAGAAGTTAAAACTCAAAATATCTTAGAATTGTTATATGGAAAGGGCGCCGAAATTTGTAAAGCTTTTTGAAAAGGTGTAAAACAATGTAGGTACTAGACATGTGTTAGATGAATATAAGTAAATCTGTTTGTAAGAACCATTGTAAAAACTCCAGCAACAACCAGATGCAATGACCCACAAGTTGCAACAAGAGAAGTATCAAGAAAGAAAAGGATGTAATTAGCAAGACACGATTCCTACAAGGCAGAAGCGTTGAGAGAAGGGAAAGGACAGCGAGACCAACAAAGTATCCGAAGTGGGCAGAAAATCTGCTGCTAAGCGGAACCACAGAGTGGCGGAACCCTGGTGGGACAGAACACGGAAGGCCAAGAGGGTCTGGTGACGCCCCGAATCAGTGGAACGAGCAAAAAACGGCCCGACGAGAAGACGGCTTGGGCAAGCCACCACTGGCAAAAAAAGGATGTGTAAAAGTCACACTACTGCTATTAAACAGCACGCTGCAGTACGAAACCGAGGAAAACTTCCGCAAAGTAAAAATGATACATCCAAACAATTTATCAAACTGTTACTAAGAGGAGAACTTCAAAGCGACTAGTTATCAATAAATATTCCCATATCCTGCCCAGAGAAGAACAAAGAATCAAGTAAGAAGCAGAGAAAGAGCAGGAAGAACAGAAGTTGAAGATTCGCAAGACTGAGACCAAGAAAGAAGATGGGTGAAGAGTAGACGACATACCTTCCAAAATCCCTATGCTATTGTAATCTAGTCGTTTGTGAAGTATCACAACGAAAAACGACCGCTTTCAGCGACACATAACGATGACTTTCACACATACAAAGCCAGTAAACCACGAGATTCTGCACTCACAGCGCCATTCCATTATGGGACCTTCACAACACCAACACATCGCTGCAAAGCCAACAAGGAACGACGAACGAAGCTGTACATCAAATACCTGCCCACATCCATCTCGCTCAAGTCCATCACCTTCATGCAAAAACATTTGCCAACCTCATGCTTAAACATTCATAGGATTGTGTGAATGTGTGAAATAAATTATGTGATGTAGGAATTGTGCAAAAGAAACATGTGAAAAACTAAATAAGTTAAGCACACCAGACAGCTAATAAACTACAAAATAACAGTCATTCACTATGGACTTAAGTAAGAAATAGACTATCGATAAAAATAAGTCATTAGTTCTGAAATGGACAGTATATAAAGAACAAAAGTAAGGCATAATAAACACTAAAACTATATGGCACTTATTTTTTCCTCATAAAAATAAAAGAATAACTATATTTTACTTATTTTCTCCTTATAAAAACAAAGAATAAAAAATTATCGTGTTGGATGTTTTCCCTTTTTTTTTTAGCATTTGTACCATTTGTTAGGATAATATCTCAATACTTGTGTATGTATATTTCTTTGTCAAAGCAATTCTTGGAAATAAATCTTATTTGTTAATGTAACAATGTTGAAATGAGTGTCTAGAAACAAAAACATTTTACTTGTACATGATATTTAGAAACTGTGTTAGGAATAGATTTTACACATATAAAAAAAAATTCTGAGGAAATCAATGTGAAAGACTACCGACTTTCGATATCAAACTTCTTAAAAAACAAACTTCACACTTAAATAAAGAAAGAAAATAATTAAAAATTAATAATAATAATAGCATAAAAATATTCTTCGCTTGTCAATATAAACATACTTTTGAGAATAATGTGGAAGAATATAAAAATATAAATTAGCAATACAAACTAGCATAGAACCAGAATAACGTGGCTGAACTGTAGGCAACAAAATTTAGATAAAGGAGTAATTTATTGACTGACTTAGACAACAATTCAGTCATTGCCTAACTTCAGTGCAAAAATTAAGTTCGAAGGGTGGTGATATGTAAGGTGTCAGGCAAATCCAACACCTTCCATGAAAACCCTGACATGATAAGCAAATCCGGCAGTATGTCACATAGCTCCGAATACATCCTGACATTAAATTAACCAAAGTAATACGATCAATGAGTGAGCAAATGGAATACCACAGACTAAGACAAGAACGCCTAAATGCATGTCAGACCTTCCCACCATGAAACAGACGTAGTTCCGAGGGGAGAAACGAGAACAGAAGCCGAGAGCAGAATCGTGTAGGCTAGGAGGCCCTACGATAAGGGACGGACACCCACGTCGCCAGCTGACCGCCAAAACCACCCCCCAGCCCATGTTAAAAGATAGAGCCCTCCAGAAGAACAGTATAGATCTTACGATCTATACTGCCACACCAGCTGCAAGTTTTAGCGTGAGACTTCTTCGCGTCTCTGTTACGTTGCAAACGTTAAAAACATTGCCCCACCACGAAAAGTTTAACGTTTCTCATTGGATGGACAGAATTTTGTAGGCGGAACTTAAGGTTAACATTGAGACCCTGATTGGTCAGTTGAAAACACAGCCAGATAGCTTTTCTTACACCAACTTTGGTAAATTGTAGTAAGTAGAAGTTAGGAGAGAGTTGCTTCCGAGACGGCGAGCTGAGCGGAGCTGTGCTATCCGCCACCCCCTGACGAACACCGACAAGGTAATGAATGCACGCGATGCCGCATAACAGCGCATAAAGCTTCACTCAGAACTGCAGAAGTCTCATCTGCTACACCCCCTTTTTGTGTAATACTAGTGTCGATCGTCAATCAAAGCTCATGGTGTTCACATTTGCCACTTGAAGTAAAAATCTGAAACGCGATGATTTTTCTGTTATATTGTTATTGAGAAGCCACATCAGCCACTGTAATTTATGACAAGTTGAATAAGTAATTAAAGATAATTGAGGGTCACTGTAGATCATTTTGATAGTTTGCTCTTGTGTGAAACTTAATTTAAACCTAGATTATAGATGTGATATGGCATAGGTCATCCTTCGATCCATTGTAGAGCTTGGAAACCCATTCAGGGAATATTCGTTCACATTTTTGTTGAACGCAGTTGGTTTTTATCATCCTGTATTAAAACATTTCCTTTTATCAATAGTGCAATTTATAAACAATGTTTTGTGAGTAGAATAAAAATTCCAATGGTAAACTTAACTACTTTCTCGATGTTATTTTACCAGCTAACTAAAAATAGGAAAGCCTTGAACCCTTTCCACTAAATTTAGTTAGTATTAAGATTCTTTTACAGGGAGTGCAGTGGAGCTGATGCTGAAATCATTAAATATTTGATTATATCATCGCTAGCCTCACTCAACTCTACATGTCATGTGTGGTCTGGCGTCTCCTTACCAGGAACAGGTCCCAGGTTCAAACTAGTCAATTCCCTAAGAAACACGTTCAGAGCGTCATTGCGCAAAAGTGGTAGGGAGACACGACTTAGAACACGCAGAAACCACGCAGAATGTTAGAACTGGTAGGGAAAGGTGTTGCAAAATGGTCAGGATGCGGGTAATGGCCATTGCAAATGTTTTGGCCTATGTTAGGGCTGCTTCCCGCCGAGAAGTGGTCGGACTAGTTCTAACACACATTGGCAATGGTGTCTGTGAGACTGATGGAGGAAGCTTGGTCTGTCATTTTTTAGTAAAACCTTTTCTGATTTTGGGTATGATGTAAGGTATGTTATTAATATTATTATTCTTACATCACTTGTACAGAGACTTATAATTTCAGAAAATACCAATGTTTGAACAAAGTCTTTTTGCCTACACTGTGTGATCAAAAGTATCCGGACATCTGCCTGAAAATGACTTACAAGTTCTTGGCTCTCTCTATCGGTAATGATGGAATTCAATATAATGCTGGCCCACCCTTAGCCTTGATACAGCTTCCAATCTCGCAGGCATACGTTCAATCAGGTGCAGGAAGCTCTCTTCGAGAACAGCAGCCCATTCTTCATGGAGTGCTGCACTGAGGAGAGGTATCAATGTCGGTTGGTGAGGCCTGGCACGGTCAGCGTTCCAAAACAACCCAAAGGTCTATAGGATTCAGGTCAGGAGTCTGTGCAGGGCAGTCCATTACAGTGATGTTATTGTCGTGTAACAACACCGCCACAGGCCGTACATTATGAAGACATGCTCGATTGCGTTGAAAGATGCAATCGCCATCCCAGAATTGCTCTTCAATAGTGGGAAGCAAGAAGGACGATGTCGGCCGGTACGCTTTAGTACTGTAACTGTCCCTTCACGTTTCCACTTCACTATCACATCGGGAATAGCGCTCCTAGGGATGTTTAGGAGTGTCGACATCTCGCGTACAGATGTATGACACAAGTGACGCCTAATCACCTGACCACGTTCGAAGTCCGTGAGTTATGCTGAGCGTCCCATTCTGCTCTCTCACGATGTCTAATGATAACTGAGGTCGCTGATATGGAGTACCTGGTAGTAGGTGGCAGCACAATGCACCTAATAAGAAAAACGTACGTTTTTGGGGGTGTCCAGATGCTTTTGATCACATAGTGTATATTAACAGAGACAGTAAAACAAGGAAAAAAAACCAGTACTCCAACAGCGTCTGAGAAGCGCAGCTGCATGGCGGCAGCAGTCAGCGCGAGACTGGGCGGTGTTGTCGACGTTGGAGGACCTGTTATCCTCGTGTTTTGCTGGCCCTGTCAATACACATCGATATAAAGAATTTTGCGCTATACTAATTTTAAACCTTTCTATCGAATGGACACTTGAAGTTCCGCGTTAAAAACAATTTTGTTTGTAACGGAAAACGTACCGAAGTTTTCCATCGATACTGGGAGACGCATGAATGGCCTGATGCGCAGCATTTGTTTGTGCTGACTCCAGCTGCACACTGCAAAAACAAAATTAGAAACATCTGACGACTCTTAGGAGTGACGCCCAGTATGTGATATATAAGGTGTATAAAAAAGGTTTCGCATATTTCTGCAGCAGATAGTATTCGTCAAAACTAGACGGAATGTCCATGTCCGGAAACCAATAATTGTTCACATATGGGCAAGCTGTGCTCTCCCGTCTCTCTGTTAAATAGAAGTAGACGCTATAGCAGTGCTATATGTGGTTACCACGCACTGTCACACCCTACAGCACTTCATCGCAGTGGATCACGCAATCATTCAAATACACCTGGCTTCATTCGGACTGCATCATATGCATTGGTCACTGACTCCTATGATGTCTTCGAATTATCGATGGGTTCGGCATACACCAATGCCTTTAAATTTTTCGCAGCCAGCAATCCAACGAATGACCGGAGAGGCCATGCTGCTGGACCATCTTGTCCAGTCCATTGTCCACGAAGCATTGCGATGAGATACAGTTGCACGATCCGTAGAAAGTGGAGTCGTGTCCCATCGTGATAAACGATAGTCGTTCTTTTTCTTCAAGGCTAACGTTCTATAATACCGCTGGTATTTCACGGCATGGAAAGTGCTCACACACAGCAGCTTTTAATCTGTTGGTAAAGTGTACGGTCCTATTAATCTGTCACCGATAATTCTTGCCCATACATAAATATAAGGATTTTTCTTCCAGTTTTGTCAATACAACGTGATGTAGGTATACGTGCACTTCCTTTAAACACCATGTATGTATACAGTATACGTGAATATGCTACCTCCTCATTAATGAAAATAAGAATAATGTGTGAGGATCACAAGTGTACATGCTGTAGCAAGCTGTTTTATGAAATAGGGAAAATTATACGCTCCTTAACAGTACTTTTATTAACAGATGAAATATGATGATAAATTCCGTTCGTGCTTGAGAGTAGTACTAGAGGAAAAAAAGATCTGCAGTATCCTCACCTGTTTTAAAACTAACCTACAATATGACGTACAACCTATGCACAGAAATAAAATGAGGGGATAATACTATACGCTGATTTTAAACTTCCTGCATATTCCACATATTGTGTATTATCCGTTTCTCCCTATAGCTTACCTCTATTTTTCTCAGAATTTCGAATATCTTGCACCATTTTACATTCTCGAGCTCTTTTTCCAGGTCGACAAATTCTATGAAAGTGTCTTGATTTTTCTTTAGCCTTGCTTCCATTATCAACAGCAACGTCAGAATTGCCTCTCTGGTGCCTTTACCTTTCATGATGCCAAACTGATTGACATCTAACAGATCTATTTTCTCTTGCATCCTTCTGTGTATTCTTGTCAGCAACTTGGATGCATCAGCTGTTAAACGGATGACTCAAGAAATAACTTCATTCAAATGGGACTTTGTTTCTATTAACTGTACTTTTGCCTTTGTATAAAATCAAAAACACGGAGGAATATGAGAGTTTATGATCCTGATAATAAAAGTCAAAACTCTTTTATCTTCAAACATAATGTTTCCTTTTTCGTAATTTGGAATAATAGGTTACTCATTACTCACAAAAATTACTAAGAGTTACTTCTGTTTGTCAAAATTCAAAATGAAAGTAACTCTTAATAATTTGTGTGACTAATGAGTAACCTACTATTCCAAATTATATACCAAAAAAAATTATGTTTGAAGATAAAAGAGTTTTGACTTTTATTGCCAGAATCATTTGTTGTTGTGGTCTTCAGTCCAGAGACTGGTTTGATGCAGCTCTCCAAGCTACTCTATCCTGTGCAAGCTTCTCCCAGTACCAACTGCAACCTACATCATTCTGAATCTGTTTAGTGCATTAATTTCTTGGTCTCCCTCTACGATTTTTACTCCCCACACTGCCCTCCAATACTAAATTTGTGATCCCTTGATGCCTCAGAATATATCCTACCAACCGATCCCTTCTTCTAGTCAAGTTATGCCACAAATTTCTCTTCTCCCCAATTCTATTCAATACCTCCTCATTAGTTATGTGATCTACATATCTAATCTTCAGCATTCTTCTGTAGCACCACATTTCGAAAGCTTCTATTCTCTTTTTGTCTAAACTATTTATCGTCCAAGTTTCACTTCCATACATGGCTACACTCCATACAAATACTTTCAGAAAAGACTTTCTTTCACTTAAATCTATACTCGATGTTAACAAATTTCTCTTCTGCAGAAACGCTTTCCTTGCCATTGCTAGTCTACATTTTATATCCTCTGTACTTCGACCATAATCAGTTATTTTGCTCCCCAAATAGTAAAACTCATTTACTACTTTAAGCGTCTCATTTCCTGATCTAATGCCCTCAGCATCACCCGATTTAATTCGACTACATTCCATTATCCTCATTTGGTTTTGTTGATGTTCATCTTATATCCTCCTTTCAAGACACTGTCCATTCTGTTCATCTGCTCTTCCAGGTCCTTTGCTGTCTGTGATAGAATTATAGTCTCATCGGCGAACCTCAAAGCTTTTATTTCTTCTCCATGGATTTTAATTCCGACTTCGAATTTTTCTTTTGTTTTTCCTTACTGCTTGCTCAAGATACAGATTGAATAACAGCGGGGTTAGGCTACAACTATGTCTCACTCCCTTCCCAACCACTGCTTCCCTTTCATGCCCTTCACCTCATGTAACTGCCAACTGGTTTCTATGCAAATTGTAGTCTTTCGCTCCCTGTATTTTACCCCTGCCACCTTCATAATTTGAAAGAGAGGTAGCTGAGAGGTCAGTGCGACAGAATATCAATCCTAAGGGCCCGGGTTCGATTCCCGCTTTTCTCCGCTCAGAGACTGGGTGTTATGTTGTCCTAATCATCATCATTTCATTCCCATCGACGCGCAAGTCGCCGAAGTGCCGTCAAATCCAAAGACTTGCACTCGCTGATTGGTCTACCCAGAAACATAAGCTCTTATATTCCTCCATGTTTTTAATTTCATACAAAGGCAAAATTCATACACTACTACGCTACATCAGTCCTATTTCCTTTTACTGATTGTATAGTTTACTTGAAAGTGGAGTACAAGGACGATCCAGCATATCAACAATTATTATGAAAAAATAATAACAATAATAATAAAGGCAAGGGTCCCAATTTGGAGACTCGGTCCGGCACACAGTTTTAATCTGCCAGGAGCTTTCAACTCAAGTGAAGCTGTTTCTCCTTTACAGGTCCCTAACTTGCATTTATTGATTCTTTACTAGAAAAAGTCAGCGCATTTAATAGTAGGAAATGAACAACATATTACCATACGAAGCTATTTCTTGAAATAAATATAAAGAACTGTTGTTGGAATGACTGTATCCACATCACAACGTTTGTCGTGAATGTCAGGTAACAACTTAGTATTAGTGAAGTCATTAGAGAGTAAATGTTGTGTTATAATACGAAAACCACTACAGAATGCTCAGGATTACAGCTAAATAAATTTAAATGTCGTGTGGCTAGGGTCTGCTGCAGGGTAGACCAATCACCGAGTGCAAGTCTTTAGATTTGACGCTACTTTGGCGACTTGTGCGTCGATGGGGATGAAATGATGGTGATTAGGACAACACTGTAAGATATCAAGAACTATGCCCCTTACATGACGTCATTAAAGATCACCGAAATCACGTTGAACGAACAGTAGGGCTGAACAAAGATGACTGACAAGGCAACATGCATCTTGTAGAGGATATAGTATGGGCGTATTGGAATAATTAATGTTGGGTAATGGTTTTAAAGTAATTCACGCGACGTGAAAACTTTGTGGAAATGCGTCGATTTACTGGAGACTAGTTTATCCCAAGGAAGTATTCAGAGTTGAACGCAGCATGGGTGACAGCGCGCGAAGGGAAGCGACAATAGGCAACTTAGGACAGCTCAAACTCTGGGAAAGCAGTAACGGGGTGTGGCCTCCAGCTGCCTTAAGATGAGTGACAGTGAGGGGGTGGTTGACCCCATGCTGGTGTACCGGGAAGCAGACGGAAAACGGTACACCTATTGATAAATGTCCGTCGTCCCGTTTTCAGTGAAACATGCGAGAAAGCTGTGCAAAGCTACGGTGGATCAGTCAACAGAGGTCAAAATATGCATGTTCGTGACTGTAGCAACTTCACGCTGAATTCACGGTCCGCAGAGTCTAAGGAAAATCAGGTGAAGAGCGACAGAATGAAATATGCCGGCCTCCGATGGGAACGTAGGACCAAGGAATTTGAAGTACTCTCCTGGGAGTCGAAATTTCGGAAAAATTGGAATTTTATGCAGATGCTGACCTTGATGGATGGCCTGGGAGGAGCTAAATAGCAGAAATTGAGAGGAAAGGAAATGTTGTGGGAATTTGGTCATTTCCCAGAGCAGGCATTGGTCGGTGCTGGGAAGCGACGCATAATTAACGCGACTGGCGCAGCAATTGGCGTAAGTGATGTTGCTGGAGGGGAAACCGAGGCGAAGAGTGGACTGGCAGAAGTATCGGTAGAAGTGTTCCATTCCCAGCTTGCCTAGAGTGCGGACGTGGCGTTTTCTACTCAGCTTGCCTGAGAGAGAGTGAGCATCTCTGCAGCTTAGGACTTACGTAACGGAACGATTGAACTTGGAGATAGAAAGTTTTCATTCATCTTTCTACTGAGCAAGATAGATAGGAGTGAATCGACGAGCACAGCATTGCAGCAGCACGAGGCCGGCCGATGTCCGCACAACGACGCCATCCTGCCACGCTGAATTTGGTGATATTGCGCCCGCTCCAGCTTGAGTTAGGCCACTTATTAATCTGCTGGATCACGCCGGCAAAGCTTCCACAAGGGTTTCATGGGCCATGTATTGTAGAATTCTCGCACTTTGCAGTACACCTGGGTCAGTCGATAGGAATTAATTTTGATTTATCGCGGTTTACTCCACGTAAACACAATTTATTCCCACTGCCTGTTAGGAGAGTCATGTAATGTGGTGATTGAAGATCGTGAGTTAAATTTGCGCTAATCGACTGCATCTGTTTTCAATGAAGTAGTTGAAATCCCAAATCACTTTCTTAATTAATTTTATGTTCAACATTTGCATCATGTGTTCAATAGCTGAATATAACATCAATGTGCACCCCTATTTAATTAAAAAGGGATCAATTCTGAATTAATTAACGTCAACGCTGCCACTGCAGTTCAGTCAGGAGTCACAGGGCCTTATTACTTACTTTGCGTTATCTGATATTGCGGCAGTTTTGCACTCTCTGTTGATCTGTTAGTCAATTAGCTGGGGTGAACACACGCCAAAACCAGATAAGTGACGGGTGGGGTGTTCAACACAACACCCAGTCCCTGAGCGGAGAAAAGCTGGAATCGAACCCAGGCCCTTAGGATTGACATTCTGGATCACTAACCTCTGAACTACCGGGGGCGGACAGGATTACAGCTGACAAGATTTAATTTTACTTTAAGGGAGTTTTAGAGCCAAGAAATGTACTGGCGCAAATGCAATTCCAGCAACTTGGTTACTGCAACGTGCGTCTTTGTGCAGGTGGTTGGAGCAGCCCCAGATACATACTCCATCTTTCCAGTGCCTCAGAAACTGAGTAGCGTAATTGAGATACAACTTTTTTGTCTTATCGCTGTCTGTCTTTCCACTAGACGTGACACCTATGTCGGCGTGTTTCAGCAGTTCGGCGACCTGTAATAATCTGCACGCAGCCACAAGCAGAGCGGCGGTCAACGGCTGAGCGGTCGCCGCCAGCTACCTGTTAATTACCTCGCTGCAGGCGTTATTACGCACGTCAGGCCGCAGAGCCATCCCAAGTGGCTCCGGCGAGTAATTTAATTACGGCCGGACGGGGAGCGGCTCTTGAAAAGCCTGCTGCGAATATACAGCCGCGACAGCACGCGACCGGACCACCTCAGTGCAGTGGCTGCGTGTTTTGCTAGAGAGAAAATGCGATGGGGACCAAGTCTACACGTGAGGACGTTCTAACTTCAGAAAATCGTCTACGACTGTAGCATGGTTGTAGCTTAATGATCCTGTTCTTCAAATTTTACCTCGATTAAGTAGTGAATACTTATTTCTTGTTATTGCTTTTAGCGCTAGTATATATTTATGTAAAAACTTTTTATATATACAAAGGCGTGCTGAAAAGTAATACCACCTAATTTTTTACTTGAAAACTTTTGAAGACTTTTAAATTAAAGGAATCTCAGTTATTTTTATTTTATAACGTTCCGATTCAAGGGCGCTTTCACCAAACTATATTACATTTCGTATATCTAGGAGAACATGCCACTTACACGGAAAAACATTTGCCATACAGCCAATAAAAACCGCGCAGCTTTACAAAACAACTAAGTGTAAAACATGGATTCAAGTTTTGCGTTACAAGCGCTACGTCATTAGTACCTATAATAATGGAAGATTTACAAACAGCCTTATACATCACTACTGAAGAACAGACATTGAGAAATAAAACAGCAAAACATAATTTAGAATGCACAGTATAACAATTACAACATTACCACTTAGAATATTGCGAACATTATTTACAATGATGTGTGGCCAGCACATACATAATATGTCAGAATAATGGTTAGGACATTACATGTCGGATTCAGCCTCAGTTTGGATTACCGACATGGTAACAGCGCCATTTTAAGACATTTATGTTCGTGCTGTCCATTGAGATCATACGTCAATATCTGACGAATTAGTGTGTTGGTTGAGGAAGGAAGAGCTTTCAGATATGGCTCCGATTTCGTCTGGAACAGTCTTTATTTGTAAGTCATTGTGAATCGTGCTATTCCTAACGAACGATGGAACATTTAATATGAAGTGCAATGCCTTGTTTTGAACAATCTGAAGTTTGCGAGTCCCGTGGACGCGGTATGTCCCTATATGGGGAAGGCTTGCTGACTGGCCACATTACCGATTTGCAAAGTGGGAAACTGATTTCCAATTTAGAGAAGACCTTCTCTTTATTAAGGGATACAAGATAGCTAATACACTATGTTATTTATTTGCGACGTCGGTTATATAAGTTATACAAGTATATTTTGTGGAAGTAGTCCAAGGAATACTTTCATTGAACAGCAGGAGCAGGGTATTGAAGTCCTACCATTTTCTCGTATAAAACGTCATTTGGCCTTTGTCGGCATTTATCTTCACTCGGTATGCCGTACACCATTTTTCAAGTAGTTGCAGAGCCCATTGGAGTTTTGCGTGAGTGTTCTGTACGTTGCTGTCAGTGTAGTTTATCGGCATATCATCAGCAAGGATAGGTGTGTTGACTGGTCTCAAGTCTGGTATCTCTGATAAATCTATGTGTTTGTGTCGGTCCCAAAAAGGAACCTTGTGACACGTAGGCACTTATAGGGCAGACATCAGAGGCACTGTCACCAATGAACACACTAAAAGTACAATCTGTGAGACACGAACAAATTAATCTGAGAATTGACTTATACAGTAAATAGTATATAATGCACCATACCTTATCGAAGTCTTGAACGATGGCCAGCTACATAACCGCAGTGTACTGAGCATCACTATAACCACCTGGAATTGCTTCCACTAGCCGCAGTGAGCTGAAGCTGGAGCTGAATATTTTGGACGAAATTCAAACTGCGTATTTGGGAGATCTGTTTAGTCGTTGCTAGCTTTGCGGAGTCGAAGAAGTATGGCCCGTTCCGTTTCTTCCGAAGTGGATGATAATAGACTAACTGGCTTGTAATTTGTGTGATACCTATGGTCTTTGATTCTTTTGGATATACCAGTGATAGTGACATGCGTCCTCTCACAGGGAAAATGCCTTAGTTTTGATGCGAAAATAGGGAGAAACGATCGTCATAATAAAATTAGGGAAATCTGTGCTCGCACGGCAAGATATAGGTGCTCGTTTTTTCCGCGCGCTGTTCGAGACTGGAATGATAGAGAACTATTGTGAAGGTGGTTCCATGAGCCCTGTGCCAGGCACTTAAATGTGATTTGCAGAGTATCCATGTAGATGTAGATGATTACCAGGGGATTTGCACGATTTTAAGGGTGACAGAACTTTGTTGATTTCCCACAGATTACTGAAATTGATGCGCCTATTTTCACCACCGGTATAATTGGTGAGAGTAGGGCCTATTATTAATAGTAACAATGTTGTAGGGATCGAAGGGTGCAGAATTTGGAGTAGAGGATGATCCAGTTTCTTCTGCCAAAGCCTGTACCCTTTCACTTGGTGAAGAAGCGAAAGTAGGTTCCTCCTGTAGTAGTGGAATAGCAGTCAGCTTACTAAGGATTTTCCTAATGACGTTCCAGATAGAATTTGGACTTGGGCTGATGAGTTTAAGTCTATACTGCCGTGTGTCGTGAAAGAAAAATTACGTAAACAAATGTTATGAACATTCCATATTCTTCATATCTACATATGTGCAACCCTCTGCTACTAGAGGGTTCCGAATTTTAACGTGTAACATGGCAGTTTCTGACGTAACCATGTCGGTGCGCGAGAAACAGTGTGCTGTAATCGAGTTTCGAAATCGAAGGGTTCGTCCACCAGTGGAGCACCATCTCCTTCAGCATGTCAGTACCAGACCATATACGAGCGTTGCAACATCCAACGCCTTGGGTTCACTGCCATCTATCATTCTCCATACAGTCCTGGTGATTTTCTTCTGTTTCCAAAACTTAAAGAACGCCTTCGAGGACTTCATTTTGACAGTGATGAAGCGGTGCAGGCAGAGGTGACGTTGTGGGTCCTTCAAAAACTTCAGACGTTCTACAGCTACGGTATCAACAAACTCGTCTCTCGTTGGGAGAATATTTTCGTCGCCAAGGTGACAATGTTGAGAAATAAAAACGTAGATATGAAGATTAAAAATGTAGAATGTTAATAACTTGTATTTTATTTACAAATCTTTAAGAATTTTCATATAAAAATTACGGAGACTGTACTCTTCGCTACTGCGAAACGGATCTCTCCTACTGAATAACGCTCAAGGTTTAGGTACAAACACCGGTGTTCACTGCTATATTTATTTCAGATAATCATTTATACAAACACCAGTGTACACTGATATTAAAACGGGCAGCGCTGACATTGTACGTTGTTGATTCTAACCTGCTGTGCCGGCCGCGGCGGTCTAGCGGTTCTAGGCGCTCAGTCCGGAACTGCGCGACTGCTACGGTCGCAGGTTCGAATCCTGCCTCGGGCATGGATGTGTGTGATGTCCTTAGGTTAGTTAGGTTTAAGTAGTTCTAAGTTCTAGGGGACTGATAACCACAGATATTAAGTCCCATAGTGCTCAGAGCCATTTGAACCTAACCTGCTGTGAAGATGTGTTGTGATGAGAAAAGAGTTTTTGTTCTAAAAACGTGGTACAAAGGTATTTATAATTCAATAATGAATGAATGGAATAATAATTTCAGCACTGTCCTATCTACAAGAAAGGCTGTCCACGATTTACAGAAACGTTTTCACAAAAGTGTATCTCAGACGATTGCCACAGGTCGTGTAGGCCATCAATAAGTGATTGAAGGAGGCTTAAAGTTTCGTAAGCGCTTATACAGGCCCATAAAATGTCTACTCTTGGGCTATGTCTCGAACAAGGTATTTGTACAACTCCTGTGCAGAGAATTTTACACAAGGTCAAAATCAGACATTACATACCTTGCCTTATACATGGGCTATTTATTGGAAGACGATTGTTATTGTAAACCTCATTTTTGTGAGACGATGTTCCATGTATTAAGAGAAGGCGATGAGTTGTATCAACAAAGATTGAAAACAATTCGAGAGCTATAACTTTATTCCGATATGATGAGAGTTAGCACGTTTGAGAATAAAAGAAGGAAGTTTACCGTCAACATTAAATTTCGAAAAATTACTCTCTTCCTTTTTTTCGTCTACTGTAGCAAATATTTCATATTTCTTGATAAAATGTTGCATTTTTCACATTCAAAATGAAGGAAAGTGACTCTCGTCTACTGTTACATTAACTATATTCATTCTCTTCTCCCGACCCTTAAAGTAGAAAGCAATGGTCCTATATTCGTTTACTGTACGTAACAGTGGACAACATCCTGCAGCGAAAGGATGAAACGATATTTGAGTGTCGGAGACAACTGAATAACGATGCGTTTCTAGGAACTCTTCCGCAAACATTTCGAAATGATGAAGCAAACGACCAGAGTCGATGGCCACTTCCCGACAGCTCATACCGTTTACAGCTAATGTAATGAGACTTCTACTTCTCGTATAGTGAAACGTTTATTCTTTAGAGCGCTGTAAAAGTTTCCACAAGAGTGAGAAACATTACAGGCCATGTTGAATCTTCTAGAACACTGTTAATGACACAGTCGATAGTAGAGCTAAACATAACACTTTGACACAACAAATACGTGATTTACTGATGTACACTCCTGGAAATGGAAAAAAGAACACATTGACACCGGTGTGTCAGACCCACCATACTTGCTCCGGACACTGCGAGAGGGCTGTACAAGCAATGATCACACGCACGGCACAGCGGACACACCAGGAACCGCGGTGTTGGCCGTCGAATGGCGCTAGCTGCGCAGCATTTGTGCACCGCCGCCGTCAGTGTCAGCCAGTTTGCCGTGGCATACGGAGCTCCATCGCAGTCTTTAACACTGGTAGCATGCCGCGACAGCGTGGACGTGAACCGTATGTGCAGTTGACGGACTTTGAGCGAGGGTGTATAGTGGGCATGCGGGAGGCCGGGTGGACGTACCGCCGAATTGCTCAACACGTGGGGCGTGAGGTCTCCACAGTACATCGATGTTGTCGCCAGTGGTCGGCGGAAGGTGCACGTGCCCGTCGACCTGGGACCGGACCGCAGCGACGCACGGATGCACGCCAAGACCGTAGGATCCTACGCAGTGCCGTAGGGGACCGCACCTCCACTTCCCAGCAAATTAGGGACACTGTTGCTCCTGGGGTATCGGCGAGGACCATTCGCAACCGTCTCCATGAAGCTGGGCTACGGTCCCGCACACCGTTAGGCCGTCTTCCGCTCACGCCCCAACATCGTGCAGCCCGCCTCCAGTGGTGTCGCGACAGGCGTGAATGGAGGGACGAATGGAGACGTGTCGTCTTCAGCGATGAGAGTCGCTTCTGCCTTGGTGTCAATGATGGTCGTATGCGTGTTTGGCGCCGTGCAGGTGAGCGCCACAATCAGGACTGCATACGACCGAGGCACACAGGGCCAACACCCGGCATCATGGTGTGGGGAGCGACCTCCTACACTGGCCGTACACCACTGGTGATCGTCGAGGGGACACTGAATAGTGCACGGTACATCCAAACCGTCATCGAACCCATCGTTCTACCATTCCTAGACCGGCAAGGGAACTTGCTGTTCCAACAGCACACACCGTAAGGTGGCTCGCGGAGTATAGATGTAGATGTAGAACAGGACAATGCACGTCCGCATGTATCCCGTGCCACCCAACGTGCTCTAGAAGGTGTAAGTTAACTACCCTGGCCAGCAAGATCTCCGGATCTGTCCCCCATTGAGCATGTTTGGGACTGGATGAAGTGTCGTCTCACGCGGTCTGCACGTCCAGCACGAACGCTGGTCCAACTGAGGCGCCAGGTGGAAATGGCATGGCAAGCCGTTCCACAGGACTACATCCAGCATCTCTACGATCGTCTCCATGGGAGAATAGCAGCCTGCATTGCTGCGAAAGGTGGATATACACTGTACTAGTGCCGACATTGTGCATGCTATGTTGCCTGTGTCTATGTGCCTGTGGTTCTGTCAGTGTGATCATGTGATGTATCTGACCCCAGGAATGTGTCAATAAAGTTTCCCCTTCCTGGGACAATGAATTCACGGTGTTCTTATTTCAATTTTCAGGAGTGTATATTAATTCATGATCTCAGAACGCCACCCAAAAAACGACGAATATTGATAAGAAAAATACAAAACAAAAAAAAAATAAAAAATAAAAATGGTTCAAATGGCTCTGAGCACTATGGGACTTAACATCTGTGGTCATCAGTCCCCTAGAACTCAGAACTACTTAAACCTAACTAACCTAAGGACATTACACACATCCATGACCGAGACAGGATTCGAGCCTGCGACCGTAGCAGTCGCGCGGTTCCGGACTGAGCGCCTGGAACCGCTAGACCACCGCGGCAGGCACAAAAAAAAAAAAAACATTCCGCTATCCGGACGTCGGAATCAAATAACAGTAGTTTCGCCTGTAACAGAGTTTTTACTTCTGGGTCAATGGAAACATCGGCAGAAAACATGTTTGATTGCAATGGAATTACACTGAAGCGCCAACGAAACTGGTGTAGACATGCGTACACAAATACAGAGGTGTATGAACAGGCAGAATACGGTGCTGTGGTGGGCAACGCCTATATAAGATGACAAGTGGTTGGCGCAGTTGTTAGATCAGATACTGCTGCTACAGTGGCAGGTTACCAAGATTTAAGTGAGTTTGGTGTTATAGTAAAATAATACCAAATCCTGGTAAAATTAAAATGTAAACTTCTGGGTGCCAAAAGAATCAGTATAGGTGTTAATTCGGCACACGATCAGTGGGACACAGCATCTCCGAGGTAGCGATGAAGTGGGTGTTTTTCCGTACGACCATTTCAAGAGTGTACCGTGAATATCAGAAATCGGGTAAAAAATCAAATCTCCGACGTCACTGCGGCCGCAAAAAGATCTTGCAAGAACGGGACCAACGACGAGTGGAGAGAATCGTTCAACGTGACAGCAGTGCAACACTTCCGCATATGGCTGCAGATTTCAATGCTGCGCCATCAACTGATGTCAGCGTGCGAACCATTCAACGAAACATCATCGATATGGACTTTCGGAGCCGAAGGCCCACTCGTGTACCCTTGATGACTGCGTCACTGAGCTTTGGACCTCGCTGGGCCCGTCAACACCGCCATTGAACTGTTGATGGCTGGAAACATGTTGCCTGGTCGGACTAGTGTTGAGCAGGTAGACGTGAACGGGTATAGAGACAACCTCTTGGATCCATGGACCCTGCATGTCAGCAGTCTACTGTTCAAGCTGGCGAATGCTCTGTAATGGTGTGGTGGTGTAACATAACCTCTCGTTCCGTGTTCTAAAACTGCTTGTAAATGTAGTTCAGCTGCCAACACCTAGCGCAAATTCACTATTTTTCTGATCGGCAGGCGTAGCATAGCACTATACTCGATTGCATGCAGCCGCCTCCACCCACACATTCCACATTTGCAGTGGCTTTGCTCTGTTTTCTGTATGTCTGTGCATGTGCATGTGCATGTGCCATGGACATCTGGCACAGAACTCGAAGTCATGGCGGAAGAAACAAAATGTATGGCAGTGTACAAAGCAACGACATAGGGTCGCAGGGAGGGTCTTCACGACTTAGTTTGTGGGATACGAACACTCTCCTAGAGGCGACACACCTTTACACTGGTGCGTGCAACTGATGAATAGCTGTATATTTAATAGGATCGTCACATGTGCTCTATGCCAGCATGCAGGTGTTATTTGTTTTGATACATGGGAAGAGAGAGATGCGGTAAAAATCTTATAGAGCTCTCTATCGGATGAAGTTTGTGGAGATTTTATAGAACATAATTTTTCTCTGTTGGATGGTACAGAAATACGAAGATAGCATGTTGGGGTGACAAATGTGAATGGGCCCTAAGGGAAGTGATCTGTAGTACTTGTACGTAGTTTGGGGATGGACCACAGTGCTGTAGCAAAATCTTCGCCCTTCTCCCATTTCCCGTTTCAAAACGGTTCAAATGGCTCTGAGCACTATGGGACTTAACATCTGAGATCATCAGTCCCCTAGACTTAGAACTACGTAAACCTAACTAACCTAAGGATATCACACACATCCATGCCCGAGGCAGGATTCGAACCTGCGACCGTAGCAGCAGCACGGTTCTAGACTGATGTGCCTAGAAACGCTTGGACACAGCGGCCGGCATGCCGTTTCCGTCAAATGGTTAAAACGCAGTTCTGTCCCAGTAACTCAGCTTGGCCTATTTCCACACGGGTTGCAGAAGCTGGTAGATATAGCTTTCTCCGACTTCTACTCAGTTCCGACTTACATTGGAACGATCACATGTGCAAAGTGGCAGTTGCAAGATGCATAGGGACTACCTAAAACCACGTTGGAATTTTACTGTACCAGATAGGTTCGAGAAAGGTGACTCGTTTCAAGATAACAGAGTGCCAGAAACATTATTCACTAGTGGCTGTAATGATTAAAGGACTACTCCATAGGATCCAATGCAGGTATGTGGTTGAATGGAAATACTTGATTCCAAATCCCAGACAGCAGCCGGCCGCGGTGGCCGTGCGGTTCTGGCGCTGCAGTCCGGAACCGCGGGACTGCTACGGTCGCAGGTTCGAATCCTGCCTCGGGCATGGGTGTGTGTGATGTCCTTAGGTTAGTTAGGTTTAAGTAGTTCTAAGTTCTAGGGGACTTATGACCTAAGATGTTGAGTCCCATAGTGCTCAGAGCCATTTGAACCATTTTGAACCCAGACAGCATTTCTACCGAAAGCGTATCACTAGAGATCTGAAAAGCTAGTGTACATTTCTTTCGACCTCAATCAGCACAACATCTACTACCGTTTGTTGTAATGACACATTCCGACGCAGAGACATACAATACCTTAAAGGCTGCGCCAAAGATTAAATTGAGAGGGATGTAGAATATAATCTCTGTAATGTTCATATTGGATTCTCTTTTGTTTCATACTCCAAGAAGGAGTTAAGAGACACTTTCGATTGTTACCTTGTAGAGGATGGACGTAATTTTTGGTGTGTGCGGAAAGGCAGCCATCTTGTTAGTATTTATGGTTTGTGCGACGAGCAGAGCAAGTCTTATTGTGTTGTAAATAAAAAATAGTGAGAAGTATCTAAGTTTTACGAGAATTATTTGAAGGGACGTAGCATTGTATTTCTTGGTTCCCACCGTCTAATTGAAGTGAACCGATGCAGACTCAGGAAGATAACACACGGTCAACAAAGAGAAGAACTTCGATGGCGACTAATGAATTAATATTGTGGCAGAAGGACGAATTATACGTCTAAGGTGAGAACTCTGATTAAATCAACAATGACGTAGAATTCAAAAATGTAATTAATCGGAAAGGTAAATTATATTACAGGCAAATTTCACACAGCACTGAATTTGTCCGCATTCAAGCCGGTCAATGCAGTCCGTAAAAAAGCCTTCCAAAAATTCTAAATTTACAGTTCCATATCCATAATTTTTGTCTTCTCAAAAAATCAATAAACATAATTCTTCAAATTTATTTCGCCACATTGTGATCCTTCTCAATCAACCATCGCCTATAACCCAATCGATACATCACCGAACCTCTCACATGGCATCGAGACAGAATGCATTACAAATACTGGAGAAATATCTAGCGGCAGTTGTGTAAGGGAATTGCAAATACCAGTTCCATACCACGCTCCTCAGCCGAATTCCTTTCAAAATTAGGTAATTTTACTATCGGGTTGCACGGTCGGCAATGTGTAACTGCATTGATGGTCTGATACTGAACACTGCGGCGATCACCGTCTATGTTCATTGTCATGGTATTTGTCCGGATCAGTCAGAGGTAATACATAGATTTAGAAAGCCAGTATAGCTATTAACGTGGATATTTGTATGCACCTGTAACACCAAGACCGCTTGTGATGGTAATATGGTTGCGTTTTTTAACATCTGGCGGTTTGTAGGACGATTACGCCTCTGTTTCTAAGACACAGTGGTACCACTCGCAAGAAAACTTATGTCCACCCATCGATGATTTTCGTTCAGTTTTACTTTGTATCGCCGGAAATCAGTTACTGGCGAAGTATTATACTTAGTAGTAGGGGGTGCGTGATAATTTCGCCGTGAGCATCAGGCTTATAAAGTATGTGTGTGTTGTAATGTACTGACGGTAGCAGAGCCAGAATGGGGAAGGTGTAGGCACATTTATTTGGTCCAAGCCTTCTTGACACAAATTTATTATTTAACAATAATTGGTTATACATCCAAGTTAATACAGTTAACAGTTTAAAGGAAATTTTAGCGATAGAAAAATCATTTTTTTTAAACATTCTCCAGAACAACATGCAGCCCCACTCTGAAACATTACGTAAAGGTACTGTTAGTAAAAGGTATATTATATATCATGTGCAGTCATCAAGACCTCAAGAATACTGTTTTGGTTCAACATAAGGTGAAAACAGCAAAAATGTAGATCTTTAAAACAACTTACAAATAAACAATTTAACACATCACTCAAAACTATATGAATTATTTCACACATACATTCTATTACGAGCTCAAAAGTCATTCCTGCCAGCTGTGTGACACCTAAATTTGATTGATACAGAATAAACACAGCTCAAAAGAATGATCTTCCAACATACTATAAAACAACTTTATAATAACAGACGAATGCCCCTTTTTTCCCATTCAAATTTCTGCATAACAGTTTTGTACTAACAAGCTACAGTTGCTGCCTCTTACTTTCTACAGACAGACAAACACATCTGTGAATAAATGATTGATTAACGAGGTGGCAATTCAGAGCTAGCAACTTCTTGTAACAACTGATTCTCAAATGCTGCCACGAAAAACATTCTACAAAACAGAATCACACAAATTAAAGTTCCTCTCACTACCAAAATCCAACAAATCACACAATATAAATAATGGTCACTTCGTAACAATGGAACTGAAAAGGATTACACACTCAAATGTGCTTCTCACTCACAACAGTCCTTTTAAGTGCATACCCAACACAGCTCAAAATCTATATCCCAAGCAGTATTAGTAGAATTAGAGAATTTGCAATTTAAACGCACCAAGTTTAAGAAGATGTAATGTAATAATACTCTGGACAGAACTTAGCCAGATGACGAGAGCCACTCCGATGCAGTTTCCTGTTACACTCGAGTGCTAGGCCCAACAAACAACAGCTGGTCATAGAGAACCACGCTAAGCAAGCGAGCATTCGGTCCTCCCCACATACTCGTAAACAGCCATCTTATCGCAGTCCTCAACGACAGGCACCAGTTGACTCCCAGCCGCTTCCGTTCTGTCGCCATCCGACGCGAAGCCGACCGATCGACCAACGGCCTTCCGTCTGCGTCGACCACGGCCCCGGTGCGTACTTGCACCGTGCGGACCTGCCTGCTGCTGACTGCCAACTCGTCCAACCGCGGAGTAACGACGAACCCGACTCAGTGCACAAACCTGTCTTCCTTCTGACGGTCTGCCGCCTCACTGCACCGACTCCCAGACCGAGCGACTAACCGACTGACCAGACTTGCCGAGACTGACTGACTGGTCCTCTCGCCATGTCCCGACCGAGCCGCCATCCAAAACTGTTGCTTCGCGCACCAGCGCCCACAGCGCTCGGCGATCACGCCCCCTATCGCTGTGGCGAAAACAAGTGAAATAATCTCGCGGGTAAATCAAATGAGCTGAGTCGTGACACGGCTCATGTGTGTTCCGACATGTGCAAAGGAAATGACGATGTCCAGTCGTAAGGAAGGTGTGAATTTGACGTGGAACACTGTGATAGTAAAGGGAACAGTATTTCAAGTCATAAGAATGGTACAGATATTTCTTTTTCCAGAGCCACAGCCGTCAGCAGGGTGTAGTTCCGATACTTCGCTCATTGTCGAATGTCGTCCAATTGAGATCGTGACCGTAATATTTAACTGAAAGTAAAGGGATAAAATATATATGAAGCCTGTTTTTTTACCTAGGACGATTCTGTCTATGTGTGCTTGGCGTGCATCGCCAGTGACCAGTGCCGGGAATGATTCACGTTTCCGGCTAACGTTAGGGACTGTCCTAATGGAGAGGTCTGTTGGGGTGTAGGCCGTTTTGTTAATCGAGACGAGAATTTAATGATTCGGGGTATCGAGCCGCCGATGTATATCTTACATAGTTTCATGTCTATTTGGTTGCATGTTTCCTCTAATCAAGTCTACTGCTCATTTATGTAAGAGATCTGAGTGAGCCTCGGCGACGGCAGGTTGGATGGTCGGTCCGCACAAGCGGTGACTTTCCACCAAATGAGCTCAGGGGGGAAAAATGCGTTGCGTCAGTGCAGAGTAAATTCTTTTACAAGCCGCAGTTCATGCTAAAAAGAAACTTTTGCTCGTAAGTTTGCTGACAGCCCTTCTATTTGCAACTGTAGGGTGGAGTTCGTGAAAAGATACCATCCTCAAATGTTAACATAAAACGCTACCTGGTAGCTTCAGCCAAGATTTTTCCCACAGTTTGCCTACAATCCTTCTGCGAATTATTGTATGATGGGCGTCCGTCAGAAAGACAACATTCTCAGCTTTTCTCGTGCGGACGCTATGTGGCAGCTGCAATCAAAGTTTGTTTTTTCACCTGGCGGGGTAAAGGGGGGGGGGGGCAGAATGATGTCAGCGAGATACAAAAACAACAAAATTCTTCTCAAGTAACGTGGAAAAGCACCTCACTGGGTTGCTTAGGCTCTGAGCACTATGGGACTTAACTTCTGAGGTCATCAGTCCCCTAGAACTTAGGACTACTTAAACCTAACTAACCGAAGGACATCACACACATCCATGCCCGAGGCAGGATTCGAACCTGCGACCGTAGCGGTCGTGCGGTTCCAGACTGTAGCGCCTAGAACCGCTCGGCTACTCTGGCCGCCTGGGTTGCTTAAAAATATCTACTAGGTGGAATGCTGATGCTCTGCTTCCAAACAGTTGATTGGGCGAGCTTCAAGCGAGCCTTCCCTTTTGACGGAAAACTTACTTGGGGAAATGCTGGAGCGAGGACGTCAGGGGAGACTTAAGCAGGAGTCATCGGATAAGTTAGATGGAGAGAAAGTTGGTTGGCACAGCAAAGATGTGGAAGCAGCGATGGGGATGCGCCCCGAGAACAGGCGCCCTATCTTCTGATTGGAAACGGATGTCAGCTGGCTGTTTCTAGGCGCTTCAGTCCGGAACCGCGCGACTGCTACGGTCGCAGGTTCGAATCCTGCCTCGGGCATGGATGTGTGTGATGTCCTTCGGTTAGTTAGGTTTAAGTAGTTCTAAGTTCTAGGGGACTGATGACCACAGCTGTGAAGTCCCATAGTGATCAGAGCCATTTGAACCATTTTTGAACAGGGCGCCACACCGACCTTATCCTTTTCTAGCTACTTCAGTTTCCGCTAGGTGATATCAATGTAAGTGGTCAGTAATTTCTTGCGTTCTTTTAAACTTGTTCGCATTGATGATTGTCTTTCTTCGTGTTTGCCCTCAAAGTTAATCTGGACCATGGCTGTAACTTCATTTAGTAGACGTACCTACCCCCATGATGAATTATTATTGATTTATGTAAGAGCCGCCACCCATAACTCACTTGCGTTCGCCATTCTTGTCTTCTCGTGCGTCCAGTTGCGAGATAATTTCGGAGATACAATTGGGTCCATTGGGAGCGGTTCGAAACTCAGTCGGTTCAGCCGGTGCGGGTGACAAATACAACCGAAAGGTACATAGCTTGAGGAGGCATCTTGCAGGCTCCTCTCAACCCCACGCTCGTTTCAGTGTGCAACCGGATAGCCTCACCACTTCCTTCGCAAGCAATTCGCAAGTAATTGTGGGATATGTACCGTCTTTTGAGAGTGTTATAAAAGTTTTATGTGCAACAATCTTTTTTAGCAGCAGACTTTATAGTGCAGACATCCGCAGCGGAAGATAAAAATTCTTGAAAAATAAACCGCAAGTAGCTGTTGTACGACCCTTAACTAGTACTACCGGTTTCACAACATTAGAGTTGCATCTTCAGGTACGTTTACTTTCAGATCATTCACGTGAAAAAGTTGAGAACATTGGACGTTCCATTATTCTCAGTCATGTTATAATAAATTCGTTAATTTCACTTCTGTACCCCATGTTGATGGTGTCTCCATGCACAATCTAACGGCTTTTGACAGACTGTAGGAAAGCGGCCTTAAAAAAAAAAAAAAAAAAAAAAAAACAGTTCCCAGTATTTACACTTTCTGATAGTGCTCTACGCATTTACAATTCTCCTGTATTTCTACATTCTCCTTGTCTTCTCTATCTTCATTGTCTTTGAACCATTGTTTTAATTTCCAGTCAGCATTTGTCCTGTGTTTATTCTGATTGGCTGTGAGACATTTATTGTTCTTTTACTTCTGTATTGTGCCTTCAATTGCGCAACCAGACAGTTACCTGTTACTGGGACGTCATGTTTCTGTTGTCTATTTTGCATGTATTTCTGGATAACGCCTGTTTATGCCGAATTTTGGCTAAAACTTGTGCTCTAGAAATCAACGTTGTGCCTTCATTATGCTGACATTTAGCAAGTACATTTTGAGGAACTCATATACCTCAATTACGACTCGAATGCTATTTTTCTTCTTATCCAGTAAATTCGACCATGAAAGTCACGAAATCTAGTAGAAAATTGTAAGAGATTCTGGTTGTATGTAAAGTACACAGTGAATACCTTCATTGCGCGATATAAATGTTGATCGACGACAGCGCCACCAAAGCGGATTTACTAAACACGGTTTTTCTGACAGTCCGTCACCCCAAAAGATGCAGTAAATATTCCAGATTTCTAATCAGGAATCATCTGTCAATATGGGTACTATGTAGAAGTAGATATCGTCGGTGAAACGAAGCAACGTGTCACTTAGTAAAGGCAAGTATCCTATTCCAGATTGTATACCAGTTACGTTCCTTTCGGAGTATGCTGACAGCTTGATATTTATGAATAGTATACAACCGCTAGTTCGACTATAGATCCATTCCTAAGGACTGGAAAGTTGCACAGGTTACATCAACACACAAGAAAGAAATTATTCCATAGTACGTTGAATTACAATCCTTATCACTGACAGCAATTTGCAGTAGGATTTTGGAACATATGCTGTGTTCTAACATTACGAAATACCTGGAAGGAAACGGTATACTGGCACACAGTCAGCAGCGATTCAGAAAATATAGCCGGCCGCGGTGGTCTCGCGGTTCTAGGCGCGCAGTCCGGAACCGTGCGACTGCTACGGTCGCAGGTTCGAATCCTGCCTCGGGCATGGATGTGTGTGATGTCCTTAGGTTAGTTTAAGTAGTTCTAAGTTCTAGGGGACTGATAACCACAGCAGTTGAGTCCCATAGTGCTCAGAGCCGTTTTCAGAAAATATTTTGTGAAACACAACTGTCTCTTTATCCACACGAAATAATGAGTGCTGTCAGCAGAGGACCTCACACTGATTCCATATTTCTAGATTTCCAGAAAGCTTTTGACACTGCTCCTCACCAGCTTGTTGTAATATTGCACGCCCATGGAGTATCGTCTCAGTTGCGCGACTGGATTCGTGATTTCCTGTGAGAACCGTCACAATTCGTAGCAACTAATGGGAAGTAATCGAGTGAAACATAATTGATATCTGGAGTTCCCCAAAGAAATATCATAGACCCACTGCTGCTCGTAATATGTATCAACGTTTTAGGAAACAATTTAGGCAGTTCTCTAACATTGTTTGCGTATGGTGGTGTCGTTTAGCGTCAAGTAAAGTCATCATACAATCAAACTGTTTTGGAAGAAGAGTTAGACAACTCTATGAAAAGTGATAATTAACTCTAAAGGGAATACTGCGAGTAAAAGGAATCCGTTAAATTTCGGTTACACGATAAGTGGTACAAATTTAAAGGTTCTCGATTCAGCTAAGTACCTATGGATTACAATTGCGAATACCGCAGTTTGAAACTATCACACAGAATATGTTATGGGGAAGGCGAATCAAAGAGTGCGTTTTATTGGTAGAACGCTTATAATGGTTCAAATGGCTCTAAGCACTACGGGACTTAACATCTGTCCGCAGCTCGTGGTCGTGCGGTAGCGTTCTCGCTTCCCACGCCCGGGTTCCCGGGTTCGATTCCCGGCGGGGTCGGGGATTTTCTCTGCCTCGTGATGACTGGGTGTTGTGTGCTGTCCTTAGGTTTAAGTAGTTCTACGTTCTAGGGGACTGATGACAATAGATGTTAAGTCCCATAGTGCTCAGAGCCCTTTGAACCCCCCCCCCCTTTGAAAACATCTGAGGTCATCAGTCCCCTAGACTTACAACTGCTTAAACCTAACTAACCTAAGAATAGCACACACATCCATGCCCAAGGCAGGATTCAAACCTGAGACCGTAGCAGAACGATTATAAAATGCATCAAATCTATTAAAGAGATTGCTTATACTAAACTTTTCCGACCTCTTTTGGGGTATTACTGCGCAATACGGGATCGTTAGCGGATGAGACTGACGGAGAACACTGAAAAAGTTCAAAGAAGTGCAGCTCGTTTTGCATTAACGCGAAATGGAAGAGATAGTTTCACGGACTTGGTTATCCAGTCGGCGTGGCAATCATTAAAGGCGGTTTTCGTTGTGACGACATCCTTTCACGAAATTTCATTCGCCGAACTTCTCCCCCAAATGTGAAAATATTTTGTTGCCTCCCACCTACACAAGGATAAACGAGGATCGCGATAAAATAAGAGAAACAGAAGTCCATATCGAAAGATTTAACTGTTCCTTTTTCCTAAATGCTCTTACAGAGTGGAAGGTAGAGAAATAGTCTGAAAGTGAATGAACCCTCTGTCAGGATGTGAAGTAACGGCTGCTTCTCTTCAAAGCTCAACTTGCTATATTGTTCAGTTTTCTAGCTGACTTTAAAACAACTATGCTTGTACAATCTGCAAAGGGGAACAGCGTTACTATTATGTGCAATTATCTAAGGGAGGTCATTAAGATATACACTGATGGAAAAAATATTACAACACCATAAAGTAATTAATGAAAAGTGATGAACTTTCTGGGATACATTTGTCTAGGTAACATATTTAAGTGATAAGCATTGCAACATTATAGGTTAGTGAAAGTGAGAGATTTGCCATTGCAGATGTGAAATGCCAGTACATTAATAACCGTTGTAACCACCAGAAAGTCGAATGCAAGCATGAAAACGTGCATGCATTGTGTTCTGTAGGTGCCGGATGTCAATTCTGGGGATGGCGTTCCATGCCTATTGCACTACGTCGGCCAATACAGGGACAGTTAGTACTGTATGTGGATGATGCTGGAGTTGTCCGATGATAACACATATGTGCTCGATAGGAGACAGAACTGGTGATCGAACCGGCCAAGGCAACATGTCGACACACTGTAGAGCATATTGGGTTACAACACTGGAATGTGGACGAGCGCTATCCCGATGGGAAGCAGCCCCTGGAATGCTGTTACTAAATGGCAGTACAACAGGTCGAATTACCACATTTATTCCAGTCCAACGACAAGCGCCGGCACGAAGATGAAGAATGCTAGAGCAGAGCGGGCTGTTAGACGACGTTAGCCAACAGCAAGGTGACTTGGACGTCACGACGACAGGAGCGGCCTCTGAAAGAAGAGAATATAAGCACCGCTTCTGCCAGCCTCGGCAGGGCATTAGTACACCGGCACTAGCAGACCAGGACAGTAGAACAGCCCTCATCCTAACTGTTATACTGAAGCTAATGCCTTGTATTAATTGCTTGTATGGACATTTGTGCAAGCTTACTACTTCCTTTTATAATCTTGACTTTAATAAAAATGGCGAGGTATTGTTAATCGGAACACAAGGATAAGTTGTGATCTAAATGACAATAGATTTATTCATTCTTAACATCACAAGACCAAACAAAAAAATGACTAAAGAACTGTCACACAAACATTTTCATTTGACAAACGCTGTCACTAACATGGGGTCTATGGTGGGCAAAGTGATCAGCAGGTGATCGACACACGACACTAACCAGAACACTAATCGCTTTACCTGACTTCATACACGTGAATCCAGATTATGGCACAAAAACTATGCCACCATCAAGCATCTATACTCTACTACTCAAAGAAAGAAAAATATGGTTGGGTAGAACAGGGTGCTGAGAAACATACATTGGAGCCCTACATTGTAGCAGCAGAACTTTACCCTCCTGCTGGTCAAGGCGGAACACCACGATGCGTTCAGCGACTGAAGTCATGGGTTGCCACAATCTGTTATTAATGGGGCGCGCCCAAAAAATTTAAGTACGCAATCTCGCATTCTGTTCATTCGAAACGAAGATACTTCCCTATGAGCCTCTGGAACCCCAGTGGATTCCAGTGTGCAGGTGGACACGTTTGCTGGTCTGCCAAACCAATTCGACTCTGTGCCACGGTTATGCGTTATGGAATATGTCAAATGTTTAGACGGGTGACTCAAGACAAATAAGTACACCCACGAACCACTCGTTGTGTGCGTGATACTAGAAGCAGTACCACTGACGGTTGAGAAGGTGACTGGCACAGGCTCTAAGTGGCACACTTGCAAAGGGCACAAGTCTCACTGTTTAGGTAGAGACCTGCAGTTCTTTAATAGCGAAGTGCCAGTAGAAGAGTGATATTCTCTTTCTGTCTGCTTTCCTCCTCAGCTCAGTAGCAGAAGCCTATTTACATCTTAGACTTCACCCACTTTAGCACAAGCCAATCACAAGCTGGAGCACGACATTTGAAGCTCGGAGAGTGGCCCTTGCTCTGCATACACCGATTTGACCAATCAGAGACTTTAAAGTTAATTGCGAGAAAAGGAAAAAAAGATTTAGCTTCGCGGCTTCTTTCCCACGAGTTTACGCTGTGTCTTTTGCTAGCAACATGACCAGGATGGAACCACACCCCTCCAAAGAACGGCCATAAACTCGCTAAAAGCCTCGTGCTTTCACAAATATGTTTTGTAACAGAGTCTGGACGTCTGGACGCCAGTGACCTGTCCCATGGAAATTTACAGAACACTCGCAATTGTCTTGTCTGCTTCCTGCGTAACAAGGGACCATGTTCTGCTTTGCCGGCCGCTGGTGGCCATGCGGTTCTAGGCGCTTCAGTCTGGAATTGCGCGACCGCTACGGTCGCAGGTTCGAATCCTGCCTCGGGCATGGATGTGTGTGATGTCCTTAGGTTAGTTAGGTTTAAGTAGTTCTAAGTTCTAGGGGACTGATGACCTGAGATGTTACGTCCTACAGTGCTCAGAGCCATTTTTAAACCATTTTCTCTACTTTATTGCCAGTCTACAATGCACCGGCAGTTGCAGAGGCGACTTCTACCTAGATGCGGATGCTGACCGACAGGCGCCAACCAACGTGTCTGCACAATGAGACCGTGGAACTCGGCCCTCTGGAAAGGTTTCCACCCAGGTTCCGCAGAATAAACGCGCTTCCCTAGGTCCACCGTCGCCATACTTTTACTGCAGTCGTTTAAATTGGCACCCTATTCCTTTGAACACAGGTAAAGCTTACCGTTATTCCTTCCCTAGAGCACGCAAGCAAGAACATTGACTACAGTCCACCATATCATTATGATGTATGAAGTCAAATTGTAATAAAGATCATCTTCCCTAAGAACATAAAGTGGCATAAGACCGAATCTGAAGTGAGAGTGCCCTGCAATCCCTCAATTGTTTATAGCGAAAGACATTGATTATTTGCATGTCGCCCATCGCTTGCGACACCATTGTAAACCAGAGATAAGTATTGTCAGTCTACTTTATTGCAGTAAAAACCATCAATGTGATTTGCTTCAATTGCTGTACAGCTTTCCGAGAAAGCAGCATCCTTTAGGCACCCTATAAGAGAGGAATGGGCAGGACCCCACATTGGCGAGGAGTTCTACGACGAACCCGGTACCTGGCGGCCACAGAATTCTTTGTATTTTGCTGGCGCCTTAATTTTCTCTTGTCTTTTCTTTGCAGGGGCAGTTACTTGCTTTAACAGTTTCTTTTGATAATCATTGTTTTCAGGAGGGCACTGCAAGAATTTTCCTTGCTTTTGTACTTATTTCGCTTGCTTGTCTTGTCTGTTTCTTGCATTTGTCTCTTCCAAAATGCCGACCCCGCCTATCCCGCCCCCTGTTCAGGCGCCACAGCCACAAGCGTTAGATGCCACACAGATAATCCAGGTGTTTCAGTTCCAAACGCAGCAAATCTCCACCCTGCTCAACGCAGTGCAATAGCTACTGGCCAACGCTGTGCGCCCGACCAAAAATGGTTCAAATGGCTCTGATCACTATGGGACTCAACATCTGAGGTCATCAGTCCCCTGGAACTTAGAACCACTTAAACCTAACCAACCTAAGGACATCACACACATCCATGCCCGAGGCAGGATTCGAACCTGCGACCGTAGCGGTCGCGCGGTTCCAGACTGTAGCGCCTAGAACAGCTCAGCCACCGCGGCCGGCTACTGTCAAACTTCCCTATCTACTATCCACAGTAGGAAGTGCAGTGTTCTGATTACTTCAGAAGTTTTTCCAAACGACTCTCCAAGTGAACTTGCTTACGACTAAGTGATCGAGTCACTAACTATTATGACCAACAAGTGAATGTGGTAGCAGCTAGGTGTCTATTATTTAATTGCAAAAAAAAAAAAAAAACGGTCAGAACAATCATATTGCGAGTGGATAACAGAGTTACAGAGTATGACAAGGAAATGCAAATTGAAATGTGCGTGTGGTGCTTTACATTCAGATGTTATGTTGCGTGATGTGCTCTGTACATAGTCCCAGATGTCAAACTCAGAGAACAGATTTTGAAACAGTCTGATCCATCATTTCAGCAGGTAGTACAAATACTAGATCAATACGATTCAGGTGCCCTGCCATGCGATAAATTTGAGCAGCAGCTATTTGCCGGGTTGCGTCCCTTGTTCGCGATGGACCCATTCAGTGGCAGCTTGCAATAGCCACGCCGAGTAGACAATGCTCCATGCCGTGTAAGCATCGCTAAACAAGTAGCTACACAGGCGAATAGAATTAAGTCTTGCCCTCGGTGTTATTGAAGGAACAAACGCCGAGACTGCCCCTCCCAAGAAGCTCATTGTTACGCTTGTGGTAGGAAAGGACATGTACAATCCATAATGTTTGTAACAGAACAAACATAAGAATTCAGCCCACTTAAAAAAAGTCTCGGCACAAGGCCCATGTCATTAATACAGTATATTCACAGTCTGCAACATGCATTATCAAAACTTGGAAGCGTGCAATTTCTTCAGTGATACACAAGTGAAACAAACTTTTTGTTCATTTACTTTTTTGTGGAGGACGTGTGAAACTGCCGTCAGACGCAGGTATCTCAGTTACATTGCTCAATCGTCACACATATGAACTGTTGGGCTCCCCACACCTGTCTAAAACTAGCAAGCAACTGACGGCTTATAATGGACAAAACATGCCCGTTCTCAGAACATGTACTTTGCCTGTCATGTATCTCTTGGACACGCAAACAGTGACTTTTACAGTGCTACAAGCACGCGGTGGTGACAACATATTTGGCCTTCATTCTTTTGACTTGATTGACTTTAACATTCAGGACAATGTGTTGTCAGTGTCTGCATTCTATGCAGAAGACAGTGTAGCTAGCTTGCTAAAAGAATTCCCGTAACTCTTTCCTGAAGGTTTAGGCAAGGCTAACAAGCTTCTTGCACATATTACAATGAAAGACAATGCTCAGCCGAAATTTTGCCGGGCCAGAACTGTTCCCATTGCATTACGGGACAAAGTCTCTTCTGAGCTTAAGGAATTGCAAGATAGCAGAGTTACTGCGCTTATATCAGCTAGTCACTGGACAAGTCCACTGGTTCCTTCAGGTCACATTCGCCTCCGTATTTACTTTAAGTTTACAGTCAACCCACAAACTGAGATTGATACTTACCCATCGCTATGGCCAGAGGATCTTATGGGCATATTATGCACTGGACACTGCTTTTCAAAAATTGATTTACGCGACGCGAATCTCCAAATACCGCTCGATGAAGACTCTCAAAAAATGTGTGTAGTAAATACTCATTTGGGTTTGTTAAAATATTTGCGTTTGCATTTTGGCAGTGCTTCCGCACCCGCTATTATTCAACGGTATTTGGAAAAGCTGACTGTTCGAATTATTAGGACGATATTGTCGTAGTAGGTCGTACACCTGAAGAACACATTGCAAATTTGCGAGCTTTCTTTCGTGTGTTAACCAAGGCAGGAGTAAAGTGTAGACTGGACAAGTGTAATTTTTTTAAATCTTAGTTGCAGTATCTCGCTCATGTCATAAACAGTCAAGGCGCACATCCTCTTCAGTCGCATTTGTTAGCCATACGAGATTTGCCAGTTCCTCACAGTGCCACAGAATTGCAGTCAGTCTTTGCGAAAACGAAGTATTATATTCGGTTCGTACCGAATGCTACGTAAATAGCGGCGCCATTGCATCGCCTGCTTCGCAACAATGTCCCCTTTGTTTGGACGGAGGGGTGCCAAGTAGCTTTTCAAAAACTTAAACATGCATTGCTCACTGATCAATGCTTAGTTCACTTTGATCCTGACAAACCAGTTGTATTGCAAGTTGACGCTTCCTCTTACTGAATCGGTGCAGTGCATTCGCACAGTTTTGGTAATATAGATAGACCCATCACTTTCGCATCAAAAGTGTTGTCCAAAGCTCAGTGTAACTATTCACAAATTTAGAAAGAGACATTGACTATTGTGTAATGTGTCACCAAATCCCATCAGTAATTGTATGGCAGAAAATTCTACTTAATAACGGATCACAAGCGTTTCCAGTCACTGTTCCATCCGACGAACCCAGTTCCTGTGCGAACTGCCCAAAAACTGCAAATATGGGCTTTGTTGTCTCAATACCAGAACGAGATTTTGTATCGTGCGACGGCTCAACATGGTAATGCGGACGCACTTTCACGTCTTCCGATTGGTCCTGATACAGACTTTGATGCTTCTGCTGCATCTTGTTGTCATATCAATGCACAGGATTCTCAACTGCTTGAATCTTTTCCGCTGAACTATAGGAAAATTGAACAGGCTACGGAAGCTGATTAAGATGTGAACATTTTGCTAAAATACATTCGCACATCTTGGCCTCGTTCCTTGCATAGCATAAAGGACTCTGTAGTGCGCCGATATTTTGCACGTCGGCATGGCCTCGCTGTAAAGCAAGATCTAATTCTTGTTCAAAATGACAGTGGACAGTCACGTGTGTTGATCCCTGAAGTTTTTCAAAAAGGAGTGTTGCAGTTACTTCACCAAGGTCACTGGAGGACTGTTCGTACGAAACGGTTATGGCGTGGCGGCCGCTGTGGCCATCGGTTCTAGGCGCTTCAGTCCGGAACCGCGCTGCTGCCACGGTCGCAGGTTCGAATCGTTCCTCGGGCGTGGATGTGTGTGATGTCCTTAGGTTAGTTAGGTTTAATTAGTTCTAAGTTCTAGGCGACTGATGACCTCAGAAGTTAAGTCGCATAGTGCTTGGAGCCATCTGATTTAGTTATGGCGCCGGCGCTGTACTTGGCAAGGTATGGACACCCAAATACACTCCTGGAAATTGAAATAAGAACACCGTGAATTCATTGTCCCAGGAAGGGGAAACTTTATTGACACATTCCTGGGGTCAGATACATCACATGATCACACTGACAGAACCACAGGCAAATAGACACAGGCAACAGAGCATGCACAATGTCGGCACTAGTACAGTGTATATCCACCTTTCGCAACAATGCAGGCTGCTATTCTCCCATGGAGACGATCGTAGAGATGCTGGATGTAGTCCTGTGGAACGGCTTGCCATGCCATTTCCACCTGGCGCCTCAGTTGGACCAGCGTTCGTGCTGGACGTGCAGACCGCGTGAGACGACGCTTCATCCAGTCCCAAACATGCTCAATGGGGGACAGATCCGGAGATCTTGCTGGCCAGGGTAGTTGACTTACACCTTCTAGAGCACGTTGGGTGGCACGGGATACATGCGGACGTGCATTGTCCTGTTGGAACAGCAAGTTCCCTTGCCGGTCTAGGAATGGTAGCACGATGGGTTCGATGACGGTTTGGATGTACCGTGCACTATTCAGTGTCCCCTCGACGATCACCAGTGGTGTACGGCCAGTGTAGGAGATCGCTCCCCACACCATGATGCCGGGTGTTGGCCCTGTGTGCCTCGGTCGTATGCAGTCCTGATTGTGGCGCTCACCTGCACGGCGCCAAACACGCATACGACCATCATTGGCACCAAGGCAGAAGCGACTCTCATCGCTGAAGACGACACGTCTGCATTCGTCCCTCCATTCACGCCTGTCGCGACACCACTGGAGGCGGGCTGCACGATGTTAGGGCGTGAGCGGAAGACGGCCTAACGGTGTGCGGGACCGTAGCCCAGCTTCATGGAGACGGTTGCGAATGGTCCTCGCCGATACCCCAGGAGCAACAGTGTCCCTAATTTGCTGGGAAGTGGCGGTGCGGTCCCCTACGGCACTGCGTAGGATCCTACGGTCTTGGCGTGCATCCGTGCGTCGCTGCGGTCCGGTCCCAGGTCGACGGGCACGTGCACCTTCCGCCGACCACTGGCGACAACATCGATGTACTGTGGAGACCTCACGCGCCACGTGTTGAGCAATTCGGCGGTACGTCCACCCGGCCTCCCGCATGCCCACTATACGCCCTCGCTCAAAGTCCGTCAACTGCACATACGGTTCACGTCCACGCTGTCGCGGCATGCTACCAGTGTTAAAGACTGCGATGGAGCTCCGTATGCCACGGCAAACTGGCTGACACTGACGGCGGCGGTGCACAAATGCTGCGCAGCTAGCGCCATTCGACGGCCAACACCGCGGTTCCTGGTGTGTCCGCTGTGCCGTGCGTGTGATCATTGCTTGTACAGCCCTCTCGCAGTGTCCGGAGCAAGTATGGTGGGTCTGACACACCGGTGTCAATGTGTTCTTTTTTCCATTTCCAGGAGTGTAGAACTGATGACTTCACAATGTCACGCATATGCGGAATATCAGTCCGCTCCGCCACAAAAACTCTCCGCTTGGCCTAAGTCGCAATCACTACGGCAACGTGTGCACACAGACTTTCCGAGACCTTTTTGGAACACTCGTCACTGCTTGGGTGATTGTGGTAGACTCGTATAACAAGTACCTTTTTGTTGTGCCAATGAACTCGACAATATCACGTAGCACAATGCAGGTGTTGTCCTCTATTTTTTTTTACCTCGAAGGTTTACCTGAAGTCATAGTGTCAAAGGTCGACGGTTCAATCCCGCGTCCGGCCATCCTGATTTAGATTTTCCGTGATTTCCCTCAATCGCTCCTGGCAAATGCCGCGATGGTTCCTTTAAAAGGGCACGGTCGACTTCCCTAATCCGATGAGACCGATGGCCTCGCTGTCTGGTCTCCTTCCCCAAACAACCCAACCCATAGAGTCAGACAACGGCCCTCAGTTCATGTCAAATGATTTTGAAACATTCTGCGAACGCAATGGTATTCAGCACGTAACTAGTGCACCGTTCCATTCACAGTCAAACGGCAAAGCGGAACGTTTTGTCAGAACCTCCAAGCAGCAGATGTCCAAAACTTCGCTCCGCACACACCAGACATCAAGCGTTGCAGCTTTTTCTCGCATCCTATCGTTCAGACCCACGACATGGACCACCGCTTGCGGAATTGCTTCGCGGCCGCAACCAAAGGACACTGCTCCGCATGCTCCAGCCTCCTCAGCATCCGGCGCCGAAGGAAGGCTGCAACTATCGCTTCGAGCCGCATGATATTGTCTTTTACAGGGTTTTTAAGCGGCAGTAGAAGGTGGGCAGCAGGCGAGATCGTCCGTCGACTTGGCGCTTTCATGTATCTTATTTGAGGTCCAGATGGCTTGCAGTGCCGACATCAAAATCAACTTCTCCTCTGTCACGTGTACGATTATATTTCACTTCCCCCAGATTCACGGATTCAGAGGACAGCGCTGCCACAGCAGGCGCCAGAGGGTGTTCTCACGGCACCGCGGGACTACCCCATGGAGAAGGAGCCTTCGCCTCCTCTCGTCCCACCGATGACGCTGGACCTGCCCACACTGCAGCAGTCGCCGCCTGCTTCATCTGGTTCATGGCAGCAGGAGGAGGACGCGTACCCTTTTGGTCGTTTTCCGGGGAACGTTTCCGCCAGAGCGAAGACCGGATGGCGAGGTACGGCCGGAAGCTTGACATCCCCTGCAGCCACAGCTTCCGGTCCAGTGATGCGGCCACACCCCTGCCTCCTCCACCATGGTCGCACTCCCTATACGACGACGCTCCGTCACTTTGTGGGGCGGGGGGGGGGGGGGAGGAATGTTGGGCCTAACGACAAGTGCCGGCACGAAGATGAAAAACGCAAGAGCAGAAAAGGCTGAGACATGACGTCAGCCAGTAGCACGCTGATTAGGACGTCACCACGACAGGGTAGCCTGTACAAGAAAAAAAAAAGCGCCGCTCCTGACAGCCTCGGCCGGACAGTAGTAGACCGGTACTAGCACTCCAGGACAATAGAACAGCCCTTACCCTTATTGTTGTACTGAGACAACTGCCTAATATTAATTGCTTGTATGGACATTGCATATAGCAAACGACATTGATTATTTGCATGTCGCCCATCGCTTGTGACACCATTGAAAACCAAGGTTAAGTATTGTCAATCTTCTTTACTGTAATAAAAACCATTAATGTGATTTGCTTGAATTGTTGGATAGCTACCCGAGAAGGCAGCATCCTTTACGCACCCTAGGAGAGACGAGTGGGCAGGACCCCAAAACACTGTGTTGTGTCTAGTTCATACTGTCTAGACACAATGAGGTAGCTAGGTGCACGCTAAACTAACACAGACGGGCTTGAAGTTCTGGAACATGAGACTTATCAATGAATAAGAAGAAAAGTACGTAGATGTTACTTAACTTTTATTCTCTTGTTGGAATACATCTCTCTTGAATTTTAGTAAGCTATAAGCACTGATACAAATGGCGCCTTGCTAGGTAGTAGCTATGGACTAAGCTGAAGGCTATTCTATCTGTCTCTCGGCAAATGAGAGGAAGACTTGGTAGGTCTAGTCGCAAGCTATGTCGTCCGTACAACTGGGGCGAGGTCTAGTCCGTGTCTTGTGACCTGCCATGTGGTGGCGCTAGGTTTGCGATTACACAGTGGCGACACGCGGGTCCGACATGTACTACAGGACCGCGGCCGATTTAAGTTACCACCTAGCAAGTGTGGTGTCTGGCGGTGACACCACATTCCTCCCCCGCAAATCGGCGAACGGTCGTGAGATAAGGCTTCCGCCCGCCGTGGGGAGGACCCCATGTTGACGTATGCGATGAGGTGGGGAGCCTAACAACAGGCGAGGCCCTGCCACCCGCACCCGGCCATTCGGTCCGAGGGGAGCTAGGAAACGCCTGCAAACCTAGTCCAGGGTGCACGGCAACATGAGGTGTATGCGCACGTAATGAGACAAGAGGGGCCGAAGGGTCGACCTCCATTTGGTCGGAGCACCCGACGGGCGAAGACGACATCTGGTCCGGAGCGGGCAAGAGGTCCATGGCGGAGGACGGCTGGTCACGGGAAGCGAGCGGCGGCGCGTGACCCTGGAAGGCGCTTGGCGGCTGCAGCGAAGCGTCCACTGCGGGCGGCGCCGGCGGCGGCTGCGGCGGCGGCGGCGCGACGCCATGAGGCAAAATGGAAGGCAGCGTCGGTAACACCTGGGGATGAGGCGAGCCAGTAGACGGGTCCCCAGGGCGCTGACCTGACGGCTCCGTCGCTGAAAGCAGACGGGGAGCGGCAGAACCCAGGCGACGACAGAGGCGCAGCTGATTGAGATGCCGACGCACCTCACCAGAGGCCCCCAAAACCAAATACATCGCGCGGCCGAGGCAGCGAAGAATGCGCCCTGCGAGCCAACGCTGTGAACCGCGATAGGTGCGATAATAGACAACGTCGCCAGGAGCAAAAGCAGGAGTCTGCCGCTGCACAGGAACCTGATGCGGCGGATGCAGCAAAGACATCAGGGTGCGATGAGGACGACCATGGAGCAATTCAGCCGGCGAGCGACCATCGCGGGGCTGAGAGTGATACGAAGACAAAAAGAGCAATAATGCGTGCTCCCGAGAATGCGACTCTTTCAATTTCAACATCTGGGACTTGAAAGTCCGGACCAATCGTTCAGCGGCACCGTTTGACTGAGGCGAAAACGGCGCGGATGTCAGATGTTGAATACCATTGGCCTGGCAGAATGACAAATTCTGCGGACATGAATTGTGGGCCATTGTCGGAAACAATAGTCTGCGGAAGACCTTCAATGCAATAGATAGCAGACAAGGCTTGGATTGTGGCAGAAGACGTCGTGAAAGACATCCGGACAACAAAAGGAAAATTACTGAAAGCATCGATCACAACCAACCATCGAGCATTCCAGAATGGACCAGCAAAATCGATATGCAATCGTTGCCAAGGGGAAGTGGCTTTCGGCCATGCAAAGAATTTCCGCGGCGGTGCGGATTGTTGTTCGGCACACGCCACGCAAGAGGAGCACATTTTCGTAATCGCAGCATCGATTCCGAACCAAGTACAGTGCTGACGAGCAAGTTGTTTCGTACGCACTATACCCCAATGTCCTTGGCGAAGAAGCTTTAAGACAGAGGACTGCAACGAACGTGGGACGACGACTCGGGATTGATCATTATCAGAACGCAACAACAAAACACCACGTCGTACAAAAAGTCTCTCCTTGTGAGCAAAAAAACGGCGAACCAAAGGATCCTCGATCCGTGACTTTGACAAGTGCCATTGCGTAGCAACAAAACGCAAAACAGTAGCAAGGACAGGGTCAGCAGCTGTGGCTGTAGCTACACGACGAAAATCAATCGGAAACGATTCGACCACGTCATCAGTTTCCGAATCAATGAACATGCAAGCAAGTTCGGAAGAATCGAATGCTTTATCCTCAGCAACAGGCAAACGGGACAACGCATCAGCGTTGCCGTGCTTAGCAGTGGACCGATACAAGATATCGTAGCGGTACTGCGAGAGAAAAAGCGACCAGCGAATGAATTTCTGCGCTGTACGTGGAGGTACAGGCTTGGTCGGATGAAAAAGCGATGTCAAAGGTTTGTGGTCCGTGATGATTGTAAAGTGACGACCATACAAGAAGTCATGGAACTTGGTAACACCAAACACGAGAGCTAAAGCTTCTTTCTCTATTTGTGAATAATTTCTTTGCGCAGATGAGAGCAATTTTGACGCAAAGGCAATAGGGCGATCATGCGAGCCATCCTTGTGCGCAAGCACAGCACCGATCCCGAAATCCGATGCATCTACCATCAACAAAAGGGGTTTTCGGGGATCGAATGGCGTAAGGCAAGTATGTGAAAGTAACGCCGATTTCAACTGGCGAAAGGCGCGTTCGCATTCCGTCGTCCAGACGAACGGAACACCTTTACGGCGTAAGCGATGAAGCGGAGCTGAAATGGAAGAAGCATTGCGCACAAACTTTGCATAATAATTAATTTTACCCAGCACACTCTGTAGCTGTTTCAAATCTTGCGGAGCAGGTAAGTCCTGTATGGCACGGAGGTGCTCTGGACTCGGATGTATATCTTGGGCATTTATGACATGCCCCAGGTAGGGTAAGTCCCGAGCAAAAAACACACATTTGTCCTTCCTCAAGCGAAGACCATTTTGACGCAAGACCCGAAATAATGTTCGGAGATTTTGCAAATGGTCGGCTTCTGTCTTTCCTGAGATCACAATATCGTCCAGATAGTTCGCAGCAGTAGGGACCGACGCACACACAGTTTGTAAATATTGCTGAAACAAAGCAGGGGCGGATGCACACCCGAATGGCAGTCTTTTGAAGCGATACAAGCCAAGATGCGTGTTTACCACTAAGACGCGCTGGGATTCTTCGTCCACAGGTATTTGCAAGTACGCATCTGCTAGGTCCAATTTTGAAAAGTAGTTTCCCGGGCACAGTTTGTCAAAAAGATCTTCCGGGAGGGGCAAAGGAAAAGTAGCAGTCACAAGTTGTGGATTCACAGTTGCCTTGAAGTCCACACAAAGTCTCAATTTTCCGGACGGTTTTGGCAAAATTACTAAGGGTGAGGCCCAGAGAGAAGCCTGCACACGTTCAATTACACCTTGAGATTCTAAATCGGCTAATGTTCTGGCGACCTCATCACGCAATGCGTGGGGAACATTGCGCGCTCTGAAAAATTTCGGTTGCGCGTTTTCTTTCAGTTCCAAATGCGCTTCATAGTTCTTAGCGCAACCAAGGCCCGGTGCAAAAATGTCTGCAAATTCTTCACAAAGACTAGAAACACTGGCGGAAGGCACAGTCTGATTCACTGATAGGACCTGATTTACTATAGACATATTAAACAATTGAAACAAATCTAAACCAAACAAGTTCACTGCAGAAGTAGAACGAAGAACGTAAAATGATACAAGTTTTGTTTGTCCCTTGTATGTTGCAAGAAGGCTGCACTGTCCTAACACAGGGATCGGCTGTCCTGAGTAACTAGTTAACTTAACATTTGCGGCACGCAATGGCGGTTGGCCCAGTTGTTTGTACGTGTCGTGATTAATCAATGAAACTGCAGCTCCGGTATCGAGCTGGAATGGGATCACTTTGCCTTCAAAGTCTAAGTCCACAAAAAGTTTATTGTCCTGCTGACGACAAGAGCGACTGTCACGTGCAATTTGAACTGATACAGGTACAGAAGCACTTGCGACTTTACGTGATTTTCGGCGACGTCGACGCACACTTTTGGTGGGACGAACACAGTCACCGATAGCTAAAGTGTCACTGGACGGGTGGGAATGAACTACATGAATGTCCATGGGTGAAGGTCCACGAGCCTGATTGTCCTGGGTTTTATTCCGGCGCGAAGCAAATGGCCTGGAATTATTGTGATTGTCTGATCTAAGCTTTTTCTGGCAAACACTTTGAACATGTCCTTTCTTTTGGCAGTAAAAGCAAATAGCTTGGCGTGACGGGCAATTTTCACGCGAATGTCTAGTTGCACACCGCGGGCATGATTTCACGGCATTTGCTTGCTTACGCGGCGCACGTGTTTGCAATCTAGGCGGCCGCTGCTGCGATGGGCGCGAGGGCCGCTTAGCGTCCCGTGCAGCGGGCCCGGCGGGCCGGTTAATGTGACACACTGCTGGCGAAGTTTCAAAAGATGCCTGAGCAAAGTCAAGTGTGTCTTGCCTATCCAATATGTCTATCACTTGTTGAAGGGAGGGATTAACTAGTTTCAAAATCTGTTCCCTTATGCGAACATCAGAAACGTTCTGTGCTATTGCATCACGCACCATTGTATCTGAATAAGGAAGTCCACAGTCACATTCAAATGCACACTCCCTAGTAAGTCCTTGCAAAGTTGCAACCCACTCCCTATTAGTCTGACCGGCCGTACGTTTTGTACGAAAGAACGTATACCGTTTTGCAACTACATTTACTGTTTCTTTGAAATAGGCATCTAAAGCAGACAAAATTTCTTCGTAGGAAAGAGTTGCTACGTCGCGTCGGGGAAACAATTTCACTATCACACGGTAGGTAGACACACCGACACAAGAAAGCAAAAACGGCTGCCGCTCTTTACCTTGAATTCTGTAGGCTGCTAGGTGAAAGTTGAACTGGCGAGACCACTCGTGCCAGGTTTCGCACTTGGCCTCAAAGGGCCTAAATGGCGGTGCGACAGCGTTGTGTGGCTGCGGTAGCGATGAAACGGCGGCTGCCGCATCGTTTTGCAGCGCACGTTGACCCTGGACGAACTGTCCAAGGGCTTCCAATAACGCCTGCGTCTGCTGATTCTGCAAGCGAAAAAATTCGGACAGTACATCTGGAGATTGTGGCGAAGCCATGACACAAACGAATTAATACAAACTCTTTTACTCGTCGCCAAATAATGTTGTGTCTAGTTCATACTGTCTAGACACAATGAGGTAGCTAGGTGCACGCTAAACTAACGCAGACGGGCTTGAAGTTCTGGAACATGAGACTTATCAATGAATAAGAAGAAAAGTACGTAGATGTTACTTAACTTTTATTCTCTTGTTGGAATACATCTCTCTTGAATTTTAGTAAGCTATAAGCACTGATACAAATGGCGCCTTGCTAGGTAGTAGCTATGGACTAAGCTGAAGGCTATTCTATCTGTCTCTCGGCAAATGAGAGGAAGACTTGGTAGGTCTAGTCGCAAGCTATGTCGTCCGTACAACTGGGGCGAGGTCTAGTCCGTGTCTTGTGACCTGCCATGTGGTGGCGCTAGGTTTGCGATTACACAGTGGCGACACGCGGGTCCGACATGTACTACAGGACCGCGGCCGATTTAAGTTACCACCTAGCAAGTGTGGTGTCTGGCGGTGACACCACACACTGACGTACAAATTTGCGATCTGGGCGCGTCGGATGACCTAGAGAGTACTCCTGCTCTCATACAAAATCGCACCCCAGACAATAACTCCAGGTGTACGTCCAGCGCAGAGAGGTTGGATGTACGCCCTAGTTGGCCTCCTTATAACAAACACACAACTATCACTGGCAGCGTGGCAGAACCAGCTTACATCACAAAAAACAACAGACCTCCACCCTGCCTTTGAGTTTCAGCTTCTCACCACTGAAGTCGCATATGGCGGTGGTTTGGGGACCGTAGAACGCACGCAACAGGGCGTCTGGCTCGGAGCTGTCCTTGAAGTAATCGATTAGCAACCACTGCGTCACTGTGCTGCCAACTGCTACTCAAATTGCTGCTGCAGATCCAGAACTACGTGCCAGAGCAGTACGCCGAACACGATGGTCTTCCCTCCCAGCAGCGCCACGTGCTGTTCGGAGCCCAGTCTTCTTGCGACCGTGTATTCTCGTGACCACCGCTGCTGGCAGTCACATAGAGGGGCTGCATTCCTGCCAAGTCTTTTTGCAGTATCGCATAAGAAACATCCAACTTCTCGTAGCCCTATTACACGAGCTGTTTCAAAGTCAGAGAGGTGTTGATAACGGGGTGTTTGTCACCTTAAAGGCATTCTTAACTTACATCATCTCACCACGTCCAATCTCACAGCTAACTAAAGCTCAAGACCGCTACAGCGTGTGTTTAAATGACACCTGATTTGCATCCTAATAGTGGTGCTACTAGCGCCAATCTCATGCGACTGGTGCGAGATTTGGGTAGAAATCATCTTTCACGTATAAAACCACGCCTACCAACATTCGTTTGTGTCGTTTCTTTTACGTCACTGTGTTAGGAAAGGTGCAATGCTGACACTGAATAATGAGGAATCCATGTTCAGTACTCCAGTTGCATATTGCACTTCCGTTAATGTAACTTACTGTCGCCTCAGGAAGACTAGTAGCTGTCAGTTGCCCAAGCAAACGTACTTCCTTCTTTTTCGGAGTGTTGTCAGCTGTTTAGCTATTTACAGAGCTCTATTATGCGTGGCTGGCTGCACTGCTTCTTTCACTACCATCTGTCAATCACAAGGTGTCTCGTTCGCGTTATAGCTTACTTCTGATTATTTGACTATAGGGATAACGATCGTTTTGATCTCTTAGGACCAGTTTTGCTTCGCTTCCCTCCATATTTCTGTATGTCTGCTCACATGCTAATCATCCACTAGATGTGAGAGCGTGTAGGATGACACGCTTTACATCGTTTTGTAGTATGCACTAGACCTCGGTTTTCTGTCCAAATATATAACAATGTATTGCATCTTGTTCTCTTATCTGACACCTTGGCTTCCAGTGATCTACTTAGTCAAAATTCTATCGCAAATCACGAAATGCTACCTATGGCCACAGATGTTTTGTCAGTATGTGCGTTAAGACATATACAGCGTGTTTACAAGTTAGTTATACAAAAGTAACCCATTACTTCAGAAATGTTCGGTACAACACTGAATGCAGCATACACTCCTGGAAATGGAAAAAAGAACACATTGACACCGGTGTGTCAGACCCACCATACTTGCTCCGGACACTGCGAGAGGGCTGTACAAGCAATGATCACACGCACGGCACAGCGGACACACCAGGAACCGCGGTGTTGGCCGATGGCGCTAGCTGCGCAGCATTTGTGCACCGCCGCCGTCAGTGTCAGCCAGTTTGCCGTGGCATACGGAGCTCCATCGCAGTCTTTAACACTGGTAGCATGCCGCGACAGCGTGGATGTGAACCGTATGTGCAGTTGACGGACTTTGAGCGAGGGCGTATAGTGGGCATGCGGGAGGCCGGGTGGACGTACCGCCGAATTGCTCAACACGTGGGGCGTGAGGTCTCCAGAGTACATCGATGTTGTCGCCAGTGGTCGGCGGAAGGTGCACGTGCCCGTCGACCTGGGACCGGACCGCAGCGACGCACGGATGCACGCCAAGACCGTAGGATCCTACGCAGTGCCGTAGGGGACCGCACCGCCACTTCCCAGCAAATTAGGGACACTGTTGCTCCTGGGGTATCGGCGAGGACCATTCGCAACCGTCTCCATGAAGCTGGGCTACGGTCCCGCACACCGTTAGGCCGTCTTCCGCTCACGCCCCCACATCGTGCAGCCCGCCTCCAGTGGTGTCGCGACAGGCGTGAATGGAGGGACGAACGGAGACGTGTCGTCTTCAGCGATGAGAGTCGCTTCTGCCTTGGTGCCAATGATGGTCGTATGCGTGTTTGGCGCCGTGCAGGTGAGCGCCACAATCAGGACTGCATACGACCGAGGCACACAGGGCCAACACCCGGCATCATGGTGTGGGGAGCGATCTCCTACACTGGCCGTACACCACTGGTGATCGTCGAGGGGACACTGAATAGTGCACGGTACATCCAAACCGTCATCGAACCCATCGTTCTACCATTCCTAGACCGGCAAGGGAACTTGCTGTTCCAACAGGACAATGCACGTCCGCATGTATCCCGTGCCACCCAACGTGCTCTAGAAGGTGTAAGTCAACTACCGTAGCCAGCAAGATCTCCGGATCTGTCCCCCATTGAGCATGTTTGGGACTGGATGAAGCGTCGTCTCACGCGGTCTGCACGTCCAGCACGAACGCTGGTCCAACTGAGGCGCCAGGTGGAAATGGCATGGCAAGCCGTTCCACAGGACTACATCCAGCATCTCAACGATCGTCTCCATGGGAGAATAGCAGCCTGCATTGCTGCGAAAGGTGGATATACACTGTACTAGTGCCGACATTGTGCATGCTCTGTTGCTTGTGTATGTGCCTGTGGTTCTGTCAGTGTGATCATGTGATGTATCTGACCCCAGGAATGTGTCAATAAAGTTTCCCCTTCCTGGGACAATGAATTCACGGTGTTCTTATTTCAATTTCCAGGAGTGTAGCTTCAAGTTTTATTCCCGATTAACCCTGTTATTTAGCGACGTTCTCGTTAAGTGGCATGCGCGAATGAGTTACTCCAACTGCCGTCATGGAGCCGCATTACGGTGCAGAGTGTGCACAGGGTTGTTTATAGTTTCATGAATCCTATTCCGCTACTACAGTTCAGACACTTGAGGACTAAAGTCGCCAGCCACCACCTCATAGACGGACTGTCATTATTTGATACAACCGTTTCACCAACATTGGCTGCACATCACATAGGACGCTGGGTCAGCCTCGGCCAGGAGTCTCTCTGACGTAGCAATTGAACAAGTTCAGCGCCCTTACATTCGTGGTCCTGATAAATCAGCGAGACGTGCCAGCTTATAATGGAATTGGATATCCTTGTTTCACAGTGTGAAAGACATTATAGAAAGGCCCGTTATTCAAAACGTACAAAATAGCACTGTTTGAGGCTTTAGGAAAAACGAGCTGAGTTTTGTCTAGAAATTTTCAACAAAATGTACACTGAAGATAATTTTCTTTCTAACATTGTGTTCAGTAATGAAGGGACATCTCTCACCAGCAGCAAAATGAATCGGCATAATACTCGGATGAGGGACGAGCAGAAATCACGTTACGTAATCCAAAGTTCGTAAAAAAAAATTTAAAGGTCACATTTGTATTACTACACTGAAGCGCTAAAGAAACTGGTATACGCATGGGTATTCAAATACAGAGATATGTAGACAGGCAGAATACGGCGCTGCGGTCGGCAACGCCTCTACAAGACAACAAGTGTCTGGCGCAGTTGTTAGATCGGTTGCTGCTGCTAGGTTACCGGGATTTAAGTGAGTTTGAACGTGGTGTTATAGTCGGTGCATGAACGATGTGACACAGCATCTCTGAGGTAGCGATGAAGTGGGTATTTTCCCATACCACCATTTCATGAGTATGCTGTGAATATAAGGAATCAGGTAAAACATCAAATCGCTGCGGCCGGAAAAAGATCCTTCCAGATCGGGACCCATGACGAATGAAGAGAATCGTCCAGCGTGACAGAAGTGTGACCCTTCCACAAATTGCTGCAGATGGGGCAGCAACAAGAGCCGGAGTGCGAACCACTCAACGAAACATCATCGATAAGGGCTTTCGGAGCCGAAGGTCCACTCGTATACCCTTCATGACTGACTGTACGACACAAAGCCTTACGCCTCGCCTGGGCCCGTCCACATCGCCATTGGACTGTTGATGACTGGAAACATGTTGCCTGGTCGGACGAGTCCCCTTTCAAATTGTCTCGTGCAGATGGACGTGTACGGGTATGAAGACAACCTCATGAATCCATGGACCCAGCATGTCTGCAGGGGGTATTAAAGCTGGTGGAGGCCCTGTAATGGGCGTGCGCAGTTAGAGTGATATGGGATCCCTGATACTTCTACATATGACTCGTATATAAGCATCCTCTCTGATCACCTGCATCCATTCATGTCCATTGTGCATTTCGACGGACTTCGGCAATTCCAGCAGGACAATGCGACACTCCATACATCCAGAATTGCCACAGAGTGGCTCCAGGAACAGTCTTCTGAGTTTAAACGCTTCCGCTGGCCACCAAACTCCCCAGACATGAACATTATTGAGCATATCTTGGATGCCTTGCGACGTGCTGTTCAGAAGAGATTTCCATCCCCTCGTACTCTACGAAATTATGGACAGCCTTGCAGGATTCATGGTGTCAGTTCCCTCCAGCACTACTTCCGACATTATTCCAGTCCATTCCACGTTGTGTTGCGCACTTCTTCGTGAACACGGAGGCCCTACTCGATATTAGGCAGTTGTACCAGTTTCTTTGGCTCTTCAGTGTATAAACACCCTGTGTGCTGTGTGGAGCCCTAGAAGATCTGAAAAGGAATCAGTGAGGTTATTTGTGATGATACGTACACCAGTGGGGATACTAGCGTCTTTATACAGTTAAGTGCCTACACCAAGATTTTTCCCCCTCCTTTCCTTCGTTTCCATAATTATGCAAGACAACTTGAAGACCACACTACTCCGCATAAATGCTCACTACAGTCTTCTCCCAGTGCATAGTACACTCACATATACTTACACACATACAGCTGACACACCACAATCAGAACAGGAAAAGGGTTGTACAGACGTATATCTTTTTGACCCACAAGCCTCCTAGCTGAATGAATACGCAAATAGTCAACAATTCTCATTAATTTGCGCAAACAATCATGCGCATAGGAACGTTATTTATTGTGGTGGTGGTAGGTACTAAGACAGATGCCAAAGTACCTGCATCAAATAACGTTTACTCAAGAAACTGAGCGGTGGGTGCTACAACTGATATTTTCGAATACAGTTACCGGAATCTTCATTACAATGCTTCCTAACTACGGAATTTTTATTTTTTATTTGTTGAATTCCTAGTTGCTTCCCAAATTAGTTACTATTTAATTAGGAAACAAATAACTCAGGTATCTTGCAAACTGAAGTCCAACATATTCTTGTATCTTAACTTCATAAACTTCACTAATAATTTGTCGGAACAGTGACCTAAAAGCTGTCGGACTATCTTTCGGAGCAGTGCGAGTTTCTGCTTTCATAATCACCTGCATTTTACAAAAAGCACTAACGTCAGGCTAAATACTGTTTTTGCAACACGGCTTAAAACAACGTCATTAAGAATAGGCGGTTCATCAGCCCTCCATGCCACTACAGCAATTATCACGGTCAGGGTAATAAAGGAACCGCATTACTGCGTCTAATTTCTTCTTACAAGGCGCCGGCTGCAAGAGCAGTCTTCATCAGAAATGCCGCAATTAGCACGAGCGGACTTAATTACAGGCAGGCGTAATTTGTCCTGTGTCTTTTATTCCTATCAGTAATTTAGGTTCACATTACAGACCAGAGAAACTGGAATGCTTTGTTAAAAGCGTACACGTCTCGAACAGAATTCCATGCAGCATTATGTGCACACAGCAGCAATTGGTTAGTCCATACCGCACAGCAGTGAGGTTATAATATTTTCTGCTCTGAAATAGGCCAGTTTTCTTATCGTTTCATAGAAACGTCATACATATAACAAAAAGCGTGAGCAACTCGATCGACAACATGTTTCATTACTAACTAGCTTTACCTAGCCACGCTTTGCTGCATAAGAGAGACAAGAGAAAACACAGGTTCCTAATACCTATGGAGACTGCATATACTGTATCTCCTAATCTCCTTTTCTCCCTATCTCTGTCACTATCCCCCTTTCTTTGTCCATCTCCTCCTATTTGCACAATATACGAGAGAGAACTGTCAGAGCATGTGCTTCGATAAGTGCCGATGTGATAAGGAAAACCACTCGATCCATGATAAGAAGACTCCAGCACTGCATTGATAGCAATGGTCATCATTCTGTAAATGGACGTTCATGCCACCTTTGTGACCTTCCTTGACCTTCAAAGACCTTAGTGATACACATCATTGGATTTGTCTCGTTACCCACCGTCAGAAAATGTGTATCAAACCATAGCATCCCATTGAAAGAAAAAAAAGTTGACCTTCATATCTCTGAAGCGACCCCACCTACCAACAAAAAACGAGCATCATATAATGACCCCCATTGTCCCATACAACTTTTGTCCCTTAAACTTTTCAGTTCCTATCACACTTTGGGAGTTATTCTTGGTGGCAATAGTTAGTGACTCACCCTGTATACAGGGTGGTCCATTGATAGTGACCGGGCCAAATAACTCACGAAGTAAGCATCAAACGAAAAAAACTACAAAGAACGAAACTCGACTAGCTTGAAGGGGGACCCAGATGGCGCTATGGTTGGCCCGCTAGATGGCGCTGCCATAGGTCAAACGGATAACAACTGCGTTTTATTTCAATATGAAACCCCATTTTATTACATATTCGTGTAGTACGTAAATAAAAATCAACGTTTTAGTTGGACCACTTTTTTCGCTTTGTGATAGATGGCGCTGTAATAGTCACAAACATACGGCTCACAATCTTACAAGGGGAGGCCGCTAATTGTGCAATTCAGAATCGATTCATACTGCGCATAATAAAAGCTCATGGCCAGAGGTGTAATGTGGCAAAGCACCAAGATGCACTTCTCAGCCGCTGTTAAGAAAATCGACAGTTAAAAGAAACCGTTGCGGTGAAATACTCTCGACGATTAATAATTTTCTACAGCGTCATATATATATATATATATATATATATATATATATATATATATATATATATATATATATATATATAAAGTATTAATGAATTGCTTATGCATGTTGGTGAAGGCGGATCGCTCTCCAATTGTACCGCCTGCATTTTTCCGTTTGTTTAGCAGGGTGTAGCAAAGCTCTCCCGTCCGCACTGATTTTCGACGATGTTATAAGTTGCGCTAGGGACCGCATCTACCTTCTTTCGAAGTTAGCAGGCAACTACGCTGTTATGCGGCTGCTCGTTTCGGCCCATTCAACATCTGTCCTTCAAGTGTAACGAGCGAGTAACGGAGTTTATATTTCATACCCGCCACAGCAAATTTGTGTTCGTGGGGTCTCTGTTCTAATTCGAACGTTTGACTTACGCTATACGTATTCTTTTCGGAATATCGTTTCTACGTCTTCCGTTAACTATACGTGGTTAACGTTATGAAGACAATTAATAACATTTGTGAAATACAACTCTGTTTGCGGAAAACATAATGATGTTCGAAGTCGCCAGTTTTTCCACGACAAACGACTTTCAACAACTTATTATATGCATAATTGCCGGGAATTATATATATTTGAATTATTAAAAACAAATACTAAAAAGAAAAAAAAGGTTGCATGACGCGAGACTCGATCCGGCGACCTTCGGATTACGAACCCGAGCGCTTACCGCTGTGCCATGACACTGTAGAAAATAATTAATCGTAGAGAGTATTTCATTGCAACGGTTTCTTGTAACTGTCGATTTTCTCGACAACGGCTGAGAAGTGCATCTTGGTGCTTTGCCACATTACACCTCTGGCCATGAGCTTTTATTATGCGCTGTATGAATCGAATCTGAATTTCACAATTGGCGGCCTCCCCTTGTTAGACGAACAGTTGGTAACATGTAGGTTTTTGAAATTGAAATACAGAACGTAGGTACGTTTGAACATTTTATTTCGGTTGTTCCAGTGTGATACATGAACCTTTGTGAACTTATCATTTCTGATAACGCATGTTGTTACAGCGTGATTACCTGTAGATACCATATTAATGCGATAAATGCTCAAAATGATGTCCGTCAACCTCAATACATTTGGCAAAACGTGTAACGACATTCCTCTCAACAGCGAGTAGTTCGCCTTCCGTAATGCTCGCACATGCATTGACAATGCGCTGAGGCGTTGTCGGTGGACCACGATAGCAAATATCCTTTCTACTTTCCCTACAGAAAGAAATCCGGGGACGCCAGATCCGGTGAACGTGCGGTCAATGGTATGATGCTTCGACGACCAATCCACCTGTCATGAAATTTGCTATTCAATACCACTTCATCCGCACGCGAGCTATGTGCCGGACATCCATCATGTTGAAAGTACATCGCCATTCTGTCATGCAATGAAACATCTTGTAGTAACATGGGTAGAACATTACGCAGGAAATCAGCATACATTGCACCATTTAGATTGCCATCGATAAAATGGGGGCCAATTATCCTTCCTCCCATAATGCCGCACCATACATTAACCCGCCAAGGTCGCTGATGTTCCACTTGTCGCAGCCATCGTGAATTTTCCGTTGCCCAATAGTGCATATTATGCCGGTTTACGTTACCGCTGTTGGTGAATGACGCAGCGTCACTAAATAGAACGCCTGCAAAACATCTGTCATCGTCCTGTAATTTCTCTTGTGCCCAGTGGCAGAACTGTACACGACGTTCAAAGTCGTCGCCATGCAATTAATGGTGCATATAAATATGGTACGGGTGCAATCGATGTTGATGTAGCATTCTCAACACCGACGTTTTTGAGATTCCCGATTCTCGCGCAATGCTACTAATGTGCGCACCAGCCGCGAAAGCAGCTAAAACACCTACTTGGGCATCATCATTTGTTGCAGGTCGTTGTTGACCTTTCACATGTGGCTGAACACTTCCTGTCTCCTTAAATAACGTAACTACCCGGCGAACGGTCCGGACACTTGGAAGATGTCGTCCAGGTTACCGAGCAGCATGCATAGCGCACGCCTGTTGGGCATTTTGAGCAGAATAGCCATACATCAACACGATATCGACCTTTTCCGCAATTGGTAAACGGCCCATTTTAACACGGGTAATGTATCACGAAGCAAATATCGTCCGCACTGGCGGAAAATTACGTGATACCACGTACTTATACGTTTGTGACAATTACAGCGCCATCTTTCACAAAGCGAAAAGAGTGGTTCAACTAAAACATTCATATTTCTTTACGTATTACACGAATATGTAATAAAAAATGGGTGTTCCTGTTTAAAAAAACGCAGTTGATATCCGTTTGACCTATGGCAGCGCCACCTAGCGGGCCAACCATGGCGCCATCTGGTTTCCTCCTTCAAGCTCTTCGTTCTTTGTAATTTTTTCGCTTGACGCTTATTTCGTGAGATATGTGGCCCGGTCACGATCAATGGACCACCGTGTATATTTTACAGATGGCATTCCAGTACGTATATAATCGATAATCGAATGCAACGTTGTGTCAAAATTTCAAAGCAGAACTTTCGGAGATTTGAGACTTTGAAGAAACGATCTACGTTTGTACTTTTATAGAAAATATAGACGTTGCTGATCGTAAATCTCCTGAAGTTCAGAATTGCTGTAAAATTTTGACACAACGTTCTGTTGGTATACGCGCGAGTTTTTATTTTCCTACTTATTACATCTGCATTACATAGATATTCCGCAAATCACTGTACGTTGCGTGGCGGAGGGCATCCTGTACCACCATAGTCATTTCCTTTCCTGTTCCACTCGCAAAAAGACCGTCTGTATGCCTCCGTATGACCCCTAATTTCTCACATCTTATCTTCGTGGCCCTTAGAAAACAATGTATGTAGGCGGCAGTAGAATCGTTTGGCAGTCGGTTTCGAATGCCGGTTCTCTAAATTTTCTCAAGAGTGTTTATCGGAAACAACCTTCCTTCCAGGGAATCCCATTTGAGCTCCCGGAACATCTCCGGAACACTTACGCGTTGTTCGAAGCTACTGGTTACAAATCTAGCAGTCCGCCTCCGAATTGCTTCGATGTCTTCCTTCAATCCGACCTGTACAGATCCCGACCACTAGAGCAGTACGCAAGAACAAATCGCACAAGCGTCCTATACGCGATCTCCTTTCAGGTGAACCACTCTTTCCTAAAATTCTCCAATAAATCGAAGTCGACCATTCGCCCTTCTTACCACTGTTCTCACATGCTCCTTCCATTTCATATCGCATTTGTTAAACGTATGTAATACGTAAACTACAATTGGTATCCAACTTTGTGTCAACATTTCAAAGTATTCGGTCTAGATCTTTTGGAGTTTCGCTATTTTAAACATTCCAACATTTACATTTTATATCGTTTCCCCTTTCATTACATACAGGGTGTTTCAAAAATGACCGGTATATTTAAAACGGCAATAAAAACTAAACGAGCAGCGATAGAAATACACCGTTTGTTGCAATATGCTTGGGACAACAGTACATTTTCAGGCAGACAAACTTTCAAAATTACAGTAGTTACAATTTTCAACAACAGATGGCGCTGCGGTCTGGGAAACTCTATAGTACGATATTTTCCACATATCCACCATGCGTAGCAATAATATGGCGTAGTCTCTGAATGAAATTACCCGAAACCTTTGACAACGTGTCTGGCGGAATGGCTTCACATGCAGATGAGATGTACTGCTTCAGCTGTTCAATTGTTTCTGGATTCTGGCGGTACACCTGGTCTTTCAAGTGTCCCCACAGAAAGAAGTCACAGGGGTTCATGTCTGGCGAATAGGGAGGCCAATCCACGCCGCCTCCTGTATGTTTCGGATAGCCCAAAGCAATCACACGATCATCGAAATATTCATTCAGGAAATTAAAGACGTCGGCCGTGCGATGTGGCCGGGCACCATCTTGCATAAACCACGAGGTGTTCGCAGTGTCGTCTAAGGCAGTTTGTACCGCCACAAATTCACGAAGAATGTCCAGATAGCGTGATGCAGTAATCGTTTCGGATCTGAAAAATGGGCCAATGATTCCTTTGGAAGAAATGGCGGCCCAGACCAGTACTTTTTGAGGATGCAGGGACGATGGGACTGCAACATGGGGCTTTTCGGTTCCCCATATGCGCCAGTTCTGTTTATTGACGAAGCCGTCCAGGTAAAAATAAGCTTCGTCAGTAAACCAAATGCTGCCCACATGCATATCGCCGTCATCAATCCTGTGCACTATATAGTTAGCGAATGTGTCTCGTGCAGCAATGGTAGCGGCGCTGAGGGGTTGCCGCCTTTGAATTTTGTATGGATAGAGGTGTAAACTCTGGCGCATGAGACGATACGTGGACGTTGGCGTCATTTGGACCGCAGCTGCAACACGGCGAACGGAAACCCGAGGCCGCTGTTGGATCACCTGCTGCACTAGCTGCGCGTTGCCCTCTGTGGTTGCCATACGCGGTCGCCCTACCTTTCCAGCACGTTCATCCGTCACGTTCCCAGTCCGTTGAAATTTTTCAAACAGATCCTTTATTGTATCGCTTTTCGGTCCTTTGGTTACATTAAACCTCCATTGAAAACTTCGTCTTGTTGCAACAACACTGTGTTCTAGGCGGTGGAATTCCAACACCAGAAAAATCCTCTGTTCTAAGGAATAAACCATGTTGTCTACAGCACACTTGCACGTTGTGAACAGCACACGCTTACAGCAGAAAGACGACGTACAGAATGGCGCACCCACAGACTGCGTTGTCTTCTATATCTTTTACATCACTTGCAGCGCCATCTGTTGTTGAAAATTGTAACTACTGTAATTTCGAAAGTTTGTCTGCCTGAAAATGTACTGTTGTCCCAAGCATATTGCAACAAACGGTGTATTTCTATCGCTGCTCGTTTAGTTTTTATTGCCGTTTCAAATATACCGGTCATTTTTGAAACACCCTGTATATACTCCATATACGAGGGTTGGAACTTAAATAGTGGCAACTACTTATTAACAACCGATACAAAAGATTTGCGTGTTTGCACCTGTTACTGTCCTTTAAAGTAGTCACCAGCGTTGTTTAGAACCCGTTGCCAGCGTTGTGGAAGGCGTAGTATACCGTTAGCAGAACCTTTTCTGTTGATGGTGCGAATGGAGCAGTCTACTGCCTGTCGAATCTCTGGAACAGTTCTGAAGCGAATGCCACGAAGCCAATCCAACGAATGCCAATCCAACGAATGACGTCATTATGGGTCGCGGCGAAAGTCGAAAATTCGTCAGAACCCCAGAATGGTGAAATTTATGGTGATTCTCGTGTACCACTGTGATGGTGTTATCCTAACGCATTACATTCCTCCACGGCAGACCGTCAGTGCACAGTATTACTGTTAGTTTTTGGAGCATCACCTGCGACCAGCTTTGTGAAAGAAGCGGCGACATTTTTCTGCGCAACCCACCCATCATTTCGCACGACAATGCGCGGGCGCATACAGCGCAAGCTGTGGCTGATCTGTTCGGTCGATGGGACAGGGAAGTACTGTACCATCCACCATACTCCCCGGACGTAAGTCCTTGTGACTTTGACTAATTCCGAAGATGAAGGCACCACTTCGTGACATTCGCATCAGAATTGTTCCAGAGATTCGACAGGCAGTAGACCGCTCCTTTCGCACCATCAACAGAACAGGATCTGCTAACGGTATACTGCGCCTTCCACATCGCTGGCAACGGGTTCTACACAACGCTGGAGACTACTTTGAAGGACAGTGACAGGTGCAAACATGTAACTCATTTGTATCGGTTGTGAATAAATAGTTGCCGCTATTTAAGTTCCAACCTTCGTATATCAGATGGCGTTCCAGTAGGTGCTTAAAACACGTATTAAAATGCAGTGTTGTATCAAAATTTAAAAGCAATCCGTGAAGAACTCCGGATTTTGAAGAAATGAATATCTACATTTGTACATATATAGAAACTACAAATATTCCTAATTGCAAATCCCCTTAAGTTTTTGTCCGATGCTCTGATATTTTGACACAATGTTGCATTGGAGTACACATGTGATTTTACGTACCTGTCTTATAATATATTTATTTAGTAAAGAAATACATGAAAACAGATCGGTTTTAGAACGCAACTTTATGTCAAAATTTCAAAGCAACATGTCAAGAAGTTTCAGAGACACCCTCTTCTAAACAAACGATGAAACGCGTATGTATTCAGTACCAGCGATGGCGAGTCATGACAATCTCTGACCAGAGAGTTATTTATCGTTGCTAGTCTGCACTTGACCGCGCAACAGTTCAGTTGTACGTAGCGGGTCGCGAGAGCGTGTAGTTGGCAGTTGCGAGTTAGCAGTTGCGAGTTGTACTCAGTCGGAGTTGTGTGTGTGAGGAGTCGGCGGGCGTCGACATGGGTCTCTGGTCAAGGTTCGGGACGAGGTATATTGTCAAATAAGGTAATGAAGCAGCATTGCGCACATCTGATAATGTAATGTATGTTAATTGTAATTAATTTGTTCAAGAAATGCCCCAATAATAATTTTGTTTTCAAAGCAATCGTTTTTAAGAAAAGAATCATTCCAATTGAAACAATATTTCCTATGCTTTTCCTCCCAGAATCAATTTATCAGATTAATTATCGCACAGGGCCTAAGGTCAGCGCAGCTGCCCTTATAAAATTTATCAGGTTGATCTTAACGTTAATTTTGTGGGGACTTAACATTTTTGCACATTTTTATTATCAGTGACTTTTAGTACTGTGGGAAGCTAACATTTGGCACTATTTGCAATTCTATTCCATTCTTTTCATTTTCTTATTTTCACGGGGAGGTTACAACGAAGATTTACATTTTTATTTATATAGACTAGAAATTCGGGTATGCCAAAGATAAAAGTACTGTAGGCAAGTTAAAGCAAAGCTTGAGGGGCTATGGCTCTACCTAGCAAGAAACGTCGCGTGATACTCAACTGCAAAATACACTGAAGAGCCAAAGAAATTGGTACACCTGCCTAATATCGCGTAGGGCCCCCGCGAGCACGCAAAAGTGCCGCAACAAGACGTGGAATGGACTCGACTAATGTCTGAACTAGTGTTGGAGGGAAATGATTCTATGAATCCTGCAGAGCTGTCCATAAATTCTTAAGAATGCGACGGGGTGGAGATCTCTTCTGAACTGAACACTGCCATTCATCCTACATATGCTTAATAATGTTCATGTCTGGGAAGTCTGTTAGACAGCGGAAGTGTTTAAACTCAGGAGAGTGTCCCTGGAGCCACTCTGTAGCAATACTGGACGTGTGGGGTGTCGCAGTGTCCTGCTGGAATTGCCCAATTCCGTCTGAATGCACAATGGACATGAATAGATGCAATAATCAGACAGGGTGCATACGTAAGTCTCACCTGTCAGAGTCGTATCTGGACGTATCAGGGGTCCCTTATCACTCCAACTTCACATTCCCCACATCATTACAGGGCCTCTACTATCTTGAATAGTCCCCTGCTGACAAGCACGGTCCATGGATCCATGAGGTTGTCTCCATACCCGTTCACGTCCATCCGCTCGATACAATTTGAAACGAGACTCGTCCGACCAGGCAACATGTTTCCAGTCATCAACAGTCGAATGTCGGTATTCACGGGCCCAGGCGAGGCGTAAGGCTTTGTGTCGTACAGTCAGTCATCAAGGGTACACGAGTGGGCCTTCAGCTCCGAAAGCCCATATCGATGATGTTTCGTTGAATGATTCGCACGCTGACTCTTGTTGACGGCCTATCACTGAAATCTGCAGCAGTTTGCGGAAAGGTTGTACTTCTGTCATGTTGAATGGTTCCGTTCAGTCGTCCCATTCTTGCAGGATCTTTTCCCAGCTGAAGCGATGTCGAAGATTTGATGTTTTACCGGATTCCTGATATTCACAGCACACTCGTGAAATGGTAGTACGAGAAAATTCCCACTTCATCGCCTTCCTCTGAGATGCTGTGTCCCATCGCTCGTTCGCCAACTATAACACCACGTTCAGACTCACTTAAATCTTGATAATCTGCCATTGTAGCAGCAATAACCGATCTAACAACTGCACCAGACACTTGTCTTGTATAGGTGTTGCCGACCGCAGCGCCGTATTCTGCCTGTGTACATATCTCTGTATTTCAATGCGCATGCCTGTACCAGTTTCTTTGGCGCTTCAGTGTAACCCTAAAGACGTGAGCAATAAGTTTAGGCCTTCCCCGAAATATTATGTATAAATTAAATATGGATCCGACAGCAGTAAGCAAGAACATTGTTGTTGTGATTTTCAGTCCGAAGAGTGGTTTGATGTGCCCTCCAGGCCATAATATCCAGTGACAGCGTCTTCATTTCTGCACAGCTACTTCAACCTACACCGACTTGAACCTATTTAATGCACTTGAGCCTTGGTTCTCTCCGCAATTGTCACCCACACTTCTCTCCATTGTCAGACTGACGATTACTTGACGCTTCAGATGTGTCCTATCAACGTCCCTCTTAGTCAAATTGTGAAATAAATTTCTGTTCTCATCTGTTCTCGCGTCAAATTGAAATAGGTGATTGTGGGTCCACAACCGATTATATTGACATGGGGAAGTGCTATGGACATACACAATGGACATACACGATGTACACTGCATAACAACAACGCAGCTCATAGTAATTGTTAAAAATGATCGCCAGCCTCATTTCATGAGTGGCAACGGCGCATGAAGTTCTGCCATACTCTCTCAAGATCTCTGGTGTCTGTTGTACCGGGAAACAGGCAGCTTGGACCTTAGAAAGCAGGACTTCATCTCTTTCTATTGGAGTTTAATACACCAGCGTCTTGATATAACGTCAGAGGAAAATGACCAGCGCTGTGAGATCCTGTAATCCTGGCCATGGGACAAAACTTTCTCTTCCACTTCAGTGATGAGGATACGTGTTGTTCAGGTCTTCGCGGACATTAACATTGAAGTGGGCTGGTACACCGTCCTGCTTTACGGCCATCCTGGCGTACCGTACATTAAATGCATATTTGCCAACTCTCGTGACGAGTAACGTTCCACCTTCGACTGCGCGTCATGCACTGTGCACAATAACACACTTCACCATGAACATATCACGAGCTGTTCTGATGCAATGGACAACTGCCACCAAATACGATGGTTTGCGATCATGCGCCGATGCAATGCATGCGGCCGTCACGTACCACATGTGGTAAGTTGTGTACTCTATGTTTCTATTGGTGGTCAGGGCTGTACGCTGTTTATCACGCACTGTCTGTTCCAGTGTACAACAGAAGTTCGGGATCTTTGCGAGTGCGAACTGAAATACATGCGCTGTTTCAGAGCATGCATTGAGATTGGCGATCGTCGCTTTGAACAGTTACAATGAGCTATGTTGTTATTATGCGGTGTATACAGTGTATGTCCATAACACAATAAACATGCACTTCCAACCATTGGTTTCCTGCCTCAATGTAATCGGTTGTGGACCCACAATCACTTGTTTCAATTTAATCCGAAAAGTTTAAGACACCCCTGTATATGTAATTTCAAGCTGTGTGCTCGCGTCCGTCTGTATATGCAGGCTAATCTCAGGAACAGCTGTAGGGATTTTGGTCCTGTTTTGACTAATAGATGCACTAATTCATGATGAAGGTGTTAGTATATAATTTATAAACATTTCGTACAAGCCGGCCGCGGTGGCCGAGCGGTTCTAAGCGCTTCAGTTCGGAACCGCGCGACTACTACGGTCGCAGGTTCGAATCCTGCCTCGGGCATGGATGTGTGTGATGTCCTTAGGTTAGTTAGGTTTAAGTAGTTCTAAGTGTAGGGGACTGATGACCTCAGATGTTAAGTCTCATAGTAAAAAAAAAAAAAGTTTCGTACAAATAGTACGAATCATGATAAGTTAAACTCAAGTTGTGAAAACAGCGCCATTGCCGACTAGCAAACAGCCGCCATGACTAACAGACAGCAGTGCCTTGAGAACGCAGCAAGGGAGATCTAATTTGCATTTGGTCTGGCGGTGTAGCCGTAGAGCATGTCGCCATAGAGCGAAAATAATGGGATCAGTTCCCTGCTCGATCAACTTTTCCACTCTACCTTTTAACCTAGCATTCATCTCTCAATGTTAAGAAATTACTTTTTCTATCAGGGTGGTTTTTGTTGGTACTGACAGTCTGCGTTTTATATCTTTTCTGTTTGACTAGTATCACTTACGTTGCAACTCAAATAGCAACACTCATTAATTGCTTTTAGCATCTGGTTTCCTGATCTAATTTCCTCAGTAACACCTGATTTAATTCTACTATAATCCAGTCCCTTGTCTGACTTTGGTTGATGTTCGATTTATAATATATTTTCAAGGTACTATCCATGCCGTTCATTGCTCTTGCAAAATCTTAGTCTCCGACAGAACCAAACTTTCTTTCCCTTTATAGTCTCTGACAGATTTACGATGTCACTGATAAACCTCAAAGTTTTAATTTATTCTTCTTGAACTATGAACCGCTTTCCAAATTTCTCCTTGGTTTCTGTTACTGCTTGTTCAATAGATGGGTTGAAGAACATCGTGCAAAAGCTATAAACCTGCTCACGCCCTCGTCAACTACTGCTACCAATAGCGATGTACACTTATATTTGTGTCTACACGTACTAAATTACTTGCAGTAAGAGCGAGGAATGTAGGAGAATGAAGGGCGCGGCAGAAACAATGAAGTGTTTGAAATTGCTTGCCATTGTTGAATGCAGCTTCCTAGAGAACTGATCTTGGTATTAGAGCGTAGTGCGGTTCAGAGCACTACCATTCAATATCAGTCGTGTGTTAGCAACTGAAACGTTTTCCAAATGTGACAATAATGTACAAACGCAGCATTTGAAGCCACTGGTCGTAATTCAAATTGTTCAAAAAATGGTTCAACTGGCTCTAAGCACTATGGGACTTAACATCTGAGGTCATCAGTGCCCTAGACTAAGAACTACCCAAACCTAACTAACCTAAGGACATCACACACATCCATGCCCGAAGTAGGATTCAAATCTGCGACGGTAGCAGCAGCGCGGTTCCGGACTGAAGCACCCAGAACCGCTCGGCCACAGCGGCTGGTGGTCGTAATTATTGAGTTCCATCCCAGAAGTCGATTACAAGATGTGTCCAGCAGTTCGGAGCAACGGCATCTGCAACCAATAAGTCGCCAGCAGGTACGCCACGAAAAGTTGACACCCTGGACCATATTGAAACAGTAGCAGCCCCTTTTTAGCGAAGTCAGTTCGTCGGCATTCGTTGGATTTTAACATCTCGGACAGAAGCATGTGACGGGTGTTGCATCTACATATTCATTTCTATACCTAGAAGCTCCCACTTATTGCCCAGAAATCAGAAATATCGTCACACAGCTTCTGGAGATGGTCAACACTCGACCCTATTTTCCCAACAACTACATGACGCCTGAAGAAGCTCACTTTCACTATAGCAGCGCAAAATTTACAGTGTGTTATTGATCAGTACTTTTATGGAGAATATTGCAAGCGTTCTGGCACAGTAACATCAAATCGGTTGTTGTTACGTTGCAGCAGGTCGTAATGCACGAAATGCGTCGTCAGAATGACCATGTGCAATCGTTGTGGCTACAACAGGACGCTGACACTGCCCACACAGCCAGAACGTCCATGACAGGCTTACGCAAAATGTTTCCATAGCGTCGCCAGATTTATAGGCTTGTTATCTGGGTATTTCCGAAATCTAAAGTCTATGTTAAGGGGCGAACAACTATTGAGGACTTGACAAACAATCTCTTTGCAAGGTTATTAACAGTGAGCGTGATCGAGCTGAAAATTGGATCGCCAACAATGGTGTGCACCTAAAGGACATAATTCATAAAAACGAGATTACTAATAAAACTGTACGAAGTGTTTCTTCGAACAATGGACTTTGATGACGTGCATCTATATATTTTCATGGTCAAATAAAATGCTTGCAGAAGGTCCTGGTTTCTGTCGCAACATGTACATCTACACTGAATGAATATGGGTAATGGATTGTAGTCACGTTATTGATGATATTTGATAAAATATTGAAAGAAGATTTTCTTCAAATGATCGTCCGCATTTTTCTGGTTTGATGCAGCTCGCCAACAATTCCTCTTCTGTGCCAACTTTTCCACACGAAGAAGCAGTTGCAATCTACACCCTCAATTACACTCCTGGAAATGGAAAAAAGAACACATTGACACCGGTGTGTCAGACCCACCATACTTGCTCCGGACACTGCGAGAGGGCTGTACAAGCAATGATCACACGCACGGCACAGCGGACACACCAGGAACCGCGGTGTTGGCCGTCGAATGGCGCTAGCTGCGCAGCATTTGTGCACCGCCGCCGTCAGTGTCAGCCAGTTTGCCGTGGCATACGGAGCTCCATCGCAGTCTTTAACACTGGTAGCATGCCGCGACAGCGTGGACGTGAACCGTATGTGCAGTTGACGGACTTTGAGCGAGGGCGTATAGTGGGCATGCGGGAGGCCGGGTGGACGTATCGCCGAATTGCTCAACACGTGGGGCGTGAGGTCTCCACAGTACATCGATGTTGTCGCCAGTGGTCAGCGGAAGGTGCACGTGCCCGTCGACCTGGGACCGGACCGCAGCGACGCACGGATGCACGCCAAGACCGTAGGATCCTACGCAGTGCCGTAGGGGACCGCACCGCCACTTCCCAGCAAATTAGGGACACTGTTCGTCATGGGGTATCGGGGAGGACCATTCGCAACCGTCACCATGAAGCTGGGCTACGGTCCCGCACACCGTTAGGCCGTCTTCCGCTCACGCCCCAACATCGTGCAGCCCGCCTCCAGTGGTGTCGCGACAGGCGTGAATGGAGGGACGAATGGAGACGTGTCGTCTTCAGCGATGAGAGTCGCTTCTGCCTTGGTGCCAATGATGGTCGTATGCGTGTTTGGCGCCGTGCAGGTGAGCGCCACAATCAGGACTGCATACGACCGAGGCACACAGGGCCAACACCCGGCATCATGGGGTGGGAAGCGATCTCCTACACTGGCCGTACACCACTGGTGATCGTCGAGGGGACACTGAATAGTGCACGGTACATCCAAACCGTCATCGAACCCATCGTTCTACCATTCCTAGACCGGCAAGGGAACTTGCTGTTCCAACAGGACAATGCACGTCCGCATGTATCCCGTGCCACCCAACGTGCTCTAGAAGGTGTAAGTCAACTACCCTGGCCAGCAAGATCTCCGGATCTGTCCCCCATTGAGCATGTTTGGGACTGGATGAAGCGTCGTCTCACGCGGTCTGCACGTCCAGCACGAACGCTGGTCCAACTGAGGCGCCAGGTGGAAATGGCATGGCAAGCCGTTCCACAGGACTACATCCAGCATCTCTACGATCGTCTCCATGGGAGAATAGCAGCCTGCATTGCTGCGAAAGGTGGATATACACTGTACTAGTGCCGACATTGTGTATGCTCTGTTGCCTGTGTCTATGTGCCTGTGGTTCTGTCAGTGTGATCATGTGATGTATCTGACCCCAGGAATGTGTCAATAAAGTTTCCCCTTCCTGGGACAATGAATTCGCGGTGTCCTTATTTCAATTTCCAGGAGTGTATTTCCTGGATGTATTTCAGTCTCTGTTTATATCCTCTACAGCTTCCCTAGTACCCTGGAAGTTATTCCCTAATGTCTTAATGATGTCCTATCACCCTGTCCCTACTTCTTGTCAGTGTTCTCCATCTGTTCCATTCGTGGCCGAGTATGCGGAGACCTCCTCATTCCTTATCTTTTCAGTCGATCTAATTTTCAACATTCTTCAATAGCGCCACATCCCGAAGGCGTCGATTCTCTTCTGATCCGATTTTCCTACAGACCACGTGTCACTAACATACAGTGCTGCGCTACTTACGTATATTCTCAGAAATTTTTTCCTCAAATTAAGACCTGCGCTCGATAACAAACAGACTTCTCTTCACCAGGAATACCTTCTTTTCCAGTGCTAGCCTACTTTTTATGTCTTCCTCGTTCCGCCCGTCATGAGTTATTTTGCTGCCTTTGGTGGAAGAACGCCTTACTTCATCTACTTCGTGATCCCTAATTCTGATGTCAAGTTTCTCGCTGTTCTCATTTCTGCTGCTTCTCATACTTACGTCTTTCTTCGACTTACTTTCAGTCCATATTACGTACCCATAAGACTGTTGGTTCCAGTCAACACATCCTGTAATTCTTATTCTCTTTGACTGAGGATAGCAATGTCATCAGCGAATCAGATCATTGATATCGTTTCACTCTGAATTTTAATCCAATTCTCGAACCTTTCTTTTATTTATCTCGTTGTTTCTTCAATGTATGTAGCGAACAGTAGGGGTGAAATATGATATTCCTGTTTTACATACTTTTAATTCTAGAACTTATTTCCTGCTCTTCCATTCTTATTGTTGGTTGTTTCTCTATAGCTTGCTTCTATTTTTCTAAGAATTTCGAACATCTTACATCATTTTACACTGTCAAACGCTTTTCCCAGGTCGCCATAGCCAATGAACATGTCTTCATTTTTCTTCAATCTTTCATTATCAACCGCAATGTAAGAACTGCCTCACTGGTGTCTTTATCTTTCCTAAAGCCAGACCAGCCGTCATTTGACAGATCGTCTATTTTCTTTTCCATTCTCTTGTATAATATTGTTGTCAGAAACTTGAATGCACGAGCTGTTAAGCTGATTGTGCGATAATTGTCGCACTCGTCAGCTCTTGCTATCTTCGCGACGTTTTTCCGAAATTCTGATGGTATATCGCCAGTCTCATCCCATACACCACCTTGACCAGTCAAAATGGTTCAAATGGCTCTGAGCACTATGGGACTTAACATCTGAGGTCATCGGTCCCCTATAACTTAGAACTACTTAAACCTAACTAAACTAAGGACACAACACACATCCATACCCGAGGCAGGAGGCAGGATTCGAACCTGCGACCGTAGCGGTCGCGTGGTTCCAGACTAAAGGACGTAGAACCGCTCGGCCACAACGGCCGGCTTGACCAGCCGTTTTGTTGCCACTTCCCCCAATGATTTTAGAAATTCCGATGGAAGTTATCTATCGTTTCTGCCTTATTTGATCTTAAGTCTTGCAAAGCTATTTTAAATTCTGTTTCTAGGACTGGATCCCCAATCTCTTCCATGTGGACTCCTGTTTCTTCTTGTATCATGTCATTAGACAAGTCTGCCGCCTCGAAGAGGCCTTCAGTGTCTTCTTTCCACCTATCTGCTCTCTGCTGTGCATTTAACAGTGGAATTCCCATTGCACCATTAATGTTACCGCCCTTGCTTTTAATTTCCCCGCAGGTTGTTTTGACTTCTCTATATGCTCAATCCGTCTTTCCCTCGAGCACTTTTTACCATTTCCTTACATTTGAGGGGACGAATTTCTTTTTCATTGGCGTCCGATAGCCTGTCAAGGAGGAACCCACTAACACAACGCATTAAAGCTATGATCTTATGGTCAATTAGGCCACGTCAACTCAACGTTGCGGTCTACTGGGATCTTTCTCAGGAATCTTGTGGCGCGTTTGGTTCGCTGAGCACTGTCACAAAACACTTGTCAAGGCAGGTGCTTGGTTGTCATCCTGTCTCCGTCTCAGAAAATACTATACACAAACAGTTAAAGCGCGATGACAGTCAGAACGAAGTTTACACAATTGAGGGACAGATGGCGCATATTGCTTCCCGTCTCTCCCCGCCCCTTGGACTAATTGACGACTGTGGTGACAGGAAGGTTATCCGCCCATAAATCTAAAATAAAGTTTTTTAAATAATGAAATAATCGGTTTCCATTCGGCAGAGTAATCGCTAGAAAATTCGTGGGCTGTCAGCATTGAATTGGTAGTGATACGCGGTGGTCAAAGAGACGGGACAAGTTACTAAAATATTACTATTGTATTCCATCTAGGTGGCGTCTTGATTGTTGTTTGTATTCCTGGGCAGTAAGTCTACTTCCTCGACGGGGGGAAGCAAGAATGCTGTAGCTGTCTCATCTATTGAAATTACACTCATGCATGGAGATCTTACCTGCTGCTTGGACTTAAACAACAGAAAAAACATTATCTGAAGACGAAATAGAAACCATTGTAAATGCCAAACCTCAGATTTTTCGAGAGAGTGGAAAAACAATGTATCTCTATTTTTACGTAACTGATTAGCATAAAAAAATTTTGATGGTATTCTGATACCACAGAATGAACCTGTTAACAGCTTCGCTGCAGAACGTAATGAGACAACTGAGAAAATAAATTATCCAGAAAGTTTTAGGTGCCTTACCAGGAAACTGACTGGACTATAAGAACGTTTTTACAAGTTGATTTTTGTTAATAAGAGAACAGAAACCAGCCACTGTTAATCTCGCTATTTACTTGCACAAATAGCTGAGTTACTGGTTTAGAACCCACGCGTTCATCTCGGGACGACCGCTCAAGTTTACATTACGTTTCTTGTTGTTTACATTAGTTGTTGACTGTTTGTATTCAACAAATAATGTAAACAACAACAAATTTAATATAAACGTGAAGCTGAAACTGTCTTTTGGAGCCTGGTAACGGTGCTGCTTGTGTAAATAAACAGCGTTACTGACAACAGTCGTTTGCTGCTTTCTTCTTTTCAAGGAAAAACTTCTATTTTGTACAGGCCGGTCTCAGAAATGTCAGTTTTAGTCAAAATAGGAGGAAGGAAGTTTTAGTTGCAAGTGGCATTAATATTGAAGTGCTACACTTGATGTGTGGTAGCATAAGTTCAAAAGTTTAGTAATAGATTTTCAACTCGTACAACTCAGTCAACAAGAGCAACTTCTCCAATCTTTTAAATTTTAATAACTGCAGAAGGAAGCTCAGCTTGGGACAAAGGACAGGCGGCATCTACTGACGCATTTTTGAAAGACATTCTCCATGGTTTGGTACCTAGATCAAATCTAGGGACACGTTAGACAATACCGTGAACACAACAGCACTGAAAATACGTTTTGTAAAAAAATGGCAGTAACGAGATTTACCACTTCCTCCCTTCGCTTGTTTTACATTCGTATGTTGTTAAGATGCTCTCATATTTCTCTTCCCGCTAACAGAACGATTAGTCATGTCAATAACGTAAAACACTTTCCCCTAATAGCACTATCAATCCTCTCACGGGGAAAGCAAAGTATAACACTACTGGATTTTACTAAATTAGTAATGCATCTATAATTTAACTCCTCTTAAAGAATTTCGAAATGACCGTGACTGTGCTTAATGGATAAGGTGTCGGAGAGACGTTTGTTTCTCGGAAAGATTACTGTTGAAAGAAAGGAATAACAGAATAAACAAGATTCGAACCAAGGTTAAGTAAACTGTAACAGTTGCCAGCCTAACTAACCAAATTTATACGAAGAACTGTAAGGAAAGTCAGCTAGTGGTATTTAATTTTGCTATAATATTTCCTTTACTGAAATACTATTTTTGTTTATGGGAAACGAGGCAGAAGCACATTTTAGCAGGTAATATATGAGTGGTTTGGCCCTCAGGAGGGATATTACAAAGTTCTCAACAACTAGCTCACAGTATAATCTGTATAATAAAGCAGCAAAGTAATGATCATTGCAAGTGGATGATTTACTTATGGAGGAGCGCTTCTAACTTGGACATGAGGTTCCTTTATCGATTTAATTATTGGACACTACTTCCATTGCAGAGGTATTTAGATAACTGTTAACTAAATACACATGAAGCACTGTTACTTCCAAATCTGCATAATAATTGCTCCTTACGCTGGCAGTTCAAGTCTACTAGCCAGCAACTATTAGGAATCGTCACTATTTTTGCGGATAGCTGTAATAGTATACTGAGACTTCACTAAGACCAAACTTTAAGCTAAATACCTTAAACCTACTCGTAGTAAGAGCACTAAGGTGAAACTTTAACGCCGGCCGCTGTGGACGAGCGGTTCTAGGCGCTTCAGTCCGGAACCGCGCTGCTGCTACGGTCGCAGCTTCGAATCCTGCCTCGGGCATGGAGGTGTGTGATGTCCTTATGTTAGTTAGGTTTAAGTAGTTCTACATCTAGGGGAGTGATGACAGATGTTAGTCCCATAGTGCTTAGAGCCATTTGAACCATTTTTGAAACTTTAACCATCCATTTACGAAAAATTCATGGAGTACTTGAAACGTCGGCTGACTGAATAATTATAAAGTTTACTACTCCATAAAAGTTACTAGAATTTTGTTAAGGAAGGTAACTGATTCTCTGTTCAATAAAATAAGATACTCAGAAATATCGGAACACTTGGAGTAGAACCGCGTCTAGGTTAGTGATTAAGAATAAAATACGCGTGCTCAACACAAAGTGTAGCGAACACTATCTTATTATTAAATGAGAAACCACGTAAATTGTCCATGCAGTTATAGAGTACTCAACTGAATGTTTGAGATGTAAGTGGTGACAGTGCCTATGTGCTGTGACCATTCAAAAAGGATGGCTCTTGCTGTGTAACAAGCTCTGAGGATTCTATTCTTCTTGTCGGAGTTTCCTAGTAGGCAGCTAACGAAAGAATGCCATGAACAATGAGCATAATTACTTCCACATTCGAGGCTATATTACATAATCTCACTGCTCTTCTTGCCTCGTCAGTCCACATGATGCTAGCCTGCTGGCCACCTACTAACTCTTGCCACAAAAGAGTCTTTGCAGTTCGACAGCCAGATCCACCTTTTCCATTCCCTATAATGTTACTTAAAATCCGTCTTGATTGCAAATTTTTTTTTATTATTCATATGACCAGTTTCGGTTCATTCAGAACCATCTTCAGATCTGATATTTCAGTTACAGGAGTAACCCGTCCAAATCCAGCAACTTTCACATGCTTTTCTGTGACGTAGCATGTGAAAGTTGCTGGATTTGGACGGGTTACTCCTGTAACTGAAATATCAGATCTGAAGATGGTTCTGAATGAAGCGAAACCGGTCATATGAATAATAAAAAAAAATTGCAATCAAGATGGATTTTAAGTAACATTATAAAATCACTGATTGCGGTTATCCCGTAAGACATTATGTCTGTTTTTGCAAAATTTTCCATTCCCGCCAAGCAACTTACGTTCAAGTTTTACATGATCGCAAACCTACTTTCCCTGTGCATAAACCACTGTTACAAGTAAAGATACAACACTTCCTTTTTTTTTACAGTTCGATATTTTTAAAAGGTACATACATTAATTAATTACACTGACACAAACCGACATAAATAATGAATAAAATATTTACATAGGTGTTACAGCAAAGAGCTTGGTGATGAAGGAGTCGCGTTAAGTGAAAACAGACGAAGTAGTTAGATAAGACAAATATAGGTAATAATGATTTAGTATTACATCCTGGCCACCGTCATTCTGGCGTTTCACTAGCACAGGTATTCACGTACTTTTAAACGGGTTTGGCGTTTCTTTTGTAATGATAGTTTTACTTTTACTTATGCAAACGGTTAGCTGCAGTAACTAGTGTCGTATCGTTCAGAGACAGCTGTGCCACATCACAGATGGCAACGTGGCTCAGTACCACAGACATAAGGGTGTCTTGCTGCTATCCGCAACTACGTATGGGAGGCTCTCCAGAAGACGTGACCTCGCAGCCCCCTCGCTCTGAGGTCAATATAGTGTCGTGCATGTAAGAGCTACGGCAATGAACATCATAGTGTGTGATGAACAAGTAGTTAAAGTTTCGACGAATTTGAACTGTTGTAAATGTAGACCAGTGCACTACAGGAGAACAGTTTGACAATCTGTGCATTAAGGGATGCTTTCATAGTCAGTGACAGTTCTAAAGTTATCACGCTATCCTGTGATAAAGAAGTGTGTCAAAGTTAAGTAAATCGATTATTCATTTATGTAATAAACTGAAATAATATTTCACGTGTTCGCGTTTGATGAATCTTCTCCCAGACCAATCAAACAACCACAATTCTGGATGGAAGAAAGTAGATTCATCTGGTCACAGCAACTTGTTAAACCATTTTACAGAGTGGAAAGTAGGTCTCACACTCTTCTTGTTTGCATTGTGAACAAAACTTCGTTTCAGGACATGTGTATGCAAACCTCAGCATTACAATTTACCATCAGCATTTCCCTCAAGAATCCACTTCAGATGCCAAGCTGTTGCTGCCACTGATGGGGAAGGCACGAAAAGACAGAGTATTTCGCATTGGTTGCTTCTGGGCTCAATGGTAGTGCGAAGTGACAATATCGAATCTATTAATATGTACAGAGGTACTTGTAAATAAAGATTTCATGTCGAAGATCATCAGTAGGTCAATCGTGATTACCTTTACAGCGTAACTATTTCTAAAAATTGTTTAGAATCTTTCACAAATATGTCCGTTTTTCCTATTAGATGCTTCAGTTTTCCCGTAAATTTATGTTGGTGAGATATGTCCGATCATTACAGATCTCACAAGGAGACCCTCCACACTGTAAATCACGGATTTTGATGCGCTTCAATTATGTTGTAGAGGCACTTACTCTGAGTACCTGGCTATCCGGTTTTTTAGCGGCGGGCCTTGGTTTTTGAGAAAATCGATTTCGAAGTTCATTGCAGCTTTGTATACCTGTAACGTTATATATATTCCGAGGAAGCCAGCGTAGCTCAGAGGTAAAGGTTCACGGCTACCGTGCTGGAGGTACCGTGTTCGAACCCTGCTCATGTAGTTTTGTTTTTTGTTTTTTTCTTTTTAAACCGACCGAATTTTTCAATTTTATTTCAAAGAATATCAACAAATAATGTAAGGTGTGCGAAATTATAAAGTTATATTCAGTTATTAATTTTTTTTGTCTTACAATATGACAAAATGTTATTTTTCATCGTCCACATTGCTTGATGTGACAGAAGAATATTATGGGTGATACTAACATAGAAACAACTGAAGCACAAATTTTCGCAGCATCACGCGCATTTTATGAAAGCATCTGTCTTGCAGGCGCACGGTTTCTTCATGAGAGATACCGGGAAACACAATTCTTTTGCATTCAAAAAGATTTCTCCTTTTTCTGCTAATTTCGATGCGAACCATGCGTATCTAATCATGCTTTCAAAATAAGGAGCGCTGAATTGATGTAGGATTAGCGAATGTAATTTTATCGAATCTTCCCTAGAAGCGATCTCTCTATTGTCTTTCATCAAGTCGCGAGCATTCTGAATAATTTTCGTAAAGATTTTTGTGGTGTCACCGCCAGACACCACACTTGCTAGGTGGTAGCCTTTAAATCGGCCGCGGTCCGTTAGTATACGTCGGACCGGCGTGTCGCCACTATCAGTGATTGCAGACCGAGCGCCGCCACACGGCAGGTCTAGAGAGACTTCGTAGCACTCGCCCCAGTTGTACAGCCGACTTTGCTAGCGATGGTTCACTGACAAATTACGCTCTCATTTGCCGAGACGATAGTTAGCATAGCCTTCAGCTACGTCATTTGCTACGACCTAGCAAGGCGCCATTATCATTTGCTGTTAATCTTGTGATGCCTGTACCGTCAGACCGATGATCACCAATTATGGATTAAAGTTAAGTATTCCAGAAGCTACGTACTTATTTTACTAGTCTCAACTCCTTTAACTGTTTCGGATCTCACGCCATCCTGCTTGAGCTTTAACGCGTGCCTTTCGGCTTCACCTCATGGTGGCTTGGCTGTCTTGCCAAGTCACAACAATTTTCACCTGTCGGTAAAAATAAACATCGCAGGGCTGGCAATAAGGAGTGCACTTACGTGGGACCACTTTTAGGGTGCTCGTGCTCGCTTTCCTTTCATCAGTGAATAGATTATCGTATAAAGTTTAATCGGTTTGCCCTCCCCACGAGTTGACAATGTACAAATATTTTTTCTGTCCCACGTACGGAAGAATTGCAGAACGCAAAAATTCTTCGTACACGAGGTTTGTGAAATTCCCGGATTTCGTACAGGACAAGACTGCATTTCTATATTTCCCTGCTAATTCGTCTACTCGTTTTTGAACGTTAGGTCCCACTTTTCCGGACGCTTCTTGCATACATAAAAAATCATATGGGAGCAGGATTCGAACACAGTACCTCCAGCGCGGCAACCGTGAATCTATACCGCTGCGCTACGCTGACTTGCTCGGAATATGTGTAATGTTGCGGGTATACAAAGGACGCAATGACCTACAAAATCGATGTCCACAAAAACCAAGGTCCATCGCTAGAAAACCGGATAGCCAGGTACCCAGGGAAAGTGCCTCTACAACATATTTGAAGCGCATCAAAATACGTGTTTTGCAGTATGGAGGGTCCCCTTGTCAGTGGACATCCTTCATTGCGGCAGTCTGATTTGTGACACGTGGTTGTGGCAAGGTGTTTAGAGGTATACATGGAGCATAATAAAAGAATGCATTTACTATAAGTAAGTCACACACGATAGAACACTTGCTGCCTGCAGTAGCAAACACCACGTGAAGGGCATACGGATTTTAAAATCTCCGACAGCTACCCCTAAGGATGTAGGAAAGTCCAGCTAGCAAGTAACACCTGTAACAGTGAGTGTAATTTACATAGAGATGACAGTAAAGTCTTCCGGTTTCGTGGGTGTTCTGTATCAGGAAATTAACTACCCATTCACGACGCACAAGGAATACAAATACACTACTGGAAATTGAAATAAGAACACCGTGAATTCATTGTCCCAGGAAGGGGAAACTTTATTGACACATGCCTGGGGTCAGATACATCACATGATCACACTGACAGAACCACAGGCACATAGACACAGGCAACAGAGCATGCACAATGTCGGCACTAGTACAGTGTATATCCACCTTTCGCAGCAATGCAGGCTGCTATTCTCCCATGGAGACGATCGTAGAGATGCTGGATGTAGTCCTGTGGAACGGCTCGCCATGCCATTTCCACCTGGCGCCTCAGTTGGACCAGCGTTCGTGCTGGACGTGCAGACCGCGTGAGACGACGCTTCATCCAGTCCCAAACATGCTCAATGGGGGACAGATCCGGAGATCTTGCTGGCCAGGGTAGTTGACTTACACCTTCTAGAGCACGTTGGGTGGCACGGGATACATGCGGACGTGCACTGTCCTGTTGGAACAGCAAGTTCCCTTGCCGGTCTAGGAATGGTAGAACGATGGGTTCGATGACGGTTTGGATGTACCGTGCACTATTCAGTGTCCCCTCGACGATCACCAGTGGTGTACGGCCAGTGTAGGAGATCGCTCCCCACACCATGATGCCGGGTGTTGGCCCTGTGTGCCTCGGTCGTATGCAGTCCTGATTGTGGCGCTCACCTGCACGGCGCCAAACACGCATACGACCATCATTGGCACCAAGGCAGAAGCGACTCTCATCGCTGAAGACGACACGTCTCCATTTGTCCCTCCATTCACGCCTGTCGCGACACCACTGGAGGCGGGTTGCACGATGTTGGGGTATGAGCGGAAGACGGCCTAACGGTGTGCGGGACCGTAGCCCAGCTTCATGGAGACGGTTGCGAATGGTCCTCCCCGATACCCCAGGAGCAACAGTGTCCCTAATTTTCTGGGAAGTGGCGGTGCGGTCCCCTACGGCACTGCGTAGGATCCTACGGTCTTGGCGTGCATCCGTGCGTCGCTGCGGTCCGGTCCCAGGTCGACGGGCACGTGCACCTTCCGCCGACCACTGGCGACAACATCGATGTACTGTGGAGACCTCACGCCCCACGTGTTGAGCAATTCGGCGGTACGTCCACCCGGCCTCCCGCATGCCCACTATACGCCCTCGCTCAAAGTCCGTCAACTGCACATACGGTTCACGTCCACGCTGTCGCGGCATGCTACCAGTGTTAAAGACTGCGATGGAGCTCCGTATGCCACGGCAAACTGGCTGCCACTGACGGCGGCGGTGCACAAATGCTGCGCAGCTAGCGCCATTCGACGGCCAACACCGCGGTTCCTGGTGTGTCCGCTGTGCCGTGCGTGTGATCATTGCTTGTACAGCCCTCTCGCAGTGTCCGGAGCAAGTATGGTGGGTCTGACACACCGGTGTCAATGTGTTCTTTTTTCCATTTCCAGGAGTGTATAAGCCAGTTATACACTGGCGAAAAAAACTCGCAGCTCCAAAAAATTATTGATATACAGCAATGAAACTTCGGGAGTACGTTTCTCTAGATAACATATGTAACTAATTTAGATTACAAGATCATAAGTTAATGTAAGCTCGAGGTAAGCCATTGCAAATGTGAAATGCTGTTGCATTTATAACGGGTGTAACCGTCAGAATGTTGAACGAAAACATGCAGACATGCATGCATTGTGTTTTACAGGTGCTGGATGTCAGTTTGTGGGATTGAGTTCCATGCCTGTTGCACTTGGTCGGTCAATGATGGGACAGTTAATGCTGTTTCTGGATGTCGCTGGAGTTGTCGTCCGACAAGTGTTCGATTTGAGACTGATCTGGCGATCGAGCAGGCCAGGGCAACACGTCGATACTCTGTAGATCGTGTTGGGTTAGAACACCGGTATGTGGACGAGCGTTACCCTGCTGGAAAACACATTGTAGATGTTGTGCATGAATGGCAGCACAATAGGCAGGATCAACACACTGACGAATAAATTTGCTGTCAGTGTGCGTGGGATAATCACGAGAGTGCTACTGCTATCATACGATGTCGCAACTCAAATTCCGGATGCACGTCCAGTGTGTGTAGCACAGAGACAGATTGGTTGCAGACCGTCAACTGACATCCTTCTAACAAATACACGTTCATCACAGGCATCGAGGAAGAAACAGTTTTGATCAGAGAATGCGGCAGACCTGCACCCTGCACTCCACTGAGCTGTCGCGTGACACTACTGAAGTAGCCCCTGGTAGTGGTCTGGGATCAGTGGAATGCACTCTGCAGGGCGTCTGTCTCGGAACTGTCCTTGAAGTGACCGATTTATAGCAGTTCGCTGTGTCGCTGTAGTGGCAACTGTAGCTCTAATTGCTGCTGCAGATGCAGTACGACGCGAACGAGCCTTTGTAGTGCCTCTTTCAATGTTGATGGATCTGAATCAGATGAAGGTGTAGAACAAACTTACTCATCTCCTTTGTTATGTCTAAGTTTTGTGTAAGATCTCAGTGGCTGGATTCATTGAGTTGGTTCAAGATCTTCTCTGGGACTGAACTCTTTTAAGCAGTTTTTATGGGTGCTTGTATTTCATAAATTATTTGTTGTTCCATTCGATGATCCTACATCTGATTCAACTTATTCTGGTCCTGCTGCTGTCATTTCATCCTCCTAATTACCCACAAATGTGTTAAATATTCAGTTCTGTTCTAGTTAATGATCAAAACCAATATCTCTCTTGATCATGATGTTGTGACTGAGAAGCAATGTTTGACTGGACTCAAATCTTGTGGAGCATTTCATCTTTGAGAATTACTTGTTTTTCCTTTATTACTCTCAGATGAGTTGGTTCAGGTAAAAAGTATGCTTTACTTTTTTCACAGTATTGTTGAAGTATTTACTGGTGTTTATCTGGCCTCCTTGGTGTTCAGAAGGTGGAGATCCACTGTAACACTAAATTCACGTAGATGCAAAACAAATAGTTTTTCTTATCCATGAATCTTTGGTTGTCATCTTGTACAGGCTTCATAGACATTCTGTTTGTAAGATATACTGCTACAGAGACTGCTTCTCTTCAGAACTTCGCAGGGTAAGTTGACTTCATGGCATAGTCATTGTGTTTCTTAACTGTGATCTATAAATAATGCTTTACTGCCTTAATTTTGCTCTGCACTGTGTAGTTTTAAGATGTCAGACAATCTTTTCTTTTGGAAAATTTGTAGCTTCTCATTTATAATGTGTATTTATTGTCAGTCTGTAATTTAAGATTCTCTTTTGACCTGACCACTTTCTCAGTAAATTATTTCTCAGCTATGGAATAGTATTGCCTCAGTTTTAGAACTCCTATGTACTTTCATCACGTTCGGTCTGTGGAATCGATTCGTCAGTATTTGATGTGGTTTACGAAATATGTCCAGCAGTAATGTTAGGTGACTCACCCTATATATATATATATATATATATATATATATATATATATATATGGTGTGCTGAACACGATGGCCTTCCCTCTTGGTCGTTCCACATGGCCATCTGGAGCACAGTCTTATTGCGACTGTACATTCTCGTGACCACTGCTGCCAGCATTCATCTAACAGTGGCTACTTTCGTGCCAAGTCTTTCTGACACATCCCATGATGAACATCTACTGGTCGTAGCCCTGTTACATGACCTCGTTCAGACTTAGTGAGGCATTCTTGACTAACATCAACTCACCATGTCCAGTCTCGAAGGTAACTAACGCTCACAGCCATTACAGATTGTATTTAAAGCAAACTTTATTTACATCCTCATAGTTCCCTACCATCGCCTATCTTATGTGACTGTCGAGACATTATTTTTCAGATATGGAAAAACACGCCTATCAACGTTGCAAGGTTTTGTATGGTGGCAGAATAAATGAAGGTCAGATTCGCACCTTACATGAGAGCTTTATACATCAGAATGGGAAGGTGAATAAGACACTTAACTTAATTCAGCGGTAATGAGAAAATTTTCCTTTCACTATGAAACGTCCCCTTTGAACATGACTGTGCGTAAACTGACACACAATATTTTTTAGCGCAACGCAATCTGACTTTCAATAATCCCTACAAAATAATGGCCCTGACTAACATTAACCTATACCTTTCACAAATCACTTACCTCACAAAAATCTTCGTTGCTCGAACTACTGCAATACAGCGAGCGCCACTACTGCCAGCTACATAAAAGATTCAAACTACGGAAGGCACTAACTACTGATAGGCATAGTTAGCAAATGAAAGATTTTAATAGAGAACAAACAATGACCTTAATAGTCATAATATATATAGCAGTTCATGACATCCAGTCTTACAAATTTCAAAACCCCGACATCTCTCTCCCCACATCCACCACTGCTGGCGGCTCACCTCCAACTGCCAACGCTATGCGCTGTTAACATCCAGCTGCCCAAAACTACAATGGCAGACAACAATGCAAACTAGCCACAAACTGCACACAGCACAGCCAGTGATTTTTATACAGAGCGCTACGTGGCGTTACCAATAACAAAACCTAAACAGCCTACTTACAACTATGTAATGCAAAAAGGGATGATAATCAACAGTAATTAACACACCGTTCCTATAATGCGTGTTTGAGCAGAAGGTGAAACAAGCACCAAGAGGGGTTTTAGTTTGGAATTCAGAGGGATGAGAGCAGAGGCAAGGCCATGTTACAGGGGGTACCACAGAAACCACTTAAAGGGGTGTCCCAGGCGGAAAGTCAATGACCGACCAGATGACTCAGAGGGGGAGAGCGAGTATAATGGGCCATCTGAGGGAAGACAGGAAAGAAAACTTTGAGAAAACTGTTTTTCGGAATTCCAAATGGATACGAAACAAGAACAGTGACACATTTTCGATCACATATCCAGTGAGTGGTAAACACGTAAGAGAGTCAATGCACACATTTAGGTATCTGAAACGGGCACAAAACGTCCGATTGGCAGAAACGCGCTAGGAAGGAGAAAAAAGCCAATGTTTCAATGCAATTTAATGGTAGGGACCTTGCGATTGGTAGAGAGAGTTTCCACAAAATAAGAGGAACGCCCCTATTGGTCGCTAAAAGCCATGACGTTAAGAACGAAAGAACCCCGGTGGGGAGACAGCTCGGCTATGAGTAAGACAAGACGGAAATTATTGGAGACTCTTCTCTGAACTGGCGTCAAGTGCAGAACGGAGCGCATAACGCTCTGTACAACGCAGAGGAGTGATTTGTGTGAACAGTGCGTTCACAGCAGCTGATATCCAGCTAGAAATCAGCTGCAGCATCGTTTAGCTCCAACTGTGGAGAAACGAACCGGCCAATTAGTTAATTGTTCTTGCGAGAACTGAGAGGGCATTGTAATACACATGCTGCTCCAACCATGTGCGTGTATATCGCTACATTCTAACAAGGGAACCTCTCCATCGCACCCCCCTCAGATTTAGTTATAAGTTGGCACAGTGAATAGGCCTTGGAAAACTGAACACAGATCAATCGAGAAAACAGGAAGAAGTTGTGTGAAACCGTGAAAAAAATTAGTAAAATATACAAACTGAGTAGTCCATGCGCAAGATAAGTAACATCAAGGAGAACGTGTGCTCAGGAGCGCCGCGGTCTCGTGGTCAGCGTGAGTAGCTGCGGAACGAGAGGTCCTGGGTTCAAGTTTTCCCTTGACTGAAATTTTTACTTTCTTTATTTTCGCAAAGTTATGATCTGTCCGTTCGTTCATTGACGTCTCTGTTCACTGTAATAAGTTTAGTGTCTGTGTTTTGCGACCGCACAGCAAAACCGTGCGATTAGTAGACGAAAGAACGTGCCTCTCCAATGGGAACCGAAAACATTTGATCGCAAGGTCATAGGTCAACCGATTCCTCCACGGGAAAACACGTCTGATATATTCTATACGACACTGGTGACGGCATGTGCGTCACATGACAGGAATATGTTGTCGACCCACCTAACTTGTACACTTAGCGAATGGGTAAAAAGATTCTTCTACCTTGCCAGATTTAGGTTTTCTCGTGGATGTGATAATCACTCCAAAAAAATGACGAAAACATAAGAGTTTTCACATAAACTGAAAATAAAAAATTAAAATTTTCACTCGAGGGATGACTTGAACCTAGGACCTCTTGTACCGTAGCTGCTCTCGCTAACCACGGTACCACGGCGCTGCTTGACTCCTTGTGTCCTTGATGTTGCATATCTTCGAATGGACTATTCAGTTTGTATATTTTACTAATTTTTTTTTCATAGTTCCACACAACTTCTTCCTGTTTCCTCGATTGATCTGTGTTCAGTTTTTCAAGGCCTATCCACTGTGCCAACTTATAATTAAATCTGAGAGGGGTGCGATGGGGAGGTTCCCTTGTAAGACTAGGGATGAGTACATGTCCTCTCACATAACATAGGGAAAGTTTCTGCTGGAGAATTCAGCAAAGGTGTAATTAGTTGTATAGAAATTTGAGTTGAAGAGAGTGGCCTAGCAGATGACAGCTCATCGCAGCTTCAGGTAAATACTGCGTGCAGAGGTGTGAACTTGTTGGTTCACCATCTTGCGTCCACTGTAAACTCGAGCGACCTTGGGTAATCTTTTGCTCAATTTGTCACATAAATAACCATCCACTGTAGACTTGATGGTCATTCTAAAAATAGTACTGAACTTTGAACCGGAATCAGACGATTTTCCTAGTACTGACCAATATCATAAGTGTAGGAGCAATTTTGTAAAGAAACTTCAAGTTAAACTTTAATATTGTCTTGTTTAGGATAATTTAACCTTCTGAGAGTTAATATTCAATATTCTTGTTTTTAGGATTATTTCACTTTTTGATTTGACGAGATGCGTTATCCTGACATCCGTTTTTTGTTGTCACATTGAAAACTATGTAAATGTGTGTATTTTTATGCTAATATTGCGACATTAAACATGTCATTCCAACTTACGCAGTTATCTTCAATCCTAGAATAAGTAAACCACAAATATTGCACCATATTCTTCTTAGTATTGTAACTTTTTCCGTCAGTGTATTTTGGTAACATTCCCTCTCTCTTTCACTATCAGCTATCAGTACAGACAAGAAGACGGTGGCCCACCAGTGACAACTTGCAGAATTATACCCAAAAACGCCACTAATGCAACTGGTAGACGGTTCAATACAGACGCTAAATATCCTGTATAAAGCTAATGACAAAATTTCAATAACTAACTTCGAGTGATGAATTTAGGTATGTACTCACAACCTTCCACGTAGCGCTCAAGTGTGGATCGCTACAGTAGGTAAAATTGCAGGAAATTTTACTTAAAATAATTGACGTATTCCAGAATGAGATTTTCACTCTGCAGCGGAGTGTGCGCTGATATGAAACTTCCTGGCAGATTAAAACTGTGTGCCCGACCGAGACTCGAACTCGGGACCTTTGCCTTTCGCGGGCAAGTGCTCTATCAACTGAGCTACCGAAGCACGACTCACGCCCGGTACTCACAGCTTTACTTCTGCCAGTACCTCGTCTCCTACCTTCCAAACTTTACAGAAGCTCTCCTGCGAACCTTGCAGAACTAGCACTCCTGAAAGAAAGGATATTGCGGAGACATGGCTTAGCCACAGCCTGGGGGATGTTTCCAGAATGAGATTTTCACTCTGCAGCGGAGTGTGCGCTGATATGAAACTTCCTGGCAGATTAAAACTGTGTGCCCGACCGAGACTCGAACTCGGGACCTTTGCCTTTCGCGGGCAAGTGCTCTACCAACTGAGCTACCGAAGCACGACTCACGCCCGGTACTCACAGCTTTACTTCTGCCAGTACCTCGTCTCCTACCTTCCAAACTTTACAGAAGCTCTCCTGCGAACCTTGCAGAACTAGCACTCCTGAAAGAAAGGATATTGCGGAGACATGGCTTAGCCACAGCCTGGGGGATGTTTCCAGAATGAGATTTTCACTCTGCAGCGGAGTGTGCACTGATATGAAACTTCCTGGCAGATTAAATCTGTGTGCCCGACCGAGACTCGAACTCGGGACCTTTGCCTTTCGCGGGCAAGTGCTCTACCAACTGAGCTACCGAAGCACGACTCACGCCCGGTACTCACAGCTGTACTTCTGCCATCCCCCAGGCTGTGGCTAAGCCATGTCTCCGCAATATCCTTTCTTTCAGGAGTGTTAGTTCTGCAAGGTTCGCAGGAGAGCTTCTGTAAAGTTTGGAAGGTAGGAGACGAGGTACTGGCAGAAGTAAAGCTGTGAGTAGCGGGCGTTAGTCGTGCTTCGGTAGCTCAGTTGGTAGAGCACTTGCCCGCGAAAGGCAAAGGTCCCGAGTTCGAGTCTCGGTCGGGCACAAAGTTTTAATCTGCCAGGAAGTTTCAATTCACGTATTATTAAAAGGCTCTATTAATATGTTTGTATTATAAATTAATTAGCTGACATCTTTATTTAGTGTATCATAAATTAACTATTTGATGATTTAGGGAGTTCAGTGTATTTTGAACAGCTCACAAAAATCCAGAGACTCGATAGAAGTGGCAGCACACGTCTCCGAAGATCTCGTCGGCCAGCTGCAATTCCTCTAAATGAAATTCTGTCGCCTGAAAACTTGAGTTTGGCTTTGTTTTCGGACGCAGAACACTCGGGGCTTGCATTTAGTCAAATGACGCATGGACGTCTTGCCAGATACACAGAATTCACAAATGTAACAGGTTAATAAGTCTCCCGGTGAAGATATCGTGACAGCAAATTCGCCAGGAAATGTCCAGAAAGCAATGTCCGAAAATGCTGTGTCAGTACTCAACACACACAAACTCAGGTCACTCACTTCTGGATAAATGAACAAGTTGTATACCTTAAAATTCGTATATTCTGTTCTCTTGAAAGTAGTACAGTCGGAATAAATCGAAATTGTTACTATCAGGCACCACTTCTGTCGTGTAAATTATTTTAAATTAATAAAAGCCGTAATGGGAACCAGCACTAGAATAAGTATGTTAACAAAATTGGTGTTAATCACTTTATCCGTCCGTACTAGTTGAGTGTACACACCGAAATACAAGGGCCCGCATCTCGTGGTCGTGCGGTAGCGTTCTCGCTTCCCACGCCCGGGTTCCCGGGTTCGATTTCCGGCGGGGTCAGGGATTTTCTCTGCCTCGTGATGGCTGGGTGTTGTGTGCTGTCCTTAGGTTAGTTAGGTTTAAGTAGTTCTAAGTTCTAGGGGACTTATGACCACAGCAGTTGAGTCCCATAGTGCTCAGAGCCATTTGAACCATTTTTGAACCGAAATACAAGGGGTGTCCAGTTAGTAATGCAACACATTTTTATTATGAAAGCAGGTTGCCTTTAGACAGGATTCCAATACATCATATTATTCCCCACGCTTTTGGTCAACATAGTCTCCTTTCAACGCAACGGCCTTACGCCACGTTACTGGAAGGGCCTGTAAATCAACATGGTACCACTCTACAGGTCGACATCGAAGCCAACGGCTTGCTGCGTCAATAACCTCCCCGTCATCCAAGTACTGCTTCCCACGGAGTGCTTACGTCATGGAGCCAAACAGATGGAAGTCGAGAGATGCGAGATCCGGGCTGTAGGAACAGGAGGAACAGTCCAATGAACTTTTGTGAATTCCTGTCGAATACGCAAACTTGTGTGAGGCCTTGCGATGCCACGGCACGGAGAAGGAGTACTCCGTTTGCATTTTTGTGGCGAAGAACACGCTGAAGTAGTTTCTTCAGTTTCCTGAGGGAAGCATAATACACTCCAGAGTTGATCGTCGAGGGAGGACATCAAACAGAGTAACCCCATAAGTGTGTCAGAAGACCATCACCAAGACTTCACCGGATGAAGGTGTGGCTTTGAACTTTTTCTTAGGAGGACATGTGGTGTGGCACCCCACCCAATGGACTGCCCTTTAGTTTCCGCTTCGAGGAGATGATCCAAGTTTCACCTGTGACGATGTTCGACAAAAAACTCCAACATAGCAGGAGTCGCAGCTGTGTGCGCCCGGCTGCGTATAGCGCCGCCAAGAGTCGGAATTTCATGAAACTGTAGGTGCTGAAGCGGGAATATTTCGCTATTTCCCACAGCAAATTCTTCTCGTAAAAGTTACAACGGCTGCGTACTCTCGTTACTAGATTCTCTCTCCAAGCAGAAGGGATACAGTCACAGAACGTCTAGCGTGCTCTCGCAGTCAGTAGAAACTTTTCACGACACATTTGAAAAAGCCCTTTAAGCGCTGTACAGACGGAGAAATTTCTTGGGCCGTAACTGGCGTAGCGAGTAAATTGTTTCGTATGAACTGTTACCTTGCGTGCCATGTGGTGCCGAGCCACCGCATTACTAGTAAATAGCATGCAATCAAACGAAGCTAAATTCCGCATCATATAGCTGCCATTTGAGTGCATACGTGTGCTTGTTTTTGCAACCGGTAGTGCACCGTCTGATAATGCAGTGGTCTAAAGAAGCTTTAGAAAATCTTATTGAGGCATACAGACACAGAACATATCTTTATGACACAAAATCACCCACATACCATAACAAACACGCTAGGAAATATTCGACGAAATATTTGTTTCATTGAAGGAGGTTAGGTTTTTCGACTCATACTGAATTTATAGCGAAGATGAAAAGCATCCGCACGACGTTTGTGTCAGAACTTATTAAAATAAAAGCTTAGACAAAGAGTGGTATGGGATCTGCTGACGTGTATGAACCCACGGGCCGGCCGGTGTGGCCGTGCGGTTCTAGGCGCTTTAGTCGGGAACCGCATGACCGCTACGGTCGCAGGTTCGAATCCTGCCTCGGGCATGGATGTGTTTCATGTCCTTAGGTTAGTTAGGTTAAAGTAGTTCTAAGTTCTCGGGGACTGATGACCATAGATGTTAAGTCCCATAGTGGTCAGAGCCATTTGAACCATTTTTTTTGAACCCACGGTCTGGTATTTTAAGAAACTTATGTTTCTGCGAGACCATGTTCTGGCAAGCAAAGGAGATTTCAGTGCAGAATTCTCACAAGAACGCGTGGACTACACTAAAAACAGTAACGTCACAGTGAGTAATTTCTTAGCCCCTTCAGTTTCCTCTGTAGTTAGCGCAATAAGTGAAAAAAACTAAGCTGATAACTGGTTTGTCCTGGCGAACTTCACAAGATAAATTATGATAACAAATGTGCACTGTATGCGAATAGCTCAGCTGTCTGATGCGTTTAATTTACTATTTGAATATTGTGTGTTTGAACCCCACTAGTGTCCATATTTTTTTTTCCTTTGTAACTTAAAATTAAATAAGTTGTGAGGCTGAGTTCATGGCCCCTGACCTTGCACAGTATCCAATCACAAAAAGTGTAAGGCACACACTGCAAGCTGTGTACAATTGTTATCATTATTTTTCAGGATGACTGTCTTGCCAGTGAGATCCCAGAGTCTCACATTGACGTTAGTGAGGATTTCTTAATTATAAAGTGAAGTTGCACAAGATGGCCAGCCACTTCAAACAGCATCATCGTCATCATCATACAGCAGTCCAAGTGGAGGGAGAATGATCAAGGGGACAAAAAGGAAGAGTGTTTACAATGAAGAAGAAAACGCTGTTTTGAAAAGAGCTGACAGTATACTGACCAGCATAAGTAAACCAAAAACTGCTCCAACTGATTTTTGGCTCACATGTAACTGCTTCTCTATAGCAAATAAAAAGTAAAGCTCTGGTGATAAAAGCCAAGAGAGAGATATTCACCATATTTTTCACTGTACAAGAGGAAGGCTTGGGCAATAACGAGTAACAACACTGTTCATTTGTTTATTTTGAGTTACCAGTTGTTTGTTACTTTATTGTGAGTAATAAGACTGTTTATTAGTTAATTCTCATTAAAACGTAATTGTGTAATATCTACAAAATACAAATTGAATGCAGTACTTTATCTTGAATGTGGACTGAATTATAGCAAATTGAAATTACAAAATTTAGTGCTAATACCAATTAACCTAATTTATGAATATCATACACTCTCCTGCATACCATATTAACCTTTCAGTCATAATTTACATCACTTATTTCCAAGATTTGACACTGTATCAGTGCTGAATTTTTTTTTCCAGACTCCCACTGCCACTGTACATAACCATTATTGTTGAAATGTCCCTGTAAAGTGTCCCTCAGTTTCCTAGCTTCTTTAACTGACTTGTGTTGACCTAATCTTGCTATGACCCCCAGATTACTTTGCTGCCATTCTACTGGAATGATAACACAGTGATTTGTGCCCTCTTTGTTTTCCAGTTGTCCGACAAGTCTTCCCACATACGTCCAGTAAAAAATTATGTAGCACACAAGTAAACAGTTTCAACAGGTAGCTCCATTTTCTTAATGGCAATTCTGAACCTACTGCTCAGTATTCCAAAAGCATTTTCAGAAGTTATTCTTACCCTGCTCAAAAGGTGATTAAATATTTTCTGTTCCTATGTGAGATTTCCCTTATATGGCTTCATTATACGCACAAATAAGGGAAAAGCGTTAACAGTTACAACTATGAAAGACACTGCAGTTTGAGTTCAGATGGCTAAAATGGCTCTGAGCACTATGGGACTTAACATCTGAGGTCATCAGTCCCCTAGAACTTAGAACTACTTAAACCTGACGAACCTAAGGACATCACACACATCAATGCCCGAGGCAGGATTCGAACCTTCGACCGTAGCGGTTGCGTGGTTCCAGACTGAAGCGCCTAGAACCGCTCGGCCATTGCGGCCGGCAGTTTGAGTTCTTGATAATGTCTCTGTCGTAGGAAATTTCACTAAATTTTCAGCACCTGTAAGACTTTCACTGAGTGAACTGTTCTGAAACGCTCCTCCATCTATAATCCTACCATTGCTACCTACCTCCATACAAGTAAATTTATCTGCGCATCAGCAAAAAGAAGTGCTAGTAGCAAAATGCTATTATCTCCTTTATCATTGTAGTAGTATGATCCCATACATCTCAGTGGTCGTAATTCCACATGCTTCCCACCTAAAGCACCGAGACAATTTGTAAAGTTTCACATGTCTTGAAACTGTTTTGATATACGTTTCCATTCACTCTCTGTTGATGGCCTCTGAAAGACAGGATGTGATGTCAATATGTCAGTGTGACTTTCATACACATGAACTGAAAAACAAGTATGATCTTACATTCTGGAATCACTATGATCAGGCACATTTTTTCCCTAACAACTGAAAATGATGAATTATGAAGTTCACTGATTTTGTCTGAAAAGTCCACAGATAGGGGAGAAACATTTTTGGCCTATAAATTGTAAGGTTTAATTCTTAATGTAGGGATACATTTTGAATGTAAATGCCAAACTATAAAAATATGTGATAATACCTGGATACAAGTATAGCTGAAGGTTGGATCAGAGCTACATCGTTCCCCCAAACATTAATTTTTTGAAAAGTGTTAAGAATGCCACTTTAAAGAATTTGTTGCTCTTTCTAATGAATTTAGCAGAATAAAAGGAATGCTAGAGGTTTGCAACTAACTAAACAAAACAAATAAAACCGCGTCAAAAAGTTGTGGTAGAGGAACCCAGAATACACCCTCCACAAAATTATGATTCTTGCTCAGAGTAACACATCTGAACAAAAATGATTCCTTTATTGTACTTTTCAGCACATTTAAATGTGTTATTACATTAACTTATTTTGGTCATGTTCTTACGACATTTAACAAAATGAACGTACCTGCATGTATGAATCATTCAAGCATTGTAAACTGCGTCACAAGTTTCAAGAATAATTGAGGATATCGTACTTACAGGTATTTGGCGAGAGGAAGGGCATCCGGCGACCCTCCGACACCAAACGCATAGTAACAAGGCCGACTCCGCGTTGAAGAGGGACAAATGCCCACGGAAATGATGATGATAATGATCGTACTTACAGAAATTCTGAATAAAAACATTAGGCTCCTGTCGCTTTCTCCAGTAGCTAGAAACCTCAGCGTCAGAACTAACCTAAAGAAAACTACGGAATTGGTTGCAGTTTACAAGATGCACTGTATGTACAGCAACCTAATAATACTAGGCTCATATAAAGGTACCTACTCACGTCTTTGAAGCTGAGATACATTCCCGCATACCTGCTTTTTGCGTCGTTGTTCTTGTACCTACTAAACGAAGCATTGTTAAGAAGTCCGTCTCGCCTTTCCTCAGAAAATTTCTGTGTGATTCCCTGTCCTCCAACCTCAGTTCATCGTGTAACAGACTGTGCAATTCTCGACCGCCGTCGTCTTAAAATTCAAGGTCTACTGCACCGTCTCCTATTATGCCAACGTAAATTTCTTTGTCGACGTCGCCGAAATATTACTGTAGTAATGACTGCATAAGCAGCTGCTGCCAATCAGCCATTTTCTAAAATAATGTTGAGCCATCTGCAGTCATTGTGTGTACAAACGCAGCTATGAGATGGCATGCCAGGTCTTGGAACAGGAAGTTGTACCATCTTATTGCACCATTAGTGGCACAAGATGTGTCTTCGTATGTACATAGCTTTAAACAATTCGAAAGATTGTACAACTCAAGTTGTACCACGCTGGAATTTTCAATCGCCCCTCTTATTAAAGGATTTTCACACTACGTTATATCTCAACGACGTAATTAAACTAATTACAGTGAGCATAAAGACGCTTATGCAGTCAGTGTTCCCTTGTCCACACAGGAAAGGAATGGGAAGTCTTAATAACTGGTGCAGTGGTAAGTATCGTCTGCCATGCATTTCACAGCTGTGTGCAGAGTATAAATACAGATGATGAAAACATCTAGTGATAAGATAACGCGACACTGGTTTTCGACATTATTCGGCCGCCCGGCTCACCTCAAGAGTCCTGAGAAAGATCCTGGCAGATGGTTTGGGACGTCGAATTTTGGAGAAGTTTGAAGAATAATACGGCGCAAGTTAATCACGCTTAACATTTTACCTTTGCCGAAAATGGCCAAAAAAGCTTGAAGGTTTACATTATACAGGACATGTTAGCAATGAAACCCGTAGAACAGTTGTAGTTTACCTGGTTCCTGCCGCCCACTAGATGGCATTCCTAATTTCATAGAGGGCTGTAGGTAGTAGGAGATTAAAAACATTTCCATTAGGTTTTAATTAAATTTTGAAAAATATTTAGTGAGTAATTACTGTTACATCCTTTAACTTGCTGCACCTTGATTTATAAATTTTGTAAAGTAAAATCACTTGATTACTTTATTTAACACCATTGCAGAGCGACTGGTGTGTGATTAGAAATTTTAGTACTAACAGAGACATAAAAGTGAGCGAAAGGTTAAAAAGGTTGACTGTGCTTGCTCTAGCATAACAGCTCAAGGTTGGTTAAGTATGAGGCCGATGTCACCATCTCAGTACCAACGCCACCTACATTAAGTAGGTCTTTGTCCTGAGCAACCCATTTACCAAAAGTAGTCATACAAGTCTGATGCCCCCTAGCGCAGTTTCCGTTTGTAAGCTCCTCTGGGGCGCTTTTTTCTGGCTAAATATTATATTTCTAGCAGTGTACTACATCACTGCCTGTCATCATGAGGATTAAAATACTGTACAGACCTGTAACCAATAATGCACATCACAATAACACAGGAGCCCTTACTATCGTCTTAATAATAATTATAAATAATAAAAATCATTATAAGTAATATAAAATTATAAATATAATTATAAATAATAAATAATAATAACGATAATAATAACATTATTAACACATCTTAAATTTCGTAACTGGAAATTAAAACTGAACACTATGCATGAAGTGCGACCAAGGCTCTAGATAAATTCTATGTAAGGCCTTAATTTTGAGTTGCCACAAATGTTTCAGTACTTGTTGAATTCACAGATGTTGCAGGATGTTGTTGTTGTTGTTGGGGTCTTCAGTCCTGAGACTGGGTTGATGCAGCTCTCCATGCTACTCTATCATGTGCAAGCTTCTTCATCTCCCAGTACTTACTGCACCTACATCCTTCTGAATCTGCTTACTGTATTCATCTATTGGTCTCCCTCTACGATTTTTACCCTCCAAGCTGCCCTCCAATGTTAAATTTGTGATCCCGTGGTGCCTCAGAAAATGTCCTACCAACCGGTCCCTTCTTCTTGTCAAGTTGTGCCACAAACTCCTCTTCTCCCCAATTCTATTCAATACCTCCTCATTAGTTATGTGATCTACCCATCTAATCTTCAGCATTCTTCTGTAGCACCACATTTCGAAAGCTTCTATTCTCGTCCAAACTATTTATCGTCCATGTTTCACTTGGCCGCACTCCATACAAATACTTTCAGAAACGACATCCTGACACTTAAATCTATACTCGATGTTATCAAATTTCTCTTCTTCAGAAACGCTTTCCTTGCCATTGCCAGTCTACATTTTATATCTATTTTAAGCATCTCATTCCCTCACCATCACCCGATTTAATTCCATTCCATTATCCTCGTTTTGCTTTTGTTGATGTTCATCTTATATCCGCCTTTCAAGACACTGTCCATTCCGTTCAACTGCTCTTCCAAGTCCTTTGCTGTCTCTGACAGAATTACAATGTCATCGGCGAACCTCAAAGTTTTTATTTCTTCTCCATGGATTTTAATACCTACTCCGAATTTTCCTTTTGTTTCCTTTACTGCTTGCTCAACATACAGATTGAATAACATCGGGGAGAGGCTACAACCCTGTCTCACACCCTTCCCAAGCAATGCTTCCGTTTCGTGCCCCTCGACTCTTGTAACTGCCATCTGGTTTCTGTACACATTGTAAATAGCCTTTCGCTCCCTGTATTTTACCCCTGTCACGTTTAGAATTTGAAAGAGAGTATTCCAGTCAACATTGTCAAAAGCTTTCTCTAAGTCTACAAATGCTAGAAACGTAGGTTTGCCTTTTCTTAATCTTTCTTGTAAGATAAGTCGTAAGGTTAGTATTGCCTCACGTGTTCCCACATTTCTACGGGATCCAAACTGTTTTTCCCCGAGGTCGGCTTCTACCAGTTTTTCCATTCGTCTGCAAAGAATTGGTATTAGTATTTTGCACCTGTGACTTATTAAACTGATAGTTCGGTAATTTTCACATCTGTCAACACCTGCTTTCTTTGGTATTGGAATTATTATATTCTTCTTGAAGTCTGAGGGTATTTCGCCTGTCTCATACATCTTGCTCACAAGATGGTAGAGTTTTGTCAGGACTGGCTGTCCCAAGGCCGTCAGTAGTTCTAATGGAATGTTGTCTACTCCCGGGGCCTTGTTTCGACTCAGGTCTTTCAGTGCTCTGTCAAACTCTTCATGCAGTATCGTATCTCCTTTTCATCTTCATCTACATCCTCTTTCATTTCCATAATATTGTCCTCAACTACATCGCCCTTGTATAGACCCTCTATATACTCCTTCCATCTTTCTGCTTTCCCTTCTTTACTTAGAACTGGGTTTCCATCTGAGCTCTTGATACTCATAGAAGTGGCTCTCTTTTCTCCAAAGGTCTCTTTTTCCTGCAGGCAGTATCTTTCTTACCCCTAGTGAGATAAGCCTCTACATCCTTACATTTGTCCTCTATCCATCCCTGCTTAGCCACTTCACACTTCCTGTCGGTCCGCAGCTCGTGGTCGTGCGGTAGCGTTCTCGCTTCCCCCGCCCGGGTTCCCGGGTTCGATTTCCGGCGGGGTCAGGGATTTTCTCTGCCTCATGATGACTGGGTGTTGTGTGCTGTCCTTAGGTTAGTTAGGTTTAAGTAGTTCTACGTTCTAGGGAACTGATGACCATAGCTGTTAAGTCCCATAGAGCTCAGAGCCATTTGAACCAGCCACTTCCTGTCGATCTCATTTTTGAGACGTTTGTGTTCCTTTTTGCCTGCTTCATTTACTGCATTTTTTTTATTTTCTCGTTTCATCAGTCAAATTCATTTTTACCTACTTGATCCTCTGCTGCCTTCACTATTTCATCTCTCAAAGCTACCCATTCTTCTTCTACTGTATTTCTTTCCCCCATTCCTGACAATTGTTTCCTTATGCTCTCCCTGAAACTCTGTACAACCTCTGGTTTAGTCAGTTTACTCAGGTCCCATCGCCTTAAATTCCCACCTTTTTGCAGTTTCTTCAGTTTTAAACTACAGTTCACAACCAATAGATTGTGGTCAGAGTCCACATCTGCCCCTGGAAATGTCTTACAATTTAAAAACTGGTTCCTAAATCTCCGTCTTACCGTTACCAGTTGCAGGATACTAAAGGCTAATTTATTATTGGGTTATGCTTATAACACTTGCGTCCATTTACAAATATGTGGAAGTTCCTAAAAAAAAAAAAAAAAAAAAAAGCTGTTTTAGACTAGTCCCTCAGTAACACTAGTTCCTCATTATTAAGGCGATAGTAAGCGCTCCTGCGTTATTGTGATGTGGATTATTGGTTATAGGTGTGTGAACAGCATTTTCCCCCTCATGAAATTATGAAAACATCTCAGGACAGCAAACAGTGATGTACGCTAGTAGAAATACACTCCTGGAAATTGAAATAAGAACACCGTGAATTCATTGTCCCAGGAAGGGGAAACTTTATTGACACATTCCTGGGGTCAGATACATCACATGATCACACTGACAGAACCACAGGCACATAGACACAGGCAACAGAGCATGCACAATGTCGGCACTAGTACAGTGTATATCCACCTTTCGCAGCAATGCAGGCTGCTATTCTCCCATGGAGACGATCGTACAGATGCTGGATGTAGTCCTGTGGAACGGCTTGCCATGCCATTTCCACCTGGCGCCTCAGTTGGACCAGCGTTCGTGCTGGACGTGCAGACCGCGTGAGACGACGCTTCATCATCCAGTCCCAAACATGCTCAATGGGGGACAGATCCGGAGATCTTGCTGGCCAGGGTGGTTGACTTACACCTTCTAGAGCACGTTGGGTGGCACGGGATACATGCGGACGTGCATTGTCCTGTTGGAACAGCAAGTTCCCTTGCCGGTCTAGGAATGGTAGAACGATGGGTTCGATGACGGTTTGGATGTACCGTGCACTATTCAGTGTCCCCTAGACGATCACCAGTGGTGTACGGCCAGTGTAGGAGATCGCTCCCCACACCATTATGCCGGGTGTTGGCCCTGTGTGCCTCGGTCGTATGCAGTCCTGATTGTGGCGCTCACCTGCACGGCGCCAAACACGCATACGACCATCATTGGCACCAAGGCAGAAGCGACTCTCATCGCTGAAGACGACACGTCTCCATTCGTCCCTCCATTCACGCCTGTCGCGACACCACTGGAGGCGGGCTGCACGATGTTGGGGCGTGAGCGGAAGACGGCCTAACGGTGTGCGGGACCGTAGCCCAGCTTCATGGAGACGGTTGCGAATGGTCCTCGCCGATACCCCAGGAGCAACAGTGTCCCTAATTTGCTGGGAAGTGGCGGTGCGGTCCCCTAAGGCACTGCGTAGGATCCGCATCTCTTGGTCGTGCGGTAGCGTTCTCGCTTCCCACGCCCGGGTTCCCGGGTTCGATTCCCGGCGGGGTCAGGGATTTTCTCTGACTCGTGATGGGTGGGTGTTGTGTGCTGTCCTTAGGTTAGTTAGGTTTAAGTAGTTCTAAGTTCTAGGGGACTGATGACCATAGATGTTAAGTCCCATAGTTCTCAGAGCCATTTGAACCATCTTAAAAAATATTCAGCTTGAGCACCACCGGGAGGCCCGGAGGAATAATGAGGGAAGGTGCCCTCGCTCACTCAAGCTGAGAAGCTGAGAGTCCATGTATTTAACAACGCTATGCGCAGAGCAGTGCAGTCGACAAAACCTCAAAAAGAAGTCCCATTTTAAATGTCTGTATAAAATCATTGAACTTACTGAGTCTTGTCACGTTTCGAGTACAGAGTACAGAGCACGGCCGCCGGTCCGTCCTAGCGAAATGAAGAATGCTGCATTCAGGAATCTCTGCCAGATTACGCCGAGCCCCAGGTACGTGATTAAAGGGGAGGGGGGGGGGGTTGACACGCAGCTCGATTGGATTCTGACGCTGACCAGAGATGCTTGATATCTTCGCCAAATATATGTTCCCCCGGTCACCGTGTGGACACTGGGGGCATAGCAGTAAATGGGTACAATATAGCAGTACCTGTATTATTCCAAATTACGATGCCACGTTCCATCAGGCTTAAATGCGTGTCCAAAGGAACAGGCACTGCAGCAACAGCAGCTGGTATGAAAGAAATGAAATGTATTCACAGTTATGAATATGGGCAACCGTCAGCCACGTAATGGAATGACAACAATGAAAATTTGTGCCAGCCAGGACTTCATCTACATCTACATCTACATTCATACTCCGCAAGCCACCCAACGGTGTGTGGCGGAGGGCACTTTACGTGCCACTGTCATTACCTCCCTTTCCTGTTCCAGTCGCGTATGGTTCGCGGGAAGAACGACTGTCTGAAAGCCTCCGTGCGCTCTCTAATCTCTCTAATTTTACATTCGTGATCTCCTCGGGAGGTATAAGTAGGGGGAAGCAATATACTCGATACCTCATCCAGAAACGCACCCTCTGGAAACCTGGCGAGCAAGCTACACCGCGATGCAGAGCGCCTCTCTTCCAGAGTCTGCCACTTGAGTTTGCTAAACATGTCCGTAACGCTATCACGGTTACCAAATAACCCTGTGACGAAACGCGCCGCTCTTCTTTGGATCTTCTCTATCTCCTCCGTCAACCCGATCTGGTACGGATCCCACACTGATGAGCAATACTCAAGTATAGGTCGAACGAGTGTTTTGTAAGCCACCTCCTTTGTTGATGGACTACATTTTCTAAGCACTCTCGCAATGAATCTCAACCTGGCACCCGCCTTACCAACAATTAATTTTATATGATCAATCCACTTCAAATCGTTCCGCACGCATACTCCCAGATATTTTACAGAAGTAACTGCTACCAGTGTTTGTTCCGCTATCATATAATCATACAATAAAGGATCCTTCTTTCTATGTATTCGCAATACATTACATTTCTCTATGTTAAGGGACAGTCGCCACTCCCTGCACCAAGTGCCTATCTGCTGCAGATCTTCCTGCATTTCGCTGCAATTTTCTAATACTGCAACTTCTCTGTATACTACAGCATCATCCGCGAAAAGCCGCATGGAACTTCCGACACTATCTACTAGGTCATTTATATATATTGTGAAAAGCAATGGTCCCATAACACTTCCCTGTGGCACGCCAGAGGTTATTTTAACGTCTGTAGATGTCTCTCCATTGATAACAACAACTTGAACCAGGATATCCCGCTTATTGCGAGAGGTCGCCATCAGGCTATCCTACCACGACTCACGGCCAGATCCAGACTTCCACATGTCGTCAGGTCCATATGTATATTCCCGTGAAGGGAGACATTACACTTGAGGCAGCTTGCCTGGTGTGGTTCAAAAATGGTTCAAATGGCTCTGAGCACTATGGGACTCAACTGCTGAGGTCATTAGTCCCCTAGAACTTAGAACTAGTTAAACCTAACTAACCTAAGGACATCACAAACATCCATGCCCGAGGCAGGATTCGAACCTGCGACCGTAGCGGTCTTGCGGTTCCAGACTGCAGCGCCTTTAACCGCACGGCGCCTGGTGTCAAGCATACATGTTCGTACGAACTTTGTATTGTAATTTGGAATAAGGCAGCGCAGAATCGTATATATCTACCTAAACTAGGTAAGTAACATTCAAGTGAAGTGTCTCCGTGGTACAGAAATATACATATTGATCTACGAGTACATGTAGTGGGCCCGCCCGGCTAGCTGCGGGGTCTAACGCGCTGCTTCCCTAGCGGGAAGGCGTGGCGGTCCCCGGCACAAATTCTCCCGGCGGATTCGTGTCGAGATCCGGTGTGCCGGCAAGACTGTGGATGGTTTTTGAGGCGGTTTTCCATCTGTCTCGGTAAATGCGGGCTGGTTCCCCTTATTCCGCCTCAGTTACACTATGTTGGCGATTGCTGCGCAAACACTGTCCCCACGTATGCGGTCCGCAGCTCGTGGTCGTGCGGCAGCGTTCTCGCTTCCCACGCCCGGGTTCCAGGGTTCGATTCCCGGCGGGGTCAGGGATTTTCCCTGCCCCGTGATGACTGGGTGTTGTCTGATGTCCTTAGGTTAGTTAGGTTTAAGCAGTTCTAAGTTCTAGGGGACTGATGACCATAGATGTTAAGTACCATAGTGCTCAGAGCCATTTGAACCATTTTCCACGTATGCGTACACCATCATTACTCTACCACGCTAACATTTGGGGCTACACTCGTCTGGTATGAGGCGGGGAGGGAGGGGTGGGGGGTGGCGAACTGCACACTAACCTTGGGTACGCTGTGGGGCGGCGGTGGGGTGGGTGGACTGCTGTGACCTGTTGTGGGGTGTGGGGTTGTGAACCACTGAGGTTTATGGTAGGACGAAGCCTCTCCGTCGTTTCTAGGTCCCCGGTTTAAATACAGAATACACAAAGTCTATGTTATTTTTATCTGTTGTGTTTACTACGTTTATGCAGAAACGCTACGAACTTATGCACCAACCCAATACATTTCTTTGCGTTCTGTTTTTATTACGACAGTGCATATTGATGGTTAATATTACACATTTTAACATTGTTTCAGTCACTTATCCTCAGAATCGATGCATTTCTGACAATTAGATATGCGTAATCATTGTCGATTGTAGCATACACCAGGCAAAGTGGGAGGATTACAGCTTACCAAGCCAGTAATAGTTTGGCTTTTTACCACTCTATTTTTCTTTTTCCAACTGCGCTCGCTGTCTGTCGCCTTCGTTGGAGCGTAGGTTCTGAGCCATTACAATTTTATCAATCTTCCGTCCGTTACATATTCTGTCGTGCCGTGTGTTCTGCTCTCGTATTTAATGGATACTGTGACGTAATTAAAAGAAAAATTAAGTCCCTGAAAACTTACATACTGTTGTAAAACTCCAAGGTCTTCTCAAAATCATAAAAGAAACCATATAAAGAAACGTTTATAACTAAAATATCACGCGATGTTTGAGTCCTGGTAGTGCTCAAAAATGTGATAAAAACAGTCCACTGACCCACAGAGCCGCAAATAATTGCCATATTCGTGAGTTATAATATATAAATCCATTGCTTACTGGTAGTCATTTTTGAGGAGTGACGCGAAACAAATGGATTAACCCCGAATTATTTCCCATGTGGCTGTACCGTGCGAATAGAAACGTAACGCCAGTGGGATGCTGTAGTAGAGCTGGCGTTTCCATGGACTTCTTGTGGATTGATTTCACCAAAAGGAAAATGGCATTTGAAAGTATCAGTCATTATCACGATAAAATGAATAATCGGAAATCAACGAGAATTCGACAGCAGAAAGAATCAAAACGTGCACGTGATTTTTTACACTTAAAAGCTGTTTGAGGTCTGTCGCCTGTAAAGAAGTCAGTTAGCCAAAAAGCAACCTATAATGCACACATTATTGTAAATATTTTCGCGTATATTGCTACATTTTTTACTAAAATTTGATATTCACTTATTTAATACCAGAGGACATACGCACGATTCCCGCGAGGGGGAAACCGATTTGCGTTATCCGCTGGGGCCGCGAAATTAGTTCTAAGCCCAAGACGAATCATTATGAAATGCATACCACGGGTAAAAGGAGGTGGTTTCCTGGGTACATTTTCCCGAAAATGATTCTTCTGTTAGGAACCACTCGACACTTTAATGTAAATCATGGACTCTCGATACTTGAATCGCATGGTGCAGTGGATTGCTCATCCCTTCTTAACGCAAAGAATGCTTTCACATATGGATCTGGACACGGAAATCGTTGGCAACGGCGAACAGCCCGTTACCTCACATGATATGAAAGACAGATCTTGTGCAGCAGAAATGGAAGCTGTTTCCAAAAGCTAGACAGAACAGCTACACACACATTGCCCGCATCGCTCATTACATTTTAAGTACTTTCGATCCTGTCGAACAACACTTTTAGTCTTGCCCTTTGCAACAACAATGGAAGTTAAGAATTGAGCTTCAACATAAATATGTTAAAACAGCTCACACATTATTTCACACTCTCCGTTTAAGAGACCCTAGTAATTTATTAAGTCATATCAGTTAAATCTTCTAAATTTATGTTTCTTATACCGTCAGTCGAAAAAGTTTTGAGACTGATTAGTAAAAGTAGAGGGAAGTTCGGACGGTGCTTTTATTGCTTGAGGTAGTCTCGCCATACTTGTGTACGACGCACAAACGTTCATACAGCCATGTGAAACTATCAAAAAGTCCTTTGGGATGCTGTGCAACTCGTGAACCACGTTGGCTTCAGTGCCAGTTTCGTCGCCAAAGTACGATCCTTCGTGAGAATTTCTGCACTTTGTCTTCTTGCCGCAGTTCGTGTTGATAACACCAAGTCTCGTCACCTGAGATGATTTCTTTCAAAAAAGAATTGTCCGCGTTCAGCAATTCAGTCAAGTCGTGGCAGGCGTCTTTTTTTCGGGAGTATTGTTGTGCAGGACAAGCCTTGCACACACTTTTTTCTTCTTAAGGAAGATCTGAAGAATATGAAGCTCGTATCTGGGCAGATATCATTAGCGATGTTGTAGCTCTCGAAGAATGAAATGATGATGAAATCTAGACCTTTCGCTGCCTACAGTCGCTGATAAATATCAATAGGGACAGTTGAAAATGTGTACCCCGACCGGGACTCGAACCTGGGATCTCCTGCTTACATGGCAGACGCTCTATCCGTCTGAGTCACCGAGAACACAGATCCTGGGTTCGAATTCCGGTCGGGGCACACGTTTTTCAACTGTCCTCGTTGACATTTATCAACACCTGTAAGCGGCTAAAGGTCTGGATTTCATTGTAATTTCGTTCTTCGAGAGCTCTGTATCTGTACAGACAGGAGTTTCATACAGATAAGGCTTACCGGCTTATGATCAGTGCAGATGCACTCACATATCCCGAACTCTTACGGGAATCGGTAGATTGACAGCCGCGAGTAATGAGTATGGTGGGCAGGGCCACTACAAGTGGTGTGTAGACAGAAAGTTGGAAAATGTGGGTCTCACGGGGAGCGTGCCAGGGATAAGTCCCTGCAGTCGCACTAGCGTCTGTGTCCTCGTTGGCTAAGTCGTATGGAGCGTCTGCCATGTAAGCAGGAGGTATCGGGCTCGAGTCCCGGTCGGGACACACATTTCTCAACTGTTGATATTTATCAACGCCTGTAAGCAGCGAGAGGTCTAGATTTCATTATAACTCCATTCAGGTCTGAAAAATGTCCATTGCGCTTTTCAACACAACAGCGTTGAGGGACTTCGACCGCACGACTGCTATTTGACACTGCCTGCCCACAGCAGATTGATCGAATGCACAGTTATTGTTTGCAGTTAAATTGGTAGTTTGAAGGAGGAATCTAATCCAAAACCTTCTTTTGTGAAGAAATACAGAAAACGACCTTCTGTCATTTTTAATTCGGTAGTTTGAAGGAGGAAACGAATCCAAAACCTTCTTTTGTGAGGAAATACAGAAAACAACCTCCTGTTCTTATTTTGAATTTCGTGTGAATCAGACGTATGTATGAGATTGTTTACCTTAACCTCCTATCTCAGTACTTTGGAAAGATGATGTGGATTCGCCTGAAGAACGCATTACAATATTAAAAACCGGGGATTTGTTCCCTTCTTGAAACTAATTATGAATTAGGCACCAATACTTCTCATTACACCATCAGAAATAGGTATATATTCACAGAACTTTCATAACAGAACATGTACAGAAAATGTCTTTACTACTAACAGGTATTGAAAGCATTATATGTGAAATTTGCCAAGAAATTAATAACTTTCATTCATTTTTTATCATTATCTGCAGCGGCTGTAGTTGACCTCATCAACACCTTATAAACTGATCTGCACTCATATGGCATGATGTAACTAACTATCTTGCGTACATGCTTGACCTTCTTGTCTTGTACTGGAATTTTCCATTGTACGCCATTTCTGTTGGAATCTGAGGCACTCTTGTTCATTTGCAGCAAGAAAGTGCTCTTCAGCACATCGTCAATAAACTCAGATACTGCTAAATAATCTTTAACAGAGAAGTATTCTAACTGCCTTTATTTGGAAATCAAAAATGAGGACATTCCCAGGGACTTGGTTGTTTTCATCGTTGCCAAACCAACACGCTTTTAAACCATTTAGAGTAGTTACAGTATGAATAATGGTTATTCATTTACTTGTAATGACGAATATTTAAACTCAGACGTCAAACATGAAGCACAAAAAAAAAATATTCTGACGCATTGCTGACACGAGGTTTCAAGCAACTGAACAGAACCGATACGAACACCAGCTGTTAGAGCGACCACAACGTTGGGGGTGGACGAACTAGAGACTGGGATACGTTCCCTTTTTCAAACTAACGAATATTTCAAACTCCGATTGAGCCTGTACGTTAGTGGTTTTCGTGGCCTTTTTATAGTTGAAAATGTGCATCCATATGCTGATACACTGTTGGCGAAGAAAAACGAAAAAACGATTTTTGGTGCTTGTTGCCTTCTTCAAACTACCGATTCAGTTGTTAGTTCTAGCTGTCACCACAGTTACTGCGCAGATGTCGCTTGCACACCATCAATTGTTGTATCCCGACTGGAAGGCGGCGCGTAGGTCTGCTCCAGTAAACTGAAAGGTTGGTCGAATGAAGGAAGTGAGTAGGAGCAGGAGAAGGTAAAACACGTCGGTACTGCCTGTCAAAATATAGATGTTTACTATAGGCAAAAACAAGTTGAAAAAACGGTTACATAACTTTACAATGAGGTGCGAAGTGTCCTGGCCGTCTGCTCTTGATGAAATGGGTTGAGTCCCAGTGATGCTCGTAGAGCTGAACAGCGCCTGCTAGAGGGCGCTGTCGTCGTTGTCTATCGTAGTGCCGACTTAACTGGCAGCTACGCCATGGCATCCTAGCTACCGATACCACATCAATCAAATCAGTATCGGCGCTTTTTGGACAGACAGTGAATGATAATGAAGAATGTTTAGCAAACAAGCCAATGAAGGCAAACTGAATCAAACAATAAATACCATTACAACTAGTTGAGTAAGTCAGACAAATTTTGTCGGAGGAAGGCGACGTACGATACCACCTCCAGTAGGACCACGTCTAGAAAAGCACTCTGGTGTTCAAACCATTCTTCGGGTTGACGATGGCTTTATGTGAATCGCTGCACAAAAATATCAGAATTTTGTCGTAGCGTAAGTTGGAGCATGGTTGTGTTTACATGTAAAATATATTCCAGAAAGAAAATTAGAACACCCTTTTAGAAGTTGCCGATTCACTCAAGATTTATTGTTGCAACAGCAGATTTGGAGTACATCAAATGGACACATTTCCAGATCAGTACCACAAACTTTTCAGAGGTACCAGGTTCGACCCATACTGGACTACCCATATTAGTATGTGGTGTAGCCCCCCACGGGCGGCGATGCAGGCGCCGACTCCAGCATCCAGTGGATCGTACAGGTGGCGAATACTGTCCGGGGATACGTTATACCAAGCCTGCTCATGTTGCTCACGTAGTTCTTGGTTGACGAGTAGCACGAGTCCCTTCTCGTCCCATCATATCCCACACAAGCTGAATCGTGTAGACCAGCGAAGTTGCTGCACCTGTTCCAGAGTACGGTGAGTTCCACGGGCTGTGAGTGGGCGAGAGGCCCGCATCACGTGGTCCTGCGGTAGCGTTCTCGCTTCCCACGCCCGGGTTCCCGGGTTCGATTCCCGGCGGGGTCGGGGATTTTCTCTGCCTCGCGATGGCTGGGTGTTGTGTGCTGTCCTTAGGTTAGTTAGGTTTAAGTAGTTCTAAGTTCTAGGGGACTGATAACCACAGCAGTTGAGTCCCATAGTGCTCAGAGCCATTTGAACCATTTTTTTTTTGCTCAGAGCCATTTGAACCATTTTGAAGTGGGCGAGCAATATCCCGTTGGAACAACACAGCACTCTCCTGTTGCAGTAACGGCAAAAGACGGGTCTAATAACATTTTGCACGTACCAAGCGCTGGTTAGCGTCCCAATCAGAGACACAAAAGGTGAAAGAGTTGTAGTACGAGGGCAGTTCAATAAGTAATGCAACACTTTTTTTTTCTCGGCCAATTTTGATTGAAAAAACCGGAAATTTCTTGTGGAATATTTTCAAACATTCCCGCTTCGTATCGTATAGTTTCATTGACTTCCGACAGGTGGCAGCGCTGTACGGAGCTGTTAAAATGGCGTCTGTAACGGATGTGTGTTGCAAACAACGGGCAGTGATCGAGTTTCTTTTGGCGGAAAACCAGGGCATCTCAGATATTCATAGGCGCTTGCAGAATGTCTACGGTGATCTGGCAGTGGACAAAAGCACGGTGAGTCGTTGGGCAAAGCGTGTGTCATCATCGCCGCAAGCTCAACTTGACATCTCTGTTGGTAGTGCTGCCACAATTGTTCACCAGTTGGGATATTCAAAGGTTTGTTCCCGCTGGGTCCCTCGTTGTCTAACCGAACACCATAAAGAGCAAAGGAGAACCATCTGTGCGGAATTGCTTGCTCGTCATGTGGCTGAGGGTGACAATTTCTTGTCAGAGATTGTTACAGGCGATGAAACATGGGTTCATCACTTCGAACCTGAAACAAAACGGCAATCAATGGAGTGGCGCCACACCCACTCCCCTACCAAGAAAAAGTTTAAAGCCATACCCTCAGAAGGTAAAGTCATGGTTACAGTCTTCTGGGACGCTGAAGGGGTTATTCTGTTCGATGTCCTTCCCCATGGTCAAACGATCAACTCTGAAGTGTATTGTGCTACTCTTCAGAAATTGAAGAAACGACTTCAGCGTGTTCGTAAGCACAAAAATCTGAACGAACTTCTCCTTCTTCATGACAACGCAAGACCTCACACAAGTCTTCGCACCCGAGAGGAGCTCACAAAACTTCAGTGGACTGTTCTTCCTCATGCACCCTACAGCCCCGATCTCGCACCGTCGGATTTCCGTATGTTTGGCCCAATGAAGGACGCAATCCGTGGGAGGCACTACGCGGATGATGAAGGAGTTATTGATGCAGTACGACGTTGGCTCCGACATCGACCAGTGGAATGGTACCGTGCAGGCATACAGGCTCTCATTTCAAGGTGGCGTAAGGCCGTAGCATTGAATGGAGATTACGTTGAAAAATAGTGTTGTGTAGCTAAAAGATTGGGGAATAACCTGGTGTATTTCAATGCTGGATAAAACAACCCCTGTTTCAGAAAAAAAATGTGTTGCATTACTTATTGAACTGCCCTCGTATATCGCACCCCAGACCATAAGGCCCCGTGTGTGTCTAGGACAAACGCAGTCTACGAGGCACCTGGTTTATGTCGTATGCGCAAACGTCCAATACTTGCGTGCAGGCAGAACTGTTTACATCACTGAAGAGTACGGCGCACCATTTCATCATCCAATTGATCCTCTGACGGCACAAGCTGACCCGTGCTCGTTGATACCATGGCCTTAGTGGAAGACAGGCTAGGGATGAGCGTGTTCGTAGCCCCATTGCTAATAGCCAGTTCGCAACAGTTCGTGTTGACACGTCTGGGCTCACAACCCTCTTATGTGTGCTGTGTTAGCTACGCGGTCTGTCACTGCATCTCTTACAATACGACGATCCTGACGGACGTCTGTGATGCGTGGGCGTCCAGAACCTCATCTACGAATGTGAGAATGTTCACGTGACCAATTGATATCAACATCGCTGCAGAACTGACGCAACACGTCCAACCTGTGCAGCAATTCTCCTTAAGGATCATCCCGCTACTCGGAAGGCCACAGTTTGACACCTTTCAAACTCTCTCAGTTGGCTGTAGGGAGTACGAGTGTGACTCTGTGCCTACTTGCTTCACACGTTTGCACCACACACAGCATCTGGCTGTGAGCATTTCCCCCATGTGGAATATGCCAACATCGGATAAAAATCGACGTCGTCTTTCCACCTGTACTAATTTTTTTTCCTCGGCATGGTATCTGGGAGATGTTATTTAAAATGAGTATTGCCGATAAACTGTAATGGTAAGTGCTGCATGAAAGGCGACCAACAAGACAGATGGAGGAAGTAAATTGGAGAGATCTAAAGTAAGGAAAATAAATAGTAGAGAGGGAGGACATGCGAGAGGAAGACAAAGTGAGGGGTAGTATATGGGACGAGAGAGAAATGGGGCAATAAAGCGAGAGAGAGTAGGAGGATTAGTAGGAGGTGCAGGAGAGGAGGGTGGGGGAGTTGACGGTGGAGGGGTTAAATGCGGTGGGATTAAGGCGAGCGCCGGTCAGCCAGCAGTTACGACAGGCGCCCTCAATGGAAAGTTTCTTATTAAGGCGGCGCGCGGACAAGAGCGAATTGGCGGGGCCGGCTCTCTGGCCATTTGGTGGGCGGCGCTTGGACGGAAGAGAGTGGCCCTAGGTCAGTGCCAGCCCCGTTTCTCCGCACTGATGCTTATCAGACGACGCAGTCTAACGACGCCGGTAGCCGCGTGCGCAAGGGAAAGTCTTGTTTACATCTCTCCCGCATATCTATCAGACATCTGAACGAAGCTCAGTAATTTCAGTCTGAAATTTCTGAGTTTTCCTTCAATTCACAAAGTGCGTTCTGAAAAAGTATAATAAACAGCGAAAAACGTTGAACGTGAAATACAAGTTGTGACCTCCCCTCTCCTTCCTTTTCTTCTCTCCCTTTTCTTTCCTGTTTTCTCTCCTCTCGCACCTCTCTCCTTTCTTCTTCTTCTTCTTCTTTTCTCCTCTTCCTTCGTCGTACCGCGGTAATATCTCAGGGTTTTCAACACAAAAAGGGAGGCAGAAAGGGGTCACATGCGTGTGGTTGATCAAAATGACGTAGTGCTATGCGTGAGTGTCAGCTTTATTTCCGTTTTGAGAAGGCTGATGACTGAAGCAGAAATATTCCTCTAAAAGAAAAAGGTAAGTGCTCCCTTATTGAAAAAAAGGTAAACAGTACTGCAGACTGTAATGTCTATCGTTGTACCAAACTGAAGGAACACGACACAGTTTGTAAAGTTTCAACTTCGCATCAAGTTTATTGATCCCAAGGAGCTGAAACAAAACTCATCTGTTCCAAATGTTCAAAATGGTTCAAATGGCTCTGAGCACTATGGGACTTAACATCTCAGGTCATCAGTCCCCTAGAACTTAGAACTACTTAAACCTAACTAACCTAAGGACATCACACACATCCATGCCCGAGGCAGGATTCGAACCTGCGACTGTAGCGGTCGCGCGGTTCCAGACTGAAGCGCATAGAACCGCTCGGCCACCAGCGGCCGGCTGTGTTCCAAATGTCATTCACAACGAGAGTAGTTAGTTTTCTGGTGTGTGTCTGAGGTGGTCACTAATGATTGAAATGATCGTTACGGTAATTCTATCACAATCTGTTTATCGGTTGCTAAGCTACGTATCAACTAGCTGACTATTCCGTGATTAATATCTGTCGTATTCAAACAGTAAATCAACTCACACTTGCTTTAAGCATGAGGAACAGTTACTATCCCTTCCGATACTTCCGTAATGAGATTTTCACTCTACAGCGGAGTGTGCGCTGATATGAAACTTCCTGGCAGATTAAAACTGTGTGCCGGACCGAGACTCGAACTCGGGACCTTTGCCTTTCGCGGGCAAGTGCTCTACCAACTGAGTCTCGGTCCGGCACACAGTTTTAATCTGACAGGAAGTTTCACTTCCGATAATTGTTTGATAATTATTATTAGCCGGCCGGTTTAACCGAGCGGTTCAAGGCGCTTCAGTCTGGAACCGCGCGACCGCTACGGTCGCAGGTTCGAATCCTGCCTTGGGAATTTATTTGTGTGATGTCCTTAGGTTAGTTAGGTTTAAGTAGTTCTAAGTTCTAGGGGACTGATGACCTGCGATATTAAGTCCCGTAGTGCTCAGAGCCAATTATTATTAAGTTGATGTCAATAAATCACGGTCAGTGTCACTTAATCCTTCACGCGACTAAACGCGCGATAGCCTGCCGCGCATCTCAAACTTCGTGCCGACATTTCAAAGTCCGCGCGCGATTTGTTTGTAACAAAGTTTGGCCGTGGTTTCCTAGAATATTTTCTGAACCAACTCCCGGTTGTGAATTATCAGTTCTATGTCCTTTTATTACAGAGGATCCGCACTCTATTACGACTTGCCCGCGCACTCGAGCAACTCAGAAGGTATCATCCTTCTCAAAGAGAAAAAATATCACGCATAACGCAGCACTGTGTTCTGCTATGTTAAAACACATTTACATCTGTCTCATAAAGACTCATTACCTATTTATCCTAAAACTTATTGCACTTAGTTACATCCTTCGCTCCATAAATAACTAATAATATTTAGAAATAATTTACATGTATACTGTGTCAATCACTCAGCAAAGATTTCACAACAACAACAACAAAAAATCTCGACTTGACATGACGTCATGGGGAACTACCTGTTTTGACTCTCCTACTCTCACTTGACACAAGGTATATCCGACTGTAATGGGCATCCCCACAAGATTATTTCTTAAGGATTTCGAGAGCTACACGGACGGTTACCCGTGTAATGCTACAAGGTTAATGCGAAATACAACTGCGGTTACGACGTAATACTATGTCATTTTGTACTTCCTTTTTCTTTTCACTCGAAGCAAAAACAGCTTAACAGAAAAGATTGCGATTCTTCAACTCACAAATATGCCTGCAGTCTGCAGTCAAGTCATCAAGACCACCTCACAGCGGTTTACAGAGCATCTTCTTTGACAGAAGAAGGGCACTAAGTGCCGGAAACCGGCAAAGAAATTAAATTCATTTTATGCGAGTGGTTGGTTATTGTTTCGTTATAGACGACCAGAGTTGCTGAGGATGGGTAAAAGACTAAGATAGAAAAGGCATCTCTTCGACACCTATAATGTGCATGTAATATTCAGAGGCTACAGATAGTAAGGCATACCACGATAAATTAACCTTTACTGTTTCAAACAAAGCTTCGCAAGGTCTCTATCCAGAAAGAAGAGACTGTTTCTAACTTGGTAGTCTAATCAGACTATGACAAAACTTCGTCAACGCTATCTATCTCGATCACTCGTTAGGTGTTTTCTCTTGTGGTGGTCCAGGTGGGCACAACAACAGTGGTAGTGCACTTCCGGGCAAAGTCGAACGAACAAAGTAAAGAGTGGCTATTGCCTGTAATTGCCAGTAATTTAATTTGAGGTAGTTATTGTACCGAACTAGAGGAGTAAAACGTACGGTCAACAATGCACAGGGCAAGAGCACTAATTTAACGCGGTTTGAAGGTATTTAACTTCGAAAAGCTTTAAATTAGTGTACTTGTTTTGCACGTGACAGAGCGTCCGTTTCAGTGTTGCTATGTTGAATCTCCTTACATCGCTGAAGACTATTGCGCGTCATTTCATCATCCAAGTGATCCTCTGACGGCACCAGCTGAACCGTGCTCTTTGATACTGAGGAGTTAGCGGAAGACAGGCTAGAGATGTGCGTGCTCGTACTCCCACTTCTAATAGCCAGTTAGCAACATTCGTGTTGACCCTGTAACACCATAGCTCGAATGCTCTACTGATTTATTTTGCCTTTGTTTCATTTAATGTTACATCATTGAGCTTCTGTAAATGTGTTTGTTTGAATCGATAACATAAAATTGTATACTCCTTTCTTTGTACAAACTTTGATATCATGGTTTGGTTCAATGCAAAGTAGTGTATCTCTCATTTTAATGCTTTGTCCCATTTGGAGGGAACAAAACTTACTGTATATAATTGCAATTTTGTGTGAATAATTTTTTTGTAGAAATGTTAATATGTGTAAATGTTTTGTTTTATTTAATGCATTTGGTTGCTGTTATGTAAATTGCTGATCCTCACTTAGGGCTCTTAGTTATTCTATATGTAAAGGTTGTTGTGGTTCCCCTCGGGAACGGAACTGTGTAGCGCGCGCAAATTGTGGTTGGCCTAGGTGGAAAAGGTGGAACTGATAGTCAGTCGGGGACGAGCAATGAGTCGGGGACGAGCCAGCGGTCGGACAAGAGTCCGTGCATTGCCATGTAAAAGATGCGTGTTGTGCTGATTCCGAGAGAGGCTTTTCCTGCTTCTTTCTAAGGCCTCGGATGGATGGATAAATAGCTGGAACTATTCTGGAGTTTGTATCTATTATCGCCACCAAGAAATGCCAAAGTCCAGCAATTCTGCCTGCAATTCCACCTACCAACATGCAGTTGCCACCATGTTGCGCAATCACTGTAACGTAATACTATAATGATGTACAGTGAAGGATCAGCTTAATGGATGTGTTATTGTGCTGAAATATAAGGTAATTTATATCTGAATTTATGTACCTACCTTGACTTTTCTCCTCATCATAACACCTCTCAGGGTCCTCTCCGTTTGAACTAAAGTGATTACCGAGTGTCCTTACTGAAAGTACGTTAAAACCCAGTTTGCTAATTAATGCCTATTGGACAGAGTAAAGTTAAAGTTAATGTGGCAAGAGAGTGAGTTAGAGTTAATGATGTTTGCTGAAATAATTTTCCTAATAAAATTGACTATTAATGTGTTGTTGCCAAATTCAAATTAAAATTTCTCAAGACTGAGGCTTATAAAGTTTTGCTTAGTAAATGATGACATTACTACCTGTTGTTAATCGCAGAAAGTGGGTTAGTATCTTACATAAATGTTAATTTTATGTCTCATGGTAGTAAAAGTGGAAAATTGCATAGTAGAAAATTATATGTTCATGATTACTAAGTGTTTGTCTCTCTTGTGTGCTTATTAACTGTATAAAGACCACTCACTTTGTGTAAGCCCTGAAAGTAATAGTGTGTTTCGGTAGCTGTTATAATTTTGCAAATAGTTTGTGCTGTTCCAACTGTTAGTTTCAATCTTACCGTAAACATATGAGTGTGTCAGAGTTCATTGCACTTGCGTATGGCCAAGTATAGGTTGTGTTTATCCGTTAAAATTACTAATAACTATTTTCTTCAACGAGAATGTTAATCATTCTTTTGCTTAGTTAGGCTGGCGACCGTTTTCCATTATCAGTTAAACAGTGCAGATAAACAAAATTTTGTTTGTTACTTTTCGAATATTTACGTAATTCTGACTTTCACTTCCGATAAGCCACCTCTGTTAGGTACAACACGGTCAAACAACAAAATTCCTCTCAGAGGGTAACACTGTTCTGATGCGTTATACCATAATTACTATAACAAAATAATTCTGTTTTGCAAACTGACTCCTACTTTAAGGTTATGGTGTAGCAGTAGCAGAGCGGAGTGTTATACGTGGCTTTTCCGTGACAGGACTATTTGTTCTGTTGGGGACATACTACGTAATAAACCAAACTTGGTACTTCATAGCATAAGCTACGTAAATGCTGTTGCTGTGTTATAACCCGTCTGGGCTCACAACTGTCTTATGTGTGCTGTGTTAGTTATGCGGTCCGTCACTGCCTCCCTTAGAATAAGCCGAACCTGACGGGCGTCTGTGATGCGTGGTTGCCCAGAAACACGTCTACGAATGTGAGAATGTTCACGTCGCCATTGATATCGACATCGCTGCAGAACTGATGCAGCACTTCCAACCTGTGCGGCAAATCTCCGAAAGGACCATCCCGCCACTCGGAAGGCCACAGTTATGTTGCTATGTTGCAGCTTGTGTTGTGGACTACCGCTGTCAGAACACTTCAGTCAGATGTCGAATTAGGTGAAGTGTGTGTCACAATCATTTAATTTTGTCTCCAAAATGATTCGTATTATTTCTTTTGAACATACAGGTTGTAAGGTGTATGCTTCGCCGGCGATGGGCGAAGAAATGACAGAATCTCTGACCAGAGAGTAGTTTATGGTTAGTTGTTGCTTGTCGCGAGTCTGCGCTAGTCTGCGCGAGTCGACAGTAGTAGTCAGTCGGATACGGTAGTAGGGAGTCGGCATGCGTCGGATGTGTGCTCTGGTCGCGACTCTGGTCAGCACTCTGGAGGATGAGTATTGTTGTAGAAGGTAAAGAAGCAGCCTTGCGCATATTTAATAATGTATGTTAATTGTAATTTAATTTGTTCAGAAAAAAGTGCCCCAATAATAATTTTTTTTTATAAAGTAACTCTTTTAAAGAAAAGTATTCATTTCAATTTAAAGAATGTTTCCACTCTTTTGAAGAAAAAGCATTCATTTCAATTTAAAGAATATTTCCTATGCATTCCTTCCAAGAATAAAAAAAAAAAAAAATACGCCAGCATTGCACGAAGCTGTGTCGATAAATAAGAGCAGATATAGTTGCAGTTTTTATTGAGGTAAGAATTTTGCTTTTCTTATTCAGAATACAGGGCCGAAGGTCAGTGCTGCTGTCCTTATAAAATTTACCAGATATTAATATTTCTTTTGGGAGGTTATATTTCGTTCATGGTTCATTAATTAATTAATATTATTGTGTAGTTCATTTTTCATTTTTCATTTAATAATTTCTGAGGGGAGGTTACGCTTAGCTCCATTTTGCATTATTATTAAACATTATTTTTGTTGGGAGGTTACACTTGGCTCCATTTCCATTTTCATTTAACATTTATTAAATTATTGTGGAGAGGTTACACTTGGCGACATCCGGCCAGGATCGTATTTCTTTGTGAATCTTCTGAGAAGTAGTCATATATCTGCTCTTAATTACTTAAATGTAATTAGCATTTGGCGCAACGCATTTACTAATTTGTCACTCTTTCTTCCACAGATCATCGGCAATTTGTTGCTCTTTGTTATATTTGTGTTTGTTGCATTTTTGCATTGTGTTTGTTTCATTAGCGAATAATTTTGATTAGTGAAAAATGCCGCGAAAAACTGTTAACAGTACATCGCGATGTATAATGAGTGAAATAGCCGACTCAAATAACTTGACCGATAGTACTTGCGACATGCAGTGTAATGATGACAATCCTCCATTTACAGACAATCAGTGCGTACCGACTACTTGTAATGATTTTTATCCTAGTGATGAACAAACGAATTCGATTGTGTCCTCTGTTAATTTAACGACAATTGATGACGCGGGGCGTTTTGTTGCAATGAGCGCTGCCCAGCTAGACACACCCGGTTTGCAGGATTTACGTGACGAACAGACAAATTTTTCTAACGAAAATGAACAGTGTAATCAGAGTAGGGCAGATTTATTACATTCCGGTGTAGTGATTAACAGTGCACATCCGATTAGCAAACCTTTTCAAAAATTACAGAATGACCAAATGGTTACAGAAAACGTGACAATTGCAGGTACGCCATTAAACAGCACAAAGAATACAGTAGCTAATTTTGACATGGATCGAGTCATAGCATTAATGATACAACTTAACGAGAACAATCTCAAACAACAGAGCGAAAAATATGACAACCTTAGTGAAAAATTAGACAACAATTCCAAACAACAGAATGAAAGACAAGACTACAATCACAACTTATTCATGAAATTAATGAAAAACTAGACAACAATTCGAAACAACTTAATGAAAAATTAGACAACAATTCCAGACAGCTTAGTGAAAAGATTACAGCCTTTGCCGCGCAATGTCGTGATACTAAAGAACAACTACGCGAGGAAATTGAGGCTTGCGCTAGGAAAAGAAGTGAAGAAATTAGATCTGTTGCTCAAGAATTAAGGGATATGCAAACAGCTACAACAGAATCACTTAGGGACGAAATTAGTGCAGTCGGTAAACAATGCTCTGAAAAAGCAACACAGTTACGCGACGAGTTTAAATTAATGACAGCAGAACTTTCGCGCACACTGGATGCAAAAGTAGACGCGAAATTCGACCAACAGAACAGTCAAATTGAAGAACGTTTTAATCACCACCTACAAAACAGTGAAACGCGTTTCCGTAAATTTATACAGGAACATAATAAAGTAAAGCGACAAGTTATGGAAACAATTACCGCAGCCGGCCGCGGTGGTCTAGCGGTTCTAGGCGCGCAGTCCGGAACCGCGCGACTGCTACGGTCGCAGGTTCGAATCCTGCCTCGGGCATGGATGTGTGTGATGTAGTTAGGTTTAAGTAGTTCTAAGTTCTAGGGGACTGATGACCACAGATGTTAAGTCCCATAGTGCTCAGAGCCATTTGAACCAATTACCGCACAAAGACAGGAAGATAAACGTAAATTGTTTGCGAAAGCAAAAACATACATAGACAACAATATTGCTACTGTATCAAACGAAATTAATACAATCAAACAGTTGAACACCGAATTGCGTGATGAAATTTCCGATCTAAAATCAAAAACAGATACATACACAGTAGACTTTCAGACAGTGACAGACAGACTCGAACAATTAGAACTAACACAGGATTCCGATGACATCAAAGCTGACGTTAAAAAACTGAACGAAACCACACGTAAAATACAACTGTCTGACACTAAAAACGATGATCAGGTAAAAATACTGACTGAAAAATATGATGAATTGGCCAGTCATATTGACGTTATTGAAAGTAATAATGAGAGCAAATCAGACGATACTGCACCGATTTTGTTTAACCAAACACCTGAATTCCAAAATCTACAACAGACAATTAATGAGATAGATTCATCTAATAACACAATGCGTAGAAAATTGTCATGTTTACAGCAAGAGGTAACAGAGATAAAAAATGTTTCAGGGTTTAACACATCACAGAGGCGCCACTTTGCGAACATTTGTCAGACTCACACAGTCAGTATAATTTAGGTAATTTACAGAGAGTACATGAGTTAGATTCCGAACAGTCACAGACAAATAGATTCTCATACAATCGTGAACCTGTTCAGACGTACAGGGACGATAATTTTAATTACAAACATTTTCTATCAGTGAGAAAATTTAAAGTATTTAAAAATGACAGAACACAGATTCACCCCTTGGATTGGATACAACAATTTAGCTTTGCTTTTCCACCGACTTGGCCCGTAACACATAAACTTGAATTTATTTGCAGTTTTTTGGAAGGCGAACCGGCAACTCATATGAGACCGATCGCGAGGCAATGCTATTCGGTAGAAGAACTTCAGAATGCTTTTCTGTCAGCGTATTGGTCGAAGACGACACAGCGCGGAATCAAGGATCAATTAATTAGTTTACCAAATTATGAGAACTCAAATTTTTCCACTGTCACGCAATTTTTTGAACACATGGTCCAACAAAACCAGTACATAAGTGAACCATACAGTGAATCTGCACTTATTCAATTATGTATTTCTAAATTACCGCGATCATTAAGATTGTCACTTTTAACGGGTCAGCAGAAGGAAAATATTTCGGCATTCAGAGATCTGTTACAGCTTTTGGAAGTGCAACAATCGGATTATTCTTTTATAAACAAAAATTTTTCATTTAATAACCAAGGTCAACAAACATACAGCAATTACGATCAGCCACGCAATTTCAATAGCAAAGCTAATAGACGTTTCAAGAACGATAACCACCAGAACTTTAATAACAGACAAAATTTTAATTATCAGTATCGTCAAAATAATCAGCAACAGGAACCACATTTTGGTAACAATAGACGTTTTTCCCATCAACAGCAACAAAACCAACCGGTTAGCATACCTAAGCAACAATGTAATGTACAAGGTCAACCAAGCTTTAATGTTTCGCCGCGTGCACGTATAGTCTCAGCTCCAACAAATAGTAACGCACAGCAACAAGGGAATCAAGATGTACAGAAAACACACTATTTCAATTCCTATCGCAGTGCACCGTATAGAAATGACTATCACGACAGACGTAAAAATAATGAGCACAATTTTCAGCGTACATTTAATAACAGTCGGTCTTATCAGCAGCAAGAACATCCGCTACAACATATAATCATGAATGAACCAGACAGTAGGTATCATCCAGAACGTAATACGTCTGGAAGAAGTAACAGAACAGTTCAAACAGTTGAAATGCCACAGAATCCTCCTGAAAATAATAACACGTCAGATAGAATTTGACTAGATACAGTACAGGTTGCATCTTCCAGCAACGTAAGCAATACTTCAGATACACAGAATCTTGTTCACGAAAATGTTATTACTTTTGACGACATCCGAGACACTCTTTTGCAGGAAAGACCAGTTGTTCAAAAAACTATTTCACACCCTGTCATCGAAGTTAAAATTGGATCATCGAAATTTTCGGCAGTTATCGATTCTGGATCACCTATGTCAGTTTTAAATGAAGAAACTTTCAACGAGTGTAACAAAGAGAATACCTATCCTACGTTACCATTAGGCAAAACGAAAGTAAAAGGAGCAGTATCGAGTAAAGGAGTAGATGTAAAATTACAGACACATTTATCATTCTTTATTGCAGGTCATACATTTCACTAAAATTTTTGGATTGTTCCCTTATTGACAACAGACGTTATTTTAGGTACGAATTTTCTGGTACAACACGACGCAGTTATTGATTTTCAAAATTATTATTTAATGTTAAAGGATGAAAATGTACAACTGGCTTTAGAATTTCAGCACTCTTTATCTGCGGAAGAACAAACAATTAATCGTACAGAGGTCATTTCCGCATCACGTAACATAGACTGGAATCCAACATTGTTCACAGATACGTACGTACACAACTATAATACTCCAGACGAAGCCGAGTATGACGTTATACAGACGATTTCTGATAAAGTTAAACAGAGCAGTGCAAATACAAAAAGGGTTCAAATGGCTCTGAGCACTATGGGACTCAACTGCTGAGGTCATTAGTCCCCTAGAACTTAGAACTACTTAAACCTAACTAACCTAAGGACATCACAAACATCCATGCCCGAGGCAGGATTCGAACCTGCGACCGTAGCGGTCTTGCGGTTCCAGACTGCAGCGCCTTTAACCGCACGGCCACTGCGGCCGGCAGTGCAAATACAGACGACGAACGCACGCAGCTACACAAAATTCTTTTATAGCAAGCTTCAGTTTTTGACAACGTTCCTGGTACTATGTCCGGTTTTATGTATGAATTTCAAGTTAAACAGCACGACACATTTAAAGCCAAGCATTATCCCATTCCGTATATTCATAGAGAACAAGTTAACAAAGAATTGCACGCTATGCTTGACCAAGGAATTATTGAACCGGCAGTTAGTCCGTACATAAACCCGCTCCATATTGTTAAGAAAAAGGATGGCTCACTTCGCCTCGTACTTGATTCGCGTCACATCAATGACATTATTATTAATGAAACAGATCGCCCACAGACACTAGAAGAACTTCTACAGAAATTTCATGGTACTGCTATTTATTCCACATTAGATTTGAAATCGGGATTTTGGCAAATTCAGCTCCATCCGAACTGCAGAAAGTACACGGCTTTTCTCTGTTTTGGTGACTTATCAATTTTGTAAATTACCGTTCGGCTTAACAATTTCTTCAGCAGCTTTTATTCGCGGTTTGAATACAATACTTCCGACAGAACTTAAAGACAGAATCACAACGTACGTAGACGACATTCTTATTGCAGAAGCTAACTGGTCTGAACACAATTTGATTCTTGAACAACTGTTACAAACTTTTCGTGCACAAGGACTCACAGTTAATCTCAGTAAATCGCACTTTGTTAAAACTTCTATAAAATTTCTTGGACATGTAATTTCAGCAGAAGGCATTGCGGCTGACCCGGAAAAACTTCAAGCTTTACGTGACATGACTGTTCCTACGACGAAGAAATAACTACGCAGCTTTTTGGGTTTAATTAACTTTTTTCGTAAATTTATTCATTACTCTGCTTTAGACACCCCTAGATTATGTCAATTGACAGGTAAAAACACTATTTGGTCTTGGGATAGGCAAGCACATTCTGAATTTGTGAACCTGAAACAAGCCTTGTTGAATGCACCACTTTTATCGCACCCAGATCTTACTAAAAAAATTTCCATTTCTACCGACAGTTCGAACACCGCTTTAGGCGTACACATTTTTCAAGAAATTGAAGAAGATGGTTGCACAGTAATTAAAAACATCGCTTTAGCAAGTCGCAATTTTGTCACCTGCTGAATGAAATTATTCTGTTACTGAACTTGAAACGTTATGTGTTCTATGGGCTTTTACCAGATTTCGGCATTTTCTTTATGGAAGACATACGAGCCGGCCGGTGTGGCCGTGCGGTTAAAGGCGCTTCAGTCTGGAACCGCGTGACCGCTACGGTCGCAGGTTCGAATCCTGCCTCGGGCATGGATGTGTGTGATGTCCTTAGGTTAGTTAGGTTTAATTAGTTCTAAGTTCTAGGCGACTGATGACCTCAGAAGTTAAGTCGCATAGTGCTCAGAGGCATTTGAACCATTTTTGAAGACATACGACCGTTTACACAGACTACAGAGCGATACAGTTTTTACTTTCGGCTAAATTTACACACGACAGATTAAGCAGATGGAAACTTTATCTACAAGAATTTAATTATGGAAAGAGATTAAACACCTTTGGCAAGATAAGAATAATGTTACTATTAGAAACCATTACACTGTACGCAATGACATTCTGTTTCGCCGCTCTCATCCTGACAGCAACAATTGGTTATTATGCATTCCTGACGAACTTGTTAACAAATTAATCTGGTATACTCTTAAGTTACGCACATTACGGAGCTAGAAAATGTTTTCTTATACTGAGACAGAACTGTTATTTTACCAACATGGAGAAACGTATTCGACGAGTTTTAACGTGATGTAAAATCTGCCAGAAAGCTAAATCAGACACGACTTCTCATATTCCTCCATTACATCCCATTGTGCCTGTTAAATTAAGACATATGGCCGCTGTAGACATTTTTGGTCCGATTCCCAGAACTAATAGAGGCTTTTGCTACATCTTTGTCGCTGTTGAACTCACTTCAAAATTTGTTACGTTCACTCCGTTACGCAAAGCTACTGCTAAAACTGTTTCGAAAGCATTTGTAAAACATTTTCTATTTCATGTAGGGCATGTGTTGAAAGTAATTTCCGACAATGGACCACAGTTTCGATCTGCTATATGGTCACGTATGTTACGAGCTAGAAACATTTCTCCGATCTATATATCCAGGTACCATGCTTCTTCGAACCCTTGTGAACGATTAATGAAAGAAATTGGTAAACTGTGTAGAATATACTGCCATAAAAAACATATTGATTCGGACACATACATACTCTCATTCCAGGATATAATTAATTCCATACCAAATGAATCTACTATGCTATCTCCGTCTGCTATACTGAAAAATGTTGAACCACCTAACAAAATTAAAGAATTAGTAACATTTCCTACATCTCGTCGACTACGACACCATGAAATAATTGACATTGCGCTGAACAACATCAAACGTGCCGCAGAGCGCCGGAGAAGACAGCAAAAACAGGTTTGTACACGCCGTGAATTTCACATTGGACAGAAGATATTAGGACGTACACACTATTTATCCAACAAAGAAAAGAATAGCTGCAGTAAATTTGAACTTCTATACGCAGGTCCATATCGAATTCGTAGCATTCCTCACCCCAATGTAGTACACGTCGGAACTTTGAGAACCAGAAAAACCAAAGGGAACCACCACGTATCCAACGTCAAACCTTTTACTGAATGAAGATACTTTATGATTAATCACACTGTAATGCCATTTCCTAATTTTTTTATGACCACTTATGCAATTATATTCACATGAACACTTACTGATGATTATCGTATTTTTTCTTGGCAAGCGCGCGGCAAGGTAAGGTTAGAAGATTACATTTCTTGTCGTTATACACCCTAGACCGTGCATATTTTCCACTTTTTATGTATGTATGATTGTTTTCCTGTTTTGTTTGTATGTACTATGAAATATTTAAGATATAACGAACACCAGTTGACTTTAACATGTTGCCTTATGATAGCTAAACATCCTGACTACTTTTTTTTGCTGCTACATTGTGATACACGGTGTACATTTTTGCTTCTGAACACTGTCAATGTTTTTGACATATTACGTTTTCTGTCATGCTATGCTGTATGCTCAATTATGTTACTATAAACCAGTTTTTATCTAATGGGTATATGAATTAAAAGCAAGACATTAATCTTCGTTCATCATTTTCAGAAATAAATAACGTGTAAACGAAATAAATTAAACAGAAATGGGAATTTCACCTTCGGAACGAACGAAAGAGGATGCAGTACCTCGTGATGAAGAGTAAATGGATCAGAATTAACAAGCATTAACAAGAATATACTATACACGTCGTATGATAGCAGTCTTAACTAATTTTTTCTTTCAGAATACGAGGAGATTGATGCAGGCTGTCAGATAGAACTACACATCTTAGTTTTAGTGATGAAATATGATAGAAATAATGAATAGTTGTATAATGAATAATGAAGTGACTTTTTTGCAGATGATAATGAATGATGATGAATAATGATGAAGAGTATGCTACTATGGATAATGAAGTTTTTCTTTACAGGTGATGATAATAATGGAGTTATGGTGATATGGATTATGAAGTTTTTCTTTGCAGATGAAAATAATGATGAAGTTTATATATTTGCTGTTAGTTAAGAGATGCTATGTAGTTATTTAAGTATCTGTTGCAGTTCGTTTTGACAGGATGTCTTATATCGCGTGGTATGATGACTGAAGGTTTTGGAAAGGACAGCTAGAGAACATAGATATTTTATACACATTTCACTACCTGTTAATTCGAAGTTCACTACTTTTCAGCATAATATGCATTTCTTCTTTCAGTTTCATAATCCATTTTGTATATTTTGCAGGAGAAATTGTTCATGAAATTAATGTGGTATAAATACACTCCTGGAAATTGAAATAAGAACACCGTGAATTCATTGTCCCAGGAAGGGGAAACTTTATTGACACATTCCTGGGGTCAGATACATCACATGATCACACTGACAGAACCACAGGCACATAGACACAGGCAACAGAGCATGCACAATGTCGGCACTAGTACAGTGTATATCCACCTTTCGCAGCAATGCAGGCTGCTATTCTCCCATGGAGACGATCGTAGAGATGCTGGATGTAGTCCTGTGGAACGGCTTGCCATGCCATTTCCACCTGGCGCCTCAGTTGGACCAGCGTTCGTGCTGGATGTGCAGACCGCGTGAGACGACGCTTCATCCAGTCCCAAACATGCTCAATGGGGGACAGATCCGGAGATCTTGCTGGCCAGGGTAGTTGACTTACACCTTCTAGAGCACGTTGGGTGGCACGGGATACATGCGGACGTGCATTGTCCTGTTGGAACAGCAAGTTCCTTGCCGGTCTAGGAATGGTAGAACGATGGGTTCGATGACGGTTTGGATGTACCGTGCACTATTCAGTGTCCCCTCGACGATCACCAGTGGTGTACGGCCAGTGTAGGAGATCGCTCCCCACACCATGATGCCGGGTGTTGGCCCTGTGTGCCTCGGTCGTATGCAGTCCTGATTGTGGCGCTCACCTGCACGGCGCCAAACACGCATACGACCATCATTGGCACCAAGGCAGAAGCGACTCTCATCGCTGAAGACGACACGTCTCCATTCGTCCCTCCATTCACGCCTGTCGCGACACCACTGGAGGCGGGCTGCACGATGTTGGGGCGTGAGCGGAAGACGGCCTAACGGTGTGCGGGACCGTAGCCCAGCTTCATGGAGACGGTTGCGAATGGTCCTCGCCGATACCCCAGGAGCAACAGTGTCCCTAATTTGCTGGGAAGTGGCGGTGCGGTCCCCTACGGCACTGCGTAGGATCCTACGGTCTTGGCGTGCATCCGTGCGTCGCTGCGGTCCGGTCCCAGGTTGACGGGCACGTGCACCTTCCGCCGACCACTGGCGACAACATCGATGTACTGTGGAGACCTCACGCCCCACGTGTTGAGCAATTCGGCGGTACGTCCACCCGGCCTCCCGCATGCCCACTATACGCCCTCGCTCAAAGTCCGTCAACTGCACATACGGTTCACGTCCACGCTGTCGCGGCATGCTACCAGTGTTAAAGACTGCGATGGAGCTCCGTATGCCACGGCAAACTGGCTGACACTGACGGCGGCGGTGCACAAATGCTGCGCAGCTAGCGCCATTCGACGGCCAACACCGCGGTTCCTGGTGTGTCCACTGTGCCGTGCGTGTGATCATTGCTTGTACAGCCCTCTCGCAGTGTCCGGAGCAAATATCGTGGGTCTGACACACCGGTGTCAATGTGTTCTTTTTTCCATTTCCAGGAGTGTAGTTGTGTATTAAACCTATGTCGTTTATGAATGTGATCACATGTTTCATAACCTTGCTACAGCTGACTCATGACGAATGACGTTACACATCTTCATTTGCAGCAATAACTCAAAAGCAAACAAAGTAATTACCAGTCCCAAATAATGCTATTAGTTTAAGAGAGTTCTGAATAATACTGATCAGCTCTGAATAGTATGTCACTTCATTAATGACTTCTGAATAATCCAAAAAAACTGCTTTGTAACTGGCCAATGAATGCCACTGATTATTGTAATAAGATGGCCAATGAGTGCCAATGACTACTATAATTAACAGAATTATGTTAATACTATGCCATTCATTAGCTTCTGTTTTGAATGATGACTTCTGATGGTTTGTAACTGGGCAATGAGTGCCAATAACTATTATATTCAGATAATTTGTGAACATTATTCTGTAATACTACATACATGGTACAGAAATGTTCAGTAACTGGGCGATGAGTGCCACCAATTACTCAAATCAGTTGTTAGACTAGTGTAATTCTCAATGAAGACTACTATGTGACTTAATGTCCTTCACCTTCTGACCTAATTACCAGAAATTACTGCAATATCCATTTGTCCTGTCTATCCTCATGATCATGGAGCACGATATTTGGTTTTTGCACTAATTCCACGTTGGTCTACTTTACAAGAACATGGTGTTGCCACGACATGCTGTCCACCACCTTGAGCGATGGAGATGTTATTATGGTCCCACTGTTTGGTGTACCTAGTGTACTACCAAAATGATAGCATGGAATATTATTACGACATTTCAGTGTCTTGGCTACACTGATTAATACTTCAAGGAAAAGAGCTTCAGATTGTCTCACTTGGTGTTGTGCTTCTGTAGAAAGATACGGACTTTCAGTGCAGCTGCGTGCAACCTAAAGTGCTACAACCATAACGCAATCCTTCCCATTCCTTTCCTAATTCTTGTAAAATGAAAAAGACACATGCAGTGCGTGTGCACTTCATTTCATTTGTTAACAAGCTCAGTTGTCCTAAAAATACTGAAGACTTCTATAGTGCATGTGCACTTTATTTCACTCCTTGATATGTTTATTTGTTGTAAAATATTAGAGAGTTTTACAGTGCGTGTGCACTTTTGACATTTGTTAATATGATTTGTACTCTTTGTGTATACATTTTGTGATTCCCAGATATGTTCTGAACTACAGTGCGTGTGCACTTTTGTCATTTCTCAATATGATTTGTACTCATTGCCTATACATTTGTGATTTCCTGAAATGTTCACTACTACAGTGCGTGTGCACTTTTGCCATTTGTTAATATGTTTTGTACTCATTGTATATACAGGGCTATTACAAATGATCGAAGCGATTTCATAAATTCACTGTAGCTCCATTCATTGACATATGGTCACGACACACTACAGATACGTAGAAAAACTCAAAGTTTTGTTCGGCTGAAGCCGCACTTCAGGTTTCTGCCGCCAGAGCGCTCGAGAGCGCAGTGAGACAAAATGGCGACAGGAGCCGAGAAAGCTTATGTCGTGCTTGAAATGGACTCACATCAGTCAGTCATAACAGTGCAACGACACTTCAGGACGAAGTTCAACAAAGATCCACCAACTGCTAACTCCATTCGGCGATGGTATGCGCAGTTTAAAGCTTCTGTATACCTCTGTAAGGGGAAATTAACGGGTCGGCCTGCAGTGAGCGAAGAAACGGTTGAACGCGTGCGGGCAAGTTTCACGCGTAGCCCGCGGAAGTCGACGAATAAAGCAAGCAGGGAGCTAAACGTACCACAGCCGACGGTTTGGAAAATCTTACGGAAAAGGGTAAAGCAGAAGCCTTACCGTTTACAATTGCTACAAGCCCTGACACCCGATGACAAAGTCAAACGCTTTGAATTTTCGGCGCGGTTGCAACAGCTCATGGAAGAGGATGCGTTTAGTGCGAAACTTATCACTGATGAAGCAACACTTTTTCTTAATGGTGAAGTGAACAGACACAATGTGCGAATCTTGGCGGTAGATAATCCTCACGCATTCGTGCAGCAAATTCGCAATTCACCAAAAGTTAACGTGTTTTGTGCAATCTCACGGTTTAAAGTTTACGGCCCCTTTCTCTTCTGCGAAGAAAACGTTACAGGACACGTGTATCTGGACATGCTGGAAAATTGGCTCATGCCACAACTGGAGACCGACAGCGCCGACTTCATCTTTCAACAGGATGGTGCTCCACCGCACTTCCATCATAATGTTCGGCATTTCTTAAACAGGAGATTGGAAAACCGATGGATCGGTCGTGGTGGAGATCATGATAAGCAATTCATGTCATGGCCTCCACGCTCTCCCGACTTAACCCCATGCGATTTCTTTCTGTGGGGGTATGTGAAAGATTCAGTGTTTAAACCTCCTCTACCAAGAAACATGCCAGAACTGCGAGTTCGCATCAACGATGCTTTCGAACTCATTGATGGGGACATGCTGCGCCGAGTGTGGGAGGAACTTGATTATCAGCTTGATGTCTGCCGAATCACTAAAGGGGCACATATCGAACATTTGTGAATGCCTAAAAACACTTTTTGAGTTTTTGTATGTGTGTGCAAAGCATTGTGAAAATATCTCAAATAATAAAGTTATTGTAGAGCTGTGAAATCGCTTCAATCATTTGTAATAACCCTGTACATTTTGTCTTTGCTTGATATCTTCTGTACTCAGTGCATGTGCACTATATTTTATTTCATGTTCTGCACCTATATATATGTACATATTCTGTGATTGTAAAGTTAATTAATTAGGAAAAATTTGTTGCTCATGGCAAGTCCAATTGACTCACCATCGCTGCCAAATTTTTGCCCCCCCCCCCCCCCCCCCCCCAGTGGAGGGTTATGTAAGGTGTATGCTTCGCCGGCGATGGGCGAGACATGACAGAATCTCTGAGCAGAGAGTAGTTTATTGTTAGTTGTTGCTTGTCGCGAGTCTGCGCTAGTCTGCGCGAGTCGACAGGAGAAGCTAGTCTGCACGAGTAGTAGTCAATCAGATACGGTAGTAGGGAGTCGGCAGTCGGCATGCGTCGGCTGTGTGCTCTGGTCGCGACTCTGGTCAGCACTCTGGAGGATGAGTATTGTTGTAGAAGGTAAAGAAGCAGCATTGCGCATATTTAATAATGTATGTTAATTGTAATTTAATTTGTTCAGAAAAAAGTGCCCCAATAATAATTTTTTTTATAAAGTAACTCTTTTAAACAAAAGTATTCATTTCAATTTAAAGAATTTTTCCACTCTTTTGAAGAAAAAGAATTCATTTCAATTTAAAGAATATTTCCTATGCATTCCTTCCAAGAATAAAAAAAAATATACGCAAGCATTGCACGAAGCTGTGTCAATAAAAAAGAGCAGATATAGTTGCAGTTTTTATTGAGGTAAGAATTTTGCTTTTGTTATTCAGAATACAGGGCCGAAGGTCAGTGCTGCTGTCCTTATAAAATTTACCAGATAGTATTATTTCTTTTGGGAGGTTACATTTCGTTCATGGTTCATTATTTAATTAATATTATTGTGTTTTTCATTTTTCATTTAATAATTTCTGAGGGGAGGTTACGCTTAGCTCCATTTTGCATTATTATTAAACATTATTTTTGTTGGGAGGTTACACTTGGCTCCATTTCCATTTTCATTTAACATTTATTAAATTATTGTGGAGAGGTTACAAGGTATTCTAAATTTGTATTTTTACACTCAATGGAGGACAATCATAACGAAAACAACCCCCTATTTCTTTCTGACTTTGCTAACTTCTACACTGTCGACGATTATCGAGAATATGCCTTAAGTTACGAAAATCTTTCAGTTCAAAATGTTCAAGATAGGGAGAAAACATATGAGAACGGCTAAACGCAAAGATGTAGAGATTTCTCGAGCGGTGGACTGGTACCAAATAGTTTTATCTTGTGACTCTGGTTTTACATATCTTATGGAAAAGAATGACCAGGTTAGCAGTTGTTTCTTAATTTTCGTGACAATGATTTTATATCAGCTGGTCTGCCTCATGTATCGTTATATCCAAATGGTTTATAAATGTTAATCTACATTCAGATGCGATGATGGCACCTTTACTGGATAACCGGTTTCAACACACTAAACAGCATTAAGCGATCTTGGCCTTTGAATCATTTTTAAAGCAGAGTGATCGCCCCACTACGCACTATGTGTTCATTTATCTGAATGCTTGCCTTTATTGCAGACCTAGGAAGACAGACTTTTCAAGAAAAGGGCGGTGTGGTCTTAGAAAATGTTTGTAGTTAAGCTAACTTTGCTTTACCGACTATGGCCGCAGACTGTTTGCAGTCTACGTTACCTTGAATACACCAATAACATGCCCCAAAAAATATCTTCATAGCTTTGAGAAGAGAGTCATTGATTAAATCAGCTTTCATCGGGAAGATTATACGCTGTAGCTGTCAATAGATATATTCAGTAGTCGTATATTGATAAACTGAAAATAACTGTATATCAAATCAAGAAAGGATATCACCAAAACCGCTCTCAATAGTCATATAGCTAAAATATAACTATGTAAACAATATTTTTTTTCTGATGACGCTCTAGTTTCTGCATCTGTGACAGGTTAACTCCAACAACAAATGGAAATACTTAAAAGGTCAAGTTTGAGAACGGCGTAAAAGTCTGTTATCACTGTAATCAATACTATTATCAGCTGTTTAATAATAACTTATTGATAGGGGCGGTCGGTGGTCATGTGTTAATGTGCTACACCACACAGTAAATAATATCACATTAAAATCAAGCCGTTTCTCTTCGAATGCGTGCTGGTATGAAAAAAAGGCGAAAATATGATTTGATATTTTGAAGTGCTCTCTTCGCGATAACTAGAAACCATTGTCGAGTGCTGAAATGGCTGAAGTGGTCAGCTGTGCTAAGATCAACTCAGAGAATGGACGCAGTGGTCTGTTGTTGACTGCGCATGGTCTTATGTGATGTCATCCCTTCCGGGCATTAGGATGTTGCGTTATTCACAGCACTAGGTCACTACTTTTCTTTGAAAGTCCATAGAAAAGTATCGTGCAAGCGACATGGTGAATTCCGCAGATGATCTGCTCGAGAGTCCCTTTTTCTGTAGATCTTTGGAGAAGAAAGTGAGTTGAAGCAGATAGATGCCCCTTTCAAAGCTCCTAGAATGTTTCGCCGCAGGAAAAGAGAAAACACCCTCTAAAGATCTTCGAATTCAGTGTCAGGGATTTTTTAGCAAGTATGATGAAGTAAATGGTGTAGCAAACGTCTAGTGCACTGACTGTCAGTTCGCCGGCTTGGGTTCGATTCCCGATATTACTGTTATTTCATTTTTTTTTCGGGAACAGTGATGCGAGGGTGCAAGGGGGCTGAAAAATCTGGATCATATTAATGCATTAATTTTTTAAAAAAATGAATCATTAACGTATAAAAAACATACTTGATGTTGGTGGATTAGGTAAAGCTAATACTGCAAAAATATTAAGTCGCACCTACCATGCCGACATGGTGAAGCGCTATTTATGAAAATCTCTTCGGGTTTGCTGCCGGATCCTAAAATCAACTTGATATTTCGGCGATCCAACTGGTTGCAAATCGACGTCCTATATAGGCCACCTGGCGTCAGTTCTCAGCGGGACTCATAAGCAGAAGCAGCATTTGCCTGAAGATGGCGACGAGTTGGATCGCCGAAATATCGAGTCAAGTTGATTTTAGGATCTGGCAGCAAACCCGAAGAGATTTTCATTACTTATTACGCCGGGAAAGCCTACCTAATCACAAGGGCTATTTATGTTTGTAATATTGTTTCAAATTTGTAAAGTTTTACAGGTGCTTCCACTCCCTCCTTTGCACTATAATACGCAGCACGGACGTGAGCTGGGTGCTTCCGTGTTGCCCGTTTGTTTCCTGTCATCTAGTAACCTTCCGTTAAGTATCGGTTCGGTATTTTCTTACCAGTACGGAACTTCTTAGCCCAAGTTTAGCATTTATCAGACAATTTGACATTAAAGAGACAGTCAGCATTACAGATCCACTTTCACTGAAATAAATTTAAACAGATAATATTCCAATGTACGGTAAATATTTTTCTGCTGTTCAGTACCAATTTCAACTTTTGATTTATAGCTGTAAGTCTACTGTAGTACATGGGTACTTAAATAGCAGCCTCATTATGACAACAGTAGGGATTCAACATTAAAAAGCCGAGAGGTTTTGTAAGGCCTAAGTTTTTTTATATAGAAAAAGTAACAAAATTTACTAAATGCACTTACAGGTAGTACCAACAAAGATAATTTTCGTTCGACGTAACGCTAACCAAATCGATGGCGCCTATTTCACAATGTGGTTGAAGTCAAAGTGAAATTTGTTGGTTGGTATTGTAGAATACGTTTATAAACTCACTCAACTGTCTATACGAATGCCGCAGAGCTAAACCCAGTATGAATAATTGACTTTGTATGTCAAATATATAAAAGTCTCTCAGAAATATGAATATTTCTTCCTATTTGAACTGCAGTTTACTTAGCCAACCGTGTTATTAGTCTATGAGAAAAAGCATTTAACTCGTTAATTCCTTCATGAATCTTGTATAAATAAACGTCTCTCCGTTTTCAACGATCAACGACTTTATATTGAACGGTTGACTGTCACTGGTATGCAAAGCAAACGAAGTCAGAAATATTTGAGTCAATGCATCTATAGAGACAGAACACAGTCGTGATAATCCATTCCCATTCGCGTATTAACAATTGAATTTCCCCTTGTCCTTCAAATAAAATAATCAACTTAATTAATTTAACATAAATCGAAAAGTAATAATAATAAAGAAAATGATAGTCAGCCCATTATTTCAGTACTGCGAATTCAGTTTTCTTTCATTTGCATAGCTACTACGTTCTTTGTAAAGTACGTTTCAACTCAGGTCACAGTGGTAGTTATTTCTACAGTACAGCGCCTTGTGAGGATGTACTTTCATTTATTTTTGTTTAAATATTTATAGATATCTTTCAGTTACTTTGTTTGATCATATAAGCGTGCGAAGTATTCTGCCTAAGTTGCAACAAGGGCATAGGAAGAAACGGCAAAAAAATGTGTAGCCAGAAAATCCACGCTTGCAAACAAACTTTATGATGAGGATGCGGTTTATGACTTAGGACTGTAATTGGAAACAGGTTTATGATCAACAGCCGATGTATTCTTGTAGTAAGACAAGTTCTTACTGCGAAGAATCCAAAAGAAAGCTAGGAAAATCCTAACATCCCATCAGTTGAAGAAAGAAAAACAGTAGAAGTTCTTAAAATGTCTGCTCGCCTTAAAACACCAACGATAGTAACTACCCAAATGTGTCAGTGTTTCCACGCGGTTTTCATATCACAGAACGAAAAGCATACGAAAATGCTCTGAGTGATACACATGAATATCCGTATGAAAATTATTTAACCGTCCTAATCCTAATTCTACGAGGGTCAATATGACCCCATAAGCACATTGTAAATTCATATTTCCTTTTCTTCCAAATCAGTTGTTTTCAGAATACTTGAGTTACTCTCTCTGAGTCAGTTGTGTACAACAGTTTTGTTCATTTTTATATCTACATCACGTTAAATTTTATTCGCGGGTTTTGCAATGAGTACCACTGGGGATCAGTATGATCCCAATTTAAGTTCTTTGTTTGTTTCTTGACTGTAGCATTTATGAAACATAATGGTGACTGTTCCATTGAACATCTTTGTACGAAACACCTACAATAATGAAAATATTATTTCCCATTTATTTTGTACCCATTGTTAGGGTTTATTGCCTCAGCCGTCGTTGCACCATTCACAATACTACTGGGATCGATAAGTACCCGATCTAATTTTCTTTTTCTCTCTTGGATGTAATATTTATAAAAATACAACTTTGTCACTCTGAGCGGATCCGAAAATTGGGCGACATGGATTCCATACACCGTTGCAATTGATTCACGCTCCTGCTCCTTTCTGTCTTTTTTTTTTTTTTTTTTTCATTTGCAACTCATGAACAGAAGATACCTGACTGTGAGACAGTACCGGTTGCAGGCAAAAACAGTGGCCGTCTACAAAGTTGTGACAGTACTAAGGCGGTGCCGTAAAGACGTTTACAAAATTGCTTTACATTATAGAGCGAGATCGGACCGCGAAGCTGCCGCTCATAGCCCACTGCAATTGTCAAGGGTCAGCTTCCGCCGACACAACTATAAGAGTCTGTAAGAGGAGAATGGGCTGTTTTTGATCTGTTCTATGTAGAGTGACTTATTTTCAGCCAATACCAGTGATGCTGGTTCTACTATTACTGGAAGTAACCCTGGCACATTCCCTATGTACAAGTCTACCTACAAAGTGTCTTCATTTGGTTATAAGACTTTCTATTCTTCCCAGAGCCCAAGTCTCGTGGTACAGAGGCGAGCGTGCCGGCCCAAGTGGCGACTAGATCGGATTCCAGCCACTGCCACACAGTGACACTTGCTAACCTCTTCCGCAGGACTATGCAAAAAAAGACTGTTCCAGCAGGGTGGGTAGCCCTTTCATAGACGTCTTTGCGCATGGCCCCTTCCTTCTGGAAGTTTCTACCCTTACATATATGGGGACCGTGTGACACCTGCATGGCGTACATGAATGATATATCCACACTAACTGCGTTCAAAGGTCACTTTTCCTCTCTTACTCCGAGCCTCGTGATGCTACAGAGTCCGCCCTTGTTGGCAGAACAAATAGTAAATAATGGCCGCGTCTGGTCACATACGCACATCTGGTGTTCTGGCTAAGAATTTATGATCTACTATACGACGGAATTTAGCTTATTTGTCTGCTATTCGCGACGCCTGTCACGACTGGCAACACAGTGGCCAGCGGCCTTCAATTAACGACCGAGAGCAGCGACGTATTCGTAGAGTTGTCAGTGCCAATAGACAAGCAAATTGCGTAATAGATGAGCAGAAATCAATGTGAAACGCACGACGAAGCTTTCCGTTAGGACAGTGTGGTGAAATTTCGCGTTATGGGCCTGCAGCGCCTCTTCTGGGCTTGTGACCATATCGGTTGGACCCTAGACGACTGGAAAATCGATTGATGTTGATAAGAGCTGATGGTAGGATAGACCCCAGGAAGCCATGGACCTAAGTCGTCAACAAGGTACTGTGCAAGCCTGGTGGTGGCTGTGTAATGGTGTAGACTGTGTTTACATGGAGTAGAATGGGTCCTCTGGTCCAGCTCGACCGATCATTGAATGGAAATGGTTATGTTCGGCTACTTACAAGGGAACCTCCCCATCGCACCCCTTCATATTTAGTTCTAAGTTGGCACAGTGGATAGGCCTTGAAAAATTGAACACAGATCAATGGAGAAAACAGGAAGAAGTTGTGTGGAACTATGAGAAAATAATCAAAATATACAAACTGAGAAGTCCATGTACAAGATAGGTAACATCAAGGATCGAGAGAGCACCGGAGCTCCGTGGTCCCGTGGTTAGCGTGAGCAGCTGCAGAACGAGAGGTTCTTGGTTCAAGTCTTCCCTCGAGCGAAGAGTTTATTTTCATTATTTTCGCAAAGTTATGATCTGTCCGTTCGTTCATTGACGTCTCTGTTCACTGTAATAAGTTTAGTGTCTGTGTTTTGCGACCGCAGCGCAAAACCGTGCGATTAGGAGACGAAAGGACGTGCCTCTCCAATGGGAACCGAAAACATCTGATCGCAACGTCATAGGTCAACCGATTCCTCCGCAGGAAAACACGTCTGATATATTCTATACGACACTGGTGACGGCATGTGCGTCACATGACAGGAATATGTTGTCGACCCACCTAACTTGAACACTTGGCGAATGGGTAAAAAGATTCCTCTACCTTGCCCGATTTAGGTTTTCTTGTGGATGTGATAATCATTCCCAAAAAAGTGATGGAAACATAAGAGTTTGTCACATAAACGGCAACAAATGAATACAACAGTTTCACAGTCGCACAGTTTTCCCTGTGCTCTGTCAAAACATATGTTTTTAACGTTTTCATATTTTTCCGTGTGTAGACCGTCAAATCCTGCATATGTCCAAGCAAATCTGAACATGTCCTGGAATTTTGGAGATCGAAGTTGATTATATAAAAAATTGAACTTCTCACTCGAGGGAAGACTAGAACCAAGGACCTCTCTTTCCGCAGCTGCTCACACTAACCACGGGACCACGGCGCTCCTGAGCTCATACTGTCCATGATGTTGCATATCTTGAGCATGGACTACTCAGTTTGTATATTTTGCTTATTTTCTCATAGTTCCACACAACTTGCTCCTGTTTTCTCGATTGATCAGTGTTCAGTTTTTCAAGGTCTATCCACTGTGCCAACTTATAACTAAATCTGAGGGGGTTGCGATGGGGAACTTCCCTTGCCTTCATGTTCCCAAACAACGATGTCGTGTTACCGCACAACAACTGTTTGCGACTGGTCTGAATAACATTCTGGACAATTCGGACAAGTTATTTGGCCAGCCACATCGCCCAACATGAATCCCTTCGTACATTTATGGGATATAACAGAGGTTAGTTCGTGCTGAGATCCTGCACTGGCAACACTTTCGCAATTATGGTCGTCCACAGAGGAGCGTGGTTCAATATTCCTGCAGGGGACTTCCAACAGCTCGCTGAGTCGATGTCACGTCTAGCTGCAGCACAACACCGGGAAAAAGGAGGTCGGGCTGACATGAGGAATCCCATGACTATTGTCACCTTAGTTAGCTGCTTTTTGCTCGGCTGCTGTTACCGAATAGCAAGTACCAAATGTTCAAATAGATGCCGTATCACAACAGCCTCATCTATCGGTCGTTATGAGTCGTCAAAAGCAACGTGATCTATTAAAATCCATGTTATAAAAGTATAACAATCAGGTATTTTACCAGACAAAAATTACAACAATCACCGAACTTCTGGTATTAACATGCTGTCTCGAACTCTTTCCAGTGTTTTATCTACTACAAGGGAAACCTCCACCCTCATCTGCTGTGCCTCTCTTTAGATGTTTAGTGTCAATGTCATTAAAGTATGCTGGCTAAAACTTGACTGGGGTGAAGGACATAGGTTTGTAGTTACTTACTTATAATGCTAAACAAGTGAAGATTGCAGCGCACCATCCTGAATCGAAAATGGAACAGTGATGCTGCTGCTCTCGGTCGTTAATTGAAGGCTGTCGGTTTCTGTGTTGTCAATCGTGACAGGTAATGGCTGAAATTTTGTATTCTCGGCACACTCTTGACACTGTGGATCTCGGAATAGTGAATTCCCTAACGATTTCCAAATGGAATGTCTCATGCGTTGCATGGGGGCTTAATTATTATATAATGCAAATAATTTTAATTTTTTGCTTCAGTAGCTGTCTGTCCGTTTACGCAGTCTCGTAAACGGTTGGCCCTGACTAGTATTATTACGCAATCTGACTGCATAGAACAACAACAAGGAATGAAATGGAAATTTTCATTAATACAATTAATTAATTAAGTCCCCAGCAACTATAAAACCTACGAAACCAAAGCACAAGTGTAACTGTTCTGTGTGTGGAAGAATGACTCAACGTACGCATCTGGCACGGTTCTTCTTCAACAACACAAGAAATTTTAAATATCATTTATACTGAATTAATTAAAGGAAATAGAAATACCATAATTACTCAAGAAAACCAGAATTACACTCTAATCCAAGAACACAAGCCAGATGCTTTGTTGACTGAACCTGTAATGACGCATTATTTAAAACATGGAAATAATGAAAAATAAATCAAGTTTCGTTACCTTCATATATTGACCAAAATCACTCTAATCATTACAATATATCTCCACACCGACTCGCTATTACCACATCTCAACAAGAACTTTTCAGTATCACATCTGACCAAGCACTCCCTACTAGCACATCTCAACAAACACTCTCTGCTACGAGTTCTTAACAAGCACTGACTACCACGAGCTCTCCCCAAGCACTGCCCACTACGAGTTCTCAATAATCACTGCCAGTGGAGGCGGCGGAACAATGCTCTCTAGCGCGATCTCTGGCGCTGTGGCTCAGTGTAGCCACCTTTCAGCGTCTAGCTCCAACTGCCACTCCTCATTCGGTGTCTGTTAACCCCCGTCGCGCGGCAGTATCGCGTCGGAAACAAACTTTTTCACATGAGTACTATACTTCCGGCATCTGTATACATACATATCGCAATCCCAAGACTTCTTTCACATAGTAGATGTCGTTTCCTATTTCCCCCTTTACAGTAATGATGGTACGTGCTTACATCGAAATCGTTTGCTGAATGATGGTAGAAAAATCTGAGCCATGCGTGGCTCGTGTTTGTGCCATCTCTTATCTAACATCTTGTTTTTTTACCGCACTGTCACCTCGTTATGTTAATTTTCAGTACTGGTGTCATTGAGTTGTTGCCTTGCCTGCCCGTGAGCGGCATCAGCAGCGCCTACCGATATAAGCTCTGCCGTATTATCTTTGCTGGGACTGCTATTACTCCCAGGTCGTCGTGTGTTGTGAGTTAGTTCGGACCTGGCAGTGTTTGAGACGGACCAGCAGTGCAGTCGGGACGCAGAGCAGTGAAGTGGGGGGACGGAGCGCCGCTGAGGCGCCGACAGCTGGCGACACACATGATCTGTCCGACGGAGGGAGGTTGGAGCGAGACGACCGTTGGTTGGCCGTTCGGTTGGTCGTCTCATCGGCCGACGTACATTTTCTCCTTTTATCGTCTCCGGGTCTGGATTGTTGGTCGGTTGGCGTGGAGCAGCGAGGAAGTTGAAAGGTGGCTACACTGAGCCACAGCGCCAGAGATCGCGCTAGAGAGTATTGTTCCGCCGCCTCCACTGGCAGTGATTATTGAGAACTCGTAGTGGGCAGTGCTTTGGGAGAACTCGTGGTAGTCAGTGCTTGTTAAGAACTCGTTGCAGAGAGTGTTGTTGAGATGTGCTAGTAGAGAGTGCTTGCTGAGATGTGATACTGAAAAGTTCTTGTTGAGATGTGGTAATAGCGAGTCGGTGTGGAGATATATTGTAATGATTAGAGTGATTTTGGTCAATATATGAAGGTAACGAAACTTGATTTATTTTTCATTATTTAATGTCGTAAATAACGCTTCATTACAGGTTCAGTCAACAAAGCATCTGGCTTGTGTTCTGGGATTAGAGTGTAATCCTGGTTTTCTTGCGCAATTGTAGTATTTCTATTTTCTTTAATTAATTCAGTATAAATAATATTTAAAATTTCTTGTGTTGTTGAAGAAGAACCATGCCAGATGCGTACGTTGAGTCATACTTCCACACACAGAACAGTTATACTTGTGCTTTGGTTTCGTAGGTTTTATAGTTGCTGGGGACTTAATTAATTAATTGTATTAACGAAAATTTTCATTTCATTCTTTGTTGTTGTTCTATGCAGTCAGATAGCGTAATAATACTAGTCAGGGCTAACCGTTTACGAGACTTCGTAATCGGACATACAGCGACAAAAATTAAAATTAAAATTATTTGCATTTTATTTTAATTAAGCCCCCATGCAAAGTCTCCGTGGCGCGTGTCTGGCCGGGCCTGGCGGCGTGCACGCGCGGTCGGAATGTGAGGAGCTGTTCCCATTGCTACGAGGTCCGTGGCTCACCTATCCCGGACACGAAAGATAAGTTGCCCTATCGCTTGGTCCGTTGGCTGTTTGTCGGTTGGGTTCTCGTCAGATTGTCAATGGTTGGCCCGACTGCCTGTCTCATCTAAGCGAGCGTTATTGTTTGAATTCCAGGCCAGGCCGAACATCTGAGCGCCCTTAAGTGTACTGCCCCCCTTTTTTTATTTGTTCTTGTAGTTTGTACTTGATGGCTCCTAGCCGATTTTAATTAGCGTTTGCTCTTAGGGCCTTCAGCCTAGTTTAAAGCACTGTTTCATGTAAGACTTGGCCTTTTAAAGTTTTTAATGTTGTTGAATTTTAAGCGTTGGCTTTCAGCCGATTATGAGTTTGAGTTGCTCATATCTTAATGCCTTCAGCCTAGTTCAAAGAACAGTTTATCGTAAGGCCTATGGCATTAAAAAATTCTTTAATGTTATTTAATTTTAAGTCTTGGGCCTTCAGCCGATTTTGAGTTTGTTTCTAAGGCCTTCAGCATAAATTAAAGAACTGTTTCACATAAGACCTTGATATTTAAAAAAAATTAATGTTATGGAGTTTTAAGTGTTAGGCCCTCAGCCGATTTTAATTTAACTGTTACTTCAGCCTAACTAAGGAACTACTTTAAGATAAGGCTTGCATTTTAAATTTCTGATTATGCTTGCGTGTTAAGTTATTGGCCTTCAGCCGTTTTTACATTAAAGTGACTTTCAGCCTGTAATTAAGCCCCAAAGATTAAAGCTGTGCCGGCCGAAGTGGCCGTGCGGTTAAAGGCGCTGCAGTCTGGAACCGCAAGACCGCTACGGTCGCAGGTTCGAATCCTGCCTCGGGCATGGATGTTTGTGATGTCCTTAGGTTACTTAGGTTTAACTAGTTCTAAGTTCTAGGGGACTAATGACCTCAGCAGTTGAGTCCCATAGTGCTCAGAGCCATTTGAACCACTAAAGCTGTGTGTTTAAAAAAAAATTGGGCTCTTGTAATGTTTGATCAAATAATAAAGTTGTATGTTCGAGTGTAACTGACTGATCTTATTTTGGCCCCTTTCCGCAAATTATACTATCTGTCCTGTCCTACGGGATAAGCTGGGCGTTCCAAAATCCTTTTTATTTTTCATGTCAGCATTGAAGAGTGTAGGAGACGCATCACAGCACCACGAACTGGGGACCACAGAACCCTGCTGATCAACGTGCAAAACAATTACAGTGTCAATTGGTCTCGTGAAAGAACAAACAAGGCTTTAGTCTCAAATGGGACAGGTCAAACACAAGACACATGTAAATCTAGGAACCATAGGTAACTTATGACAGCGATACATGGTAATAGCTCTGTTGCGAATGAATCAGAGCTGCAAGCGCTAATAGGAAGCACCGACGGTCAGATCGTTATAGGTACTGAAAGCTGGCTAAAGCCGGAGGTAAGCCAAGCCGACATTTTTGCAAATGATCTATTGTGATCAGAAAGGATAGACTGAATACTATTGGTGGCGGCGTATTTGTTGCTGTTAGAAGTAGTTTACCTTGTGGCGAATTTAAAACAGAAGTTCCTGTGAGTTACTATAGCTATAAGTTATACTTTTACTAACCCCTGAATGTTTCAAACAAAACTTGAGTATCATCTCAAGTAGGCATCCCACTCATACAGTCATAGTAGGTGGCGACTTCAATCCCCCCTAGATATCTTGGTGAAAAAACATATTCAAAGCCAACGGTTGGTGTAAAACATACTTAGCAGTCATATTCAACGGCTCGGTCGACGAAAGATCCGTACCTAAGGGCTGGAAACTTTCACAGGTCACACTAAAACTCAAGAAAGGCAGTAGGAGTAATCCCCTCAATTACACACCCGCATCACTGTCGTCTGTCTGCAGTAGGTTTCTGGAACATATACTACGTTCGAACATTTCGAAGTATCCCGAAGAAAACGATCTATTGACACATAGTCAGCAGAGATTCAGAAACTGTCGTTGTACAACACGACTAGCACTTAGTTTTACGAAATAATGAGGGCTATCGAAAGGGGATCTCAAACTGATTCCATATCTCTAGATTTCCAGAAGGTTTTTGATACCATTCCTCATAAGCGGCTTCTAATGAAATTGCATGGCGGTAGAGTCTCAATTGTGGAACTGATTTCCTGTCAGAGACGTCACAGTTCCTGGTAACTGAAGGAAGGTCATCGAATAAAACAGAAATAATATCTGAGGAAATGTTATGGCCCTTTGCTGTTCCTGGTGTATATAAACGATTTAGAACACAATCCGACGCAGCCCTCTTAGATTATTTGAGAATGATGTTATCATTTCCCATCTAGTAAAGTCATCGGTAGATCAAAACCAGTTGCTAAACGACTTAGACCCGATATCTTAATGTTGCGGAAAGTGGAAATTGTTTCTCAATAAGGAAAAGTGTGACGTCATCCACGTGAGTACGAAAAGAAACCAGTTAAATTTCGATTACATGATAAATTATCCAAATTTAAATCCTATCCATTCGACTAAATATCTATGAAGTGCAATTACGAACAAGTTAAATTGGAAAGATCACGCACTTATTATTCTTGGGAAGGCGTTTTGTTGGCTGAAAACATAGAAAACGCAACAAGTCTATTAAAGAGACAGCCTAATCTACGCCTCTCCGTCCTTTGCTGCTGCTGTGCGGTATGAGATCCTTATCAGTAGGATTGTCGGAGGACATGGAAAAAGTTCAAAGACGGCTAGCTCGTTTTTGAGTTATCACGAAATAGGGGAGAGAGTGTGGCTGATATGATAACGCGAATTACGGTGTCTGTCATTAAAACAAAGACGTTTTTCGTTGCAGCGAGATCTTTTCACGAAATTTTAATCTCCGTCTTTCTCCTCCGAACGCGAAAACATTGTGTTCATGCCCATCAAAGACCTTGTAAAAAATAACTCGACTCACTGATGGCGCTGCAGACGCGGGATAATTTGAACCTTCGGCTGGACGCCATTATAGTGGTTGTAGTCTGATGTGTTGTGCAGTATTGTTGTTTATTAAAACCCTGATTCAGGTTTGTATATTTGTTGGGGCGTACATAGAGTATTTGTTACTCGTAATTCTACTGTCTGTACGTTCCAATCAAAAGAAGTACAATGGTGAAGAGTTGTGCAGCGATTAATTGTACAAATAAATTCGAGAAAGGAACGAATATTACATTTCACAGGTATGTGGATATTTTAAGTTGTTTTGTATGTCGGTGCACTTGCTTAATAAATGTTTTTGTAACACGGTATTAGCATAATGTCTGTGCATCTATTTGCAGGTTTCCTTTCTCAAAACCACAGCTGTTACAAACATGGTTATACGCTGTTAGGAGGCAAGATTTCCGACCGACAGAATACCATTTTATATGTTATGATCATTTTGAAGAAAGTTGGCTGATCGGTAGTGTTTTCATGGTCTAGGTTAGGTTGAAACTTGATAATTTGGTCGTGAGTTGCTAAAGCACTATGCCGTATATAACGCACTTCTCGTCATAAAATCTAAAGCAAGGTAGAGTCAGAAAATATCTATTAATATAGTGAGCAAATCTTCGAGTATTTTGATGCATTTTGCGTACATTTATCGTAAATGAACTACGAAAAATGCTAGGGGTCCAGTCCATAACTTTTAGCTACGGCAGATTCCATGTAGTACGTAAGATAAATTCATAAACAGTGACTAGTTGCTGTTTGTTCATAAATTAAGAAGTATATTGTAGTAACGTATTTAAATGAGGCATTATGTTTGTGACCTAAGTCAAGGGAAGGCATTTTATAACCAAAAGCGATGTATAAACATTCGAACTCTGCGCATCAGTTTACCACTCTAATGGCCGCCGCCCAGCTATTCAATTTGTCCGCTCTTCACAGTCGACCACTATGGCGGTTGTGGGGGCCTGATGCCCATCTACATAGGGAGAAATGATCATTTTAATAAAGTAAGAGCAATCAGAGCTCCCACGGAAAGATTTAAGTTTTCGTTTTCCCGCGCGATGTTCGAGAGTGGAAGGAGAGAGGAATAGTGTGAAAGTGGTTCGATGATTTCTCTGCCAAGCACGTAAGTGTGAATTACAGCGTGGCCATATAGATGCAAATGCGAATGCGGTGCTACACAACCCTCCCGCCGACGATGTATGCAGGATGAACGAGCATTGTAAGTATTCCTGACTGGCATAGACCTTCAATATGCGCCCGATCATCCTAATTGACATTGACGTAAACTGAAATTCACTTCAGGAAACGTAGATAAGAATTACGACGTGCGGTCACTGTACATCTGTTTTCAGAATAAACTTGAAGGATTTGTGTTAAGCATTTCATTTTTTTCTTCACAAGTTGCGTGGATTCGAGTGACAGTGTGATGATGTACTAATTTGCAGTGTAGCGGAAGTTATTTGAATATTAACGTTTTAAGGGAGAGGTAATTATTCTTTGATTTCAATGGTTATTCCCTGGCTTTGTTATAGGCAGACAGCGGCGGAACTATTATACGACACACGTGAGCATAGACAATCAGATGGGAATTTAGGGCCCTAATTAGAGTTTATATGTTGGAGCCGTTGTTCTAATCGTGAATTTTTATGTTGGACCCCCTTTTATAGACAGTTCACCCGACTCAGCATAGCTGATCTAATCTTACATGGAAAGAGAGCGCCCGGGAACTATAGGTCAAACCTGTAAGAGTTAACCTCAATTCTCAGGTCATAAAATACGAGAAGCGCCAGAACGTTATCAATTCATTCTATGAAGCCAGCTTGTAGCGGCCTGGTAACGTGACTGTACACTGATGAGTGTAAACGAAAAATTTGCTTAATGCAGTTAAAGTCTGAAACATGTCGGTAAATAATGCAAAATAATATTTGAGTGCAATGCACGACTAATCGTAAGGAGATTGGCACAGAACAGACAGGATTGCACTGTGGCCTCGGATCAGTCGTGAGATAGAAAAATAATTAAAAAATAAAATTTAGAGGGTACAGTGGACCGTAGGTCTTCATACACCGTACAGGGATGTGATACCCTGTCGCTTACGAGCTGTTACTGTTGTAATGCTTAACGTATACAACAGGCGCACACTACGTTATGGTTCCAAAGACAAACTTTATTAGGTCTGTCGTCGGAGGCTTAAGCTTTTGATCATTAATAGTACATACAATGTTCAAGATTTGGACTGCCTTATCACGGTCTTGTTTATTCATTTTTTATAAAGTCATAGATGTTCACTTCATGGGAGCTTGACGCAGTTTACTACCTCTGGAAAATCTGTATTCAGTTTGAAATTATCTAAATCCAACTCACGAAACACAGACGCAGCTAAACTTGTGCGGTCAATCACAAGAAATGCTGTTAGCTTGAAGATATTTTATCACCGTTAGTTCCTAGGCACGCCGACCGTCGGCATTATTGTCATATCTACGGCGTACAACAATATTAGTATTGTTAGTTAAGCTACGCTTTACTCGGAAAGACAGTTTGGAGCCGCAAGACCGCTACGGTCGCAGGTTCGAATCCTGCCTCGGGCATGGATGTTTGTGATGTCCTTAGGTTAGTTAGGTTTAACTAGTTCTAAGTTCTAGGGGACTAATGACCTCAGCAGTTGAGTCCCATAGTGCTCAGAGCCATACTCGGAAAGAAAATCTTTGCACTTTTATTTCGGAAGTGTCACTTAAATGCTTTTCATAGTTAAATTCACCTTTCTTCAGTCCATAATTGAAATAAAATCACTCTAGCCTTGGAGAAGTACCCTTCATAAAAAGATGTTAGCCTACTATTTGCTATCAGTTCTTGCGAGACATATTTTAAATGGCAGGTCATCTTCACTTGATCTGAATAGATTCTTACCTAATCCAGTGATTCATGAAAATCTTCAAGTGGGATTAAAATCATCTACTTTCGCTCACTTTTTGAAATTTTATTATGTAACTTTTACACACACTGACAATATCGCCACGTGTCAAACTATAATTACATGCACCAATTGATTCCAGCTAATCGAGGGCAAAGCTGAACATTAATTGAATACATCGTTTAATTTTACGATTCACAGTACATTTTTTTTCTTTTGTGATCATTATTAACGCAGGATCGGGCGAGTTGCTTGATATGTACTGTCTGCCATATGAGATTCGATCACGAAAGCTTTCTGATTCACCTCCACCGCACTGGAATTCCAGCAGCTCCGTACGGTGACTATAATAACACTACAGAAGGTGAAATCAGTCACATCCTCTTTGCGTGTGCAAAATGGGGGAGGCACAAACTGTCTTTTTTGCAACAATTACGTCGTCTCAAAGTAGCGTTTCCTACGAGTGCCACCATTCTACTTTCTTTGAATAATGCTGCATAAACCAACGAGCTTTCCACATTTTTGCAAGCTCCCGAGATATCTTTCTGATAATAACCCAGCAATAGGAACTATGTTAACTGTCATGTTATACGTATTTTATATGTATACACTGCTGGCCACCGTAAATGCAACACCCTGAAGGAAGCATCCGAATCAAGTGAAATTTACACCATGGGTTTGCAGCGATGAGATATGCAACTGATTAGAATTTCAGCGCAGACGCACATCACGCGCGCCTGCGGCGCCACCTCATAGCGCCATTTAAGGCTTGGCGATTTCGACGAGTGTACGTTCGGCACGTGTGTTTACCTTGTGGTTGTTTCACAAGACGATCAGTTATGCCTCGTAGACAACAGCGAACATCGTTTGATCAAGTATCCGAGTTCGACAGAGGAAGGATAGTGGCTTACCGAGATTGTGGATTATCATACAGAGAAATCGCTAGTCGTGTTGGACGAAACCAAACAACTGTAATGCGGATATGTGACCGTTGGATGCAGGAGGGTACGACGGACCGACGTGGTCGATCGCATTCACCTCGGTGCACCACTGCACGTGATGATAGGCAAATTGTGCGCATGGCAGTGACGGATCGTTCAGTGACATCCCGAACCATAGCACAGCACATTGCGTCTGTAACGCATCATCCAGTGTGTGCGCGTACCATTCGACGCCGTTTACAGCAGAGTGGTCTGTCCGCAAGACGTCCATTGCTTCGTCTACCGTTGACGCAGAACCACAGACGTCTCCGTCGCCAATGGTGTGATGACAGACGGATGTGGACGGCAGGATGGAATGACGTTGTCTTTACTGACGAGGCACGCTTCTGTCTGTAGCACCACGATGGTCGGATTCGAGTGTGGAGACACCGTGGAGAGAGGATGCTAGACAGCTGCATTATGCACCGCCACACTGGTCTTGCACCGGGTATTATGGTATGGGGCGGTATTGGATATTACTCTCGCACGCCTCTAGTACGCATTGCCGGTACTTTAAATAGCCGGCGCTACATATCCGAGGTGCTGGAGCCAGTTGTCCTTCCTTACCTTCAGGGCTCGGCCACAGCCATATTTCAACAGGATAATGCGCGACCACACGCGGCACGCATTGTCCAAAGGTTCTTCGTCAATAACCAGATTGAACTGCTTCCCTGGCCGGCTCGCTCTCCGGATCTTTCGCCGATAGAAAACATGTGGTCCATGGTTGCTCAACGAGTGACCCAGATTACATCCCCAGCTGCCACACCAGATGATCTTTGGCAACGTGTGGAAGCTGCTTGGGCTGCTGTACCCCAGGAACACATCCAACGTCTCTTTGACTCAATTCCGAGACGTGTGGCAGCGGTGATCTCCAACAATGGCGGCTACTCTGGCTACTGATTCTGGCAGGAACCACATGTCACAGACGTCTGTAAACGTAATCATTTGATACTTGGTCAACATGTTATCTACAAAATAAATTTTGTTGTGCTACCTCTTGTCTTTCTTGGTGTTGCATTTACGGTGGCCAGCAGTGTAGTTATTCCAATGCGGACCCTGTGAACAGTTGTATTTCTAGTGTTCCTGTTTTCTTTTTACGTATTAAACTGTGGTGCCGGATGAAACTGACACACGGCATGTTGAATACCTACGATAAGTATACACCTATATCTTTGTGGCACTACAACATTATTAACCGTTGACGGTGTTATACCAGATCATTGTTACGCCATCAGGTTATAGTTTATACTACATGTCTCTTATGCAACGTTTAACTAGCTAAATGGCCGTTACGTGTCGGAGGCAAGATAAATAATTAAATAAATAAACATAAAATGTCTTCTCTGGAAAACGGCCGTCGACTCGACACCAAAGTCGCCCAACGAGCATACCGGCGTCCTGAGAGAAAGACTGTTCCTTTCACCATCGCCACTCCCCATGCTCGAAACATGCAATGTAAGAAATGACACATTTTTCAGCATCATATACTCATGCAAAAAATACGAAACTTGCTCTTTTATTAATATTACGTCAATGGCCTACAAACAACTGTAACATCATAAGGATTTTCGGGAAAGTGGATGAGTACTTTTGTTGTTGTGTTTTACGCGCTTGCGTATGATAGGCATCAAGAGAGAGAGCTCAAGACAGTCCCGTTTCATAGGAGTAGAGAGTTAATGTGTTCTGCCTTTTTTATTGCTAAGTTACCATGTAATGTTTTTTATGAGTTCGGCCAAGAAGGAATCGTGTAGCCTACATTTCAGCTCTTTTGCGTGATCGTACTCAAGAGAACCAATACTAACCTCGCTGGTGGATGTCTGCCTGATTTTAATTCTTATTTACAATGTGTCATTAATTTTATATGTACTTAACTTGTATTGTGTTGTAGATATAGATTTTTCGCAACGAGATAATGTGTAAGCGTACTAACCCATTATTAACGATTTCGGCTGATACCTCGCCCATACTTTCAACATGGTAACGTATTAGCAAGTTTCAGTCCCGAGTTATTTACACGGCAGGATAAATTAAGCTTATCGGCTGACGGCACTCGGCTTGTCTGCAAATGAAGCGTACTATTGTTCTGTCAGCCGGCCTCGGGCCCTCAGACCATTGTCAGGGACTTATCTTAATGACGCCGTCTATTGGGCGAAATACCTGAGGGGAACCTTATTAGCACCCAGCTGCTTTACGATCGGCCGACAGACTGGGAGGCGCCCCTAATGCTGTTTAGAGTAGTCGTGCTTTTTCTTTTGGCCGGCGGCGGTGTTCCACCATGTGAACGACTTCATTGTCAACTTCTCCAACTGCCATCAGTTTGTGCATGAGACCTCATGACCCCAAACACTATTTCAACGTCCTGTTTGTTGTCAACTTCAGCCAGAGAGTGATGTAAATAATGTCCGTGTCTAGGACAGAAGTAATATGACTTTAAGTAACATTTAAACAACAGAGAAGTTACCTTAAGAATCGTAATCGCAATGGTTCTGACTCCTAGCATGAGGAGATGTCATCAGTTAGCTATAATGCTAGAACCCGCATGTGATCTTTTCTATATAATTAATATTACTTAACTGAAACACAGAACAATACGAATTGCTACAATGTTTCTTGTAAGATTTTATCGTAAAAACATTTGTTAAAATAAATAAAAACACAGTCATTCAGTTACACTGCCGTCCAAAACGAAAGTAACAATTGCATAGTGCGTCACTTCTAATGACCCTCCCTTGGCCACTAGAAATATTGTGAAGCATTCCTGATAAGAGCGAAAAGAAAAAACAGACAGGCAGCCTCGAAACTGTCCTTTCCGCTGCAAAATTGATTGTAACTGCTGTTTCTTACTCTTAACAGGTCCTCTTCCCTTCCTAGTATTAAAGATTTAAATAAATCTCTCCTTTGAAAACTGAAATTGATCTTTTCATCAAAAATATTTAGTGCTGTGGATCTTAATTACGGTCTTCTTGGCTGAAAAAGAGTAAATTATTAATTTTGCCGTAATGCGTGGCGTCTCCGGCGTGCAATCGAGCGCAGCCGAGGTTAAAGTTCTTCTTAGCAGCCAGCGTAAGAAACAGCTTTTCAAGATCTGCGCCGTAATGAAGCTCTGAAAAATTCTTAACGCTGTTATTGAAGAGCAAGTCAGACGGATACGATTCTAAACAACTGTGATAGGCTGTGTCGGTAGGGCAAGTTCCACAAATTTTCGCTTTTCACAAAAGAGAATCTGTTCATTCCAAAATACCGTATTGCCGGCCGGTGTGGCCGTGCGGTTCTAGGCGCTTCAGTCTGGCACCGCGTGACCGCTACGGTCGCAGGTTCGAATCCTGCCTCGGGCATGGATGTGTGTGATGTCCTTAGGTTGGTTAGGTTTAAGTAGTTCTGAGTTCTAGGGGACTGATGACCCCAGGCGTTAAGTCCCATAGTGCTCAGAGCCATTTGAACCATTTCTTTTTGTAATTACAAGCACTTTTATTCGGGAGATTTCTTAAGCTACATATTGGATTGAAACGTTATACGAAACGCGCCTCAGACAGTTCAGTTTACCCGGTTCGCCGTTCGCCATTGCCCTATTCGTTCCCTCACGAATATTTCTCTTTTTATGGTTGCGTACCTAAATCGGTTGTAAGATAACTTTGTTGTACGTCTGTCTGTCTGTCCAACTGTTAGAAACTCTTTTGCTCAGGAGTGTGTAAACGTAGTAAGTTCAAATTTGTGTCACATACTAAGGTCTTCGGTCCCCTGACGGTGTACAAATTAAAGCTTCTAAGACAATGCAAGCAAACGATTTGTGTCAGCCTATTTTGATACTCGCAGATTCACTCATCAAAACCTATAGGATACTTGCCTTTGACCTGCGATCATGAAATTTGGCAAGGACCAAGGTTTCCAGTGCAAACAAAGGAAAAAAAATCCGAAAATTGTTAATTTGTAATTATATCACACAATAAATATTTCTTTTGTCATTTGTTATCCGACTTCAAGGAAAATTAAAACATTCTCGAAAGTCTTGGAATTATGCGGACCATTACTTTGCTAGTATCAATGTCGATAACAGGCAAAAATCATTGAGAACATAGATTCCCGAAATGCATGAACTGTCTGTACACATAATTAAGTTTATACGAAACCCTCTATGTGCGAGTCTTAGTCACACCTGGCTTTTTGGTTTTCTCGAAACATTCTGGTACAGAACCGCAAACCGACATACTCGTACTTCGCCGAATGTTGCTACTCTTCTAAACGTACTTAGACATATAGGGTGACGCTAAATAGACGTTAGAAAGATTTTGTTCACTAGGACATAATACGGGGTGACAGATTCTTGTTATCGTATTTCTGCTACAGAAAGCAACATAAAATTTAATACAGAAGTTTTGCAAATTGTTTGCTTTCTGCGCAGTGAGTTTGTACGGCCTTGAGCTGACGTCCTTGATGACTTTCTGAAGAACGTCATTTTAAACTGCACGAATCTCGCCGGGAATTGTAATACAACCTTTCTGGAGTGTTCCAAATACATATTTGAAGACCCTTTTCTTTACACAACTCCACAAGAGATAATCGCGCGAGATTAGATGGGAACTATAAAGAGGGATCTGGTCTCTTCAAAATATTTCATCAGTCTTTTGAAAAACTGGGAAAACAAGAATGCTTAAATTTTGGTATCACAATCTTACTTCAACTGTATACTGTAAACTCACCGAAAAATAGTCATTTAGGATGGTGCCGTTTTTGACCAAATGTGCTGTTGAATGCACTTCTCATCACAACGATAGGTCTAGAATTTCCGTAATCTGTTTATAAGTTCAACAAACGCTATTGCAATGTTAGTGATTCCCTTCTGAAATGTGAGTTGAGACATCGGTGAGTGAGCTGTAGCATTTTCAGAGCTACAGTACAACAATGCCACAAGGCGAATCATTTATAGCATACAATTAATCGTCAGTAGACAAACACTTCCCAAACACTATTTTGCGCCACAGTGCATATATACATGTTAGGGTAAGCTGATTCGTAGTTAAAAGTTCAAGTTACGGAAATCGAGTCCTCTCTACTGATGTTACATAATCTTTTCGTAAATGCTGTGGTCATCACGTGGAAGAGGAGAAAACGTAGTAAGAGGGGATGTCACTTTGGAAGCTGGACTGATGTTTACACGGAAATGTTGTGTAACGGTCACTCACTTTGTTCTTCTGGCGTGGCACTCTCGTTGTGATGTGTTGCGGTATATTCATTTCCGTGGCTCTCTTGGTCTCTGTTCACAAATTGTCACTAACATAGCAGTTACTTGGAAACACGATCACAAACAGTTCTGTAGTACAGTGGACAAGATGGCGGTCGAAATATAGCTGGTTTCGATTTGACTGTCGATTTATCGATCAATGTGGTGTCAGATGTTTACATGTCTTCTGCAGAAGATATGTAAACAACTGACACCACATAGACATGTAAACATCTTCTGCAGAAGACATGTAAACATCTGACACCACATAGATCGACAAATCGATAGTCAAATCGAAACCAGCTGCATTTCGATCGCCATCTTGTCCACTGCACTGCAGAACTATCTGTGATCGTGTTTCCAAGTAACTGCTATGTTAGTGGCAATATATGAACAGTGACCAAAAGAGCAACGGAAATGAATATACCGCAACACATCACAACGAGAGTGCCACGCCAGAAGAACAAAGTGAGTGACCGTTACACAACATTTTCGTGCAAACATCAGTCCAGCTTCCAAAATGACATCCCCTCTTACTAAGTTCTCTCTTCTTCCACGTGATGGCCACAGCATTTACGAAAAGACTATGTAATATCAGTATGACCTTTCTGTAAAGTTGTTTTTGTAATGCCATTTAGCCTGAAGGTGAGGTTTAACACTCGAAACATGTCGCTAAATAAATAAGTAATACAAAAATTTCAAAGTGTGTGACTGGTAGCGGTAATTTAAAGAAACCTTTACATGTTTCTTGAGACAGTAACGGTCGAAAAATAGTCAAATTGGCTTCAAATTCGTGCCCTACCTCTGCACCAGGAAACATTCACGCTTCCCCGGCTATTCTTCTTCTTTCTTGGATCTACAGCTCATGATGAGCCTTGGCCTCTTCTACAATTTCCTTCCATCTCTCTCGGTCCTTTGCCAATACTCTCCAGTTTCTATAGCCCATCTTCCTAAGATCTTCGATTACTCCATCTTCCCATCTGGCTCTTGGTCCTCTCTGCCATCCTGGCTTTCCTTGTAATATTCTTTTTGGTACTTCTGTATCATTCATGCGAGCCACATGTCCTGCCCACCTCTGGATGATTTCACTATCCTTCTGATGGGTTGGTCTTTGTATATTGTATACAACTCATGGTTGTATCTCCTCCTCCATCTTCATCTTTCACAGATTGGGCCGATAATTCGTCGAAGTACCTTTCTTTCAAATGCATCCAGTGTTTCATTATCTCTAGTTGTTAATGTCCAGGCTTCAGAGGCATATGTAAGCACTGGTCGTATAAGTGATTTATACATAGTTAATTTCCCGGTACGAGTCAGGAGCCTTGAGGATCAGGCAAAATAGGCTCTGTTGGCCAGCATTAATCTCTGCTTAATTTCAAAGGAGGTATCATTTAGATGTGTAACTGTCGAGCCCAGATACTTGAAATGTTCAACTCTCTCCAACGTATAATTGCCCATTGTTATTGCATTTGGCATATTTTCTCTATATGCTTTTCCAGCTGTCATATATTTTGTTTTTTGTTCATTAATAATTAACCCCATGTTCCTACTGGCCTCTTCAAGAACTGTAAATGTCTCTTCCATTGCTTTTTGGGTTCTTGCTATTATATCTATGTCATCTGTGTAGGCCAGTATCTGCACCGATTTATAGAAGATCGTTCCTCTGTTTAGAAGGTTTGCGTTTCTCATCACCTTCTCCAGGGTGGCATTAAAGAGAAGGCATGCCAATGCATCCCTTTGTAGCACTCCGTTTTTAATACTCAATGTGTTGGACATCATTCCTCCTATTCTTACACTACCTTGTGTTTCGCTCATTGTCATTCTCACCAGCCTTACCAACTTTCTAGAGATTCCCAGTTCATCTATAGCTTGATACAACTGCTCTCTAGTTATGCTATCATAAGCTGCTTTGAAATCTATAAAGGGGTGATGCGTGCCAACTCCAGATTCGTTTGTTTTTTCCAGGATTTGTCTGAAGGTGAATATTTGATCTATGGTTGACTTCCCAGGAAGGAATCCGCATTGGTACGGCCCTGTCTCACTCTGTATGGTTGGGAGTATTCTGTCTAATAGTATATTAGAGAGTATTTTATATCCCAAATTAAGTAGTGTGATCCCTCTGTAATTGCCACACTCCATCTTATCTCCTTTCTTATATATGGGACATATGATACCTTCTTTCCATTGTTGGGGCATTTTCTCCTCTTGCCATATTCTGGTGACCATTTTCAGAAGGCTTTGTTCCAGCGCTCTGCCTCCTTGCTTAAACAGTTCTGCTGGATTACCATCTGTCCCTGCCGCCTTGTTGTTTTTCAATTTCTTCATGTCAGTTTTCACTACTTCTATATTTGGTGGGGTGTTGTTGTTGTCTGGGTCCTCTTCCCCATTGGTGTCTGTTGGGTTCTCTGGTATAGTTATTCTAGGGTTGAGGAGACTATAATAATACATGCGTCATCTTTCGCATATTCCCTTCCCTTCACTTATTATATTCCCTGTCTCATCTTTTATTAAGCTTGTTTTGCTGCCAAAAGGCTTCCGTGCCGCATTCACCCCTCTATAGAATTTTCTTATTTCATTTTTGCTTCTCATGAGCTCCATTTTCGATGACACTTGCTTTCATCCATTCTCTCTTTTTCCTTTGGTGAGTCCTCTTCTCAATCCTCCGTTTTTCTTTGTATTCTTCTACTATCCTCCTCGTACAGTGTGATCGCGGTGTCCTTCTATATGCTTTGTTCGTTTCTTCAGTTACTATTTCGTATTCAGTATCATACCATGATGGTCTTACTTGTCTTGTCCCCGGCTATTACAACAACAGAAAAAGCCTCTTCCCTAAGTATTCAGTCCCAGTGTGTCTTCTCATTCGCCCATTCTGCTCTCGCCGTTCCCCCCGACCACTGTCCCGGCCGCCACACACTCACATACAGACGTAAAGTCATGCCGGACGGCTACTCGGCTTCGTGGCGGCTGGACGCTCGGTATGAATGGCTGGTCTCGTGTTTCCTCGAAGACCTGTTCCCAGCCAAGCGTGAAAGTGCTGCCCCTCCCTAGCTCATCCGGGGCTGGAGTTACGTGTTGCTTACATAAGCGAGCAGCGGCTATCGTTTTTATGCCCACTGCGTACGTCACCCGCGGCAGCCGACATACGCGCTGCGGCTGTAGGACGTGCCGCTGTACCACGCAGCCAGTCCCTCCCAGTGCAGAAAGGGAAAGCGGTTGCAGTTTGTGTGCTTTATAGTCTTGTCTGCAACGTACGAGGAAAACACATGTAACATGGCGCACCACATCTCTACAGAAACTGAGATAAGGAATATATGCTTGCACAGCGTGCAGTACTTCGGCGTCACACCCAATCAGTTAATTGCGAAACCTTTGTGGGCAGGCAAATAAACAGTAATATTTTCAGTGGCACTATAAATCTGTACTTTCTTTTGTCTACGTCCTAAAGGAAAAATGTAAGTGGTAATTATACATTTAAGACACAGTGTAATTAAAGAAATTAGTCGCGAGTTGGCGTTGATTTGCGTCAATGGGGCAAGTTGAAAATTTCTGCCCGACCAGGGTTCGAAAATTTGGAAGTTTGCGGTAAGCTCCTGTGGGATCAAACTGCTGGGGTCATCGGTCCCTAGGCTTACACACTATTTAATCTAACTTAAACTAACTTACGCTAAGGTTAACACACACATACACACCCATGCCCGAGGGAGGACTCGAACCTCCGACGGGGGGAGCCGCTTGAACCGTGACAAGGCGCCCTAGAACGCGCGGATACCCAGCGCGGTCCAGGATTCGAACCCAGGTCTTCTGCCTAACTGGCAGATGCCCTGACCACTACGTCATCCTGACACAGTGCTCACCACGAGTACACGGCCTATCCTAGTACACTTCAGACCCAAATTTTCAACTTCTACCACACACTACTTTTATACTGCCGCTGCTCATTAGGCACATTTCCCGCGGCATCTTGCCGATTTCCGTAAGAGTTCGGGCGTGGTGTGCATCTGCACTGAAGGGATCACTACCATAATTATTTGTATGTGATGTCTGTTCTCCTGGGACATGTACATGTGACGGATAAATCAATGTCCACTGGCAGCTGATGTCTTTATTTTTTTTCTGTCTTGATTTATAGTGGCTGCTGGATCAAAATCGTCTCCTTTCTTTCGGAATGTCCGAAACAAACCCCCCCCCCCCAAACACACACACTCTCACATGTTTGTTTGTGGACATTATTAGTACTTCATCACTTAAGCATGAAGTGGGTGGGAGTAATACCATCTCCATTCCGTGTATAAAGAAATACACTCCTGGAAATGGAAAAAAGAACACATTGACACCGGTGTGTCAGACCCACCATACTTGCTCCGGACACTGCGAGAGGGCTGTACAAGCAATGATCACACGCACGGCACAGCGGACACACCAGGAACCGCGGTGTTGGCCGTCGAATGGCGCTAGCTGCGCAGCATTTGTGCACCGCCGCCGTCAGTGTCAGCCAGTTTGCCGTGGCATACGGAGCTCCATCGCAGTCTTTAACACTGGTAGCATGCCGCGACAGCGTGGACGTGAACCGTATGTGCAGTTGACGGACTTTGAGCGAGGGCGTATAGTGGGCATGCGGGAGGCCGGGTGGACGTACCGCCGAATTGCTCAACACGTGGGGCGTGAGGTCTCCACAGTACATCGATGTTGTCGCCAGTGGTCGGCGGAAGGTGCACGTGCCCGTCGACCTGGCACCGGACCGCAGCGACGCACGGATGCACGCCAAGACCGTAGGATCCTACGCAGTGCCGTAGGGGACCGCACCGCCACTTCCCAGCAAATTAGGGACACTGTTGCTCCTGGGGTATCGGCGAGGACCATTCGCAACCGTCTCCACGAAGCTGGGCTACGGTCCCGCACACCGTTAGGCCGTCTTCCGCTCACGCCCCAACATCGTGCAGCCCGCCTCCAGTGGTGTCGCGACAGGCGTGAATGGAGGGACGAATGGAGACGTGTCGTCTTCAGCGATGAGAGTCGCTTCTGCCTTGGTGCCAATGATGGTCGTATGCGTGTTTGGCGCCGTGCAGGTGAGCGCCACAATCAGGACTGCATACGACCGAGGCACACAGGGCCAACACCCGGCATCATGGTGTGGGGAGCGATCTCCTACACTGGCCGTACACCACTGGTGATCGTCGAGGGGACACTGAATAGTGCATGGTACATCCAAACCGTCATCGAACCCATCGTTCTACCATTCCTAGACCGGCAAGGGAACTTGCTGTTCCAACAGGACAATGCACGTCCGCATGTATCCCGTGCCACCCAACGTGCTCTAGAAGGTGTAAGTCAACTACCCTGGCCAGCAAGATCTCCGGATCTGTCCTCCATTGAGCATGTTTGGGACTGGATGAAGCGTCGTCTCACGCGGTCTGCACGTCCAGCACGAACGCTGGTCCAACTGAGGCGCCAGGTGGAAATGGCATGGCAAGCCGTTCCACAGGACTACATCCAGCATCTCTACGATCGTCTCCATGGGAGAATAGCAGCCTGCATTGCTGCGAAAGGTGGATATACACTGTACTAGTGCCGACATTGTGCATGCTCTGTTGCCTGTGTCTATGTGCCTGTGGTTCTGTCAGTGTGATCATGTGATGTATCTGACCCCAGGAATGTGTCAATAAAGTTTCCCCTTCCTGGGACAATGAATTCACGGTGTTCTTATTTCAATTTCCAGGAGTGTATTATGCAGCAACTTCCTCATTCACAAATTCCATTTTAATTTTTATTTTTGAAAAGTTTGTGTTTTTCCTCGCATTTGAATGTAAGACGTCTACCAACGTGAGTCAAATCGTCAGCTGCAGGATCCTGGGCTATGGATGCTGTGGCTTGTCGTTCTACAGCTACTTCTACATCAACATTTGCATCTATGTCGATGTATGTCACCATACTGTGCATGGCAAAAGGCACCCCACACTGTTGCTACACTTTCCCTTTCCTGTTCCACTTGCAAAAGGATCGAGGGAGAAACTGCTGTCTCCTAGACATGGGTTGTTCGCGAACTAACGGGTCCAAAGGAATGGTTCATCAAGATTAACGGAACGAACGAGGAACGAATTCTAAGGAAAGGTGTTTCATAGTTCACTTCGGTCACGGCTTTCTACTTATAGTTCCCGGGAACGGGAAACGCTGGGTCTCGTTCCCGCAATGGCATGTCGGCCGGTCTCGTTCCTGCCTCGGTCCCGTTCCCGCCTGTCTCGGTCTCGGCCAGACTCGTCCTTCTTCGCATGGCCACTCGTCGCAGTTCCACTGCCGACTGCTCGTAGTTAGTTCAGTATAGAGTTGTTCGTTTCGTTCGCTGCACACGCCCATTCTAGATCTATTTCAAACCTTTTTTCAAGTATGAACTTTTCGTTCTTTTCGTATTCCATTCAGCGTCCATGACCGGTAATTAAAATGTAGTTTACAATTACTCAAATTACATAAAAATTACGTGGTATGTAATAAATACATCTTTTCAGGTAACAAAACGGCGTATCAGCTTACTTCACTATTTCGACAAACAGCAGAAGAAATACTTGTAAAAAGGCAATATTTTTTTGTTATTAGACATGCAAAGGAAATCGGAAGGGTACACACGAGTGGCCATTTTCCGTCTTTTTTTGTCCCAAGGTAAAAGAGCATGTTCATTGTTATGGAAGGCAGACCGACTTAACAACCGAATGAAGGTCGCGCTCCATAATCGAGCATCTGGTATCACAGTTTGTAAAGAGAATATGACAGCTCCTACAGTATTATTTCAGTGGTACAGTGCGGCGCACGAAAAATCGGCCCCAAGTATTAGACTGCTCATTGTCGCCCACCAATCGTCATTTATTGTTTCGAAGTTGTTTGCATTAGCTTATTTGTTATTTCTTCACTGCCTAATTATTACATGTTTATCTATTCTGTTCGTAGTGGTCAACAAATCGTGCAGTCTGTACTCGGGGCCGGTTTTTCGTGCGCCACCTTATATTATTTCACTGCGATCAGCCATATAACGCTACAGTTGCCTAAACGAGAACTTTTGCACAATCACGAAAAGTGTGTGTGTGAAAATTCTGTTATAAATAAAAACTCTGTACTCCAAGGGCGAGGCAAGTGCCCCCTCTTGGAGCCTTCCATCTTCAGTCCCTATGCTATTAATTTCAATTTTTCATAAGAACTATATACGAAGCACAAATGAACGGTGAATCAGTAAAAATGAACGGTTCACAAAAAAGAGCGACTATCAGTGAACTAGTTCCCAAGAATGAACGAGTTGGCCTATTTCTACTGTTAAATGCCTGCACAGGACTACTAATCCCTTTTGTCTTCGCGGTCCTTGTGCGCAGTTTACAATAGAGGTAGTAGAATCGTTCTGCAAATAGTCGAAAATGCCGGTTCGCTAAACTTTCTGAATTGTATTTCGCGAAAAGAACGTCTTCTCACCAGCGATTTCAATCCGAGTTCCCGGAGCCTTCCCGTAATACTTGTCTGTTGGTCGGACCTATCGGTATCACATCTAGCAGCACGCCTCTGAACTGCTTCGATGTCTTCCTTTAATCCGATCTGGCGCGGATCCCAAACAGTGATGTAGTACTCAATAATGGGTCTCCTTTACAGATGTAGTACTCAATAATGGGTCTCCTTTACAGATGAGTACTCAATAATGGGTCTCCTTTACAGATGAGCTGCACTTCCCTGCAATAAACAGAAGACGATCATTCGCCATCACTTTAATCGACTTTACGTGCTCGTTCTACACCATAGCGTTTTGCAGCGTAGCACCCAAATATTAAATGACATGACTGTGCCAACCAGCACACCACAAATTTTGTATTTCATATCATTACATGTCTGCTTTTCCTACTCATCTGCATTAGCTTATATTTCTATACATTTATGTATATCAAGTTGCTATTCACCAAATATACATTCTATCTAAGTCATTCTGTTTCCTCCTACAACTACTCAACGATTACACTTTCCAATACTCTACAGCCTCATCAGCAAACAGTTCCACGTTGCTGCTCATCCTGTCCGTCACATCGTTTACGTATATAGAAAACAAGAGGTCCTCTCACACTTCCCTTGGGCACTTATGACGATACCCTTGTCTCTGATGAAAACGCCGTCCAAGAAAACGCATTGGGTTCCATTACTTAAAAGATCATGTTGCCAGTCTCTTATCTGTGAACATATTTCGTATGCTCGAGCCTTCGTTAACAGTCTGCAGACACACACAGTTTCAAACGATTACCCGAAATCTAGGTGTAGGGAATCTGCATGTTGCACTTCATACACGGTTCGAAGTATATCGTGCGAGAGAAGGCAAGCTGAGTTTCTCATCGAGATGCTTACGAAATACTTAACGATTTTCGTGTAGAAGCTTTTTTTTTTTTTCTTAAGAAAATTCTTATACTTGAATTGAGAATACGCCCAATAACTCTTTACCAATTCGACGTTCAGTATATTAGTCTAATTTTTCGGGTCCGTTCTTTCACCCTTCTTATATTCGGTAGCCTCTTGTGCTTTTTGCCAGTCGCTTGGGTCTTCGTGCTCCGCGAGAGACCAGCGATAAATGCAAGCTAACGAGGAGAAGACGGCAAATTCCATAACCGGATTTCCTAGAAGCTTCGCTCAGTTGAAGGGGAGTCAGAACAAGCGAACACGTTCCTCGGTTTACTCGTGGATGCTCGACAGTTTGTGAGGTAACGATGGCTAAAGTTAGCGAGGTATTTCATGTGTCTTTTCGCGAGTAACTAGTTGAACCGAAGCTGTGGCAAAGTTTTGCTCCCTGTGCTGGAAACTATATTATTATTATTATTATCTTACTTTCTCAGACGTTAAGTCTGGTTAAGAATGGAAAGTGACGCGGACCTTGATCAAGCGTCACTTCCTATTAACTGTACGGTATGTGTTATATTGCATTTAGGAACTTTCGGGTAATTGAACATGTATCAATAATTACGGATTTCTGTAGTTGTATATATATGTTTGGATGTAGCTGTATTGCATTGATGTACTGATGGATATTGTGTGGTATGACTCCTGTAGTTGATAGTATAATTGGTATGATGTCAACTTTATCCTGATGCCACATGTCTTTGACTTCCTCAGCCAGTTGGATGTATTTTTCAATTTTTTTCTCCTGTTTTCTTTTGTATATTTGTTGTATTGGGTATGGATATTTCGATTAGTTAATTTCTTCTTTTTATTGGTGAGTATGATGTCAGGTTTGTTATGTGGCGTTGTTTTATCTGTTATAATGGTTCTGTTCCAGTATAATTTGTATTCATCATTCTCCAGTACATTTTGTGGTGCATACTTGTATGTAGGAACTTGTTGTTTTAAAAGTTTATGTTGTAAGGCAAGCTGTTGATGTATTATTTTTGCGACATTGTCATGTCTTCTGGGGTATTCTGTATTTGCTAGTATTGTACATCCGCTTGTGATGTGATCTATTGTTTCTATTTGTTGTTTACAAAGTCTGCATCTATCTGTTGTGGTATTGGGATCTTTAATAATATGCTTGCTGTAATACCTGGTGTTTATTGTTTGATCCTGTATTGCAATCATGAATCCTTCTGTCTCACTGTATATATTGCCTTTTCTTAGCCATGTGTTGGATGCGTCTTGATCGATGTGTGGCTGTGTTAGATGATACGGGTGCTTGCCATGAAGTGTTTTCTTTTTCCAATTTACTTTCTTCGTATCTGTTGATGTTATGTGATCTAAAGGGTTGTAGAAGTGGTTATGAAATTGCAGTGGTGTAGCCGATGTATTTATATGAGTGATTGCCTTGTGTATTTTGCTAGTTTCTGCTCGTTCTAGAAAGAATTTTCTTAAATTGTCTACCTGTCCATAATGTAGGTTTTTATGTCGATAAATCCCCTTCCTCCTTCCTTTCTGCTTAATGTGAATCTTTCTGTTGCTGAATGTATGTGATGTATTCTATATTTGTGGCATTGTGATCGTGTAAGTGTATTGAGTGCTTCTAGGTCTGTGTTACTCCATTTCACTACTCCAAATGAGTAGGTCAATATTGGTATGGCACAAGTATTTATAGCTTTTGTCTTGTTTCTTGCTGTCAATTCTGTTTTCAGTATTTTTGTTAGTCTTTGTCTATATTTTTCTTTTAGTTCTTCTTTAATATTTGTATTATCTATTCCTATTTTTTGCCTGTATCCTAGATATTTAAAGGCATCCGTTTTTTCCATCGCTTCTATGCAGTCGCTGTGGTTATCCAATATGTAAGCTTCTTGTTTAGTGTGTTTTCCCTTGACTATGCTACTTTTCTTACATTTGTCTGTTCCAAAAGCCATATTTATATCATTGCTGAATACTTCTGTTATCTTTAGTAATTGGTTGAGTTGTTGATTTGTTGCTGCCAGTAGTTTTAGATCATCCATGTATAGCAAATGTGTGATTTTGTGTGGGTATGTTCCAGTAATATTGTATCCATAATTTGTATTATTTAGCATGTTGGATAGTGGGTTCAGAGCAAGGCAGAACCAGAAAGGACTTAATGAGTCTCCTTGGTATATTCCACGCTTAATCTGTATTGGCTGTGATGTGATATTTAAATTTGTTTGGATATTATGTGTGGTTTTCCAATTTTTCATTACTATGTTTAGGAACTGTATCAATTTAGGATCTACTTTGTATATTTCCAATATTTGTAGTAACCATGAGTGGGGTACACTATCAAAAGCTTTTTGGTAATCAATGTATGCGTAGTGTAGCGACCTTTGTTTAGTTTTAGCTTGATATGTCACCTCTGCATCTGTTATCAGTTGCTCTGTACATCCTCGGGCTCCTTTGCAACAGCCTTTTTGTTCTTCATTTATAATTTTGTTCTGTGTTGTATGTGTCATTAATTTCTGTGTAAGTATCACTTCAGGCATTTGTGGTATCATCTTGTATGTGTCTGTTTCTGCTTGTATCCACCGTGCATGCCTGTTATGTTGTACCGAGTTTGACCATATGTTGCGCCAGAAGTGTTCCATGTCTGTTATGTTTGGTGGATTGTCTATTTTAATGTGTGTGTTATCTATTGTCTGGTAAAATTTCTTTTGGTTTGCGTTGAATGTTTGGTTTTGTTTCCTTCTATTTTCACTTTTTTTGTATCTCCTAAGTCGTTTGGCCAATGCTTGTAATTTCTGCTTCTTCTCATCTAATTGCTCTATCGCTTCTTGTTGTGAGATTTTACCTAACGTTTTTCGTTTTTTTTCTGACATTTCATTTCTTATAAATTGTGTTAGCTGTCCGATGTCTTTTCTCAGTTTTTCTATTCTGATCTGTAGCCTGTGTTGCCATGCTGGTATTGTGGGTTTCTTCTGTGTGTTGGTTGGTTCTGATCTCTGCCTAGTGTGTATATTTAGTGTAGTGAGTGCTCCTATATAAACCAGTAGTTGTAACTCTTCCATAGTTGTACATTCATTTATTTTGTTGTGTATGATTGTGTTAATAGCTTTTATTGTTGTTTCGACTTGTGGGTTACTTGGCAGTCTATGCAAGAATGGTCTAATGTCTGTATTTGTGTCTTTGTATTCTATATATGTCAGCTGAAATTTTTCTTCTATATCTAACATGTGTGTCACTTCGTGTTCTATTTATGCTTGTTCTGGTGGCTGTTGCAAGATTTCGTTCTCCTCTGATTGTTTAATTGATGCTTGTTGTTCTTTGTTTGTTTGCTCTGGGATGTTTGAGTCCATTACTCTATTTTCTTCTTCTTCTGTTTGCACATTATTTTGTTCTAGTATTTGTTGTACTTGTTGTTAGATGTTTTCTAATTCTGACTGGGGTATCCTGTTATTTTTTATTATTACACGGATCTGATCAGCTAGTCGTTGTTCTGTTAAAAATTTTAATTCTGGGTATCTGGTAATAAATGTTGTGTATACTTGTGATCTGTATCCAGTTGTGTTGGTTCCTAGGTTTGTTGCTTGGTAATAACAGAATATGAGGTGTCGATTAACTTCATCTGACCATCTCATCCTCTGCCTTTGTTTTCCTTCTAGGGTGGTTGTAGGAAGCATATCCTGCAAAACACCTCTATTTGGATTTAAATCATTTTCCAGTTGGCTAGCAGTGTCGTTACCATTGTGGGCGGGCATAGGGTTCAAGCGTCGTCCCCGACCATGACGGCGCTTGTCCGAGGCTTCTTTAGTTCTGTCCTGAACCAACTAATCACACCAAAAGGGGGGTTAGCCCTATTAGTGGTTTGTTCTTTTCGTCGCCTTTTACGACTGGCAGAACATACCGGAGGCTTATTCTTTTCCCGGGCCTCCACGGGGATTATTACTATTATTATTATTATTATTTCTTCATTTATGTACCCACGTCCGTAGAAGATTACTACACGAGTGTTTCCAGTATATAATGAAATAACGTCCTTATTCGTCTACTTACTGTATGTCTGGTGTATGAATTAAAAACTGAATAAATAAATGAGAAATTTATTTGAAATGGTTTTCGGTAAAATTCCTGTAGTGTATCTTTATTCATAATCAGCTGCAAACGTCAGTTTTTGGTAAAGCTATACGAGGTTTCACGCGAAATTATCGTATCGCTGCAAGTCATCAGCAGTGTTGACGATGTTTCTCATTTAATATAACACTGCTGTATCCCCGAACCTTCTACGAACATGGTAGATAAACAAAACAAATTAAATAAATAAAACTATGATCGGATTTCGTACACGGGGCGCCAATTTGAGAGGCAGCGGCGCTATCCATTGTGCCACCATTTCGGGAAAGGTTGCCGCGATGAAAAAGGCATATAAACTAACTTGAAAACTTTGACTGCCGTTTTCTCAGGAACTGTGGAGTATCTACAGATAAGCCGAGACATGTGTTCATTCATTTTAACGGTTCTTTTGCTAAGAAGTTTCTGAGAAACCCGTTATGGCATTTTCCGTGTTCTCCACGTAAAAAAAAAGGAGCCAACGACGTAGAGTACTCTGGGTATAACTGAAATGGGTTGCAGTCCGGGCCTGGCGACTTATTTGTTTTCAACTGTTTCAGTTGTTTCCCAGCGCCAATGATGTCAAGTTCTAAGATCTCCCTTTGAGAGCACGTACGACTGTAAATGTAAATGTCGTGTGACTATGGCCTCCCGTCGGCTAGACCGTTCGCCGGGAGCAAGCCTTTCGAATTGACGCCACTTCGGCGATTTGCGCGTCGATGGGGATTCGCGCTGACCACTCAGCTACCGGGGGCGGACATGTACGACAGTCAAACTATGGTATCGTTGAAACAATCCCCCTGTGTGAATGAATTTCAGCCACTTCATTTTAGAGTTTAGATTTTCTTTTGCTGTCTTCTATTGCCACCCCAGACTGGTCGAAAAGTGTCTCGACAGAACCTTCGACCCGCTTAGCGACTTTACTAACGATCGGAATTTTCTCGCGTTTTCGGCAAGATCTTTCGCTAACGTATGACGGTGGAAGTTGTATGCTTCGCGCATCGATATATTTTTTTCCTACCGACGTTTGTCTATCCACATTTCTTCCTTTTTTTAACTGAGAGCATTTTCGGCGATATTGCTACCTGAGATAGTCGGTATCCGAAGTCATTCGATGGGTTCAATAGGACCATACTCAACGCCATGCAGAATCTCATTGCCCCCTCATGCAACTAGCACCAGAGAAGACGTATTGGCTTCTGACATGAATGATTTTATGGCCACGTCACGTACGTTGAGTCAGGAAATCGGCTTGTTTGTACCAAGACAAGTATCAAAAAAATGGCTCTGAGCACTATGGGACTTAACATCTAAGGTCATCAGTCTCCTAGAACTTAGAAGTACTTAAATCTAACTAACCTAAGGACATCACACACATCCATACCCGAGGCAGGGTTCGAACCTGCGACCTTATCAGTCGCGCCGTTCCGGATTGAAGCGCCTAGAACCGCTCGGCCACCTCGGCTGGCAAGACAAGTATCCTCACAGACTTTCAGCACCATGGACTTTCTGCGCGGCGACCATTGTTGTGATTCCCCCCCGTCGTTGCAGCAGAAAGAGGTGCGTCGGTAGTGATCTGACCAACGACAACACTACGCACATGAGTTTTTCGAGCCCTTTTTCTGCATACAGCATCACGATGGTTGTCTCCATATGTGAAGGCAACGAAGAGAGCGAATGTTGCCAGATTATAGTCGTCTTTGTTAGGCCCCGGACCAGGGATGTCATTTGGTACAATACACGATCAGCTCGTGGTTCGCATAGCCGGTAATGTGGTGAACAGGCGTTACATTCCGGACATGTTAAGGCTGCTGACTGCCCCGTCTTCGAGGACTCTGTGACCTCATTTCTCAGCAAGATAACGTAAGACAGCATGTTGTATGCGTTGTCCTGAAGTGCATCGATCTAGAAGAGTTTTCACTGTTGTCTCGAACAGCACCTTTCCCTTATTTCGCATCCATTGAAAACGCCTGGTCGTGGGTTGCTGAGCGACTGGCACGCCACCTCTCGCAATCCACTACAGTTGATAAACTTTGACGTAGAGTTGAAGCAGCGTGGGATGACACAGCGGTGTCTGTCATCCAAGCTCATTTCGAATCAATGCTGAGCAGGGTCGAGCCACTCTTGCTTACAGAATGTGGCAGACCTGTGCACTAAATTTTGCTCCTGCTCTTCTCCCAAATCACCTATAAATTTTATCGTGTATTCTTCCTAATGTGCTGTATACACAATAAGCAAAAAATTCGTTGGTTGCTATCCTTCCTGGCGTTGCAGTTTTATTGGCCAGCAGCATACGCAGTTCGTAAATTTCGTATTTCGACTATAGGAGATAGAAGTACACTATGTGATCAAAAATATCCGGACACCTGGCTGAAAATGACTTACAAGTTCGTGGCGCCCTCGATCGGTAATACTGGAATTCAATATGGTGTTGGCCCACTCTTAGCCTTGATGACAGCTTCCACTCTCGCAGGCATACGTTCAGTCAGGTGCTGGAAAGTTTTTTGGGAAATGGCAGCCGATTCTTCACGGAGTGCTGCCCTGAGGAGAGGTATCTAAGTCGGTCGGTGAGGCCTGGCACGAAGTCTGCGTTCGAAAATGTAGTGGACTGTTAAGGCAGCCAGTCCACAGTGAAGTAGCCGAAAGGGCACGCGTCAACTCACGCCGTCTGGCGTTAAGTCTGGAACAGGATTCGTAATGAATGTGATAAAGAAAAGAACGTAGCTACTAGAACACTTAACTTTTATATCGTCCTTTGGTATACAGCATTCTTGATGATACAAGTGAGACTCTTTAGATTCATGAAGTAACTAATGGCGCCTTGCTAGGTCGTAGCCTTGGACTTAGCTGAAGGCTATTCTAACTGTCTCTCGGCAAATGAGAGAAAGGCTTCGTCAGTGTAGTCGCTAGCAACGTCGTCGTACAACTGGGGCGAGTGCTAGTCAGTCTCTCGAGACCTGCCGTGTGGTGGCGCTCGGTCTGCGATCACTGCCAGTGGCGACACGCGGGTCCGACATGGACTAATGGACCGCGGCCGATTTAAGCTACCATCTAGCAAGTGTGGTGTCTGGCGGTGACACCACAGAAAACATCCCAAATGAGTTTGTAAAACAATAAACTTTTAGCCAAGATCACAGGAATTCTTTTTATTCCATGATTACTGGTTTCGGCGAAACTAAAGCCACCATCAATGGATCTTAGGGCACATACAGGTAACAACATCAAGGCAAACAATGGTGATATTAACAGTTGCCTATAACACGCAGACGTTACAAAATTGTCGTAAGTAGCACATAGGCGTCCAAGAGAGATGACATTATAAATGTTAAGTGTCTCCATCACATAAAAGCGCAAGCTAGATACATCAGTAGCCGCAGTGAAGATGACAATGGAGTGGCAGTACTGAATTGGGCAGATTTCGGGTATATGACTCATATACACGATAGTAAGTTGCCACCATCTTTCATCAGAGCTCGATGCAAGTGTGGATACAATCCTGACCTCTTATTTGTTAGCGACACCACCACACAACTCTTTATAAAATCAATATGCTCACCGAAGCCTCTTACCAAGTTTGATTTTGACTTTGTAAGGGTAATGTGTGGACTGTGGCATTCTTTCTGCAAACATTTATAAAAGCGTGTGCTGTCGCTTAGATGTTTATTACTAAGATGAGGCACTGTCAGTGCAGCATCAGTAGGCCAGGCTTGAAAATGAACCTGTAAGGTTTGAAACTAGTCGCCTAATATAAATATTGCAGCTGTTGGCATAATAGTCAGTAAACGCCTTAAAGAATCTCACAAATATCTTGCACTTTCTTCTTCACTAGGAACGTTAAATCATATTACGTGATTTTTCAGCATTCTTGTTTAATCATGTACACAACAAACTCATGGTAAAGGAGCAGCGCTCCCAGCACACGCTGCTGATCAACTCTCATCAACCGCTCAAAGAAATGCTCTTTTATATTCAGAGGTCAGAGTTTTTACCTTTCAGTAATGCTGCAATAACAAGTGCATTACACGAAAGGTCGTCCATAACGTGGCCTCCTTTCCAGTAAGAGTTTCACAGTCATTGCGTCTTCTCTAATTCCACATATTTCCCTTGCAATACTAATCATTTCGTTGTGCGATGCATGAGTGTATTTGCCGTTGTTTTTGCGTCTCACCTAAATTATAGGTGAGGCGCGTTTGCTCTAGGGCTTGCTGGAAAACGGCTGCAATCAGTTATATGTAATTTATTTTTATTTTTGTTTGAGTGGTTAACACGAAGCATAGCAGCTTTCAAGCGGTATACACCAGTCAGCTGATCGAGACGTTGATTTTCATATCTTTGTGACCAGGCGAAATTGCTTTCATACAGACACAACAGTGGGTTTTTTGATTGCTCACCAGACTAGAACACGTGATATATTTGTTTACTTTATTACATAAAAAAAGATTTACTTAAACTTTGACACACTTTACTACAGGAGTACCGGATGAGTTATATAACTTATGTGCTAGTAAACCATCACTTGATGCACTAATTAATAAACTGTTCTCTTGCAGTACAAAATGTAAACTTTACGAAAGAGCAGTTCATCAGAACGTTAACTGTCACTGTCCTAGACGCCGACACTGACTGCTGTAACTGAGACCTCGAACTGGGCAGTGTTTGCATGCCTGATACTATCTTGACCTCAGAATGAGGGGGATGTGTTGTTGAGAGGAGAGGCGTGCTTTCCGGGAGCACCTGCTATACGTCGTTGCAGATTGCAGCGAGCCCTAGCTAATGTCTGTGATATCGATTCGCGTTCCAACTTTGGTATGACAAGGCGACCTCTGTACGATATCACACATACGATGATGTCATGCGCTGTCCATCTCATCTCTGAACTAATGATTCGTGAGCCAGAGCTGTTAACGACTTGCAGAGCTATCGACATCGAAAGCTGAGGTTTTTCCGCGGTGTGGAGTGGCTCTCATCCGGAGGGAATTACGACCTAACGCGCAATCACCACAGGTGAGTGCCGCACACACGACGCCATCAACTTCTGCTCGGGGCGAACCTCCATCCCAAAGATGCACACCATCTTAGCGCATCTCGTACGAACGTCGGCACAGCGTTCAGCAGCTACAAAAGCAAAGAAAGGGGGCGAGAGGCTCCGAAGGAGTGAACCGAGTCGCCGTTGTATTCCTCTTTGTGGCGCCTCCTTTGTCGACACCCGGCGGCTTATTTTGTACCTGCAGCAGGCGATAACAATGTGGAGGCGTGATTGTGCGTTTCCATTGAGGCGACACCCGCGGGCTGTGTGCCTTTAATGAAGCAGAGGTGAAGGCTGAAGGCTGCCATCGCTGGCCCACAGTTGCGCAAACGGCGCTCCCGGCGAACGTGCGTGCGTGTGTGTGTGTGTGTGTGTGTGTGTGTGTGTGTGTGTGTGGCTAACACAGCTAACCAGGGGACGCACAACGACCACACGGCCTCCAGTGTGCCGACGGCTCCGATGACAGTATAACAAGCGTTTGGCCATATCGTTTTAAATCTCATAGTAGAATCCATTAACAGGACGTGCCTAGTACTCTTCATCCATACTCTGCAAACCACTGTGAACTTCGTGACTGAGGGCACTTCTCACGGTATCACATATTAAGGCTTCTTTTCGTTCCACTAGCGTATGGAGTAAAGAAAGAATGATGGCTTACTAACAAGGGAACCTCCCCATCGCACCCCCTTCAGATTTAGTTATAAGTTGGCACAGTGGATAGGCCTTGAAAAACTGAACACAGATCAGTTGAGAAAACAGGAAGAAGTTGTGTGGGACTGTGAAAAAATAAGCAAAATATACAAACTGAGTAGTTCATGGGAAGATAGGCAACGTCAAGGACACTGGGAACGCAGGAGCGCCGTGGTCTCGTGGTAACGTGAGCAGCTGCGGAACGAAAGGTCCTTGGTTCTAATCTTCCATCGAGTGAAAAGTTTAATTTTTTATTTTCAGTTTATGTGACAAACTCTTATGTTTTCATCACTTTTTTGGGAGTGATTATCACGTCCACAAGAAAACCTAAATCGGGCAAGGTAGAAGAATCTTTTTACCCATTCGCCAAGTGTACAAGTTAGGTGGGTCGACAACATATTCCTGTCATGTGACGCACATGCCGTCACCAGTGTCATATAGAATATATCAGATGTGTTTTCCTGTGGAGGAATCGGTTGACCTATGACCTTGCGATCAAATGTTTTCGGTTCCCATTGGAGAGGCACGTCCTTTCGTCTACTAATCGCACGGTTTTGAGGTGCGGTCGCAAAATACAGTCACTAAACTTATTACAGTGAACAGAGACGTCAATGAACGAACGGACAGGTAATAACTATGCAAAAATAAAGAAAGTAAAATTTTCACTCGAGGCAAGACTTGAAGCAAGGACCTCTCATTCTCCAGCTGCTCACGCTACCACGGGACTACGACGCTCCTGAGCTCATATTGTCCATGATGTTGCCTATGTATCCCATGGACTACTCAGTTTGTATATTTTGCTTATTTTTTCACAGTTCCACAAAACTTCTTCCTGTTTTCTCAATTGATCTGTGTTCAGTTTATCAAGGCCTATCCACTGTGCCAACTTATAACTACATCTGAGGGGGGTGCGATGGGGAGGTTCCCTTGTAAGACCTCTGCGCGATGTAATTACTCTAACCTTGTCTTCGCGGTCTCTATGGCATTTGTACTTATGAAGCAATAGTACATTGCTACGTAGGAATTCGCGAGACCCTACTACTTATCTTAGACGATACATTAAAGAAAGACAAACTTACGTCCACAGCATTTGAAGACGTACAGAAAGCTTTTGACAGTGATGACCGGAATACAGAATTTGCAGTTCTGAAGATAGTAGCGAAAATTTTGGAAAATTCTGGCGAGTTCTTATGGGACCGAACTGCTGAGGTCATCGGTCCTTTAGCTTACACACTACATAATCTAACTTAAACTAACTTACGCTAAGGGCGACACACACGCCCATGCCCGTGGGACGACTCGAACTTCCGACGGGGGAAGCCGCGCGGACTGCGACAAGATGCCTAAGACCGATCGGCTACCCCGCGCGGCAGGATAGTAGGGGTAAAAGCTTGCATGCAACTTGTACACAAACCAGACGTCAGTTATAGGAGCAGAATGGCATGAATGGGAAGCAGTAGTTCAATAGGCAGTTAGAAAAGGCTGTAGCGTATCCCCAATATTATTCAGTCTCTGCACTAAGCAAGTATTGAAGGAAAACAATGAAAACATTCCAGGAGTGGAAGTTCAGGGAAGAAAAATAAAAACTTTGGTAGTCGCCTATGATATTTTAATTTCATTAGAAACAGCAAAGGACTTGGAGGAACAGGTGAACTGTGTTGTGGCGTAACAAGACAGCCACGCCACTCGGAAGTAGCCGAAAGGCACGCGTTAACTCACGCAGGCTAGTAGATAGGTCTGAAACAGGATACGTAATGAATGCTATAAAGAAAAGTACGTAGCTCCTGGAATACTTAACTTTAATCCATCCTTGTGGTACACCGCTCTTGACGATACAAGTGAGACTCTTTAGATACAAGCTATGTAATGCTAATGGCGCCTTGCTAGGTCGTAGCCATTGACTTAGCTGAAGGCTATTCTAACTATCGGCTCTGCAAATGAGCGAGGCTTCGTCAGTGTGCATCGCTAGCTACGTCGTCCGTACAACTGGGGCGAGTGCTAGTCCGTCTCTCGAGACCTGCCGTGTGGTGGCGCTCGGTCTGCGATCACTGACAGTGGCGACACGCGGGTCCGACATGTACTAATGGACCGCGGCCGATTTAAAGCTACCACCTAGCAAGTGTGGTGTCTGGCGGTGACACCAAAAACTGAATCAGCACTGTGTTGAAACGACGATAGAAGATGAACAAAAGCAAAACAGTTAAATCACATGTAGTCGACTTAAACCATGAGATTTGAGTGAACTAAATTTTCAAATGAGACACCAGGAACAGTAGATGAGTCGAAGTAAAAAGGGAAATACAGACTGCCTATAGAAAGGAAAGCATTTCTGATAAAAAGTAATCTGTTAAAGTCTAATATAAATTCAAGTAGTGGTGGTGGTGGTAAGATGCTATGAGACCAAACTGCTGACGTCATCGGTCCCTAGGCTTACACACTACGTAATCTAACTTACTTAGGCTAAGGACAACACACACATCCATGCCATAGGGGGAACTCGAACCTCCGTCGGGGAGAGCCTCACGAACCTTGGCAAGGCGCCTGAGACCGCGCGGCTACCAAACATAGTTTTTTCTCACTTATTTGTTGTGTAGCCTTTTACAGAAGTGACATGTGGACGCTAATCAGTTCACACAAGAAGAGAACAGAAGTCTTTGCAATGTGCTGCTATTGAAGGATACTGAAATTAAATGGGTGAATCGTTTAACTAGTGAGGTGGTACTGAATAGAACTTGACTAAAAGAAGCGATAGCTTGATAGGACACCTTCTGAGACATCACAAAATCAACGGATTAGTATTGCAGAGAAGTGTGTGTGTATGTGGGGGGAGGGGTGGGGGGTGCGAAACAGACTAAAACCAAGAGACGAATAGCGTAAGCAAGCTGAAATGAATGTAGGTTTCATTAGTTATTTGGAGATGAAGAAGCTTGCAGAGGATAGGTAAGTGTGAAGAGCTGCATCAAAGATGTCTTCGGATTACAGACCACAACAACAATAGTATATTCCTATACACTTCACAATTTTTCTTACAATTTTGGAAGCAGGCTTTTGCGGGACAGATACTGTGATATCACGTATTGGCTTCACCCTACCGGCGTCTTTAAATTGTTAACAGAATTGCAAGCTTCCGTCTGATACCGATAGGGGTCACGCAGGATCGAATGGACCCAATGGTGTGTGCCCACTGAGCCACGCTTCCAGTACCATGAGCACTTTCTGCCGGTGCTGTACAGGACAGCCAGTGGCAGCCAGACTTCCCACTTGCACTTGGAGCTTAATCACTGCATCACCATCGTTTGTGCCTAGCACAGCCAGCCACATCCTCGTTACCATTGTAATCAGCTAGCCTCTAATTCTTGTGCATTATTTGCGAATAGTCTTTATACACTTTGAGAAATAACAAGTTAAGTGCCGCGCGGGATTAGCCGAGCGGTCTGGGCGCCGCAGTCAGACTGTGCGGCTGGTCCCGGCGGAGGTTCGAGTCCTCCCTCGGGCATGTGTGTGTGTGTGTGTGTGTGTGTGTGTGTGTGTGTGTGTGTTTGTCCTTAGGATAATTTTGGTTAAGTAGTGTGTAAGCGTAGGGACTGATTACCTTACAAGTTAAGTCCCATAAGATTTCACACACATTTGCACATTTTTTTGAACAAGTTAAGTAAATCTCCTGTTTACTATGTTAACTTGTTCGCTGACTTTCTGCTCCTGTCCAGCTTTCTTACGATGACAGTTGCCTCACAACCCTGTAGCCCCTTCCTTCTTGCTGAAGAGTGTGAAGTCGTACACAACAATTACCTTCTGTTTTCAGTGAGCTGGTAGTACAGCATTTCTGTAACACCATCACTCGGGTGAAACAAACCTGTGACGATTCTTTCTATTTGACGCAGGTCCTGCACCTATGAGGCAACGGCCTTGCCGCAGTGGAAACAGTTTCCCGTGAGATCACGGAAGTTGAACGCTGTCGGGCGTGGCCGGCTCTTGGATGGGTGACCATCCAGGCCGCCATGCGCTGTTGCCGTTTTTCGGGGTGCACTCAGCCTCGTGATGCCAATTGAGGAGCTACTCGACCGAATAGTAGCGGCTCCGGTCACAGAAAACCGTCATAACGATTGGGAGAGCGGTATGCTGACCACACGCTCCTCCTATCCGCGTCCTCTATGAGGATGACACGGCGGTCGGATGCTCCCGATGGGCCACTTGTGGCCAGAAGACGGAGTGCCTGATCGTTTCTGCTCCTGTCCAGCTTTCTGATGAGCAGATTCATTGGACAGCGAGCGTCCTTTAAACAGTGTGTTATGTTGCCGTATTTTTCCCAGTAACCTACGAAAGAACCGCTCTGCAATCTGCTTAACCTACTCCCGAGCCTATGTGGTCATTCCATTTGATATCCCTAGGACTTGTCACACATGTGTTTGTATGAAATGACAGATTCCAGTCTTATGTTATCGATACTGTAGTAATAAGATACTCTGTATATTTCACGATTTTACATTTCTGAACGTTTAAAGCAAATAGCACGACTTATCAAAATCTTATTGCATATTTGCGGAGCTTATTCTGATAGCAGATTTTTATAGGTAACTACTTCATCTCAAAAAGTCAGAAATCGCGTTACTTTCATCTGTCAGGCCATTAATATACAGTAAGAACAACAAGGATCCCAATACGCTTCCCTGGGGCACGCCTGAAGTTAGTTCTAGCATATGGTGTCCTCTGTAAGAATAAAACCTCAACGAACTTCGTCTCATGCATTTTATGATAATTTCAATTAGTAAACCTTGGTGTGGTATTGAGTGAAATGCTTCCCAAATGTGTCGAAATATTCCATCTAGCTGAATACTTTGATGTCATGTGAAAAGAGCGCTAATTAAGTTTCGCATGCTTGATGTTTCCAGACCCTATGCTAGTCAGCCTGGAGTTCACCATTCCGTTCGAAATACCACAAACACCGGTGGACAACACGCAGTAGCAGTAGTTGGAACAACAGCAGCATAAAATCTGCATCACATATAAAAGTAGGATTTCGTTCAGCACAAATAGTGGAATTCATAATCTTAAAAAGAATGAGACTGTCACTAAGCGAAATACGAACATGAAATTTAGTGAATGAAAACTGCGTTTTCTTACTGCACGGTAATTTATTTTATTTCTCCCGGATGCCTTTCCCCTTTTTACTTTAAGGCACCTGCAGAGTGATAGTTATTCGCATTTTTGGTTAGCGTCTGCGTTTCAAAAAACGCGAAGAACTATTTCGCTGAAGACACTTTAAAGTAAGATGGGCGAAACGCGTCTCTGAGAAATAAAAATATATAGTGCAGCAAGAAGAGGCGGTTTCTATATACAAACAAATATTTCTGTGCTTGCTGCGAAGGATGGCCACGCAATAAACTTGTTTAGTCAAATCTTTTTATATCCATTTATTGAAGGTGAGGTGTTTTTAAAGTCATTGAACGATTGCAGTCTAGCATTCAAGCATCCGACAGCACATGTTAGTATGAATGCAGCCTTCTTCACAAATTTTACTTAAAAGAGAGTGGTAAATATTTTAAATACTGTGTACACATGGGAAATTTATCGTGAGCGTGTATTTTAATGTACTTTAAAAGAACACTTTTGAGTTCATTTTTTACCTTTCATAATTTTATGTAGCCTTTTTGTTTCTTATACATATTTGACCTCGGAAAGTAGATCATTAGCGTAAGGACCGAAGAGCAGAAGAACGTTTATTGTTTGGAATCTGCGTTACTTTAGTTACAGTCATATTTTCATAGTAAAACGAAATGTTTCTTGTGCAGTGGTTTCCCTCTTAGTTACGTATCTTCTTTAGACGGTAGGTGACACGGCACTTTGTTTCATGCCTCACCTTCTTACCACTACCGTTCATCTTGCCCCATGCTTGAAGTTATATAATTATACCTGCTTTGCTCTCTACACTAGCAGTGTTTATCGAAATTTTAATACTGATGCAGAGAAATGCACGAACAGTTTTGGCATTCGTGCATTCAGCGCAGTGTAATTTTAATTATTTTAAGAGCTGCTCCAGTGAGAGTTCGACTTCATAAGTGACATCTACTAAACCAGGCTTTCCGTGCTAATTTAAAGCTTTTATCGCCATCATCATCATCATCATCATCATCATCATCATCATCATCATCATCTTAGGGACTAGGCCTGTCACCTATTCCGATCTCGGTCTACCCATCTTTGCCGTGGTCTTCTGGAATCTCGTTTACCTCGTAGTTTAGTTTTTTACTCCATCTGGAACCTGAAAGCATTCAGCGACTATACTTGTTCCATTTGGTGGAAGAAAATACAGGAATCAGTTACGGCTTGTGTTTACTGCAGCTACAATAAAGACAAGTTGCGATTGATTGCTGTACCTTCTTTCACCAGTTAAATAACTGACTAACAATTTATTTCGTTTGTAATATGAATTCGTTAACTGAATAAATTCTCAATTCTGTTCTGATGTCTTCATTTCTCATCCGATCTCTCTGGTTTCAACCTTGTGTATGCGTCAAAAATTTCACTTCAGTGGTCTGTGTACATGGTTAATTGTTTTGATATACGGCTCACAATCTTGGACATTTCGAAAGTAAGAGGAAACATTTCTTTGAAAAAAATAATTTGTTTCTTTTTCTGTTATTTTCGTAGTGTTGTGTGTATTGTACCATACATTACCTGATATTTGATCAACTTATTCTGTATATCATATTCAACTAGATTGTTTACGTCGCGTCCTTAAAAGTTAAAATGCGAATATTTTTCTGGAATATGGCCATAATCTTAGTCTCTCCATGAGAAAAATTAAAAATGTAGTCCATGTATATCTGGACTAGGCGGTACATTGTCCTTTGTGAGGTGTGCTTACCCTTATTGTAAAATTATTTGGCCTCTAGCGAACATCATAGTGTTTATCCGGTTATCGAGTAATATTTTCATGCGTCGACTGACCTTTTCTTTCCGTTATGTAAGAGTGTTTATAGATATATTAAAAATTTAAAAACAATCTACACTCTTGTCTCACACCTCTGTTATTTGTTACGATTCCAGTCTTTTATCCACGCGTGTATACTACGCTGTTTGTTTCTTCGTAAAGGTTTTCAGTAACATGTATCAAGTGTTTTTGGTCCAATCGTCTCTCTAAAGCTCTACATAAAATACGTCGGCTAACTCTAAGGTATTCTTGTCTTCTTCAAGAACGTGCCAAGAAGTAACGCCTCCCAATTTTTTCATATAAAAATTCCTAATGATTTTGAAATGAAACGAACGTTGTTAACATTCTCCACCTTTATTCTTCATGTCTTGGTATTTATTTCTCTTCGTAATTATCCTGGCGACAACACATTCCTCCCAATGAAAGACCAGTTTGTTGATACCATCACTGTAGAATGTTTGACTGTGTTGATGGAGCCATGAACTCACCTCTGCTTACACCGCTTTTTCACTATCAAAGTGAAATCCTCAAATGGTTCAAATGGCTCTAAGCACTATGGGACTTAACATCTAAGGTCATTAGTCCCATAGTCTTATAACTGCTTAAACCTAACTAACCTAATGACATCGCACACGTCCACGCCCGAGGCAGGATTCGAAACTGCGGCGGTAGCACCAGCGCGGTTCCGGACTGAAGCGCCTAGAACCGCTCTGTCACAGCGGCCGGCTGTAAAATCCTGGAAGATGTTCTTCAGTTTTTGGTAACAGATAAAAATCGGATCGGGCCAAGTCGGGAATGTAAAGGAGGATGGTCGATGGCAGTGAAACCAAGGTATCGGATTATTCCAGATATCGCAGCGCACGTATGTGGTCCGGCATTGTCATGCTGAAGGAGTGGGTATACCGTGTGAAGGCGAGCTCTTCGAATTGGAAAATCTATTACAGCACACTCTTTCGCATGTGCGGACATAGTCACGCTACACACTGCCATCTTTAAACGGAACAATTCGGAGCCCTCTAGCGGCAGAAGGCTACAAAATGTAGAAATGAAGAATGAAGGTGTAGCACGTTAATAACGTATGTTTTATTTAAAATGCTTTAAGAGTTTTCACATAAAAAATTCGGAGGCATCACTTTTCAACACGTCCTCGTATAAAACTGATATGATTTGCCATATTAAAGTCCCTTCATTTTGCTACGATGTGTCTCAACACATTAGCATTGTCACGGTACTACGTTGCTAAACCTATTCTACTTTTCTGATAAAAGTGAGTTGGTTATTTTTTAAGACATTTATTGGATATTGGTGAGTGTAGCTTGTAATACACTACAGGCCATTAAAATTGCTACACCAAGAAGAAATGCAGATGGTAAACGGGTATTTATTGGACAAACATATTGTACAAGAACTGACATGTGATTACATTTTCACGCAGTTTGGGTGCATAGATCCTGAGAAATCAGTACCCATAACAACCACCTCTGGCCGTAACAACGGCCTTCATATGCCTGGTCATTGAGTAAAACAGGGCTTGGATGGCGTGTACAGGTACAGCTGCCCATGCAGCTTTAACACGATACCACAGTTCATCAAGAGTAGTGACTGGCGTATTGTGCGAGCCAGTTGCTTGGCCACCATTGACCAGACGTTTTCAATTGGTGAGAGATCTGGAGAATGTGCTGGCCAGGGAAGCAGTCTAACATTTTCTGTATCCCGATCGGCCCGTTCAGGACCTGAAACATGCGGTCGTCCATTATTCTGCTGAAATGTTGGGTTTCGCAGGGATCGTGGGTAGATCCACGGGTCGTAACACATCTGAAATGTAACGCCCACCGTTCAAACTGCCTTCAAGAGGTGACCGAGATGTGTAAGCAGTGGCACCCCATACCATCACGCCGGGTGATACGCCAGTATTGCGATGACGAATACACGCTTCCAGTGTGCGTTCACCGCGATGTCGCCAAACACGGATGGGACCATCATGATGCTGTAAACAGAACCTGGATTCATCCAAAATAATGACGTTTTGCTATTCGTGCACCCAGGTTCGTCGTTGAGTACACCACCGCAGCGCTCTTGTCTGTGATGCAGCGTCAAGGGTAACCGCAGCCACGGTCTCCGAGCTGATAGTCCATACTGGTGCAACCGTCGTCGAACTATTCGTGCAGATGGTTGTCTTGCAAACGTCCTCATCTGCTGATTCAGGAATCGAGACGTAGCTGCACGATCCGTTACAGCCATGCGGATAAGATGCCTGTCATCTCGACTGCTAGTGATACGAGGCCGTTTGGATCCAGCACGGCGCTCCGTATTATCCTCCTGAACCCACCGATTCCATATTCTGCTAACAGTCATTGGATCTCGACCAACGCGAGCAGCAACGTCGCGATACGATAAACCGCAATCGCGATAGGCTGCAATCCGACCTTTATCAAAGTCGGAAAAGTGATGGTACGCATTTCTCTCCTTAGACGAGGCATCACAACAACGTTTCACCAGGCAACGCCGGTCAACTGCTGTTTGCGTATGAGAAATCGGTTGGAAACTTTCCTCATGTCAGCACGTTGTAGGTGTCGCCACCGTCGCCAACCTTGTGTGAATTCTCTGAAAACCTAATCATTTGCATATCACAGCATCTTATTCCTGTCGGTTAAATTTCGCGTCTGTAGCGTCATCTTCGTGGTGCAGCAATTTTAATGGCCAGTAGTGTAGTTATTAAGGAGACTTATTACGACGATCTCCTTCCTAAGTGTTACTTCAGGTGTCCATGGCGTTACCTTTACTTACCAGCAGTTCACTAGTTTCAGTAAGTGCAGTTCCAATTGTAGTGCTCCATATTGTAATAACTCTATGTTAGTTTCGTGAGGTTCTGCGGATTTCTTTAAGTTTTCGTTTGACTTAGGCCTCCATGTGGCTCAACTACGCTTACACGATTTCCCTGGCAAATTTCGCTGTCTCCTTTGCAGTTGTTGCTAGTATCTTGATGCTAATTTCTTTCCGTGGATAGCCCCTGATTTTCTACAATCCAAATAGCTTTTTCAATTACGTGCAGTCTGGCATTATAGTTTGTTCTCTTCAACTGTTTTATTAATTTATCTGCTACTACCTGCCTAGCGTGTATATCAGTTTCCATCTTCTTTAATACAGTGTCCCATGAATCTTTGTAGTATTCTCTGACTGTTTCCTTCTCATGGTGTAAGTAGGCTGTTTAGGGTTTTATGTTGGTAACGCCACGTCGCGCTCTGTATGAAAATCGCTGACTGTGCAGTATGTGGCTGGTTGGATTCATTGTTGGAATATACGTTTGTGTAGTGTTTGGCAGTTGGATGTGAACAGCACGTAGCGGTGGGCAGTTGGAGGTGAGCCGCCAGCAGTGGTGGATGTGGGGAGAGAGATGGCAGAGTTTTGAGAACGGACGATCTGGGCGTGCGTCCGCCAGAAAAAGGAAATTTGTAAAGATGGATGTCATGAATTGATATGATGACTTTCGAACACTATTAAGGTAAATACATTGTTTGTTCTCCATCAAAATCTTTAAATTGCTAACTATGCCTATCAGTAGTTAGTGCCTTCAGTAGTTAGAATCTTTAATTTAGCTGGCAGTGTTGGCGCTCGCTGGATTGCAGTAGTTCGAGTAACTAAGATTTTTGTGAGGTAAGTCATTCAAGCAAGGTATAGGTTATTGTTAGTCAGGGCAATTCTTTTGTAGGGATTATTGAAAATCAGACTGCGTTGCGCTAAAAAAATTGTGTGTCAGTTTAGTTATGATCAGAATAAGTGGAGAGAGAAATGTATGAGTACGTTCAGTTTTGCTCAGCTGTAGGAAAATCAAATAACGTAAGAGGTTTACCAGCACAGTCATTCATAATTTTCTGAGGGGACATTTCAGTGGCTATGTTTTGCGTTATACTTACAGGTACTCTCTTCTGTCTTACTTTGTCAGCATTCGAGATTTTCGTTTATTCCTATTTAGACCTGTTTGCTCCACAGCCTCTTCTAACATCCCATCCTTTGCTGATGCGATCACTTGTCATTCGGTTTATTAGGTATTGCCTCAGTAGTCTTTGGTGAAGATGCTTTCTACTTTTGTCTTGTCTTTATAGACTTCGTGAACTGGTTAAGATTCGGAATGGAGTTTGACGTTGTCCACCTGGAGAGCAGACCCTGATCAGAGTTGATCTCATTTCCTCTTACGTCACATACAAAGGAACCTTTTGCTAAACATAGGTAATCTTCCATTTTTTCAGGCGAGTTCCAAGAGCCATGATAAATTGTATAAAATGCAAAGCACATAGCTCTGTTAATCATTATTTATTATTACTAACTATTTCGGAAAAATACCATTTTTCCGGTATGAGAAAACACTAATATTACTACTGAAACGTATGTGTAATGATATTTGACTATTATTAGTCCTTTTTTCTTACGGAGATGACAGTATGTTACGGAAACCGGAAGTAATAATATAAAAAGATCAATATAGATTTTTCTTGCTCCTTTTCTGAAATAATGTTATCTTTTACCAATGTAATATCTCTAGCAGCGAAAATGTATTTATGATTTATTTGTAGAGAATTGTTATTATCAATCCATTGGAAGCTGCGAAGCTTTTTAATTCAACGGTATGATCAAAGATCTGACTAGTTGTTGGAAAAAAGTTAAATTAGTACATAATGGTAGGGAAATAAAATTTCGGTACAGACTTAATAAACTAACACTTTTCTTTCGTAATCGGGCTGATGATGTGTTTTTTTGCGCACGATATCAAGGCCTTTGGCACGAGTACTAATAATTATACGAAGAGTAGTGTGATAAAAGTGGCAAAATAGTAAAACACACACACACACACACACACACACACACACACACACACACAGAGAGAGAGAGAGAGAGAGAGAGAGAGAGAGAGAGAGAGAGAAAATCGGGCATTGAATGAAATATAAGATTTACAGTTCGAAAGCAAAACGCAGTGAAAGAATTTCATTTATGAATCTTCACTCTAAAAGGTTAGGCTGGAGTCCAGGTAACACACACAATTTTAAAAGCCTTACCATACTCATCATCAGCTAAAATAGAGGGTAGATCTCCACCTAAATTTTCTTCTGCCATCCCATCGCAGTGTACAGTGATTTGTGCGTAACAGGCATCATGGACTGGGGCAGGGGCAGGGGGAGGGACAGTCGTCTTGCAGGAGTGTGTTGGGGGACAGTGCCCTATTCGGCGGAAAATCAGTGTTGCTTCATCTCATCGCCTGGAATGAAGTACACCACAACCGAAAGGTTGGATTCATCAGCCGTATTTTACTGTCCATCACCGCCAGCCACTCCTCCGCGCACAATTGCCTGGATCTCTGACTCCGAAATGGCAATCTGCAGCAGAATGGAACACTGTGTCACGTGATGTCACCTGTAGCCTTCCTTGGCTGCTTGGTGTGCTTGATTCTGTCCTCAGATTCCCGGTTGCCACGGTACCCAGCAGACTGCTTCCTTTGCTGCTCGAGAAAGATCACAGTGTTTTGAATTGCATGCATTTTTTTTCTCTGCCGGATACATTTCATACAATGTTTGTCTTGCACTGAGAGAATCGAAGCCTATCAGAAACTTTTTGTTTTGAAGACGCCTTATCTGGTCCTGTGCTTGGATGCCACGGTGTATTCACTGGGAAGGCAAATTCTGAAGACATACTCGGGGTAAACTTCTAAACAACCGAGGAAGTCCCCTTGCTTTGAAGCCTCAGTGTGCAATAGCGTGATACCTACGTAAAATATTGCAAAACCAGAGTTGTAGAGTCAAATATGGATGAAGCAAAGCAAGCGCTGTATCATGTGTGAGATACAGAGGCGAGCGAGAGTGCCAGGACTTACTCCAGTTCACTGCTAGTTGCGCCACGTCACCACAACGCGTCTGCGCATAGTGCATAAATATTGCACCACAATTAAGTATCAAGTTAAAAATCAAAATTTATGTTTAAAACATTGTTAAAAAATACTTTAGTGTTACAATGTTCCAAATACCAAGTATTATGTTGTAGACTTAATACGAGGGCAGTTCAATAAGTAATGCAACACATTTTTTTTCTCGGCCAATTTTGGTTGAAAAAACCGGAAATTTCTTGTGGAATATTTTCAAACATTCCCATTTCGTCTTGTATAGTTTCATTGACTTCCGACAGGTGGCAGCGCTGTACGGAGCTGTTAAAATGGCGTCTGTAACGGATGTGCGTTGCAAACAACGGGCAGTGATCGAGTTTCTTTTGGCGGAAAACCAGGGCATCTCAGATATTCATAGGCGCTTGCAGAATGTCTACGGTGATCTGGTAGTGGACAAAAGCACGGTGAGTCGTTGGGCAAAGCGTGTGTCATCATCGCCGCAAGGTTAAGCAAGACTGTCTGATCTCCCGCGTGCGGGCCGGCCGTGCACAGCTGTGACTCCTGCAATGGCGGAGCGTACGAACACAATCGTTCGAGATGATCGACGGATCACCATCAAACAACTCAGTGCTCAACTTGACATCTCTGTTGGTAGTGCTGTCACAATTGTTCACCAGTTGGGATATTCAAAGGTTTGTTCCCGCTGGGTCCCTCGTTGTCTAACCGAACACCATAAAGAGCAAAGGAGAACCATCTGTGCGGAATTGCTTGCTCGTCATGTGGCTGAGGGTGACAATTTCTTGTCAAAGACTGTTACAGGCGATGAAACATGGGTTCATCACTTCGAACCTGAAACAAAACGGCAACCAATGGAGTGGCGCCACACCCACTCCCCTACCAAGAAAAAGTTTAAAGCCATACCCTCAGTCGGTTAAGTCACGGTTACAGTCTTCTGGGACGCTGAAGGGGTTATTCTGTTCGATGTCCTTCCTCATGGTCAAACGATCAACTCTGAAGTGTATTGTGCTACTCTTCAGAAATTGAAGAAACGACTTCAGCGTGTTCGTAGGCACAAAAATCAGAACGAACTTCTCCTTCTTCATGACAACGCAAGACCTCACACAAGTCTTCGCACCCGAGAGGAGCTCACAAAACTTCAGTGGACTGTTCTTCCTCATGCACCCTACAGCCCCGATCTCGCACCGTCGGATTTCCATATGCTTGGCCCAATGAAGGACGCAATCCCGGGAGGCACTACGCGGATGATGAAGAAGTTATTGATTCAGTACGACGTTGGCTCCGACATCGACCAGTGGAATGGTACCGTGCAGGCATACAGGCCCTCATTTCAAGGTGGCGTAAGGCCGTAGCATTGAATGGAGATTACGTTGAAAAAAAGTGTTGTGTAGCTAAAAGATTGGGGAATAACCTGGTGTATTTCAATGCTGAATAAAACAACCCCTGTTTCAGAACAAAAATGTGTTGCATTACTTATTGAACTGCCCTCGTAGTTTACGTAAAAATGCTGTTTTAAGAGAAAAATAAGCGGCGCTAAATAATTAAGCTAGAAAGCCACAATTTGGTCAGAATGTGCAGTTAGAGCTCATAAATAAAGGTGGCAGGTTTCCAAAACCATATAACAAAATTAACACCGGAATCCACATTTTTAAGAAAAATCAGAGGCACTAAATAATGCACTTAGAAACATGAAAATTTGTTTTATGCTTCAGTTCATTCCAAAAAATAATAACTGAAAGACCACGTTAAGCTACGTCTTATAGTTTTTGAGTAATCAAGTAAAAACCAACTTTGTAAATAAAATGTAACCAATTGTTGGAGATTAAGTACCTGTGATTTTAATGTTAGAGTATTTTGGTTGAAGTGGATGACACAACATAGCAACTGATAGAGCTATACTAAATTTGAGAGTTGTAGCACTAATAACTGCTGACGTAAGTTCTAGTAAAGATGTGGTTCAGAGGTAACGATCTACCGTTAGTTCCACTATAAAAATTCTAGAAGGCAAAGTTTTCGTTCTAGCAAGCTGAAACTTTTTCGGTGATTTCAAACAACTTAACTGAATACGAATAAAAATTAAGGTTTCTGAAGTAATTTGTAACTATATTATTAAAGTTTATGTGCCCGAGAAAGCGGTCGTTCGGAGGCTGCTGCAGTATGCCGACAGCCGTAGACAACAGACGTTCCCTCGGCCGTCCGCTCGGGCACCTATATACAGGGTGTTTCAAAAATGACCGGTATATTTGAAACGGCAATAAAAACTAAACGAGCAGCGATAGAAATACACCGTTTGTTGCAATATGCTTGGGACAACAGTACATTTTCAGGCGGACAAACTTTCGAAATTACAGTAGTTACAATTTTCAACAACAGATGGCGCTGCAAGTGATGTGAAAGATATAGAAGACAACGCAGTCTGTGGGTGCGCCATTCTGTACGTCGTCTTTCTGCTGTAAGCGTGTGCTGTTCCAACGTGCAAGTGTGCTGTAGACAACATGGTTTATTCCTTAGAACAGAGGATTTTTCTGGTGTTGGAATTCCACCGCCTAGAACACAGTGTTGTTGCAACAAGACGAAGTTTTCAACGGAGGTTTAATGTAACCAAAGGACCGAAAAGCGATACAATAAAGGATCTGTTTGCAAAATTTCAACGGACTGGGAACGTGAAGGATGAACGTGCTGGAAAGGTAGGGCGACCGCGTACGGCAACCACAGAGGGCAACGCGCAGCTAGTGCAGCAGGTGATCCAACAGCGGCCTCGGGTTTCCGTTCGCCGTGTTGCAGCTGCGGTCCAAATGACGCCAACGTCCACGTATCGTCTCATGCGCCAGAGTTTACACCTCTATCCATACAAAATTCAAACGCGGCAACCCCTCAGCGCCACTATCATTGCTGCACGAGAGACATTCGCTAACGATATAGTGCACAGGATTGATGACGGCGATATGCATGTGGGCAGCATTTGGTTTACTGACGAAGCTTATTTTTACCTGGACGGCTTCGTCAATAAACAGAACTGGCGCACATGGGGAACCGAAAAGCCCCATGTTGCAGTCCCATCGTCCCCGCATCCTCAAAAAGTACTGGTCTGGGCCGCCATGTCTTCTAAAGGAATCATTGGCCCATTTTTCAGATCCGAAACGATTAGTGCATCACGCTATCTGGACATTCTTCGTGAATTTGTGGCGGTACAAACTGCCTTAGACGACACTGCGAACACCTCGTGGTTTATGCAAGATGGTGCCCGGCCACATCGCACGGCCGACGTCTTTAATTTCCTGAATGAATATTTCGATGATCGTGTGATTGCTTTGGGCTATCCGAAACATACAGGAGGCGGCGTGGATTGGCCTCCCTATTCGCCAGACATGAACCCCTGTGACTTCTTTCTGTGGGGACACTTGAAAGACCAGGTGTACCGCCAGAATCCAGAAACAATGGAACAGCTGAAGCAGTACATCTCATCTGCATGTGAAGCCATTCCGCCAGACACGTTGTCAAAGGTTTCGGGTAATTTCATTCAGAGACTACGCCATATTATTGCCACGCATGGTGGATATGTGGAAAATATCGTACTATAGAGTTTCCCAGACCGCAGCGCCATCTGTTGTTGAAAATTGTAACTACTGTAATTTCGAAAGTTTGTCTGCCTGAAAATGTACTGTTGTCCCAAGCATATTGCAACAAACGGTGTATTTCTATCGCTGCTCGTTTAGTTTTTATTGCCGTTTCAAATATACCGGTCATTTTTGAAACACCCTGTAAATGCAGCACGAGAGGCAATAGGAAGGTTCACTTCGCACTCAGCCGCGCTATGATCCACGTCTGTTAAACGTCGGATCGCACTCTGCCTCGGATGACGTCAGAGCCGGACTGTGGCGGATCGCATACTTGCGGTAAAAACGGGTAGTGAACTCGCGAGGACTGTACACCGTCCTGGATCGCTTAGAATTCACCGAAGTAACTGTTAGTGTACCGTCCGTGAGAATTATAAATCCGCGTGGCAAGTGGTGACTTTCCATTTATGGCGAGCGTTCATTTTGCACATTTACTGCAAACTTTCATTTGAGTAATTTTAGTCAGGGCGAAAGACAATCTGGTAGGAACGTACCTTAGAGGTCACCTCTGAACTGCTAAATGTGCTGTTACAATAGAAAGACTTGCTTTAAATTACAAATAGTGAATTTCCAAGTATTGTATGTTACTAACTTTATGCAATACAATTTTGATTGGAACTTATACTTTTATTTAAAATCATAGTCATGATCCCGCAAGGAAATGAGAGAATAGAAACTTTTCTTTCAGTGAGCTGGACCAGAATGTGGCAGTGCAGACTGGAAACTAAAGTCAGTATGCTTCCCTTCGCTTTCTGGATGACCACAAAATTAGTTGCCAGGCTCGCGTGAGAAAAATGGCGAACAAACAAAGGATTAACTTAACCGCCACCCCACATGGAACACAATCTTCCTTAAAAATTTTCAAATCTAAAATAGTTCCTCGCTGCTTTTGGAGCTCCAACGAAAGTGTCAAACTTTAAAATAGCTATACTAGTCTGCAAAAGGCAGTCATTCTCGCGAATCCCATTGCTCCTTGTTGCTCGCTGTCAGTTATTGAAAAACCTTTCTATTGGTGGACGAGCAATGGTGTGGTAAACGGGTGCCTATGGCATGGACAATGTCTTTTGCTGGACGCAGCCTGGGAAGTCGCCTACACTTGTTAAGCAGCGGCTCACCAGCGTCAGCGGAGACAGTCAGGGTCTGGTTTCAAAGGCACCGGCGGCCAAACTAATTCCTTCATACTGCACCACGTCCAATATTTGTAGCTAGGAAGGTCTTATACACGTATTCATTGTGCACACACGGTAAAGCGGAGGTCACACAGAAGTTCCATAAAACAGGAACACACAGTTTCAGTCTGTTTCCGATGAACAATGGCTAATAAGGTTTAAAATTCGACACGCAAGTCGCCGAAGTGGCGTCAACTCAAAAAAAGACTTGCACCAGGCGACCGGTCTACCAGACGGAAGGCCCTAGCCACACGACATATCCATTTCCAGTTTAAAATATTCGGTGCTTTTAGGTCAGTGTTTTCAGATCCCCGAAGTGTGGTGACCGCATATGATTAAAACCAAATTTCAGGCCCAGAGAGCCAACAGTTCCCTGCGAGGAGCAAGTCTGCATGGTCTAAGGGCTTTGGACCTAATCTTTGGGCTAGTTGTTAGTTTTCGTCTTCACCTCGGATATGAGGAACAATGGGAAGGCTATCATTACAGCAACATTTTTCCGTTTCTCTGTTTCTGTTCACCGTGAGAGTACATCTTTCTTCTTGGCAGTACAGTCAGTTGCCAACTTTGTTTCGGCTAAAGGAGAATTTGTTTGTGGAACCAGTGGTGGAGGTTTACAGTTACATTTACAGATGTAGGTTATTGTGTTACGTCTATCTGTTAATGTCTGCATCCCAAGACTTGTCTTTGGTACAGGCTGATTCACTGTTGAGGCGAATGACTTCACGAATGTAGGTGGCTAAGTGGCCTTCAATGCCTTCTGTCTCTGCTCATTGCTCCATTCTGGATGGTTTACAGAGCAATTGACACAATTGTCTGGGGCAGTGAATTGAGTGCATGGTTCATCGACAGCTGAATCGTGTCCTCTATCCATATCCCGAGCTTTGCATGCCATGGGAGTTTAGCTCAAATGGTTCAAATGGCTCTGAGCACTATGGGGTTTAACGTTTGAGGTCATCAGTCCCCTAGAACGTAGAACTACTTAAACCTAACTAACCTAAGGACATCACACACATCCATGCCAGAGGCAGGATTCGAACCTGCGACCGTAGCAGTCGCGCGGTCCCGGACTAAAGCGCCTAGAACCGCTCGGCCACCTCGGCCAGCTGGGAGTTTAGCCAAAGCGTTACCTTTTGCGGTAGTGCACATGGTTACGTACGTAAGACCTAACGTCGAGACGGATAAAGCTTGCTGCAATGTACTCGGCAACTTCGGCAAGTAGGAAGTCAGAATAAACGATGTTTTCTTCATCTCGCCATCAATTCTTTTCATAAATTTCTTTGCTTTCCAGTTTTTCTTTCCAGTTCCTCTTGCGTTTCTTTGGCATCTATATACATGTTATTTTGACTAGCTACAGGAATTTAACGCAGTGTGCAGCTAATTGTGATATACCTAACAAGTGATTTACCATTTAATAATTTGTTTGGTTGGAGAGATTTCATTGTCTCAATTAAGTATCTACCGTCACGGAGTATTTTACTTTTGAATTGCTCTGCGTTATGAAGCTTTATTCATGTAAGTGTTGTTGTTGTGGTCTTCAGTCCAGAGACTGGTTTGATGCAGCTCTCCATGCTACTTTATCCTGTGCAAGCTTCCTCATCTTCTAGTATCTACTGCAACCTACATCCTTCTGAATCTGTTCAGTGTATTCATCTCTTGGTCTCCATCTACCATTTTTACCCTCCACGCTGCCCTCCAATAATAAATTGGTGATCCCTTGATGCCTCAGTATATATCCTACCACAAATTACTCTTCTCCCCAATTCTATTGAATACCTCCTCATTAGTTATGTGATCTACCCATCTAATCATCAGCATTCTTCTGTAGCACCACATTTCAAAAGCTTCTATTCTCTTCTTGTCATAACTATTTGTCGTCCACGTTTCACTTCCATACACTGCTACACTCCATACAAATACTTTCAGAAACGAATTCCTGATACTAAAATCTATACTCTATGTTAGCAAATTTCTCTTCTTCAGAAACGCTTTCCTTGCAATTGCCAGTCTACATTTTATATCCTCTCTACTTCGACCCTCTTCAGTTATTTTTCTCCCCAAATAGTAAAACTCATTTACTACTTTAAGCGTCTCATTTCCTAATCTAATTCCCGCAGCATCACCCCATTTAATTTGATTAAATTCCATTATCCTCGTTTTGATTTTGTTGCTGTTCATCTTATATCCTCCTTTCAAGACACTGTCCTTTCCGTTCAGCTGCTCATCCAGGTCCTTTGCTGCCTCTGATAGAATTACAATGTCCTCGGCGAACCTCAAAGTTTTTATTTCTTCTCCATGGATTTAATTCCTACTCCGAAATTTTCTTTTGTTTCCTATACTGCTTGCTCAATATACAGATTGAATGACACTGGGGATAGGCTACAACCCTGTCTCTCCCCCTGCGGGTTCGGGGGTACGAATAGGCCCGCGGTCTTCCTGCCTGTCGTAAGAGACAACTAAAAGGAGTCTCAAACGTTTCGGCCTTCTGTGATGGTCCCCTCTTGGGTTTGACCTCCCTTTTTTTTTCCAAATTTCCGTTTTTAGTGCGTGCCATTTGGGGAAGGACACCTTACGTGGTGTTTTTCTATTGGTCCATCATGCACCACCATCTTGCATGTTACCTCTTGTCGTGTGGCGGGATATACGCCCAACGTCTCCTGGGTTGCCTCCTTCTCGCCTTGTGCGCAATTCCATTCTTAGCACCCACGACCACTGTGGACCCTTTCGACACCTAAAATCCAGCACGGTAGCCAGTCCGTTGTGGTGGGGTCGTCATGTACCCTCTTGGTGGTAGCCCCCTGACCACGCAGGGATCGCACTACAGATGCCAGAGCTGTTTCCTCCCCATGCATGCCAAGGAGTATGTGCCCATCTTGTCTGGGGCATGGGGACTCCGGGCAACGGGATATCGGCCAGGTACCCGTCGCTTTGGCTGGGTGGCGCCCTTGGGGAGAGCCCTCGTTCGGAGTAGGTGGCATCTGGGCGGATGTGGCGCAATGAAGCGCAATAAATCACACCAAGCTGGTGGTCGCACGGCCACCAGCGTCTCTAAGCGAGGTAGAGTAGAATTTGATGCTGCGCAGTATGACCCTCAGACGTTCCCCTCGTTGGCTGCGCCATGGGAGGGCCGTAGATCTAGTGCCAAGCAGGAGCCTTACGTACCGCAATACCTTGTCTGCAGCAGGACTGATGGTGACTCCTTTCTTATGACGGAGCCTCTGTTTTTTGTGGAGCACCTGGAGGATAAGTTTGGGGAAGGGGCGGGGTTGTCTAAAATGAGGAATGGGTCAATCCTCCTCAAGACGTCCTCCCCAGCCCAGTCACGAGCGTTGCTCTTGTGTGATAAGCTGGGTGACGTCCCTGTAACCGTCACTCCCCACAGTAGCTTAAATATGGTCCAGGGGATTATTTACCATCGTGACCTATTGTTACAATCCGATGACGAGCTGAGAGCCGACTTAGAACGACGTGGAGTGCGTTTTGTCCGTCGTGTCCATCGAGGACCCAAAACTAACAGGGTGGCCACCGGTGCCTTTATCTTGGCCTTCGAAGGTGATGTCTTGCCCGAGAAGGTCAAGGTGATGGTTTACCGTTGCGACGTCAAACCATACGTCCCTCCCCCGATGCGGTGCTTCCAGTGCTGGAAGTTTGGGCATATGTCCTCCCGTTGCCCATCCAGCACTACATGTCGAGATTGCAGACGCCCCTCTCATCTCGATTCTCCATGTGCGCCTCCGCCTGTATGTGTCAACTGTGGGGAGCACCACTCTCCATGCTCGCCGGATTGCCCCGTTCTTCATAAGGAGCGGAAGATAATGGAATTTAAGACCCTGGACCGGCTTACTTATCAAGAGGCAAAAGTGAAATATGAAAGGTTGTATCCTGCTTCCATTCGAACATCTTATGCTGCAGCCACGTTATCGTCGCCCACGCGACGGTTGTCGCCTCATCTGTGCCGCCTTCAGTGGGCCCTCGGGGCCGTGCATCTCTGTCTGCCCCCCTTGTGCCTGGGGGCACGCCTTCCTCTGTTGCCCCCTTAGCCGTTGGGGGCAAACCCTCTTCTGTCGCTCCCCCCACGCTTACTTCGGGAGTGACATCTCCTCCAAAACCGGGGAGCTCGATCCCTCCCCCTCCTCCTCCACCGGCGTTGCCTCTGCCGGTTCCTCTCCAGCGGAAGGGGTCCCTCGGGGCTCTCCCTTCCTCCGTTTCTTCTCCTACCCAGCCGGATGTCAGCCAGTGGCTTAAGGTTCCGCCACCTGCTGGTCGTAGGGCTTCTGCGTCATCGTCAGCCTCTGATGCTCCTTCAGAGAAGCTCTCCCAGCCCTCTCACCCTAAGGGCCGACGCGAGAAGAAGGAACGGAATGTGTCCAAGAAGAAGGACGTTCCGGCGGTTTCAGTACCGCCTGCCGTACATAGTCCTGGCTCCGGGGATGAGGTGGAGATCCTCGCCTCTGCCGCGGATCTCGCCCTCACGGAACCCTTGGGGGCCTCTCCTATGGATGCAGCTGACTCTCCCCCGGTGGCGGCAGTTGACTCTGAGGCACTGTCTGCCTCTTAGTCACCTTCACGCCCTCCCAGTCCCTTCCTGCTTCCATTCTCCAGTGGAACTGCGGCGGTTATTTCCGCCACCTGCCTGAGCTCCGGATGCTTCTGAGTGATCCTGTTCTCTGCATTGCTCTGCAGGAAACTTGGTTTCCTGCAATGCGGACCCCCGCCCTTCGCGGTTATCGGGGATACTATAAGAACCGTGTTGCCTGTCACCGAGCATCAGGTGGAGTTTGCCTCTTTGTTCACCACTCTGTCTGTAGCTCGCCAGTACCCCTTCAGACGCCTTTAGAGGCAGTCGCTGCCAGGGTTGAGCTCTCGCCGGCTATTACAGTTTGCTCTGTTTACGTTCCTCCGGATGGGGAGCTCCCCCGGCATGTCTTGGCTGCACTGCTGGCTCAACTCCCGCCACCTTTGCTGCTTCTGGGCGATTTCAATGCCCACAACCCTCTATGGGGTGGGACTGTCTCCGATGACCGCGGTCGGGCCGTGGAGCATGTGTTGGCTCAGCTCGACCTTAGCCTCTTGAATACCGGTGCTCCCACGCATTTTAGTGTGGCCCATGGCTCTTTCTCGGCCATCGATCTCTCTCTTTGCAGCCCTGGACTTGTCCCATCCCTCCACTGGAGAGTGCATCCTGACCTGTGTGGTAGTGACCATTTTCCCATCTATTTGTCACTGCCCCAGTGTCATTCTTCTGGGCGCCTGCCCCGCTGGGCTCTCTGCAGGGCTGACTGGCCGGCTTTTACTTCTGCTGCAACCATTGAGTCTCCCCCACAGGGTGACATTGACGGAGTGGTCCGTGTCATAACCACATCCATCATTTCGGCGGCCGAGGCTGCCATCCCTCGCTCTTCTGGACTCCCTCAGAGGAAGGCTGTACCTTGGTGGTCGCCGCAGATTGCTGAGGCTATTCGCGACCGTAGGCGTGCCCTCCAGCGTCATAGGCGGCACCCGTCTCTGGAGACCCTCATCGCCTTTAAGAGGCTCCGTGCCTTGGCCCGTCGTCTCATTGCACAGCGTAAGCGGGAGTGCTGGGAGAGGTATGTCTCATCCTTGGGCTCCCATGTCTCCCCCTCGCTGGTGTGGTCCCGGATCCGGCGGATTTATGGATACCAGACCCCTATAGGTGTACCTGGGCTCTCCTTGGACGGCGCTGTCTGCACGGACGCTGCCGCCATTGCTGAACAGCTTGCCGCGCACTTTGCTAAGAGCTCTGCGACTGCCTCTTATCCCCCCGCCTTTCGCTCTCTAAAGGAGCGAGCCGAGCGGACGCCGTTATCCTTCCACACGCGTCGTTCTGAAAAATACAATGCTCCTTTCAGCGAGAAGGAATTCCTCGCTGCCCTCGCCGATTGCCCTGATACAGCACCAGGACCGGACTGCATCCACGCGCAGATGCTGAAGCATCTCTCCAGGGACTGCCAGAGACACATTCTCGCGGTATTTAACCACATTTGGAGCGAAGGCGTGTTCCCGTCGCAATGGCGAGAGGGTGTTATTGTCCCCATCTTGAAGCCCGGTGCGGACCCACTGGCGGTGGACAGCTATCGCCCCATTACCCTCACCAACGTTTTGTGCAAATTGCTCGAACGTATGGTGGGGCGGCGTTTGTGTTGGGTCCTTGAATCGCGCGGTCTCCTCGCTCCATCCCAGGGTGGCTTCTGTCGGCTGGAGTCTGCTATCCGTACGGCCTTTGCCCGACGTCAGCATCTCGTTGCTGTATTTTTTGATCTGCGGAAGGCGTATGACACCACATGGAGGCATCACATTCTTGCCACGCTGCATGCGTGGGGTCTTCGTGGTCGGCTCCCGGCTTTTCTTCAAACCTTTCTCTTGCACCGCTCTTTCCGGGTGCAAGTCGGGGCCGCCTCTAATTCATCTTATACACAGGAAAATGGGGTCCCGCAGGGCTCGGTGTTGAGCGTGTCCTTATTTCTAGTGGCCATTAATGGTCTGGCAGCAGCCGTGGGGTCGTCGGTGTCTCCTCCTTTGTATGCCGACGACTTCTGCACCTCATTTAGCTCCACGACTACGGGAGTCGCCGAACGCAGGCTGCAGGTAGCCGTTCGGAAGGCAGCATCATGGGCTCTGACTCACGGTTTTCAGTTCTCTGCAGCCAAGACTCGAGTTATGCATTTCTGCAGGCGTCGGACGGTCCACCCTCATCCTGACCTTTACCTCGACGGCCACCTGCTTGAAGTGGTGGACACTTGCCGCTTCTTGGGACTCGTGTTTGATGCTCGGCTCACATGGGTTCCTCATATTACTCAGCTGAAGTGAAAATGCTGGCGGCACCTCAACGCCCTCCGCTGCCTTAGCCACACGTCTTGGGGTGCAGATCGCTGCACGCTGCTGCGATTGTACAGAGCCCTTGTGCAGTCTCGGCTTGATTATGGGAGCCTGGCCTATGGGTCTGCATCACCCTCAGTGTTGAAGTTGTTAGACCCCATACACCACTGTGGGGTCCGGCTTGCAACTGGCGCTTTTCGTACCAGCCCCGTGGATAGTCTACTGGTGGAGGCTGGGGTTCCCCTGCTGCGGATTCGCCGCCATAGACTGCTCGCCGACTATGCTGTCCACGTGCATTGCTCGCCAGGCCATCCCAATCGTCGCCTGCTTGTCCCTGCCATGGTCCTCCATCTGCCCGAACGGCGACCTAGGTCTGGGCTTTCCGTCGCTGTCCGCGTTCAGTCCCTGCTGTCGGAATTGGGTTCATTCCCTCTTCCGCCTCCCTTCCGGGTCCGTGCACCTACGCCTCCCTGGTGTTTGTCTCGGCCGTCCGTCCGTCTGGACTTGGCACAGGGACCCAAGGACTCGGGTCCGCCTGTGGCCCTCCGTCGCCGTTTTCTTGCGCTCCTCGCCTCATTTCCGGGCTGTGAGCCTGTCTACACCGATGGTTCCCTGGTTGATGGTCGCACTGCCTACGCTTTTGCTCACGCTGCCCATGTTGAACAGCGCTCCTTGCCAGCTGGCTGTAGTGTTTTTACTGCAGAGCTGGTGGCCATCTTGCGCGCTCTTGAGCATATGCGTTCCTGCTCAGGTACGTCCATAGTCATCTGCAGTGACTCCCTGAGCAGCCTCCAGGCCATCGACCGCTGCTATCCCTGTTATCCTCTGGTGTCCTCTATTCGGGAGTCTGTTTCCACCATTACCCGCTCTGGTCGGTCGGTGGTTTTTGTTTGGACGCCAGGTCACGTTGGCATCCCGGGGAACGAACGTGTTGACAGGCTGGCCAAAGGGGCGATAGACGCCCCAGCTTTGGAGATCGGCCTTACGGTTCGCGACCAGCAGCTGGTGTTGCGCCGTAAGGTGCTTGGGATGTGGGCTGCTGAGTAGCGTGGCATGACAGCCCCGAATAAACTGCGGGCTGTCAAGGAGACGACCGATGTGTGGCGTTCCTCCCTGCGGGGTTCTCGCAGGGACTCGGTGGTCCTGTGTCGGCTGCGCATCGGCCATACATACCTGACGCACGGCCATCTGTTGCGTCAGGAGGATCTCCCCCTGTGTCGCTGTGGGTCCCGGCTGACGGTCGGCCACATTTTGCTGGAGTGTCCTCGACTGCGCACACTCCGGCAATCTTTTAATCTCCCGGGCACTTTGGCTTTGGTTTTATCTGACGATGCCTCCATGGCTGACAATGTTTTACATTTTATCCGTGGTAGTCCTTTTTATGGTTCGATTTAGGGAGGTCCTGCACCTTTCCCTTTCTGTGTCCTTTGTCCTTGTGTCTGTTGCTGTTCTGGTGTGCCGTCAGATGGTTGACTCTTTCCCTTTTTTGTTCTCGTGGTCAGTCAACCAGTCTCCGGCCATCTTCCTTGCTTCTGTTTCTTTCTGTCTGGTGTTCCTGTGTCCTGTTCTTGTCTGTAGTGTTTGTTGCTGCGTTTGTGTGCTTTTAGCGCCTGGGGGGACGTCTCGTCCCCCTTTGGTTTTTACCTGCTCCGTAGGTTTTCGGCTCGCATGATTTTGGAATGGGGGACTGATGACCTTCGCTGTTTAGTCCCCCTTAAACATCCCAACAACCACCACCACCAACCCTGTCTCACTACCTTCCCAACCATTGCTTCCCTTTCATGCCCCTCGACTCATAACTGCCATCTGGTTTCTGTATACATTGTAAATAGCTTTTCGCTCCCTGTATTTTACCCCTGCCAACTTCAGAATTTGAAAGAGAGTATTCCAGTCAACATAGTGGAAAGCTTTCTCTAAGTTTACAAATGCTAGAAACATAGGTTTAACTTTCCTTAATCTATCTTCTGCGATAAGTTGTAGAATCAGTATTGCCTCACGTGCTCCAATATTTCTTCGGAATCCAAACCGATCTTCCCTAAGGTGAGCTTCTACCAGTTTTTCCATTCGTCTGTAAAGAATTCGCGTTAGTATTTTGCAGCCGTGATTTATTAAACTGATGGTTCGGTGATTTTTCACATCTGTCAACACCTGCTTCCTGTGGGATTCGAATTATTAGATTCTTCTTTAAGCCTGAGGGTATTTCGCCTGGCTCATACATCTTGCTCACCAGATGGTAGAGTTTTGTCTTGGCTGGCTCTGCCAAGACTGTCAGTAGTTCTAATTGAATGTTGTCTACTCCCGGGGCATTGTTTCGACTTAGGTCTTTCAGTGCTCTGTCTAACTCTTCACGCAGTATCTTATCTCCCATTTTACCTCCATCTACATCCTCTTCCATTTCCATAATATTGTCCTCAAGTACATCGCCCTCTATGTACTCCTTCCACCTTTCTGCTTTCCCTTCTTTGCTTAGAACCTTTTCTCCAAAGGTCTCTTTAATTTTCCTGTAGGCAGTATCTATCTTACCCCTAGTGAGATATGCCTTTACATACTTACATTTGTCCTCTATCCATCTCTGCTTAGCAATTTTGCACTTCCTGTCGATCTCATTTTTGAGACGTATTCCCTTTTTCCTGTTTCATTTACTGCATTTTTGTATTTTCTCCTTTCATCAATTCAAAATTTCTTCTGTTACCCAAGGATTTCTACTAGTCCTCGTCTTTTTACCTACTTGATCCTCTGCTGCCTTCACCACTTCATCCCTCAAAGCTACCCATTCTTCTTCAACTGTATTTCTTTCCCCCATTCCTGTCAATCCTTCCCTTATGCTCTCCCTGAAACTCTCTACAACCTCTGATTGTCAGTTTATCCAGGTACCATCTCCTTAAATTCCCACCATAAGTGATTTAGCATTTAATAATTTGTTTAATTGCGGAGATTTGATTGTCTCAATCAAGTATGTACCGTTACGGAGAATTTTACTTTTGAATTGCTCTGGAAGCCATTATGAAGCTTTATTCATGTATAAATGTGAATTTTTCAAATGAACCACACATTTAACAACAATGAACACATTATCTACCGTAGGCTGTGATCTGTTATTCTAATATTGACAAAAATCCCATGTGGACCAGCCACGCGAGTTCTCTTTGGGGTTTGGGTATTAATACTGTCCGACGGACCATGAAAACTGTTGGGAGCGTTGGAACTAGATATGGACTTTGTGGACAAGCCGCGAGCAATAAGTTAATAAGTGTCCATCTAGAAGGAACTCCTCTCGCCAGCGTAAGTCTTTTACACCTGAGGTGTGGCTGGTTTCTCAGAGGTTGCCCGCTGGTGACTGTTCCAACTTAACAGTTATCGATCTCATTGGCGCTCAGCGCACCTTTGGAACGGAAATTGTTTGTAGAGGTTTGTACCGGGCCGTTAAGCCAGGATTCCTGTTCCTTGTGACACGTAACATTCCAGTGTCATGACACAGTGGCAACTGAAGCATCCCCAGAGCTTACGGTTACACAGGACTGGCGGTGCTCACCAGACCCGTGCTCAGGCTTACAAAGCCGTAGATCGCCAGTGGTAGCAGAACTGCCTGGTGGGTTCGTCATTTGCCAGGAACCAAGAGGCATTTATGACTTAAGGCATACAACGGACGCCACGTCCTTCGAACAAACGTTTCGATGTGTGGTACATGGATTTCATGGCCCACAAGGCTTTATGATTTGGAACTTCAACGTTCTACGAACTCAACGCGTCAGTCAGATTGTATTCCCAAGCCTGCATTCAAGACCTATTTCTTATTAAGGCTCTTAATGTTACAATGATCATAGAAGAAATTAAATTTGTTTTTAAGCTTACAGAAACGTTACATTTTAAGTATATTATACACAGCACAATCCTCGAAAAAATATTTAGTCATTCAGAAGCGTACATAAAATTTTGTAAGCTTATATTTTGTAGCGAATGCCAGTCTAACAGGCAGCGGGTGACTGGATTGCACCTGCTTTACACGTAAAAGGAACCGTCAAATGCTTCTTGAAAGTCTGTGGAAATCGTTCTGAAAGGGTACAGTACCGCCCGACATTGAAAAAAGGTACAACATACTTCATTATTTTTGTCAGAACAACACATTTTTTTGTAAAATAACTCAATTTCAATTAATACAGCGAAGCCAGATACCAGTGTGGGAAAGAATATTTAATTGATCACATGTGCACTCCCACAAAATAAATCCCTACATCCAGTTTGGTGAGATCTGTGAAATGAATGAATGAATGTATGGTCGTCTGCTAACTGCAGATAGTGAATGTGAATATATGATCATGTTTGAGACGATCCTTTGGCCACCTTTGGTGGGACCAAAGAGATGAAATTTACCTTAGCTTTGAGCGCCTGAAATGTGGCTGACCAATATGGTAGCAAGGTGCTCCCCCACTTCGGCAGAGGTGCGAGAGGACCTGAAGAACGGCCATGTTTCAGCACTCTGCCGCTGGATCTTGTGCTGTTAAGACCTGTCTTAGTTGTGCTCCGTAAAGACAAAACAGTGGAGACATGGTATGCATGTGGAATATTTAAGAGTAGTTTGAAATAATAACTTCTCTATTTCAGGAACTTTTGTGGGGAGAATTAAATGTCAGGCAGGTAATATTGATGGGATCGTAGTAATCTTCGGAAGTGACCAACGGTCACAATGAAACCACATGTAGCAATAAGTTGAAATACTTCCGTGTGCTTAAGTTAAGCTGAATTACTAGCGTATGTACTATAAGTTGAAATACTTAAGAAATAGCGTGTGCAGGACTTGAAATTAGAGGCGAGTACTTCCACGTGGTGAGTACTGTGTGAGCCTCAATCTGTGTATGAGACAAAGGATAAAGAGAAGTACTCGTCCATGGTATCAGTTGAGGACTCGTGTGTGTGATGAGTATGTTCTTAATATTACTTTGCGAGATATGTTTCCGTGTGACGCTTGATTCAAACTATAACACTCAGAGAGAAACAAGGTGAGTCAGCCGTTTATCCAGCAACGCCACTTGGCTTGCATTGCACAGTAAGTTCATAGTAGGAAAGTAGAATTACGAAGTGGAGCAGTGTCGTGTGAAACTGGGATAAATATTAATTGAAGTGGGAAAGCTGAAAGTGATAATGTTGTGACTATTCCCTGTGTAGTATTTCATGTTTTAGTGTGGTGTATGTCATGTAATTTAAGTATGTGTGGTTTGCATGGGAGAGTAGCAAGGTAGTTTCAGAGGTAGTGGGTTATGCGTGTTCCTTTTGTACTGCTCGGTCTGGAGGAAAGTTTCGTGATGATGATTGTGAGAGTCGAAGTGTGAGAAATAATAAAAGATCCATCATCCTATCCAGAAAGTGCACTGTAGCGTTAAATAATTACGAGACCATAAGATAGAGATTCACCAATCTAAAGCCATGCCCACTGGGCGGAATTTCTCATGTGTTATTGTTGTAGGTTATAGAATGTGTGTGTTTAGGTTATAGAATTTAACGGAATAAATAAGATAGTGAAAAGAAAAAGATTGGTGGCCTTTTCCTTCGAACTGTATGTTGTCATGATATCCAGAATTTATAATGTGTGCGCCACTCATAGTCAGTGCGATGGCCACGTGTTGATACAAGCTGTTAAATAAAAAAAAAAAAAAAAAGGACAATGTGGTATTGCCAGTGCGTAGTGAACAGTCAGAGTTCTGTAAATTACTGATAGATTTGCGTTTCCGTTGCGTATTATTCATACAGGGGGATAATTTGTAACTTAATTGTGAGTACGAGAGTTCATGTTACTCGATAAATAAGACTGAATCCACTCGCTTGGCAAACCACTCATCTTTCAGGCCTGACTGCTTGATGCCACAATATGAGCAAGGCATGTGGGTGCCTCTCAGTTCCTCAAAACTCAAGCGATGGACAATGGCGCCGAGCCGAGAAGAGCACTGTTCCTACTGGAGGGGCCTCACTGTAGAAGGCCGATAATAGGGTGTGGCGGGGAGGGAGTCATTACCATCCGGAAATCCGCGCTAGGAAAACACGTTATTTTCCCAAACCTGCACATCTGTGAGAAATATGAAGGGGAAATAAGCTTACTGCAAGTGTGTGAACCGTATGCAGACGAGAGGGTAAGCTCGCATGCGACACGCTGCGAGTCTCGTTCTACACTCATGCTCATGAATTAAAGATAATGCTGATACATGGTGACACAATGCTCTGGTGGGTGGTTTGCGGGTTTAAATCACCTTGAGGTATGACCATGCGGTGCATTTGACCTGCGGTCGTCGCACGGTGGCGCTGGTAGCAGTCCACATACGCAGGTGTGTGTTGGTGCATGTCAGAGTACAGTGCAACGAGTAAGTGTGCAGACGTTTTCACACGTGCTAATGGTGACTGTGTGTTGAAAATGGCTCAAACAACACATTAATGACGTTATGGGGGTAGAATGCTAATGCGACTGGAGACTGGCCTAACGCAGCAATTCGTAACATGGGCCCTCCGTGTGCCACAAAGTGTGATCTCAAGATTATGGCAACGATTGCAGCAGACAGGAAACGTGTCCAGGCGCTACAGTGCGGGACGTCCCCAGTGTACAACAACACAAAAAGACCGATATCTCACCGTCAGTGCCCGCAGACGGCCATGGAGTACTGCAGGTAGCCATGCTCGGGAGCTTACCGCAGCCACTGGAACAGTTGTCTCCAGACACACGGTCTACACTGAACAGACATGGTTTATTCGCCCGGAGACTTGCAAGGTGCAGTCCACTGACCCCTGGTCACAGGAGAGCCCGTAAAGCCCTGTATCACGAACACAGTACATGGTCATTGGAACAGTGGCCCCAGGTTATGTTCACGGACGGGTCCAGGTATGGTCTGAACAGTGATTCTCGCCGAGGTTTCATCTGGCGTGAACCTGGAACTGGATACCAACGTCTTAATGTCCTTGAAAGGGACCTGTATGGAAGTCGTGGTTTGTTAGTGTGCGGTGGGTTTGTGATTGGTGCACATACACCCCTGTGTGTCTTTGAAAGAAGAAATGTAACAGGTTAAGCGTATCGGGACGTCATTTTGCATCGGTCTCACCTTCCTCCTGATGGATGATAACGCACGGCCCCACCCAGCTGCCATCGTGGAGGAGTACCTTGAAACAGAATATATCAGGCGAATGGAGTGGCCTGCCTGTTCTCCAGACCTAAACACCATCGAGCACGTCTGGGATGCTCTCAGTCGACATATCGCTGCACGTCTTCAAACTCCTACGACACTTCAGGAGCTCCGACAGGCACTGGTGCAAGAATGGGAGGCAATACCCCAGCAGCTGCTCGACCACCTGATCGAGAGTATGCCAACCCGTTTTGCGGCATGTGTACGTATGCATGGTGATCATGTCCCATACTGATGTCGGGGTACATGCGCAGGAAGCAGTGGCGTTTTGTAGCACATTTGTTTCGGGAAGGTTTTCTCAACTTACCACCAATAACATGGACTTACAGATCGGTGTCGCGTGTGTTCCCAATGGGCTATGCTATTAGCCTCAGTTTTGTGTAGTGCCACGTTGTGTGGTACCACATCCTGCAATTATCCTTAATTTATGAGCATGAGTGTAATACGCTAATGGACAACACTGTGAGAACGTTTGCTCGACGTGTATACGTAGAAAGTCCAAAAGTTGGCATCCTGGATCGAGGGATCAAGAGGAGGAGAAATGCCCAGAAGGAAACGTTCATTGGCAGTGATATATTGCCAACGAGTGATAGGATGTAAGGAAAAATTTCAGCAAGCTGGTAGCACATGAGAAGATAAAAACCGGTGAGCTAGAGAGTGGTTCAAATGGTTCAAATGTCTCTGAGCACTATGGGACTCAACTTCTGAGGTCATCAGTCCCCTAGAACTTAGAACTACTTAAACCTAACTAACCTAAGGACATCACACACATCTATGCCCGAGGCAGGTTTCGAACCTGCTACCCTAGCGGTCGCGCGGTTCCAGACTGTACCGCCTAGAACCGCTCGGCCACTCCGGCCGGCAGCTAGAGAGTGGAGAGATTTTTTTTCGGCAGAGAGTGGAGATTCGGTGATCACATTCGGTGCACCTTTTCGATGCAGACGTTCATTGAAAGGTGAGACTTCGAGATGATTCTTTTGAGAGACTAAGGGTTGGCCTGAGCTTGCCTTCGGTACTGATCCGATCGCGTGGTGAGTTAGTCCCACTTTCTTTTCAGTCGTTACTGGATTTCATTCTAGTCCGATGCTTAGACTTTTTTCCCCTCTTCTGCACCGTGCCTCTGTTGCTGCTTTTACAGTCTGATTCCATTACAGGGCCGAGTTTTAACTCAGCTGTCGACGACTCATTTTCCATGCCACAGTTATCCGATTAAAATCAGTTCCTTACGTGGCTCGTCTGTAACGCGGCCGTATACAAAACTTCGGAGAAACGACCTCGTCACGCTACTAACTGAACGATACAAACCAACATCCGCATTCATCACGCACACTTGCAGGAAATACTTTAAAGTAATTTACTGCGTATGGCACGGTGTAGCCTTCGACAATGCGTTGCGGCACTAATCCTCTCCGGCCTGCACAAAGGGAACAGGCCATTCAAACGCTGACAGCTGTCAATCATCCGCCAGGCATTGTCCGCTCACAGAGATGGAGAAAGACAACAGCCCAAGACACACGCCAACGAGTCGACAGCCAATTCTGCCCAGCCGAGGGCCGATTCAAGATCTAAATGAGAAGTCAGCTTCTCAGAGAATTCTTTCGAGCGGTGTCTGACCAGTCCAAACGCTCTCATATACTATTTAGTACCGTTTCATGTTTTTTTGTTACTTTGATAATTTTTTTCATATTACTATCTGTGTTCACGACACAGTCATTCCGATGCTTTCTACATACCCGTGAGGTTTGGTTCGATCACTCACGATTAGTCCTGGAGCCAGCAAACAAGAAATCAATTAATTTTACCCCAAATCTCTGCGGAAACTTCCCATTCAGTATACTCTTGACACCCGTCGTAGGACACGACATTCCTCGAGTTACCACAGTTTTTATGTTGCATGTGCATTAACTACGGGTACATAGTCATTGCTCTAAGATTTTCATGTCTGTATACTTCATTCGGCGCCATGCAAAGGTTGAACAGTGAAAGGCCTATGTTTTAACTAGTATTATATTTATGAAGGGTACGCTGTTTTTCAGCTATTGCTGTCATAAGGAAATGAATGTGCTGAGAGACTGTTCTCGCTGTACTGAGTTGGTTCCAAGTTGTTTGGACGGGGACATGATGTATTGAATAGATTGGGTGTTTCTGTGTAATGGATAGTTTTTGCTTGAATGACATTTGCCCTTGAACATTTTACTGCATACCATTAATTAATGAAATAAACAAAAATAATTTAAATGTGTCACGTTTTGATCTCCGATATTTCGTAGGATCTAGAATGTTACTTAATAACTCGGTATGCATAAAGCGTCGATTTGAATAAAATTCTCTAGCTTCTCAGGGATCAAACCCTTGAAGTCTGTGCCGGTGACAGCTGTCAAAAACTGAAAAATTCAATTAGAATTGAAGCGACACGAATACCAACTGAATTTAATTCTCTAAAGCCGCTGGAAGAGAAATTGAGGACATATTCAACTGTAAATTTAAAATAAAGTTGTTATCAATGGGTACACTCAGAACTTTTGTGCAACGCAACGAGAAAGGTCTTTAACTTCTTTATTTTATTTTATTCAGTGGTCTGAAACACTACATGCACTACTGAACTTAGCTCTCATTGATAAGTCTGAAATCTGTTTTACGCGAAGTTCTATAGAAGTAAGTGTCTCGAATGCTGACTACTTCTACCTTCCACATATCTGTCTCTCTGCTAACTGCTTCATAAAGAAACTTGTACTGTTTCTCCTGGGTGGACTTGCGTTTAAAAAAATGTAAACTAAATATTACGATAAACTTTATAAATAATCGACAAATACGACATAAAAGAAGAGAGAGAACGACAATGGACATGTTATTACATGGACTCTTGCGCTTATATGCATGAACCATCTTTCCTTTGTCCTTCACTTACCGTATCTGCTTGGATTCGGACCTAAGAGGACGTTCTTGTGTAAGGCTCATCTTGCTGTACCATCTGATAATGTAAGTTGTACTTATAACCCGAAAAATATAATGGTTATTTCGTCAAAAGAATTTGTGTATGTGGTCAATCAATTGGTAGTCTGATACCTGGATTGTCTTAAGTAGATATGGGCCTGAACAAAGAATTTTCATTGTTAGGCGCCATATTAGAAAAATCTTTAACATTTTGCTATTAGCTCATCTACGAGACGTGCCGTCGGTTAGGACAATTAACCTTATTTCAGATCCCACGAGACCGGAGGCCGCTACTAATAATTTAACAACGTTACATACAGATTTTCTTTATATAACAAGATAACATCCCAGGCAGAAAAGGTCTGGTCACAGGATTCCAGTTCCATTATAGGATTTCATTTGTAGATGCTACTCTTGTTATCTTATATTGCGGAATCGGTAAGTTACGTATTACAGTAGAGTACATCGAACAGACTTGGCAAATATTCTCTGGTGCAATAAGCACACGACTTCTCACGAGAAGGGACAATTAATTATCGACGATTACGTAACTACCCTGAGAACTGAGATAGTTTACTGAGTGCCTATACACGTCGGACTAATTTAAACAACATATTACACTGTTAATAATATTCATACATTAGTTATTTCTCTTTTACGCTGAGCCATTGCTTTAATGTGTGTTTCTTTTTTATATAAGGCACGGCCCAATAATCTATTACAGTACACTGAGAGCAAAGAAAGAGTCACGAATAATTTTTTATTTTATTACATTACAAACATCCTGGCGGATTAAAACTGTGTGCTGGACCGAGACTCGAACTCGGTCCGGCACACAATTTTAATCTGCCAGGAAGTTTCATATCAGAGCACACTCCACTGCAGAGTGAAAATCTCATTCAGGTTCGTAAACAATTTAACGATATGTCAAGAAGACAGTATGCACATCGGTGCCCAAAATTACGCAACTACTTGTGCAGAGTAAATTATCGCTAGGAGCTTCACATGGAGGCAGCTATAATAGAAATGTGAAGACTAATCAGTAAATGATAGTTTGTACTCTCATTTTTCGCTCTGCTTCTTCCTGAAAACATGACATGGTAAGTTTCCATGCAGGCGAGCTTCCGTGTCGTGCTCGGTAATTAATAAACCGGTATCGCGTGTGTTCGGTCATCTTTAATTCTCTACCAGTGGTCGTCATTAAGTTAGAACAGAGGCTAACAATCATTTCTGAAGATTTGTGAGATGTACGTTAACCGTGTGCTCGCTCAATATCTGAACGAAGAGTTGATAACAAGCGGTGCATACTAAATATACAGAAGAACTGCTTTCGGAGCGTAAAACGTGGTCCTAGCACAGTTTTCGCGGAAACGTCGAACTGACGTCTTGCTTATAATGATATCTGCCAACTCTCCCATAGTGTAACCTCTGTGCTCGCCCCTCATTTTTTAACAGCCTTCTTTGTCTAAATAAAGGGAAACATGCGAAGTACTGGAATCTTGTAACCTCTCTGAAAAGCGGTAATAGTCTTAAGCACCTACTGTTTCTTAAACAATGGGAGATAAAAAAGAATTAGATGATCACAGGGTTTGCTTTTTATAATTCACCAGAGAGGATAGTGCCTGCTGCAGAGGAATTCCAAGTAGCAACTTCCAACCAGCGAGGCTGAAACAGTTTCGCAGAAGTAGGTCACAGACATAAACGCGCTGCTCCGACGACGGAACGGTTTACGTTAAATCTGAACCTTAGCGTGCACAACGCTGTCCGCGGAGGACAGTCGTTGGCTAGTCGAATTATTAACGGGTCAACGTTCAAAAGGTTTCGAGGAATACCGTAACTCTTGTCAGTCGCAGAGGAACGCCTTCACGAAATAACTTACGTAATATTTCAACAGTTTTCCGCGGGCGGTGTTCTCGTGACAGCGGACAGAATCCTTTATACCCTCGGCCTGCAGCTAGTGGCTCGTGCGGGGCCGTTACACGGTGGAGAGCACCAGAACAGCAGCAGTGCCCACCATGGAGCCAGTTGTGGTAGCTCTGGTGGCGGGCGCCATCACGAACTACCTGCCGTTCGTGTGGTGCGAGCCCCAGCTGGGAGAAAACGCTCTGGCGCTCGCTAGCCATCTGTGCAGTCGCACTTACACTCGGGTATTCGTCACGTACACTTGCAGCAAATACGGTCAGTGACGTAATCCGTGAGTCAGTAGTTTTTAGCTCCGCTTCTACGCTACTGGCCATTAAAATTACTACACAAGGAAGAAATACAGATGATAAACGGGTATTCATTGGACAAATATATTACTTTAGAACTGACATGTGATTACATTTTCACGCAATTTCGGTGCATAGATCCTGAGAAATCATTACCCAGAACAACCACCTTTGGCCGTAATAACGGCCTTGATACGCCTGAGCCTCGAATCAAACAGAGCTTGGATGGCGTGTACAGCTACAGTTGCCCATACAGCATCAACATGATATCACAGTTCATCAAGAGTAGTGACTGGCGTATTGTGACGAGCCAGTTGCTCGGCCACCATTGACGAGGCGTTTTCAATTGGTGAGAGATCTGGAGAATGTGCTGATCAGGGCAGCAGTCGAACATTTTCTTTATCCAGAAAGGCCCGTACAGCACCTGCAACATGCGCACGTCCATTATCCTGCTAAATTGCAGGTTTTCGCAGGGATCGAATGAAGGGTAGAGCCGCGGGTCGTAACACATCTGAAATGTAACGTCCACTGTTCAAAGTGCCGTCAATGCGAACAAACGTGACCGAGAGGTGTAGCCAATGGCACCCCATACCATCACGCTGGGTGATACGCCAGTATGAAGATGATGAATACACGCTTCCAATGTGCATTCACCGCGATGTTGCCAAACACGGATGCGACCATCATGATGCTGTAAACGGAACCTGGATTTATCCGAAAAAATGACGTTTTGCCATTCGTGCACCCAGCTTTGTCGTTGAGTACATCGCAGGTGCTCCTGTCTGTGATGCAGCGTCAACGATACCTGCAGCCATGGTCTCCGAGCTGATAGTCCATGCTACTGCAAACGTCGTAGAACTGTTCATGCAGATGGTGGTTGTCTTGCAAACGTCCCAATCTGCTGACTCAGGGATCGAGACGTGGCTGCACGATCCGTTACAGCCTTGCGGATAAGATGCCTGTCATCTCGATTGCTAGTGATACGAGGTCGTTGGGATCCAGCACGGCGTTCCGTAATACGCTCCTGAACCCCTCCGATTCCATATTCTGCTAACAGTCATTGGATCTCGACCAACGCGAGCAGCAATGTCGCGATACGATAAACCGCAAGCGCGATAGGCTACAATCCGACCTTTATCAAAGTCGGAAACGTGATGGTACGCATTTCTCCTCCTTACACGAGGCATCACAACAACATGTCACCAGGCAACGCCGGTCAATTGCTGTTTGTGTATTAGATATCGGTTGGAAACTTTCCTCATATCAGCACGTTGTAGGTGTCGCCACCGGCGCCAACCTTGTGTGAATGCTTTGAAAAGCTAATCATTTGCGTATCACAGCATCTTCTTCCTGTCGCTTAAATTTCGCGTCTGTAGCACGTCATGTTCGTGGTGTTGCAATTTCAATGGCCAGTAGTGTGTAACTAATTAATTTATTTAGCGTACAGCTTACAGTATTATGTCTTAAAAGGACATATAATTAAGTTTAGGGGAGAATGGGGTATCCCCAGTAAGGAGGTAGCCCCGGTAGGTTGGTTTTCAGCTCTTATTTCCATCTGGAAGAACTGGTTGGTGCTGCGCTCTTCGCGGTAGTATCATGAACCAAATATTCCATGGACGCCGTCAGTGAGAATGGGAGGCCGCGACGTTAGGGTCACGGATTTACTTCAGACTTTGTACACCTTTAGTAGGCAATTAAAACTACGAGGGCAGTTCAATAAGTAATGCAACACATTTTTTTTCTGAAACAGGGGTTGTTTTATTCAGCATTGAAATACACCAGGTTATTCCCCAATCTTTTAGCTACACAACACTATTTTTCAACGTAATCTCCATTCAATGCTATGGCCTTACGCCACCTTGAAATGAGGGCCTGTATGCCTGCACGGTACCATTCCACTGGTCGATGTCGGAGCCAACGTCGTACTGCATCAATAACTTCATCATCATCCGCGTAGTGCCTCCCACGGATTGCGTCCTTCATTGGGCCAAACATATGGAAATCCGACGGTGCGAGATCGGGGCTGTAGGGTGCATGAGGAAGAACAGTCCACTGAAGTTTTGTGAGCTCCTCTCGGGTGCGAAGACTTGTGTGAGGTCTTGCGTTGTCATGAAGAAGGAGAAGTTCGTTCAGATTTTTGTGCCTACGAACACGCTGAAGTCGTTTCTTCAATTTCTGAAGAGTAGCACAATAGACTTCAGAGTTGATCGTTTGACCATGGGGAAGGACATCGAACAGAATAACCCCTTCAGCGTCCCAGAAGACTGTAACCGTGACTTTACCGGCTGAGGGTATGGCTTTAAACTTTTTCTTGGTAGGGGAGTGGGTGTGGCGCCACTCCATTGATTGCCGTTTTGTTTCAGGTTCTAAGTGATGAACCCATGTTCCATCGCCTGTAACAATCTTTGACAAGAAATTGTCACCCTCAGCCACACGAGGAGCAAGTAATTCCGCACAGATGGTTCTCCTTTGCTCTTTATGGTGTTCGGTTAGACAACGAGGGACCCAGCGGGAACAAACCTTTGAATATCCCAACTGGTGAACAATTGTGACAGCACTACCAACAGAGATGTCAAGTTGAGCACTGAGTTGTTTGATGGTGATCCGTCGATCATCTCGAACGAGTGTGTTCGCACGCTCCGCCATTGCAGGAGTCACAGCTGTGCACGGCCGGCCCGCACGCGGGAGATCAGACAGTCTTGCTTGACCTTGCGGCGATGATGACACACGCTTTGCCCAACGACTCACCGTGCTTTTGTCCACTGCCAGATCACCGTAGACATTCTGCAAGCGCCTATGAATATCTGAGATGCCCTGGTTTTCCGCCAAAAGAAACTCGATCACTGCCCGTTGTTTGCAACGCACATCCGTTACAGACGCCATTTTAACAGCTCCGTACAGCGCTGCCACCTGTCGGAAGTCAATGAAACTATACGAGACGAAGCGGGAATGTTTGAAAATATTCCTCAAGAAATTTCCGGTTTTTTCAACCAAAACTGGCCGAGAAAAAAAATGTGTTGCATTACTTATTGAACTGCCCTCGTACATAATGTCAAAGTAGTAAGGTGCGTTACCCCGGCAATTCCGATAAAATTTTTACTCGTCTATTATGTACATTGTACGCGATGTATCTGTGCAAAGCTGCTGGCCGTAAGCAGTTATTGTGGTCATGTAGTCAGCGTGGGCGCAAAGTAAATGAGTCGTGGATGTGGCGACGGTTCGAATCTCGGTATCATGTATTTATTAATCTATATTTGTTTCATCATTGGTCACATTATTTAGTTTATATGAAATTTGAGAGGTAATATAATGAAAGAAAACCCATGTGCATTTTCACCAAGTAATTTCATATATTATTTGACTTCTTCTCCAACATCTATCAGAGATCATTGAAACAGCGGGAAGTTCCACGGGACTAGAAGAAGGCCCAGGTCATAGCAATCTATAAAAAGGGTAGAAAATCGGATGCACATAATTAACGGCCAATTTCACTGACATTGATTTGTTGTAGAATCATGGAACATATTTTGTGTTCAGACATAATGACCTTTCTAGACTCTGAGAAGCTCATCTGCAGAAACCAGCGCGGTTTTAGGAAACAGCGGTCATGCGAGACACAGCTGGCCATCTTTGTGCAAGATAAGGGCTCCCAGGTTGATGCCATATTTCTCGACTTTCGAAAGGTTTTCAACTCAGTTCCGCACTGTCGCTTGCACCAAAAAGTGCGCGCTTACAGGCTATCCGATGACATATTCGGTTGGATAGAAAGTTTTCTAACAGACAGGGAGCAGTATGTCGTCCTGAACGGGGTGACTTCAACAGAAACAAGCGTAACTTCAGGTGTGCCTCAGGGCAGCGTAATAAGTCCGCTGCATTTTACGATTTATATAAACGATCTGGTTGATGGTATTGACAGCGGCATTAGACTGTTTGCCCATGATGCTGTAGTCTACAAGAAAGGAGTATCACACGAAAGTTGTGAACAAATCAATGAGGATCTGCGGAAAATAAATGCGTGGTGTAATATCTGGCAGTTATCTCTCAATATTATTAAGTGTAACCTACTGCGTATAAGAAAGCGAAAATCCCCATTAATGTACGAGTACAAAATAAATGGCCAGTCTTTGGAAGCGGTAACATCCGTCATGTATGTCGGTGTGACTATTCGAAATGATCTCAAATGGAATGATCAGATTACACAGGTAACGGGTAAGGTGAACTCCAGATTGCGGTTTATTGGTAGAATCCTGAAGCGATGCAGTCCTTCAACAAAGGAAATAGCTTACAATTCGTTAGTTAGTCCAGTATTTGAGTATTTATTTGTTTGCATGGGACTCTTACCAGTTGGGTCTGATTCAAGAGATTGAGAAGGTCCAAAGAAGAGAGGCAGGATTCGTAACTGGTACATTTAGCCATCGCGAGAGCGTTACAAATCTCATAGAAAGTTTGAAGTGGAACACACTTGCAGATAGACGGCGCGCTAAACGAAAGGGGCTGCTCACTAAATTCCGAAATCCGATCTTCACCGAGGATGTAGAACACATATTATTACCACAAACTTTCAAATCGTGCAATAATCACCATTCCAAGATAAGGGAAATTAGAGTTCGTAATGAGGCGGTCAGACAGTCGTTTTTCCCTCGCACGATCCGCGAGTGGAACAGAGGGGGAGAAATATGACTTTGGCGCGAATTGTGCCCTCCGCCACACACCACCTGGTGGCTGGAGGAGTATATACCGGGTGATCAGAAAGTCAGTATAAATTTGAAAACTGAATAAATCACGGAATAATGTATATAGAGAGGTACAAATTGACACACATGCTTGGAATGACATGGGATTTTATTAGAACCAAAAAAATACAAAAGTTCAAAAAATGTGCGACAGATGGCGCTTCATCTGATCAGAATAGCAATAATTAGCATAACAAAGTAAGACAAAGCAAAGATGATGTTCTTTACAGGAAATGCTCAATATGTCCACCATCATTCCTCAACAATAGCTGTAGTCGAGGAATAATGTTGTGAACAGCACTGTAAAGCATGTCCGGAGTTATGGTGAGGCATTGGCATCGGATGTTGTCGTTCAGCATCCCTAGAGATGTCGGACGATCACGATACACTTGCGACTTCAGGTAACCGCAAAGCCAATAGTCGCACGGACTGAGGTCTGGGGACCTGGGAGGCCAAGCATGACGGAAGTGGCGGCTGAGCACACGATCATCACCAAACGACGCACGCAAGAGATCTTTCACGCGTCTAGCAATACTTCTTTTTGTTCTAATAAAACCCCATGTCGTTCCAAGCATGTGTCAATTTTTACCTCTCTATCTACATTATTCCGTGGTTTATTAAGTTTTCAAATTTATACTGACTTTTTGATCACCCGGTATGTAGATGCATATGTAGATTATTAACTATTTCAATTAAATTTTCAAGGGTGGGGGACAGGCTTGGGAAGCCCAAGTCGAACCTCGATGAATAATGATCAGAACGACGTTATCCACAGCCACCAATATACAGTTGTAAGACACAGTGTGCCAGACCACTAGAGTAATGTACGATTACACGTCGGATGTACTCTTGACATCAAACGCTGCAGCATATTATTTGTCATACGGACTTGGAAACATGAATTGAAACTTCATGCAAATACACGTGATACTTTTTTTCCAATTACATTATCTCTCAAATGTCATGTAAATTAAACGATATGACCAGTGACGAAACAAAAAATTGATTCATGATTAAGCTCGAGCGGTACTCGTTCCGACGCTTTAAGCAGGTTCGTTTCACTAAAGCCGAACGCTAATCCCATTTTTTGTTATCAGAATGACTTGAAATTTTCATGACACTTCATTAGACCATAGTCAAATCATGTAATATAAACTGAAAATGGGAGAAAAAATTAATTATGATAACAGAATAATAAATGAAAAGGAGAAAGGAAGAAAAAACCGAGAACGTAGCCCAAAAAGCACCACGTGTTTTTAATATATTTTTAAAGTTTGTAATAGAATATAAAAGTAGGAGGAAAAACGAAACCGGATCACATTCGAAATTGCGAACTAAGAAAAATCCCAATATGATTGCAAGGATTGTATACGCTCATGTGTATTTATACTTCGTGTACAGACATTTTAAAATAGAACTGGAGCGATGCTGAGTCAAAAGACCAAACAAAACGAACGGGGAAACCAGTTGAGGACAAGCCGAAGCAATCACATGGGAACACATAACAAAGAAAAAGACTTATCAGAAAAATTAAATTAACCAACACCTTGCCGACGGAAAACAAAATTAAACATGTCGGCGAAGAGGTCTCGATATCGAGGCATTTGCAAGCGTGTCCAATATGCAGTGATCACGTACTGCATGAAGTTCATGTGATCTTCCCCTGTCCCAGCAACGACAGAACGGTATGCGTTTTCGACTGTGGGAAAAAAAGAAGAATCTGGGCGTAATATGATGTCCGTAGTGTACTCTGTCTCAAAAGATCGAGTAAGGAAGACGATTTGTGTCCTAATCCAAGACCAGTTTGCCGTACGACCCCCCACAAGTAAAGCGATGTCATGTCCTATCTGGAGACGTACTACGACCACATAAATCCGTGTCACGGAAAAGTCGCTCGTTCGCTGGAATCAAATTATTTACTACCTTACACCACAAGGACGCTATCCGCATCGGCAAAATCGGAAGACTAATATTGAACCAAACTGTTGTCCAGGTTGTTTGCGGCGATTCTCTTTCAACGAGGTTCGGACAAGGGACTGCTTCCCAACGAGTCTTTGGGAATTTCATGGTGAGGACAGGTCTCCATAAGACGTCAGCCCCTAAATAGCTCATCTCAAGATAGAAGTCACGAATGTGTTTTGACATATAATTTATGCGACCAACATCAATAGGTAGTTCAAGACTAGCAGGACATACACAGAAATAAGTAAGACTTGAATGTGTGGGTTTCTTGAGTCATCGTCATAACAGTAAGACGCACATATAGCGTCTGCGTCTTCCTTCGCATATCTGTCAGGTCCAGGCCCCCAAGGAACGAGGCCTCGTGATTACCTCATACCGTAAGCGAAATATATGTCTTTTCCATAAGAATTTTCGTAGTTTCTTCGCCATCATCGAGGGAAGCGGATAAACTTGGGCCACATAGTAAGCTTTGCGTAAGACATATATCCAGTGTTCGGACTTTCTGGAGCAGAGTAAGAGAACGCCTTTCATGCTCTAGTATCGATCCCTAAACTTTTTCCGTAACAGACTTCCAGTTGAGCGCCGCCATTTTGAGTGGACAACGATCGTTGATGCTACCGCGAGACGTACACTCTTTGACATAAAACTTGACCGGCGGCCGGCCGCTTCAGAGGCTAAGTCCGCGCCGATCGCGACATGGGACAAAAAAACTGGCCAACTCGCTAATTCTCTAAGTCCGGTTATCTGCACAATCTGGCAACACTGTAGACTGCGGCACTTCCTGAAGGAAAACTTGTCCCATGATAGAGAAACTGTAGGCTGATTACGCCTGTGGTCTAGCGGTAGCGTGCGTTCTTTCTGTTCATAATGTCAGTGGATCGAGAGCAGCTGGCATAAAATATTTTTATAGCCTCTTCTGTCTGAATGCTGAAGACGTGAATGTAATGGTAGTGCAGATTCAATCTATTTCGCTTTGTGACACACCGATATCAAAATTTTATCCAGTAACGATTTTGCGGCAGATTTCCTGCAGACTGTCCTCCTCTGGACGCCGTATGCGGCAAAGCTCCGGGATCCATTTGCTGGCTACTGGCAGCGGCCGTGGCGACAGCAGCGGCGCTGCACTCCCCCGTTCTTTATCGAAAGCGCCTGCTACCGCTCATCGCTTTTGATGATTTAAAACGCTTTATTATTAAATGTTGCTCCACAGAAAATTTCTACAATTTCCATTCACGCTCAAAAGCAACGGAGACAGACGCCCTGATTAGTAGGCGGGTATTATATTACATTAATCGGCAAGAGCTGAGTATGGCCCGAAATTAATTTTGTAGACTGGGACGAAATTAAACCACCTCACTACATTCGATGAATTTATAAATGCTTCATACCTCGTTTCTTTTCCTTTCAAACTCAATTATTTGTGCAACTTTTGGTCAATGTTTGGATGTTTTCGTCAAGCCAGAGTGAGCGTCTGTGGTGTAAAGTGTATTACAGTTCTTGTTTCATTCCTTATGGTAAGTCTATGCGATAAACCGTGTGAATACCTTGCAATGCATGCTCTGTAGCAGTGCAGGAACACTGCACATTTGGAGTTCCATGTATGGGTTCATGAAGTATTTATTGTTGATCGGAAGTGATAGTTAAGGTCATCAGATTTAAACCAGAAAAATTTGTCGTTTTGAAGGTTTCAGAGAACGGAAAGGAATTGCTAACGCCGGTTTTAGAAAACGTCTACAGTTAAATACTATTGCAAAAATTTAGAAGAAGGGAACTACATTAATGAACATGTGCACTTCATAAACAACCTTCTGACATGTTAGACCTATATGACGAACAAAGCTCAAATTTATATCGTTGACAGTCGGTCTGAATCTTTTCAGGGTCTATTTTACAGTGAAGCACCTTGGAATTTGCAAAGCAGAAATCCATGATATTAACTTAATTTACTAAGTCGAAATCGGACGAAGATTGATGTTTAAAGGCATTCTTCAGATTTCGCATAAGAAATTTTTACTAGCAGTTTGCAACTCCATTAATTAAAATGGAAAATAAAAGGTTGTAGTCAGCGGCTTCTACCGCGATTCGAACTATGTCTTATGGTACAAGCACTGCAACGCACAAGGGAACCTCTGAGCTAACGACACACTGGCGGCCAGAGGCGGAATATAGTCACTGCGATGTTGCCTGAGCCTCAAAACGCAACATTAAACACACGAACAGAGGAGGTGGAGATTACTGTTTTAACGTCCCGTCGACAACGATGTCATTAGAGACGGAGCACAAGCTCGGATTAGGGATGGATGGGGAAGGAAATCGGCCGTGCCCTTCCTAAGGAACCATCCCGGCATTTGCCTGAAGCGATTTAGGAAAATCATTGAAAACCTAAATCAGGATGGCCGGGCGCGGGATTGCACCGTCGTCCTCCCGAATGCACACACAAACAGGTGTTACTTATGTGAAGAACGCCGTTCTTGGAGTCCAGAAATTAAATATACTTTCTAATTGTGTCATCTTGCAGTGGATTATATCGTACGAGTCTTCGATGTGGAAAACGGATGTCAAGTGAATTTAGCGAGGTAACGCCGACCTACACCCGGAAGTTTCTACATGTCGCCACTCCAGACTTTATTGTGGTTCAACCTACCGTCTACTTGGTAAAGAAGGAATATCATCTTTAATGTGAATTTTCAGACCACGCAGCCATTATATCTTCTTCACTTGGTGTAGCCAGGAGAGAATGGAATCTGTCTCTCCCTATCTAAAATCATTGACGGAAGTGGGAATCGAACCCAGACCATAGGTATAACAATCTACCATCCGTCCAACAGACCACGAAATCCTCTTCTCTTCGAGTCATTTTTCTATCGTAACGCAGTTGCGCCACACTGGATGAGAATTCTGACACACAGGCTCCCTGTAGTAATTTGCAGCATGTTCAGTAAATTCATTTACTTGGTTGACCGAATCACCATGAACTAGCTGCCTCGGCTACCCAGTGCATACATTCGACTATTTTGTAATCACAGAAATAAAATCACGTAACTGCCACCTACACACAACTGCCAACAGTGTAGGATGCAGAAGTTTAAATAGGAAGTGTTCCTTTCCACTTGAGCTATTCTATTGCGCTATCTGTTACTAGAAAACGTCGTTCAGTCCAAAAGAAAAGCTGTAACTGTTTGTCTCTCAGAAGTCAAGACCTGGCCATATGCATAATCTCACAGTGCTGTGGAATCCAAAAGTTCTGGAGGAATAGTTGCCGAGCTCTGGAGCTGCTGTAGCTACGTGTCAGCTTGTAGCATAGATAAGATGTCGCGAGTTCGAATACATTCAGTGCTACATTTTTTAAAACGCAATTCTGCTCTCTGCTGAAGGTATCAATCTAATGGAACTTTGAACATAATTCCCTTCACTTCTCAACCAAAAGTAGTCGCATGTGGAAAAAGGGCTAACTACTGTGACATTTTGTTCTGTTCAGGTTTAATAGACAGCAGACAGCAGATGCATCTCGAAGATGTGCAGGGAGAGCGCATCGTGCCATAATATGTCAGAAAAGTATTTTCTACATTAGCCGTCGTGTGGTAGTGATATTTTATTCTTCTTCAAACTTTGTTTGACAGCTTTAACTCAGAACAAGTTTTCTACATGCATGTAATCAATAAACTGCATGTGCATTGTCAGACTGTCATAGGTAACATCAGAGAATTCGCATATATCGTTGATGATTAATTTCTCTCTCATGTTTGCTATTGTTTTAACAACACTAAAGGAAACCTTACGAAAATTGTGCACTGTATTATAAGAAATGAAATAAAACTAACCATGATAACCTTACGACGAAAGTATCTGTACACAAGCATGCCTCTATCGACACGAATTAGTAAAATACTACTCACTTAGATTTTGATTGGGTCTGTGTTTAATTGGTATGCTGTGTCATACTCAAGAGGTATGCAAATGTGGCATTTCATAAATATAGTTACGTATTCCTAGAAACCCAAAATTCGCTTGTCAGCAGCGGAAAGAGGCCGTACCTGTTGTGCAGCATTGTAAGTTTTTCAACATTGCACTATGAGCTGAAAGCATTTTCTTGCGATTTCCTTATTGATGTTTGATCTGACTGCTTGTAGCTCTTTCACAGAAGGGATAAAAACGTTACAGTCAGTGAGACTGGAACTGCGAACCGTAACAGACGCTTTTTCACAGGTCAGCACGTTACCACAGAGCTGGCTAGGAAGTATGGGTCTTAGCTTCCTATTACGAGGGCAATAGTAACTAGAACTCGTAAACCGCTATTTGAAGGTCGAGATTAGTTGCGGTTTCCACCTGCAACGACTTTCCTGGGCTGAAAACCGTAAATTTTCAATCTTTTGTTACCCTTCAAGCGATAATAACTCAGATTATTCAATGGAAATGACAGGTAAAATCAAGTGAACTTTGAGGCTTAATTCCGTGCACACCAGGAAGTAACTCGTCGATCACAGAGTTGCCAAACATACGTTGCCTTGTTGCCAAATCTCAGTTACAGTACCAGCAGGAAGAAGACGAACCGATGTGATCCTACAGCGGTCTGGGAAGTGACCATAGCTGGTGTCTCCAAGTCACGCCTGCTACGGCCTGGAATACGTAATGCGTCTGATTCGCTTTCTGTAACTAGGTTTAGGGACTGGAGCGTAGTTACTAATAATACTCAGAACTGACTGCAAACTGAGCATCATAAATCAGTAACTCTCATTGTTGTTTTTATATTTCTTTCGTAAGTGTACTCAAAACTAAGAAAGTCATTCACAGGCGTTTTCGTGCCTCGCCGATAGTCGAGCACAACATACAAATAAAAATAAAAAAGAATGTGTGTGTGTGTGTGTGTGTTTGTGTGTGTGTGTGAGAGAGAGAGAGAGAGATAAATAAAAAGCAATGAGAGAGAGTGTAAAAAATTGTTGTAGAGAAATTGAATCATGGTATTTAAAGAAATCTTTCATTAAAATGACACGTTCCACATCATTACGAAATGTCGTATTCATGATCTATGGAACAAGAGTTAATCTAATGTAATCTAATCTAATCTAATCACATCATATTGATGATTAGCCATGAAGAGTCATGAATTACCGAAATTTTGGCCAATACCAGTAACCAAATCTAAACTTGAAAATAAAAGACGACAATTTTTGTAATAAACCGTGACTCCTATCAAGACCCTTTCGTCCCTGTTATCTAACCACGAAAGATGTCTGATATACCTCCATTCTGAAGTAACAAAGTGTGCATGCATTTAAAGATGAAGTGCATGATGTGAAGTTCTGTGACGGAGATACGAACCCAACACGTAATCCGATTGTTAACTAAGAAAAATCAAATTTTACCTATCGGTTTTTCTTACGAGCCGCTAGGTGTCTGAATCTAAAATAAGGATACAAACTTTTGTGCCTAAGCGACAATCGAACTGCACACCTACCGTGCATCCACGAATATAGCTTAAGTATCAGTTGCTTACTCATGAACGGTAAGATGTGTGCGTGTTTGACCAGAAATAACGACACCTGTTGCGATTGTTGGAAACACATGAACAGACATCGAAATTGCGCGTTAATTTTCACTATCAGGTGGGTGTGCACTTGATAAAGCTAGAAATGAAATTATGAATATTTTTGTACTGGATCAGGTTTGAGACCCATATACTTACCTTTGGAGGAGACCTAGAGAAGATTGCAGTCTTGGGAAAAGGAACGAAATGACTGAACTACACTGTTCCGAGAGATTCAGATCCTCGAAAGAGGAGATACGAATTCGAATCACAGTCCAGCACCAAATTTTTAAACGTCTCTAGTTCAATCAAGTACAAGTAAAATAAGAGCCCTGTCCCTTTAAATGGCTATCGGTTCATCAAATAAAATAAAATTTTCTAATGTAAGTAAGCTTACTGGCGACTGTATTTCTGTTTACCATGACTTCCGCTGTGTCATTTCCCAACGTAAACCGGCTCTGCCCAGTTGGTAATGAAGGAACGTGATGTTTAATGCGGATTCTGGATTATAACGTCTTTCTCTTGAGGTTACCAGAGGTAAAATAAATCTGTTTGTGCCTCTTAAAAGTAAATGCCTGAACCCACGCATTGCACCTGTGATAGCTCGTTCCACCATACCATTGTGGCCACATTTCCCAGCCCCAAGAGTGTGCTGTAACGGATGATGTGCTTAGCTTACAAAATTAGTCACGGTGGAAAAAATGCGAGTCTATTAAATGGTCAAGTAGAAGCAAGCTTCTGACGCAGAGATTATGCCATTCTCATGTCAGCAGGATGTAAAGACTCTTCTAGGCATCATAGGCTGGATGTGAAGCCATTTTGATTTTTCACAAATTCAGCAAATTTCTTAGTTCGAGAAAATCCACTGTGAAGTGTGAAGTTGCCGGATAATTCGATTATTACTGTTATTATTACTATCATTTTATTCATACCGCTGCTGGAACACGACCGTAGTCTTCAGGTAAAACGCGAGACCAGCTAATATGACGTCTGGCGACCGAAAGCACATATCGACAAAATATTTATCGCCCCTTTCCTCTCGGTGCTGAAGCTATGAGTGTAATTCAAGCGAATCTACAATATCATATTAGCTGGTCCCGCGTTTTACCTCAAGACTACGGTCGTAGTCAAGAGTAATGTACTAAGACTGGAGTCAAGACTTCCTCTGGGAAGTGCCGCAGTCTACATGTTGCTAGATCGAGCATATTGCCAGACATAGAATTCTGAGAGGAGCACGACTGTATTGTCCACCTTACGTGAACGACTCGGCGGTCAAGTTTTTGGTCTGAGACTGTATCTACAACACATATTGCACGCTGAAGACCCAGAAGAATTTAAAAAAAAAGTAGTTTATCAGAGCAACGTTAACCATAGCGTTCGAAGTATTCATAGTATTGTATACGTGTGTGTAAACGCCTTCCAATGACCACTCAAGAAAGACAAGGATACACAGTCTAGCTCCAATATTATAAATACGCCTCAGTTTGTGGATGAACTCAGACTTAGGTTGATAATAATTGTGAAAATTTAGCAGCACTGTACCCATTGGTGTTAAACTCGTTTTCAACCAATGATTCCCACAGCTACAGGGATACTACTTGTGATACCTCTTAGACAAAATACTTAAGCAGTGTTATCAGACGAAAAGATCAACCTGACACAAACTGTGGGAAGTTTGTTTTACAACCTTCGTACCTGGATATTCAGCTTTTTCCTATTTGAGATATCTGTGAACGTTGCTGCTTAAGACGATTTAAGCAGAAACTAAATTCCCTCAGCTTCGACAATGTTTAAACAAATCGTCTTATTGGCACTAAATCGTGGTTTGTGAATTGTTTACCGGCCGTACTCTGCCGTATTTTGCCGGTTGGAAGGCAAAAGCTTACTGACAAATTTCACACAGAAATTACTGTTACAGTGTACTTATGGAGCCAAATGAGTGAATTGCGTATTTTCCGGTGAGAAAGAGCACTGGCAAACAGTCTTCGCTACATTAGGTTATTTAAACTGGTGTCACTCTGAGCTAGAATTTATGGTCAGCGACTAAGTGTAAGGTCAACGTTTCGGATGCGAGTTTTGCGACTGTGAAATACTTTCCTACATTATAGAAGCGAATATTAAATTTGAACTAATATTGCGAAAATTTTGTACTTGGACAGCTTAGAATGAGAATACTTCTGTTTATTTGAAAGGGAAACAATAGATTTTCTAAAACACTGTCTGTCATTCACAACTTGAAACAGGTCATGTCGACCAAATCATGTGGAAGAACTAACAGCAACGTATATTCGAAGGCAGTAAGATCTCTTGCCTTTTGGTTTGTCAGTACTCGATAGCCATTTCTAGGCGAAAGCAAATGAAGAAAGGCAGTGCGTTTTTGTTACCAAGTAACGTCTTCGTCAATTACTTTAGTTTTAAAGTAATCTACGAGTAATTGCTGGTGTTTGATATTAACATGAAAAGGATTCCGCAGACAGGGAAAGAACCTGTTCTTGGGAAACTACATCTATAGTGACCAAAAGGCATTAAATGATGGTCAAGCACTTGTGTTACAGCAGCGGTATGAATAAAATGATAGTAATAATAACAGTAATAATCGAATTATCCGGCAACTTCACACTTCACAGTGGATTTTCTCGAACTAAGAAATTTTCTGAATTTGTGAAAAATCAAAATGGCTTCACATCCAGCCTATGATGCCTAGAAGAGTCTTTACATCCTGCTGACATGAGAATAGCATAATCTCTGCGTCAGAAGCTTGCTTCTACTTGACTATTTAATAGACTCGCATTTTTTCCACCGTGACTAATTTTGTAAGCTAAGCACATCATCCGTTACAGCACACTCTTGGGGCTGGGAAATGTGGCCACAATGGTATGGTGGAACGAGCTATCACAGGTGCAATGCGTGGTTCAGGCATTTACTTTTAAGAGGCACAAACAGATTTATTTTACCTCTGGTAACCTCAAGAGAAAGACGTTATAATCCAGAATCCGCATTAAACATCACGTTCCTTCATTACCAACTGGGCAGAGCCGGTTTACGTTGAGAAATGACACAGCGGAAGTCATGGTAAACAGAAATACAGTCGCCAGTAAGCTTACTTACATTAGAAAATTTTATTTTATTTGATGAACCGATAGCCATTTAAAGGGTCAGGGCTCTTATTTTACTTGTACTTGATTGAACTAGAGACGTTTAAAAATTTGGTGCTGGACTGTGATTCGAATTCGTATCTCCTCTTTCAAGGATCTGAATCTCTCGGAACAGTATAGTTCAGTCATTTCGTTCCTTTTCCCAAGACTGCAATCTTCTCTAGGTCTCCTCCAAAGGTAAGTATGTGGGTCTGAAACCTGATCCAGTACAACAATATTCATAATTTCATTTCTAGCTTTATCAAGTGCACACCCACCTGATAGTGAAAATTAACGCGCAATTTCAATGTCTGTTCATATGTTTCCAACAATCGCAACAGGTGTCGTTATTTCTGGTCAAACACGCACACATCTTACTGTTCATGAGTAAGCAACTGATACTTAAGCTATATTCGTGGATGCACGGTAGGTGTGCAGTTCGATTGTCGCTTAGGCACAAAAGTTTGTATCCTTATTTTAGATTCAGACACCTAGCGGCTCGTAAGAAAAACCGAAAGGTAAAATTTGATTTTTCTTAGTTAACAATCGGATTACGTGTTGAGTTCGTATCTCCGTCACAGAACTTCACATCATGCACTTCATCTTTAAATGCATGCACACTTTGTTACTTCAGAATGGAGGTATATCAGACATCTTTCGTGGTTAGATAACAGGGACGAAAGGGTCTTGATAGGAGTCACGGTTTATTACAAAAATTGTCGTCTTTTATTTTCAAGTTTAGATTTGGTTACTGGTATTGGCCAAAATTTCGGTAATTCATGACTCTTCATGGCTAATCATCAATATGATGTGATTAGATTAGATTAGATTACATTAGATTAACTCTTGTTCCATAGATCATGAATACGACATTTCGTAATGATGTGGAACGTGTCATTTTAATGAAAGATTTCTTTAAATACCATGATTCAATTTCTCTACAACAATTTTTTACACTCTCTCTCATTGCTTTTTATTTATCTCTCTCTCTCTCTCTCACACACACACACAAACACACACACACACACACACATTCTTTTTTATTTTTATTTGTATGTTGTGCTCGACTATCGGCGAGGCACGAAAACGCCTGTGAATGACTTTCTTAGTTTTGAGTACACTTACGAAAGAAATATAAAAACAACAATGAGAGTTACTGATTTATGATGCTCAGTTTGCAGTCAGTTCTGAGTATTATTAGTAACTACGCTCCAGTCCCTAAACCTAGTTACAGAAAGCGAATCAGACGCATTACGTATTCCAGGCCGTAGCAGGCGTGACTTGGAGACACCAGCTATGGTCACTTCCCAGACCGCTGTAGGATCACATCGGTTCGTCTTCTTCCTGCTGGTACTGTAACTGAGATTTGGCAACAAGGCAACGTATGTTTGGCAACTCTGTGATCGACGAGTTACTTCCTTGTGTGCACGGAATTAAGCCTCAAAGTTCACTTGATTTTACCTGTCATTTCCATTGAATAATCTGAGTTATTATCGCTTGAAGGGTAACAAAAGATTGAAAATTTACGGTTTTCAGCCCAGGAAAGTCGTTGCAGGTGGAAACCGCAACTAATCTCGACCTTCAAATAGCGGTTTACGAGTTCTAGTTACTATTGCCCTCGTAATAGGAAGCTAAGACCCATACTTCCTAGCCAGCTCTGTGGTAACGTGCTGACCTGTGAAAAAGCGTCTGTTACGGTTCGCAGTTCCAGTCTCACTGACTGTAACGTTTTTATCCCTTCTGTGAAAGAGCTACAAGCAGTCAGATCAAACATCAATAAGGAAATCGCAAGAAAATGCTTTCAGCTCATAGTGCAATGTTGAAAAACTTACAATGCTGCACAACAGGTACGGCCTCTTTCCGCTGCTGACAAGCGAATTTTGGGTTTCTAGGAATACGTAACTATATTTATGAAATGCCACATTTGCATGCCTCTTGAGTATGACACAGCATACCAATTAAACACAGACCCAATCAAAATCTAAGTGAGTAGTATTTTACTAATTCGTGTCGATAGAGGCATGCTTGTGTACAGATACTTTCGTCGTAAGGTTATCATGGTTAGTTTTATTTCATTTCTTATAATACAGTGCACAATTTTCGTAAGGTTTCCTTTAGTGTTGTTAAAACAATAGCAAACATGAGAGAGAAATTAATCATCAACGATATATGCGAATTCTCTGATGTTACCTATGACAGTCTGACAATGCACATGCAGTTTATTGATTACATGCATGTAGAAAACTTGTTCTGAGTTAAAGCTGTCAAACAAAGTTTGAAGAAGAATAAAATATCACTACCACACGACGGCTAATGTAGAAAATACTTTTCTGACATATTATGGCACGATGCGCTCTCCCTGCACATCTTCGAGATGCATCTGCTGTCTGCTGTCTATTAAACCTGAACAGAACAAAATGTCACAGTAGTTAGCCCTTTTTCCACATGCGACTACTTTTGGTTGAGAAGTGAAGGGAATTATGTTCAAAGTTCCATTAGATTGATACCTTCAGCAGAGAGCAGAATTGCGTTTTAAAAAATGTAGCACTGAATGTATTCGAACTCGCGACATCTTATCTATGCTACAAGCTGACACGTAGCTACAGCAGCTCCAGAGCTCGGCAACTATTCCTCCAGAACTTTTGGATTCCACAGCACTGTGAGATTATGCATATGGCCAGGTCTTGACTTCTGAGAGACAAACAGTTACAGCTTTTCTTTTGGACTGAACGACGTTTTCTAGTAACAGATAGCGCAATAGAATAGCTCAAGTGGAAAGGAACACTTCCTATTTAAACTTCTGCATCCTACACTGTTGGCAGTTGTGTGTAGGTGGCAGTTACGTGATTTTATTTCTGTGATTACAAAATAGTCGAATGTATGCACTGGGTAGCCGAGGCAGCTAGTTCATGGTGATTCGGTCAACCAAGTAAATGAATTTACTGAACATGCTGCAAATTACTACAGGGAGCCTGTGTGTCAGAATTCTCATCCAGTGTGGCGCAACTGCGTTACGATAGAAAAATGACTCGAAGAGAAGAGGATTTCGTGGTCTGTTGGACGGATGGTAGATTGTTATACCTATGGTCTGGGTTCGATTCTCACTTCCGTCAATGATTTTAGATAGGGAGAGACAGATTCCATTCTCTCCTGGCTACACCAAGTGAAGAAGATATAATGGCTGCGTGGTCTGAAAATTCACATTAAAGATGATATTCCTTCTTTACCAAGGAGACGGTAGGTTGAACCACAATAAAGTCTGGAGTGGCGACATGTAGAAACTCTATCACCAGTAACCTTTCTTATACTAGTTATTTATTTCAAGTGACGACACAAACGCTATGTATGGTCACAGGACACTTATTCCATCTTTTATTTGAGCTTCTGTATGTCGATAAAATTGGTTCTAAACTGGGAATGCAACTCAGACCTCCCTTAACGCGGAATTTGATCCCTTCGTGGCAATACAGCTCGGCTACAATTTGTTGTTTGTTCAAAACTGCAGATTCCTCAACACCTTCACATATTACGCGTGAATGGGATCGAATCCTGGCCCGGCACTAAAGATTTAATTATGTATTATCAAGCTCTATCATGAGAACACCTATCTGCTGGTGGATAATAATTTTGATTTTTAATGTATTTTCATTCGTTGTCAACACTAACGATATCTGACGTTTTTAACTCCCAGTGAGACACAGAACTATTTGCGAGATGACTGTAAGTTCAAGATGCTATTCTGAGCAGCTGGTGGAGAAAAATTCGGTAGCTGACGTCTCTTTGTGTGTAGTCAACAACGATATGTGTGGGGCTCTATTCCCAGTGAGCGCTGAACTCTTCGTCATATTATTTCAGTTCGTCGTGTCATTTAATGTTCATACATATTCTCAACTAGCTGCTCGTGAATAACTTTAATTTTTAATGTCATTTTGTGTTAAATGGTTCAAATAGTTCAAATGGTTCTGAGCACTATGGGACTTAACTTCTAAGGTCATCAGTCCCCTGGAACTTAGAACTACTTAAACCTAACTAACCTAAGGACATCACTCACATCCATGCCCGAGGCAGGATTCGAACCTGCGACCGTAGCGGTCACGCGGTTCCAGACTGAAGCGCCTAGAACCGCACGGCCACACCGGCCGGCCCCCACCATCTGGTATCAATGCATTACCCTATCATCCATTATATATAATCATTTTCATAGTACACTTGATATTATAGATGAGTAGGACACAAGACAGGACATAGATAATGTCCGTTTGACGTCAACAGTGTGTAACATTTTACTTTTTTTGAATAGGACAATGTTCCTCTCCAATAATTTTTAGATTAGTTACAATAAGCTTACGCTGCAAGAGAATTCGCTTGTATTTTTCAATATGTGGTCTGTTGTCGGTTTGAAGGCCTTCCATAACATCGGCAACGTAGTGCAACTCCACCGAGGGCTGTCTGGAGTAGGGTGGAGATAGCAATGTGAAAGTTGCGAGCTGTCGAAGACGATCTTCATATTCCTAATGCGATTAGGACATCGTATACTCTTGACGACGTTTAGCACCTGTGCAGTCAGTCACCCAATTTCAGAATTCATTTTGAGTAATCCTGCTAAATTCCCAAAATATTGTCTTTTTATATTGATGAGTAATATGGATAGTCGTCACGTTCATGTGCCGTCTACAACGCAAATTTAATGTTACTATCCTAGGAACTAACCCGCAATACGTTTTGTATTTCATAATCGGAACTATCTGCATTAACCGTCATCAGAGCAATGTCAGGGAACAGAATGCAGCAGTGCCTTGCTACCTACTTGAGGACCTGCTTGAGTCGTGTTCTGAGGAAAGGGTAGTTGCTGGTTCACATTATATTACACTAGCGAGAAGTACCGACTTTTCCTTTTCTCTGCAAACATCCAGAACTAAATTCAGTAACTAAATCCTAAGAATATATTTGCATTGTGCCAACTCAAAGATGAATAGATATGGATATAGATATAGATACAGATTTTTATATTTAAAGCCATTCTCGTTCTGCGTTGGAATAAACATCATTCATTATTTGCTTGTTCTTGTTACGATTGTTATTGTCATTCTCTCACTCGCAAGAGTGTTCGCATTCCTATTTGGTATCGATGCACATGAAGAGTGGCTATGAAAGAAGGGAATACTGAATGTTACGTCATGCAGAATACACTCATTTACTTCGGCTCCTCGTGATCTACGCTACAGGAGAAGTGAGATACATAAAGTTGACAGTGTGAGGACAGACCTGGTAGCACAACTGTGCAACTACACAGTGTTAGCAGATAAAATGGTGCTGCGGAATCGACAGTGTAGTACGGACTTTGCCACAGTAGCAGACAGCTGGTAATTTAGGACCATGACCGTGGATTACACTTTGGTCAGTGCTGGTTAGAGTGCTGCAACTGTAAATGGAAGGCTTTGTTTGACAGTCTTATGCTGATGCTGTCTGAATAAATTATGCCATTGGATACAAAGCGGTTTAGTTTTGAGACCTAACCCACGAGGGGGGAAGCACAGTGGTCTGCTTCAGGAATTCCAAGCAATAAAACACAAAAAACAACCCAGGAAGGGAGACATGCATTTGGAATCTGTTCATCGTTACGGGGTCAAACAAGAGGGTAACATTACTGAAACAATGATCGGGCTACTTAGTATATAATAGAGCATACAGATTTCAAGGAGGAAACGTATGAAGACGCAGACTTCCTCGTTATCAATATGTGCGGCATATCTTTCGTGTTAACGAAAGTAAATTCCCGCTTTACCTCTTCTTACGTGTCAAATGAAATGAATGCCATGAGGAATAGAATATTTGTTGACTGCGTCTCTTCCTGCTTCCATCCTTACCAACATATTTCTTCATTCTCGTGGTAATCATGACATTCTATGTGTATGCTGCAAAAGATTGCAAGTGGACAAATTCGACATCGAGGTGCTAAGCGTTATATTCAATTCGAATAAGCTTCCGGTGTATTTTTACTTCGTTTGTATTTTTAGATGATTATGAACGTTACGGAAAATTATCTCACATGCTTTATGTTGAATGAGAAACATTGAATGATCCGTTTTGCTTTCCCTACGTTGAAATGATATAATGTCGGCGTCAACAGCCTTCTTCCACGCCGGAGGCTGAAACTTGTATCATTCTGGATTAATGATAATTGAATGTCTCATATGTATACATAGCCCACAAGGCGACGTCAGAAACCATCAGGGGAGAACGCCGCATAAAAACCAAACGTGCGCGCACGACTCCACTCTGAAGAACCGTATCGGAGAATCACGGCAAGCATTTCGCTGAAGAGCTGCCTCGTCAGAGAGCCTAGAAATGGCAGCGTCGTACCAAGTATTTGTCAACACTCTGATAGTGCATTTACTTCCGGGTGTAGGTCGGCGTTACCTCGCTAAATTCACTTGACATTCGTTTTCCACATCGAAGACTCGTACGATATAATCCACTGCAAGATGACACAATTAGAAAGTATATTTAATTTCTGGACTCCAAGAACGGCGTTCTTCACATAAGTAACACCTGTTTGTGTGTGCATTCGGGAGGACGACGGTGCAATCCCGCGCCCGGCCATCCTGATTTAGGTTTTCAATGATTTCCCTAAATCGCTTCAGGCAAATGCCGGGATGGTTCCTTAGGAAGGGCACGGCCGATTTCCTTCCCCATCCTTCCCTAATCCGAGCTTGTGCTCCGTCTCTAATGACATCGTTGTCGACGGGACGTTAAAACAGTAATCTCCACCTCCTCTGTTCGTGTGTTTAAGGTTGCGTTTTGAGGCTCAGGCAACATCGTAGTGACTATATTCCGCCTATGGCCGCCAGTGTGTCGTTAGCTCAGAGGTTCCCTTGTGCGTTGCAGTGCTTGTACTATAAGACATAGCAGTTCGAATCACGGCAGAAGCCGCTGCCTACAACCTTTTATTTTCCATTTTAATTAATGGAGTTGCAAACTGCTAGTAAAAATTTCTTATGCGAAATCTGAAGAATGCCTTTAAACATCAATCTTCGTCCGATTTCGACTTAGTAAATTAAGTTAATATCATGGATTTCTGCTTTGCAAATTCCAAGGTGCTTCACTGTAAAATAGACCCTGAAAAGATTCAGACCGACTGTCAACGATATAAATTTGAGCTTTGTTCGTCATATAGGTCTAACATGTCAGAAGGTTGTTTATGAAGTGCATATGTTCATTAATGTAGTTCCCTTCTTCTAAATTTTTGCAATAGCATTTAACTGTAGACGTTTTCTAAAACCGGCGTTAGCAATTCCTTTCCGTTCTCTGAAACCTTCAAAACGACAAATTTTTCTGGTTTAAATCTGATGACCTTAACTATCACTTCCGATCAACAATAAATACTTCATGAACCCATACATGGAACTCCAAATGTGCAGTGTTCCTGCACTGCTACAGAGCATGCATTGCAAGGTATTCACACAGTTTATCGCATAGACTTACCATAAGGAATGAAACAAGAACTGTAATACACTTTACACCACAGACGCTCACTCTGGCTTGACGAAAACATCCAAACATTGACCAAAAGTTGCACAAATAATTGAGTTTGAAAGGAAAAGAAACGAGGTATGAAGCATTTATAAATTCATCGAATGTAGTGAGGTGGTTTAATTTCGTCCCAGTCTACAAAATTAATTTCGGGCCATACTCAGCTCTTGCCGATTAATGTAATATAATACCCGCCTACTAATCAGGGCGTCTGTCTCCGTTGCTTTTGGGCGTGAATGGAAATTGTAGAAATTTTCTGTGGAGCAACATTTAATAATAAAGCGTTTTAAATCATCAAAAGCGATGAGCGGTAGCAGGCGCTTTCGATAAAGAACGGGGGAGTGCAGCGCCGCTGCTGTCGCCACGGCCGCTGCCAGTAGCCAGCAAATGGATCCCGGAGCTTTGCCGCATACGGCGTCCAGAGGAGGACAGTCTGCAGGAAATCTGCCGCAAAATCGTTACTGGATAAAATTTTGATATCGGTGTGTCACAAAGCGAAATAGATTGAATCTGCACTACCATTACATTCACGTCTTCAGCATTCAGACAGAAGAGGCTATAAAAATATTTTATGCCAGCTGCTCTCGATCCACTGACATTATGAACAGAAAGAACGCACGCTACCGCTAGACCACAGGCGTAATCAGCCTACAGTTTCTCTATCATGGGACAAGTTTTCCTCCAGGAAGTGCCGCAGTCTACAGTGTTGCCAGATTGTGCAGATAACCGGACTTAGAGAATTAGCGAGTTGGCCAGTTTTTTTGTCCCATGTCGCGATCGGCGCGGACTTAGCCTCTGAAGCGGCCGGCCGCCGGTCAAGTTTTATGTCAAAGAGTGTACCTCGATCCACTGCAGTAGCCCATGGAACAACCGCCTCATCAAAACCCCGTAAAGGAAGAAGCTCGCACTTACCTTCGTTAAGTTTTGCACCTGAACTCCGACAAAAATCATCGATTCTAGCCTTCAGTCGAGGTATCTCAGCAGGAGTGCGACGTAGAACCATCACGTCATCCGCGTATGTACGAACAGCTATAGTCCAGCCGGCAAGCGTCCAACCTGTCAGATGGGATGCTAGCATCCGAAATAGGGGCTACAGAGACAACAGAAACAAAATCATTGACAGCGGGCTCCCTTGAGGCACTGCCCTGCGGATATTTATTGGGGACGTCAGTTGGCCACAACCAGCGAAGCCGAAATACCCGTAAACAAATTTGAGAGTACTCGCCGTATGTCAACAGTGAAACCAACTGCCTCCAGAATTCGAAGCAGAAAGTCGTGATTAACACGATCAAATGCCTTACCGAAGTCTCTAAAAGCAAGGGCACGAGGGACGGACGTTACAACAGCAATCGAAACCACGTCACGACACTCAACCATAGGGGTAAGAATGGTACGGCCAGGTACGCAGCTTTGATGTTTGGCAACAATCTTCTCCATCAGAGCCGACATCCTATTATTAACTGCCCTCGCCACAGTGTTATAGTCAAAGTTTAACATAGTAAGTGGACGAAAGCGGTCAGGGGCAGTCGGTCCTGTGAGTTTTGGGATTAAAACAATTTTTCCCCACTTTGAACTATGTCGGCACTACTCTACCCCATAACATTTCATTCAAAAAGGAGGTAAAGGTAGCACCCAACAAAGGCCAAAAGCGCACGTAAAATTCCTTGGGAAGGCCATCTAGACACGGGGACTTTTGAGAAGGCGATCGCTCAAAAAGTGTATAAACTTCCTCATGCTGAAAGGCAGGTAAGAGCATTGCATTATGTTCAGGTGTAATTGTCGTATCCAAGATGCTGACAAGTGGGTCGTAAAAGGTCTCAGTGGACTCATCGATGTCGTAGAAGTCTACATAGCTCTGGTGTAATACACGCACTATATCAGCTTGCGCCATTACGACACGTCCATAATTTGTCGTGAGAGAATGAATACAAGCGCGTCGGCGACGGGTCTGATGCCACAGCAAATAATATAAGGAAGTCAGTTCTTCTATCACCAATGAACGCGGCTTCGATCGTATTTTCAAACTTTCCATTTGTAATCTCTTCAGGGTCAACAATTCTGCCTTTACACGCCTAACATCTGCAATTCGCAGAGGGACGTCATCCGAAGCAGCATAAAGTTCATGCAGGATGGAATAGTAATATTCACATGTTCTCCGAAAGTCGCGCTTTTGCAGCACATAAATGTATCAAAATTTGCCTCCGCCTCGGATTTGCTAGCTGTGTCCACCAGTCAAGGGCGGAAGAGTATTTCCCAGTGGACCGTAGAGTACGCTCCCACACGACCCGCATCAGGTCATCGAGAGAGGGGCCAGCTAGGTGAGCGACGTTTAGCATCCACGGAGGGCGAAACAATATGACTGTCTGCGTTCTAGATTGAAACAGTGATCTGTAAAGGAAGCTGAGATGACAACATTAAGAATACTATCGCTCAGGCAGTCTGGTAAGTAAAACCTATCAAATCTGCTACTAGAAGTCGCAGTGAAGTGGGTAAATTTAACCTCTCAGCTTAAATTCTTCCGTCTAGGTTCTTCTACACATTGTATACTACCCGTCTTTGCCGGCCGAAGTGGCCGTGCGGTTAAAGGCGCTGCAGTCTGGAACCGCAAGACCGCTACGGTCGCAGGTTCGAATCCTGCCTCGGGCATGGATGTTTGTGATGCCCTTAGGTTAGTTAGGTTTAACTAGTTCTAAGTTCTAGGGGACTAATGACCTCAGCAGTTGAGTCCCATAGTACTCAGAGCCATTTGAACCATTTTGAACTACCCGTCTTTCCCTGTAGCTTACCCCTATTTTTCTTGGAATTTCGAACGTTTTGCATAGTTTTACATTGTCGAACGCTTTTTCCAGGGTGACAAAATCTACGAATGTGTCCCGATTTTTCTTTAGTCTTGCTTCCATTTTCAAAGGCAAAGTCAGAAGCGCCTCTCTGGTGACTATCTTTCCTAACATATCTTCAATTTTCTTTTCGATTTTTCTGTATATTATTCACATCAGAAACTTGGATTCATAAGCTGTTAAGATGATTGTTCGATAATTCTCGCAACTTGTCGATTCTTGCAATCTTCGGAATTGTGTGAATGATGTTTTTCCGAATCGCCAAACTCAGTCATTCTACACACCGAAGGGAATAGTCTGTTTTCTGCCACTTCCTTCAATGATTTTGGAAATTCTGTTGGAATGTTATCTATCCCTTCTGTCTTTTCCAATCTGAAGAGTTCCAAAGTTATTTTAAATTCTACCTCTCCTAAATCGACTCCTGTTTCTTATTTTATCACTTCATAAAACCAATCTCCCCCTCACAGAAGCCTCCAGTCTACTATTTCCGCCTTCTTGCTCTCTCCTCTGCATTTAACAACGGAATTCCCATTGTACTGTGCTCCAATATCTAGAACACGCATTTATGTTAATTAGGAATTTCATTCATGCCGATGGTGGAGTTCTGTTCCAGGAACTCATTGATCATCAGGATGAAACAGCGCGAGGAAGGAACCACGAGCGAAATTTTATTGGCTTGAGCTTACACTTCTTACGAGAACAGAACTCCTCCTTCTGGGGAAGTGTGGAGACTGGTAGACAGCAGCTCACAGCAGAATGATAAACCGCTGGTTGGCTGTGATGCCATTGCCCAGAACCTCGTGTGGGGTACCAGCGACACCAACCTTCTTTAATTTTTAGTCCAAAGCAATCTGGAGATCCTGAATAGGGGCAGGGAACCTACGTTCGGGAACATCACAAGTGAAGAAGTAACTAATATACCTTTTGAGTGTATTGTAGTGGGCAGCTGAGTCAAAAATGGTATGTAGCGTAGGAATCATCCTTATCTGCCACATATTTCTAATGTCTGAAAATAAAATGGGTACTATACATACCATGGTCTACAGGAATTCTCGGAAATCATACTGGGCCTCATAGGAAAGGCCTCAACTCATGCTTATCTGAAGTCACAGCTTCGATAAGACAACCGGCAATATCTAGGAAATTCCACACGCACTGAGGTCTGCCAGTATGACCTCGTGTTCAGAAAACTGCCAAAACACCAAGAAATCCACCATCAGTAATGTAGCTTGGTGGAACAGTAATATGGAATTGCAGAGGAGCCAGGTAAGAAGACTGTTCGATCTAGCAAGGAGGAAAGTACAATGGGCGAAATATAGATAGGCCCTTGCCAAAAACAACGTCGTTATTAAGCAAACGAAACTACCATCCTGGTATGTCGTCTGTAAGCAAGTCGAAGGTACAGTTACTTGTGCCAGATCACAAAGTCTTCACCAGAAAACAAACTAACCCAGAAGGTGTTTCTGAGGAAGGAGAATAGTGCGTATTCAAGGGCAGCGAATGAGACTTGATATGCTCCTCAAGACTCACTTTCCTTAAAGCACTCTGCCAGACAACACAGACCAGGAGTCGTACAAAGGAAGAACTGAGAGTCTGCCAGAGAATGTGTTGATTTTAACGTAACCCAGTGAGTGGTAGGAATGTTTCTACCGTTGAAGCAGATGAATTCTTTCTAACTTTAGAGCAACAAGCAGGAGAGAGCTTAACTGGATTCCTATGTAAGTTTTTTAGGGTTAGCCTAGCGGGAGGAATCATTCCTTGGTGGACAGTGAGGGTTGATGTCATTCCTAAACCAGGGAGGACTGATCATACCAAGGCCAAGGATATGAGACCAATCAGTCTCTCTTCATTTCTTTTAAAGGCATCAGTAAAACTGGTTATGTGCACGTTAGGGAAGGAGGCTAAGTAACGTTCCTCTACTCGAAAACCAATACGCATGCCATCCAGGCATGTGAAACAGTACTTCAACTTCTTGGTAAGGTTGAAAACTCGCTAGTCTTCCAGCAAATTGCTCTCTGAATCTTACTGTATATCAAGGAGGCTTTTAGCGGTAAGACCTTCGAATCTATTATTAGAGAAGAGCCAGAAGGCACCATGATGAAAGAAAATGGTGATCAACACCACCAGGAGGTGTCTGCAACGAAGGGGTTTCCTCCACTAATTGGAACCTGGTAATGAGTGAAGTCTCTGAAGAGCTAAACACTAGAGGCGATTTTTGCCAAGAATACACAGACGACTTAGAGCAATACTTGGAAAATTTGGTAGTACTGTTAGAAAATTTAACATTGCGTAAAACTGGTGCAGGATACAGGATCTTAACATCAGCTCTAAGAAGTCTGCTGTAGTACTGTATATGAGAAAGGATATCCAGCACACATAGTGGACTCTTAATCTTCACGTTGAAACTCTTCCTGTAGAGGTGATAGTAAAGTATCTAGGGGTAACCCTGCATACGAAGTCGTCCCGGACCCCTCACATAAAGAATATATGTTCAAAGGCGAAAGGTACTCTTATGACCACTATACGAGCCTGTGGAAAAAACTGGGGTCGAAACCCCAAGAGTGTATACTGCATATACATCACTGTAGTAAGACCTATGCTAATTAATGCGGCTGCAGTATGGTGGAACAAAGTATCTTAACAGAAAGTGGCTGCTAAGGCATTAGGTGCATAAACTGACCTTCAGTCATAACACTTTGAACTAGCACACACCCGCTGCTCGGATGGAGTCCATGCTGGTCATGCGCCCCATTACACCTGTGAATTAAAATGAAGGCAGCGGCAGAGACATACAGGTTAAAATCAGAATGCCACAAAGCCCTTGTGAGACTAGGAGAAAAACAGGGTAACTTACTACGGATCCTTTGTCACTTATCAATCAGTGACAAAAACAAACCGATAGGCTGCCCAGGACAGAGACGACGACTCCCTGTATTGGACCGGAACCAGTCCTAACCATCAATAAAGCGATAGTTAAATCAGAATTACGAAACTGGATCATAAGGTAGCACTTAGAATATTGAACTATGATACAAAAACAGAAGCATGGCAAGCAAATGATACAAAAGCTATGATGTGAGAGAAGTTCTGTATTCCTGGGCTTCGACAGGAGAGACTAAACTCATTTTACTACTATTGACAGGCCATGGGAATTTTAAGAGATACCTACACATGATGGGCATACAAATAGGAGCCCCTATCTGTGGGCTGTGTGGGGAGGGTGAAGAAACCCCACCAGACTTAATGGTCCACTGAGAAGCGTTGGAGAACAAGAGGCATCAAGGGCCATCAAGACCTGAAGAAATATTTGTATTATAAAGAACTGGTATAGGGTCCACTACTGCTCTTCCAAGATACTGAGTGGCTTTACTAGAAGCACAGGGAGTGCTGCCGCACAATAAACCATGTAGTAGTGGGCTAGGAGCGCTGTTGCTTTTATCTCCCTGATCAAACAAAATCAGATCGGCACATTGGAACTACAAAAAGAAGTGTTAAGGCCTACACCAAACTGCTGTTAAAATTCATTGTAGTATCATGTGACATGTTTACGTATTTCCCTTACACCTCAGTACTGGAAAAGTCACGATAAAGGAACAGTACAAGTACTAAGAAAGAGAGAGTTTGACTTTCCACGTACACCGATATGCAAAATCGTTATAACCACTGCCCTTACCGAAATTGCGGGCACGTGACGCGGTAACCAAAGTTTGTATGCGGAGGAGACGAGAATGGGGGATCACCCTAGAGAAAGTATGAACTGCAAATAGGGAAATCCATTGAGATAAGCTACTTGAGAAAGGGCAGGTTGCTGCCTGTGAACGAGAGTCTCGAAAACGGCGAAGCATCTACGGAAAGAGGTAGGAGGACAGTGAAACTACCATTAGGCCACTTAATGGTTTGACTTCCACGACTCTTCGCAGAACGTGAGGTTCGGAGGCTTGTCTGTGAAGTAGGATAAAGGGTGATCTGTTGCATGTCTGCCGAGAGAGCACAATGTTGGTGCATGCACAGGCACAAGATCGTCTGGATTCGACAGTCGGTCAAGGGAAATGTGTCGGATCTTCGAGAGAATTACTTTTTGCTACTCTAGGTCGATGGTCGTCTCCATAAACGCCGTCATCGAAGTAACCGGCGGCTCGAAACTTACAGAGCGCCACGGACGCAGGCTGGTGGGAGCAATATTAAGCTAAGGGGGGCATTCACCTGCGCTTGCATGGGACCTATGGTGGTAATCGAAGACACGCTTACAGCTGCGTACCACCTGCATCCGTTCAATATCTCTTCTCTGACGGAGATGTCATCTTTCAGCGGTATAACTGTCCATGTCTGGGAGCCAGAACTGTGCTACGCTGATACAGGGTGTTTCGAAAATGACCGGTATATTTGAAACGGCAATAAAAACTAAACGAGCAGCGATAGAAATACACCGTTTGTTGCAATATGCTTGGGACAACAGTACATTTTCAGGCGGACAAACTTTCGAAATTACAGTAGTTACAATTTTCAACAACAGATGGCGCTGCAAGTGATGTGAAAGATATAGAAGACAACGCCGTCTGTGGGTGCGCCATTCTGTACGTCGTCTTTCTGCTGTAAGCGTGTGCTGTTCACAACGTGTAAGTGTGCTGTAGACTGGTTTATTCCTTAGAACAGAGGATTTTTCTGGTGTTGGAATTCCACCGCCTAGAACACAGTGTTGTTGCAACACGACGAAGTTTTCAACGGAGGTTTAATGTAACCAAAGGACCGAAAAGCGATACAATAAAGGATCTGTTTGAAAAATTTCAACGGACTGGGAACGTGACGGATGAACGTGCTGGAAAGGTAGGGCGACCACGTACGGCAACCGCAGAGGGCAACGCGCAGCTAGTGCAGCAGGTGATCCAACAGCGGCCTCGGGTTTCCGTTCGCCGTGTTGCAGCTGCGGTCCAAATGACGCCAACGTCCACGTATCGTCTCATGCGCCAGAGTTTACACCTCTATCCATACAAAATTCAAACGTGGCAACCCCTCAGCGCCGCTACCATTGCTGCACGAGAGACATTCGCTAACGATATAGTGCACAGGATTGATGACGGCGATATGCATGTGGGCAGCATTTGGTTTACTGACGAAGCTTATTTTTACCTGGATGGCTTCGTCAGTAAACAGAACTGGCGCATATGGGGAAACGAAAAGCCCCATGTTGCAGTCCCATCGTCCCTGCATCCTCAAAAAGTACTGGTCTGGGCCGCCATGTCTTCCAAAGGAATCGTTGGCCCATTTTTCAGATCCAAAACGATTACTGAATCACGCTATCTGGACATTCTTCGTGAATTTGTGGCGGTACAAACTGCCTTAGACGACACTGCGAACACCTCGTGGTTTATGCAAGATGGTGCCCGGCCACATCGCACGGCCGACGTCTTTAATTTCCTGAATGAATATTTCGATGATCGTGTGATTGCTTTAGGCTATCCGAAACATACAGGAGGCGGCGTGGATTGGCCTCCCTATTCGCCAGACATGAACCCCTGTGACTTCTTTCTGTGGGGACACTTGAAAGACCAGGTGTACCGCCAGAATCCAGAAACAATTGAACAGTTGAAGCAGTACATCTCATCTGCATGTGAAGCCATTCCGCCAGACACGTTGTCAAAGGTTTCGGGTAATTTCATTCAGAGACTACGCCATATTATTGCTACGCATGGTGGATATGTGGAAAATATCGTACTATAGAGTTTCCCAGACCGCAGCGCCATCTGTTGTTGAAAATTGTAACTACTGTAATTTCGAAAGTTTGTCTGCCTGAAAATGTACTGTTGTCTCAAGCATATTGCAACAAACGGTGTATTTCTATCGCTGCTCGTTTAGTTTTTATTGCCGTTTCAAATATACCGGTCATTTTTGAAACACCCTGCATGAGGAGCATTACAGTGAACTCACGCTGATGTCTCTGCGACCAAATTCGCCTGATGCAGATCCTGTGGAACAAATCTGGGTTGCTATCGGGTGCCACCATCGTGTACGCCAATCAACGGCCCGTTATGTATGTGAATTACGTGACCTGTGAGTAGAATGTAATGCCGCAAAACTCAACAATTATGCCAACGAATTGTTGAACACCTGATACGCAGGATCAGTGACGTATTTCGTTCCGAAGTCGGACAGAAAAGTTATTAAGCAGGTGGTCATATCTTTTGGCTCATTGGTGTAAAATTCTAATGTATGAAGAGTAGACTGGCAAAGAAAGATAGTGCAAAGGAGATGACAAGTCACTAGAGGAAACTAGAATTTTCAGTCAGTGGAGAACTTTGCCTGAATCAAATGGATAACTGCGTTCTGTCACAAACGGGTTTCAAAATCGAGGTGGAAACAGAAGAGGAGACAACAACTCTGTAATTTACTGCTCGTCTGTGAGCGAGTATAACTGAACCTCATGCTGGTCACTAAAGCTACTGACAAGGTCGGCTTATATTTACTTCTGTAGCTTCAAACTTGCAGATTGTCCTATGTGTAGATATGTGACAATATGGCATCTTGGTTGTGGCACCGGACACGTTACCAGGAGAAGCTGCATTCATATACTTTTTGAGTACATCTTGATTCAGGATTTCGTGTTTATCTAAAACACTCGATACTAATAGCGGAATGACGTGCTAAATAGGAACAAACCTAAATTCCACCGCCATAAATCTTTTATATCAGCTCGTGTTCCATCTGTAATGATGTCAAAATCGACGGGACCGTTAATTCTGACCGCCACTTGTTCTTCTCTCTGTTGAAAGGATTGATCTACTGCATGAGTGATATTTGTAGCGCTATTCCATCTTTTAACTGTAGCACCACTGCTGGTAACAACTGAGTGTCCCTTCCTCCCCGCATTTCATGCTTTCATTAATGGTTTTACTCTCAAGGATTTCATCCGCGAAATTTCCTTTTTGCGACAGCTTTAATGAATATCACTTCAGTGAGATTACATATGTACCACCTCAAGGTGGAGGCCAGATGCACATTTTAGGAAAAGATACACTTAGCAACCCCTCTGGTTCACCTGTTAGCATAATACCTGTAACATTGTAGTCTAGCGGTTGTGGCTTGATTTACAGCGGTCGCTTACCTTTTTTCTGGGTCGACCTACCAGGAGAGCAGTGCACAAATGCACGTTGCCAAAGAAGTAACTGGGAAGTACCACTTCATCCTCATAGATGTTATTGTCCAGAGGGTAGTGTTTAAAAACCCTTCCTGCCAAAGAAGTCTCTTAAAAGATGTTTTAGTAATAATCATACACACTGACGGAAAGAAATCTAAACACCAAGAAGGCGTTGTGCGGCCTTAACGAAAGTTCGTAGGCGTGTTTGCCCATCTGAAAGATTATGTGTACTCAGACACCGTGCCAGTCGCACAAGAGTGGCACTAGTAGCAAAGCAAGTCAAATTTGCTTCAGATACAGTACTGTAACGGTTGTGAGCGTTAGTTACGTTTGACACTGAACGTGGTGAGTTGATGTTAGTCAACACTTCACTGAGTTTGTACGAGGTCGTGTAATAGGGCTACGAGAAACTGGATGTATTATGTATGAGGAGGAACTATGGGCCTCGTGGTAAAAGGGTGACCCGGCTGAGTCACACAATTTGACTCTTAGTCTGATCACGAGGTGTGGCCATTAATTGCACGTGTCGATCACGTAGGCTGACGTGAGGATCAATGAACTGTACTTGACGGGATGTATCTGGAACATCTTAGGTAATTAGAAAGTTAGTAGACAGGAATACAATTAAATATTTGGCTTTAATTCAGTATCAGCGGTGAACGTCGATCTTGACGTTGTACAATAATATTTACAAGTGCAGTTATAGACTGAACAGCGAATACTTCTTTGCAGTTCTGATTACTTCCCACATATAGATCAATTGGCAATGCATAAACCGTATGTGACGCCTGGCTAGGTCGTAGCTACTGACTATGTTAACTAGCGTCTCTGCAAATGAGATCTCTGAAGCTATAACAAGTGAACCATTCCTATTAAAGTCGGCTGTTAAACTTGCCAGTGCGCTAGCTCGTCTCGTGATATCAGCCGAGTGGCGGCGCTCGGTCTGCTAGCGTCGACAGTGGCGACTCGCGGGTCCGGTGTGTACTGACGGACCGCGGCTGATTTGAAGCCTACAACCTAGCACGTGTGGTGTCTTGCGGTGACGCCACAGGATGTTCCTTCTACGATACTGCAGAAAGAAATCGCAGGAATGTAGCGACAGTACATATTGGTGGCATTTATGGTCATGGTAATGTATGGTCACAAGACGACCGGGCTCTGGATGACCACTGGCACTACCGAGATCATCGTGTTCGGCGTATGGCTCTGGCGCATCGTACTGCACCAGCAGCAGCAATGGCTCTGAGCACTATGGGACTTAACATCTGTGGTCATCAGTCTCCTAGAACTTAGAACTACTCAAACCTAACTAACCTAAGGACAGTACACACATCCATGCCCGAGGCAGGATTCGAACCTGCGACCGTAGCAGTTGCGCGGTTCCGGACTGCGCGCCTAGAACCGCTAGACCACCGCGGCCGGCTGCAGCAGCAATCTTAGCAGTATTTGACACTGCAGTGACACAACGAACTGTTACCAAGCGGTTACTTCAAGCACAGCTCCGATCCAGACGCTCCGTAGCGTACATTCCACTGACCGGAAAACACAGTCATTTGTGACTTCAGTGGTATCAAGCGGCACCTCATTAGAGAGCAGTGTCGACTAGAGATGGGCAAAACTGTTCTTTTCAGAGATCGGATCAGAACTGTTCACTCCCTGAAATGAACTAGGTCTTTTTCATGACTCACCACTCATTCACAATAGAAAATAAGTGGAAGGCACAGTGCCCTTTAAACTTGGTCTATTCCAGTACTATACCTGTATTTTGATCTTATTTTATCCTATTTTGAAGTAACACAGATAATGAGTAAGAATTTTGTATTGTTTATTGAAATTTCCACAATATGACAAAGTTTTTGATTATCGATTTATTTTGCACTATCGTGGTTTTTTGGGTGATCGGAAAATGTTGTAACTTGAGATTTACATTAACAATGTATTTGGCTATAATGTATTAAAATTTCATTAATGTTGTACAAATACATCCCAAGCCATATGTTTTTAAAGTGAACGTTTCCTTCCGAAGACGCCCAAAATGGCAAAATCCGTACTAAAATTAGAAAAAAAATATAAATTTGACTAAGACCAAAGTGCTGCATATAGCCTTACGCAGAATAAAACAAGGAAAATATTGGTGTATCACATTTTGCGATACGTTTATTGGTTCGCTTGTAATTAAAGTGTAAATTCGAGTGTCCATAATAAAAAATCCTATAGTAAGAGGAGTCATCAGGAACCTCATCTGATCAGTTTAAACAAATAAAAATGAAATAAAAACAAATGATGTATACATAACATAATTATGTAATATACATATCGGTATTAGTCCGAAGAACAATCTCCAGTATAGACGAACTCCGATGCAGAGGCACTGAGTCAAGCTGGTCGAGCCGCGAGCTGTGTTGCTGCATGAGCTAAGACCGCAGAGACCAGAGTGACACCTGAGTTGCTTTGCTCAACGCTCTGGCTAGAGTCGAGAACGGTGGGGTGAGCGTTGAGCGGGCGAGTTCCGAGGGTGGGGGGAGCGGTGAACGGCCATCAGTCACCCGCTCCGAGACAAATCGTCCGTTCTCTTGCGAGCAGGTTGTTGCAAGTAGTTCTTATGTTCTCCGCTAGGAAGCTCTCTGTCCTGTTGCTCGCATCAACTGCCCAGAGGGCAGGACGTGCGACTGAAACGATCGCCGACGGAGTGCGATGCTAAGTTAAGGTGCGCCAGGCACTGCACGCGGCAGAGGAAGCACAGAGACGCCACGGCATATGTGAAACACAAAATCCAATGGGGCACTGCACAATGCAGGCAGCCAAGGCAGAAGCAGGGCAGAGGCCGGCGCCGGCTGTGTTGTGTGGCGTGCAGTGTGCTCTGACCAGCAGAGGCCCCGCTGACCCGCTCCGACTCTCTCTCTCTCTCTCTCTCTCTCTCTCTCTCTCTGCTGCTGTTGTGTGAAACGTTTGGAGCTACCGTTCTTTTTTTCTGAATCAGTGATTGTTCACTCCTTTGAAAGATTCAACTCTATGAATCAGTTCAGGAGCGGATCCCCCCTCTCTAGTGTCGACGTGTGTTGTGTTTGCTGACGAAAGCTGGTCCTGCCTCTGTGCAGGTAACAGCCATGTGTAGGTTAGAATGAGGCCAGATGAGGGCCTGCGACCGACCTGTCCGCGTGCTAGACACACTGGACCTTGAGCTGCAGTTGTCTGGGGCGCGGTTTCGTATGACTGCTGGAGCACTCTCACGGTTCACCCTGGCTGCAATTTTGTGAGCCGGCCGGAGTGGCCGAGCGATTCTAGGCGCTTCAGTCTGGAACCACGCGACCGCTACGGTCGCAGGTTCGAATCCTGCCTCAGGCATGGATGTGTGTGATGTCCTTACGTTAGTTAGGTTTAAGTAGTTCTAAGTTCTAGGGGACTGATGACCTCAGATGTTAAGTCCCATAGTGCTCAGAGCCATTTTGCAAATTTTTGCATCCGTCGGGTGATTCGACCTGTTGTGCCGCCATTCGTCAACAGCATTCCATGTCGGTCGTTCAACAGGATAACGCTCGCCCTCATACCACTGTGGTAACCCAAGTGCTTCTCAGAGTGTCAGAATGTTGTCTTGGCCTGCACGATCACCAGATCTGTCTCTAACTGAGCAGGTATGAGACACCATCGGACGAAAACTCCAGCGTCATCTACAAAAAGCGTTAACTGTCCTTGTAGTGACCAAGTGCAACATGCACGGAACTCCATCCCACAAACTGACATCCAGCACAACACAATGGATCCGCGTTTGGATGCTTGCATTCAACATTCCGGCGGCTACACTGGTTACTAATACGCCATAATTTCATATTTGAAATGGATTATCTCGTTCTTACACTAACTTGTGACCTTGCAATGTTAATCACTTAAATATTTTACCTGTTGTTGTTGTGGTCTTCAGTCCTGAGACTGGTTTGATGCAGCTCTCCATGCAGCTCTATCCTGTGCAAGCTTCATCTCCCAGTACCTACTGCAACCTACATCCTTCTGAATCTGCTTAGTGTATTGATCTCTTGGTCTCCCTCTACGATTTTTACCCTCCACGCTGCCCTCCAATGCTAAATTTGTGATCCCTTGATGCTCAAAACATGTCCTACCAACCGATCCCTTCTTCTAGTCAAGCTGTGCCACAAACTTCTCTTCTCCCCAATCCTATTCAATACCTCCTCATTAGTTACGTGATCTACCCACCTTATCTTCAGCATTCTTCTGTAGCACCACATTTCGAAAGCTTCTATTCTCTTCTTGTCCAAACTGGTTATCGTCCATGTTTCACTTCCATACATGGCTACACTCCATACAAATACTTTCAGAAACGACTTCCTGACACTTAAATCTATACTCGATGTTAACAAATTTCTCTTCTTCAGAAACGATTTCCTTGCCATTGCCAGTCTACATTTTATATCCTCTCTACTTCGACCATCATCAGTTATTTTACTCCCTAAATAGCAAAACTCCTTTACTACTTCAAGTGTCTCATTTCCTAATCTAATCCCCTCAGCATCACCCGATTTAATTTGACTACATTCCATTATCCTCGTTTTGCTTTTGTTGATGTTCATCTTATATCCTCCTTTCAAGACACTATCCATTCCGTTCAACTGCTCTTCCAAGTCCTTTGCTGTCTCTGACAGAATTACAATGTCATCGGCGAACCTCAAAGTTTTTACTTCTTCTCCGTGAATTTTAATACCTACTCCGAATTTTTCTTTTGTTTCCTTTACTGCTTGCTCAATATACAGATTGAATAACATCGGGGAGAGGCTACAACCCTGTCTCACTCCTTTCCCAACCACTGCTTCCCTTTCATGCCCCTTGACTCTTATAACTGCCATCTGGTTTCTGTACAAATTGAAAATAGCCTTTACCTAGACAGACGTATTTCCGTAATTTCATTTCTCTGCATTACTTATGCTTTGGTGTTGCGATTTCTTTCCGCGAGTGAAATGCAGTAATGGCGTTAGTGATCACCGCAAGCTGCAACCAGTGCTTCTATCTAGCCAATCGACAGGCAGAACGATTTTATTGAGAAATCACTCACGAACAAAGGCATTACTGCCTATAAGCGTGTAGCGCTGTACCTGTACCAATGTGCAACCAAATCATTTGTCCAGTGGACCCATATCTGTGTACTGTCACCTGAGTAAGCAGTGGTACGCTTGCGGGCTGGTTTCTTCTGTATTCAATTGTGAGAAGAGGGTGCTGAATAATATAACAGCCCATATGTCTAAAGTTGTTCAGGGCTTGGTTTTCGCCAAAGAAACCCAGTGTCATCATGTTGTTGTCCAAGGGCTTAAATAGCTATGTGCAAGGGAGGAGCAGCAGCTTCGCCTCCCTCACCCCCTGCCGCATAGGAAAAATAATCTTCGCTAACGCATCTCGCATCCTGCCACGGCAAACAGGTAAATGTACCTACTCAGTATCAGTTTGAAGAAAGCCTGTTCATGTAATGGATACTGACTAGTGTAAACCATTTCGTCATTCACCCCATTAACATTACCCTACAGCACAGATCTCAGATGATCAGTGCCCTCTTGTTGATGCCTACGGCTGTTGAACGGATGTGGGCAGATATCCTCGAATAATGCTACTCTCGGCTCGCCCTTGACTCGGCACACAAGACAACTCCTGTGCCTGCACAATATCAACGATGAAGAGTCCCATTTGTGGGGCACCCGTGCCAACCGCGATAAAAAAAACGCATTGTGGATATTGTCCGTCCCTCACTCCACTATTATGTAGAGATCTGTTCACACTACTGCCACAAGACACACGCAGTGTCAAATAATTAACAAAATAAAGGCACTTTATTCTGGTGCGGTTTAGTAGATTTGTACGACTGTCAGTAAAGCATGACAAATACTTGGTGAACATTGTGTTCTTTGCATGGGTATTTGATTAGCACTAAGAGTAAAGTTGTATTAGTGATGGGACTGTGTGGCAAATAGTGTTTGTGACTTCGGTTATACGTATTTTATGGAAAAGAATGACCATGACAGCAGGTGTTTTTTGATTTTTTGTGACAATAATTTTAGATCAGCTGGTCTACCTCATGTATCGTTATATCCAAATGGTTTATAAATGTTAATCTACACTCAGGTATGTGGTACTATACTAAGAGTAATGTATATAGTGTAACTCATGTAAGCCCTCCCTCAAATCTGTCATGTTATGTCTTCACAGATCCGATGATGGCACCTTTGGTATGTTGAAATCGGTTATCCAGTAAACAGTATTTACGCGATCTTTGCTTTTGAATTAGTTCTACAACAGAGTGATCGCCCCCCTACGCACTATGTGTTCACTGCAGCTCAGTGATGAATACCACACACCTTGTGTCCTCCAATCCTAATGCGACAGTATCGTGGCGTCATTTATCAACTAGAGAATCGTCGAAAAATGGGACGTTTCTCTATGAACTAAAAGCGTTGCGTTGAGGTACTCCTGTAACCAGCAAAATCACCAGATCTGTCTCCAGCAGAACATGTGTGAGACCAGCTCAGAAGGCAGTGGCAGTATGCAGGTCATGACGGACCTCACAATAGTTGTGGGCGTTTGCATCAGGAGAGGATAAAGGACTTTCTGACACACATCATAATTGAATCGGTAGATGCAATAGGACAGACAGGGTACAACGTCATGCTGGTAAGTGGGAGCATACTATCAAGTTCTTTGAAAATTTGATTCGAATTTGTAATCACTAATATAACACCACACAGCCACCCAAACCGTGACGTTTCATTTCGTTTCTTTCTCACTTTGTAAGAGAGGTAGTTTAGATTTTGGGTATCAAAGTCCATCTCGTGACAACAACGGTTTTTCTATGATAAAGGATGAGCCAGACAGTAGGAGATTTTACTTTATTATATGAGCTTCCAAACGGTAACCTCATTTTTCCATTGCGGCCAAGCCACGGCCGGCAGTGTTAGCTGCCTGTAAATTCTTTCGTCCCACGGTCTCGTAACAGGAAGTCATCACCGAGGAAGGACACCTTGGCCACGTGCCTCTCCCATGTGCTTACGAGGTAACGCCGCCCCAGGCGTCGCTTAGCTGGCAACACTCTAGAAAGTCCCATGCCGCCCGCACCGTTTGCTCGGTCCTGACCAGTCAGTGCGGAGGAAGACGCATGGTGCGTCGAATATACCCGGCCACCCGTCGCCGGGCCCTCCCTCTTGTACTCTTGCTCACCCGCGAGTCGGACGTGCGCCCTGTAGGAGTGAACATCTCCCGCTTCTCCGGGTGCTGTGGCACTGTGGACTTAGTTTTGGCAGACAACCACTTTCGCTACCTTCGCGAGCTATGTCTCGCTAAACTCTACGCTCTGGCTCACCCTCACCTCCCTAGGCCTATGTAACCCCTTTCAACATGCCTTCGCCAATAAATGGCCTTTATCTAAAAATAATCCTATTCATTCCATAACGCCCACCGCCTGCCCATACGTCCATCCTGTACACTATCATGCACTTGTGATTACTGTCTCTTAATTCCACTGCTATATGGCAAAATATTTGTTTAACATCGCGCAAGCAATGACTTCCGAAGATGAGTGTGCGACTTGCTGACAAACGGTGGTCATTTGACGAACAACAGGGTGTCATACAAAGTCTTGCGCACGCGCCGCTTGCGCCTGTCTCAGACGAGCCCTCCTGCCGCAGACAGCGTTCGATTGGCCAGACGTGTGCTGGGCCAGCAGCAGGGGGCGTGGCTGCTGCAGGCGCCGCCGCTGTCCGCCATCCCGCGCTGCAGCAGCTCGCTCATCCTCCTGCACTACGACTGTCCGCAGAACCGCAGGATCTTCCAGCAGGTACTGTACTCTACATAAATTACTGGATGTAGTTTTGTAGCAGAAGTGTTTAGTACGAGGGCAGTTCAATAACTAATGCAACACATTTTTTTTTCTGAAACAGGGGTTGTTTTATTCAGCATTGAAATACACCAGGTTATTACCCAATCTTTTAGCTACACAACACTATTTATCAACATAATCTCCATTCAATGCTACGGCCTTACGCCACCTTGAAATGAGGGCCTGTATGCCTGCACGGTACCATTCCACTGGTCGATGTCGGAGCCAACGTCGTACTGCATCAATAACTTCTTCATCATCCGCGTAGTGCGTCCCACGGATTGCGTCTTTCATTGGGCCAAACATATGGAAATCCGACGGTGCGAGATCGGGGCTGTAGGGTGCATGAGGAAGAACAGTCCACTGAAGTTTTGTGAGCTCCTCTTGGGTGCGAAGACTTGTGTGAGGTCTTGCGTTGTCATGAAGAAGGAGAAGTTCGTTCAGATTTTTGTGCCTACGAACACGCTGAAGTCGTTTCTTCAATTTCTGAAGAGTAGCACAATACACTTCAGAGTTGATCGTTTGACCATGGGGAAGGACATCGAACAGAATAACCCCTTCAGCGTCCCAGAAGACTGTAACCATGACTTTACCGGCTGAGGGTATGGCTTTAAACTTTTTCTTGGTAGGGGAGTGGGTGTGGCGCCACTCCATTTATTGCCGTTTTGTTTCAGGTTCGAAGTGATGAACCCATGTTTCATCGCCTGTAACAATCTTTGACAAGAAATTGTCACCCTCAGCCACATGACGAGCAAGCAATTCCGCACAGATGGTTCTCCTTTGCTCTTTATGGTGTTCAGTTAGACAACGAGGGACCCAGCGGGAACAAACCTTTGAATATCCCAACTGGTGAACAATTGTGACAGCACTACCAACAGAGATGTCAAGTTGAGCACTGAGTTGTTTGATGGTGATCCGTCGATCATCTCGAACGAGTGTGTTCGCACGCTCCGCCATTGCAGGAGTCACAGCTGTGCACGGCCGGCCCGCACGCGGGAGATCAGACAGTCTTGCTTGACCTTGCGGCGATGATGACACACGCTTTGCCCAACGACTCACCGTGCTTTTGTCCACTGCCAGATCACCGTAGATATTCTGCAAGCGCCTATGAATATCTGAGATGCCCTGGTTTTCCGCCAAAAGAAACTCGATCACTGCCCGTTGTTTGCAACGCACATCCGTTACAGACGCCATTTTAACAGCTCCGTACAGCGCTGCCACCTGTCGGAAGTCAATGAAACTATACGAGACGAAGCGGGAATGTTTGAAAATATTCCTCAAGAAATTTCCGGTTTTTTCAACCAAAATTGGCCGAGAAAAAAATGTGTTGCATTACTTATTGAACTGCCCCCGTACGAGTCCGCTTATTGAGTAGACCGCTAAAGAAACGGTTTGAAGCATACACTGATGTCACAAAAAGCCGTGGGACATCTAATATCGTTTCAGACCACCTCCTGCCCGGAGTAGCGCAGCGACTCGACGTGGCATGAACTCTACATGTCGTTGGAAATCTTCTGCGGAAATATGGAGCCATACTGCGTCCATACACATTCATAATTGCGAACGTGTTGACAGTGCACGAATTTGTTCACAGACTAACCTTTCGATTGTGTCCCATGTAAGTTCGATGGGATTTATGCGATCTGGGTGCCACAATCATTCGATCGAACTTTCTACAATATTCTTCAAAGCAATTGCGAGCTAAAGTACATGAATGGCTGCAAATGGTCTCCAAGTGTCCCAACACAACCATTTATGTCAATGATCGGTTCAGTTGGACCAGAGGATCCAGTGTATTCCTTGTAAAAACAGCCATCACCAGCTTGCAATGGGCCTTGTTGACGACCTGCGTCCATGGCTTCGTTGGGTCTGCACCACACTGGAACCCTACTAATAGCTCTTATGAACTGAAATCGAGACTCATCTGACCAGGCCACGGTTTTCCAGTCATCTAGGGTCCAACTGATGTGGTCACGAGCCCAGCAGAATTGCGGCAGACATTGTCTTGCTGTCAGCAAAGACACCTGTGTTGGTCGTCTGATGCCATAGCCTATTAAAGCCAGATTTCGCCGTACTGTGCTAACGGATATAGTCGTCGTACGTCTAACACTGATTTCTATGTTTATTTCACGCAGTTCTGCTTGTCTGTAATCACTGACAACTCTACTCAAACGCTGCTGCTCTTGGTTGTTAAATGAAGTCCGTTGGCCACTGCGTTGTCTGTAGTGAGAGGTAGTATCTGAAAATTGGTATTCTCGGCACGCTCTTGATGCTGTGGACTTTGGAATACTGAATTCCCTAGCGATTTCCAAAGTGGAATGTCCCCTGCATCTAGCTTCAACTGCTACTACATGTTCAACATCTGTTAATTCCTGTTGTGCAGCCATAATCATGTTAGAAGCCTTTTTACATGAATTTCCTGAATACAAATTATGCTCCGCCAAGGCACTGCGCTTTTATACCTTGTGTGCATGACACTACCGTCATCTGGTATTACCACAGTGCAGTCCTAATACTCAGTAATGTTGTTGTTTACTCTTAAAACCAATTAAATACTCAACTGTAACCTGTTCTTCAGTAGTGGGACAGAGATAGTGGTGTCTCAGATAGTCCCCCCCCCCCCTCCCATACACCCTTCCATTTAGGCCAATTGCATTACATATAAAGTGGTGGGCTGTTCTACTGGCTGAGGCATCTGAAGCACAGCCTGCATGGTTTCTATATTCCTTGTATTTAGGACACTTAATGCTCAGATTTATTATACAAGATGGCTGCATCTTTATGTATGTCACATTTATCTTTATCAGTATAATTTATGACCAACACAATCAATCGTGGCTGTCCATGGTAAATCTGACAGCATGACATTGAAGTGGACATAGCCAGCAGAAAAATGATTGGAAATTAAGAAACTCCAAGTGAAATAACCTGGGTTGTTTATTTAGGAATGTTCAGCGTTGTGCTAAGTATAAAAGACATGAAATGCGAGATAGTTTGTTTATAAAAACAATTACTGACATACTTCAGTGTATGATTACTTTCTAGCATTGTCAAACATGATTCAGTATCTTTTTAAAAAATGTAACAACTGCAAGAAGCTTCTGCTCGCATTAGATTACGTTATCAGTACCACTTTTAAAGTTGTCATCCAAGGGCACACATAGATAATCGTAAATATCCATCTGACATCTAGCGTTTACATTGAAGCCCATGGCTTCTGTTGCAGATTCCTATGACCACGAAACCTTTGATATTAACAATACTTTTAGTATCAAGCAACTGTGTGCATGTTGTAGGAGAGAGTGGGATAGGAAATTTCATTTATCTAAGCAAATACCATTCAGGACCCCTACTGCTCTACCAACCCAGTGTCAACAGATGCTCCTACCTCAGGTCAAACGCCATCACCACATGTTAATGCGCTAAATCACATGGGGTGAAAGTGCCTGCCACCCACTGCTGCATCTGGTCGATTTAGAGATCCAGTGTGGAATGACTTCAATAACAAGGTGGGGAGCACATCTGAATGAACACAAAGCACCTCATTCCAAACCAAGAGCAGGTGAGATATTTCTTCAAGCCTTAGATAGTGTCTGGCCCCACCACTGTATCTTGTGGTGCAATGTTCCCCAGAGTCCCCTTGTCTTATCATGGTCTTTGGGTGCATAAAGGGGATGGGTGCTATGTCTACACTTCATTCAAACACAGTAACATCCATAGCAGTTCCTTCCAAGTTTAGATATTATAACTAGAGGTCTCGTGACTTCAGTACTGACTTGTTTTTTAAGCACAGGCACAGAGAGAGACTTTTCAGTTCTAATAACGTTATAGATTTTTATTTCAGTTTTTGGCTACAGACAGCACGTACCTCCTACCACTTGGGCAGTGCACTTGTGTTAACTTGCTGTCCTCTTAACCCTATGGGATATTCCCAGGGATGAGACATCATTAACACTCCATCACCTTGGCATACTATACCTATCAATGTTTTCCTGTATAGGGTTCCACATACTTTGATCCCAAACTTAAAAAGTATGAAACATCTGCACAGTTACCACATAGGAACTGCAACAACCACATACTTTTTTGGTATATCATAGTTCTCTGCTAAATATAATATGTTACAATGATTCTACAATGTTTTATCATTCATTAATTGTGGTATAGATATGTGATTTTGTATCCCTTCTGACATCTAGCTTCTACATTAAAGCCCATGGCTTCTGTTGCAGATTCCTATTACCACGAAACCTTGGATATTAACATCCCATACCAATAATCTGTCTTAGAAAGTTACGTATCAAATGAGATCAGATGTGTAACACGGGTGTCATTATTTCCATTCAGAATAAAGTGTATCTTCTAGTCATTTGTGAAATGTATGCTAACTTCCATTATTTAAGTTTGTAGTAATTATAAATTTCTAGATAGAATCTATACATACAAAGATCCAGTGAAACGTGATTATCCTATATGACAGTATTTAGATCGCATGGATGGGTTAACCAAAAACTGTTTTATTGTCACATACACCGCAGGTGCAGGAAATACTTACTAAAAGAGACTGCCGATATTTTGCCTGTCATTCCTCTTACACAGTATTGCTGCATGCTACAGGATGCTTACAGGTAGAACTGATAGAGCCTTAGAGAATGACATGACCAATTTACCTCCCCCATTTGAGCTCCCTCCATTGTTTCCAATAGATAGTATTGTATGTAGGCTCCATAAGGCTTTTTAACGTGGTTCTGCTGTCTATGCGAAGACTGCACCAAAAATCGAATGTGTAATACCCACATGCCATATTATGGCGTATGGTGGAGATGCTTCTACTGTTTGACCCTCATTCCTGATATTCAAGTATGGAGTCCTCAATATGTCTTACTCTGATATCATTTTACAACTAGGTGCATATCTTGCCACTTGGGTAGTGGACATACACGAACTTGCTCCCGTATTAGATGCTTGTACACTTGTGATCTACACTAGGCATATACTGCCTGATCAAAAATCTCTGGATACTTGCAGTAGACAGTAATATGGAGAGTGTCTGCCACTCAAGATATACACTATGTAAAAAGAACACTGACTTATGGTAGAAAAAATCTATAACATAAATGCACCCAATATTTACATTTCGTTCCAAAGATGGAAAAAAGTCTAGTTAAATAATGGCAGGTTGGAGCCTCTATTGCTGTCAAGTTCTGAGTGAAGCATCATGTGGAATGAAAACACAGATGCTCCCCCTTGCATTCTCCATAAAGCTTTCCCCAGATTATGGTGTTTCTATACAAAGATTGTACGAAAAATCAGATAAGGTTTGCAGGAGGGCTTCTGTTAAGTTTGGAAGGTAGGAGACGAGGTCCTGGCAAAAGTAAAGCTGTGAGGACGGGGCGTGAGTTGTGCTTGGGTAGCTCAGTTGGTAGAGCACTTACCCGCGAAAGGTAAAGGTCTGGAGTTCGAGTCTCGGGCCTGCACACAATTTTAATCTGCCACGAAGTTTCATATCAGCGCACACTCCGCTGCAGAGTCAAAATCTCGTTCTGGTACACATAGCATATATTTAAAAAAGCAAAGTGTTATGAACGTAAATAGTGTACATGATGCAGTTTGTTTTACCACAGAATTAATTAGTTAAGTAGAAGTTTTAAAAAGATGTTCAAACACTTGGTAGAATATATAATGTGACAAAAGTTTTAGTAGACATTTAGGTGGATGACTGTATAGCTGCATGTGAAATGATCATATACATGCTGATTTTAGTATGTATAGAGACAAGTACTTGCTAAATGTTTCTACATGGTGAACAGTACAGTTGTGATGAAAGAACAGGAACCATGTGTTAATACCATTGTATGTACGAGAGTAAAAAACGTAATATGGTTTGGAAATGTTACAACATGTGTTTAATTTTCAAACATGCATATTACTATATTTTTCTACTACTTTTGTATATGAGACGAAACTACACATTATTACATCATGAGGGATGCATAAAAGTGTTCTGAGTTAAACTGTGAAATCCTGAGAATAGCTGTATTCAGAATCAATAGCAATTGTCATACAAAAACCCAACTAAGCCCATCAACAAGCACTGCATAGCTTGTATGTTATACCAGCAGTGCCAATATGTAAACCATGTTTATTTTTTACTACTATAGAGCAATTAAGTTACAACAGTAGTGATAAATATTTGTTTTATACCCAAAATAATACGTATTTTGATACATAACAGACATTTTTATTTTTGGATGCAAAGATCTATAACCACACATTTTGAGACAACCAACATGTGTATTTTTGTAAGTGTAGTGTTACTTTACACACAAAAACACCTGCTGAAATAGGAAATTTAGTGGTGTTATCCTCAGGGTCTTTTAAGTGTGAGCTGCCACCACTAGTGGTCATTAAAGCCGCCCCGCCCTCCCCCTCCCCCCCCCCCCCCCCCGCGCATAGAACAACCAAAGTAGAAAACAAGTTAATGACAACCAACTGTTAATGCTGGAAGACACACTAGGTTAGTCACTATGATACGGGTATATGGGTAGAACTAAGATTAATTTCAAGATTTTAAGCATGGCTTAAACAGCAAATGTTGAAATTCTTCACGATAAAGGATGACAGCCCAAACAGTTGCAGGATAAAGATTTATTAAAATTCTTGCCCAAGGTTTCGGTATACATCAATTACCTTCATCAGAAGTAAAAAATCTAAAATTACATCATGCAATGGAGATTAATTATTGACGACGCCATTGGCACAATTGTTTTATTAATCTCCATTGCATGATTAAACTTTAGATTTTTTACTTTTGATGAAGGTATATTTATATATACCGAAACCTTGATCAGGAATTTTAATAAATCTTTATCCTGCAACTGTTTTGGCTGTCATCCTTTATCGTGAACTAAGATTAATGTTTGGCAAAATTTGTAAAGGACAGCTATGTACCATTAAAGAAGGAAATTTGTTGTATGTTTAACTATTATCTGCATGGTAAATTCTACAAATCTATCTCTGTGAGACAACACTTCTCCTGCATATTGATCTAGCTGCAGGGTACTGGAGTATAGGATTTCAGGGTTGTAGGTACAAAGATTGTGATTATTGGTGTTGTACCCACTTCAATGCGTTTGCGTTTCTTCTCTTAACTGTGCCGTGAAGGGGTCTAAGCCAGTCTGTGTAGATTAAAAATTTTGCTTCCTTGTGTTCACACCTCAATATCTTAACTGCTGCGTTTGAAAGATTAACATTAATGGCTTTCACGTCCCACAACTACTTGGAGGTACTAACCAACCCAAAAAATACTACTCATAATAGCTATTAGTCTGTAGAAGTAAATATCCATGTTTCACTGTTTAGTACATTGTTCTCAGTCAACAATAGATGGTTCAAAAATGGCTCAAATGGCTCTGAGCACTATGGGACTCAACTGCTGAGGTCATTAGTCCCCTAGAACTTAGAACTAGTTAAACCTAACTAACCTAAGGACATCACAAACATCCATGCCCGAGGCAGGATTCGAACCTGCGACCGTAGCGGTCTCGCGGTTCCAGACTGCAGCGCCTTTAACCGCACGGCCACTTCGGCCGGCAACAATAGAGGTATCTGCGTTTATACCCCTAATATTCTATACAGGGTGAGTCACCTAACGTTACCGCTGGATGTATTTCGTAAACCACATCAAATACTGACGAACCGATTCCACAGACCGAACGTGAGGAGAGGGGCTAGTGTAATTGTTTAATACAAACCATACAAAAATGCACGGAAGTATGTTTTTTAACACAAACCACGTTTTTTTAAATGAAACCACGTTAGTTTTGTTAGCACATCTGAACATTTAAACAAATACGTAATCAGTGCCGTTTGTTGCATTGTAAAATGTTAATTACATTCGGAGATATTGTAACCTGAAGTTGACGCTTGAAACCTCCGACGTTCAGTTGCGTGTTGTAACAAACACGGGCCACGGTCGGCGAGCAGCATCTGCAGGGACATGTTTACGATGACGACCGTGTTTACGAGTGTGGCTGTAGTGCACTGTTGTGGTTTGGTCTAGCTCTTTCAGTGTCCGCATGTAGCGCTTGCTGCTATTGTTATTCTGCATTCGTCTCCGCACACAGACCAACTGTAGTACACCGTGTTACCAGACGTCTGTGATAGTGTAGTGTTGTAGGAACTGTGACCATGGTGTTTTCAAACTCTGAAAAGCCGGAGATGATACTCATCTATGGCGAGTGTCGACGAAATGCAGCTGAAGCCTGCAGGGTGTATGCAGAACGTTACCCGGACAGAGAGCATCCAACGTGCCGCACATTGGAAAACATCTACCGCCAACTGTATGGAACAGGTATGGTCGTAGCACGCAAACGGGTCCGTAACAGGCCCGTCACGGGAGAAGCGGGTGCAGTCGGTGTGTTAGCTGCTGTTGCCATGAACCCACACATGAGTACACGGGACGTTGCGAGAGCCGGTGGACTGAGTCAAAGCAGTGTCATGCGCATACTGCATCGTCACCGCTTTCACCCGTTTCATGTGTCGCTACATCAGCAATTACATGGTGATGACTTTAATCATCGAGTGCAATTCTGTCAATGGGCATTAACAGAGAATGTGTTGCAGTGCTACCTGTTTACCGATGAAGCGGGTTCCACAAACCACAGGGCAGTGAATCTACGGAACATGCATTACTGGTCCGTGGACAATCCTCGCTGGCTCAGACAGGTAGAGCGACAGCGACCGTGGACTGTAAATGTATGGTGCGGAATCATTGGCGACCGCCTCATTGGTCCTCACTTCACTGCAGGGGCCCAAACAGCTGCAACATACATCGCGTTTCTACAGAATGATTTGCCAACGTTGCTCGAAAATGTCCCACTGGAAACGCGTCGACGTATGTGGTATCATGATGGTGCACCTGCACATTCCGCAATTAACACTAGGCTGACCCTTGACAGGATGTTCGACGGGCGTTTCATAGGACGTGGAGGACGCGTAAATTGGCCAGCCCGTTCTCCTGATCTTACACCTCTGGACTTCTTTCTGTGGGGTACGTTAAAGGAGAATGTGTACCGTGATGTGCCTACAACCCCAGAGGATATGAAACAACGTATTGTGGCAGCCTGCGGCGACATTACACCAGATGTACTGCGGCGTGTACGACATTCATTACGCCAGAGATTGCAATTGTGTGCAGCAAATGATGGCCACCACATTTGCCTGACATGTCGGGACACTATTCCACTCCGTAATTGAAAACGGAAACCACGTGTGTATGTGTACCTCACCCCTCGTGGTAATGTACACGTGTGTCAGTGAAAAAGACAAATAAAAAGGTGTTAGCATGTGGACGTAATGTGCTGTTCCAGTCTCTTCTGTACCGAAGGTCCATCACCGTTCCCTTTGGATCCCTACGTAATTCGGTGCTCTCCGATACACACGATCGAACAGCGGAGGAGTGGTACTCAAGCGTCAACTTTAGGTTACAATATCTCCGGATGTAATTAACATTTTACAATGCAACAAACGGCACTGATTACGTATGTTTATATGTTCAGATGTTCTAACAAAACTAACAGGGTTCCATTTAAAAAAAACGTAGGTTTGTGTTAAAAAACATACTTCCGTGCATTTTTTTTATGGTTTGTATTAACCAATTACACTAGACCCTCTCCTCACGTTCGGTCTGTGGAATCTGTGAGTCAGTATTTGATGTGGTTTACGAAATATATCCAGCGGTAATGTTAGGTGACTCACCCTGTATATGATAAATTGTCTCTGAGAAAATAATGTGTAGAAAGGCGATAATGTATAGGCAACATATCTACACTCATCAGATACAAGTCTTTATAGACATCCCATTGAATTTTTACTGTAATGACTGTAGGTTAATATTATTTCATACTTAGTGAATCAGCTTTGAAGAGGCTTGAATTAATCAAGTAGCAGCAAGAAAGCATTAATGTGGGATGGGCATTGAAAGAAAATACCGATTTAAGATCTCATCCATACCTAAATGTTTTTAACTTTCACAACAGCTATTTCTGTCTATAGGAGTAATCCAACTAGAAATAATTTTTAGTGCATAATTCTCCTACCCTAGTAGCTTGCCAAAATCAGGTTCAGCCGCGCGGAACTAGCCGAGCGGTCTTGGGCGCTGGTCCCAGCGGTGTTTCGAGTCCTCCCTCTGGCATGGGTGTGTGTGTGTGTGTGTGTGTGTGTGTGTGTGTGTTTGTCCCTAGGATAATTTAGCTTAAGTAGTGTGTAAGCTTAGGGACTGATGACCTTAGCAGTGAAGTCCCATAAGAGTTCACACAAACATTTGAACAATTTTTGTTCTGTCGCATATTTTTACAAAATATGCAGGAGAAAGTTTAGTGTCGTGTGGTTGTTAAAGTATAGTAATGTGAGGACATCTCCCCCTATATTGTGGCGAAATCTTGACAACTAGTGTTTACACAGTCTGTTCAGTCGATGTAATATGTAATTTGATGTAGAACTTTGAATGTTTCATCATTCCTGTACTAAAGTATAGATTTGTGGTCTCATCTCTCCAGCTATATTTTAGTATAATCTTATTTCACAGCTTATTCAATGCATTCGCTATGTAATCTGACAATTTCGAATTATTTCTCTTAAAATACACATGTGTTATCATCTCCCTCTTATGTTTATGTTACAAATTCCAATTACTTACTCAGTATACAGGATTTTCCAAGTGCATCTGTTCATCAATGCAATAACACTAAAGAGAGAATTGTAGAGGATTCTGACGTATGGTTGCAGGCAACAAATTATGACAGTTATGTTACAGATGGTTTGTATGGTAACAGAATAAAATATTTTCTATAGAATATATCCTGCTTCTACCTCGCATTGTCATTAGGTTAGTGGAGTGTAAATGTTGTCTCTTGCTGATATGCTGTAATTGGATTCGACATGGTGTGCCATTCTCACTTCTTAAGAGATAATGTGGAGTTGTATAGTAGGGGTCCAATTTCTTTACTCTGCAGGGACTAAAAGACGATGTTTTCTGACCCTGCAGGATACTGTCTACATCGTGAAATGGGGATATTGTGTAGACTCTTTTCTGCAAATCCAATATTTTGGCACTGAACTCATGGTTTTTTAATGTTGTTCAGTTTCTTCAGTGGCAGTGCTAAAATTCTGTTGTATCATGTTTAGAGTAGACCTAATTAGTTTTCCTCTGCCTGAATATAGACAAAAAAAATGGTTCAAATGGCTCTGAGCACTATGGGACTCAACTGCTGAGGTTATTAGTCCCCTAGAACTTAGAACTAGTTAAACCGAACTAACCTAAGGACATCACAAACATCCATGCCCGAGGCAGGATTCGAACCTGCGACCGTAGCGGTCTTGCGGTTCCAGACTGTAGCGCCTTTAACCGCACGGCCACTTCGGCCGGCGAATATAGACAGTTCATGTTTCACTTCAACAAAACAGTTACATCCTGTGTGCATATTTAATGATACAGCATTTCGGTAACTCTACTGTAAGATCTGTGACTATTTCTAATGCAATGTAAATTATGTAGAATATCGAAAATGTCTACTTATCTTCTGAGTCTCCGTCTGTGTGCAAAGTATCATGTAAACCAATGTGTATTGCTATATATCACAACAGTATCATGATTGATTACCAGAAAACGTAGAAGGTATAACAGGTCTATTAAATAGAATGTGTGTATCACTCCTCACAGTAACCAAGAGCATTTGGCGATTTTAATTTTATTATTTATTTCACGTAATTTTTTTTCAGATGCATATGTGAATGGTGGCTTATAAACAGTTTTTTTCACATGTCTAATGTAGTAAACACCCTTCAAACCATCATCTCACAAAACACAACAACGTGTGATCAGTCCCCATTTGTATTTAAACCAAACACATATATCCTGTATTTCCCATTGTATCCAGTATTTTTCCTTTTTCTGTGTTTAAAGTAAATTGTAAGATTTAGTTACACATTGGCAATAATCTTATTTTTTAAGTAATAGTTTATAGGTTTCCTTCGGTCCAGTTCTTTTCTCCAAATACTCACGTTCACAAACCTTATTCAGTTCCAACATCTAAAGCATTGGCTAATAAAGAATTCCTTGACATATTCATAGCTGATTAAGCCATGAACTTCAGAAACGAAGACTTCGCAGTTCACTAGGTCCCTATGTGACATCGTTACTGGAAGAACCAGAGGTTTATTGCAGCTGTTTTAGACATGGGGCCCAGTTTCCAGGATCTGCAGAAAAGGAAATTTGTCATGCCTGGAGACGACGGTATAATCTATCTGTAATCCTTGTAAGTACGTTTTGGTTTGGAGTCTACTACGTTCGCATGATTGCTGGTGAGTTTCCAATGATGGATGATTTTTCCCAGCACCTATTCGAAGTAAACTCTTGGAAAGCCCTGGCAGGAAACAGCTTTTATTAGTATGATCGTGTAACTTCCACTGAAACTGATAGCACTGTGATCGTTAAACTGATTGGCTGAAAGGTCTAGATGTAGCAAGAATTTTCGTGATTGGAGCTCGGGAAATTGAGCAGTCAGTTTGAGGCTGTTGGGGGGTTTAGGAATCAAGTTGTGGACCGGGTGAGCTGGAGGTGAAATTTTAAGGGTAGAGCGTATGTGCATGAAGTCTAAAGTGAGTCAGTCATTGAAAACATTCTGCTGGTACAAAGGCCTACCGGAATTTGAAAGTGAGTTCCCACGCGCGAGCGTGGAGTTTGACGTTATTTTCCGGCGTTGTGGGCGAGGGTTGCGATTTAGTATGTAAGCACGTGCTCGGTAGGCATAGGCCTCATATTCGAATTTGCCATTGTCTGGTTGGAAGCGATTTTCGACAAAAGAGACTAATATGGTGAGGTTTAAGTGAGTAAAATAAATGATAATGTGCTGAAAGTTCTGACTGAGAATTACGAATTGTCCAGGAATACAGGAGACGACGCACCGAAAGGCCGAAGCGCTGCGTCGTTCATAATTACACAAACAAAAGGTACAGAGATTCGCTAGCTTTCGGAATACACTTCTTTTTCAAGCTTGTAGGAAAAATCTGTACACAAACGCACACACACTCAGTAACACACATGCCAGTCTCCTTAAATTTTGCTCAGTCGACTGCGCCCAGTGTTGGGTAACAGGCGTGTGCATGTTTTTCCTACAAGCTTGAAAAAGGAAGCGTATTCCGAAAGCTAACTGTACCTTTTGTTTGTGTATCTATTGAGGACGCAGGTCTTCTGCCTTTCGGTGAGTCGTTTCGTTTATTCCTGAATAAATAAATAAATAAATTACATTTATTTCTGTGGAAATTGGAAGTCTGGTTTTTACTGCATTATGTATTTGCCTTTTCACTCTGAACTTTTGTCCTGTTTTGTTTTATGGAGGAGAATATAGGCAATAGTTACTAGAAAGCTATCAGAGATGGAGTAGTGACTGTTTACACAATGAGTTCTCCGGTATAGTTACTTTTTGTTAGGAATGGATAGAGGTGTCAAGTGGAAATTTGTCACAAACTAAGATCAAAGGGCCCTTGGCAGTGTGAAATATGTGTGCCTCAGTCTCTACAAACAAAAGGTATGGCTATTTATGCCACATATTTTGATACTTGCAAACTCACTTATCAGAACCTGAAGGGCGTTAGGGGTGTAAGTGCAGATATTGTAATCATTGGCATCTTAATGTATATTCACATAACTCTGTTAGTTTCATTTTCTGTGCTAACACTCTTCCCACAAACGTGTCACATAATTTACTACCTGATCGTTTCTGCATGGCCGTAATTGAACCACTAAGAGGAGTACCCCTGTCAGTATAGACCAACCGTTTTGCGTCCCCACGTCCAAGCGCAACACCTGATCTACTGGCCTTGGGAAACTAGGCACCAATGGCTTTCTCTTGCCACATGTACTTGCAGGTACTAACCAACCTAAAAACGCATTGCTATAACAGTCTGCAAATGAAGTAAATAGTGAAGTAATGTTGTTCAGTGCACCGACGTAAAACCATCTGCCCCTTGTACCGCTAACAACCTGTATAGATCTACTTAACATGTCGGGCTTGGTGCTCTAGAGGTTCCCCTATGCAATACAAATGTGAGAAGCTCTAATCGACGAAATTTAAAAGACGTCAGGTGACATTCGCAGAGAACCACTGACGTAAAAACGTAGAAGAAAGACATGGGAAAAAGCGATGAACACGTGTCTAGAAACCAAAAGGTGGCGGGATGGAATCTCAGTGGGACCGCGGATTTTTCGCTCTCCATTTTAACCTGACCTTCACCTATCCGCGATATGAGGTGTCGCCAGAAACGACAAGTGTTTCGTCTTCCACGTCAGACTGTATGTCCTCTTTCAGAGGGTGAATATCTGTCGTAGGTCTGGGACACACAAGTAGTCTAAGTGGCGTCAAGTTGAAAGATTTGCATCAGGTCACTGAACCACACGAAATCATTTTTAATACCTTTTCTTATGTTTTGACCATAATTTTGTTCCTCCAATAACCTTACCAAGCATTTTGACTTTCCGACGTTTTCAAAGGCAGTCATATAAAATTGTTCATTAGATACATTGTATTACATCAACATTCTCAATCACGAATCACGATTTGTTGGAAAAATAAAAGTATGCTCATGACACAAGTACAGTTATTAAAAGTGCATCCAAATACCAGCGTCGTCTCACAGCATTTTCATGCAAATTTCGGCTGAAGTCATTATTATTACCTACATACATAATTAAGACGGTTCGGAACTCTCAGGCCACACCCGTACAAATTGATTGGCGAATTATAGTGCAAGATTTATGTTGTGAATTGGCAGGAGCCAATTCACGGGGTTTGGAGGAAGCCGAAAGGCACGCGTTTAAGTTCACTCAGGCTGGCGTGAGGTCTGGAAAATGACAAGGAAATTAGAACTTAGAAAAACGGACGCAGATGGTGAAATACTTAACTTTAATCCGTAATTGGTGAACATCGGTCTGACTGTACATGCATCCCAAGATAAACAACAAATGATAATGGCACCTTGCTAGGTCGTAGCAAATGACGTAGCTGAAGGCTATGCTAACTATCGTCTCGTCAAATGAGAGCGTAATTTGTCAGTGAACCATTGCTAGCAAAGTCGGCTGTACAACTGGGGCGAGTGCTAGGAAGTCTCTCTAAACCTGCCGTGTGGCGGCGGCGCTCGGTCTGCAATCACTGACAGTGGCGACACGCGGGTCCGACGTATACTAACGGACCGCGGCCGATTTAAAGGCTACCACCTAGCAAGTGTGGTGTCTGGCGGTGACACCACAATTTAAATGAGTACAGTTGGACATTCATAAAATTAGCTGCTTGGTTGAAAGGGTTCAAATAGCTCTTAACATCTGAGGTCATCAGTACCCTAGAACTTAGAACTACTTAAATCTAACCTAAGGACATCACACACATCCATACCCGAGGCAGGATTCGAACCTGCGACCATAGCTGTCGCGCGGTTCCAGACTGAAGCGCCTAGAACCGCTCGGCCACTGCGGCCGGATGTTACGGTGCTCTCATTACGTTGTGTACGTACTGTGCCCATTTCCGTTAGGCATGCTTGTCTGTAATCCCGAACTGCAATGGCGAGTTGCCGCATTACGATCCTTGATGTTTCAACAACAGTCGTGTAGAAGGTCAAAGCGCTAGCATCAGTGCGGCAGGCGTCTTGGCCGCGAACGTAACAATATGTATCGGGTACTAGTCGAAAAATGGCGGTGAAGCAGCGAGACAACTAGTTTTGTTTTAAACTGAAAAGTTTGATATTACGCAGAGCCTTTATATCAGTGGTTATTTACGTCCTTCAAATGTGTTTCTGTGGTATGGTGTTGTGTCGACTACTGCAGGAGTCATCACCGACAAGGAAGGAAAAAAGTTGCAAGCTTCCTAATTAACAGAACACTATTTCTAAAAAGAAAATAAACATGACTTCCTGCGTCTCCTGCATGCAAGTAATTTTCAGTATTACTACTCGCATAAAACAGACCAAGTATCTGCCTCCTATTACACAGTACTGATGCTCTCGAAGTCTGCGACCAAACGGGGACCGACCAGCCATAGGCATCTGGTTAAGTCACCGTTGACAGGGGGCGCTGAGCTATGAATTCCTGGTGGTGTGGCGCTGCTCGGTCTTACCACTGGAGCGCGTGTCAGCACCTTCTTGGCGCTGGTCGTTGTGCAGTCGATACTTTAGTACTACATAGCTATAATTCATTACTGCAAGGAGGACATTAACGACCCGCCACAAGCATCAAAGCCGCGATCGAGTCGCACTTACGAAAATGTGTAAAATTCACCGGAATTATTGCGTCAGATACATGTGTTACTGCACAATTCATCAAGGAACTCTCAGGAATACAGAAAACAATTGTTCACAGAATTTAACTGTGGATTTGGACAAAGGGGACGCCTGTACATGGTTTGTGCCGCATACACTTCCAGGTGATTAAAACATGGCGGGTTTCAACACTGCAAAGACCTGTTACAGGCAGCCCAAAGCGATACTGATTTCACGAAATCAATTTTAATTGGCGGCGAAACATGGTCTTTCTAATATGAGCCTCTTACACGACGGCACTGGGCAACGTGGTTGAGCCAACAGTAGCCGATACCAAAGAAAGTGCGCTTTCCGAGGATTCATGTGATGACAAAACTATACAACTTTCTTCGAATCCAAAGAAGTTACTCACAAGTAATTTATACCAGAAGGGCAGGCCGTTAATTCCGTGTAATACCTCGGCGTCTTCCATAGTTTATAGGTAAGAATATGTCGAATTACACCCGAATACGGAGAGGCAGATTCCTGGTCCTTCCTCCACGACAATGCCTCAGCCCACCAGGCGAAGATGGTGCGCGAGTTTCTGACCAGCAAATGAACCGCTCCCACTGTATTAGCCGGAATTGGACCCAGTCGACTCCTGGTTGTTCCCAAATTGAAGTTAGCAATGAAAGCACACCGTTGTGACACAGTTAAGGACATTCAAGAAAGTTGTGCCGATGTACTACATGCTGTTCCAAAAAAAGGGCCACAGTGACTGTTTCGAAACACTTTTAAAACGATTTCAGCTGTGTGTACTGATTCAGGCGTGACTATTTTAAATAGATACAGTGATTTTGTGAAGATACGCTGTGACTTATTTTTCATAGCTGAATTCTGGTATCGCAGGACAGAGCGGATCAGGTTATAGTTGTGGAAAGGGGCCAAAACCTGTTACTGTCAGTTTAACAAAACACACAAACTTTATTTTCCTAAAAACACTTAATCACACATGCCTTTAAAAGGATTCAAAACAATACGACTGAAAGCCCGAACACAAGTTATTACAATTGCCTTAAGGAATACACGCGGCTGAAGGCCTTATTTAAAATAGAAAATCTTACTTAAATACTCGGCTAAAGGCCACACATTGGACACAGAAGAACTGAGGCTAAAGGCCTACTGAATATAGAACAACTCACGGATTAAGGCCTGGATAATAAGGATTTGCAATAGAGCAAAATTCCCCTTTTTCTTAAAAAAAATTAGTTCAAACAAGAATCTTCAAAGTTTTAACTTAAGACGGCTGAAAGCCTTATTTTGAAATTAAACTAAATTAATAGGTGGCTGAAGGCCACTTGAGATAAAAATCACAATCTCAAAGCAACAGAACAATGGTGCTTACAAGTTTTCCAAGGGTAGACCTGAGGAGGTAACTAACGTAAGGTTATGAGCGCTAAGAAGCCAAGAATAATATTAAGTAAACTGATATGGCAACCCGACCCAGGGACGGCTGAAGGACCGACCAACAACCTAATCAATTCCCTTCCGCCGATCAACGGCATCACAACGGAAAATATCAGCCGAGGACGAAGATAACGGCAGCAGTACGTTTTCAAAATTGGCATCTAAAAACAGCCAAGGCACAGTAACCATTCAAAAATATGAACACCAGAGGGTGTCTAACTACACGCGGTACCGAACAGCATCAACACGGCGAGGAAAAACACGCTGCGGAACAATATGCTAATAACCTCGCCGAGGAGACTTCTTCGCTGCTCTGTCCCAACCGACCGACTGTTTACTGCAGTACGCAGACAGCATTAAAATAACTGCTCAGTATCACACAAGCAAGATGTATGAAACAGGCGAAATACCTTCAGACTTCAAGAAGAATATAATAATTCCAATCCCAAAGAAAGCAGGTGTTGACAGATGTGAGAATTACCGAACAATCAGTTTAATAAGCCACAGCTGCAAAATACTAACACGAATTCTTTACAGACGAATGGAAAAACTAGTAGAAGCCGACCTCGGGGAAGATCAGTTTGGATTCCGTAGAAATACTGGAACACGTGAGGCAATACTGACCTTACGACCTATCTTAGAAGGAAGATTAAGGAAAGGTAAACCTACGTTTCTAGCATTTGTAGACTTAGAGAAAGCTTTTGACAATGTTGACTGGAATACTCTCTTTCAAATTCTAAAGGTGGCTGGGGTAAAATACAGGGAGCGAAAGGCTATTTACAATTTGTACAGCAACCAGATGGCAGTTATAAGAGTCGAGGGACATGAAACGGAAGCAGTGGTTGGGAAGGAAGTAAGACAGGGTTGTAGCCTCTCCCCGATGTTATGTATATTGAGCAAGCAGTAAAGGAAACAAAAGAAAAATTCGGAGTAGGTATTAAAATCCATGGAGAAGAATTAAAAACTTTGAGGTTCGCCGATGACATTGTAATTCTGTCATAGACAGCAAAGGACTTGGAAGAGCAGTTGAATGGAATGGACAGTGTCTTGAAAGGAGGATATAAGATGAACATCAACAAAAGCAAAACGAGGATAATGGAATGTAGTCTAATTAAGTCGGGTGATGCTGATGGAATTAGATTAGGAAATGAGGCACTTAAAGTAGTAAAGGAGTTTTGCTACTTGGGGAGCAAAATAACTGATGATTGTCGAAGTAGAGAGGATATAAAATGTAGACTGGCAATGGCAAGGAGAGCGTTTCTAAAGAAGAGAAATTTGTTAACATCGAGTATAGATTTAAGTGTCAGGAAGTCTTTTCTGAAAGTATTTGTATGGAGTGTAGCCATGTATGGAAGTGAAACATGGACGGTAAATAGTTTGGACAAGAAGAGAATAGAAGCTTTCGAAATGTGGTGCTACAGAAGAATGCTGAAGATGGGTAGATCACATAACTAATGAGGAGGTACTGAATAGGATTGGGGAGAAGAGGAGTTTGTGGCACAACTTGACCAGAAGAAGGGATCGTTTGGTAGGACATGTTCTGAGTCATCAAGGGATCACCAATTTAGTATTGGAGGGCAGCGTGGAGGGTAAAAATCGTAGGGGGAGACCAAGAGATGAATACACTAAGCAGGTTCAGAAGGATGTAGGTTGCAGTAGGTACTGGGAGATGAAGCTTGCACAGGATAGAGTAGCATGGAGAGCTGCATCAAACCAGTCTCAGGACTGAAGACCACAACAACAACATCACACAAGCTAGGCACAGTTCCACGAAAACACTTCTACAAGAACTAACAATCCTAAAAGCATTCGCTGTGCAATAACAAGGACGAATCACACAGAGAACCCATAAGCGATTGACGACCAGATACACGTCGCCCGGTGAGAGGACCAACCGGACGACCAACAGAGGTCCCCCCCCCCCCCACTTCCACCACCCCTTCCACCCTACCTGCGCCTCAGACTGCAACCAGTGCCTAGACGTGCGGGATTGGGCACTGTACCACGCCTGTGCTGAAGGGTGACGCGTGACTTTCAGAGCGCATCGGCTGGCCTGCTGGGGATCTCCGCCCGCTGGCTGGTGGTGAGTGCGAGACAGCCCGAGGAGGCCCTGCCGCTGCGGATGGACAGTGAGGTCACGTGGGTGACGAACGACGCGGGCGGCGAGCTGCGGCAGGTGTCCGTGTACCGCCCGCACCCCGCGCTGCCGCTCCACAGCCTGCCCGCCTCTGTTGTGCAGGATCTGCGGCTGCGCGGAGGCCGCAATCCTAGGTGGGACCTGGAGGGGCACGTGCTGCGCGCCGCCGCCACCGTGAGTTGAGCTGCTCTTCCAGAAAGTGACGTACATCATCATGATGCACCTTTACAATCAGTGGGGTCACTTAAGAGGAGGTTTACTATCTTTTGGTTCAAAAAATCGAATTTTTAAAATTACATTTTTTTTTCCATAAAAGTGTTTAGAATTCACCACTGAAAGTTTTTCCAAATACGAGACAGAAATGTTTGTTATTCGCGGTTGAACAAAAATGCACCTGCCTGAAATCGGCCTTTTCCACGCACCAGTTTTTTCTTTCGGAGGGCGAGTTATTGTACCGGTGGTTGGGAGGAAACACAAAAAATTCAAATGAAAGTTTGAACGCGTGTGCTTGGAAGTTAACCCCCAAGCATTTGCATTCTGGGGCGAAGACTGTGGAGATTGCGACTTTTCTGGCAGTGAGCATTTTCAACGAAGGGTATTCAGCAGTTCTGAAGACCATGACAATGGACGTCACACTGGTATTCTATTCGGCGCAGTTCGCCAAGCATTCGGACGACCACCGGTTTCAAGGGGCCGAAAACCGCTTGTCACCGGCCGTACGAGCGGCTTTGGAGCAGCGCAGGATGGCCCAGATCGAGAAGAACGCCCTCTGTGAGGGAGAGGAACGACTAGTTTATGGACCCGCAATAGTAGATTGAACGTACGTTGCATAATATTGCATTTATATATAGTCAAACGCGTTTTTATCGGAATGACGCTTTTTTTTATCGCGTGGTCTATTAACTTCAAATCTACTGAACCGATTGGCATGATTCTTTGTTTCCGACGAAGGTAACTAAATTGTCAGAGTTGTACCACTTTTTTTCGTTCCATCAACTAAAAATATTTTTACTTGGCCTACGAAGTCGAAAAATCTATGAAAAAACCCTATTTTTTCAGATGGCCGCCATTTTGTCTCATATGGTCCAAATAACTTAAGCGAGGTACAACTCCTAAAGAATCTTACATACTTCGCTAACGTCAACTCAATTTTGGTTTCAGACGAGCCGGCTGACCTCTGACATACCGCGCGTGGAGGTCTACATCGAAATTTTGTTTCGTTCCGACGGCACTTCCGCCTTTGTTCTTCGACATTTTCAGTCGAAAAAATTCCAGTTTGTAGAGGAAATATCAATAAACATTTCGACCAAATTTGACATTGATATCTATGACATCCCGAGAAAAATTCTCAAAAACACGCTTTTTTCGGGTCAAAGATAGTAAAACTTCTTAAAGAACAGTAGTTGACAGTGCCTTTCCCCCCGACGTTCTGCAACGTTTTCACTGTCACAAATTAATCCCACTATAATTAACAAGTCGATCACGACGTAATTCGCTCTCCGACACAGTGGAAACTTGGCAAGATGATAGAGAGGCAGAGTGGGCTAGCACAGTGGCGGACTCGCATTTGCAAGTAGGACGGTTCAAACCTGCGTCTGGCCATCTAAGTTAGATGTTTTCCACGATTTCCCTAAATTGCTTAAAGCAAATGCCAGGATGACAAGCTTTTATAAAACAGGTAAGAGGAAATCCACACGTGGCCGTATTTAAGACAATATCAAATATACAATCACAAGTGACTTAAAAGATGGAACACGGAGATTTCAATACTTAAGAAACAAACTATAATCTGAAGGTGATTTTAAAGGTGGCACAGATGGTTTTTTTGTGGCAGTAATCAGCAATATGAAATTGACTTACAAGGCACACCAGTTCGTTACGAACCCAAAAAATAACACAAGGAGCACAACAGTTCATACAATTGATTCACAAGCAAACTAAAACCACGCCTTTTTTTGAAATGTCTACCAAAAGGGCAGTGACGAAGGCTGCCCTGGGCAGAAGGTGACTTAACTTAAAATGCCGGAAGCAGCAGACCAGCCGTCCAAACAACACCTAAACGCCGGGGCCCAACCTGGAGTCACTTCCCATTAGACAGCACGTCACAGCTTCTGTGAACCGAAGCGAAACCCCAACACGCAGAAAAGTGGAACACAAACAGACCGCAGAAAACACGGCAAACACCAAGCAAACATAAATTAATACAAGGTAAGAGATCAATAAACAACAATATAAACGAAGAACCAATAAATGCTTTCAATAGAAGTGACAAGTTTTACAGCAGTATCAATACTGTAAAACATTTAAACTAAGAACTGTACACAGATCCAATGCTGAAAATATAGCATCAGACTTTCACACTATCATAGTTTGCCAAACGATATTTCCACATATGATTAAGGCCGACAATGTGTACAGAGATGAAATGGAAAAAATTTCAAGATAATATCACGTTATTCAAACGCACACCTTCACAACGCTACTAGGTTTTGTGCACTTTAATCTACATCTACATCTACATCTATACTCCGCGAGCCACCTTACGGTGTGTGGCGGAGGGTACTTATTGTACCACTATCTGATCCCCCCTTCCCTGTTCCATTCACGAATTGTGCGTGGGAAGAACGACTGCTTGTAAGTCTCCGTATTTGCTCTAATTTCTCGGATCTTTTCGTTGTGATCATTACGCGAGATATATGTGGGCGGTAGTAATATGTTGCCCATCTCTTCCCGGAATGTGCTCTCTCGTAATTTCGATAATAAACCTCTCCGTATTGCGTAACGCCTTTCTTGAAGTGTCCGCCACTGGAGCTTGTTCAGCATCTCCGTAACGCTCTCGCGCTGACTAAATGTCCCCATGACGAATCGCGCTGCTTTTCGCTGGATCATGTCTATCTCTTCTATTAATCCAACCTGGTAAGGTCGCAGCAGCCTCGCTCAGCGGCTAAGTCCCCTTCAAGGTCAACCGCCTATAAGGCTGTGTGCGCCGCCTTATAGGCGGTTGACCTTGAAGGGGACTTAGCCGCTGAGCGAGGCTGCGGCGAGACGCGGCCCCTAGTATTACTAGGGCCGCGTCGGGCAAAAACTCCGTAGCAGTGAATGGGTTGCGCAATATCCGGCCGTTGATAAGCAGCGCTGGGGTCTGGGCGCGCTTCGTGTTTCTGCGTCAGTCGACTGCAGGCAGCAGCACGCAGCACACAGCCATGCCGTACCGCCGTAGGAGATACTCTAGGAGGAGCAGAATGCCTGTTTACAAGACTGTTTTAAGTTTTGACGAGACACCAAACCCAACGTCTCAACAGGAGATATTAGCTGGGCCAATAACATTTGTTGGCTGTATGATTACCTTTTCTTGTACTGCCTATATGGCTGTGTGCGCCGCCTTATAGGCGGTTGACCTTGAAGGGGACTTAGCCGCTGAGCGAGGCTGCTGCGAGACGCGGCCCCTAGTATTACTAGGGCCGCGTCGGGCAAAAACTCCGTAGCAGTGAATGGGTTGCGCAACATCCGGCCGGTGATAAGCAGCGCTGGGGTCTGGGCGCGCTTCCTGTTTCTGCGTCAGTCGACTGCAGGCAGCAGCACGCAGCACACAGCCATGCCGTACCGCCGCAGGAGATACTCTAGGAGGAGTAGAATGCCTGTTTACAAGACTGTTTTGAGTTTTGAGGAGACACCGAATGCAACATCTCAAACTGAGATATTAGCTGGGCCTATTACATTTGTTGGCTGTAAGATTACGTTTTCTTGTACTACAAATGAAGTAGTCACAGGCAATTCATGGTTGTCTGTTGCTTTGGTGAGAGGCAGTGACAAGCCTTTACAGGGATTGGAGGCTTACTATGACAGAGACATTTGGTTGCATAGGTCTGCAATGTAGCTGCCAAATGTGTAAGCATGGTATGCATAAAATTACATCTAGACTATGATCTAATATCTTCAATACCTTACTACTTCATTTGAGAACATTGATTTTTCAAAGGAAGTACGAGGTGCATTCAAGTTCTAGGGCCTCCGATTTTTTTTTCTAATTAACTACTAACCCGAAATCGATGAAACTGGCGTTACTTCTCGACGTAATCGCCCTGCAGACGTACACATTTTTCACAACGCTGACGCCATGATTCCATGGCAGCGGCGAAGGCTTCTTTAGGAGTCTGTTTTGACCACTGGAAAATCGCTGAGGCAATAGCAGCAGGGCTGGTGAATGTGCGGCCACGGAGAGTGTCTTTCATTGTTGGAAAAAGCCAAAAGTTACTAGGAGCCAGGTCAGGTGAGTAGGGAGCATGAGGAATCACTTCAAAGTTGTTATCACGAAGAAACTGTTGCGTAACGTTAGCTCGATGTGCGGGTGCGTTGTCTTGGTGAAACAGCACACGCGCAGCCCTTCCCGGACGTTTTTGTTGCAGTGCAGGAAGGAATTTGTTCTTCAAAACATTTTCGTAGGATGCACCTGTTACCGTAGTGCCCTTTGGAACGCAATGGGTAAGGATTACGCCCTCGCTGTCCCAGAACATGGACACCATCATTTTTTCAGCACAGGCGGTTAGCCGAATTTTTTTTTGGTAGCGGTGAATCAGTGTACTTCCATTGAGCTGACTGGCGCTTTGTTTCTGGATTGAAAAATGGCATCAATGTCTCATCCATTGTCACAACCCACGAAAATAAAGTCCCATTCATGCTGTCGCTGCGCGTCAAGACTGCTTGGCAACATGCCACACGGGCAGCCATGTGGTCGTCCTTCAGCATTCGTGGCACCCACCTGGATGACACTTTTCGCATTTTCAGGTCGTCATGCAGGATTGTGTGCACAGAACCCACAGAAATGCCAACTCTGGAAGCGATCTGTTCAACAGTCATTCGGCGATCCCCCAAAACAATTCTCTCCACTTTCTCAATCATGTCGTCAGACCGGCTTGTGCGAGCCCGAGGTTGTTTCGGTTTGTTGTCACACGATGTTCTGCTTTCATTAAACTGTCGCACCCACGAACGCACTTTCGACACATCCATAACTCTATCACCACATGTCTCCTTCAACTGTCGATGAATTTCAGTTGGTTTCACACCACGCAAATTCAGAAAACGAATGATGGCACGCTGTTCAAGTAAGGAAAACGTCGCCATTTTAAGTATTTAAAACAGTTCTCATTCTCGCCACTGGCGGGAAAATTCCATCTGCCGTACGGTGCTGCCATCTCTGGGACGTATTGACAATGAACGCGGCGTCATTTTAAAACAATGCGCATGTTTCTATCTCTTTCCAGTCCGGAGAAAAAAAATCGGAGGCTTTAGAACATGAATGCACCTCATAGTGATTGCTGTTATCCATGTGGTCACACACCTTGCCGGCCGGAGTGGCCGTGCGGTTCTAGGCGCTACAGTCCGGAGCTGAGCGACCGCTACGGTCGCAGGTTCGAATCCTGCCTCGGGCATGGATGTGTGTGATGTCCTTAGGTTAGTTAGGTTTAATTAGTTCTAAGTTCTAGGTGACTGATGACCTCATAAGTAAAGTCGCATAGTGCTCAGAGCACTTTGAACCATTTCACACACCTTACCAGCTGCTCTTACTTCAGCAACACGTACGTTAGGGCAACCAACCAACAAGTGCTCTCACTACAACGCAATCGTTCAGCGAAACGAAGGCACCAAAATGAGTTTTACCTTCGATGGAGAGCGTTGTTCGAGATGGTCTCGAGGGATGGGTCTCTCCGAGAAATCAGGCACCAAGGCAAGGCGACGAACAGCGCCCGGACATCAGGCAGGTCCCCCACAAACTCGCGCCCGTCTTGCAAGGTAGACCGGCCGCGCCGCTGCTGGCCGAGCCCGCGTGTTTTCCTCCTTCGTCCCCGCGAGCGCGTCCTTGCGCCTCGTAGCGAGTCCGACGCCAACTGCCGCGACGGCTGAACAGCCCCCAGATCACAACAGGGGCAAAGATCGTAGTACAGCCGGGTAATCGATAGTGACGTGCCAAAGAGCTGGTGTGCCAGAAAAGGCGCACCACTGCTCACCAGACTTACGTTTGTCTTAATTTTATTGACACAGAAGTATGTGACATCAACATTTTTTTACTACATCATGAAATACGCTCTAAGACCCACCACGAAGGAATTCTCTGAAAGGGACGGAAATCCGTAGTTGTGATGTACATGTACAGCCAAACCGTTTCAGAAAAATTGGATGATTTATTCAAGAGAAAGAGCTTCTCAAATTGAGCAAGTTAGTACTGGATGCGGCCCCTCCCGCCGGAGGTTCGAGTCCTCCCTCGGGCATGTGTGTGAGTGTTGTTCTTACAAGGGAACCTCCCCATCGCACCCCCCTCAGATTTAGTTATAAGTTGGCACAGGGATAGGCCTTGAAAAACTGAACACAAATCAATTGAGAAAACAGGAAGAAGTTGTGTGGAACCATGAAAAAAATAAGCAAAATATACAAACTGAGTAGTCCATGCGCAAGGTAGGCAACATCAAGGAGAGCGTTGGCTTACGAGCGCCGTGGTCCCGTGGTTAGCGTGAGCAGCTGTGGAACGACAGGTGCTTGGTTCAAATTTTCTCTCGGGTGAAAATTTTAATTTTTTATTTTCAGATAATTATCAAAGTTTAGGCACTCTCACATAATCAACTTCGCTCTCAAAAATTCCAGGACATGTTCAGATTTGCTTGGACATACACAGAATTTGACGGTCTACGCACGGAAACATTTGAAAACGTAAAAAACATGTTTTGACAGAGCACAGGGAAAACTGTGCGACTCTGAAACTGTTGCATTCATTTGATGCAGTTTATGTGACAAGCTCTTATGTTTTCATCACTTTTTTGGGAGTGATTATCACATCCACAAGAAAACCTAAATCGGGAAAGGTAGAAGAATCTTTTTACCCATTCGTCAAGTGTGCAAGTTAGGTGGGTCGACAACATATTCCTGTCATGTGACGCACATGCCGTCACCAGTGTCGTAAAGAATATATCAGACGTGTTTTCCTGTGGAGGAATCGGTTGACCTATGACCTTGCGATCAAATGTTTTCGGTTCCTATAGGAGAGGAACGTCCTTTCGTCTACTAATCGTACGGTTTTGCGGTGCGGTCGCAAAACACAGACACTAAACTTATTACAGTGAACAGAGACGTCAATGAATGAACGGACAGATCGTAACTTTGCGAAAATAAAGAAAGTAAAATTTTCACTCGAGGGAGGACTGGAACCAAGGACCTTTCGTTCCGCAGTTGCTCACTCTAACCACGAGACCATGGCGCTCATCAGCTAATATTCTCCTTTATGTTGCCTATTTTGCACATGGACTACTCAGTTTGTATATTTTGCTTATTTTTTCATAGTTCCACACAACTTCTTCCTGTTTTCTCGATTGATCTGTGTTCAGTTTTTCAAGGCCTATCCACTGTGTCAATTTATAACTAAATCTGAGGGGGGTGCGATGGGGAGGTTTCCTTGTTAGTATAAGTTAGTTTAAGTAGTGTGTAAGTCTAGATACCGATGACCTTAGCAGTTTGATCCCTTAGCAATTCCACACATTTGAACATTTTTAGTACTGCGTGGGTACATATTTGGCCCTTATGCAAGCAGTTATTCGGCTTGTCATTGATTGAAAAAGTTGCTTGATGCCCTCTGAGGGATACTGTACCAAATTCCGTCCAATTTGATCCTTAAAATCCCGTTGCTCCAAACATTCTCAACTGGGGGAATATCCAGTGACCTTGTGATCGAGGTAGGGTATGCCAGGCACGAAGACATGCCGTGTGCAGGCAGGCATTATCCCGCTGAAAAGTAAGCCCAGTATAGCTTGCCGAGAAAGGGTAACAAAACGGGACGTACAACATTATCGATGTACCGGTCTGCCGTAGAGATGCCACGGATGACAACCAAAGGCGTCCTACTATGAAATGAAGCGGCAACATCAATCCTGGTTGTAGGGCTGTACGGTGAGTGACATTCAGGTTGGTATCCGACCGCTGTTCAGGGAGTCTCCAGACACGTCTTCGCTGGTATCGGGGCTCAGTTCGAAGCTGGATTCATCACTGCAGACAATTCTACTCCGATGAATGAGATTTCAGACCGAATGCATCCGAGGCCACTGCAAAGGGTGTTGTTGGTTTACAGTGGTCAATGATAGTCGGCGCAAGGAACGCATTGAGCCTAACTCTCTATGAGCAGCGTATAAATGCTTCGTGTGGTCACTGAAGGACCAGTTAATAATGATGGGTAGGGGCTCTCGTCCCCCTCTGACGACTGCTCGGTCTTCGCATTCTGTCGTCTCTCTAGGCCGACCGCTTCCTTCTCAAGCCTGTATAAGACCATGTTTCACACATTCCTGCCAACGGCGTCGAATAGTGCCATCGCTCCCGTTCAGACTCAAGTGATTTGCCGATTGCTCCAACCAGCATCTTTGAGCCCAAGTTCACGTCGTCTCTCAAATGCTGAAATCTACGTATACATTGGTCCATTGATCATGATCGGGCCAAATATCTCACGAAATAATCGTCAAACGAAAAAGATTCAAAGAACGAAACTTGTCTAGCTTCAAGGGGGTAATCAGATGGCGCTATGGTTAGTCCGCTACATGGCACTGCCATAGGTCAAATGGATATCAACTCCGTTTTTTTAAAATATGGTTCAAATGGCTCTGAACACTATGGGACTTAACATCTATGGTCATCAGTCCCCTAGAACTTAGAACTACTTAAACCTAACTAACCTACGGACACCACACAACACCCAGTCATCACGAGGCAGAGAAAATCCCTGACCCCGCCGGGAATAGAACCTGGGAACCCGGGCGCGGGAAGCGGGAACGCTACCGCACGACCACGAGCTGCGGACTATAAAATATGAACCCCCATTTTTTATTAGATATTCGTTTAGTAGATAAAGAAATATGAATGTTTTAGTTGGACCACTTTTTACGCTTTGCGATAGATGGCGCTGTAGTAGTCACAAACATATGGCTCACAATTTTAGACGAACAGTTGGTAACAGGTACGTTTTTTAAATTGAAATACAGAACGTAGGTACGTTTGAACATTTTATTTCGGTTGTTCCAGTGTGATACATGTACCTTTGTGGACTTATCATTTCTGAGAGCGCATGCTGTTACAGCGTGATTACCTGTAAATACCACATTAATGCAATAAATGCTCAAAATGATGTCCGTCAGCCTCATTGCATTTGGCAATACGTGTAACGACATTCCTCTCAATAGCGAGTAGTTCGCCTTCCGTAATGTTCCCACTTGCATTGACAATGCGCTGACGCATGCTGTAAGGCGTTGTCGGCGGATCACGATAGAAAATATCCTTCAACTTTCCCCACAGAAAGAAATCCGTGGACGGCCGATCCGGTGAACGTGCGGGCCATGGTATGGTGCTTCGACGACCAATCCACCTGTCATGAAATATGCTATTCAATACCGCTTCAATCGCACGCGAGCTATGTGCTGGACATCCATCATGTTGGAAGTACATCGCCATTCTGTCATGCAGTGAAACATATTGTAGTAACATCGATAGAACATTACGTAGGAAATCAGCATACACTGCACTATGTAGATTGCCATCGATAAAATGGGAGCCAATTATCCTCCCTCCCGTAATGCCGTACCATACATTAACCCACCAAGGTCGCTGATGTTCCACTTGTCGCAGCCATCGTGAATTTTCCGTTGCTCAAAAGTGCATATTATACCGGTTTACGTTACCGCTTCGTCGCTAAATAGAACATATGTAGAAAATCTGTCATCGTCCCATAATTTATCTTGTGCCCTGTGGCAGAACTGTACACGACGTTCAAAGTCGTCGCCATGCATTTCCTGGTGCATAGAAATATGGTACGGGTGCAATCGATGTTGATGTAGGATTCTCACCACCGACGTTTTTGAGATTCCCGATTCTCGCGCAATTTGTCTGCTACTGTTGTCCAGATCAGCCGCGACAGCAGCTAAAACACTTAAACACTTACTTGGGCATCATCATTTGTTGCAGGTCGTGGTTGACGTTTCACATGTGGCTGAACACTTCCTGTTTCCTTAAATAACGTAACCATCCGGAAACGGTCGGGACACTTGGATGATGTCGTCCAGGATACCGAGCAGCACACATAGCACACGCCCGATGGGCATTTTGATCGCTATAGCCATACATCAACACGATATCGACCTTTTCCGCAATTGGTAAACGGTCCATTTTAAGACGGGTAATGTATCACGAAGCAAATACCGTCCGCACTGGCAGAATGTTACGTGATACCACGTACTTATACGTTTGTGACTATTACAGCGCCATCTGTCACAAAGCGAAAAAAGTGGTCCAACTGAAACATTCATATTTCTTTACGTACTGCACGAATATGTAATAAAAATGGGGCTCCTATTAAAAAAAAAAAACGCAGTTGATATCCGTTTGACCTATGGCAGCGCCATCTAGCGGGCCAATCATAGCGCCATCTGGTTTCCCCCTTCAAGCTAGACGAGTTCCGTTCTTTGTAGTTTTTTCGTTTGATGCTCATTTCGTGAGATATTTGGCCCGGTCACTATCAGTGGACCACCCTGTATTGTTCGTGCGCCTGCGACGCCTAGTTACTGTCCAACTGAGTACATGGAATGAAATTTGCAAAGACTTTATGGCCCGATATCGACATGTCCTCTGTTTACTACCATTGTCTGCTGCGAGGTGAAACTGTGTCGCAGCGTCTCAGATAATTACATCGGCCGCCAACAATTTTGCGTTTTCCGTTGATACTTGTGTCAATATCAATTTGTGACCAGTTTGCGTATTTTCTTCGTGCTGCATCGCTCTTTTCAATCTTAGAGTGTATAATGAAATTATCTTGTCCTTCTTCTTCTCCTCCTCTTCAGGTATTAGTCGAAATTGCCTATGCCCATTGTTGCCGGGGTCTTCCGTTATCTCTTCTACCTTAGCACTTACAGGGTGTTTCAAAAATGACCGGTATATAAAACTAAACCGGCAATAAAAACTAAACGAGCAGCGATAGAAATACACCGTTTGTTGCAATATGCTTGGGACAACAGTACATTTTCAGGCGGACAAACTTTCGAAATTACAGTAGTTAAAATTTTCAACAACAGATGGCGCTGCAAGTGATGTGAAAGATATAGAAGACAACGCAGTCTGTGGGTGCGCCATTCTGTACGTCGTCTTTCTGCTGTAAGCGTGTGCTGTTCACAACGTGCAAGTGTGCTGTAGACAAGATGGTTTATTCCTTAGAACAGAGGATTTTTCTGGTGTTGGAATTCCACCGCCTAGAACACAGTGTTGTTGCAACAAGACGAAGTTTTCAACGGAGGTTTAATGTAACCAAAGGACCGAAAAGCGATACAATAAAGGATCTGTTTGAAAAATTTCAACGGACTGGGAACGTGACGGATGAACGTGCTGGAAAGGTAGGGCGACCGCGTACGGCAACCACAGAGGGCAACGCGCAGCTAGTGCAGCAGGTGATCCAACAGCGGCCTCGGGTTTCCGTTCGCCGTGTTGCAGCTGCGGTCCAAATGACGCCAACGTCCACGTATCGTCTCATGCGCCAGAGTTTACACCTCTATGCATACAAAATTCAAACGCGGCAACCCCTCAGCGCCGCTACCATTGCTGCACGAGAGACATTCACTAACGATATAGTGCACAGCATTGATGACGGCGATATGCATGTGGGCAGCATTTGGTTTACTGACGAAGCTTATTTTTACCTGGACGGCTTCGTCAATAAAGAGAACTGGCGCATATGGGGAACCGAAAAGCCCCATGTTGCAGTCCCATCGTCCCTGCATCCTCAAAAAGTACTGGTCTGGGCCGCCATTTCTTCCAAAGGAATCATTGGCCCATTTTTCAGATCCGAAACGATTAGTGCATCACGCTATCTGGACATTCTTCGTGAATTTGTGGCGGTACAAACTGCCTTAGACGACACTGCGAACACCTCGTGGTTTATGCAAGATGGTGCCCGGCCACATCGCACGGCCGACGTCTTTAATTTCCTGAATGAATATTTCGATGATCGTGTGATTGCTTTGGGCTATCCGAAACGTACAGGAGGCGGCGTGGATTGGCCTCCCTATTCGCCAGACATGAACCCCTGTGACTTCTTTCTGTGGGGACACTTGAAAGACCAGGTGTACCGCCAGAATCCAGAAACAATTGAACAGCTGAAGTAGTACATCTCATCTGCATGTGAAGCCATTCCGCCAGACACATTGTCAAAGGTTTTGGGTAATTTCATTCAGAGACTACGCCATATTATTGCTGCGCATGGTGGATATGTGGAAAATATCGTACTATAGAGTTTCCCAGACCGCAGCGCCATCTGTTGTTGAAAATTGTAACTACTGTAATTTCGAAAGTTTGTCTGCCTGAAAATGTACTGTTGTCCCAAGCATATTGCAACAAACGGTGTATTTCTATCGCTGCTCGTTTAGCTTTTATTGCCGTTTCAAATATACCGGTCATTTTTGAAACACCCTGTATATTTTCTAACCCTTAAGGGGAGCCTTTAAGGGGAGTCTATCACTCTCCATTCTTTTTAGGTGTTCGTTCCATTTTCTCCTGTACTCTACAGTTTTATCAATCAGACCGAAATTTTTTTTACTTCTTCTATAATAACTTAATTCCTTAGTGTGTCTTCTATCGTGCAACCTTTCACTCGTCTCAGGAATATCAGTTCTTGTGTCTGAACACGACTTTCTTGCTAAGCACTCAGGTATCGCTCCCACACAGCAGTGGGGGTCTACTACTGTTTCTTAGAGTTTAATATGAATGTCTTTCCTAGTTTTGTATTTAAGGTTTCTGTTACTTGTTCTACATTTAAATTTACTAAGCTTAATTTCTATAGCCATGCATTACTTCACGTTCTAGGTAAAAATGGTTCAAATGGCTCTGAGCACTATGGGACTCAACTTCTGATGTCATTAGTCCCCTAGAACTTAGAACTAGTTAAACCCAACTAACCTAAGGACATCACAAACATCCATGCCCGAGGCAGGATTCGAACCTGCGACCGTAGCGGTCTTGCGGTTCCAGACTGCAGCGCCTTTAACCGCACGGCCACTTCGGCCGGCACGTTCTAGGTAACTGAAGTGTTTTAATTGCTCTTAAATATTTTATCTACCACTATCTTGTTTCTAATGTGTTACTTCAACATGGAAGCTATTGTCTAAGTTGTTTCTGTTGATATCTCTATGTCATATTTCGCAGTTATGTGTTTCAGTAAGTAAATTCCTTTCTGAAGGTCCTCTTCTTTATCTGCTAGACTCGCTGTATCTTCAGCATATAATAAGTTATCTAAAAGAGTTGTCCTCTCTAGGTATCTACATTTTTGAAATTCTGTTTTCCACATGTGCATTATTTCATGTATGAAAATGTTAAACCAAGTTGGGGAGTAACAGCAGGCTTGTCATACTCCGTTGTTTGTTGGTATCTCATTAATCATTTTTTCGTCGAGATCTAAAGTGAAAGCCGTGTTCTGATAAATACTTTTTGTTGCATTTATTTGATGTTCTGCATATCCGCGCTTCGTCTTTATCTTTCAAATTTTCTGTCTATTGACACTGTCAAAAGCTTTTTTTAAAACCGATAAAAGCAATGTGAGTTTCTTTATTATACGGTCTGCGTGTTTTTTTTTTATTATGTGTTGTATAATGGCCGGCCGCTGTGGCCGAACTGTTCTAGGCTCTTGAGTCCGGAACCGCACTGCTGCTCCGGCCGCAGGTTCGAATCCTGACTCGGGCATGGATGTGTGTGATGTCCTTAGGTTAGTTAGATTTAAGTAGTTCTGAGTCTAGGGGTCTGATGACCTCAGATGTTAAGTCCCTTAGTGCTCAGAGACATTTTGAACCTTAGTGCTTAGAGCCATCTGAACCAGTTTTGCTGTAAAATGAAAACTGCATCTATTGTAGAGCATCCTTTCCAAAAATCCATTTGTTTGTGTTCAAAATCTTAGCATAGATCTGTATGCTGAGTCTAGTAAACTAATTCCTCTGTAGTAGTTGCATAGGCTTTTATCTCCTTTTTTAAATATTGATATCACTCTGGCAATCTTCCAGTCTTTGGGGATACCTTAGCTCTTCCAACATTCGTATAAGGGACGTAACAGATGTAGAAGTGGCATCATTCCTCCACGTTTCAGCAATTCAGATTTAATACCACCTCTTCCTCTTTTCTACTCTTAGTGATGTTTCGGCAGATTTAATTTCGGCAGGTTGTATTTCATCTAATCCCGTGTCATCTATTGTTTCAATTTCAGTTTCTTGTGCTGTATGACGATACCATAATACTTCTTAATAATTTACCCACTGTTCTTCTCAAATTTTTTATTAGTATATTCTGTTTCTCTGTTGTGTTTAAATTTTTTAAAACCGTATAGGCCATTTCCTGTCTTCTCTGAACATCATCATCGGTATTAGAAATAAATCTATCCCAATGATACTAGTGTGCCTTTCTTACTATACATTTAGCAATATCTCTTCTCTCCTTGTAAGACTGCATATTTTCGTCTGCGTAATTGCTTACGTGTTTTAAATATGCATCCTATTTTTTCTAACATCTTTCTTTATATGCTCATACCAAATTTAAGCCCTTTATTTTCCTTATTTTTTTCTTTTTACCGAGAGCTTCTCTTTCTACTCTATACAGGGTGATTTTTTTCCAACGTGAACAAACTCTAGGGATTGATCGGTGAGAGCATACAGAACAAAAAAGATCTAATGAACTTACGTCCGGAAATGCACATGTTTTCCATGCAGCCACTGTTATAGTAGGCCTATGCACGGTTTCTTCCTGGAGGGTGGTACTGTTCCTCATACGTCATGCCCTAGCACCCTCTCCTGCCATAGTAATTGGTAATGTTGTGTCCGAATCACTTCTCTTGCCGATTCACCTTGTAGTGGATATGATACAGCGTTGTACACAGTGGTTCCGTATTCGAATCGACAGCTTGCCCACATGGTGTTTACTTACGGAAAGGCAAATGGCGACGGGCGGCGGGCAGCAAGGTTGTATCAGAAGCCCTATCCACGCCGACAATAAGCACAGCTTTCAGTGTTTGCAACAGTGTATGGCCGTTTGTCTGAGACATGGTCGTTTCAGGAAGCAGGAAATCATGAAGCACGTATCCGAAATGTTCGAACACCAGTCGCCTAACAGGTCGGAACTGTCCGCGTTTCTTGCGGGTTTCTTTGCCTCCCCTGTTGGAAAAAGTGCCACTGATGATTCGAAGGGTTCTGCGGCACATGAATGGTGCTCCAGCCCACTTCGCCGCTAACGCCCGATCAAATCTCAATCGTGTCTTCCATGGTCGATGGATCAGACAGGGCGTCCAGTTGCATGGCCTGCTCGTTTACCTTGTCTCAAACTGTGTGATTTCTGGTTATGTGTCTATCTCAAAAGTATCGTGTATGCAGAGCCCATTCCAGATGTGGAGACACTGGAGCAGCGTATTCATGCTGCCTTTGACACTGTTCGGATGCAGCCTCGTTGATGTGAACATGTAAGACAGAACATGCTATGTCACACACACGCATGCGTTGAGGCAAATAGAAACCATTTTCAACACATACTTAACTGTGACTGCGTGGTATAGCGCGTATTACATCGCAGCCTCTGTAACAAAGTATGACTGGAAAAATGTCCTCTAGCCTGGAAACGATGCATTTCCGGACATAAGTTTGTACAAGGTGGAAAAAATCCCCTGTACATCACGTTATTTAGATTTTTCCTTCGTCTTTGTTATCTTTAGTGTGCAAGTTTTCTATCTCTTGATTCAATCTGCTTTGATAAAGGTGTTTGATGTTGTTCTCTTCCAGCAAGTAATCTTCATAAACGCTTTGATCTTATTAGTTACTTATTTGTTTTGTCATTTTCTTCCATTTCCTGAAAAGATCTGCAGATTAACGGAAAGTTGTCTAATCCCCATCTTTTCCTCTATAAACTGTTGTATCCCTTACTTAACCTGGTAGCTTATTGTTTATTATTGATCGAAAACCTCTACTTATTGATCGAAAACCTCTACTGGGTCGGCCGCTGTGGCCGAGCGGTTCTAGGCACTTCAGTCTGGAACCGCGCGGCCGCTACGGTCGCATTTTCGAATCCTGCCTCGGGCATGGGTGTGTGTGATATCCTTAGGTTAGTTAGGTTTAAGTAGTTCTAAGTTCTAGGGGACTGATGACCTCAGCAGTTAAGTCCCATAGTGCTCTGAGCCATTTCAACCATTTTGAACCTCTGGTGGCCCTACTATACTTATGTACATCTGTTTTCTTAAAAAGTGAGTTTGTTATTATTGGATTATTCAAAGGGTTCAAATGGCTCTGAGCACTATGGGACTTAACATCTGAGGTCATCAGTCCCCTAGAACTTAGAACTACATAAACCTAACTAACCTAAGGACATCACACACATCCATGCCCGAGGCAGGATTCGAACCTGCGACCGTAGCAGCCGCGCGGTTCCGGACTGCAGCGCCTAGAACCGCGTGGCCACCGCGGTCGGCCTATTGGATTATTGTAAGTTGTAAGATCACTTAGTATTTTTTCCATTTTCTTACATATCGGGTCTCCAAAAGTCCCCATAATATTCGTTATTGGGACATTTCCTGTTCTGGCACTGAAGTCACCCATCATAATAATCTGATCAGTAGCACTGTATTTATTCAGAGTTTTCTGTAGTTCTTTATAGAAGGTTCTAGACTCATCCTTTTTTTCTTCTTCAGCTGCATATATACTTATAATGGCGGCGTTGGCTCTTCTCAGTTTCATTCTAACTATGAGTCTTCTTTCTCTCATGTATGTGCAATATTTGATGTCTTTTCTCCATCTGTTATGCAAGAGTAATGCAACATCTTAGCTTGCTCCTTCATTTTGTTGGCTCCACTACGCAACATAATGTAATTGCCTACATATTTAGTACCTGTCACTTTCATATTTGTTTCTGTGATTGCTACAGCATCGATATTAATGTCTCTTAGTATATTTCGTAGTTCTATGTCTGGGAAGTTACTCTGACATTCTAGGTCGCTACTCTGATATATACGTTGATCCATTTTCGTTTGTCGTTTTTCACAGCTTTCTAACTTATTTTTGAGATCATTCTATTTCCATGGCTGCTCCTTATACTAGTAGCATAAGGAGTGAGTGTCTTCCGAGAGTTGGTTACCAGTCATGTGCTCATCCCACTTTCTAGAAGGACCAGGATTTTCTTTAGGGATTATCTTCCTTAGCCAGCATATTCTGGTCGTTTAAAGGTGCCGGAAAACACGCCTTTCATCTTCTCCCGTTGGCTAAAGTACAACCACTATACGCCATGCATTAGGCAGAAGTGACACGACTCATGTCTTCCTGGACGTGGGAGCAGGGTTTGTTGGCAGAGCTGCCTTGAATTCTTCGAGACCTGATCCATTCATCAAATTTCAGTGGATGTTTCTCAGAGTTTTGATTCTGACTAGGTATCGGCAGCCTGAACAGGCTAAGAGCCTTTGCCAAGCTTTCACCGTTAGAAAAGGAAAAGTGAAATGAAAGACACCTTCAGGCATCGAAATCTGATACCGTATGGGTCAAAGAAAACAAGAGTTGGCCAAGAGAGGGCGACAGAAAAAAAAGAAGAAAAAAAAAAGAAGGCTGATGCAAGTAAATGGAAGTAATGTCAGATTTAGCTACAGGCTCCCAAGTAGGGGGCCCCTTAGGGGAGCTACACGTTGTCTGGAATCTCAGCAATGAAATTAATGCGAAGTAAATCAAGATTTCAAATCTTACTAAAATAGATTTTATCTCACACTTGACACGCATTAACACCCTACAGAAAACCGCTACCAATAAGTTAGTGACAAAGTTATTCCTCGAATCTGTCAAGACCTGTCTATCATCTGACGGTTATTGACGGACTGGGTAGACAAAACGATCCCTCCTTACGTGATGGGTTGTTTGTCGATGAAATTGGAAACCCGACACGTTCTTTAAAAGTAATTCCACCATCCTGTAAATCGGTGTGTACAGATTGCAACCTATAATTTTACTCACTGGTGAAGAATTATATTCATCGATTACAGAATTATACTACTCTCATCACGGCGAAGGCAAATAACAAGCAGATTCAGTGCAGTTAAAATATACACCTTGATCCGTAATCAGTGTCAGGCTTCAGTTTTGAGCAAAATGCTTCGATATGCGTGGTCTGCCGCGAAATTACCACGACATCGTGACACTGTCTTTCTAATTATATTATCCATCAAAAATATGACTGTGCTATACGTGCTTTCACACGTTGCTCGTGCTGCTTCGAATTTTTTATGCTCTGAATGTTTCTACGAATGAAAATTTTCTCCTGAAGCATAACAGTAAAACAACAAAGCAAAAATTGAAAAACTACAATTTTTATATTTTTTATTTTCAGTCTCTGTTAATCATGTAAGATTATATAAGGTTTGTGATAAAACAATCTATTTTAATAAGATTTGAAATGATGTTTTATTCAATAATTCCATTGTCTTTTACAACGTCACATGAAAAATACTGAAAGATAGTATTCATCAGCCGGCCGCTGTGAGCGAGCGGTTCTAGGCGTTTCAGTCCGGAACTGCGCTGCTGATACGCTCGCAGGTTCGAATCCTGCCTCGGGCATGGATGTGTGTGATGTCCTTAGGTTAGTTAGATTTAATTAGTTCTAAGTCTAGGGGACTGATGACCTCAGATGTTAGGTCCCATAGTGCTTAGAGCCATTTGAACCAGTATTTATGCCCTGAAGACTCCTCCTAATGTCAGAGAGGCAAAAGGAAACTTTTGATAGCAAATACTTGTTAATAACAATTACTTGATTCGCTCCAGAACAAATGTACTTACCCTACGTATCTCTTTGCTGACGTCATGAGCGATTTCTGCATCGGCTTCTCATCCCACTGGCAATGAAAGCGACAGATGGCCAACTGCCTCTGCTTGCTAGCGTGGGAATCTACGGCTTGCTCGTTTGTCGTACTGCAGTGCTGATACATTCACTTCATGTAAGTGAAATAGCAAACCTGGAATAAAGTATCTGCAGCTAAGGGGTACCTCACAAGGACACTTCCAGAATTTGCTATGCATGTATGTTGGTAAACTCCCAGTTATGTGTTATCATCTCCCAAAATTGAAAATGTGTCCATTATTGGTTCAAATGTTACGATTACTTAAATTGTTCAGGTCTATATGGCTCTCATTGTAATAGCCTACAGGCCACTGAAGATGCGGATCGTGTATACCACCAAATATATAGCATTTCGTATAGTTGCCTATACGACCATATCTCGAAAAACGCGCCTTTTTCTTTGGAGTTTCGCTTGAGCTTCACTACACTAGTAGTGCGAGGGGCGTTTGAAAAGTCCGTGCAAAGTCCGAGAGATGGCACCACCAGCGAGTATAGAGGTCATGTTTAGTTGGCAGCAGCTTTGGAAAGAACGCACACCAAGTTTCGGCCATATTGGTCTATTTCTTTGTGTTTGGCATTGGTGTGAATCAAGGAAGTCAAGTGACTGTCAAAAACTAAACGAAAAAGAATTTCGTGTGGTGATTAAACATTACTTTCTGAAAGGAAAAACGCCTCAGGAGACTAAAGAGAAGTTTGATAAGCATTACGGTGACTCTTCACCTTCGATTAGAACAGTTTATAAGTGGTTTCAAAATTTTCGGAGTGGCCATATGGGCACAAGTGATGGTGAACGTTCTGGACGCCCTGTGGAGATTACGACTCCAGAAATAATTGATAAAATCCATGATATGGTGATGGATGACAGAAGAGTTATGGTGCATGAGATTGCTAGTGCTGTGGGCATCTTGAATGAACGAGTTCGTAATATTTTGCATAAACATTTGGACATGAGAAAGCTATCCGCAAGATGGGTTCTGCGATTGCCCACGCTTGACCATAAACAGAATCGTGTGAAGTGTTGAAAGGATGGTTTGCAGCTGTTCAGGCAGAATCTGCACGACTTTAAGTGTCATTTCGTCAATGTGGATGAAACATGGATACATTACAATATTCCTGAGAACAAACAACACTCTAAACAATGGGTTACCCAGGGAGAATCTGCACCAAAAAAGGCGTAGACCATTCCTTCGGCCGGAAAAGTTATGGCGACTGTCTTTTGGGATTCGCAAGAGACAATTCTCATCGACTATCTGGAAAAAGATAAAACTATTACAGGTGCATATTGTTCATCCTTATTGGACCGTTTGAAAACCGAGCTGCAAGAAAAACGCCGGCGATTGGACAGCAAAAAAGTCCTGTTCCATCACGACAATGCACCAGCACACATCTCAGCAGTTGTGGTCGCAAAATTAATGGAAATAGGATTCCAACTCGTTTAAAATCCCCCCTATTCTTGGCTCCCTCGGATTACTATTTGTTCCCCAATTTGAAGAAATGGCTGGCGGGACAAAGATTTTATTCAAATGAGGAGGTTATTGCTGCAACTACTAACTATTTTGCAGACTTGGACAGTTCCTATTGTTCGGAAGGAAACAACAAATTAGAACAGCGTTGGACGAAGTGCATATGTCTAAAATGAGACTAGGTCGAAAAATAAAAAAGGTTTACCCCAAACGCGTAAGTAGTTTTTATTTTTGCACAGACTTTTCAAACGCCCCTCGTAGATACGATTTTCGACAGCCTACACATGCTTGCACAACTGTACTGCGTTTATTATTGGGGCAGGTGGTGAACACTCCCTTGGACCACCTCAGCGATCGTCTGAGGAACGTGAAGGACAAGCACCTGGACACTATCACGCGCTACGGCTGGTCGGTGTGCACGACGCTGTCGCACATGTACAACTTCCGGTAAGCGCGCAACCCCTTACGACGGCTGCCGCAACCCGCAACGCACTGCCCAGGCGGCGGCCGGCGCTCACGCTGGTGCGCGTGTGCTTGCGCAGGCTGGTGCTCATGGCAACGCCCTCGTTCGGCTTCACGACGGACGGCGTGGTGGGCCTGCTGCACAACGGCTCCGCGGACCTGGGCGTGCCCGCGCTCATCATGAGCGCCAAGCGGCTGGGCTACGTCGACTTCACCGGGCCGTCGCGTCTCTGGACGTAAGCGGGACTGTCCGTCTCTTCCTGTCCCTGCCTACTGACAACCTGCTCATGTGGGAAGCAGAGGCCCATCACCATCCAGCTGTCCTGATCTAGTGTTACCGTTCTCTTCCAAACACTTCAGACAAATGCTTTGGAGGTTTGGCTGATAAGATCTTTCTCTGCCATTCTTTCTCTAGAATACATACAATTGGTATAAACTATGGTCTTCGATACCAGTGACGTCATAACAAGTACCAAAATGTAGTGTGAGGAGGGCTATGCGAGAGGCGTTCAATGAGTTCGAAAGTAAAGTTCTATGTACTGACTTGGCAGAAAATCCTAAAAAAATTTGGTCTTATATCAAAGCGGTAGGTGGATCAAAACAAAATGTCTGGACACTCTGTGACCAAAATCGTACTGATACAGAGGATGACAGACTAATGGTCGAAGTATTAAATGTCTTTTTCCAAAGCTGTTTCACAGAGGAAGACTGCACTGTAGTTCCTTCTCTAGATTGTCGCACAGATGACAAAATTATAGAAATCGAAATAGATGACAGACGGATAGAAAAACAATTCTTCTTCTTCTTCCGTATCCGGATGCACCAATTATATCTTCCCTTCCCAGTACTTAGCAACGTACTTTGCTTTATCATTGACTTTCAAAATATCATCTTTAGTGCATGTTATACACATATCTGGGCAAATCACTAGGTGGTCCAAGCCCTGTATTGCTCGGCATTCACACCTATCGCTATCACTGTAACCCCATTTAAATAGGTTTGATTTGCACCCAGTTACTCCAGTGCGCAGCCGGTTTAATGACCTACAAGTTGTGAAAGGTAGTTGAAATCCTGCAGATCCCTCCTCAAGTAGTTCCATTGTGGAGTGTGGCACCATTTCTTCCCAAAGAGATAGCCGCCTTGCGACGGGCTTGGTGGCGAGCTCTTCAGTAGTTTCAATGAAACTCCTGCGGGATTTCAGCCGGACACGTTGTTTTCGGTGCATACGCATCGGGGGTCGAGGATCATTCTTTTGTTTTGATCTTTCGATCTCGGCGGCTGCTTGTCTGCGGATGGTGGGTGGTGCTACGCCTATGATGGGATAAATGATGTCTGTGGGAGTTGGTTTGAGGCATCCTGTGGCAATACGTACAGTTTCGTTTACGGCGACGTCAACTTGCTTAGTGTGAGCAGAGTACCTCCAAACTGGCGCCGCATATTCCGCTGCTGAGATACACAGCACCAGACCCGTGGTGCGCAAAACATGTGGTTGAGCTCCCAACGATGAACTTGTTAGCTTCCGCAGTATGTTGTTCCTGGCACAGACCTTTTTTTAGTGTTGTGACAGTGCTGCTTAAAAGTAAGTGCTCTGTCCAGTGTTACTCCCAGGTATTTTGGGCTGTTTGTATGTTTCAGCTCTTCCCCTTGCCACATGACTCGGAGTTTCCGTTTGGCTTGTTTGTTCCTAAGATGGAAGGCGGATACTTGAGATTTACTAGGGTTTGGTTTGAGATTATTGCCGTCGTAATAGGTAGCAAGTTCTGTTAAGGCACCTGTGAGATTCTCCTCCACTTGTTCAAAGGTTTTATCCTGAGTGGCCACTGCTGCATCATCAGCATATATGAACATTCGTGTCTGGTGGCTGATGGGAAGATCATTGGTATAGATGTTAAATAATATTGGAGCCAAGACACTACCCTGTGCAAGTCCATTTTTCTGTGTCGTCCATCGGCTGTTTTTAGATTGTAAGGTTACATAGTAGCGTCTGTTCTGTAACATGCATTGCACGAACATAGAACGGGTGTAGTCCTTAGTGACATGATACACTTTCTGGGTAAGCAACTTATGGTTAACTGTGTCATATGCAGCACTGAGATCCAGGAATGCCACCCCAGTTACTTCTCCTCTCTGATAGCCGTCTTCGATGTACTGTGTGAGATTAAGGATTTGGCCACAGCATGATTTTCCTGGTCGAAATCCAGCTTTTTCGTTAATGAGGGCTTTGTCCACATAATCAGCTATGCGTTTGAGGATCATTCGCTCCAGCACTTTAAATAAATGACAAAGCGGTGAGACAGACCGGAATTTTTAGCTTCAGTTGGGTCTTTCCCTGGTTTTAATAACGCAATAACCCGAGCTTTCCTCCACAGTTTAGGAATTTGCATTGTTGTGATACTGTTATTCATTAGCTCTAGGATCCATGCTTGTACTCCCGGTCCAAAATGTATAATTTGCTCAGATCTCAGATCGTCGAGGCCAGCGGACTTATTGTTTTTCAAATCGTTGATGGCATTTTGCAGCTCCTGAATGAAGAACGGGCGAGCTAGAAAGCTAATCTCCTCGTTTAATTTTCTTTTAATTTTGCCATTCCTGATCTTCCTTTTAGTTTTTCCGTTCATGAGTAGTTGGTGAGCTATCTGATCAGGTGTAACTTCACTGTAATTTGGTTGTGGTTCTGTTGGGTCGTTGTTGAGACTTTTGACCAGTTTCCATGCCTTCCTACTGCTGTGCTTCATGTCCGTCTCTTGTAGGAGGTTACACCACTTTTCCTTTCTCGCTTCGGAGATACCAGACATCAGTACCTCACCTGCCTGGATCGTTTTCTCTGAGAGGGGGTCCTTATTGTACAGTTCTTCATGTTTTTTCAAAGCTTCCTTGCTGCTACCATTGAGTCCAGCGATATACTGGGTGCAGCACCCTCTAGGAATGCGCCGTCGAGAGATTTTCTTGACAAGGTCTATAAAAGTTTCATATGATTGTATCTCTGGTTTAATTTCCAAGATCTCCTTATGAAGGTCCTCTGTGAAAAGTTCCCAATGAGCTTTTTTGAAATTGAAGCGTCTCTTGAAGGGCATTACATCTGATTTGATTACTGCAGTAATACAGCAAGTTATTGCTCTGTGTTGCGATCTTGGAATTGGGTCCTCGATTTGCTTTACAGTTTGCAGGGATACCTTTTCGGAGACAAAGATGTTATCTGGATTATATCCTCGTTTCCATCTTCCGCTGTTAAATAACGCAGACAACTTTGGGTCATGTATCAGTTTCAGTTTAGCCTGGTCTGCCCAGATCTCCAGCATTTCGCCATCGTCATTTGTCTCTTTATAACCCCATGCGAGACCGTGACAGTTAAAATCTCCTAGTACAACTTTAATGTTTTTTGAATGGAAATTTTCAGGCTCCGTAAATTTGAACCTCGCACTGGGTGGTTTGTACACGGATGTTTCAGTACATGGATGTAGCTCAATAGTTAAAATTTCTATATTTTCTTCGCAGGTCAGAGCACAGGAGCATACGTCTAAGTTTGGTTTCACAAATATAGCACTTCCGTACCTTTCGTGTGGTCTCTCAAGAACTAATTTCATGCCCTGTATTTTTGGTCTATGGCTAGTTGGTGCTCTGTGTGTTTCTTGCAACACTAAAACATCACAGTTGTATCGTTTGCACAATTAAAATCGCTCAAAAGAGGAAAGGCCGCTGGACCTGATGGGATACCATTTCGATTTTACACAGAGTACGCGAAGGAACTTGCTCCCCTTCTTGCAGCGGTGTACCGTAGGTCTCTAGAAGAGCGTAGCATTCCAAAGGATTGGAAAAGGGTACAGGTCATCCCCGTTTTCAAGAAGGGACGTCGAACAGATGAGCAGAACTATGGACCTATATCTCTAACGTCGATTAGTTGTAGAATTTTCGAACACGTATTATTTCGAGTATAATGACTTTTCTGGAGACTAGAAATCTACTCTGTAGGAATCAGCATGGGTTTCGGAAAAGACGATCGTGTGAAACCCAGCTCGCGCTATTCGTCCACGAGACTCAGAGGGCCATAGACGCGGGTTCCCAGGTAGATGCCGTGTTTCTTGACTTCCGCAAGGCGTTCGATACAGTTCCCGACAGTCGTTTAATGAACAAAGTAAGAGCATATGGACTATCAGACCAATTGTGTGATTGGATTGAAGAGCTCCTAGATAACAAAACGCAGCATGTCATTCTCAATGGAGAGAAGTCTTCCGAAGTAAGAGTGATTTCAGGTGTGCCGCAGGGGAGTGTCATAGGACCGTAGCTATTCACAATATACATAAATGACCTGGTGGATGACATCGGAAGTTCACTGAGGCATTTTGCAGATGATGCTGTGGTGTATCGAGAGGTTGTAACAATGGAAAATTGTACTGAAATGCAGGAGGACCTGCAACGTATTGACGCATGGTGCAGGGAATGGCAATTGAATCTCAACGTAGACAAGTGCAATGTGCTGCGAATACATAGAAAGCTACAATCATTTAGCTACAATATAGCAGGTCAGCAACTGGAAGCAGTTAATTCCATAAATTATCTGGGAGTGCGCATTAGGAGTGATTTAAAATGGAATGACCATATAAAATTAGTCGTCGGTAAAGCAGATGCCAGGCTGAGATTCATTGGAAGAATCCTAAGGAAATGCAGTCCGAAAACAAAGGAAGTAGATTACACTACACCTGTTCCCCCACTACATCAATACTGCTCACCGGTGTGGGATACGTACCAGATAGGTTGATAGAAGAGATAGATAAGATCCAACAGAGAGCAGCGCGCTTCGTTACAGGATCATTTAGTAATCGCGAAAGCGTTACGGAGATGATACATAAACTCCAGTGGAAGACTCTGCAGGAGAGACGCTCAGTAGCTCGGTACGGGCTTTTGTTGAAGTTTCGAGAACATACCTTCACCGAGGAGTCAAGCAGTATATTGCTCCCTCCTACGTATATCTCGCGAAGAGACCATGAGGATAAAATCAGAGAGATTAGAGCCCACACAGAGACATACCGAAAACCTTTCTTCCCACGAACAATAAGAGACTGGAATAGAAGAGAGAACGGATAGAGGTACTCAACGTACCGTCCGCCACACACCGTCAGAGGGCTTGTAAAGTATGGATGCAGATGTAGATGTAGACAAATGCTTTGGAGGTTTGGCTGATAAGATCTTTCTCTGCCATTCTCTCTCTAGTATATCTCTACATACAACTGGGATAAACTAAAGTCTTCGATACCAATGAGGTCATAACAAGTCCGAAAAAGCAACACAAACGCGATTCCAAAATGGCGACCAATGATACTATGCATTCCAATGTGCGCCTTAATACGCTGGACAACAGTATTAAAGAATCACTTTTTTAAACCCCGTAACTGTTTCCCAGTGCGACACGAAAGTTCGAAATTTGCCTCAAAGGTGCCTACAACCTTCCTCTGCAAAGGTGCAAAAATCGTGGCGCCCTCCGACGTCACCTCCGCCTTCCTGTCCTCTCCTGGAGATCTGAAACGAGGAGTAATTCGTAACCTTCTGCCAAGGCATGTGGATATTTGACCTTAAATCATCCCGCACAGATACACCAGTATCACACCTAGGTTCTGTTGACTAATAACCGATTGCATAGTTAAACGATATGCTACCTAAAAGTGAGAAAGTAATTAACTGTAGGCCTACTGTAAGTCATTTAAAGACTCATCTGCGAATCTCTGCATCAGGCCTTATAATCTTCACTTCTCTCTCCATTTCGAAACATGTTTCTAACTACACTCATGCTCATAAATTAAGGATAATGCTGATACATGGCGATACAACGCTCTGGTGGGCGGTTTGCGGGTTTAAATCACCTCGGGTATGACCATGCGATGCATTTGACCTGCGGTCGTTGCACGGTAGGTCTGGCAGCAGTCCACATACGCAGAAGAGTGTTGATGCATGTCAGAGTACGGCGCAGCGAGTAAGTTTGCACACGTTTTCAGACGTGCTAATAGTGAATGCGTGTTGAAAATGGCTCAAAGAACACATACTGATGACGTTATGAGGGGTAGAATACTAGGGTCACAAGAGGCTGGTCAAAGACAGCAGGTCATAGCAAAGGCCCTCTGTGTGCCACAAAGTGTGATCTCAAGATTATGGCAACGATTCCAGCAGATAGGAAACGTGTCCTACAATAAGGGACGTCCACAGTATACAACACCACAAGAAGACCGATATCTTACCATCAGTGCCCGCAGACGGCCACGGAGTACCGCAGGTAGCCTTGCTCGGGACCTTACCGCAGCCACTGGAACAGTTGTCTCCACACAGTCTACAGACGACTGAACAGACATGGTTTATTCACCTGGAGACCTGCAAGGTGCATTCCACTGATCCCTGGTCACAGCAGAGCCCCTAAAGCCTGGTGTCAAGAACACAGTACTTGGTCATTGGAACAGTGGTCCCAGGGTTCACGGATGAGTCCAGGTATAGTCTGAAGAGTGATTCTCACCGGCTTTTGATCTGGCGTGAACCAGGAACCAGATACTAATCCTTTAATGTCCTTGAAAGGGACCTGTATGGAGGTCATGGTTTGATGGACTGGGGTGGGATTATCACTGGTGCACGTACACCCCTGTATGTCTTTCACAGAGGAACTGTAACAGGTCAGGTGTATCGGGACGTCATTTTGCACCAGTATGCCCGCCTTTTCAGGGGTGAAATGGGTCCCACCTTCCCCCTAATCGATGATAACGCACGGTCGCACCGAACTGCCATCGTGAAGAAATGTCTTGAAACAGAAGATAGGCGAATGGAGTGGCCTGCCTGTTCTCCAGACCTAAACCCCATCGAACACGTCTGGGATGCTATCAGTCGAAGTATTGTTGCACGTCTTCAAACGCCTAGGACACTTCAGGAGCTCCGACAGGCACTGGTGCAAGAATGGGAGGCTATACCCCAGCAGTTGCTCGACCACCTGATACAGAGTATGCCAACCCTTTGTGCGGCCTGTATACGTGTGCATGGTGATCATATCCCATATTAATGTCGGGGTACATGCACAGGAAACAGTGGCGTTTTGTAGCGCATGTGTTTCGGGACGGTTTTCTCAACTTATGACCAATAACATGGACTTACAGATCGGTGCCGTGTGTGTTCCCTATGTGCCTATGTCATTAGCGCCATTTTGTGTAGTGCCACGTTGGGTGGCACCACATTCTGTCAGGAGTTATCCTTAATTTATGAGCATGAGTGTGTATCACCTCTCTGTACACTACTGCATCACCTGCGTACGTAGCGCTACAAATGTTTTATACCAGGTCATGTATGTGTACCATGATCATCAGCGGCCTGTCACAGTACCGCCGGATACTAATTTCTCCGTTAAAAACGACCCATGTGTTTATGTTCCGTCTCCGGATTACAGCATCCATAGCCGTGTTGGTTAGTGCGGTAAAACGTAATCTGTAGGTGGCTAGTGTAACATTTCTGGCTCTTGAAGCTTCCAGCCCTGACTATTGTCAAACCATCCTACATGCTGCAGTAGGCAGGTGACGTCATTCGAAAATATTGATCAGTGTGTATGACCAAAGGACGCTAAACGTCTCGTCTGCACACGGCACCACAATTGGGTGGGCTCCTTTATTTAGCTGACGTCACTCCGGCGGGCGAACCTCTGCTTTGATTGGCTACTGGGGTGGTGAATGCGCGCCAGACCGTGTATCTTCATTACCTGTTGTTTGTTAAATAAAATGTAAAATATGAGTTTGCGTAAATTAAAAGATCCCTCACCATCTGAAACATAAGAAAAGTAAGAACAGCCCAGTCACAACATGCAAGTTAGAGGGCAGAATTCCGATGTTACGTAAATCACACCCAATTGGGTTTATATTGAATCTGCACACTGTGTGTAACGCAGTCTTATAATAAGCACTCTGTCTTCAGGCCACTAGTGGTCCATCGGGACCATCCGACCGCCGTGTCATCCTCAAGTGAGGATGCGGATAGGAGGGGCGTGCGGTCAGCACACGGCTCTCCAGGTCATTATGATGGTTTTCTTTGACCGGAGCGGCTACTATTCGGTCGAGTAGCTACTCAATTGCCATCATGAGGCTGAGCGCAACCCGAAAAATGGCAACAGCACATGGCGGCGCTGACGGTCACCCATCCTAGTGCCAGCCACGCCCAACAGGGCTTTACTTCGGTGATCCGACGGGAACCGGTATTTCCACTGCGGCAAGGCCGTTGCCAGTCTTATAATAACCCTGATATAAATCCTACGTTGTGTGTTTAGCCTTTTATATAATTTGTTCACTAAATTAAATTCTCAAACTTTCCCTCCTAAAACGATGATGGGAAAGGATTCCGGTGAGTGTGAACATTTAACAGATAAATGCCATCATAAAAATATTACAACTGCATTTTTTTTCTTTTAATGAAACGCAGAATTGATCATGAGTTTGTACAAGGAACAATCAGGTATATGAATGTAAACAAAACATGTAAATAGTCCTTATACGATAGAGGCGTTGGCAAGACCTTGTAGAAGTGACAGAGCATGGAATCTAGTATGCTTCATTACTTCAGGAAGGGGAAGCAAGGACAACAGGTGAAATGTATAATATCGCTAAACAAGAGGGTAATCGGATGCAGTGCCTCGATGTCAGTTAAGGAGGCAAAGTGTTCCAAGGGATGTAATCGCTGAGAAATCTCACCTTGAATTCTGGGTGGCTGAAAAATCAACTGAAACTCTACAGGCCGAAACTGCGCAACGCTTAGGAGATCGATCGAAGTACGGACCTCTGTTTGTCCAGGTGGTCAGGACAAATGAAGCTGTGAATGAAATTACTCTGAAGCAAGGGCGGCAGAGCACGCGACCGACTCCTTCGGCGGCCAGGAACCAACAACTACTGAAATTCTCTTCCCGCCCGCACCCAGTGTGCGACTTCTCCGCTGTGTCAGAACTCGGCCAATCGTGGCCGATTAACAAAGCTTTCACTAGTCATGGATTTGCAACAAAATTCGTATAGACTCCCTGTCATCCGACATCGAGAGAAGAAGCCACTAGCAACGGAAAGGGACTCCGTCCGCAGTGCCCAGTTACCAGATGTTCTTCCCGCGTCCTGGCCTTCTCTCTGCCTACAAGTTACCGCTCGTCTCCAGCGTGAAATGAATTTTGATATGCATGCCTCCTACTCCCAACCATGTACATACCGGTACATAGCATCCGATTACCTTCATTGCATGACAGTGTAGTGTGGTTTCGAAATGACATAATTTGCATGTATGCAAATTCAGGTTTTAGAAATGCGAGATAGGTTGGTTTGGTGGCACTCAATACGTGTATGAAGAGGCCAGAGGGATGCCTTCTTGCAAAATAAATAATCAAATAAAAATAATTTTTCATATAGCACGTTTTTCAGTCGGACTAAAAAGTATAAAATAATTTTCCCTAGGTCCATACAGATTCCTAATCCTACACAGACAGTAATGAAAATTTGTGATTATAAATTTTTAACTGGTTTGAAAAACTTTTCAAATTTCATACAAAAACGTGCATACAACACATAATTGATGCGTGAGTAGTTCATCTCCTGACTATCATCAATTGCATGCATCCCACGTTTTTCGTTTTAAATCTTGAAGTATTTTCATTGCTGTCAAAAATTCACATAAACAAATTTTCAGGGCTGTTTGTGCGGGGTTAGGAAGCCGTATGCGGCAAGGAGAAATATTGTATACTTCCTAGTCCGAATTAAATCTTGTTATACAGGGCGTTTCAAATCGAATATCCGGGTCTTAAGGCTTTGTAGCATTTATTACAGACAACTTACGTTTGTAAATAATAGATCAAATGAAAGAGCAACTAAACAGTTTGTTATAGTGTTCAATGTGAGGACCATTCGTCATACAGCACACATCGAGTCGATAGGCGAGATCTTCCCAAACCTTGATCAGTGTGTCCGGAGTAATTGCTGCAACAGATGCTTCAATCCTGTTTCTTAAGTCGGGTAGATCAACTGGTAGCGGAGGCACGTACACATTATCCTTTATGAACTCCCAACGCTAGAATCGCATAGCGTTAAATCGGGTGAACGTGGAAAACCCAACTAACCTAAGGATACCACACATAGCCATGCCCTAGGCTGGATTCGAACCTGCGACCGTAGCAGCAGCGCAGTTCCGGACTGAAGCGCCCAGAACCGCTCGGTCACAACGGCCGGCTCAGCTTCTTCCAGTTGAGGAAGGAGTCATAGTTCTACGAGCACCTCAAGAAAACAAACGGCAGTCACACTTCACTGGAAAAGAAAAGCCCATAAATCTTTCGCCAGGATATGACACACAAAAAAAAATCGATTAGGACAGTCTCGTTACAACTGTACTATATCGTTGGGATTTGCTGACTACCAGAAGAGCACATCACGTGTGTTCACACTTCCACTAAGACGAAGTGTCGATCCATCACTAAAGACACGACCAAAAAAAAACTTCATCGTCATGAAGTAACTTTTCGTTTGCAAAGTCGGCACGTATCGACTCTATGAGAGCCATGTGGTGAATGGTGCTGATATTGAACACTCGTAGGAAAAACTTTTGCTCTTTTATTTGATATATTATTTACAATCTAAGTGGAATGTAATATATGCTACAAAACCTTAAAACGTGGATATTCGTTTTCAAACAACATGTATTATAAATTAATTTTGATTTAATTAATTATTTTATGCTCTTTAGACTTATGAGTGTGGGTTTTTCAGTGGATTTAAAACATTTTGACGAGATTATGAGAGTTTGTTAAATTGCAGATTTTTTCAGTGTCTCTTCACTTGATGATATCTGAAGTAGACTAGTGGGATAGTTTTCTTCTAACAATATGTCAATTTTTTAAATTGCTATTTTCGTAGAAATAAAATAAAGAACCAAGCAAAATTAATTTATATGATTTTTGTAAGATTTTTATTTCAGTACTATTTTATACCAGTTGCTTTTGCTCTTGAATGTGTATATCACATCGCGCCGCTCTCTCTGTCGGTCTCTCCTTTTTCTCCTGCCCTCTCTGCCCATCTCCTCCTACCCTCTCTGTCCATCTTCTCCTTCCCCCTCTATCTCCACTTTTTGCTCTCTCCTTGTCCATCGCCTTCTTCCTTTCTCTCTGCCAATCTCCCCCTCCTCTCTTTCTCTGTCCATTGCTTTCTTCACCACCTCCCTCTGTCCATCTCCTCCCTCCTCTCACCATCTATCTGCTTCACCACCACCCCTGTCAATCTATCTCCTCCTCACACACCTCTCCATTTCCTCCTCCCCTCCCTCTTTGGGTATCTGCCCCTCCTTCCACTGTCTATCATTCCTACCCCCTCTCTTTCTCCACATATACCTTTGCCCTCTCTTTGTCCATCTCCTTCTCCCTTCCCTCTGCTCATGTCCTCCTGCTCCCTCTCTATCTCCTCATATCCCACTATCCATCTCCTCTCACCTCCTCCTCACGATGTCTGTATCCTCTTTTCCCACCCTCTGTACATCCCCCCCCCCCTCTGTGTTTTCATTGCCTCCTACCCTTCTCTTTGACCATTTCCCACTCCACATCATCTCCTCTCTCTGCCCTCTCCCATTGTTCTGAACACCTCTCCCATCACTTCTCTCTGTCCATTTCCTTCCACCCTCTCTTGTCCGTTCTCTCATTCTCCTCTTTGTCTCCCTTCTCTCTCTCTCTCTCTCTCTCTCTCCATCTCTTCCTCTTCCTGTGTCTCTCTGTCCATCTCATCTTTCCCCCTCACCTGTCCATTTCCCCTCCTCCCTACCTTTGTCCATCTCCTCCTACCCTTCTCCCTGATCATACTACACTTTCTGGACATATACTTCCTGAAACACATTCCAATACTACTCACATAACATGACAGTCACGCAGGGCAGCCTGGATGTCAGGTGTAACCAAGTAAAACACCCCAGTCTCTACCCCTGCCAAAATGACCTACTAGGAAGCTGTTTAATACTGTGTTGCGATCCAGTTCTGAGCTACATATAAAATTTTAAGTCTCTTACCCATTGAAAAGTTAACTTACAACGATATGAAAAATTTTTACTGAACAGAGGACAAAATACCTAATAAAAACACTTTCAAAACATTTTATGAGTGCAGTTGTCAGGGAGATGTCAGACTAACTATTCTCTATTCCGTTGCTTCATGAATGTTATTTCGAACACATGCTGATAAAATTTTTTGTCGTAGATTATATGTGACTAGTCGAATTCTATTTTGTCCCATTATTGTCTGCTTTTTTTTTCTCTGCAAGTGCTGCATTAACATTCGAAATAGTGAGAATGATAGATATACACAATGTTTCAAAAGAACTCAAACGATTTCACAATATTATGTCTTGCACATAAATGTATACCAAAACATGTCTTAAATTTCAATTTACATACAGGACTGAATCATTTCATTGTAAAAATTAACGTCCAATTTTACTATACATATTTTACATGCATGCAAATATGACCTTGGGATACTTTTTGCTTTTAGGTTCAGGATCAGACATTTCATTTACCTTTTAGAAATATTTAATGTGCCCTCAATGGGACACTCAATAAACATCCATAAAGTAGCTAAAGCTTTTCAGTATATTTGAAGCATGGTTGGAGTTACTAAGTTAACTTCTGTTGCTATGCAGCCTTTCAGTCACTCAAAGTTGTTGAAAGTGGAGGCACATAGACTTAGTTACACAAACCCAACGAAAAATTTGCAAGCCCTGATATCAGGTGACCTTGTGGGCCATTGGTGCAATGTGAGATCCTTATGCCACTTGCACTGTAGGAGATGCAGTGCTGTACATTCTGCTAAAAATTACTCCCCACGATTGTAACTGAATTGCACTTCTTGAAATGGATATCTCAGTATGCTGTTTGTTACTGTGTTATCACCCTCTCGCCATGAACCACACTAAGTAATACACTTCGGGCAGGGGCGCTTGTTGTACCAGGGAGGCATATTCAGGAAACCAAATAACCTGCAGCTTACAACTGGCGCTAAGGTGGACTTTTAGTTTCGATGCATGTTAAAACTGATCCAAATTTCTATTTTCTTCAATGTACGAGACGATGAAACGATTAAAGAAATGTTTGACCAGGTAAAAGAAACTATTCAGATAGTTAAGGGAGATGAAAATTTAATTATGATGAAGGAGTGGAATTCGATAGTAGAGGAAAATGAAGGGAAAAAAAAATAATATGTGAATGTGGACTGGGAGAAAAGAATGAAAGAGGAAGCCGCCTGATAGAACTCGACACAGAGCATGATTTAATCATTGCAAAACATTTAAGAATCATGAAAGAAGGATGTATATGTGAAACAGACCTGGAGGCACAAGAAGGTTTCAGATTGATTATATAAAGGTGAGACAGAGAATTCGTAACCAGATTTTAGATTGTAAGACATTTGCAGGAGCATATGTGGACTCTGAGCACAATGGATTGGTTGTGAACTGTAGATTAAAGCTGAAGAAATAGTAAAAAGGTACGAAATTAAGGAGACAGGACCTATGTAGGTTAACAGAATCTGAAGTTGTTGAAATTTCAGAGGGAGCATTATGTAATGGATGACTAGAACAGGGGAAAGGAAGACAGTCGAAGATGAAGGGGTAGCTTTAAGACATGAAGTAGTGAAGACAACAGAGGATCCAACAGGTAAAAAGACAAGATCTAGCAGAAACCCTTGGATAACACAAGAGATACTGGTGAAACGGAAGAATTTAAAAATGCAGCAAATGAAGTATATGAAACGGAATACAAACATCTAAAGAATAAGACTGGCAGGAAGTAGAAAATGGCAAAGCAGGAACGGCTAGAAGACAAATGTAAGGATCTAGGAGCACATTTCACGAGAGGAAAGACAGGTATCGCCAACAGAAAAATTAAAGAGGCCTTTGGAGCAAAGAGAAGCAGCGGTATAAACATCAAGAGCTCAAAAGGAAAACCAGTCCTAAACAAAAAAGTGAAAGCTGAAAGGTGAAATCAGTATATAGAAAATCTATGCAAGGGAGATGAACTCGAAAGCAATATTATAGAAAGGAAAGAGGACGTAGATGACGATGAGATTGGAGATATCACAAGAATTTCACAGAGCACTGAAAGACCTATGACGCAACAAAGCCCTGCGAGTAAACGAAATTCCATCAGAACTACTGATAGCCTTGGGAGAGGCAGCCATGACAAAATCGTTCCATCTCGTGCGCAAGTTGTATGAGATAGGCGAAATACCCTAAGAGTTCAGGAAGAATGAAATAACTGCAATTCCAGAGAAAGTAGAAGCCGACATGTGTGGAATTTCCGAACTATCTGTTTAATAAGACATGGTTACAAAATAGTAACACGACTTCTTAATGGAAGAATAGAAAGACTGTTAGAATCCGATGTAGGGGACGTCAGTTTGGAAGTCGGAGAAATGTAGGAACACGCGAAGCGATACTGGCCCTACGATTTACTTTAGGACATAGGTTTAAGGAAAGACAAATCTACGTTTATAGCATTTGTAGAATTAGATAAAGCTTTTGACACTGTTGAGTTGGGTTGTTTCGGGAAGGACACCAGACAGCGAGGTCATTGGTCTCATCGGATTAGGGAAGGATGGGGAAGGAAGTCGGCCGTGCCCTTTCAAAGGAACCATCCCGGCATTTGCCTGGAGCGATTTAGGGAAATCACGGAAAACCTTAATCAGGATGGCCGGACGCGGGATTGAAGCGTCGTCCTCCTGAAGATACTGTTGACTGGCATACTGTCTTTGGAACTCTGAAGGTAGCAGGGATAAAATACAGGGAGCGGAAGGGTATTTTTGTCCGCAGATCGTGGTCTCGCGGTAGCGTTCTCGCTTCCCGAGCACGGGGTCCCGGGTTCGATTCCCGGCGGGGTCAGGGATTTTCTCTGCCTCGTGATGACCGGGTGTTGTGTGATGTCCTTAGGTTAGTTAGGTTGTAAGTAGTTCTAAGTTCTAGGGGACTGATGACCATAAATGTTAAGTCGTATAGTGCTCAGAGACATTTTTTTGGAAGGGTGTTTACAACTTGCACAGAGATCGGGTGGCAGTTACACGAGTCTAGGGCATGAAAGGGAAGCATTGGTTGAGAAGGGAGTGAGACAGGATTGCAGCCTATCCTCAAAGAAAACTTTGGAGTAGGAGTTAAACTTCAGGAAGAATAAATAAAAACTTTGAGGTTTGCTGATGACATTTTAATACTGCCAGAGACAGCAAAAGACTTGGAAGAGCAGCTAAACGGAATGGACAGTGTGTTGAAAGCAGGACATAAGATGAACATAATCAAAAGCAACACAAGGATAATGGAAGCTGGTAGGATCAAATCAGATGATGCTGGTGGAACTAGATTAGAAAATGAGATATTTAAAGTAGTAGCTGAGTTTTGCTATTTGGGCAGCAAAACAACTCATGATGACCGAAGAAGAGGGCATAAAAATGTAGACTGGCAAGGCGAGCGTATTTGAAGAAGAGAGATTTGTTAACATCGAAAATAGATGTAAGTGCTAGGAAGTCTTTCCTGAAGTTATACACTCCTGGAAATTGAAATAAGAACACCGTGAATTCATTATCCCAGGAAGGGGAAACTTTATTGACACATTCCTGGGGTCAGATACATCACATGATCACACTGACAGAACCACAGGCACATAGACACAGGCAACAGAGCATGACCAATGTCGGCACTAGTACAGTGTATATCCACCTTTCGCAGCAATGCAGGCTGCTATTCTCCCATGGAGACGATCGTAGAGATGCTGGATGTAGTCCTGTGGAACAGCTTGCCATGCCATTTCCACCTGGCGCCTCAGTTGGACCAGCGTTCGTGCTGGACGTGCAGACCGCGTGAGACGACGCTTCATCCAGTCCCAAACATGCTCAATGGGGGACAGATCCGGAGATCTTGCTGGCCAGGGTAGTTGACTTACACCTTCTAGAGCACGTTGGGTGGCACGGGATACATGCGGACGTGCATTGTCCTGTTGGAACAGCAAGGTCCTTTCCCGGTCTAGGAATGGTAGAACGATGGGTTCGATGACGGTTTGGATGTACCGTGCACTATTCAGTGTCCCCTCGACGATCACCAGTGGTGTACGGCCAGTGTAGGAGATCGCTCCCCACACCATGATGCCGGGTGTTGGCCCTGTGTGCCTCGGTCGTATGCAGTCCTGATTGTGGCGCTCACCTGCACGGCGCCAAACACGCATACGATCATCATTGGCACCAAGGCAGAAGCGACTCTCATCGCTGAAGACGACACGTCTCCATTCGTCCCTCCATTCACGCCTGTCGCGACACCACTGGAGGCGGGCTGCACGATGTTGGGGCGTGAGCGGAAGACGGCCTAACGGTGTGCGGGACCGTAGCCCAGCTTCATGGAGACGGTTGCGAATGGTCCTCGCCGATACCCCAGGAGCAACAGTGTCCCTAATTTGCTGGGAAGTGGCGCCTAATTTGCTGGGAAGTGGCGGTGCGGTCCCCTACGGCACTGCGTAGGATCCTACGGTCTTGGCGTGCATCCGTGCGTCGCTGCGGTCCGGTCCCAGGTCGACGGGCACGTGCACCTTCCGCCGACCACTGGCGACAACATCGATGTACTGTGGAGACCTCACGCCCCACGTGTTGAGCAATTCGGCGGTACGTCCACCCGGCCTCCCGCATGCCCACTATACGCCCTCGCTCAAAGTCCGTCAACTGCACATACGGTTCACGTCCACGCTGTCGCGGCATGCTACCAGTGTTAAAGACTGCGATGGAGCTCCGTATGCCACGGCAAACTGGCTGACACTGACGGCGGCGGTGCACAAATGCTGCGCAGCTATCGCCATTCGACGGCCAACACCGCGGTTCCTGGTGTGTCCGCTGTGCCGTGCGTGTGATCATTGCTTGTACAGCCCTCTCGCAGTGTCCGGAGCAAGTATGGTGGGTCTGACACACCGGTGTCAATGTGTTCTTTTTTCCATTTCCAGGAGTGTATGTCTGCAGTGTAGCCATGTAAGGAAGTGAAACAGTTTAGACAAAAAGAGAATAAAAGCTTTTGGAATTTCGTGCTACAGAAGAGTGCTGAAGATTAAATCGGTATATCATGTAACTAATGAGGAGGTAGTGAATATAATTGATGAGAAAAGAGATTTGAGTGCGACCTGATTAGAAGAAGGGTTCGGCTGATTGGACACATTCTGAGACATCAAGGGATCACGAATTTAATATTGGAGGGAGTGTGGGCGTAAAAATCGTAGAGGGAGATCAAGAGATGAAAAATCTAAGCAGATTCAGAAGGATGTATGATACAGCAGTTATTTAGAGATGAGGATGCTTGCTCAGGATAGAGTAGCATGGAGAGCTGCAACAAACCAGACTGAAACCACCGCAACAACAACAAACAGGTATAATTGTGAAAATATTTGTAAACATCCCGTATGTTAGGTTTCTTTACAAGATGAGCCACTAGTAGGAATCTAATGATTTGTCGTGTACTGCAACGCAAGGTGGTACCTCTATGGGACATGCACTGTGGGTATGTTTCAGTTCGAAGATTATGTTCCGGCACCCGAAGATCGTGGGCATATACGGGGCGCTGTTCAAGCCGTTCAGGGCGTCGCTGTGGGCATGCTGCGGCCTGACCTTCCTGCTGGTGCTTCTGGCTGCCAGACTGGTCAACTGGGTGCACAGCGACGGCAGCTGGAGCTGCGCCATCCTATTCGTCTTCTCAGCCATCACTCTGCAGAGTGAGTAGGGACGCTCTCTACAGCCGCTCACCGGCGTCAGCAGAGTTCTCCAGGCAGACTGTTTCTCATCACGTGCAGACATCGTTTACACACTGCTTCCACACCAAAGCACTGTAACTTGTTACCGCTCCAAGAGCACTGTCGCAGGACAGTAATAATCTCGCAAGGCCTCAGAAAACAGGACAGCACTTTGCTGGTTAGTCCCTCTTTCCCTTACTCTGAGCCAAGGAATTTTTTAAGGAAACTGCATCCTCCATTTCCAAGTTAACTGGACGCCTGCCTTTATTGTCTGCTACTCTCCAGTGCGCCAGGCAAATTTTCTCTCTTGCGGTATCCCATTTCCTCCAAATGATCTCGTAATAGTTATCTTCAGGTGAAAGATCGTTTACGGACCATAAATTTGATGTTGTTGTTGCTGTGGTCTTCAGTCCAGAGACTGGTTTGATAGAGCTCTCCATGCTACTCAATCCAGTGCGAGCTTCTTCATCTCCCAGTACCTATTGCAACCTACATCCTTCTGATTCTGTTTAGTGTAATCATCTCTTGGACTCCCTCTACGATTTTTACCCTCCAGGCTGCCCTCCAATACTAAATTGGTGAACCCTTGATGCCTCAGAATATGCCCTACCAACCGATCCCTTCTTCTAGTCAAGTTAGGCCACAAATTTCTCTTCTCTCCGTTTCTATTAATACCTCTCCATTAGTAATGTGATCTACCCATCTAATCTTCAGCATTCTTCTGTAGCACCACATTTCGAAAGCTTCTATTCTCTTCTTGTCCAAACTATTTATCGTCCATGTTTCACTTCCATACATGGCTACACCGGCCAAAGTGGCCATGCGGTTAAAGGCACTGCAGTCTGGAACCGCAAGACCGCTACGGTCGCAGGTTCGAATCCTGCCTCGGGCATGGATGTTTGTGATGTCCTTAGGTTAGTTAGGTTTAACTAATCCTAAGTTCTAGGGGACTAATGACCTCAGAAGTTGAGTCCCATAGTGCTCAGAGCCATTTTTGCCATACATGGCTACACACCATACAAATACTTTCAGAAACGACTTCCTGACACTTAAATCTATACTCGATGATAACAAATTTCTCTTCTTCAGAAACGCTTTCCTTGCCACTGCCAGTCTACATTTTATATTCTCTCTACTTCGACCATCATTAGTTATTTTGCTCCCAAAATAGCAGAACTCCTTTACTACTATAAGTGTCTCATTTCCTAATCTAATTTCCTCAGCATCACCTGACTTAATTCGATCACATTCCATTATCCTCGTTTTGCTTTTGTTGATGTTCATCTTATATCCTCCTTTCAAAACACTGTCCATTCCGTTTAGCTGCTCTTCCAGGTCCTTTCCTGTCTCTGACAGAATTACAATGTCATCGGCGAACCTCAAAGTTTTTATTTCTTCTCCATGGATTTTAATCCCTACTCCGAAATTTTATTTTGTTTCCTTTACTGCTTGCTCGATATACAGATTGAATAACATTAGGGAGAGGCTACAGCCCTGTCTCACTCCCTTCCCAACCACTGCTTCCCTTTCATGCCCCTCGACTCCTATAACTGCCATCTAGTTTCTGTACAAATTGTAAATAGCCTTTCGCTCCCTGTATTTTACCCCTACTACCTTCAGAATGTGAAAGAGAGTATTCCAGTCAACGTTGACAAAAGCTTTCTCTAAGTCTACAAATGCTAGGAACGTAGGTTTGCCTTTCCTTAACTTTTTTTCTAAGATAAGTCGTAGGGTTAGGGTTGCCTCACGTGTTCCCACATTTCCACGGAATCCAGACTGATCTTCCCCGAAGTCGGCTTCTACCAGTTTTTGCATTCGTCTGCAAGGAATTCGTGTTAGTATTTTGCAGCCGTGGCTTATTAAGCTGATAGTTCGGTAATTTTCACATTTGTCAACACCGGCTTTCTTTGGGATTGGAATTGTTATATTCTTCTTGAAGTCTGAGGGTACATAAATTTGATAACAGAGAGTTAACCTGAAACGTGAACATTAATTTGATGTGTGTAGTACCACGGCAACCATGCGCTGCTGTCTTAAACGCAAAGCTAATCCAATCCAGTCATTCATCCCACTTGTTCTGTGAATTCCCATTATATGTAGTTATTCCTAGTTTTCAAATGCTATTTAACATCTCAGCAAAAGAAGTCTGAGGATGCTACGGTATGCTTGTGATATGAGAAACTGCACTATTAAAGTGAAATATTTTGAATTGACTGGATACAAAAGCTGGAGCAAGACAAGGGGGTTCTGGGCTCCAAATGCCGCAATTATCTTGCATAAATATTTGATAGACTCATCGACTGTGGTGTGTAGTCGCAGTCAGCCGTACTAACGGTGTGAAAGTGTCCAGTACGACCAAGAGATAGCAGGTAACTTACTTAGACTAGGGTAGAGGGCCTAAATAATCTATGAATACTTAATCCAAGAGATGTTGTCTACTCGAAGTAAGCTTTCCTGTTCCAGAATTTTGGTACAGTTTCGCCATGTTTCATCCCTTCAACCCTTCCATGAGCTTCCTTAAACCACGGTAAGGAGTCGGCCGTGTTAAACGACCCTTGATTTTCATGAGGGTCTTACCTATTTTCAAACGTGCCCCGCATGGTAAATTGTGAAAGTATTTAAACACTGACTGATATAAATCTGTAGCCAAAGGTATCTTGTCCTTATTATCCTTGCATGTTTTATAGCGCAAGAGACCCTTCCAGGGTCTGGCGACTTCAGGTCCCCTCTTAATCTGTTGTTTAATTTGCGCCAGTCTTTTGTAACCCTCCTATTTTTCTTATAAGTAGCCAAAGGGCCCCTCAATTTCTCCCATGATTATCGACACACACACACATCCTTCTCATCCTTCTGTAGGGTGTCCGAACTTCCGGATTCCTCTTGGAACATTCAGTTCAATGCATCAGGAATTACGTTTTCACTGCCCTTAATTAACCTGAAATTTAGAAGCCGAAATTCTAACGGCCCGTCGGGATACGCTACCCTACGGGGACAATGACAGCGTTATAAGTCCTTAGGGCAAATGCTGACCAATTATTTTCCTCAAATTGCACATCTTAGTGAGAGACGATCTATATGGTGAATGCTGTACAGGGACCACATCGGATAAATGTATCTCATATTGTATTTTACCCCCAACTTTCCTGTTAGAACTTCTGGGAATTCACTCAATACCTTCACCAGTTTATTCACTTTCTTCTTTCTTAAGTGAGCTTCATTAGGCGGTGATTCTTTCGCCTCCACGTTCTACTGCTGTCCCGGAGAGCTATGCTTACAAATCTGCTCCTTCTTTCTGGCTCAAATCTAAACACAAAACTCTTATTTGCTAGTCGAGAATACATTCTTTTCTCCATAAGAAATCGCAACCTTACAGCTCCAATCATCACAATAAAATCCATTGGTCATGTGAACCCCTGGATGCCTTATTTAATTCTCATATTGCCAGCTACAGGCAACATTATCTTTGCCTAATTGCGGTAATTTACTTACTTGGAGCAACCGCTTATACCATTTCAAATCTAACAAGGGGACATTACTACCTGAATCCACTATCATACACGCTGGTTCGTGATTCACGCTTGTACACACAATGGTAAGAAAATGAGTGACATTGGTTTAACTTTACTGCAACTTTTCAATAGTCCTTGCAAATCTTTTCGCTGAGCTATTTTCCACTGGCGTCAGCTTTGTCTGGTCCTATCTCTTGGGGCCCTTTTCTTTTGTACTGGAAGACCAGAAAGATTACTCCACTAATATGATCTTTTCTTTCAGACACTCCCCCCCGTAGACACTCTCTGCGGTGGAACTCCCCCTACACTCAGTGACTCGGTCCTATCTTGCTTAATTATACGCCTCTCATATCTGAATTTGATACTTTCGATAATGCATATTCTGAGCGTGTGAGGTTGATCTGTTATTCTGCGCAACAGATTAATCTGAGATGTACCCTTTACCCTGTGGCTCCGGCAAGATGCAATTTCCACCCCCACACTACTATACAAGTCAGACAGACGCTCCTAAAGTTCTAAAGAGAAATGCCTGAAAAACTTTCAGCAATAAATATCTTCTGGAGTCGTCCGCTGTAAGGAAATGACACAAAAATTCACAAAATTTCTTACGTAACTAGTGCGATACTTGGGTACTGGAGTAGTGATAGTTAGTGTAAGAAAAATATGAAACTAACAAAAGTTATGATTTGTTTTGCAAAAATTCTAAGCAATCACAATGAGACTTTTAGTTATGAATTGAACAAGTTATATCCTGGTTCTTTTCGGAATGTGAAGTTACGTTTCAAGGATAGGATTCGCTATTGAAATTTCTACACAAAGTTTAAGATGGTTGTTAACTTGGCAGAATGGCTGAGAGGCTCGCCTACTCCACTTGAATAATTATCCTTTAGAATGTTGCTAGGTACGGTCGAGGCTGTCACGTGTGAAATGCAGTGAAGTGTACTGTTGTGGCGAAATATGGGGCTCGCAATAGTTGTAGTGCACAATACCAAAAGCTGCGATGACTGCTGCCTGCACCGCTCGCTGCTGACAAATAAGATTACTCTCGTTCTATCTGGATTGACCTTCGCCAGTCAAACTCTCCCTATGCCTTGATGAAGTCAAGGATTCCTATTCGCCTCTAGTCTAACTATTGGCGTGGCACACCAGTCAGATAACCAGTCCACCACGATGCCACTCAAAATTCGCTCGCAGGCGTTTAACTATAACTCTGTCCGTTCCCGCCGCACAATAAGTGTGTCGGCCAACACAGTGAACAAGGCTTAATAGCAAGGACTCAATATAGAGTCGCCCTTTGATTCGTTCTCGACAGAGGTGCTCTCCCAGTGAAGTAGTGAGGAGAGACTTGTTCCGCGCTCTTTCGAGTCCACATACGAGCGCGCACAGTCTCGTTACGTGTTCTCGCTCCAAGAGCGACAACGGAACAGCACCTCTCCACGCCAGACGAGAAGGGGTATATCTTTCGGTCTCTTCCATTATTCCTTCAGCTCAAGGCGTCCGTAATATCGTCTGCCAATCAGCATTGCTCTTCTAAAAGGGAGAATGATGTTTCGTTTAAGGCGACCAATCCGCTTGGCGCTTTGGCGTTTGCTTTCTTCGTGTGAAAATCTCTGAAATTGCGTGCTATGTGTAAAGAATGCGTAGGCTGGCCGCTCCCACACAATGTAGCGGAATTTGGTTTTAAGCTGGACACGGGGTTGTCCCCCCCTTTCACTCGGGCCCACGCTGTCTGCTACAGGCGGTCACCGGCCGACATGGGCTTGGTCGTCCTCTGAAGGGCCTGGCGTCCCGTTGTGCGGCATCTCTCCCGAACTAAAAGCCTTTGTGACCGTCGAGTTTGGAATGTATGTGTGCACGCCAGCCTCGATTATTTCAACCACGGTGCGCTCACTTTTTGATTGCATATCGTTTACATGAATTCATACAACATTGACTTTATCGTATCGAGTTTGGGTTCGAATGAAGCGTCTTGATGTGCGGAATGTGATTGTGAGGGCGGAACATGTAAGCAATGAAGGTAAGGAGACTGCAATGTCTTACATACCTCCTTCCTTCTGACAAAATTTTTGTCTGGAGTTTGCCAATGCCGAGGAAAACATTGACAAAGTCGGCAAAAATTGTTCTTTTAGAATTTCCAATAAACTTTTCTCAGTCATTCTTAACAATTTTTTCTAATGATTTCTTTATAGCTATTGTTTCTATTTTTTAGTTTTACAATTTATATTTTGTCGTTAGGCAAATATAGGCTTTTTCGAAACTTGTAAGTGTAGAGTGTATAAAGTATTAGTGTGGTTATATCTTTTCTTTAGTTAAGCTTGCGTAAATGTTCGCAAAAGCTCTGTTGTATTATTTTGTTTTGTTTATTTAGGCATTATCTTTTTCTTTATGTGTCAATGTTTTTTTTTATAAGAATGAAGAAGTGTTTCCTCTTAATTCTACCCTCAGTATTAATATTACTACCTCAAAAGGTGTTTTTGAATGTTACTTGAAGAAGAAAAATCCTGCTCAAATCCTTTTCTAATTTTACATATAAAAGAAATAAATAGACTTTCCATGAGTTTATGAGATTATATAACTATACTAAGTAAGTTTCTTTACAAAGGGTTTAAGGTATCTATAAATTGTGGACTTTACATACATAATAAAAATAATTATTTTTACAAGAAAGGAAAAGAAAATATTTTTACAAAAATATCATTTTATTAACTCTACATTCGTATTTTATCAATTTTTTGTTTTGTTTTGTCTTGCGTCAGTTTATGTGTTCGACGATCCCCACTGAAATGCTGGAAGGCGTCGACTCATTTGTATGGGTGTCACAAATCATGAGAGAATCTTTGTAGCATGCGATGCCGGCCCTTACTTGTTGACATTGTCATCATGGAGTGGTACTTTTAACCGATGATGATGACTGTGGTTTACTGCATAAACAGTGATGTCTTGGTACTCCTTTGCTGTCACACCTGGGACGGTATGGTAGTTCGATGATTGTAGTTGACTACCGACGATCGTCACCCAATATTGTGGTGTGACGTGTTGGTACTTCACACCTGGTTCGGTATGGTGATTTGATGATGTGGTAGGGAGAATACTGATGATTTTGCTGAATCTATTTCTAGATAATGTTGGTTGGTACTCCTTAATATTCCATTTGCCGTTCGCTTGTATTTGTTTGACGATTCAAGGTTTATTTTTGGAGAGGTGATTGTAGTAGTTGCCATGCCTCAAAGTTCATGGAAAGACGGTTGTAGCAATTTGCTATGTAGGATAGGAAAGAAAGGTATCTTGCTGTCTTCTGCCCTTCTTCATCTTGCATCTTCTGTTCTTCTCTTCTTCCTTGCATTCGTCTGTTCTTCTTGGGCTAGGAATATGTGAATTTTAGTGTAAGAATGATATAGGATTTGTCGGATCTGACTGCCTTACCAACTGTTACTTGATGAGTTTGTGGGTCTTAGTAATTTTTTGTAGCTTTATTGTCGTCTCGTCGTATTATGATTCTCTCCACGCTCTTCCATTGTGTGGCGCTGTCGTGACATATGAAATGTCCGTGCTGCGTGTTGTCCTCCCGAAGTCCAACGTGGTTGCAACCTGCATTTCCAGTGTGGCGTTGGTCTTCATGTTGTTGTTATTTCTTTCTCAACGTGTCTGTACCCTCTCCGTCGCTATCTCGAAGCATCTGATGTTAAGGGCGCCGGTAATTGGTGTTGCTGGCGATGTCCCTCTGATGTGTAGAAATATTTACAATTTTTGTTTTACATATATTTATTTACAAAAAAATTCTGATTATATATAATGCAAAAATTTTCAGATAGTGGCAAAAATTATTACATAGATATATTTCTTTATTTTAATTATGTCCTACCACTTCTTCATTCTTTTAATTGTTGTGTACCATTTATTGTTTCTGTGCATGTTGTAGTGTACTTGATACTACAAGATATTGTTAGTGTGTATTGTGTCTCTCTTTTCTTTTATATAATGTGTTATTTTAATGATCTTTTAATTTAACTTTTATTTAGTGGTTAGTATAAAAGAGGGTGGACGTTAGTTTATCTAACCTCTTCCCCATTTTTCAATTCAATCTTTACGTTTTGCAGTGTTCGGTGGCCTAACTTCTGCATCTGGTTTCTGTTTGCTGTGTTGTTCCTGTCTCTGTGGACCATAATTTTCTCTGTAATTATTCGCGCTCTGGTCTCGCCAGTTGCTGTTTGTAACATCGTGACCTCTTTCAAAGTATCCTTGACCGTTGGCATTTTGATTCCTAAATCCATATCCCCTACTGTATTACATTACGATTCCTATTTCGGTACCAATTATTCTGGTTATCGTTTCTATGCCAATTGTCTCCATTGCGCCACTGTCTTGTCTGTTGAATTGCCTGAAATTATTGGTGTTAGGATTACGATTATTATTATTATTGGGATATTCGTTCCTAGTCCTCTCCTTTTGCTGTTCCTTTTCCTTTCTTTTTTCTTTCACCTCGTCTTCTTTAAACATAAATTCAAGTTCCCTTAAAACCTCTTTGAATTCTTCGGTATTTTCATTTTTTCCTGCTGTTGCCTGTTGATACTTTAACGATAATTTCATTCTACACAGACGTGTCAGCTCTCCGTTATTGTATGGTTTGTCTAGGCATAGATTCTTTTTGTCCATTGTATCAAAGAATTTTACCACGCTTTTCTCTCCTGAGTTTTCATATGGTGTCATCTGAAGTAACTCGTACATAATTTTGTTTTGCGCCTCCTTGGACCAATATCTTTCGAGAAATGCTGTTCTGAACTGTAGGTAAGACGTGCAGGTAGCCGCGATCTTTTGCATCACTTCTGCTACTGTCCCTGACATGTGCGCACTAATGAAGTCAAATTTGTGAGCTACACTCCAGTGGTTTGGTAAGCCTACTTGAAACTGGTCGACGAATGTGCTTGCATGCAAGCTACCGCCTTCTTCCTTGAAATGTTGAAATTTTCTAACTGTAAGGAAGTGGTCGGTATCATATCTAATCATAAACCCGGTTTGTGGCTGATTCATGGACTCAAATAATCTGCCACTGCTTGTGTCGTCGTGTTTATTCTCTGGCAATCTACTGCCTGTCTGCCTATTCTCAATTTCCTGACTCATATCCGCGTCATATCGTATCATTGGTGAAAAAAAGAGTTGTTCGTGTGTTTCCACTCTCGTCGTTCGTGGTATGGTACCTGTGCTGCTATTATGTTGCGTCATTGGATTTACTGGTCCAGTTGCCTGTCTTCCGATTGGTATCGGCTGAATGCATGTGTTCCGTTTTTCTGGGTACTGTGCCTGGTCCTGTGGCATGTCATGTATTATTTTAATCGGGGTTTTCTGTTTCGATTTCTGCTCGAGTGTTACGTCTAGCTTTGGTTCTACTTGAACTTTCTTACACGGCGCGTGTTCGTGTACTGAATTAATGCTTGACGCGTCAGTTGTTTCGCTACAGGTGTAATCGCTCTCGATATTTTCTTCGATAGTTTGTATCAACTCTGTTCGAAGCTTTTCAAACTGATCTCTGTTTTTAAGTTCTATTTTATTAATCCGCTGATCATACTTTTTCAGTGCAACCTTTGCGACCTTTCCTTTGAATTGCTTGTTCTTCCGAAATTTGTATTGCTGTTCGAGTCGCTTTTTTTGTAAAACGTTCTACCTTTTTGTCAACGTTTACGATGTCCAATTGGACCTTGTCCACGTCAGTGCGTAATTGCTGCTGACCTTGTGTTAGTACCTGAATTCTTTCTCTAGATTCTTTCCCGTCTTTGTTTATCTGAGTGATCTGACTATCAATTCTAGCGATCCCTTCTTCTATCTGGATTTTAACCTGTTGGATCTGTGTCTTAATCTCTTGTCTCAAGTTCTGATTATCCTTTTGGATCTGTCTTAATAGCCTGACTATCCTGTTTCAATTTCTGACTATCCTGTTTCAATTTCTGATTATCCAGTTTCAAATCCTGATTATCCTGTTTCAATTCCTGATACTGTTTTATCATACTAGCGTTCATTTTTTGTAACATCTCCGTCATCGCGTCCTGTCCTGTAACACTACCTTCTGCTGAACTATGAATTCTGGATCTATTGTTTTCTACTCGGTCAGTTACGTCGTTTACTAGACTATGCTGTGGCGTTTCTACGTTTGATAACTGCAATAACCCGTGCTGTCTGTGTTGAGGACTAGTTGCGTTTGTCATTGAACCATTACGTGGCGCAAACAACTCCGCATTCTGCCCTCTCTGTTGTGTATGTCTTGTGTTCGCAGGTACAGTTGCGTCTGTTACGTAACCTTTTCGTGGCGCTCGTAACTCCGCAAAATTCTGTGTCTGCTGTTGGGGCATATTTAGAATGTGTACGATAGGTTCAGCGTATTCTAAATGTTCCCCCTCTTCCTCACTGTCTACTTCTCTTTGAACGTTAGCTAACTGCCGGTTCATTGACTGTATTGAAGCGTATTCTGTCCCTGAATATGCGGCAAACAAACGCGTTTCCTGTGCTCGTTTCGCTTCTAAAAATGGTTCAAATGGCTCTGAGCACTATGGGACTTAACATCTGAGGTCATAAGTCCCCTAGAACTTAGCAATACTTAAACCTAACCAACCTAAGGACATCACACACATCCATGCCCGAGGCAGTATTCGAACCTGCGACCGTAGTAGTCGCGCGGTTCCGGACTGAGCGCCTAGCGTTTCGCTTCTAATCTTTGCCATTTCCTACGTGGGCTGTCTATTTCTGGCTCAGAATGTGCCCTACCTGGAATTTCATATGCTGGAAATTCGATGTTCTCATCCCTTCGATTCCTATCTGTCTGATCTGTGACACTTTTATCCCAGTCTAACTGAGCCTGCTGATTCTGCCGCTCCCCGACTGTTCTATTCTCTGATTCACCGTCTGTCCTATTTTCAGGTTCAGCTTCTGTCCTATTGTCAATAAGCTCGTTTACTTGCTGTCTATCTGGTTGATTCTCCCCCACCTTGTCTACTTGCTGTCTCTCACGTAACCTTTTGGTTTATGCTCTCGTTAACATGGAAATTCTTTCAACACACCACAACCCTATCTACAAAACTGTACGACCACTTACCAGTTGGTTGAACCAACAACAACAACAACGTCGTGACATCTCGGCTAATGTTCTGTCTGCTCTGCTACAGTCTCCAATCTCTACTTGTGTGCTTGCAAAGGGAGAAAAATGTTATTTCTTAATTCTAATTTATGTGATTCTGCGTCACACTGCGTCTCTGCGTCACTCTGCGTCTGTGCCTATCACCTGAAAATTCTATGTCCTAACAGCTACACAAAAATAGTAAAAAAATGCAAAATTTTCCAACACAATAACACCCCCCCTTTTCCCTACAATTCTGCTTTCTTCACTATCCGTATCTATTCTGATCCCAATCTTTCCAAATAGCTATTTAATACATGAAAGAAAATTCTTCAAAATGCTACTGCTGCGACCTGCCGTACCTAACTATCCTGACACTTTCCTATCCTGGTAGCTTACCTATTTTACCTATCCTGGCAGGGACGCCATTTTCTGACCGTGTGGGGCTGATATGTTATTCTGCGCAACGGATTAATTTGAGATGTACCCTTTACCCTGTGGCTCCGGCAAGATGCAATTTCCACCCCCACACTACTACAGAAGTCAGACAGACGCTCCTAACTTTCTAAAGAGAAACGCCTTGATGTGCGGAATATTATTGTGAGGACAGAACATGTAAGCAATGAAAGTCAGGAGACCGCGACGTCTTGCAATATGACTATCGAAATAATGGAAGCTCAGTAGTTTGCTACCAAAAATAAGTCGGGACAGATCTTCTTGCGTGATATTCCTTCGAAAATTTGCTAACCATCTCAGCTTCCATCCACTGTAGACACGAGGCTGAAACTGCTGTGGTAACATGCTCAGTTTAACGCATGTGTGTTTCACTCGTGCCTTGTAGTCAGTAGCAATGCCTGTTAACCAACTCATTCCTCACACTACTCAACAAGCTCTGCGACAAGCCTTTTTGGAATTCACCCAATGACTCATTTTTGCACAAGATCTCGCTAATTACCCTTCTTAACCTTTCATGGGCTAAAAGATAGACAACCTGAAACAACGTATAATCAGCAGTTAGTAAGGCCCTAGCTTGCTCTTCCAACCTAACGGACTACCACACTACCTGCACTATCTGTTCTTTAGTATCTATGGCTAGTCTCTCAGTTTTTTTAACTACAGCACACAGAGAGAGTTTGTCAGTTTCCCAAACGTCTTCAAGCTCAGACACAGCTTCCCATCTTCCTCCTTGTGAGGGGGAGCAATGAACACCTGGACTGAATAATTACTAATTACAATCAAATGTCACATTTTTCGTGAATCATTGTTTATCTGTCTACGCTACAATAGACCCGAGTCATGTTACGAGCAGTACCTTATTTTCCTCATTAACAATAGCCTCCTTGTAATGATTTATGGGTGAATTTGAAATATAATGAAATATAAGACAGGAGCTTACGCCATAACACGAGTAAAATATCTGGTTATTTGAAAATAACCGCGTATTTATAAACATTTGGTTACAATCACATTAAGCACGGCCTATTATAATAAAATAAGAGACAATATATGTACATTTTTTTCTTTTGTAAAAGTCCTCAACAAAGGCAGAAAATAAGTAAATCAGGATACACGACGGACTGGAACAGAAAAAAGGAAAAATGTTGACAAGGGCCTCTGGACAAGCATGAATTAGACATTTAATTAGTTTTGCGTAATCGAGGGTGTAGTAATAAATGTGTGATAAAATAGTAATCCACTTTTTTCTTTCAACAAATAATGTAGCAAAAAAACTATCCATGCAAGAGGAAATATAGAGAGATAGATAGTTAAATTGTATATACAAGTAGTGAAATACAGGATTCAGCCACCTATGTGCTATGACATGTCGACCACTATTGGTCATAACCTCAGAATTGCAAATCAGAGGGAGGAGACAGGTTCTGAAGACAGAAAACAGATAGAGATACAAAAATTAGGTCGGCTAAGGATAAACATTATACACCCACTCTCTGGAATATAAAGTAAACGGACGACAAGGAACATAAGCCCATTAGTATTTAAATATACTATAATTCTGATATCTGTCACGTGAGGTATCACAAATAAACTAATAGAATGCGTAATGGTGAGCTATGCCACATTTCATCTAGATGCAGGTCTAGTCCTGCAGCAATGTAAGATAATTGTGTAGCAGAGTAAGCAGTTACAGCACTTGAGAAGGGGCGTTCGACTATAAGTTAATGATACAATCACCGAAATGAAATAAGCGATTGGGACACAGGGTCGTCATAGTACGTAATTCCTGTCAGTGCTAGAAGTAATAGTATGAGGAAGTGAATTAATATCTAACGCTATTTTCTCTGACTCAATTCTTGTTAGATAACAAGGGCTCGCTTGAACAGTTACTAAACCGATGAAGTACACTGAACCTGAATCCAAATAACTAGCTCAACGGATTACGCGAAAGGGGAACAAACAGCCAAAAAAAATAATGTCACGAGAGTGACTACATTTCTTCTGACATGACTGCTACCACCATATAATGGTAATGCAATTATTTTTATCTCATGATTATGTGATTGGGATAAGTCTGCACAAAATTGAATTATCATGTGTGTTAATGCGAAAGAAAGTAGGAGCGCGAGCAACTGGCTGTAAATACGAGGGTTGGAACTTTAATAGTGGCAACTATTTATTTACAGCTCGTACAAAATAGACTGACCTTCAAAGTAGTCACCAGCATTGTGTATAAACCGTTGCCAGCGATTTGGAAGTCGTAGGATACTCTTCGCAGTGCGAGTTGTGTTGACAACTCGGGCGGCGCAGTCTATTGCCCCACGAATTTGTAGCAGTTTTGAAGCGAATGCCGTGAAGTGTTTCCTTCAGTTTACAAACCGAGCTGAGCTCACTAGGGCTTAACTCAGGGGAGTGCAGTAGGTGGTATAGCACTTAGCATCCCCATCATCCAAACAAATCAGTAACAGCTTGCACTGTACGTTCCCAAACAACAATGGAATTTTTATGGATGACAATGCGATGTTTCACCAGGCCACAGCTGTTCGCGATTGGTTTGTTGAATTTTCTGGACAGTTTGAGCGAATGATTTGACCACCCATATCGCCCAACAAGAATCCCATCGAACATCTATTGGGCATAATCTAGAGGTCACTTCGTGCTCAGAATCCTGCACCGGCAACACTTTCTCAATTACGGATGGATGTAGAGGCAGCATGGTTCATTATTTCCGCAGGGGACTTGCAACGATTTGTTGGGACTGTGCCAAGTCGAGCTGACGCGAAAGAAGGTCCGAGACGATGACTTTTACCACCCCAGTGTATGTTGCTGAATGTACCTATAAATATATATCATTGTTCGATTCATAATTCAGGAGATATGACTGCCACATCATGCATAACATTTTTACTACTAGCTCTATATTCAACACATTTCGCAGATAGTGGGAACATATAACACTAGATGACCTGCAAAATTTATGTAGCTGTACAGCACATTTGCGGGAGATAAAACGTCATAAAAAGTGCCCTGCCTGAAAATGAAAGTGCACCACGAAATTCGCTAGACATACAAGTGAAATATGTGCACAGAGAATTGTGAAACGTATGTGCATACAGGCAAAGCCAAGAGGGAAAAGAGTTCAACCTTAACCCCTGGAATGATTTCAGTCAAATTCGGTATATATTAGTTACAATGTGGAAAGAAATTCTGTAGGGTTCAGTACCACTGGCCTCCTTCTTGCGTGAGCGTGATAAGGTGGAGAGAGAATGGGGGAGGAGGTGATGGACAGCAAGGGGGAAGGAAGAGATATGCACAGACCGGAGGAGGAGCTGATAGAGATAGGGGAGGGAAAAATTGGCAGAGGGAGGAGAGAAAATGGACAGAGAAAGGACATGAGAGGAAATGGACATGGACAGGAGGAGGAAGAGAGAGAGATGGGGGAGTAAGAAATGGACAGAGAAAAGCAAGAGAAGGAGCTGGACAGAGTGAGGGGAGAGCAGGAGATGGACACAAAAAATAAAGAGATGAACAGGGAGATGGGAAGGAGATGGGTAGAGAGAGGGGGAGGGGGAGAGGGAGACAGAGTGGGGAAGGAGACTAACAAAGACAGGGAGAAAATGGAATTAGAGGCAGGAAGATGAGATGGGCAGAGGGAGATGGGGGAGGAGCAGATGGACACAGAGAGGAGCAGCAGACTGACAGAGAGAGGGGGCAGAGGAGAGGGTCAAAGAAAGGGGAACGTGGAGATGAACAGAGAGTATAGGGTGCAGGAGCTGGGCAGAGAGATGTGGTGATGGAAGGAGGAAATGGACAAGTAGAAGACTATAATAAATGCGTACCTAGGCAACACTAGGTTTTCTGCTACTACTTCATAACAGAAGTTATTACAACAGTGTCATGTGTGTTTTTGTTCATGATGTACATCATTGTACCAAGAACCAACAGAACAGTCAATCAAGGCAGTTATCTATGTTGGTACGACTTAGTACATTCTGGTGAGGAGTGAGGAGCTATAGAGTGGTATCATAGCGAAGCTGGACAGGAGCATAAATGATTAGTGAACAATTTAACACAACCAAGAGAAGATTTACTTATTGTACTGTACTGTATTTTGTATGTAACTGGGGACCTAGAAACGACGGAGGGGCTTCGTCCCTGCCATAGTCCTCAGTGGTTCACAACCCCACAACAGGCTACAGCAGTCCACTCACCCCACCGCCACCCCACACCGAACCCAGGGTTACTGTGAGGTTCGGCCCCCCGTCTCACACCAGACGAGTGTAACCCCAATTTTTTCGTGGTAGTGTAATTATGGTGTATCTGTACGTGGAGAAAGTGTTTGTGCAGCAATCCCCGACATAGTGTCGGGTCTGCATTCCACTATGTTCGGATATTCATGTCTATCTAATCTGTTGCGTGAAAGATCGAGTTAGTAACATTAGTTTTGTAGATGTATTTTCCCTCAACCATTCACTAAGCGTTCCGTACATCAGACTGCGGAACGTGCGTAAAGTGTGGAGTGCATGCATTGTTGATGAGGCAGCGGCAGCGCCGCATGTGCGCAGGCGCAGCGGTGCCCGCGCGATGGGCGAGCTGGCGGCTGCTGCTGCTGTGCAGCGTGCTGTCGGCGCTGCTGCTGGACACGCACTACTCGGCCGCCATCGTGACGTCACTCTTGCTGCCGCCGCCTCGCACCATCAACACCAAGGTAGACCTCGTGCACAGCCCACTCGCGTTCGGCCTCGAGAACCTCAGCAACGTCCAGGAGTACTTCGAGGTACCAGCTAGCCTACTCCGCTTCCTCTGTGATAACCTATTGGGGCAGCACTTGTGAATGACAGAAAAATCGAAATTTTTCTACATCTATCATATTTTTCTATATCTATCATATTCTACATACAGGGTGTTTCAAAAATGACCGGTATGTTTGAAACGGCAATAAAAACTAAACGAGCAGCGATAGAAATACACCGTTTGTTGCAATATGCTTGAAACAACAGTACATTTTCAGGCGGACAAACTTTCGAAATTACAGTAGTTACAATTTTCAACAACAGATGGCGCTGCAAGTGATGTGAAAGATATAGAAGACAACGCAGTCTGTGGGTGCGCCATTCTGTACGTCGTCTTTCTGCTGTAAGCGTGTGCTGTTCACAACGTGCAAGTGTGCTGTAGACAACATGGTTTATTCCTTAGAACAGAGGATTTTTCTGGTGTTGGAATTCCACCGCCTAGAACACAGTGTTGTTGCAACAAGACGAAGTTTTCAACGGAGGTTTAATGTAACCAAAGGACCGAAAAGCGATACAATAAAGGATCTGTTTGAAAAATTTCAACGGACTGGGAACGCGACGGATGAACGTGCTGGAAAGGTAGGGCGACCGCGTACGGCAACCACAGAGGGCAATGCGCATCTAGTGCAGCAGGTGATCCAACAGTGGCCTCGGGTTTCCGTTCGCCGTGTTGCAGCTGCGGTCCAAATGACGTCAACGTCCACGTATCGTCTCATGCGCCAGAGTTTACACCTCTATCCATACAAAATTCAAACGCGGCAACCCCTCAGCGCCGCTACCATTGCTGCACGAGAGACATTCGCTAACGATATAGTGCACAGGATTGATGACGGCGATATGCATGTGGGCAGCATTTGGTTTACTGACGAAGCTTATTTTTACCTGGACGGCTTCGTCAATAAACAGAAGTGGCGCATATGGGGAACCGAAAAGCCCCATGTTGCAGTCCCATCGTCCCTGCATCCTCAAAAAGTACTGGTCTGGGCCGCCATTTCTTCCAAAGGAATCATTGGCCCATTTTTCAGATCCGAAACGATTACTGCATCACGCTATCTGGACATTCTTCGTGAATTTGTGGCGGTACAAACTGCCTTAGACGACACTGCGAACACCTCGTGGTTTATGCAAGATGGTGCCCGGCCACATCGCACGGCCGACGTCTTTAATTTCCTGAATGAATATTTCGATGATCGTGTGATTGCTTTGGGCTATCCGAAACATACAGGAGGCGGCGTGGATTGGCCTCCCTATTCGCCAGACATGAACCCCTGTGACTTCTTTCTGTGGGGACACTTGAAAGACCAGGTGTACCGCCAGAATCCAGAAACAATTGAACAGCTGAAGCAGTACATCTCATCTGCATGTGAAGCCATTCCGCCAGACACGTTGTCAAAGGTTTCGGGTAATTTCATTCAGAGACTACGCCATATTATTGCTACGCATGGTGGATATGTGGAAAATATCGTGCTATAGAGTTTCCCAGACCGCAGCGCCATCTGTTGTTGAAAATTGTAACTACTGTAATTTCGAAAGTTTGTCTGCCTGAAAATGTACTGTTGTCCCAAGCATATTGCAACAAACGGTGTATTTCTATCGCTGCTCGTTTAGTTTTTATTGCCGTTTCAAATATACCGGTCATTTTTGAAACACCCTGTATATTGTCTTTCCTGGTTTCTTGACATACAGGTTGTCCATAATTAAAGTTCCAGTTTCAAAACACAGTCGAAAGAGGGCCACTGCTCAGAATAAAATGAAATTTGAACAATGGTGCAATGGTGCAATGGTGCAATGGTGCAATGGTGTAGCAATTTTAATGACCAGTAGTGTATTTTAAGAGAGTTTATACACAAACCGGTCTGCGAAATAGATATATTCACTGTTCTCACTCAGATCATATATAATCCACAAACATAATAAATACTACTAATTTCACAAAACAAAAACACAGTTATCATCCTCACTAAAAAATATACTTCACATGTCATTTCAGAACAAAGATTCTTTATTTCTACTAACAAAATGTACTTTAATGTGGAAGTTCAAATACATATAATCTGGTTACATACCAAAGGCTAGATAACAGATCACGTATCATCCTGTTGCTGAGCGGCCGCTACGGTCGCAGGCTCGAATCCTGCCTCGGTCATGGATGTGTGTGATGTCCTTAGGTTAGTTATGTTTAATTAGTTCTAAGTTCTAGGCGACTGACGTCGTCAGAAGTTAAGTCGCATAGTGCTCAGAGCCATTTATCATCATGTTGTGCGTCTATGTATACTAGCGTGTCTTCCTGTAAAAGAAGCGTTTACCTATATGGTGAATTATGTTTCAACTTAATTACAGCATAGGACACAAATTAACAAAAGTGGATCATTACAAAAGGTTTGACAGATATTACTGTAGGGTAATTCTGCATCAGTTCAGCGCAGCAACCAACCTCACAAACCCATGTATCTTTGAAGTATGGTTCATTTAGTGATCCATATGAGAGATGGAAAACTACCTACATGTAGAGGTAACAGAGAACTGTGAAAAAAGGTACAGGTCTGCATTGTTTGGAAATTTTGTGAAATTTACACTCATCTATCTCCACATAAATGTCTATAATTCTGGTTCTAATCCAGATAAAGCAATGAAACTTATATGACCGAAAATCTAATGAGTAGAGCTTTACGTTTACATGCAACATGGCGGTTTCCTAAGAACACAGCTCAAGGTCATTGGCATTGAATTTGACCTTGAATATCTCAAAACGCCCCACCTTCAATTTTTGTAAATATCTTGCATTGACCCAGTGTGCCACTATAAAGTTGGCAAATATCGTGATGGGAAGCCAGTTACATCATGGCAAAACATTTATTTCGTCTAAATCAAGCAAATCAGCTATTTTTATTATTAATTAAAAGCGCGCCATGCGCAAATACAAATACACATGCAAATACCTATACATTACTCTTGCGGTAGTTTTGTTACTGAAATTGTTCTTCCTCTGCAGTTTTTTCCATGATATCTTCCATAGTGTTCACTGCACAGTTCGCATACGCAGTCTTCATTCGACTCGTGGAATCTCTTGTCTAGGCAAAACTTTTGGCGGAATCCATCCGTTGCGTATCGTGTTACCACGTGTAGTAATTTGTCTGTTTCCACTCATCTGTTATTATGGAGTCGGTTGAGTACAAGTCGTCCCTCGTACAATCGTGTGTTTCTGTGAGTATCTGGTGTGTGCTTTCGTAGGCCTTGCTTTTGCATAGGAGCGTCTGTATTCTGATGCCTTCTATGAAGAAGGTTTCTTTCATTAAGATGTAAACGAGATTTGAAGCTGCAATCTTCCCGATGCCCAGGATTCCTTTTAGGTAGCGGGACTTGACTTTCTCTAGTGTTACTAGGACACTGACTTTTAGTTTTTTAAGATTATGTGGATACGATTAGTCGCTATTGGTGCTGATTTTATTGATAGTTTTTGAAGCTGTCGGATGCTGTAAATTGTTTTTATTGCTGCGATTGCTCTTTCTTTCGCATGGATATTAAATGATGCAAGTGTTGTTTACAGACTGACTCCGAGGGTTTAGTATTTTGGCACTATTTTTAATGGTTTGTTTTAAAGGTCCAGCGTTTCTTTTAATGTGAGTTTACCACCTCTGAAAATCATCTATTTGGTTTTGTTTTGGTTTATTTGTAACTCATTTCCCGCAGTCCATGACGTAAGTCTGTTTGGCACCTTAAGTGCTTCTTTGTCTTCTGAACCTATTACCATGTCGTGTGCATGATGTATGAGTGTCGCTGAGCTGTCTATGATCATCTTTGTGATGTCTCCTGTCATGATGTTGAATTGTGTCGGACTCATTGTGTCTGTTTGTAGTACTGTATTTGTTTGTGTTAAATTCTTAGATACGGAGAGATCATCAAATATCTGGATGTGGTTGTACCCTAGGATATCTGAAAGTACATTCCTTACCAGGTGTGTGACACCATTTAATAGTTTACGAATGCATGTTTTTCTGTTAATGGCGTAAAAGGTTTTGCTATAAAGACTACAAAATATTTTTCCCTGGATGTCATAGTACGTCTTGCACTTGCTGTGATAAGCAGCTCGCTGCATGTAGGGCTCTTCTTCCCTCCCTGAAACCAAACTGGTTTCCTGGTATTTGGGCGTCTATTTCAGCGGTAAGCCTTCTGGTTAATATTTCGAAAAAAAAATGTAAATATGCTGAAATATGTACCTGTTTTCTTTCAGAACAGTAGGCAATAACAGTCAATATCATTGTGAAAAATTGGTGAAAACTTCTTCCAGTAAACAGCAAATCAGACTTTTGTGAAACTAATCATTACTAGCTTCTTTGATATGAATGGATTGTTTACTCAAACTGCACTGTATGTGTGCTATGAAACAGTACTTGGTAATGCTCTGTAAGAAATGTATTTCAGGTTAATACGTAACATACAAGTTCGATGTGCTAATTATATAGTCCAGTACCACATCTCTCGGTTCATTAAGAGCAATTGATCGCCCATATTCCAGTGAACAAGGTAATTATAAAGTCAGAACCAGTAATCTCTACTTTGTGCTTCATATAATTTCTAAATGACTATGAAATATCAATATATGAAACCTACAGAACTCAGTCAGTTGGTAGGAACATCTGAAATTACCGCATTATGCTCTAATTTACATATAATGAAATCATGTTATACCACGCTAGACATCTTCGTTTGTCAGCAAAAGCACATGAAACAAAGTTTGGATTAAATATGTACAGCTATTGTTCATCTGTTTAACTTACATGCATAATTAAATTCACTAGTTTTCGATATTCTTAGAGACACTGCGAAGCAATGAGACCCAATATATGTAAACAAATCAATAAAAGTGAAACGTCCTCTTCGAAAATTAAGAGAGACTGTTCTGGTAAACTTCTACGTTATTTGATACTGAAACAGCTGAGTAAAACTGAACGTACTCAGACAGTTCTCTCTTTACTTATTCTGACCATCACTAAACTGACACACAATATTTTTAGCGCCACGCAATCTGACTTTCAATAATCCCTACAAAAGAGTAGCCCTGACTAACAATAGCTTATACCCTTCATGAATCACTTACCTCACAAAAATCTTCGTTACTCGAACTACTGCAATACAGCGAGCGCTAATTCCAACTACTTCAGGCACTAACTACTGATAGGCATATAGTTAATAAATGAAAGATTTTGTTAGAGAACAAACAATATATTTACCTCAACAGTGTTCAAAAGTCATTATATATATATATATATATATATATATATATATATATATATATATATATATATATATTCCTGGAAATGGAAAAAAGAACACATTGACACCGGTGTGTCAGACCCACCATACTTGCTCCGGACACTGCGAGAGGGCTGTACAAGCAATGATCACACCCACGGCACAGCGGACACACCAGGAACCGCGGTGTTGGCCGTCGAATGGCGCTAGATGCGCAGCATTTGTGCACCGCCGCCGTCAGTGTCAGCCAGTTTGCCGTGGCATACGGAGCTCCATCGCAGTCTTTAACACTGGTAGCATGCCGCGACAGCGTGGACGTGAACCGTATGTGCAGTTGACGGACTTTGAGCGAGGGCGTATAGTGGGCATGCGGGAGGCCGGGTGGACATACCGCCGAATTGCTCAACACGTGGGGCGTGAGGTCTCCACAGTACATCGATGTTGTCGCCAGTGGTCGGCGGAAGGTGCACGTGCCCGTCGACCTGGGACCGGACCGCAGCGACGCACGGATGCACGCCAAGACCGTAGGATCCTACGCAGTGCCGTAGGGGACCGCACCGCCACTTCCCAGCAAATTAGGGACACTGTTGCTCCTGGGGTATCGGCGAGGACCATTCGCAACCGTCTCCATGAAGCTGGGCTACGGTCCCGCACACCGTTAGGCCGTCTTCCGCTCACGCCCCAACATCGTGCAGCCCGCCTCCAGTGGTGTCGCGACAGGCGTGAATGGAGGGACGAATGGAGACGTGTCGTCTTCAGCGATGAGAGTCGCTTCTGCCTTGGTGCCAATGATGGTCGTATGCGTGTTTGGCGCCGTGCAGGTGAGCGCCACAATCAGGACTGCATACGACCGAGGCACACAGGGCCAACACCCGGCATCATGGTGTGGGGAGCGATCTCCTACACTGGCCGTACACCACTGGTGATCGTCGAGGGGACACTGAATAGTGCACGGTACATCCAAACCGTCATCGAACCCATCGTTCTACCATTCCTAGGCCGGCAAGGGAACTTGCTGTTCCAACAGGACAATGCACGTCCGCATGTATCCCGTGCCACCCAACGTGCTCTAGAAGGTGTAAGTCAACTACCCTGGCCAGCAAGATCTCCGGATCTGTCCCCCATTGAGCATGTTTGGGATTGGATGAAGCGTCGTCTCACGCGGTCTGCACGTCCAGCACGAACGCTGGTCCAACTGAGGCGCCAGGTGGAAATGGCATGGCAAGCCGTTCCACAGGACTACATCCAGCATCTCTACGATCGTCTCCATGGGAGAATAGCAGCCTGCATTGCTGCGAAAGGTGGATATACACTGTACTAGTGCCGACATTGGTCATGCTCTGTTGCCTGTGTCTATGTGCCTGTGGTTCTGTCAGTGTGATCATGTGATGTATCTGACCCCAGTAATGTGTCAATAAAGTTTCCCCTTCCTGGGACAATTAATTCACGGTGTTCTTATTTCAATTTCCAGGAGTGTATATATAAAAAAAATTCGTGACATCCAAGTTGACAAATTTCCTTTTTCTGACGGACACACGTCCAGATTGTCCGCTCATATTAACATTTCAGAACTCTGGCACCTCTCTCCCCACATCCACAACTGCTGGCGGCTCACCTCCAACTGCCCAACGCTACGCGCTGTTCCCATCCAACTGCCCAGCACTACACAAGCAATATTCCAACAATGAGTCCAACCAGCCACAGACTGCACTCAGCACAGTCAGCGATTTTAATACAGAGCGATACGTGGCGTCAGCAACATAAAAACCTAAACAGCCTACTTACAAAAGATACGTTCTGTGTAAAAGACAAAACGACTGTTAATACTGAAAAAATCATAAACCATCATCGACTCTGCTTATTTGGCGTATCTAAGTGATGACAACGTTATCTGGGCAAACTGTGTGTATGAAACAAATTAGATCAGTTCTCACATTTCCAAACATACGCCAATTTAACATGATGTTATAATTCTTTACTGTATTCTCTAAAAAACTGTGATACTAACAGTCGAGTAATTCTTTTAAAATACGTGCACTGAGGTGACAAAATAATGGGACAGCAATATGCACATATGCATGTGGCGGTAGTGTCGCGCACGCAAGGTATGAAAGGTCATAAAATTGGAAGAGCTGTCATTTGTACTTAAGTAATTCATATGAAAAGGTTTCCGTCGTGATTATGGCTGCACGACGCGAATTAACAGACTTTTTAAGGAGAACTGGCAGTCGGACCTAGACGCATGAGCCATTCCATTTCGGAAATCGTTAGGGAATTCAATATTCCAAGATCCACATTGTCGAGAGTGTGCCAAGAGTACAGAATTTCAGGCATTACCTCTCAACACGAACAACGCAGCGGCTGACGGCCTTCACGTAACGACCGAGAGCAGCGGCGTTTGCACAGAGTTGTCACTGCTACCAGAAAAGCAACATTGCGTGAAATAACCGCAGAAACCAGTGTGGGACGTACGACGAGCGTATCAGTTAGGGAAGTTATAACACTCCCGTTTGCTACATCTACACCATAACCTCGAAGCTGGAGGCAGGTTGTGAAATAAAACAATCTTATTAAAGTAATTATGGTATAACGCAACAGAACAGTGTTACCCTCTGAGAGGAATTTTGCTAGGTTGAGCGTGTTGTACCTAACGGAAATGGCTTATCGGAAATGAAAGTCAGAATTACGTAAATATTCGAACAGTAACAAACAATAATTTTGCCTAGCTATACTGTTTAAAGAATAAGGAAAACGGTCGCCAGCCTAATTAGGCAAGAGAAAGATTAACGTTCTCGTTTAAGAAAGTAGGTATGAGTAACTTTAACGGATAAACACAGCCTATACTTGGCCACACGCGCGTGCAATGAACTCTGACACATACATATGTTTACGGTAAGATTGAAGCTAGCAGCTAGAGCAGCACAAACTATTTGCAAAAATATAACAGATACCGAAACACTCTATTACTTTCAGGACTTGTTCAAACTGAATGGTCTTTATAACATTACTATTAACATTCACTGCAGGATCATAAATTGGACATAGGTTAAGTCTCTCTCAGTTAAATACTTTACTATTTGAAATGGAAGTTAATTGGAATCCACTAACAGGTTGCTTCTCACTATCTTCTGAATAAAGAAATCATGGTTTTCATAAGTAGTGGTCTTCCCATTACTTGTTACCTAACATTAGCAAAATAGACAAACTGTGGATCCTGTTATACTATCAATATGCACTTCCAATACAAAAGAGAGACAAACACTTAGCAATCATGAACATATAATTTTCTACTATTGCAGTTTTCCACTTTTACTACAGTGAAACACAATGTTGACAAAATTGCAAGAAACTGACTCACCTTTTAAAATTTACTACAGGTAGCACTATGATCATTAACTAAGCAAAACGAGTAACTAACCTGTTTCTACGGGTTATTACGTTATTATTGGGAATGTAAATACTTATTGCTTGGGAAGTTAACGTGAGAAGATTAGGGTCGCCACCGACTCTAACCATACAACTAATCGAAGGTTTGGTCGAGTCGGAAAATAAATTAATTTGATCACAGACCAGAAACACACAAAAATGCATACGTTGTGATGTCGCTCATAGCGGATACAATGTAATTAATAGTATTGCCCGTGCACTGTTCACGACAATCAAACATTTAAAATAAAATAGAACATGCATGAACACTGCATAAGATCAGCTCCCAGCAACACACCTAAAAATAAGACTTAATCTAAAACACTTGTTGTAGTGGACTGTTAAGGCAGTCAGTCCACAGTGAAGTAGCCGAAAGGGCACGCGTCAACTTACGCCGTCTGGCGTTAAGTCTGGAACTGGATTCGTAATGAATGTGATAAAGAAAAGAACGTAGCTACTAGAACACTTAACTTTTATATCGTCCTTTGGGTATACAGCATTCTTGATGATACAAGTGAGACTACTTGAGATACATGCAATGGTACAAATGGCGCCTTGCTAGGTCGTAGCCATTAACTTAGCTGAAGGCTATTCTAACTGTCTCTCGGCAAATGAGAGAAAGGCTTCGTCAGTGTAGTCGCTAGCAACGTCGTCGTACAACTGGGGCGAGTGCTAGTACGTCTCTCGAGACCTGCCTTGTGGTGGCGCTCGGTCTGCGATCCTGACAGTGGCGACACGCGGGTCCGACATGTACTAATGGACCGCGGCCGATTTAAGCTACCACCTAGCAAGTGTGGTGTCTGGCGGTGACACCATACTTGTATTAAAATAAAAGAGGAAACTAATCACTGGACCTGTTGCGTAAGGAAACGCGTTGGATGTGCTAACGGGAAAGCTATGAGGCGAGTGGCTTAGGTGCAAAAACGTAACCTCGGAACACAAGAGAAAATTGTGGATAAAATCATTTATTCCTAAGACATTAAAGAAAAGCATCGATACATTCACCCTTTATAATCTACACCTAAAATCATTGGTGTGAATCATTCATACCACTGCTGTTGCCTGATCGCAATAACTCGTAAAGCGGTACACGTTTCGCAGTACACCCGCGTGCCCACGTGGTTTGTGGAGACGCACTTCGTAGGTATCGTGTCCAAGTTGCAACAATATCGCATCACACAATCATGAGCGGTTAACGTTCTTTAAAACAAACATGAGACCGAACAGTCAGTAATGACGGTAACCCAACAAAACTTTAATGTTGAACCACGTGGTCGGCTCCCCACGGACGAAAGATACATAAAACAATGAAATGCCCGCAGCTGGCAACGAAACGTCAGGGAGAAGTATTTCTACTATTGGACCACGGCCTCTTAGCCCGGAAGTTTTAATTACTAAAGCTATTAATATTTAGAAAAATGAAAGCTTATACAGGCACAGCTGAAGGCAAACAGACATTCATACAGAAGCGAGTGCTCACTTCTTATCGACACCTCTGTGTGGCGCTCTTCCGGTGGATCCAAGTCTGCTATAGAAATTTACTAAATAAAACATCTGCCAAAGTGTTGTATTCCTTGCTGCGACAAGGCAAAGCAATCTTTCAGAGTTGAAAAGCGAGACCAAAAGCTAACAGCTCTCCCCTCGCCAAGTAACAATGCGCCACGCGGTCAGTCTAACTCACCCTTCTTCGACTGGAGCACCGCTGTAGACGCTTCCCGTACCGGTGGCCGATTGCCTCTCGCTTCTTCTCCAGCCTCTTCCACGCTTCGCGTGGCCCGGAAAACCCAAAGATGCCATTTCCGCCACCAACCTAACGCAGGTGGATTTCTCACAAGTAGCGAAAACCCCTGTGCCTACTTGACCACTACGAGAGTTGGCTATTCTGTACAGCTCCTGCTGAATCTATACGACTATCGCAGACTTTCTGCAGCAGACTACGCCACCGTCTAGCAACGTGACACACAACCACATTCATTCAATCACACCACTATGATAATTGTGAGAAAAGAGAAACAAGGAAGGAAAGAGAAATACTAGTGAAAATGGGCTACCGGACTAATGAAAGGTGGCTACAAGACCCTTTCAAACTTTATAAGTCTCAATTTTAAGAAATTTAATTTATAAAAGGAACAGCAAATTTTACTTTCAAGTAAATGATTAAATAGGTGACTTTGAAACTTCACAAAACTACATTTACTGCCTCCCACAATTTCCCTAAATCCACAGTAAATCTGAATATGCCCTTCTCATCAAAGATCAAATAACATTATGTAATTAACTGTCTAACTTCGAGGCTTTCATTTTTTTCCTCAAAATAGGACACTCGGTAATCATAATTCAAATGGAGAGGAACCTGAGAGGTGTTGTGATAGGAAAAAATCAAGGTAGGTACATAAATTCAGTTATCTTATATTTGTGCACACTAAATCGCCAATAAGCTGATCCTTCACTGTACATTATCATAGTACTCCTTTACGGTGATTGCGCAATGTGGTGGCGATTGCATGTTGGTAGGTGGAACTGCAGGTAGAATTGCTGGCGATGATAGATACAAATTCCAGAATAGTTCCAGCTATTTATCCATCCATCCGAGGCATTGGAAAGTAGCAGAAAAAGCCTCTCTCGGGACCAGCACAATATGCAACTGTTACATGGCAGTTCACAGTTTGGTAGCTCGTCCCCGACTAACTCTTGTTCCACCTTTTCTACCTAGGCCAACCGCAATTTCCGCGCGCTACACAGTTCCGTTCCCGAGGGGAACCACAACAACTTTTACATACACAGTAACTAAGAAACCTAAGTGAGGATCAGCAGTTTACATAACAGCAAACAAACATTTTAAATAAAACTGAACACTTGCACATATTAGTATTTCTACAAAAAAATTATTCACACAGAAATTGCAATTGTATACAGTATGTTTTGTTCCCTCCACGACATCAAAGTTTTAACAAAGAAAGGAGTATACAATTTTATGTTATCGATTCAATCAAACATATTTACAGAAGCTTAACGACGTAATATGAAACAAAAGCAAAATAAATCAGTAGAGCATTAGAGCCATGGTGTTACAAAGTGTGGCGAAATGTGGCTTTAACGGACCATGGCAGCAGACTACCAACACGGGGGCGCGACATCGCCTGCACGGGCTCTCCTGGGTTCGTGATCATATCGGATGAATCCTAGACGAGTGGAAAACAGCGGCCTTGTCAGATGAGTCCTAATTTCAGTTGGTAAGAGCTGGTAGTAGGGTTCAAGTGTGGCGTAGACCCCACGAAACAATGGATCGATATCGTCGACAAGGCTCTGTACAAGCTGGTGGTGGCTCCTTAATGGTGTGGGCTATGTATGCATGTAATAATGGACTGGTTCTTCTCGTCCAACTGAACGACCATTGACTGGAAACGTTTACGTTTGGCTACATGGAGACCATTTGCAGCCCTTCATGGACCTAATGTTCTCCAACAACGATGCTGGGCCGGAATTGTTCACGATTGGTTTGAAGAACATTCTGGACAATTCGAGCGAACGGTTTTGGCCAACCAGATCGCCCGGCACGATTCCATCGAACATTTATGTGTCATAATCGGGCGGGAAATTTGTGCACTCGCCTGCACTGGCAACACTTTCGCGATTACGGATGGCCATAGAGGCAGCATGGTTCAGTATTCCTGCAGGGGATTTCCAACGGCTTGTTGAGTCCATGTCACGTTGAGCCGGGCAAAAAGAGGCTGACTCGGTCTTAGGAGATACCCCTCCGTGTATAAGTCCGGGAACTGTGACGTTGACAATGAACCAGCTGTGTTGCTTTGAGTAACAAGATGTTATGAAAAGTATAAACGCACATCTATTACGCAATTCATTCAGCTTACTGCATGGATTACGTATCCAAATGGAGTTCTTGTGAAGGATTCCATGACATCGAAGAAAAGAAAAGTTAGGTGGCCCACTGAGATACACCACCCAATTCAGCTGTTTATATTGTATCTAATTTTAACAGCAGCAAGCTTACACATGTCGTTTTTCGTTTACAAAGGAGAGGTTAAGTCTCAAAGACAAAATTATACTGTTGCAATCCGTTTAAAGAAAAAGGTCCTGGAAGAGTACAGAAGATTTTGAGAAATGTTCAGGAGTGGATGGTAGACAAGTTTACAGGTCTACTGCTAGGTGTAAAAATTTTCAGAAAATGTAGAAAGCTACTGTCACTAAACCAATCAACCCCTGAAGGTACTGTCTGAGCTATGATAGATACTTAGAGAGAAGATGTTAAAATGAAATAACATCATATCTGGCACTGAATTCCTTAAATAGTAGTCTTCTGTTTTTAGGTGGATCACCAGTGAAGAAAAAGAGGCTTCATCGTGAGAAAACGTACCCAAAGCACAAACACAAATAGGCTATCTCAGCGTTGGTGAATACTTATGTGGCGCAATTGGAAAAAAAACAGCATTAAAAATTGGGGAAAGAGAAATCGTAGCCAAGATGAAACACAAATTTCACGATACATTATGTAGTTGTAATAAAATCCAGGTTTTGGCGGTACTTCCAAAGAGCTGCGGTTTAAAAAAACCATGAAAGAATTTTCTGCTTCAGAATACATGGTGCAAAGAAGAAAACAATTGGCAGCAGAGCATGGTACATTGTTGTTGTTGTTGTGGTCTTCAGTCCTGAGACTGGTTTGATGCAGCTCCCCATGCTACTCTATCCTGTGCAAGCTTCTTCATCTCCCAATACGTACTACAGCCTACATCCTTCTGAATCTGTTTAGTGTATTCATCTCTTGGTCTCCCTTTACGATTTTTACCCTCCACGCTGCCCTCCAATACTAAATTCGTGATCCCTTGATGCCTCAGAACATGTCCTACCAACCGATCCCTTCGTCTTGTCAAGTTGTGCCACTAACTCCTCTTCTCCCCAATCCTATTCAACACCTCCTCATTAGTTATGTGATCTACCCATCTAATCTTCAGCATTCTTCTGTAGCACCACATTTCAAAAGCTTCTATTCTCTTCTTGTCCAGACTATTTATCGTCCACGATTCACTTCCATACATGGCTACACTCCACACAAATACTTTCAGAAACAACTTCCTGACACTTAAATCTATACTCGATGTTAACAAATTTCTCTTCTTCTGAAACACTTTCTTTGCCATTGCCAGTCTACATTTTATATCCTCTCTACTTCGACCATCATCAGTTATTTTGCTCCCCAATTAGCAAAACTCCTTTACTACTTTAAGTGTCTCATTTCCTAGTCCAATTCCCCCAGCATCGCAAGACTTAATTCGACTACATTCCATTATCCTCGTTTTTCTTTTGTTGATGTTCATCTTATATCCTCCCTTCAAGACACTGTCCATTCCGTTCAACTGCTCTTCCAAGTCCTTTACTGTCTGTGACAGAATTACAATGTCATCGGCGAACCTCAAAGTTTTCATTTCTTCTCCATGGATTTTAATACCTACTCCGAATTTTTCTTTAGTTTCCTTTACTGCTTGCTCAATATACAGATGGAATAACATCGGGGAGGGGCTACAACCCTGTCTCACTCCATTCCCAACCACTGCTTCCCTTTCATGTCCCTCGACTCTTATAACTGCCATCTGGTTTCTGTACAAATTGCAAATAGCCTTTCGCTCGCTGTAGTTTACCCCTGCCACCTTCAGAATTTGAAAGAGAGTATTCCAGTCAACACTGTCAAAAGCTTTCTCCAAGTCTATAATGCTAGAAACGTAGCTTTGCCTTTTCTTAATATAGTTTCTTAGATAAGTCGTAGGGTCAGTATTGCCTCACGTGTTCCCATATTTCTATGGAATCCAAACTGACCTTGTCCGAGGTCAGCTTCTAACAGTTTTTCCATTCGTCTGTAAAGAATTCGCGTTAGTATTTTGCAGCCGTGACTTATTAAACTGATAGTTCGGTAATTTTCACATCTGTCAACGCCTGCTTTCTTTGGGATTGGAATTATTGTATTCTTCTTGAAGTCTGAGGGTATTTCGCCTGTCTCACCAGATGGTAGAGTTTTGTCAGGAGTGGCTCTCCCAAGGCTGTCAGTAGTTCTAATGGAATGTTGTCTACTGCTGGGGCCTTGTTTCGACTTAGGTCTTTCAGTGCTCTATCAAACTCTTCACGCAGTATCATATCTCCTATTTCATCTTCATCTACATCCTCTTCCCTTTCTATAACACTGACCTCAAGTACATCGCCCTTGTATAGTCCCTCCATATACTCCTTCCACCTTTCTGCTTTCCCTTCTATGCTTAGAACTGGGTTTCCATCTGAGCTCTGGATATTTCTCCAAAGGTCTCTTTAATTTTCCTATAGGCAGTATCTATCTTACCCCTAGTGAGATAAGCCTTTACATCCTTATATTTGTCCTCTAGCCATCCCTGCTTAGCCATTTTGCACTTCCTGTCGATCTCATTTTTGAGACGTTTGTATTCCTTTTTGCCTGCTTCATTTACTGCATTTTCATATTTTCTCATTTCATCAGTTAAATTCATTATTTCTTCTGTCACCCAAGGATTTCTACTAGCCCTCGTCTTGTTACCTACTTGATCCTCTGCTGCCTTCACTACTTCATCCCTCAAAGCTACTCATTCTTCTTCTACTGTATTTCTTTCCCCCATTCTTGTCAATTGTTCCCTTATGCTCTCCCTGAAACTCTGTTAAATCTCTGCTTTAGTCAGGTCCCATTTCCATAAATTCCCACCTTTTTGCAGTTTCTTCAGTTTTAATCTACAGCTCATCACCAATAGATTGTGGTCAGAGTCCACATCTGCCCCTGTAAATGTCTTACAATTTAAAACCTGGCTCCTAAATCTCTGTCTTACCATTATATAATCTATCTGAAACCTGTCAGTATCTCCAGGCTTCTTCCATGTATACAACCTCCTTTAAGTTGTGCTCTGTGCAAAACTCTACCAGGCGGCTTCCTCTTTCATTTCTCCCCCCAAATCCATATTCACCTACAACGTTTCCTTCTCTTCCTTTAAACATACTATCGAATTCCAGTCACCAATGACTATTAAATTTTCGTCTCCTTTCACTATCTGAATAATTTCTTTTATCTCATCAAACATTTCTTCAATTTCTTCATCATCTGCAGAGCTAGTTGTCGTATAAACTTGTACTACTGTTGTAGGCGTGGGCTTCGTGTCAATCTTGGCCGCAATAATGCTTTCACTATGCTGTTTGTAGTGGCTTACCCGAACTCCTATTTTTTATTCATTATTAAACCTACTCCTGCATTACCCCTATTTGACTTTGTATTTATAACCCTGTATTCACCTGACCAAAAGTCTTGTTCCTCCTGCCACCGAACTTCGCTAATTCCCACTACATCTAACTTTCACCTGTCCATTTCCCTTTTTAAATTTTCTAATCTACCTGCCCGATTAAGGGATCTGACATTCCACGCTCCGATCCGTAGAACGCCAGTTTTCTTTCTCCTGATAACGACGTCCTCCTGGCTAGTCCCCGCCCGGAGATCCGAATGGTGGACTATTTTACCACCGGAATATTTTATCCAAGAGGACGCCATCATCATTTATCCATACAGTAAAGCTGCATTCCCTCGGATAAAATTACGGTTGTAGTTTCCCCTTGCTTTCAGCCGTTCGCAGTACCTGCACAGCAAGGCCGTTTTGGTTAGTGTTACAAGGCCAGATCAGTCAATCATCCAGACTGTTGCCCCTGCAACTACTGAAAAGGCTGCTGCCCCTCTTCAGGAACCACATGTTTGTCTGGCCTGTCAACAGATGCCCCTCCGTTGTGGTTGCACCTACGGTACGGCTATCTGTATCGCTGAGGCACGCAAGCTTCCCCACCAACGGCAAGGTCTATGGTTCATGGGGGGGAGGGGGAGGGGACATTTGTGACACCAGATCCATAGCCAGGTAAGACATATAGCGGAAAAGCCGTTCAACTACATGATTTTTACTGTGATAATAATGTGAGCTGTGTGATAACAGGGAGAAAGCACTGTGTATCTGTGGAAGAAATTATTATTAGTCTAGATAAACAGAAACAGCTACACTTGCACAGTGTTAAGGAACTGTATGCATATTTCAAAGACATATACACAAATCTAAATATTGGATTCCTTAGCGGTCCCAAAAGAGTAAGTGATTGCTATGTGGAAAGAAATGGTGTTAACATACATGAACCTGTTGTGCGCTTGTATAACAGTCATTGGTTGGTTGCATATGTCTTACAAATATACGAAGAAGCAGTGCTGACCAGCTTCTTGCATTTACCTCCTTGACCATCTTCATCACTCTTGTTCACTGCCACACTTGAGTGATCAGGACATGTGATATTCTCACAAAACTGGATCCAGTGAAACCAACTGAAAGGACATACTCTCTCCCTGCATCAGGTCAGGTGAACATTAACAATTTAAATATTGGAGCCTTGTCAAACGAGATATAGAAACGTTTTATTGTATTTTCATTGAATCTACATTGTGAATGGTTCATAATACCGCTACAATAATACAAACCATATTTATGAACCACATTATTTATGAACTGCATTGTTTAATAATTTGTGTTTCATATTTATCTGCTAACTTCTCCATTTTGAATGTCTAGTTTTTTGTCTCATTTTGTACTGATGTTAACAAAATAAATTTTTGAGCATGATGCCTTTGGTGTGCCATTTTGATATTTACCAGGCTTGTAGCATATCAGCGTAATACAATTTCTTTTTAATTCAAGGTGAGGTATCTTTTGATATTCAATGTCGAATATTAATGTCAATAGCCCTAAATGTGAAAACTCTTATAAGCTCCCCATACCTCTTAGTTTTGTAAAGCTCTATTCATTGGCTTTCCAATATACAAGTTTCATTGCTGTATCTTTATTACAACCAGAATTATGGTCATTTACGTTGAGACAAATGCATACAAATTTCCCACAATTTCCACACTTTGAAGACCTGTAACTTCATACACAATTCTCTTATACCTCTGCAAACTGGTAGTTTTCCATCTCTTATGTGGATCATTGGGTACGCCAAATTTAAAAGAAATCTGAGATGGTCATGTTGAGAATATTACTTTTCTGTGTAGAACTGACATCGAACTCCCTCTGATACAAGTTATACATTCTACTTCTTATAGTCATTCATAGTTGTGTTCAAGAGATTAGGTAAATACACTAAGTATAAATGTGTCTGTCTCCACACATTAACATGTGTCATTCTACAAAACTCTGTCGGTATGGTGAATCGTGCTCCTCTGTCAATAAATGATGTCACTAAGATCAGAGTCATAGAAAACTAAGCATAAAATTACAAATAATAGTGCGTGCACAAAAATATATTCCTCATTGGGACGCTACTGTAAGAAAAAGCACACAAGAACAGATAGTCAGACAAATCATCAGAGTTCATTGATGTAAACTGAAGAGAAGAACATTACAAAATTAACACAAGTTCCACATTCATTCTGAGGTATACATCAGTTTACGTCCAACTCTCTTTACATTAGTACATCTTTCACATGCATATGACTAAACCTGAATGACAGGCAATGAAAAGGTTCATAACGGTTGACGTCTCTTCTTACGATGAATAACTGGGGACTGGGTAGTTTCGCTGTCATTTCCCTAAGACGTACCATTATTCACATCACAATTAAACTATCGAGGTTTAACAGCCCCCTTTCCTTTTGTGTTTGCTTCCCCTGACATGAGACAACAATTCCCAACACTCGACCCTTGCCACTCTGCCCGAATTTCAGTTTCACAGGAAGACACTGCAAACTTTTGGTTGGCAAGAGGGGTATAGTACCCCATGTATTACCTGGTCGATGTCTCTCCAATTTAGTGCTATTTAACCAGATAGTGACACGCCGTTCACAGACAAGTCGACGACTAATTGAGATGTCTCTGGTACTTCTTGTATGATTCTCTCGATACCGTGCCCAACAAACCCACTGACAGTAGTTTCCTATCTTTTTACAGCAGTCATGCTGATTTCCAACTACCTGTGACCAGTTGCCAACTCATCTCAGGCCTGGAAACTCCATTTCTATGGCAAGAAAGCAAACCAAAATGAAAGGGATCCGTTGACCTTCGGCAGTTTGAAAATGCTGCGAATAATGTAAATGACAGTGGAAGATAAGACGGATCACCTTGTGAACTCAGTACTAAATACGCGTCATTAAACCTGTTGTAGACACTGTTGTGGCATCCACTGAAGTAACAGGTACAATCAGTTGCAGGTCCACTTGTGTACCCTTGATGACTGCACGACACAAAGCTTTACGCCTCGTCTGGGCACGTCAGCACCGACATTGGACTGTTGGTGACTGGTTGCCTGGTCGGACGTGTCTCGTTCCAAATTGTGTCGAGCGGATGTACGTGTACGGGTATGGAGACAACCTCATAAATGCGTGGACACTGCATGTCAGCAGGGGCTATTCATGCTGGTGGAGGCTCTGTAATGGTGTGGAGTGTGTGCAGTTGTAGTGATATGGGACCCCTCATACGACTCTGAGAAGTGACACCTACGTCAGCATCCTGCCTTACCACCTGCATCCATTCATGTCCATTGTGCATTCCGACGGACTTGGTCAGTTCCAGCAGGACAGTGCGACACTTTTTTTTTTTTTTTTTTTTGGTCATCAGGCTACTGACTGGTTTGATGCGGCCCGCCACGAATTTCTTTCCTGTGCTTGCAACCTACGTCCTCAATTATTTGCTTGACGTATTCCAATCTCTGTCTTCCTCTAGTTTTTGCCCTCTACAGCTCCCTCTAGTACCATGGAAGTGATTCCCTCATGTCTTAGCAGATGTCCTATCATCCTGTCCCTTCTCCTTATCAGTGTTTTCCACATATTCCTTTCCTCTCCGATTCTGCATAGAACCTCCTCATTCCTTACCTTATCAGTCCACCTAATTTTCAACATTCGTCTATAGCATCACATCTCAAATGCTTCGATTCTCTTCTGTTCCGGTTTTCCCACAGTCCATGTTTCACTACCATACAATGCTGTACTCCAGACGTACATCCTCAGAAATTTCTTCCTCAAATTAAGGCCGGTATTTGATATTAGTAGACTTCTCTTGGCCAGAAATGCCTTTTTTGCCATAGTGAGTCTGCTTTTGATGTCCTCCTTGCTCCGTCCGTCATTGGTTATTTTACTGCCTAGGTAGCAGAATTCCTTAACTTCATTGACTTCGTGACCATCAATCCTGATGTTAAGTTTCTCGCTGTTCTCATTTCTACTACTTCTCATTACCTTCGTCTTTCTCCGATTTGCTCTCAAGCCATACTGTGTACTCATTAGACTGTTCATTCCGTTCAGCAGATCATTTAATTCTTCTTCACTTTCACTCAGGATAGCAATGTCATCAGCGAATCGTATCATTGTTATCCTTTCACCTTGTATTTTAATTCCACTCCTGAACCTTTCTTTTATTTCCATCAGTGCTTCCTCGATGTACAGATTGAAGAGTAGGGGCAAAAGGATACAGCCTTGTCTTACACCCTTCTTAATACGAGCACTTCGTTCTTGATCGTCCACTCTTATTATTCCCTCTTGGTTGTTGTACATATTGTATATGACCCGTCTCTCCCTATAGCTTACCCCTACTTTTTTCAGAATCTCGAACAGCTTGCACCATTTTATATTGTCGAACGCTTTTTCCAGGTCGACAAATCCTATGAAAGTGTCTTGATTTTTCTTTAGCCTTGTTTCCATTATTAGCCGTAACGTCAGAATTGCCTCTCTCGTCCCTTTACTTTTCCTAAAGCCAAACTGATCGTCACCTAGCGCATTCTCAATTTTCTTTTCCATTCTTCTGTATATTATTCTTGTAAGCAGCTTCGATTCATGAGCTGTTAAGCTGATTGTGCGATAATTCTCGCACTTGTCAGCTCTTGCCGTCTTCTGAATTGTGTGGATGATGCTTTTCCGAAAGTCAGATGGTATGTCGCCAGACTCATATATTCTACACACCAACGTGAATAGTCGTTTTGTTGCCACTTCCCCCAATGATTTTAGAAATTCTGATGGAATGTTATCTATCCCTTCTGCCTTATTTGACCGTAAGTCCTCCAAAGCTCTTTTAAATTCCGATTCTAATACTGGATCCTCTATCTCTTCTAAATCAACTCCTGTTTCTTCTTCTATCACATCAGACAAATCTTCACCCTCATAGAGGCTTTCAATGTATTCTTTCCACCTATCTGCTCTCTCCTCTGCATTTAACAGTGGAATTCCCGTTGCACTCTTAATCTTACCACCGTTGCTTTTAATGCCACCAAAGGTTGTTTTGACTTTCCTGTATGCTGAGTCTGTCCTTCCGACAATCATATCTTTTTCGATGTCTTCACATTTTTCCTGCAGCCATTTCGTCTTAGCTTCCCTGCACTTCCTATTTATTTCATTCCTCAGCGACTTGTATTTCTGTATTCCTGATTTTCCCGGAACATGTTTGTACTTCCTCCTTTCATCAATCAACTGATGAAACACCACACTCCACACGTCAATAATTGCTACAGAGTGGCTCCATTAACACTCCTCTGAGTTTAAACACTTTCCCTGGCCAGCAAACTCCTCAGAAATGACCATTACTGAGGATATCTGGGATGCCTTGCAACGTGCTGTTCAGAAGAGATCTCCACTCCACCGCACTCTTACCCCCGCAACTTTGACGGTGTCATATCCCTCCAGCACAAGTTCAGATATTAGTCGAGTCCATGCCACGTCGTGCTGCGGCACTTCTGCGTGCTCGCGGGGGTCCTACACGATATTAGGCCCGTGTCCATGTTTCTTTGTATCTTCAGTGTATAATCCACAGAACACAATATAATTCCACTTCTTATGGTATAAGTTTACGTGGCGATAGTAAACTTCTGAAAGTTTCCACATATCAAGCTGAACAATGAATCGGAGGAGGAGGGAATATTAAACTATTCCTGTAAGTACCTACACTAAAATCATGGGAAAACAATTTCCTGAAGAGGCATTGGTGTCACGACATTGACAAGTTTTTGAAAGGTCCTAAAACATACATTTAATCACGTATACAGTGTGGTCCATTGATAGTGACCGGGCCAAATATCTCACGAAATAAACATCAAACGAAAAAACTACAAAGATCGGAACTCATCTAGCTTGAAGGGGGAAACCAGATGGCGCTATGGTTGGCCCGCTAGATGGCGCTGTCATAGGTTAAACGGATATCAACTGCGTTTTTTAAATTTTTTTTAATAGGAGCCCCCATTTTTATTACATATTCCTGTAGTACGTAAAGAAATATGAATGTTTCAGTTGGACCACTTTTTTCGCTTTGTGACAGATGGCACTGTAATAGTCACAAACGTATAAGTACGTGGTATTACGTAACATTCCGCAAGTGCGAACGGTATTTGCTTCGTGATACATTACCCGTGTTAAAATGGACCGTTTACCAATTGCGGAAAAGGTTGATATCGTGTTGATGTATGGCTATCGTGATCAAAATGCCCAACGGTCGTGTGCTATGTATGCTGCTCGGTATCCTGGACGACATCATCCAAGTGTGGGTAACGTTCGCCAGATAGTTACGTTATTTAAGGAAACAGGAAGTGTTCAGCCACATGTGAAAGGTCAACCACGACCTGCAACAAATGATGGTGCCCAAGTAGGTGTTTCAGCTGCTGTCGCGGCTAATCCTCACATCAGTAGCATACAAATTGCGCGAGAATCGGGAATCTCAAAAACGTCGGTGTTGAGAATGCTACATCAACATCGATTGCACCCGTACCATATTTCTATGCTCCAGGAATTTGCATGGCGACGACTTTGAAAGTCGTGTACAGTTCTACCACTAGGCACAAGAGGAATTACGGGACGATGACAGATTTTTTGCACGCGTTCTATTTGGCGACGAAGCGTCATTCACCAACAGTGGTAACGTAAACCGGCATAATATGCACTATTGGGCAACGGAAAATCCACGATGGCTGCGACAAGTGGAACATCAGCGACCTTGGCGGGTTAATGTATGGTGTGGCATTATGGGAGAAAGGATAATTGGTCCCCATTTTATAAATGGCAATCTAAATGGTGCAATGTATGCTGATTTCCTACGTAATGTTCTACCGATGTTACTACAAGATGTTTCACTGCGTGACAGAATGGCGATGTACTTCCAACAAGATTGATGTCCGGCACATAGCTCGCGTGCGGGTGAAGCGGTATTGAATAGCATATTTCATGACAGGTGGATTGGACGTCGTAGCACCATACCATGACTCACACGTTCACCGGATCTGACGTCCCCGGATTTCATTCTGTGGGGAAAGTTGAAGGCTATTTGCTGTCGTGATCCACCGACAACGCCTGACAACATGCGTCAGCGCATTGTCAACGCATGTGCGAACATTACGGAAGGCGAACTACTCGCTGTTGAGAGGAATGTCGTTACACGTATTGCCAAATGCATTGAGGTTGCGGACATCATTTTGAGCATTTATTGCATTAATGTGGTATTTACAGGTAATCACGCTGTAATAGCATGCGTTCTCGGAAATTATAAGTTCACAAAGGTACATGTATCACATTGGAACAACCGAAATAAAATGCTCCAACGTACCTACGTTCTGTATTTCAAATTAAAAATCCTACCTGTTACCAAGTGTTCGTCTAAAATTGTGAGCCATATGTTTGCGACTATTACAGCGCCATCTATCACAAATCGAAAAAAGTGGTCCAACTAAAACATTCATACTTCTTTACGTACTACACGAATATGTAACAAAAAATGGGGGTTCCTATTAAAAATAAACGCTGTTGATATCCGTTTGACCTATGGCAGCGCCATCTCGCGGGGCAACCATAGCGCCATCTGGTTTCCCCCTTTTTTTTCGTTCTTCGTACTTTCTTCGTTTGACGCTTATTTCGTAAGATATTTGGCCCGGTCACGACCAATGGACCACCCTGTATATACTATTAAAGCAAAGAGGACGAATCTCTAAATGATGATACCACTGCAGTAATTTCTAGAAAGCACAAATACAATTTATAGCTAATGATACAACACGAGTTATCGCTGGGTAGCGAAATTTAATCAGGTTATTGTTTATCTTATTGTTTGTACATGATTTTACCATGCTGATGAAGGATTTTAAACTACTTTTTTCTCAGATTTCAATATTTTATGTGTAATTTCAAAGTATTCAATTTTACGGTAACTAGATTAACACAAGGAACTGCTGTTTATTGCAAATAGTATAATACATAAAGAATAATATTTACGAGCGTAGCAGCTCTTGTAACACACAAGAAACATTCCTGAAGAATATTCTTTAGTTTGCAGAGAATTTAATTATAAATGAACTTTAGAACGGTTTCTTCGTCTTTGTGGTGTTGCCTTCGTTTCAGCTACCAAGCGCCAGATAAGGTCCCCAGTCATAGCTGTACGCCACCTTCTTTGGAATCTTTTTCAATAGATCCAGTATGTTGCTGAGAGCGTTCGCCATGCTCGTCACTCACGTTTCCCAAGTTCAGTTAATATATAAAAGCAAATAGTACATTTTGACGGATATTCTGCATCCAAGTACATTTTAGCGTTGAACTGAAATATCTGTAATTTCTAGGACATTCTCACATCATTTCTTGCTTAGGAACTCATGCACAAATATTTTATAAGACTTCCATGCGTTACGTTCTTCTGCAGTCATTGTTTCTTCAGAGCTTCTAATTGTAACATGAGCCGAATTTGAGACTCGGTAAGAATTCCATCGTTTATTTTTGCATCAGACATCTGACGAAACATTTATCTTATAAAGTAAACAGTAGTAGAATAACTAGATAAACCTTTAAAAGAACGGTTTTATTAGTCCCAATTTGATGCGCAGAAGAGGTAACAAATATTTTCCATGGGAGCTAGAGGTTTCCGCACTATGTCATTTGTGCCTGGAAATAACTCCAATCACAGGCCGTTGTTTTCTAATAAAGTGTGTCGCAGTTACTTTGCCATTCCAAAGACAGAGGAAACATGAGTATTTTGTGAAGCTTCCTTGAAGTCGTGGAAGGAATCCAACTATCTCAAAGCCTTCACACATATCCCACTTTTAGCGTTCCTATTTTATTTTCTCCAGAACCAGCTTATAACTCTCTTAATCTTCTTTCAATTGAGTACAATGAGCGAATGATATGTAAGGAATCTTATTTCCATTGCGCCAAAGAACAGCTGTAAGGTAGTGAAAATACGCCTGTTATTTTGTCTGCGATGTATGCCAATTACGTGAGCGAGACCAGTGATACGAGAACACAAAAATAAATCTGCTTCTGCTTCGTAGAAGCAAGCAAATTTGTTATGTCTTTCCCGCCATTTCAATATTCTGCGAGAAAGTAGAGTACATTCTATTCTGTTAAACGAGATACAATAATTTCATCTTTTGATCTCGTAAATTTATCTGCCATTAACTTATCCTAACCTTCCTGCCTGGAGAGATTTGGTTCCAGTGCTGAGTCTTCGCCACAGCCGCTGGTTCCTCTTCATATGTTAAATGACTTGATAGTAGTGGAAGTGGTAATTTCTCACTGTGTAGCAGTGGAGCAATAGACGAAATTATGGTAGGGTGAAATAAATTTGTCCTTTTCTTTGTACTTTTGTAACTTTATGTGTCCACAATACAATAACTGCAATTGTCATGATGGTTTGTGGGCCCCCTCTAAATTCAGGACATTGTAAAAGGGATACTCTTTTTTGTCCCACAAAGCCATCCTTCCATTGTAGACCTACAACTTTCACATGACAATCGAGGAGCCCAGGAAATATGGAGATCACACAAAACTTTATTCATAATACGTGATGTCTAACTTGTTTGGAGCCAACATAGTACCAACAGATATAACAAAAGTGTTCATGGTTATTTACACTTGCTTCTCGTTGACACTCTTCTAAATCATCCGTAAAGAGACAGCAAAAAACTTACAAGCAGTTTGAATAATCTAGAAAACAGTGGAATAATTTTACACTCGAGTGTTTTATAGCTGTAACCTATGGTGCTAGCAAAGAAATTAGAGACGAAACTAATAAACAGCACTGGGTGCCATATGGGGATTATTTATCGGATTAGATGAATGAACAGTTTATTATTTTACGTCTTTTAAAAACAGGATGTCCTAAATATTAAAAAAGTAAAAAAAAATATCAGTTTTATTCAGAAAATGTTGCTAAACTGACATCAACATTTTGTTGTTTCTTAATTTTATTATTTCACGAATACGTTAACGTTCGAAATTGTGCTCTATATCATGACGCAGTCAGCGAAAGATAAAAAGAGGAAAGGTGCAAACAGGACGTTTAATCTATCGTGTAAACCTTTATGACCTAGAAATTCGAAAGTAATTTATCTACAATAATATGCTTGTCTTGTGGTACTGCGACAATCGAGCATGTTGAAACTTGGTACAAGGAAGGATATACTTTAAGGTCACGAAATCTCATGCATTATTTATTTATTTAGCGTATGACTCTACAAATAAAGTATAACTACCATAGCCAAATTGTATAATTTTGCAAAATAAATAGAACTAAAACACTAAACCTATATGTCCGCATCTCGTGGTCGTGCGGTAGCGTTCTCGCTTCCCACGCCCGGGTTCCCGGGTTCGATTCCCGGCGGGGTCAGGGATTTTCTCTGCCTCGTGATGACTGGGTGTTGTGTGCTGTCCTTAGGTTAGTTAGGTTTAAGTAGTCCTAAGTTCTAGGGAACTGATGACCATAGCTGTTAAGTCCCATAGTGCTCAGAGCCATTTTTGAACCACTAAATCTATAAATTAATATCAAGGTATTTAATCCATTCATGGGCTTTGTCACTTCATATAAATCTTCTAGATTTGCGTGCTATGCTTATCTCCTACAGCTTGTTGCAATGTGTTGGATGGTCTGATGTGCACTGCCACAATCACAGTGAGAAGATGATACCTTTCCTCATTGGTAGAGGTTTTCTACACATAGGCCATGGCCTGTATGCATCCTGTTAATAGTCTTCCAAGACCTTCGCGGCAATTCCATGCAGGCTGGTCTTGTACCATGTCTTACAAGGTTTTGATATTCCTCATGGAAATTGCTATTCCACGATTCTGGCCACATCCTGCTCATGTTGAAATTCAGCGATTCTACCAATATGTTAGGCGACTATCTGCATTGAATCGGCTCATTCTAAGTGCAGACGTATCAGGGTGGATTGGGAGCTCGGGAATTTTAGTTAATTTGTTATATTCTTTGAGAAGGGCATTCTGTCTTCGAAGATCTGATGGCGCAGTTCGGTTTGTAGGTGGTAACCAGTGAAGAAGAGTACGCCTCAAGCAACCTGCCAATGTCCTCATTGCTGCACATAGCTGAACATTGACTTTGCTCAAACGTGAACTAAGAAGCCACAATGGAGTATAGTACTCGTCAGCAGAATAGACAAGTCCTAGGAAAACACATAATTGTGTTGTAGCTCTTGCGCCCCATTAGATACCACTCTGATTCTGTATGTTATTCCACTATCTTATCTTTGCTGTGCTGTGTTCTAAGTGTTTCTTTTAGTAAAATGGACTACCTAGAATAATTTCAAAATGTTGAAAGTCTTGGTGGTGGAGGACTTGACCATTATACTGACATTTAGCTTTGCATTGGCCATTCTGCTTTTTAACATGAAACAGCTAACTTCGCTCTTTGTTCGATTCGGTGTTAACTACACTTGCCGTAGAACTCAGAGCTGCAAGGAGTATATCTTCACCAGCTTCAAGACTGCTCTGTTGGAAGACCGTTATACCGTTTCTTCTGTCTGCTTAATCGATTGTCGTGACGACTTGGAAATATCTCTTCGATATCATGTAGTTTATGAGTCTAATTATGGTTTGGCAGTGTATAACACTTGCGAGTTTTTACAGGAGTCCTTGTTTTTGTGCTGTGTCATAGGCAGAAACACACCAGCAAACGCCAATGATAATAAGTCATTGTTAGAACACAGCTATTGTGTGTTGGGTTAAGCTTAGTAATTAGTCCGTACAGCTTCCCTTAGGTCTGAATTTCGCTTGTTCGATGGGCGTTGGTTCATGGATATTTGGATCGATTCTGATAAGGATGAGTCTTTTTAAAATCTTATACGACAAATAGTTCCATAGTAACGGTATTTTGAAAACTGAGATAGTGAACTTTCGCGTTCCTAGTGGGTTTAAGCAGAAAAGAAATTCAGTTATGTCTCCTCTAATTATTAGATTTGAAGCCAATTAATCAGAGTGGTAACGCCAGCAGTGATGTATTGGTGCGGAGCGTACAATTTGGTATAGTTATACTTTATATTCCGTCTAATTCTTAGTATTAAACATTGTTTAAAGCTAAGTACAGACAACGTTCAAATGCCTCTGAGCGCTATGGGACTTAACTGCTGAGGTCATCAGTCCCCTAGAACTTAGAACTACTTAAACCTAACTAACCTAAGGACATCACACACATCCATGCCCGAGGCAGGATTCGAACCTGCGACCGTAGTAGTGGCGCGGTTCCAGACTGTAGCGCCTAGAATCGCTCGGCCACCCCGACCGGCTACAGACAAGGATGGAGACGGACTGGCTTTTCCAAAGGAAGTACAGTGGCTCTTGATTTAGGGAACCAAAACAACTCCTAAAATGGCATGGCCACATGATGGTCTGAACTGCACTGCTCAGAACTGCGAGTCAATTGTTCTAACTATTCTGTGACTTCAGACTGTTTTCGTAACTCGTTGTGTATTAACATCGGACGATTTTTCAGCAAGCTAGATCCTTTAGCGTTTCTTATTTAACTGAGCTGGTGTTCCGTCCTTAATAATGTTGCTAATAGCGGAAGGTTAGTTTTTCAGAACCAAAAAAAAATCTCTCTGAATGGAAGGACGTTACTATACAACGTGTAAATTGAAAATACAGGGAAAAAGTATTCTAGGGCAGTCCTCTATTTCTTGAGCCAAAAACATGTTTGTGAGTAAGTTTGGAAACGGCTGAATCCATACATAATGCACTGTTCTTGTTTCAAATGCTTACTGTTTGAGTAAGAGACTTGACTGTCAGTAAGACTGGTGGAGAAATGCCGCAATATGAGTGCAGAAAAGTGAGGACCCGGTGGACCGCGCGCTGTTCGCCACCAAGGTGTTTCCCCCGGGGACGAAGCAGCCCAACTACTTCCCGCTGGAGGTGGGCGTGCACAAGATGGCCACCGAGCCGTTCGCCTTCCACACGGAGGAGGTGAACATGTACCCGCTAATCGAGCGCATCTTCAGCCCCGAGGACAAGTGCTCGCTGGTCGTCACGCCGCTGCTGCCGCCAGTCATGACCTACACGCCCGTGCAGAAGAAGTCGCCACTCAAGGAGATGGTCACGGTTGGGTAATGTTATTATCAGTATACCACCTAGAATATCCTAGTACATGCTGGCCGCTGGCAATTGTATTTACTTCTCACAGCATCATACACTGTCAGAAATGGTAAGTGTTAAAGCGTGAAGCGTCAGTCCGTTTTCATCAAACTTTCTGAAGATGTTCATCACGTATGTGTATTAAGTAATTAAACAATTTGTAATCTTCTGAGCCAGCTGCATAAATAAATGTCTTTAAAAGACATAATAAATTTTGTGTAACCAGTTACCCTCCTATGAGTAGTATTCTTTATTTGAACTATAGACCTATTTCAGCTACACAGCCATCATTTTGGTACATTTGTTGCATGGTAAGTGAGTTACCTATGGATAATATGATTTTACATATGCGTTTATGTCCTGACTTCCATGCAGTATCGTTCATTCTGTTGATATCTTTTTGTTTACTGACTATATATATATCCTTTCTTTGTTATTTTAGTAATAATCAGTTGTGTGTTCCAGTATGTTCTGATATTTCATTAATAATTATCAAAAGCAAACTTAAAGTGCAGTTGAAATTTCGTGACAGCAAGATATCAGATGATCAGCGATGTTGAAATTACGTCTGATTATTAACAGTGCTGGTTCTCCTGAATGTATATCTGTGGTGCTTTGTTACTTAAATTTTGTGGATGGTTGTATTATGATGGAAACAGAAACAACAGGATTCTATATAGTGTTAAAAAAATGATTATAGAATATTATGCTAAATCAACCACAAGCTAACATCCAGTAATGAAATAGCTATAAAGCCAGATAAGGGAAATAGTCCAGTCGTACTACAAAAAAATTGAGTACATACAAAAATCGAATGAGTTCCTCATGACAAATAACATAATACATATATCTAGGGATCCAAAAAACAAATATGCAGCTCAGTCCAAGAAAATTACAGAGCACTCCACTGTACTTATGACTGAATACGAAAAAAGAACATGTGTAATAATGAACCCAAACATATGCAAAGTACGTGGACACCCAAAAATACATAAACCTTCACTTCCAATCCACCCAGTTGTCGATAATATAAACAATCTAACGTATCTCATTAACACAAAGCTGTACTGAATTCTGCAGCTTCTGCACTTAGTACTAAGCCAAAACTACTTCACATTCAGTGATTGAGTAGCAATGGAACTTAGCATTGCTGGCACATAGCAGATATTTTCTTAAACACATTAGAAGAAAACTTCTTTAGAACCACAAAATAATATATTGGTACAGATATGCTGAAAACACAATAATGCTTATGGATGGAAACAAGAAACATATGAAACACATACGCACAACACTCAACACACTACATCTCAAAATGAAATTTACAATGCAACCAGAAACAAGAAACTCAATAAACTTCCTCGATTCGACCGTAAGTAATAGTAACAGCACTTTTAAATTCGAAAGCCAACAGCAACTGATAACATTATCAATGCAAATTTCTGCCACGCAACAACACGCAGATATGTGTGCTCTCCCCCGTGATCAGTAGAACGTTTAACCTGCCTCTAAAACAGGACTCTGTTCAAAAAGAAATTAAAACCGTGCAATACGTGGCTCAATATAATGAATGCAATCCACAAATAATCACAGAGTTATATAAAAAATACACGAAGCCCTCCTGACCTACTATACATAAAGAAATAACAGTCATCAGAAATACACCAAGAAAACAGAAAATTACGTATATATCTACCATATACCTGGGACGCATATATCAAACAAAATGAATGTTTTACTGAAAAACACCATCATACCTTTAGCTTACCATACTTGACGTAATATTAAAACGAAAATAGAGTCAGGCAACCGGAAACCATTTATATACTCCAAACCAGGTATATTTACATTCGCTGTAAAGACTGTGAAAAATTCTGTGTAGGACAGACAGGTAGAAACTTCGCCACTGGATGTTGAGAGCATTTTAGACTGACGCCAACCCATGCATCATTCCCCATCACATAAAAATGAGCAACACGCAACAGACTTATTGGATAATGCTGTCAATATTTAACACAAATAATCACAGAGTTATATAAAAAATACACGAAGCCCTCCTAACCTACTATACATAAAGAAATAACAGTCATCAGAAATACACCAAGAAAACAGAAAATTACGTATATATCTACCATATACCTGGGACACATATATCAAACAAAATGAATGTTTTACTGAAAAACACCATCATACCTTTAGCTTACCATACTTGACGTAATATTAAAACGAAAATAGAGTCAGGCAACCGGAAACCATTTATATACTCCAAACCAGGTATATTTACATTCGCTGTAAAGACTGTGAAAAATTCTGTGTAGGACAGACAGGTAGAAACTTCGCCACTGGATGTTGAGAGCATTTTAGACTGACGCCAACTCATGCATCGTTCCCCATCACATAAAAATTAGCAACACACAACAGACTTATTGGATAATGCTGTCAATATTTAACACATAACGCCGGAAGGCCGATAGTGAATATGTTGTAGGGAATCGAGGTATGAGTAGTATATGAAACATAAGTATCCACATTCAAACCCCAACAAAGAAACTGACCTAAAATATAAACACTTCATCGAAAAATTTATTGACATTATCCACAAAGATCTTGGATAAATCATAATACAATCAGAGAAAATATTTGAGTAACACAGATATCCATTCAGCATAACCAGTGACATCACTGATAGAATTGTCAACAAGCCGACATAACCATACAACATCGCTGATCATCTGACACAATTGCTGTCATGAAATTTCACCGAGCGAGGTGGCGCAGTGGTTAGCACACTGGACTCGCATTCGGGAGGACGACGGTTCAATCCCGTCTCCGGCCATCCTGATTTAGGTTTTCCGTGATTTCCCTAAATCGCTTCAGGCAAATGCCGGGATGGTTCCTTTGAAAGGGCACGGCCGATTTCCTTCCTCATCCTTTCCTCACCCGAGCTTGCGCTCCGTCTCTAATGACCTCGTTGTCGACGGGACGTTAAACACTAATCTCCTCCTCCCTCCTCATGAAATTTCAACTGCAAATAGAGTTTAATTTCGACCATTATTAATGAAGTTTCAGAACATATAGCAATGCATAACTGATTACTACTCAAATAACAACGAAAAAATATAGCCAGTAAAGACAAACAAACAGCAACAGAATCAAACATATTTCATGAAAGTAAGCAGTTAAAAACGTATGTAACTAACATGTCATACAACAATTGCACCAAAATTTATAATATGTTCTATTACAGATAACCTGACGATGGCTGCATAGCTCAAATAGGCTTACAGTTCAAATAAAAAATAGTACTGGTAGCAGTGTAACTGGTTATATGAAATGTATTACGTCTTTGACAGAAATCACTACACATTCATTACATTCGGTAGTAAAGCCATCATCGACATCTGTGTGAGTGTGGCCCCTGTAGCACAAATGAACTCTTGTATTCAATTGGAGATGAAAGTATGCATTCTTTAGTTGTCACCTGAAGCAATTGCTTGACATAGTGTGTCAGACTGCCGTCTCCAAAGTGCACATTTTCCCATTAGGACACCAGGCATGGTCTGTAGACGTATGTCAGGGGAATGGGCAGGTCAATCAAGTATTATCTCTTTCCCCATGGTGTTTTACTGTGAACGGCAGTGAGGGTCATGCATTACCCCACTGGAATATGCAATTTGGAGTTCTGGTTGTGAAAGTTATGACACACAGAGTATACCATTCTTGCCACACAAGGACGAGCATTTAGTCTATAAGCAATTACCAAATCAATTCTTTTATCATATTTAATGTACACCATATTTCCAAGAGCTGGAGAGGTAAGGACCTCAAAGCTCGATGCTTCCTGTGAGCTCTCACAAGGTCATCCATGGACACATTTGAGTCAGTCTGAACGCCACAACACAATTAAGATTCAAACCCACCGAATATTACTCTGTGTCCCAGCTGACTCTGGCCTGACACCATACAGGTCTCTCGTTTCTATGGTATGGTGTCAGTGGTAAATGAAGCATGATAGCTTGAGATCTCAACCCAGCTTCCAGTAATCTGTCCCTGACAGTTCGTGATGACACGAATATCAGCTGTTTGTTAGATCCAGTCGAAAAAACCACGTATCTCCTGGTTCTGCAGATCTTCTGTAGGGATCTGAACCTACTCTCCTTCTCATACTGTTGTCCTGAGTCCACCTCTCCAACATTATATCTGTAGCAGCTGCGCCAGACCCAGTTGTCTGTATGACCTATTGGTGTGACGCTTTCATGTCTCTGATGGCAATGATTAGAATTTTCTATGTCTGAAAGATAGGGATAACCTTCACGTTGACACAGCCTTTGGCATTCTTGACAAGAGTCTGAACATGCAGACAAATTAAACGTGAGGATAGGATAACAAGCTCAGAAGTTACGAGAAAGACCAAAGGGTTCAAATAAAACATCACTTATCTCGTGTTTTGTCGATCTTCTCAATGTCCATATTGAAACCCCATTAAAAGTTTTCCAGAGTCGTCCTCTGTTCTGCATAGGAAATGTTTAATAGCCTCTGCTGACCTGAAATAAAAACACTGACCATAAAATTTTATCAGACATATTAATTCGTTTATTTGTAGATAAACTTTTGCACAGTGTGGTGGTACATTGCATGATCCATGATACCGTTGCCCAATATTTAGTCACACAGGGAGCCAATCATGTTTGTTCATTTACACTTCCAAACAGCTTCTGCCTTGTTGAGACGAAACGTCGAACAATGGCGGAATACCAACGTTATCAACTATGCGTTTACATTTTGCCATCCTTACACAAACTGAAAAGTACAATATTTATGGCAAAACGTATCAGATAATGGTACTTTCTGCGAACTAATTCAGTGTTTATTTAATTAACATTTTTATGTGGACGCTTAATTTATACTTTTTGTGTTTACAAATACAGGTAATTTGAACTCAGAAGTTGTTCCAGCAATTCTCTTGGCATATTTATACACTCCCGGAAATGGAAAAAAGAACACATTGACACTGGTGTGTCAGACCCACCATACTTGCTCCGGACATTGCGAGAGGGCTGTACAAGCAATGATCACACGCACGGCACAGCGGACACACCAGGAACCGCGGTGTTGGCCGTCGAATGGCGCTAGCTGCGAAGCATTTGTGCACCGCCGCCGTCAGTGTCAGCCAGTTTGCCGTGGCATACGGAGCTCCATCGCAGTCTTTAACACTGGTAGCATGCCGCGACAGCGTGGACGTGAACCGTATGTGCAGTTGACGGACTTTGAGCGAGGGCGTATAGTGGGCATGCGGGAGGCCGGGTGGACGTACCGCCGAATTGCTCAACACGTGGGGCGTGAGGTCTCCACAGTACATCGATGTTGTCGCCAGTGGTCGGCGGAAGGTGCACGTGCCCGTCGACCTGGGACCGGACCGCAGCGACGCACGGATGCACGCCAAGACCGTAGGATCCTACGCAGTGCCGTAGGGGACCGCACCGCCACATCCCAGTAAATTAGGGACACTGTTGCTCCTGGGGTATCGGCGACGACCATTCGCAACCGTCTCCATGAAGCTGGGCTACGGTCCCGCACACCGTTAGGCCGTCTTCCGCTCACGCCCCAACATCGTGCAGCCCGCCTCCAGTGGTGTCGCGACAGGCGTGAATGGAGGGACGAATGGAGATGTGTCGTCTTCAGCGATGAGAGTCGCTTCTGCCTTGGTGCCAATGATGGTCGTATGCGTGTTTGGCGCCGTGCAGGTGAGCGCCACAATCAGGGCTGCATACGACCGAGGCACACAGGGCCAACACCCGGCATCATGGTGTGGGGAGCGATCTCCTACACTGGCCGTACACCACTGGTGATCGTCGAGGGGACACTGAATAGTGCACGGTACATCCAAACCGTCATCGAACCCATCGCTCTACCATTCCTAGACCGGCAAGGGAACTTGCTGTTCCAACAGGACAATGCACGTCCGCATGTATCCCGTGCCACCCAACGTGCTCTGGAAGGTGTAAGTCAACTACCCTGGCCAGCAAGATCTCCGGATCTGACCCCCATTGAGCATGTTTGGGACTGGATGAAGCGTCGTCTCACGCGGTCTGCACGTCCTGCACGAACGCTGGTCCAACTGAGGCGCCAGGTGGAAATGGCATGGCAAGCCGTTCCACAGGACTACATCCAGCATCTCTACGATCGTCTCCATGGGAGAATAGCAGCCTGCATTGCTGCGAAAGGTGGATATACACTGTACTAGTGCCGACATTGTGCATGCTCTGTTGCCTGTGTCTCTGTGCCTGTGGTTCTGTCAGTGTGATCATGTGATGTATCTGACCCCAGGAATGTGTCAATAAAGTTTCCCCTTCCTGGGACAATGAATTCACGGTGTTCTTATTTCAATTTCCAGGAGTGTATTTTAAGGTAGATTTTTCTCTGACACAGGTTTGTTGAGTTGTGTTGTATTTAATTGGTGTTTACAATTTTGCAACTGGTGTGTGTTTTTGAAGTTTAGAGTTACAAAGCAGATTAAATGTTTCGTGTTTCAGTATTAACTCATTCCATCGAATTTGACAAGACATGAAATACACACATCAAAAAAAGGTTTGGATCACCCCGGTTCCCAGAAGTCCTCATGATAGACGTTGACCGTGTAAATTGTATCACAGACACAGTCCCTTCGACTGTTCCGAAATGTCACTAAACCCGGCCAAAGAAGTAAACAACCATGCATGAGCAGCGCCTTTTAAAAGGAAAGGGTTCAACAGCCGGTCAGTTCCAATCATTCCACTAGGGAGGAGGTACACGGCTCGTGTTGTCTGTAGTCCAACCATCCCTAGACGGTCAGTACCGCAGTCCGATCGCTTCTGCATTGTTACTTTGTGCCAGGAAGGACTCTCAACAAGGGAAATGTCTAGGGGTCTCGCAGAGAACCAAACGATATTGTTCGGACATGGAGGAGATACAGAGAGACAGGAACTGTCGATGACATGCCTCGCTCAAGCTGCGCAAGGGATACTACTGCAGTGGATGACCGCTACCTACGGATTATGGTTCGGAGGAAACCTGACAGCAACGCCACCATGTTGACTAATGCTTTTCGTGCATCCACAGGACGTCCTGTTAGGACCCAAACTTCGCAATAGGCTGCATGTTGCGTAACTTCCTTCCCGACGTCCATGCCGAGGTCCATCTTTGAAACCACTACACCATGCATCGCAGTACAGATGGGCTTAAGAAAATGCCGAATGGACCGGTCAGGATTGGCGTCACGTTCTCTTCACCGACGAGTGTCGCACTTGCCTTCAACCAGACAATTGGCGGAGACGTGTTTGGAGGCAACCTGGTCAGGCTGAACGCCTTAGACACACTGTCCAGGGAGTATAGCAAGGTGGAAGTTCCCTGCTGTTTTGGCGTGGCATTATGTGGGGCCGACGTACTGCGCTGGTGGTTATGGAAGGCGCTGTAATGGCTGCATGATACGTGAATGGCATCCTCCGACCGATAGTGCAATTATATCGACAGCATATTGGCGAGGCATTCGTCTTCAAAGACGACAATTCGCGCCCCCATCGTGCACATCTTGTCAAAGGCTTCCTTCAGCATAACGACATCGCTCGACTAGAGTGGCCAACATGTTCTCCAGACACGAACCCTATCTAACATGCCTGGGATAGATGGAAAAGGGCTGTTTATAGACGACGCGACCGACCTACCACTCTGAGGGAACTACACCGGAACACCGTTGTAGAGTGGAACAATCTGGACCAAAAGTGCCTTGATGAGCTTGTGGAAAGTATGCGATGACACATGTAGGCATGCATCAACGCAAGATCACGTGCTATTGGGTATTAGAGGTACCGGCGTGTACAGCAATCTGGACCACCACCTGTGAAGGTCTCGCTGTACGGTGGTACAACAAGCAATGTGTGGTTTTCATGAGCAATAAAAAGGGCGGAAATGATGTTTATGTTGATGTCTATTCCAATTTCCTGTACAGGTTCTGGAACTCTAGGAACCGAGGTGATGCAAAACTTTTTTGGTGTTTGTATATTCTGGATATTCCGTTCCCTAATCTTCCAGATGAGACATAAGTTCTTAATGGCGTAATCGCTTTTTGTAACAAGTAACTTTGCAAATTATGTACATCAATATACTTTCCATTTCTCTTATGTAGCAGTTTATTTGGTCATTTATACCTTGTGGTCATTATGAGGTTAGACCAAGTGCTACTGACATTTAAACTGCTTCGCACCAGAGTTCAGTCTGCAGCAGAGTTAGAGTGACAGAGGGGACGCCCTTGCAGACTGCGCAAGCTGTGGGAGACGGGCCACGTGGCCTACTGGCGCACCAAGTGGCACTCGCGGCGGCCATCTTGCCTGGTGGACGGGCAGTTCGCCAGCGCGCGCCTCGACACACTGGCGCCAGCTTTCCTGCTGCTCATCGCCGCGCTGCTGGTGGCGCCACTCCTCTTGCTCTGCGAGGTCCTCTCGACACGCAGGTACGTGTCCGTGGCGCTCCTCCTGTCGTCGTCTAACGACCAGTTGGTAGCAATAGCCTGTAACAGATGTACTCCATGTGTTGTCTGCTCTTACTCAAATGGGGACTTGCCACACAGCTTTCTGTCCTGAATACCACGCAAAGATAAGCTTCCTCTAGTGTTTCCAGATGCGATTACCCTTGACTACTAGCTTAATCCTCGTGATGATAGAGTTATAAAACGGCACTACGAACACATGGTGGAGATTAGAGAGGCACATACAGGAGGGAACAAAAATAAGGAAACACCAAATGCACAACACGTTACCATGTCTGAATTGGTGTACGAAAACCGTAGGTTTTTGAAACCGTTTCCAGTCGTCTCAGAATGGATAAATACAGGCATTATATGGTTTTCAACGGAATCTTATGCCAATTTTCTTGCTAAATACTGGTACGCTGAAGCTAAGTGTTTTTTAAACACTGGCAATAAACTATAATTTTCTCAAGTATAGTCAGTAAAAGCACGAAAAAAAGTCACAGAAACCGTTATTTCCGAGGTACAAAATGGATTTAATCAGGTCGTTCGTGCACGGGCAATGTGTTTGTAAGTAAGAACATTCTAGTAAAACAGAAAATTTAGTCTAGAAACCAATACGGCCTTTATCGGCCATGAGGAGGCTCTCGATCATGTAAGCTGTGATAGCCTATGGGAGAATACGTCAGGCGCTGGTTATACTTATCAACTAGCGGAGGCAACAGTCTGCATAAAAACACACTAATTGTAATAAAGGTAGAAATCAATTAGAAAAAATATTTTGCAACGAAAGTGTAGGATAAGAACGTGGACAATCGTCTGCTCTCTTTAAAGTTTACATTGACATCACTCTTCGTAAATGGAAATGTAAAGTAAACAAAGGAATTAAGATAGCCAATTTTATTTATTTATTTAATCGTTTCCAAGCCATAGACAACCCACATTACATATACACACAAATACAAATACAATACACATATGTATAAATAAAACAAACCCAAAATGGGGAGTCACATTACAATATAATGACAAACATGGTATATATATCATATCACGTCCCACCAAAATTCAGCGCATTTAACTGCCACTGCCGTAGCGTTTTCCAGATCTTTCCTGCACACTTCCCCCACGTTGCTGCATTCCAGGAGGTGGTCCATTGTTTGGGTCTGTCCGCACTGGCACGTGTCCGTCCCGTCTCGGTATCCCCATGTACACATGTTTACGTTGCATTTGCCCACCCCAGTTCGTAGGTGGTTGAGGGTTCTCCATAATGGCCATTTTAGTTCATTTCCAGAGGCCAATTGTTCGTTGAGTGAGATTAGAGGTGTCTGGTCTCCCGTAGGCAGTGTTGCTTGCCATTTTGACAATCTGGCCTTTTGTTTTGAGGTTACGAGCGGTTGAACTGAGGTGAGGAAACTCCGTCTTGATTTTAGACGTGTGTGTGGAGGGTTTTGTCCGAAGAGAGGATGGCGCTGGTCGCGCAGCTGCTTGAGGCGCTCTGCTTCGCTTGTTATAGCTCGTCTGATGTTGGGTGGAGCTATGCCACTAAGCAAGTAAAGTTGGCTAACCGGGGTGGGTCTTAGGCATCCCGTGATTACGCGACAGGCATCGTTCAGCAGAGGATCCACTCGTTTCGCATGCGCTGATCTTTCCCAAACTGGGACGGCGTATTCAGCAACCGAGTAGCAGAGTGCAAGTGCCGACGTACGTGAAGTATGTGGGTCGGCACCCCATTTTGTGGAGGTGAGCTTACTCATGAGGTTGTTTCTTGTTGATAGTTTGCCCCTGAGCTTGTCTACATGATGTCTGTAAGTAAGTGTGCGATCAAGGGTGACGCCTAAATAACAAGGAGTGGTGCTGAACGCGATCCGTTGGTTGTTCCACGTGATGGTTAGGGTATGTTTGGCGTCTAGGTTTCGAAGATGGAATAGGTAGGATAATGTTTTTGCTGCGTTCGGGCGTAGGCAGTTGGCTTCGTAGTATGGCATTAGACCGTTTAGGGCGTTCGTAAGACTAATTTCTATGTCGTTAAAGTTCCGACCCTGCACGGCTATTGCAAGATCGTCCGCGTAAGCAAAGCCCCTAGTCCCTGGTGCAACTGGTTGATCATTCACATGTATGTTGAAAAGAGTGGGTGCGAGGACACTGCCTTGGGGTAGTCCATTTTTCTGGATACGCCATCGGCTTCGCTTCCCTCCTAGGTTTACGATGAACCGTGTGTTACTGAGAAGAGTTGATATAATTTGTATCAGCCCGAAATCATTAGTCATAGCGTATATTTTAGTGAACAGCAGTTTGTGATTTACAGTGTCGAATGCGGATGAGAGGTCGACAAGTACGGCTCCAGTAATTAGCCGGTTCTCGTACCCATGCTCTATGAACTGGGTAATATTCAAGACCTGTCCAGTGCAAGTTTTCCCAGGACGAAACCCCGCCTGTTCCGGAATTATCTGATGATCAATATTAGGCACAAGTCGATTCAGCAGCATGCGCTCGAACACCTTGTACAAGCAGCAAAGTAATGTTACCGGTCTGAAATTTTTTGGCTCGTCCAGTGGTTTGCCGGGTTTTGGAATGGCTATGACCTTGCCCTTCCTCCAGATTTTCGGGATGTTGTTTAGCCGGATACAGCTATTGAAAAGTAGGAGCAGCCAGTTTTTCGTGTACTCGCCAAATTTAAGGATCTGTTCATTCCTAAGGTCGTCTAGCCCTGCTGCTTTGCCAGGTTTCAGAGATTTAAGTGCGGACTCTAGCTCTTCGATGGTAAATGGTCGGAAAGATAGCCAATAATGAGTACCTGGGTGTGATTCTGTTTGTAGGTGATATCATCATTATTCAAAGAAACGAAAACTACCTCCAAAGATCAGTATAAAAGACAGACAGCCACCACGCATCCTTCTCTGCAAAGGAGACGACAAAGGCTCAATAATATTGACATCTAGTGGTGTGGCGGCCACGTCAGATGCAACAATTCGTCCCGCTGCTCGCAAAACCAGTCCTGAACGACGTGAGCCGTGTTAAAAGAGGCCCTGCCCAGATCATCACCTAACCTCCGCCAGGTTTCACTCTTGGGATGCAAACTTAGATGTTGGAGGCAGTGTGTAATAAGAATCATCCTACCAAATGACTTTCTTCCACTGCTCCATAGCCCAGGGTTTATGGCTTCGGTACTACAGTTTCCTCTTACTGAGATTTACATCAGTAGTTTTGGAATTCCATCTCGCCCTGTAATTCCATGCTTATGGTGCTCCTTACATCAGTAGTTTTGGAATTCCATCTCGCCCTGTAATTCCATGCTTATGGTGCTCCTTTCATTTTGTTTCGATGCTGATAGGGTTCGCGACAGCAACATTCAGTTCTTCAATGATTTTTGCAACTGTCATTCTTTTGTTTATTGTCACAATCTTCATCAATGACCGTCTGTCACCACCAAGTAACTCCCGCTTTCGAATTCACTTAGCTTCCACATTGTCCACTCACAACTACATAGAGCTCTGTTCTGATCGCGACTAACACTTGCAATTTATGGGGGACATTGCACAGGTACTGTTCGTGGTCAAATACAACAGCGCAATTTGCAGGCTTGTCTAGCATCTGCACATGTTCAGGCTAGTACTTCTCTGGTTGTTTCTATATATTTGTCCAACCCCTGTAAATAACCCTCATAGCTGTATTAAATAAAATCTTCAGATACAGATACAAGAAGCTAAGTCAATGAATGATTGTGGTATATCTCAAGTGGCAGAGAAAGGTTGCTTAAACGGTCCAATCTTCGCAAGTTACTGCATCGGTAATCACTGCTCAGTCAACAAGAGAAAATCACACGCGATAATTACTATACTACATGAGAAAAGGAAGGAGAAAAAAAGCGAGATTTTGGAAAATGATGCCACGGCGGCAGCAAAACATTTAGCGTTATCTGAGTGGCAGCTTGGTGACGTTGTGGTTAGGTTGCAATAGTATTTACGAGTTGTCCTCGTCTTCCTTTGAAGGCTTCGTGTATGGCAGGTTCTAAACTCACAAACAAAATCATTCCCATCTTTTTGAAGATCCTCCAATTTCTCTCTTTTCTCATTGGGCTTGTATTTCAGGATGGACTGCGAAATTCTATGACCTTAAATTGCTGTGAGATGTTGTCTCCAGTTTTTACAATACTTACGTTGAAATTATTTGATTCTGTTATAGTAAGTTCATTTCTAATCACGTTTCTTCCTTCGTCCTCCGCTGAAACATTATCGCTACTGTTTGAACTTTCATTTTTTTCTCCTTGAAATAACCCAGCTTTCGTTTCCATAGGATAATACAGGAGTCGCGATTACCTTATGAAATTATATAGCGTCCTCTTTCTGTACTTAATGGCCTACTTGTATCGCTACTGGTACAACGAACAGCTCGGAATTTGTATATTTTATTTTAAATATCAGATTCAAAAGAAAACATACATCAAAGCCTCAGTAACAGATTCGAGATACTTCTCTAAGACTGGAATTTTGATCTGACTGAATATATTCCTTGGAATGTCATATTTTGGTTTTATTACTGGACACTTTTAAGTTGTATTCTTTGCATATTTCATTCAGCTATTATACAGATCTTCGGAGGTCGTTTTCGTTCTTTTGAATAATGATGATATCACCTGCAAACAGAATCACTCTCAGGTACTCATCATTGGCTATCTTAATTCCTTTGTTTTCTTTACATTTCCATTTACGAATAGTATTGTCAATGTAAACATTAAAAAGAGGTTGCACTTCTGTCACGTTGAACAATTCTCTTCAGTCGTCGTTGGTCCCGTTCTTGCAGCATCTTTTTCCGCCCGCAGAGATGTCGGTGATTTGATGTTTTACCGGATTCCTGATATTCACGGTACACTCGTGAAATCGTCGCACAGGAAATCCCCACTTCATCACTTCCTCGGAGATGCTGTGTCCCATCGCTCGTGCGCCGACTATAACACCACTTTCAAAATCACTTAAATCCTGATAACCTTCCATTGTAGCAGCAGTAACCGATGTAACAACTGCGCCAGGTACTTGTTGTCTTACATAGCCGTTGCCGACTTCTTGTCTTACATAGCCGTTGCCGACCGCAGCACTGTAGTCTGCTTGTTTGCATATCTCTGTGTTTGAATACGCATGCCTATACCAGTTTCTCTGGCGCTTCACTATAGTATCAAACACAGGCCTTAATTTGAGGAAGAAATGTAAGAGAATGTACGGTGGAGCACAGCATTATGTGGTAGTGAAAAATGGGCTACGGGAAAATCGAAACAGAAGAGAGTCGAAGGATTTCAAATGTGGTGCTAAAGACGAATATTGAATATTAGGGTGACTGATAAGGTAAGGAATGAGGACGTTCTCCGCAGAACCGGCGAAGGAAGGGATATATGGAAAATATTGAAAAGAAGTAGGGACAGGATAATAGGACATCCATTAAAACAACAGGGAGTGGCCACCATGGTGCAAGAGGAAGCTGTAGAGGGTAAAAGCTATAAAGGAAGACATAGATTGGAATACATCCAGCAAATAATTTAGGACGTAGGTTGCAAGTGCTACTCTGAGAAGAAAAGCATGACATAGGAGGGAAATCGTGGCGCGACCGCGTCAAAGCAGTCAGCAGACTAATGACACAAAAACAAATAAAAAAAGATTCATGCAACATTATGCCTCCCCACATCTTAACCCCCTGACCACGAAAACGATCATGTTCGACAATGCTAGACATACCCTCATATGGCGAGAGATGGGAACACGTATTGCACCCAGGAACAACGGCGAACATGACATCAAAGGTGAAGATCGTAATATATGAAAAATTCTGGAAGAGACCTTCATGCAGAAGGGAATGGCAAAAGGAGGTGGTGGTATTGGTGGTGGTGATGATGATGATATGGATGTTTGGAAACGACACTATAAACACACTTTTCTCCTTTAGTCAGCTTCTGACAGCAATACAGATTTTGGCCCCTCTCATTATGGTAGCATGCATCAGGTTTCCAGCTACTAATTGTACATTCCTTTGTCTAATTGGAATTGTCTTAAAAGAGATGATGTAGTAACTTCTGGATGAGTCTTTGGGGCTAAGCTGGCGTCTTATGTTACGTGAAATAAATGTTACCTTACGTCTGGTGCAACGTACAACCCATTTCTGGAACACGTAGTACTGAACAGAATTAAAACAAAAAGGTTTCATTTCCACTCACACAGATTAGTTTTCAGTACGGTGACCGGTCTCTTGAAGATAATTTGGCTACAAGAATATTACATTTGATCACAATGATACTGTTGCACTGAGATTACGAGGATTACCACAAAAGAAGTGCAAAATGTTTCTTTAAGATCTAGTTTATTTTCCAACTCTCTGGTATTTTTACAGTACATCAATACATTCTTAAGAGACAAACGGTCATTTTTTCACGTGACCTCCGTCCCTTTTAACTGCCTTCCGCTACCGTGGATATAAGGCCGGTCTACCTGCTCGGTACAAGTAGGACCGCGTGTTACAGCGTTCACAAGGGAGTCATCATCATCAAATATCGTGCCGTGAAAGGATTCTTTCAGTTTACCGAAGCTGCGGTACGCAAGCTGGCAAATCAGATCTGGAAGATGCGGATTTCATTGTTGTCATTGTGGTCTCGGTGGTGGTTTTCTCGTTGACATGTGGCCGTACGTCTTCCGCGTTTCTTTGTGGGCATCCATCAGAATTCTGAGAACCCACCTGGTGCAAAGCTTCTTCAGCTGTATCAGTATTCTGCACACACTCGCTGCTCCAGCACCCACCCGGACTGACAGTTAATTCACGTTTATGCATCTGTCAGACAAAATTACAACGTGTATACGCCGCACATTGACAGGGGGGCTGTGCAACGTTCGGTCTGCTGCGGTGCGGGAGGGCCTGAGTATTGGTGTACCCGCTTTACCACCGCGTCACGTCGGCACACCTTCTTCCATCTCCTGTGAATGTTTGGCACTGTCTCGTTCTCACAACACAGCAACGTTACACTCAGGTGAAAAAACTCATGGGATAACTCCTAATTTCGTGTCGTACCGTAATGCAGCAACTCGACGTGACATGGAGTCAAAAGCCGTTGGAAGTTCCCTACAGAAATATTGAGCCGTGCTGCCTCTATGCCCATTACATAACTGCAAAAGTGATGCCAGTGCAGGATTTTTTCACGAACTGACTTTTATGTCCCATAAACGTTGGATGGGATTCATGTCGGGCGTTCTGGGAAGCCAAATAATTCGTTGTAATTGTTCAGAATGTTCCTCAAACCAATTAATAATAGTGGCCCTGTAACCTGGCGCATTGTCATCCATAAAACTTCCATCGTTGTATGGGAACATGAAGTCCATGAATGGGTGCACATGGTCGACGATCGCTTCAGTGCCGGCCGAAGTGGCCGTGCGGTTAAAGGCGCTGCAGTCTGGAACAGCAAAACCACTACGGTCGCAGGTTCGAATCCTGCCTCGGGCATGGATGTTTGTGATGTCCTTAGGTTAGTTAGGTTTAACTAGTTCTGAGTTCTAGGGGACTAATGACCTCAGCAGTTGAGTCCCATAGTGCTCAGAGCCATTTGAACCATTTTGATCGCTTCAGTAGATCAGACGACTCAGCCCATTCCACCTAGCCCATTCTATGTAAACACAAACTATACTATTACGGAACCACCAGCATCTCGCACAGTGCCTTGTTGGCACCTTGGATCCATGGCTTCGTGGGATCTGCGCCACACTCGAATCGTCCCATTAGCTCCTAACAGCTGAAATCGGGACTCGTCTGACCAAGCGTCAAGGGTCCAACCGATGTAGTCAGGAGCCCAAGGGAGGTGCTGTGAGCGATGTCGTGCTGTTTCAAGGGCACTCCCGTTTGCTGTCATAGCTCATTAACGCTAAATTTCGCTCCACCCTTCTAATATACACTACTGGCCATTAAAATTGCTACACCACGAAGATGACGTGCTAGAGACGCGAAATTTAGCTGACAGAAAGAAGATGCCGTGATATGGAAATGATTAGCTTTTCAGAGCATTCAAAAAAGGTTCGTGCCGGTGGCGACACCTACAACATGCTGAAATGAGGGAAGTTTCCAACCGATTTCTCATACACAAGCAGCAGTTGACCGGCGTTTCCTGGTGAAACGTTGTTGTGATGCCTCCTGTAAGGAGGAGAAATGCGTACCATCACGTTTCCGTCTTTGATAAAGGCCGGATTGTAGCCTATACTGATTGCCGTTTATCGTATCGCGACATTGCTGGTCGCATTGGTCGAAATCCAATGACTGTTAGCAGAGGGTAATACGAAACGCCGTGCTGGATCCCAACGGCCTCTTATCATTAACAGTTGAGATGACAGGCATCTTATCCGCTTGGCTGTAACGGATCGTGCAGCCACGTCTCGATCCCTGAGTCAACAGATGGGGACGTTTGCAAGACAACAACCATGTACACGAACAGTTCGACGACGTTTGCAGCAGCATGGACTATCAGCTCGGAGACAATGGCTGCGGTTACCCTTGACGTTGCATCACAGACAGGAGCGCCTGCGATGGAGTACTGAACGACGAACCTGGGTGCACGAATGGAAAAACGTCATTTTGTCGGATGAATTCAGGTTCTGTTTACAGCATCATGCTGGTCGCATCCGTATTTGGCGAGATCGCGGTGAACGTACATTAGAAGCGTGTATTCGTCATCGCCATACTGGCGTATCTCCCGGCGTGATGGCATGGGATGCCATTGGTTACACGTCTCGATCACCTCTTGTTCGCATTGACGGCACTTTGAACAGTGGACGTTACATTTCAGATGTGTTACGACCCGTGGCTCTACCCATCATTGGATCCCTGCGAAACCCTACTTTTCAGCAGGATAATGCACGAGCGCATGTTGCAGGTCCTGTATGGGCCTTTCTGCATACAGAAAATGTTCGACTGCTGACCTGGCCAGCACATTCTCCAGATTTATCACCAATTGAAAACGTCTGGTCAATGGTGGCCGCGCAACTGGCTCGTCACAATAGGCCAGGCACTACTCTTGATGAACTGTGGTATCGTGTTGAAGCTGCATTGGCAGCTGTACCTGTACACGCCATCCAAGCTCTGTTTGACTCAATGCCCAGGCGTATCAAGGCCGTTATTACGGCCAGAGGTGGTTGTTCTGGGTACTGATTTTTCAGGATCTATGCACCCAAATTGCGTGAAAATGTAATGACATGTCAGTTCTAGTATGATATATTTGTCCAATGAGTACCCATTTATCATCTGCATTTCTTCTTGGTGCAGCAATTTTAATGGCCAGTAGTGTAGATACACTCGTCGTACGTCCCACATAGTTTTCTGCTGTTATTTCAAGCAGTGTCGCTTGTCTGTTAGCACTGACAAATCTACGCAAACGCCGCTGCTCTCGGTCTTAAAGTGGAGGCCGTGGGCCACTGCGTTCTCCGTGGTGAGAGGTAATGCCTGACATTTGGTATTATCAGTTCACTCTTGACACTGTGGGTCTCGTTATATTGAACGAAATGGAATATCCCTTGCCTCCATCACCAGCTATCATTCCGCGTTCAAAGTTAGTTAATTACTGTAGTATGGCCATAGTCACGTTGGAAATATTTTTTTACATGAATCAGCTAAGTACAAATGACTTTTCCTTTAAGGCACTGGCCTTGTATACCTTGTCAACGAGATACTACCGCCATCCGTATACGTGCACATCGCTATCCATGACTTTTACCACCTCAGTGTATAGTAGTTCGTTGCTTCAGACCAAGGCTGTCAAACTCGCGGCCGGCGAGACAGCAAACATGAACGGATTAATTTTTAGTGGATAAACATGACACAAAACATATGTAGAAAATGTCCTGAGTGTCACAAATGAGTTTGTAGATCTTGAATTATTGGAAAAGAAGTTTTAGTTGTTCTCTTGGATTTATGTAGTAAATGAAGAATCAGCACCCGATCAAATGCAACTGAGATCCAGGGTGATTCACATCTAAAGACAAAATGTAGTGGAATTCGAGTACCCTTATTTTACAAATATTTGCGTACCCCGTTCGAAAATAAAAAAAATTGCATCTGAAATTAGGATCCTTGTTTGGAAGACGCGATGAAATTATTTTCCATGTTTGGAAGGTGCGAGCATCTATTTCCAGTTATGGAAGGGTATAAATCTGTCATATACAGAATTTCAGACATTCACTATGGGTCAGTTTTGAAATTAATTACTACATATAAGTTTTCTCCCGAAACAGAGAAGATGTTCATCTGGCCCATGTCAGCTTTTGAGTTTGACACTCTTGCTTCAGATGAAAGTCAAGTGTGGCAGACATCTAGAGAGAGTGATACGACAGGGCCTCCTCGAGTAGGTTGAATAAAATTTGAATACATGCGGTAATAATGTTTCTATGACTTGCCTGAACAGCAAAGGTGTAGAACAAAATCTGGGGTTTGAAAAAATGTCGCGCATTATTAGAGTGCACTTTTCATAAAAAGCTCTTGTCCTGTTTTTTCTAGGACGTACACTAAAAAAGTATGTGATACGTTAAGTGTAAGGAAGAGTAGTTCAAATTATTGAGATCTTTTGGGGTGTGTAAAAACTTGTGTCAAGTGTATTGAAGCGCTTTTTCAGAAACGTGACATGCACGTAGACAGAGCCACATATGTATTGTAAGTGTTGGAGTTACGCAAACATTGAGGGCTCATCAAAGAGTAAATTGACAGAAAGAATCATCAAACATCATCGACGTCAATGAGCACAATATCAGAGAGTGAATGAGATCGAACATTTTGTTTCAATTAAACACTACAGAATAGCCCACCACCCGGGTTACTAAGGTGGGCTGTGTGCTACTTAAGACAAGTAACAAGCCAGGCACCATGTGGGTCTCTTGGCCATCATGGCTTCTCACAAGTTAGGTTAGCTTGGCAAGCACCCATTCCATTGCCCTCTCCTGCCACGAGGCGGACCTATTTCTAATATTTCTGCCCTGGATTTTGGTCTGCGTGTTGGTGCACTATATAATTCAGTAAGTGATGTTTGAATTCAGCATAATTTATAAAAGCAATACAGTAATACAAAATAGAAAATAAATAAAATAAAAATAGAGAAATTTCTAGAATACATGGTATCAACTAAAACTAGGTTCTCTATCATGCAATTCCAGAATGCATGTGCCCTGAAGTTGAACAGATTTCACTATATTCTCTGTATAAGATTATATATGAAGTTAATATTTAACATGAAACATAAATACAATATGAATATTAACATATAATGATGTAAATTTAAGATAAGTTTCAAAGCTATTAGTACTAACTAAACACAATATTCTTGCATAGACAATTTTAGATACAGGAAGTATTCAAGTAGCGAAAAACTGAACATAGCCAAATTCCTCTATTCAAAATTTAAAAATTTAATTTAAAGATGGGATGGCATTACAGATCATGAGATCGAACTGTGCAGAGTAATCCATCCATGGAATATGGAGTTCTTGCCAACCCAGGGAGTGTCAAAAGAGATGGGTATCTCAGGACTGGATGGCCAGTTTTTCGAAATGTCTATTTGTTCCTGACATGAAACATTAGACATATTTGTTTACTGTTGATGAAAACTAACTTCCATATTAATACAGGATGAATTTTCTTAAACACTAAATACTTTCGCTGAAAAATTATTCTGCTGGAAAAAAATTAGTACATCCTATTACAGGCTTCCAGATCACTCAAGATTTATTGTCGCACAATGCATATAGAGTACATGAAATGAGGACATTTACAGATTAATAGGAAAAACGGTTCAGAGGTAGCGGGTAACGACCCGTGCCAAAACACCGATATTAATGCGTGGTGTAGTTTCACGGGCGGAATGCAGGCGCTGACTCCGGCGTCGCGTCCAGTCGAACGTATAGATGGCTGGCTGGCTGGGATTCGTTACGACACACCTGCTCATCTGTTCACTAGTCTTGTAAGAGTTGTTGGTTGACAAGCCAGACGAGTACCGTCTCTCCTAGCATCTCCTACACGTGCTCAGCTAGGTACAAGTCTCGAGATTGCGCTGGCCAGGGAAGTTGCTCCAAGTCTTGCAGGGCACATTCAGTTTCACGAGCAGTGTGAAGGCGAGCTTTATGCTGTTGGAGTAACACATCGCCTTCCTGTTCTGTGAACAGCAAAAGAACGGGTCTAACAACATTCTGCATCTACCGTGCGCTGGTTAGCGTCCAATCCAGAAACACCAAAGGTGAACGAGAGTTGTAGCCTATCGCACCCAGACAATAAGGCCTCAGGTGGTGCCAGAGTATCTGGGACGAATCCACCAGGTCTACGTCATATGCACAAACGACCTGTGTGCAGGCAGAATCTGCTTTCATCTCTCAAGATCACGGCGCATCATTCCATCTTCCAGGTGATCCTCTCAAGGCACCAGTCGAGCCAGCCACGTCGATGCTGTTGCGTGAGTGGAAAACGGGCTAGAGGAGTGTGTGCCCGTAAACCCACTGCTAATAACCGGTTCACAACAGTTCGTGTTGACACGTCTCAGCCGCGCGGGATTAGCCGAACAGTCTAGGCGCTGCAGTCATGGACTGTGCGGCTGGTTCCGGCGTAGGTTCGAGTCCTCCCTCGGGCATGGGTGTGTGTGTTTGTCTTTAGGATAATTTAGGTTAAATAGTGTGTAAGCTTAGGAACTGATGACCTTAGCAGTTAAGTCCCATAAGATTTCACACACATTTGAACATTTTTTTGACACATCTCAGCTCACAAGCCCACTTATCTCTCCGCATAATACAGTCTTTAAATAGTAAAATGTCACCAATAGGAATTTTCTGTGACTTGTCCAAAGCATTTGATTGTGTGTACTATGACACTATGTTACAGAAATTACAACTGTGTGGTATAAATGGAATAGCATATGAGTGGTTTAAGTCATACCTACGGAACAGGAAGCAAAAAGTTCCCTTATATGGGTCAAGTGATTTAAATAAGTTTGCCACTTCATCTAACTAGAGTGAAATTACAATAGGTGTTCCACAGGGTTCAATCATGGGTCCCCTTCTATTCTTGATATATGTGAACGACCTCCCTTCCTATATGAAACAGGAAGCTGAACTGACACTGTTTTCTGATGATACAAGTATCGTTATTAATCCAGTAAAATTTATTTATTTATTTAGCGTATGGCTCATAACATCACAGTAAAAATTACTGAAACAACACGATTAAAAAAAAAAAGAAAGAAAGAATCACATATGTATAAACAGAGCAATAAATAACAGTTTGTATATAAGGACACCACCAATTGTAAATTTACACTCACAGAAGAGCAATCACAAACAAACGTCCAGCTTAGATAATATATAGTCGATGTGTTTGACCGTCTGTCTCTCAGCGCCACAGTCGCAAGCGGCCGAAGGAAGTTTACCCCATCTGTGTAAGGAGTCGGCGCATCTCCCACAGTTGGTTCTGATGCCAATAAGAGTTGACCAAACTTTGCGAGGGCAATCAAATTCTTTTGGTTTACTAAAGATGCATGGCATACTGTGGCAGTTTACTGTTGTTCTGCTCTCCCATTCCTCTTTCCACCGATCATTTATTTTAAAGTTGGTTTGGTGCAGCGCCTGTGTGGTCTTTAGTGGAGGATGCCTAGACCCGAGTCGGTTTCCTTGGATGTCGTGAGTATCTTCATGGATTTGTAATTGAGGGTTGGTCATGACTTTTTGAAATTCTCTAACCAGAGTGTGTTCTCGGCGCAGGTTAGGAGGGGCTATGTTAACTGAGAACGGGCAGCCACACTGCAGAAGTTGGCCTGATTGTGCCTGATATAATACGCATTGTTGCATTAAGTTGGCTATCTACCATGTGTGTGTGTTTGCTGTTGACCCACACTGGGGCACAGTATTCTGCCACTGGATACACCAAGCCAAGTGCGGATGTTCTTAAGGTAGATGCTGTGGAGCCCCAAGTAGTGCCACAGAGCTTCTGCAATATGTTGTTGCGTGTTTTAAGTTTCGCTGCAGTTTTCGTCAGGTTTTCTTTGAATGTTAGTGTCCTATCTAGGGTAACCCCAAGGTACTTCGGGTGTTTGTTGTGATTTAGTATTTTCCCGTCTAGATATACATGTAGTTCTCTGGTGGCCATTTTGTTGTTCAAATGGAAGGCAGATTCTTCCGTCTTTGTAGCACTAGACTGTAGCCTGCATTTTCTAAAGTACTCGCTGAGAATCCCTAAGTCACTCGTAAAGACATCTTCGGCAGTTTCTATATTTCTGTGGGCTGTTGCCAGAGCCTAGTCGTCAGCATAACCAAATTTGCGCGATCTGGTTGCAGGCATGTCAGCGACGTAAAGGCTGAAAAGAAGGGGTGCAAGGACAGAGGCTTGTGGGAGTCCATTATTGAGTTTCATCTGTTCTCTCATTCCCCATTATTACTTTGAAGGTTCTATTTGACAACATATCATCAATGAGGTTGGTTATCTTCTTTCAGGGGACGGCACAGATTAATTTGTACTTGAGTCCCTGTTTCCAAACTGTATCATAGGCTGCTGTTAGGTCTATGAATGCTGCAGCTGCTTTATGTTTCTTCTTCAGCCCCGCCTCTATATATGTTGTCAGTGATAGGAATTGATCTGTACAGCAGCGATAGGGACGGAATCCTGCTTGTTCGATAGGGATTTTTTTTGAGTATAGTTTGGCCTATTCTGTTGAGGAGCAGTCTTTCTAGTAATTTATAGACCATACTGAGAAGGGCAATGGGGCGGTAACTCTCTGGTCTATCGCCTGGTTTACCAGGTTTCAGGACTGCGATGATCTTTGCTCGTTTAAGTGAGGGAGGAATGTTACCCACTTGGAGAATGTCCGTAAAGAACTTGGCCAGCCTTTGTTTTGTGTAGGCTCCGACATGTATGAGGAACTCAGGGAGAATACCATCGAAACCCGGAGCTTTGCTGGTTTAACCTTCTTCAGGGAATTGGTAACCTCCTCGATACGAATATCTGATGAATATTCTGAGTCCATTGCACGGGTCCTTTTTAATGTTTTTAAGTCCTTCTTCACTTTTGTTGTGTGCTTTCTATCTCGTGGGGGTCTAGACGCAGAAACTATGCGGGATGCAACCTTGTTGGGAGATATTTCGTCCTTTCTATGTTCAGGTGGATTTGCGCCTCCAAGTTTACGTAGTAGGAACCAGGCTTGTCGGCTTCACTTTGAAAAGTCTAGATTTTCAGCAGTATTCTCCCATTTTTGCCGTCTAATAAAGTCGATGTTATGTAATAGTTCATCCGCTATTTCCCGGTCCCTATTCTTGAGGAACTCCGAGTACAGGTCATCGCATATCCAAGTCAAACCGGGAATGTATTTTTTGTGGTGCCCTCTTGGGATCGCTGTTTTCGCAGAGCTAATGACCGTTCCCACCAACCTCTCATAGCTCTTGCTGGTTGGAGGGATCCAGCTCAAGGTATAATCAAGTTGTTCAGAGAATTTTGTCCAGTCAGCTTTTGTAAAATTCCACCTTGGTTGAAGGTAAGACCTTATTATCTGGATGGATATACCGATATTAATAAGCACAGGGCGGTGCTGGCTATGAGGGAAGTCCGTCAGAACCCTTCTAGAGGCTGTCAGTGGTTTATCGTTTGTATCCCTCGAAACAAAGCACAGATCCGGGTTATAGTCGCAGTTCCATGCGGCTGATCTGAATGTCCCTCGGTCCTTGGCATCAAAGACCAGATATGTATTTTGTTCCTCGGACCAATCGACCAGCATGTCTCCATTGCTATCATTCGTACTATATTTCCCCATTTCGTGGTGACTATTATAGTCCCCAACGTATACGCTTGGGTGTGGGTGGATCTTTATCACTTCAGCCGGCCATGTAGTAGCAGGAGGTTTATAGATGTTAGTTACTGTAACTTCTCCTATTTTGATGACAACTTCATGGATATCATTTGCAATGGATGCTTCAACTAGAAAGGTGTGCCGGCCGGAGTGGCCATGCGGTTCTAGACCCTACAGTCTGGAACCGAGCGACCGCTACGGTCGCAGGTTCGAATCCTGCCTCGGGCATGGATGTGTGTGATGTCCTTAGGTTAGTTAGGTTTAATTAGTTCTAAGTTCTAGGCGACTGATGACCTCCGAAGTTAAGTCGCATAGTGCTCAGAGACATTTGAACCATTTTTTTTTTTTTTTTTAGAAAGGCGTCCTCTATTTCCCCACGCACATATGTCGCAACGCCATAGTGTCTGTCATACGTGGCTCCAAGTAGATCATATCCCAGTATCCTTCCTCTAGCTTCAAGTTGGGCTCTATTTTCAGCATGAGTTTCCTGTATGGCTACCAGGTCAATGTCGTTATCGTGTAAAATTCTCTGCGATACTAGACATTTTGCTCAGCTTATGCCCTCAATGTTGAAATAACAGATTCGGATGCACGGTCCGAGACCCTTAGTCAGTTGGTCCCTAAGAGGACCGTTGTAAGTATCTTGCATAGCGCTTTGTCTATCGTTCTGTTTCACTGTGATGTGGGGCAGGAATTCTTCGTTCGGTCTGCCGCCAGTTGTGTTAGTTCATTTAGCGTTACCCAGGGTGGACCACGTGGAGGCGAACTAACTTTACACCCAGTAAAAGAAACTTAAATTGAAAATGATGCAAATAAGGTCTTTGGAAAAGTCATTAATTGGTTTTCTGCAAATGGGCTGGCTCTAAACTTTGAAAAAACATAGTATATCCAATTTTCTGTTGCAAAAAGTACAGTTCCTTCAATAAATATAACACATCAACAGAAGTCAGTAGACAGGGTAGAGCATACTAAGTTTTTGGGTGTACATATGGATTAGAATCTTAATTGCAAAATTCATGTTTTGGATCTTCGAAAGCGACTAGGTTAATCAAGTTTTGTAATCAGAATAATTGCCAATTTTTGAGGATATGGAAATCAGTAAACTAAAATACCTTGCAGACTTTCACTCTCTGATGTCATACGGAATAATATTTTGGGGTAACTCAATATTTAGACTCACTGCTCAAAAGAGAGTAGTTAGAATAATGTGTGGGATTCATAGTCGCACATCTTGTAGGCATATTTTTAAAAGATTGGGAATTCTTACAACAGCCTCAGCGTGCATTTACTCATTAATGAAATTTGTTCTCAACAACACGGACCAGTTTAAAAACAACAGTGACATTCATGATTATAATACCAGAAAAAAAGAAAGACTTACACTATCCTTTACTCAACCTATCTTTGGCACAGAAAGGGGTAAAATATGCTGCTATAAAACTTTTCGACAAATTACCAGATGAAATAAAATGTCTGGCAGACAGCAGTAATAGCTTCAAAAATAAATTGGAATCATACCTCCTTGACAACTCCGTCTATACCATAGATGAATTCTTGAATAGGAATATATAAATCAATCTAGTATATGCATTTTGTGCCATTTAAGGGAATGGGGTAAATAATAGAAATATTAATCTTGTTTCATACGTGCATTTCTTGTGCGCTTGGCACGTTCCACATCATAACGGCTACCGTACCGTGTCAATGATTAACGGAACACGCAACCAAGTAACTAACAAATTAACTAACTGTGGCAGCTGTGTGCCCTGCCACTGCTGGCCGTACAATACGAGGATCCAGGTGGACGTCTGTGATGCGTGGTTGTCTAGAACCTAGTTTACGGCTTTGACGATATTCAAATGACTACTGATACCAGGATCGTTGCACAAATGACGCAGCAAATCCATCTTGTGTGGCACCACAATCTGACCCCTTTCAATTTCGCTTGGTTGGCTTTAGGTGCATCTCCGCGGCATGATTGCCTACTTGCAACCAACGTTTGCACTGCACCGAGCCTTCTGGCTGTGAGCATTCCCTATTAATGGGTAGACATAAATTGCGGTCTAGTAGCTATGCTACTGTGCTATCCTTTGGCGGACGCCGTTGAAACCATTGTCAGTACATCTACAATCCTGGAAATTGAAATAAGAACATCGTGAATTCATTGTCCCAGGAAGGGGAAACTTTATTGACACATTCCTGGGGTCAGATACATCACATGATCACACTGACAGAACCACAGGCACATAGACACAGGCAACAGAGCATGCACAATGTCGGCACTAGTACAGTGTATATCCACCTTTCGCAGCAATGCAGGCTGCTATTCTCCCATGGAGACGATCGTAGAGATGCTGGATGTAGTCCTGTGGAACGGCTTGCCATGCCATTTCCACCTGGCGCCTCAGTTGGACCAGCGTTCGTGCTGGACGTGCAGACCGCGTGAGACGACGCTTCATCCAGTCCCAAACATGCTCAATGGGGGACAGATCCGGAGATCTTGCTGGCCAGGGTAGTTGACTTACACCTTCTAGAGCACGTTGGGTGGCACGGGATACATGCGGACGTGCATTGTCCTGTTGGAACAGCAAGGTCCTTTCCCGGTCTAGGAATGGTAGAACGATGGGTTCGATGACGGTTTGGATGTACCGTGCACTATTCAGTGTCCCCTCGACGATCACCAGTGGTGTACGGTCAGTGTAGGAGATCGCTCCCCACACCATGATGCCGGGTGTTGGCCCTGTGTGCCTCGGTCGTATGCAGTCCTGATTGTGGCGCTCACCTGCACGGCGCCAAACACGCATACGACCATCATTGGCACCAAGGCAGAAGCGACTCTCATCGCTGAAGACGACACGTCTCCATTCGTCCCTCCATTCACGCCTGTCGCGACACCACTGGAGGCGGGCTGCACGATGTTGGGGCGTGAGCGGAAGACGGCCTAACGGTGTGCGGGACCGTAGCCCAGCTTCATGGAGACGGTTGCGAATGGTCCTCGCCGATACCCCAGGAGCAACAGTGTCCCTAATTTGCTGGGAAGTGGCGGTGCGGTCCCCTACGGCACAGCGTAGGATCCTACGGTCTTGGCGTGCATCCGTGCGTCGCTGCGGTCCGGTCCCAGGTCGGCGGGCACGTCCACCTTCCGCCGACCACTGGCGACAACATCGATGTACTGTTGAGACCTCACGCCCCACGTGTTGAGCAATTCGGCGGTACGTCCACCCGGCCTCCCGCATGCCCACTATACACCCTCGCTCAAAGTCCGTCAACTGCACATACGGTTCACGTCCACGCTGTCGCGGCATGCTACCAGTGTTAAAGACTGCGATGGAGCTCCGTATGCCACGGCAAACTGGCTGACACTGACGGCGGCGGTGCACAAATGCTGCGCAGCTAGCGCCATTCGACGGCCACCACCGCGGTTCCTGGTGTGTCCGCTGTGCCGTGCGTGTGATCATTGCTTGTACAGCCCTCTCGCAGTGTCCGGAGCAAGTATGGTGGGTCTGACACACCGGTGTCAATGTGTTCTTTTTTCCATTTCCAGGAGTGTATTATTCCCCACGTGGCACATGCCATCATCAGATCAAGCTCGAAGTCGTCTGACCAAGTGTACAAATTTTTTTTCCGGCAGTATTTGATAATAACACATTACAGCTCAATGATCTGATGTTCATTTCAGCTCTTCCTGCCGGAGGTCCTTCACCCGCCGCGCCACGCAGAGAGGAATTCTGCACAGATTGCGACTTGGAAACGACAGGAAGAACAGAAGACGAATGGTGACCCGCGGGGCGAACGTCAAATCTTTCGGCATGTCTCAAGCTGCAGCAGTCGGTCGACTACCGTACAATGCGTAGCATTTGATTTGCAATGGTTACCGGAAAGGAATTCACTTAGCATCGCTCTGTACTTCGGGTGACTGGTAACAATGAAAGGAATTCACTTAGCAACGCTGTATACTTTGGGTGATTGGTAACAATACTGCTTGAGTTCTACGTACATACATGCACAGGCTTATAAGTACACAATTATCAGTAATGTTCTTGTAGTATAATGTTCGATCAATATTGCTGTGGTGTGGTATCAAATATACGTTGCAGAAATAGAATCACGTTCTTATGTTGCTTATAATTTGTCGAACACAACTTCTACTTGTTTGCGATGGCCAAATAAAGTTAAGACAAAGTTTCCTACAGTGAAAATTGTGGACAGTTGGTACTCGAGAAACAAATGAGGTAAGTAATAAAGAATAGCGCGCTCTTCAAGTCGAGAAATCTCATGAATATTTTTTCTGTATTGCTCAACACTTTAGGTCCCATGTAGCGCGCAGTGTGAGTTGTTTAACAGATGTGTCACACAAGTCTGCAACTAGGAAGCAATTTACAACTCTACTAAAAAATAAATAATTAATTAATTAGACACTGCACTTTGAGATATACAGTCCTTATAAAAATAAACAATTAATTAATTCGAGATATAAGTGAGAAACCTTGATAATGACGTTAGCAAGAGATAGAAACTGACATCTCGTTTCTACACTCCTGACCATTAAAATAGCATTACCGTGAAGACTGCAAGCAAGAAACGTCAGATTATCGTAAAGCTTACTATATTCTCGAATATTTATTTATCTGGTTCCTTAATTAACACAGTCTGAATACCTGTTCTTCTTTGATTCCAAAGAAGTCATACAATACATTCATAACGATCTCTTACCTATTCTGTGTAAGTGGTGGGGGTATGGTCTATATATTGTTATATACACCCCTACAGAGATAATGTGATTCACATCTAATCTTTCTCTGATTCTTGCAAGGAGACTGTAGACATGATGCCCTGTATACCAGCTGCTTCAGTACCGCTGTCTTTCGGTAAGCGTCCATTTTCGAACATAAAATATATTATTTATCAGTGGTGTCTTTTTTCTCGGTACGCCATACCTCCCGCATTATTTAATAAAGATGAATGACTGACATCCAATATTATTTTCAAGATTTCGTTCGCCGCTAACGATGAAAAATGCACAAATAGTTTAAAGTACCTGTTTTTGTTAAAAAACTTATTTTAAAACCATTATGAGTTTTCGCCATCATCTGCATATGCTGTTCTCCCGCCACTGCCAATATAGCTAAGTTGTGGAAAACGTTTCAGGACGCATATTCAGAAGTTTTTCTGTGGCAAAAATGCTTCAAATGGTTCTGAGCACTATGGGACTTAACATCTGTGGTCATCAGTCCCCTACAACTTAGAACTACTTAAACCTAACTAACCTAAGGACATCACACACATCCATGCCCGAGGCAGGATTCGAACCTGCGACCGTAGCAGTCGCGCGGTTCCGGACTGCGCGTCTAGAACCGCTAGACCACCGCGGACGGCTTTCTGTGGCAGCACACGCCATCTGAACCTACAACCTCACACTGCTAGAACTGGAGAATGTTTTTAAATATCATGGAAAATATCTTGCCAACAATTAAACCTGCAAGCCCCTGTTCTGATAGTCGCACAACACACAACAGAAGCCTAAAACGTAAAAGAAGAACGTCCGAATGGGAAGACAGCTTATGAGTGACTAAACGAAGAACAGAAAGCATCTGCTGAGGAAGTCTTACATTTCAGTAAGGAATATGATTCTCAGTTGTTACTTCACAGATGGTCCGGGAAGTTCCGGTAAAACTTCGTCTAAAAACTTTGGTTCATATTTTATGAGGTGAAAACGAGGGGTTATTTTTTTGCCACTCTCCAAAACGAGGATTTTTTTCTGGCACTCTCCTAACAGAGGGACGCACGTCACATCTAATTTTCAAAATACCTGCATCAATCTTGAACACATCGTTCTCATTAATTTCCACTCACACCAAGAATGCCAACCTCTCCATAACTCTGTCTTCATCATTTGGCACGGGATTTCAGTGGTTCCCAAAGACGCGCTAAACGTCGTCGATCGACTTTCAAGGCACGAAATCCCTTATGGAGGCAAAATAATTCTGTTCGATGCAGATATCGGTCAAGTATCACCCGGCGTTAGACATGCCAGTAGAACAGCCATCGCCGAATTTACAGTTAAACGATCACTTTTATGGTGTCATGTTAAAATTCGTAAGTTCACTCAAAACATGAGGGCAAATGGTGATCCCATTTTCACTGAGTGGTTACTTAAATTGCATAACGGCGATTAAGTAAATCAAACTGATTACTTCAATGAAGCTAGCAAAATTCCTAAAAATTGTTATTGTAGTTATGATAGTTTTGTTACCATCACATTCAACGCCAAAGAGATAATTGAACAAAATGTTTCGAAATTACTTCCATCGACGATTGCAGATCCAAAAAGTGATGACTGTACATAAAACAGTTAATGCGTATCTCATTTTCAATTTGTTAACTGGAGAGGCAGAGGTTTACTTGAGTTCTGATTCCGTCAAACTTGAAGAAATAACTAACATTCACTTGTACCCCGTAGACTTCTCGAACTCTTTAAATCCATCCCATTTGCCACGTCATCATTTAGTTTTAAAGAAAAATGCTAGTATTATATTAATTAGATATGTTAATGCTAATCAGGGATTCATTCAGTCCGCAGCTCGTGGTCGTGCGGTTGCGTTCTCGCTTCCCGCGCCCGGGTTCCCGGGTTCGATTCCCGGCGGGGTCAGGGATATTCTCTGCTTCGTGATGACTGGGTGTTGTGTGATGTCCTTAGGTTAGTTAGGTTTAAGTAGTTCTAAGTTCCGTCGTCATCGACCGCAGACAACGTCCAGGCAATCGAAGAACAGATCCAGAGCAAATACAGATTTTCCAGTGATGAAGACGTTCGCTCACCGGTTCCCGAATCGCTCTGTTACCTAGGAGCCGATTTCTATCGTTGAGGAATTGAACGATAGGTACAACATTCCCACCGTTGAAACTTCCTGGCAGATTAAAACTGTGTGCCGGACCGAGACTCGAACTGGGGACCTTTGCCTTTCGCGGGCAAGTGCTCTACCGACTGAGCTACTCAAGCACGACTCACGCCCCGTCCTCACAGCTTTACTTCTTTTTATTCCAGTTTCTCTTAAAAAACCAGTACTGACACTATCTATTTCATAAAGTTTTGTTATCTTTTACAGTTGAAATATTCCGATCACACTATCTTGTGTGTCTTTATGTAGTGTGTATCTGATCAGCAGCATCTCCGCTATATGGTGAGTGGCAACTTTCCTTTTCATAATATTGTTGCATTCCATCCTGGATTTTCCATTGTTTTATTTTTCCCTGATGGCTTTTCTTTGATCTTAACCCACTTCTGTTTTCCTTTGTTTCTATTTTCTAATACATCATTGTACTCAAGGCCCATCCTCCTTTCTCTTCTTTGCTGTGTTTCTCCTGTCACCTACAAACCACACAACACACACTGCTTACAAGCCACGCTGTATCAATCGTCTCGGCTGCATACGACAGATGGCTACAAGACCACGCTGATTGTTGGTGCTGCATCTTATGTCCCACATTACTCCCGCTAATATCATTAACCCTATACCTTCAAACTGATCACTCTCCTTTATTTTTGTATGTTAATTTCTGCAACTTTCCGATGTCACATGATCTTGTACCTCATCCTACGAACCCCTCCCCACCCTCCACCCCCCTCTTTCTCCGTTCTATCCCAGTTCGTACCCACTAATTCCACCTCACAGAGTCACATCTGCCATCCCCCTCTTTCACACTTATCCACCCCCAGATCTGCTACCCACAGTAAAATATTTATTTATGTGTTTTCTTTGATCTCTTTGTGACTTCATGCCAATTTTACTGAGTTTTCGCCTTTCGCTAAGGTTGACACCCTCAGATTTCATCTTGTTTGCATCCATTTCATCCTTCTTGCGATTTTTCACATGCATTTGGGTGTATTTTTGTGAATTTTTTCTGATGTAATTCTATGTTATTTACGCATTTTTTCCACCACCATGGATCCTTGCTCCCTCCATCTGCATCAATACAGAAAAGTTACATTATTCTTAGGCAGAACCCAGTCCCACATGCTGTTCTGCAAGTTTCGAAGGAGAGCTTCTGTAAAGTTTGGAAGGTAGGAGACGAGGTACTGGCAGAAGCAAAGCTGTGAGGACCGGGCGTGAGTCGTGCTTGGGTAGCTCAGTCGGTAGAGCACTTGCCCGTGAAAAGCAAAGGTCCCGAGTTCGAGTCTCGGTCCGGCATACAGTTTTAATCTGCCAGGAAGTTTCATATCACCGCACACTCCGCTACAGAATGAAAATCTCATTCTGGATTCCCACCGTTGTTTATAGAGACATCGTGACCATGTTGAAGATGGTGTCATACATATGTGGCACTTTAAATGTACGGTAGCGTCCAATAAAAGTTATTTGGTCTGCCATTATAATGTATAACTTATTTTTTAAAAAGGCAAGTCCTTTCGTACTTAAGCGATGGTAGCGTGCAGTCCAAGTAAACACGTCCATGTACCTTCACGAAATCTCTGTACGCTTGTTCAGTGTCGGAAACGTCGTTCCGCTGCATCAAGATCTGTCTGGCTGTGAGTAAATCGTAGACTTCTTTAACATCTGTAGCGAGATTATTACACTTAAGCAAAATGCGATCAACTGCCTGTCGCCCTGTAAAAATAATAATTGTTTTCATTTCGTTATCAGTCTCTGGCTTCGTGGGGAATTACGGAATTCTCCAGCTCATTCAGCCTGTGCTCCCTCCCCTTCTATCTTGGTACACATTATAACAAATGGTTCAAATGGCTCTGAGCACTATGGGACTTAATATCTGAGGTCATCAGTCCCCTAGAAGTTAGAACTACTTAAACCTAACTAACCTAAGGACATCACACACAACCATGCCCGAGGCAGGATTCGAACCTGCGACCATAGCGGTCGCGCAGTTCCAGACTGAAGCGCCTAAAACCGCTCGCCTACAGCGGCCGGCCACATTACAACATAACCGGCTACTACTAATTTAGCGATACACCGATAATGTTACTGTGAAAGGATACTAATTTGACCGTGATTGTGCGTGTAATGGTTAAGGTATAAGATTAGTTTCGTTTCTCTAAAGATTTCTGATGAAAGGGAATCGAACCAAGGTTGTATTAGTAATAAAGTAAACTGTACTTACATGAAGGAAACGTTTGCCGACCTAATTAGGCGAAGTTGTGCCAAGTACTACCAGAGTTCATAAAAGACGCTAACTACTGCGATTGACTTTGATACTGGAATTATGTTTGGCAAATAAATAACCAGGCAGCAGCGCAAATTATCAAGCAGTGCGCCGGTGGTTTGGTATAAACAACAGAGGAAGAATATGAACCGTTTTTGCGACAACTTGCTCTGAATGACACTCTCTTTGCATTACGTTACATGGTGTCCTACACTGGTGTCCGAAATTAAAGCAACACACCTCTATTGCTTCCCCGTCCGGTGTCTAATTCGTGGTATAATCATACAACCTGTCAACCAGATGTCCGTATGATAGCGTTACACACGGAAGATGGCATATCGGTCAACGGAGGACCATGCCAGCGATGACGTCAGTGCACCTATGAAACTAGTCAGTGTTTGTTGTGTAGCACCATATCTACCACCACTGAGTACGCAACTGCAGACGGTGCAGTATGGCACAGAGAAGATGCCTTCCAGATTCTCTGCGGTGGAGGGCCACAGAAAGAAAGGAAGCAGGACAGTTGTAAACTGATATGGCCCGATGGCATAATTTGAATCGTTCTGTTGTTTCCCGGATGCGGTGACAGTTAATGGAGACCGCAACTGTATCCCGAAGACCAGGACAGTGCCGGGCCAGGTGTGACTTAAGAAGAGAGGACTGTTATTTGACTACGGGAACGAGAGTACCGTCTTAGTACTGCACGGCAACTGGCATATGAGGTCGCAACATCCATTGGACGTGTTGTATCGAGGCAAACGGAGTGTAGAAGGCTTCGGCAGAGTAGCTTTATTGTCGAAGACCTGCTTATGGCTACTTGTGACGCGTCTTCACAGAAGGGAACGTCTAGAATGGAATCATAAACATGCCACATGGACAATCGAAAAGTAGACGAATGTTATTTTCACAGATGGGTCCCGATTTAGTCTGGAGAGTGATTCTCGGTGGATTCGCATCTGGAGGGAACTTGGAACGCGATTTCTGGACCCAAACAATTGACGAAAGAGAGCGATATCGAGAAGGGTGCCTGCTGGTGTGGGCAGGGACTAACGTTAAATCGAATACCTCTTCATGAAATTGTGCCAGCAAATCGACAATGTTTAACTGCAGTCACGAACCGTCACGAGATCTTGGGACTTCACTTGCAGTTGTTGCGAGGTTCTGTGGGCCAAGACTTCAAACTGATGGACGATAGCGATTGACCTCATGGAGCACTGGTGGCTGACGTTTTCTTGGAAACGGAAGACATTACACGCATGACGTGACATGCTCACGCTCCCCATTTCAATCCCACTGTCTGGTATCCACTGGGGAGAGCGCTTCAATCACGTCAGCATCCAACAAACACTCTCCAATAGTGCGAGCAGCTCTGCAGGAAGAATGGGCGTTACTACCACATCATGAGACTGACGACATCGTTGAAAGCATGATACGTTGGTGTCAGGCGAGTTTCATCGTCAATGTGAAGGTCCAAGGGTTACAGTAAACCTGCAGTAGTGCATTGGAATGTAATACCGGTCTCCCAGGAAAGGTTCACAGCACAAACACTTTTAAGAGTTACACCCCCTGGACAGAAGTTGCACTGTGCTTTTTGTATTCAATCCCGATGCAATTTCTGTGTTTTATCGCTAATGTGAAGGTCCAAGGGTTACAGTAAACCCGCAGTGGTGCATCGGAATTACTACTGGACTCCCAGGAAAGGTTCAAATCGCAGACTGTTTGGACCGTTACTCCCCCTGGACAGAAGTCGGCGTTGTGCTTTTGTATTCAATCCCGATGCAATTTCTGTGTGTCATCGACATTGCGAAAGTCCAAGGATTACAGTAAATCTGCAGTGTTGCATCGGAATCTCCTATTGGACTCCCAGGAAAGGTTCAAAACACAGACCGTTTTAAGAGTTACTCCCCCTGGACAGAAGTCGGCATTGTGCCTTATGTATTGAATCCCAATGCAATTTCTGTATTTCATTGACAATACGAAGGTCCAAGGTATGCAGTAAACCTCGGAATCTAGTATTGGACTCCTAGGTGATTTTCAATGCACAGACTATTTGAAGCGTGACGCCCACTAGGGAGAAATCGGCATTATGCTTTTTGTACACAATCCTGATGCAATTTCAGAGATTCATCGTCAATTTGATGTTCCAAGGATTACAGTAAAACTGCAATGTTGCATCGAAATACATTATTGGACTCCCAGGAAAGGTTCAAAGCACAGACCGTTTTAAGAGTTATTCCCCGTGGACAGAAGTTGGCTTTGTTCCTTTTCTATTCAAATCTGATGCAATTTCTGTGTCTCTTCGTCAATGTGATGTTCAAAGGATACAGTAAACCTGCAGTGGTGCATCGGAATATACTACTGTGCTCCGAGGAATGGATTAAAGCACAGACTGTTGGAAGCGCTAATTCCCTTGTACAGAAATCGGCATTGTACATTTTGTATTCAATCCCGATTCAATTTCTGTGTTTCATCGTCAATTTGATGTTCCAAAGGTTACAGTAAACCTGCAGTACTGCATCGGAATATACTGCTGGACTCTCAGGAAAGGTCCATAGCACAGACTGTTTGAAGCGTTACTTCCCCTGGATAGAAGTCAGCATTCTGCCTTTTGTATTCGATCCCGATGCAATTTCTGTGATTCCTCGTCAATGTGAAAGTCCAAGGGTTACAGTAATCCTGCAGTGGTGCATCTGAATCTGTTACTGGAATCACAGGAAAGGTTTAGAGCACACGCTGTTTGCAGCTTTACCCTACTTGACAGAAGTAGGCATTGTGCCTTTTGTAGTCAATCCCCATGCAATTTCTGTGTTTCATCTACAATGCGAAGGTCGAAGGGTTACAGTACACCTGAAGTGGTGCACCGGAATCTACTACTGGACTACCAGGGAAGGTTCAGAGCACAGAATCTTTGTGGCTTTACCCCCCTGGAAAGAAGTAGGCATTGTGCCTTTAGCATTAAATCCCCATTCAATTTCTGTCTTTCATCGTCAATGTGAAGGTCAAAGGGTTACAGTAAACATGCAGTAGTGCATTGTAATCAACTACTGGACTCCTAGGTGATTTTCAAATCATATACTCTTTGAAGAGAGAAATGCAGAAATCGGCATTGTGCCTTTTGTATTCAATCACGATGCAATTGTAGTGTTTCGTCGTCTATGTGAAAGTCCAAGAGTTGCAGTAATCTTGCAGTGGTGCATCGGAATCTATTACTGGACTCCCACGGAAGGTTCAGAGCACACACTTTTTGAAGCTTTACCCCCATGGACAAATGTAGGCATTGTGCCCTTTCTATTCAATCCCCATGCAATTTCTGCGTTTCATCGGCAATGCGAAGGTCGAAGGGTTACATTAAACCTGAAGAGGTGCATCGGAATCAACTACTGGATTCCCAGGAGAGGGTAAAAACAGAGACCGTTTTAAGAGTTTCTCCTTCTGTCCAAAGTCGGTACTGTGCCTTTTGTATTGAAACTCGATGGAATTACTTTTTTTTATCCTCAATGTGAAATTCCAAGGATTACAGTAAACCTACAGTGTTGCATCGCTAGCTGTTATTGGACTCCCAGGAAACGTTCAAAAAACAGACAGTGTTAAGAGTTTCTCCCACTGTACAGAAGTCTACATTGTGCCTTTTGCATAGAATCCCGATGCAATTTCTTTGTTTTAACCTCAATGTGAAGTTTCAAGAGTTACAGTAAACCTGCCGTGGTGCATCGGAATCTATTACTGGACTCACAGGAAAGGTTCAGAGTACAGACTCTTTGTAGCTTTACCACCCTGGCCAGAAGAAGGCATTGTGCCTTTTGCATTAAATCCCCATGCAATTTCTGTGTTTCATCGGCAATGCGAAGGTCGAAGGCTTACAGGAAACCTCAAGAGGTGCATCGGAATCAACTACTGAAGTCCCAGGAGAGGTTAAAAACACAGACCGTTTTAAGAGTTTCTCCTTCGGTACAGAAGTCGGCATTATGCCTTTTGTATTGAATCTCGATGCAATTTCTGTGTATTATCCTCAATGCGAAGTACCAAGGCTTGCAGTAAACCTTCAGTGGGGCATCGGAATCTAGTACTGGACTCCCAGGAGAGGTTCAGAGCACAGCCTCTTTGTAAATTTACCCCCCTGGACAGAAGTGCTGATTGTGCCTTTTGCATTAAATACCCATACAATTTCTATGTTTCATCGTCAATGTGAAGGTCCAAGGGTTACATTTAAGTTGCAGTGATGCATCGGAATATACTACTGTAGTCCTAGGAAAGGTTCAAAGCACAGGCTTTTTTGAAGCGTTACTCCCCCTGACATAAGTCGGCTTTGTGAATTTTGTATTCAGTCCCCATCCAAATTCTGTGTTTGATCGGAGATGAAAAGGTCGAAGGGCTACAGTAAACCTGAAGTGGTGCATCGGAATCTATTACTGGACTCCCAGGAAAGGTTCAGAGCACACGTTGTTTGAAGCTTTACCCCCCTGGACAAAAGTAGGCATTGTGCCCTATGTATTCAATCCCCATGCAATTTCTGCATTTCATCAGCAATGCGAAGGTCCAACGGTTACAGTAAACCTGTAGTGGTGCATCAAAATGTACTATTGGACTTCCAGGGAAGTTTGAACAAATACTGTTTGAAGGGTTACTCCCCCTGGACAGAAGTAGGCATTGTGATTCTGTATTCAATCCCGATGCAATTTCTGTGTGTCATCAACAATGCAAAGGTCAAGAATTACAGTAAACCTGCATTGTTGCATAGGAAGCTATTATTAGACTCCCAGGAAAGGTTCAAAGCACAGACCGTTTGAAGAGTTCCTAACCATGTACAGATGTCGAAGGTGTGCCTTTTGTATTCAGTCCCGATGCAATATCTGTGTTTCATCGTCAATGTGAAGGCACAAGTGTTACAGTAAACCTGCAGTGGTGGATCGGAATCTACTACTGGACTCCCAGGAAAGTTCCATAGCACATACTGTTTGAGGCGTAACTCCCCCTGGACCAGAGTCGCTATTGTGCCTTTTGTTTTCATTCCTGATGCAATCTCTCTGTTTGATCATCAATGTGAAAGTCTAAGAATTACAGTAATCCTGAAGTGGTGCATCGGAATCTAATACCGGTGTCCAAGGAAAATTTCTAGCACAGACTGTTCGGACCGTTACTCCGCCTGGGCAGAAGTTGGCATTGCGGTTTTTGTATTCTATCCCAATGCAATTTCTGTGCTATATCGGCAACGTGTAGGTCCAAGGGATACAGTAAACCTGAAGTGGTGCATCGTAATCTAATACAGGTTTCCTGGAAAAAGTCAAAGCACAGAGTGTCTGAAGCATTACTGCCCCTGGACAGAAGTGGGCATTGTGTCTTTTCTATGGAATCCCGATGCAATTTCTGAGTTTCTTTGACAATGTCATGTTCCAAGGGTTACAGTAAACCTGCAGTGGTGCATCGGAATATACTACTTTGCTCCGAGGAATGGATTAAAGCACAGACTGTTTGAAGCGTTACTTCCCCTGGACAGAAATCGGCATTGTACATTTTGTATTCTATCCCGATTCAATTTCTGTGCTTCATCGTCAATTTGATGTTCCAAAGGTTACAGTAAACCTGCAGTGGTGCATCGGAATATACTACTGGACTCTCAGGAAAGGTTCATAGCACAGACTGTTTGAAGCGTTACTTCCCTGGACAGAAGTCGGCATTGTACTTTCTGTCTTCGATTCCGATGCAATTTCTGATATTCATCGTCAATGTGAAAGTCCAAGGGTTACGGTAAACCTGCAGTGGTGCAGCTGACTCTATTACTGGACTCCCGGGAAAGGTTCGAAGCAGTGACTGTTTGAATCGTTTCTCCTTCTGGACAGAAGTCGGAATTGTTCATTTTGTACTGAATCCCGATGCAATTTTTGTGTTTTATCGTCAATGTGAAGGTCCAGCGGTTACAGTAAACCTGCAGTGGTGCATCAGAATATACTGCTTGACTCCCAGGAAAGTTTGCAACACAGACTGTTCGAAGCGTTACTCCCCGTGGACAGAAGTCGGCATTGTGCCTTTTGTATTCAATCCCGATGCAATTTCTATGTGTCATCGACAATGCAAAGGTCAAGGATTACAGTCAACCTGCAGTGTTGTATCGGAACCTAATACGGTGTCCCACGAAAATTTCCAACATAAACTATTTGAAGCGTTACTCCCCGTGGACATAAGGTGGCATTGAGTCTTTTGTATTCAATACCGATGCACTTTCTGTGTTTTATCACTAATGTGAAGGTCCAAGGTATACAGTAAACCTGAAGTGCTGCATCGCAATCTACTACTGGACTCCCAGGAAAGGCTCAAATCACAGACTGTTTGAGCGTTACCCCCCCTGGACACAAGTCGGCATTGTGGCTTTTCTATTCAATCCTGATGCTATTTCAGTGTTTCGTGGTCTATGTGATGTTCCAAGGGTTACAGTAAACCCGCAGTGGTGCATCAGAAAATACTACTGTACTCCAGGAAAGGATTAAAACACTGTTTGATGCGTTACTTCCCCTGGACAGAAATCGGCATTGTGCCATTTGTATTCAATCCCGATGCTATTTCTGTGTTTCATCGTCAATTTGATGTTCCAAGGGTTACAGTAAACCTGCAGTGGTGCCTCGGAATATACTGCTGTACTCCCAGGACAGGTAGAAAGCACAGACTATTTGAAGCGTTACCTCCCCTGGACAGAAGTCGGCATTGTGCTCTCTGTACTCGATCCCGATGCAATTTCTGTGATTCATCGTCAATGTGAAAGTCCTAGGGTTACAGTAAACCTGCAGTGGTGAATCGGAATCTATCACTGGACTCTCAGGAAAGGTTCAGAGCACACACTCTTTGAAGCTTTACCCCCCTAGACAGAAGTAGGCATTGTGTCTTGTGTATTCAATCCCGATGAAATCTCTGTGTTTCATCGACTACGTGAAGGTCCAAGGGTTACAGTAAACATGCAGTACTGCATCAGGATCTACTACTGGCTCCTAGGTGATTTTCAAACCACAGACTGTTTGAAGCGTTACTCCCCTGGACAGAAGTCGGCATTGTGCCTTTTGTATTGAACCCCGATGGAATTTCTGTGTTTTATCCTCGATGTGAAGGTCAACGAGTTACAGGAAAATTGCAGTGGTGCATCGGAATCTACTACTGGACTGCCAGGAAATTTTGCGACACAGACTGTTTGAAGCGTTACTCCACCTGGACAGAAATCGGTATTGTGCTTTTGTGTTCAATACCGATGCAATTTCTGTGTTTTATCGTCAACACGAATGTCCAAGTGTTACAGTAAACCTGAAGTGGTACATCTGAATCTACTATTAGACTCCCAGGAACGGCTCAAAGCACAGACTGTTTGAAGCGTTACCCCCTTGAACAGAAGTTGGCGTTGTTCATTTTCTATTCAATCCCCACGCAATAACTCTGTTTCATCGACAATGAGAAGGTCGAAGGGTTACAGTAAACCTGAAGTGGTGCATTGGAATATAATACTTGACTCCCAGGAAAGGCTCAAAGCACAGACTATTTGAAACGTTACTCACCCTGGACAGAAGTCGGCATTGTGACTTTTCTATTCAATCCCGATGCAATTTTTGTGTTTCGTCATAAATATTATGTTCCAAGCGTTACAGTAAACCTGCAGTGGTGCATCGGAATATATTACTAGACTCCCAGGAAAGGTTCAGTGCATAGACTGTTTGAAGCGTTTCTCCCCCTGGAGAGAAGTCGGCATTGTGCCTTTTGTATTGGTCCCGATGCAATTTATGTGTTTCATCGTCCATGTGAAGATCTAAGGGATACAGTAATCCTGCAGTGGTATATCGGAATCTAGTACTGGTCTCCTAGGAAAATTTTCAACACACACCGTTTGTAACGTTACTCCCTCTGGACATAAGTAGGCATTGGGCGTTTCGTATTCAATCCCGATGTAATTTCGGTGTTTCATCGTCAATTAGATGTTTTCTAGTCAATCCCGATTGAATTTTTGTGTTTTATCGTCAATGTGGAGGTCCAACCGATACAGTATGCCTGCAGTGGTGCATCAGAGTCTACTTCTGGACTCCCAGGGAAATTTGCAACAAACACGGTTCGAAGGGTTATTCCCCCTGCACGGAAGTAGGCATTGTGACTTTTGTATTCAATCCCGATGCAATTTCTGTGTCTCATCAAGAATGCGAAGGTCCAAGGATTACAGTAAACCTGCAGTGGTGCATCGGGACATATTAGTGGACTCTCAGGAAAGGTTCAAAGCGCAGACCGTTCGAAGAGTTACTCCCCCTGTATATAAATCGACAGTGTGCATTTTGTATTCAGTCCCGATGAAATTTCTGTGATTCATCGTCAACGTGAAGGTCCAAGGGTTACAGTAAACATGCAGTATTGCATCGGAATTTACTACTGGCTCCTAGGTGATTTTCAAAGCACAGACTATTTGAAGCGGTACTCCCCCTGGACAGAAGTCGGCATTGTGACTTTTGTATTGAATCACGATGTAATTTCTGTGTTTTATCCTCAATGTGAAGGTCCAAGGGCTACGGTAAACCTGCAGTGGTGCATCAGAATCTACTACTGGACATCCAAAAAAGTTTGCACCACAGACTGCTTGAAGAATTAATTTCTGGGACAGAACTCGGTATTGTGCTTTTGTGTTCAATACCGATGCAATTACTGTGTTTTATCGTCAATGTGAGGGACCAAGGGTTACAGAAAAACCTGAAGTGTTGCATCGGAATCTATGATTGGACTCCCAGGAAAGGTTCAAAGCACAGACCGTTTAAAGAGTTACTCCCTCCGCACAGAAATCGGCGGTGTGCATTTTGTATTCAATACCGATGCAATACCTGTGTTTCATCGTCAATGTGAACGTCCAAGTGTTACAGAAAAGATGCGGTAGTGCATCGCAATCTACTACTGGATGCCCAGCAAAGGTTCACACAACAGACTGTTTGAAGCCTTACTTCCCCTGGGCAGAAGTCGGCATTGTGCCTTTTGTATTCATTCCTTATGCAATTTCTGTGCTACATCGACAATGCAACAGTCCAAGGGTTGCAGTAAACCTGCAGTGGTGAATCGGAATCTAGTACTGGACTCCCAGGAAAGTTTGCAGGACAGACTGTTTGAAGCGTTACTCCCCCTGGACAGAAGTTGGCATTGTGCTTTTTGTATTCTATCCCGATGCAATTTCTGTGCTATATCGTCAATGAGTAGGTCCAAGGGATACAGTAAACCTGAAGTGGTGCATCGTACTCTAATACAGGACTCCTGGAAAGTCTCAAAGCTCAGACTGTTTGAAGCATTACTCCCCCTGGACAGAAGTCGTCATTGTGCCTTTTCTATGCGATCTTGATGCAATTTCTGAGTTTCTTTGTCAATGACATGTTCCAAGGATTGCAGTAAACCTGCAGTGGTGCATCGGAATATACTACTGTGCTCCCAGGAATGGATTAAAGCAAAGACTGTTTGAAGCGTTACTTCCCCTGGACAGAAATCGGCATTGTACATTTTGTATTCAATCCCGATGAAATTTCAGTGTTTCATCGTCAATTTTATGTTCCAAGGGTTACAGTAAAACTAAAGCGGTGCATCGGGATCTAATACTGGACTCCCAGGAAAGGCTCAAGCACAGACTGTTTGAAGCGTTACTCCCTCTGGAGAGAAGTCGTTATTGTGCCTTTTCTGTTCAATCTCGATGTAAGTTTTGTGTTTCTTCGTCAATGTGATGTTCCAAGGGTTACAGTAAAATTGCGGTGATGCATCGGAGTATACTACTGTACTCCCAGGAATGGATTAGAGCACAGTCTGTTTGAAGAGTTACTTCCCCTGGACAGAAGTCGGTATTGTGCCTTTTGTACTCGATCCCGATGCAATTTCTGTGATTCATCTTCAATGTGAATGTCCAAGGATTCCAGTACGTTTGCAGTGGTGCATCGGAATCTACTACTGGACTCCCAGGAAAAGTTCGAACACATACTGTTCGAGGCGTTACTCCCCCTGGGCAAAAGTCGGCATTGTGCCTTTTGTTTTCATTCCCGATGTAAATTCTGCGTTTTTGTCGTCAATGTGAATGTCTAAGGGATACAGTAAACCTGCAGTGGGCCATCGGAAACTACTACTGGTCTCCCAGGAAAGTTTCTAACACAGACTGTTAGAAGCGTTACTCCCGCTGGACATAAGTCGGCATTGTACCTTTTGTATTCAATACCGATGAAATTACAGTATTTCATCGTCAATTTTATGTTCCAAGGTTTACAGGAAAACTGAAGTGGTGCATCGGAATCCACTACTGGACTCCCAGGAAAGGCTCAAAGAACAGACTGTTTGAAACGTTAGTCCCCCTAGACACAAGTCGTTATTGTGCCTTTTCTATTCAATCCCGATGTAATTTTTGTGTTTCTTTGTCAATGTGATGTTCAACGGGGAACTGTAAACCTGCAGTGGTGCATCGGAATATACTACTTTACTCCCAGGAAGGGATTAAAGCACAGACTATTTGAAGTGTTACTTCCCTGGGGCAGAAATCGGCATTGTGCCATTTGTATAAATGCCGATGGAATTTCTGTGTTTTATCCTCAATTTGAAAGTACTTACAGTAATCCTGCAGTGGAGCATCATAATCTACGAGTGCACACGCAGGAAAGTTAGCTACGGAGACTGAAGCGTTACCCCTTCCTGGACAGATGTTGGCTTTGTTACTTTTGCATTCAATCCCGATGCAATTCCTGTGTGTCATCGACAATGGGAAGGTCCAAGGATTATAGTAAACCTGCAGTGTTGCATCAAAATTTATTATTGGACTTCCAGGAAAAGTTCAAAACACATATTGTTTGAGGCGTTACTGCCCCTGGACTAAAGTCGGCATTGTGCCTTTTGTAATCAATCCCGATGCAATTTCTGTGTGTCATCGACAATGCGAAGGTCCATGGATTACAGTAAACGTGCATTGTTGCATCGGAAGCAATTATTGGACTCCCAGGAAAGGTTGATAACACATACTGTTTGAGGTGATACTCCCCTTGGACAAAAGTCGGCATTCTGCCTTTTCTAATCAATCCCCACGCAATTTCTGTCTTTCATCGACAATGAGAATGTTGAAGGGTTACAATAAACCTGAAGTGGTGCATCGGAATCTACTACTGGACTCCCAGGAAAGGCTCAAAGCACAGACTCTTTGAAGCGTTACTCCCCCTGGACAGAAGTCAGCATTGTGCCTTTTCTGTTCAAACCCGTCGCAATTTCTGTGTTTCATCGTCAATTTGATGTTCCAAGTCTTACAGTAAACCTGCAGTGCTGCATCAGAATATACTACTATACTCCCAGGAAAGGCTCTAGCACAGACCGTTTGAAGCGTTACTCCCTCTGGACAGAAGTCGTTATTGTGCCTTTTCTATTCAATCCCGATGTAAGTTTTGTGTTTCTTCGTCAATGAGATGTTCCAATGGTTACAGTAACATTGCAGTGGTGCATCGGAGTATACTACTGTACTCCGAGGAAGGAATTAGAGCACAGACTGAAGCGTGACTTACCCTGGACAGATATCGGCATTGAGCCTTTTGTATTCAATCCCGATGAAATTTCAGTGTTTCATCGTCAATTTTATGTTCCAAGGGTTACAGTAAAACTGAAATGGTGCATTGGAATCTACTACTGGACTCCCAGGAAAGGCTAAAAGAACAGACTGTTTGAAGCGTTAGTCCCCCTAGACAGAAGTCTTTATTGTGCCTTTTCTATTCAATCCCGATGTAATTTTTGTGTTTCTTTGTCAATGTGAGGTTCCAAGGGTAACAGTAAACCTGCAGTGGTGCATCGGAATATACTACTTTACTCCCAGGAAAGGATTAAAGCACAGACTGTTTGAAGCGTTACTTCCCCTGGACAGAAATCGTCATTGAGCCATTTGTATTCATTACGGATGCAATTTCTGTGTTTCATCGTAATTTGATGTTCCAAGGGTTACAGGAAACCTGTAACGAGTGGACTCCCAGGAAAGTTTGCAACGCAGACTGTTTGAAGCGTTACTCCCCCTGGACAGATGTCGGCATTGTGCCTTTTATATTCAATTACCGATGCAGTTTATGTGTCTTATCGTCAGTTTGATGTTCCAAGGGGGACAGTAAACCTACAGTGGTGCATCAGAATCTACTAATGGACTCCCAGGAATGTTTGCAACGCAGCCTGTCTCAAGCGTTAAAGCCCCTGGACAGATGTCGGCATTGTGCCAATTGTATTGGATCCCCATGCAGTTTCTGTGATTCATCGTCAATGTGAAGGTCCAAGGGTTACTGTAAGCATGCAGTGGTGCATCGGAATCTGTTACTGGACTTCCAGGAAAGGTTCATAGCCCACACTCTTTGAAGCTTTACCCCCCTTGAAAGAAGTAGGCATTGTTCCTTTTCTATCCAATCCCCATGCAATTTGTGTGTTTCAGCGACAATGCGAAGGACGTAGGGTTACAGTAAACATCCAGTTGTGCATCGGAATCTAATAGTGGTCTGCCAGGAAAGTTACAACACAGACTGTTTTAACCATTACTCCTCCTGTACAGAAGTCGGCATTCAGCCCTTTTGTATTGCATCTCGATGCAATTTCTGTGACTCATCGTCAGTGGGAATGTCCAAGGGTTACAGTAATCCAACAGTGGTGCACCGGAATCTATTACTGGACTCCCAGGAAAGGTTGAGAGCAAAGACTCTTTGTAGTTTTACCCCCCTGGAGACAAGTACGCATTGTTACTTTTGTATTCAATCCTTATGCAATTTCTGTGTTTCATCGTCAATGTGAAGGACCAACGGTTACAGTAAATCTGCAGTGGTGCATCGGAATATACTACTGTACTGCAAGGAAAGTTTCAGAGCACAGGCTGTGTGTAGCGTTATTTCCCCTGGACAGAAATTGGCATTGTGCCTTTTCTATTCAAACCCGATGCAATTTCAGTGTTTCATCCTCAATTTGATGATCCAAGGGTTACAATAAACCTGCATTGGTGCATCGGAACATATTACTGGACATCCAGGAATGTTTCAAAGAACAGACTGTTTGAAGCGTTACTTCAAATGGACACAAGTCAGGATTGTGACTTTTGTATTCAATATCGATGAAATTTCTGTGTTATATCGTCAATGTGAAGGTCCAAGGGTTACAGTAAACCTGAAGTGGTGCATCGGAATCTACCACTGGACTCCCAGGAATGTTTGCAACGCAGACTGTTTGAAGCGTTACTCCCCTTGGACAGATGTCGGCACTGTGCCTTTTTTATTCAATCCCGATGCAATTTCTGTGTGTCATCGACAATGCGAAGGTCCAAGGATTACAGTAAACCTTCAGTGTTGCATCGGAATCTATTGTTGGTCTCCCAGGAAAGATTCAAAGTACAGACCGTTTGAAGAGTTACTACCCCTGTACAGAAGTCGGCAGTGTGCCTTTTGTATTCAATGCCGATGTTATATCTGTGTTTCATCGTCAATGTGAAGGTCCATGTGTTACAGTAAACCTGCAATGGTACATCAGAATCTACCACTAGGCTCCCAGGAAAGGTTCGAAGCTCATACTGTTTGTGGAGTTACTCCTCTGGACAAAAGTCGGCATTGTGCCTTTTGTTTTCATTCACGATGCAGTTTCTGTGTTTTATCGTCAATGTGAAGGTGTAAGGGTTACAGTAAGCCTGCAGTGGTGCATCGGAATCTGTTACTCGACTTCCAGGAATGGTTCATAGCACAGACTCTTTGAAGCTTTACCCTCTGGACAGAAATAGGCGTTGTGCCTTTTGTATCAAATCGCCATGCATTTTATGTGTTTCATAGAAAATGCGAAGGTCGTAGGGTTACAGTGGTGAATCCGAATCTACTACTGCACTCCCATGAAAGGTTCAGAGCACAAGCTCTTTTCAGCGTTACTCCACCTGGAAATACGTTAGCACTGTGCCTTTTGTATTGAATCCCTATGCAATTTCTCTGTTTCATCGTGACTGTGAAGGTCGAAGGGTTACAGTAAACCCGAAGTGGTGCATCTGAATCTACTATTGGTCTCCCAGGAAAGGCTCATAGGACAGACTGTGTGAAGCGTTACTCCCCCTGGGCTTTTGTCGGCATTGTGCCTTTTGAATGCAATCCCGATGCATTTTCTGTGTTTCATCGTCAATTTGAAGGTCCTAGGGTTACGGTAAACATGCAGTGGTGCAGCGGAATCTAATGCTGGTCTGCCAGGAATGTTACCAACACAGACTGTTTTAACCGTAACTCCTCCTGTACAGAAGTCCGCATTCTGACTTTTGTATTCAATTTCGATGCAGTTTCTTTGATTCATCGTCAATGGGAAAGTCCAAGGGTTACAGTAATCTTGCAGTGGTGTACCGGAACCTATTACTAGACTCTCAGGAAAGGTTCAGAGCAGAGACACTTCGTTGCTTTACCCCCCTGGACAGAAGTACGCATTGTTCCTTTTGTATCAATCCCCCTGCAATTTCTGTGTTTCATCGCCAATGTGAAGGTCCAGGGGTTATAGTAAACCGGCAGTGGTGCATCGGAATGTACTACTGGACTCCCAGGAACCGTTCAAAGCACAGACTGTTTGAAGCGTTACTTCCCCTGGACAGAAATCGGCAATGTAACTTTTGTATTCGATCCCGATGCAATTTCTGTCATTCATCGTCAATGTGAATGTCCAAGGGTTACAGTAAGCCTGCATTTCTGCATCGGAATCTATTACTGGTCTTCCAGGAAAGGTTCATAGTATACACTCTTTGAAGCTTTACCCCCCTGGACAGAAGTAGGCAGTGTTGAATCGGAACATACTACTGGACTCCCAGGAATGGTTCAAAGACCAGACTGTTTGAAGCGTTACTTCAACCGTACAGAAGTCAGGATTGTGCCTTTTGTATCCAATCTCGAAGCAATTTCTGTGTTGCATCGACAATGCGAAGGTCCAAGGGTAGCAGTAAACCTGCAGTGGTGAAGCGGAATGTACTACTGGACTCCCAGGAAAGGTTCAAACCACAAATTCTTTTAAGTGTTACTTCCCCTGGACAGAAGTTGTCATTGTGCCTTTTGTATTCAATACCGTTGCAATTTGTGTGCTTCATCGTCAAAGTGAAGATCAAAGGGTTACAGTAAACCTGAAGTGGTGCGTCGGAACCTACTACTGGACTCCCAAGAAAGGATAAAACACAGATTGTTTGAAGCGTTACTCCCCCTTGACAGAAATCGGCTTGTGCCTTTTGTATGCAATTTCTGTGTTTCATCGTCAATTTGGTGTTCCAAGGGTTACAGTAAACCTGCAGTGCTGCATCGGAATATACTACTGGACTCCCAGGAAAGGATCAGAGCACAGACTGTTTGAAGCGTTACTTCCCCTTGACAGAAGTCGGCATTGTGCCTTTTGTATTCGATCCCGATGTAATATCTGTGATTCATCGTCAATGTGAAAGTCCAAGTGTAAAAGTAAACCTGCAGTGGTGCATCAGAAACTATTACTGAGCTCCCAGGAAAGGTTCAGAGTACACACTCTTTGAGGCATTACCCTCTTGGACAGAAGTAGGCATTGTGCCTTTTGTATTCAATCCCCAGGCAATTTCTGTGCTTCCTTTGCAATTTGGTGTTCCAAGGGTTACAGTAAACCTGAAGTGGTGCTTCGGAATCTACTACTGGACTCCCAGGAAAGGTTCGAAACACAGACTGTTTGATGCGTTACTCCCTCTGCACAGAAGTCGGTATTGTGTCTTTTGTATTCAATCACGATGCAATTTCTCTGTTCCATCGACAATGGGAAGGTCGATTGGTTACAGTAAACCTGAAGTGGTGCATCGGAAGCCACTACTGGACTCCCAGGAAAGGCTAAAAGAACAGACTGTTTGTAGCGTTACTCCCCCTGGACAGAAGTCGGCATTGTGCCTTTTGTATTCAATCACGATGCAATTTCTGTGTGTCATCGAAAATGCGAATGTCCAAGGATTACAGTAAACCTGCAGTGTTGCATCGGAATCTATCATTGGACTCCCAGGAAAGGTTCAAAACACAGACCGTTTGAAGCGTTAGTCTCTCTGTACAGTAGTCGGCAGTGTGCCTTTTGTGTTCAATCCCGATGGAATATCTGTGATTTATCGTCAATGTGATGGTTCAAGGGTTACAGTAAACCTGCAATGGTGCATCGGAATCTACTACTTGACTCCCAGGAGAGGTTCAAGGCACATACAGTTTGAGGCGTTACTCCCTCTGGACATAAGTCGGCATTGTGCCTTTTGTATTCAATCCCGATGAAATTTCTGTGTTTCATCGTCAATGTGAAGGTCGAAGGGTTACAGTAAACCTGCAGTGGTGCATCGGAAAGTACTACTGGTCTTCCAGGAAAGGTTCCAAACACAGATCGTTTGAAGCGTTACTCCTCCTGGACAGAAGTCGGCATTGTCACTTTTGGATCCAATCCCGATGCAATTACTGTGTTTCGTCGTCAATGTGAATGTCCAGTGGTTACAGTCAACCTCTAGTGTTGCACCGGAATCTATTACTTGACTTCCTGGAAAGGTTGAAAGCACACCCTGTTTGAGGCGTTAGTCCCTCTGGACTGAAGTCGGGATTCTGCCTTTTGTGTTCAATCCCCATTTAATTTCTGTTTTTCATCGTCAATGTGAAGGTCCAAGGGTTGCAGTAAGCCTGCAGTGGTGCATCGGAATCTGTTACTGGTCTTCCAGGAAAGGTTCATAGCACACACTCTTTGAAGCTTTACCCTCCTGCACAGAAGTAGGCATTGTGCCTTTGGTATCCAATCCCTATGCAATTTTTGTGTTTCATTGAAAATCCGAAGGTCGTAGGGTTACAGTAAACCTGCAGTGGTGAATTCGAATCTACTACTGGACTCCCAGGAAAGGATTAAAGCACAGACTGGACAGAAATCGGCATTGTGCTTTTTGTATTCAATCCCGATGCAATTTCTGTGTTTCATCGTCGATTTGAGGTTCCAAGGGTTACAGTAAACCTGCAGTGGTGCATCGGAATATACTACTGGACTCCTAGGAACGGTTCAATGCACAGACTGTTTGATGCGTTACTTCCCCTGGACAGAAGTCAGCATTGTGCCTTTTGTATTCTATCCCGATGTAATATCTGTGATTCATCGTCAATGTGAAGGTCCAAGGGTTACAGTAAACCTGCATTGGTGAATCGGAATATAATACTGGTCTCCCAGGTATGTTTCCAACATGGACTGTTTTCATGGTTACTCCCCCTGGTCAGAAGTCGGCATTGTGACTTTTGGATCCAATCCCGATGCAATTACTGGGTTCATCGTCAATGTGAAGGTCCAGTGGTTACAGTCAACCTGCATTGTTGCATCGGAATCTACTACTTGACTTCCTGGAAAGGTTGAAAGCACACCCTGTTTGAGGCGTTAGTCCCTCTGGACTGAAGTCGGCATTTTGCATTTTGTGTTCAATCCCCATGTAATTTCTGTTTTTTATCGTCAATGTGAAGGTCCAAGGGTTACAGTAAACCTGCAGTGGTGCATCGGAAAATACTACTGGACTCCCAGGCAAGGTTGAACTCACAGACTGTTTGAAGCGTTACTCGCATGGACATAGGTCGGCATTCTGCCTTTTGTATTCAATCCCCATGCAATTTCGGTGTTTCATCGTGTTGTCACACCCCATACTGAGCACATTATCCGGTTGTCGGAATGCGTGCGCAAATGCGTTACGTTGGATAAAATGAACAACATATTGGTCTACCGTTATGCATGTTGCAATTGTTTACGTACTGTATTCTTTACATTGTTTCTACTTTCCTATCACCTGTTTATACTGTTTTGTGGCAAAATAAAAGTAACCTTGCAAAATGTTTGTTTCTTGCTTAATTTTGGACACTAGTGTAATTGTGGACTAATATTAACTGGGGCGAGAGTTTATTTTAACTGCTTAGTTATTGGAAAATACTGTCAATGAAATGATTTTAAGGTAATTCATTTCTCTGTTGCTATTATTATTTGTATTCTCAAAAAGCATGCGCTTCCTTATACTATTCAGCTCAAATTGAACATGTGGTACCTGGATTTAGTACAGTTTGAATAGTTGTAGCCAGCTGCATATTATAGGACTCAAATGTTAGAGAACTGGCTAGTGCACTTCATTAATGATATTTGAATCTAGCTCAGGAATTACCATTGGAACACAGAAACTAACCTAACCGTAGAGTCAGACGAAGGCTGAACATTTTAGTCACAATACAATATGAGAAACTCTGTTAACTACACACATAAAAAATTATGAACAGTTACTTCCAGACCTGCACAGTAATTAATCCTTGTAGTGACCCCAGCTAGTAACTATCATGAATCGTCACGGTTTCTACAAGTAACTGTAATACAATACTGAGATTTGAATAACAACAATCTTTAGGCTGAATACTTTCAATCTTTTCTTCGCAATGGTACTTTGGTGAAAATTTAACTATCCTTTACGTGGAGTGATTCAAAACTTAGATTCACTTAATAATTTTGAAATTTACTATAATATCAACTCTATTAACTACAGTGAAAACTTACTGATATAACTTTTTAGCTCAATACAGTAGGATACTCGGAAGTATTGTGGCACTTGGGATAGGACACTGTCAAGATAAATAAGTAAGGCGAAAATACGAATGCCCAACACTAAGCTTAAAGAAAACGAACTATTAAAAAAGAGACTGCGTAACTGGTCCATTTAAATACACAGTAGTTTGAGATGAAGGTGGTGGCTGTGTCGATCTCCTATGATTACTCAAAAAAAAAAAAAAAAGGCAGCAAAAGCATCCATGGCTCTTGCTGTGTAAAAAGTTATAAAAATTGTTGCTTCGGATTTTCGTAGTACAGAGCAAAACAAAAATGCCATAAATAATGAGCCCAATTACTGCCACTTCTGAGGCTATATTATATAATCTTGCCGTTTTTCTTGCCTCGTTCAGTTCACAAGATGCAAACCCTTTGCCTGTTAGCCATCGACTAACTCTTGCCACAAAGGAGCCTTGAAATTCGACAGTGAAGTCCACCTTTTCTGTTCCCGCGAAGCCAGTTTCGTTAGGAGGGACTTTGGTACGTTTTACGTGATTACAAACCTACTTTTCCTATGGATGACCAAGTATTACAAGTAAAGCTTTAATGTTTCCATTCTTTTACAGAACATTATTTTTAAAATTACATCCTTGTATTAATTACATTGTCGAAAACGGACAGAACTAATGAGTAAATCATTTACATAAATGTTACCTCGAAGAGCTTGGTGACAGAGAAATCACATTAAGTAAAACATACAATGAAGGTGAACAAGACAAATACTGGTAATATCGATAGTAGTGTTACAACGTGGTTCGGGCTCTTCGTAGTCGCACAAAAAATGGTTCAATTGGCTCTGAGCACTATGGTACTTAACTTCTGAGGCCATCAGTCCCTTAGAACTTAGAACTACTTAAACCTAACTAATCTAAGGACATCACACAAATCCATTCCCGAGGCAGGATTCGAACCTGCGACCGTAGCGTACGCGCGGATCCAGACTGTAGCGCCTAGAACCGCTCGGCCACCAAGGCCGCCCATAGTCGCACACGCAGCCTCCTGAAGATTTTGCGTCTGTGAGAAGGAGACCGCATCTTTCGTTGTGCGCCAAGGGTTCGTTCGTCGCGTACCCCTATGCGTTTCCCGAAGTGTTTGGAAACTCTGTTGTTACACGAGCAGCAAGCTCCTGGTTCTTCCCTTCGATGGCCTGCGTTCTAATATCTAGAAGCGTGGCTTCTGTTGAGCTATTGATGCATTCTGCTGGCAGAACCAGCGCTGCACGTAGCCTGTGTCGTGCCTGGCGCCTCAGATGAATCACACGTTACGGTGTCACTAATCTGCATGCCGCTGGCACAGAGGGTACCAACAAGTGCGAGGTTAAATGTGTTTAAGTGATATCCTACTTTGTCATGTCGTTATACCTACACTACTGGCCATTAAAATTGCTCGACCAAGAAGAAATGCAGATGATAAACGGGTATTCATTGGACAAATATATTATACTAGAACTGACATGTGATTACATTTTCACGCAATTTGGGTGCATAGATCCTGAGACATCAGCACCCAGAACAACCACCTCTGGCCGTAATAACGGCCTTGACACGCCTGAGCATTGAGTCAAACAGAGTTTGGATGGCGTGTACAGATACAGCTGCCCATGCAGCTTCAACACGATACCACCGTTCCTCAAGAGTAGTATAAAAAAACGTGTGTGAAAATTTATGGGACTTCACTGCTAATGTCATCAGTCTCTAAGCTTACACACTACTTAACCTAAATTATCCTAAGGACAAACACACACCCATGTCCGAGGGAGGACTCGAACCTCCGCCGGGACCAGCAACACAGTCCATGACAGCAGCGCCTGAGACCGCTCGGCTAATCCCGCGCGGCACCATCATGAGTAGTGGCTGGCGTATGGTGACGAGCCAGTTGCTCGACAACGATTGACCAGACGTTTTCAATTAGTGAGAGATCTGGAGAATGTGCAGGCCATGGCAGCAGTCGAACATTTCCTGTATCCAGAGAGGCCCGTACAGGACCGGCAACATGCGGTCGTGCATTGTCCTGCTGAAATGTAGGGTTTAGCAGGGATCGAATGAAGGGTAGAGCCACGGGTCGTAACACATCTGAAATGTAACGTCCACTGTTCAAAGTGCCGTCAATGCGAACAATAGGTGACCGAGACGTGTGACAAATGGCACCCTGTACCATCACGCCGGGTGATACGCCAGCATGGCGATGACGAATACACGCTTCCAATGTGCGTTCATCGCGATGTCGCCAAACTTGGATGTGACCATCATGATGCTGTAAAGAGAACCTGGATTTATCCGACAAAATGACGTTTTGCCGTTCGTGCATCCAGGTTCGTTGTTGAGTACACCATCGCAGGCGCTCCTGTCTGTGATGCAACATCAAGGGTAACTGCAGCCATGGTCTCCGAGCTGACAGTCCATGCTGCTGCAATCATCGTCGAACTGTTCGTGCAGATGGTTGTTGTCTTGCAAACGTCCCCATCTGTTGACTCAGGGATCGAGACGTGGCTGCATGATCCGTTACAGCGATGTGGATAAGATGCCTGTCATCTCGACTGGTAGTGATACGAGGCCCGTTGGGATTCAGCACGGCGTTCCGTATTACCCTCCTGCACCCACCGATTCCATATTCTGCTAACAATCATTGGATCTCGATCAACGTGAGCAGCATTGTCGCGATACGATAAACCGCTATCGCGATAGGCTACAATCCGACCTTTATCAAAGTCGCAAACGTGATGGTAGGCATTTCTCCTCCTTACACGAGGCATCACAACAACGTTTCACCAGACAACGCCGATCAACTGCTATTTGTGTATGAGAAATCGGTTGGAAACTTTCCTCATGTCAGCACGTTGTAGGTGTCGCCACCGGCGCCATCCTTGTGTGAATGCTCTGAAAAGCTAATCATTTGCATATCACAGCATCTTCATCCTGTCGGTTAAATTTCGAGTCTGTAGCACGTCATCTTCGTGGTGTAGCAATTTTAATGGCCAGTAGTGTATAATGGTATTTTTCGGTTTTGGGGATTTGCCTTTTATCTGTCGGATAATCACATTTTAAATTATGACAGACTTCACAGTAGCCTGTGCTGATCCTGAAAAATTACCTTTTAGAAAGCTTCCTTCTTCAGCTCTCGAATTCCTTCCTTGTGTTTATTCTTCCAGCAACCCGTTACTGTAGTCAATCACATCATTGTTATGGCATCCAATTACGTCAGTGTCCGGAACAGGTGGTGACAGTCGCTATTTTTAAGTGTCCCGAGGATACGAGATACCATGTTGCTCGCTGCACACAATTTTTCGGCGTCAGTTTCTTGCCATCAGGGGAGGTAACTTGTGTACCTCGCGAACGGGCATAATGTGAACGCTGATACTTTTATATGGTGTTAGAAAATTAGTTGTCACAATATTTATGGCTTTACAGCCACCATATTCAGGTACAAGAAGCTCTTCTTAGAGCTATGGAGAAGGCAGCAGCAGCAAAATGACGTAAAGTGGTGTTATGTACCGGTGACAGATGGTTTGTTCGGTATTTTGGCTAATACGTTCGGAAGTTACGAGCCAAAATGATAATCTTCTGTTATTAACAGTAGACGAACTAAATAGTATGTTTACGTGCATTTCACATTAAAGCGTCTCTCAGTAGCGTGCTATCATTCCATAATTTCACAGGTGCTAATAACCAGCAGAACAATAAAGAACTGCTGAACGAATAGGCAGACGAAGAAGCACTTCGGTTATCTTCGGATCGCGGCTAACTTGGATGGCGAGCGAAGAGGTTCGGCTGTAAGATCGTAGCTTGGGCTAGCCTCGGAGGACAGACATGTTGTCTGTCGTAGTCGTCCTCAATACTTTATTCGCAATGTATGGTTATTTGGCCATGTAGTTGAGAGCAGCGTGATAGTAATTACGGAAATATGCAGTTCATGATTTTGTTGACGAATGGAAATTATTTGTGTCGCTAAAGTGGAATGTAATTCTGCAGTTTCTCGAGTTCTGTCATTAAAAGCGAGTGGCATCTCAAATAAACAAACTAATTGGAAATTTAATTATACACATAATATCAGTTCCTCACTAAAAGTTTCATACAGCCGCATGTTAGAGGATTCACAACCTATGTGATGTTTTCTGCGCTGGGGGCAACTACTGTAGAAGGCTGCAGGTTGGTGAACATTTATTAGAACTCAGGCATTGCACTCAGGGCGGTGGAAGCAAATAGGCACCTCGCTTGTACTGCAGTCTTAGTACAAATGACATCAGTGACACGTCATCTGTGGTAACAAAGAGGAGGTATGAAGGAGAGAAATTGTCGAGAGAAAGGGTTTATAATTCACTACTGGCCATTAAAATTGCTACACCACGAAGATGACGTGCTACAGACGCGAAATTATCCCGACAGGAAGGATTGCTATGACATGCAAATGATTGGCTTTTCAGAGTATTCACACAAGGTTGGCGCCTGTGGCAACACCTACAACATGCTGACATGAGGAAAGTTTCCAACCGATTTCTCATACACAAATAGCAGTTGATCGGCGTTGCCTTGTGAAACGTTGTTGTGATGCCTCGTGTAAGGAGGAGAAATGCGTACCATCACGTTTCCGACTTTGATAAAGGTCGGATTGTAGCCTATCGCGATTGCGGTTTATCGTATCGCGACATTGCTGCTCACGTTGGTCGATATCCAATGACTGTTAGCAGAGTATGAAATCGGTGGGTTCAGGAGGGTAACACGGAACGCGGTGCTGGATCCCAACGGCCTCGTATCACTAGCGGTCGAGATGACAGGCATCTTATCCGCATGGCTGTAACGGATCGTGCAGCCACGTCTCGATCCCTGAGTCAACAGATGGGGACGTTTGCAACAACCATCTGCACGAACAGTTCGTCGATATTTGCAGCAGCATGGACTATCAGCTCGGAGACCGTGGCTGCGGTTACCCTTGACGCTGCATCACAGACAGGAGCGCCTGCGATGGTGTACTCAACGACGAACCTGGGTGCACGAATGGCAAAACGTCATTTTTTCGGATTAATCCAGGTTCTGGTTACAGCATCATGATGGTCGCATCCATTTTTGGCGACATCGTGGTGAACGCACATTGGAAGCGTGTATTCGTCATCGACATACTGGCGTATCACCCGGCGTGTTGGTATGGGGTGCCATTTGTTACTCGTCTCGGTCACCTCTTGTTCGCATTGACGGCACTTTGAACAGTGGACGTTACATTTCACGTGTGTTGCGAGCCGTGGCTCTACGGTTCATTCGATCCCTGCGAAACCATTTCAGCAGGATAATGCGCGACCGCATGTTGCAGGCCCTGTACAGGCCTTTCTGGATACAAAAAATGTTCGACTGCTGCCCTGACCAGCACATTCTCCAGATCTCTCACCAATTGAAAACGTTTGGTCAATAGTGGCCGAGCAACTGGCTCGTAACAACACGCCTGTCACTACTCTTGATGAACTGTTGTATCGTGTTGAAGCTGCACGGGCAGCTGTACCTGTACACGCCATCCAAGCTCTGTTTGAAATGGTTCAAATGGCTCTGAGCACTATGGGACTTAACATCTGTGGTCATCAGTCCCCTAGAACTTAGAACTACTTAAACCTAACTAACCTAAGGACATCACACACATCCATGCCCGAGGCAGGATTCGAACCTGCGACCGTAGCAGTCGCACGGTTCCGGACTGCGCGCCTAGAACCGCGAGACCACCGCGGCCGGCGCCGTAACACTCAAAACTAGTTGGGTTACTAAACACGTCCGTAATCACTCTCTAGGAGAAACTTGGTAGGCTGCATTGTCATCTATTTCATTTGACCATTATTTTTTTTATATCACGCAAACTAGAAGAGGAAAATAAAATAACATGAAACTTCGTGCGTTGAATGAGTACGTGATGTAAACTCAATGATGTTATATTATCTTAACGATTACAAATTTGAGTGAAATCTGCAAAGAATTTTGATGTATGAGCCCACTCATCAGCGTTGCATTGCACTCTCTCTGGTCGGATGCAAGCACTGATTCGCTTGGGAAGGGTGTCGCAAAGCCGTCGAATCCTCTCCTGGGGCTATTTGGCCCACAACTGTTGTATCTGGTCCTTGGTATACTGGGTGCTGTGATAACACACAAGAAGAGTTTGCGACAGTTGGTACCAGAAGTACCGGGGCGACCGTATGTAGCAGGAACATACATACCGCGCAACTGAATCACACTGCCGACGAGAATCGCGCTCCCTGGAGCGGCAGCATCACTAGGGAAAGAGATGCGCGCTCAAGTAGACGCACACGAGTAGAATTTCTCAGTTTCAAATTGTAAGTCAGTCCGAGTCTTGCTGCGGAGTTCCTGAAGAGCGTGCATCGTGTCTTCAAGACTTCAAGTCGATGAGTGAGATAGAAACGGTAATCTGTAAATACACAGTGGTTAGTCTTCAATAGAAGTGAAATCCAAGTAAGTAAACAGAAATTGACAGTCGAGTTTAAGGTATTTTCTCATTATTAATACGGTCACCAGCTTCTCGTATACACTTCTACTTCCAATAATCTGTTTTTCGTGTATTTTTGAAGGACCATGTAGGACGAGGCAGGAAACGACTATATTTTGTGATAGAGCAAAATTATACAATTTGTGAGAATCCTAAATGTCTTTCGAATACCAACTATCATGGATGTTAGGTGTTGACGGGAAGCTAATACTAACATCGGTCTAAAAAGGAACAAACTCCTCAGGCAAGTAACTAAAAAACCTGGTAGTCAGAATTTATATAATAACAGAAAGTTATCAGTATCTTAGAAAAAGAATATTAAGCAAATATATCCATAAGAGGTGATTATTAACAAAAATACTTATGCAAACAGTAAAAGATGTTGCATGTATTAAAAAAGAAAGAAAACCTCAAATGGAATAAGGCAGCTGTTACAGAGAAGGTGATACTTTCAAGCAAACGACAATCATAAGCTGAACTAAACAAAAACAATGTGGGAAGATAGTATGAAAATACGGTAATAGAAACAACTCAAAAGAATAACAGTGCGAACAAAACAGAAAAGAAACTTGTGTTAGATATATATAAAATTCTATTGGTTAAGATGGCAGATAGCATGGTAACTAACAATATAAATAAACTGAACAACTATTCTCAAATTTCTTTATACGCTGTGGTCAAAAACAGTCGGAAAAGCTTGTAAGAGGGTTGTAGGGGAGGCTGAGCTGAGAAGTAATTGTTAGGAAAAAATTCGATACGTTGCGCCGTTTCCAAGTAATTTAACATTGTAGAGCCAATCAGGTCGTCGCTCGTGAAAATTCAAGCCACAGTTAGCGTCGCCAAACGTGTCAAACGAAAAAATCTCAGCTTTTGCGCACCTAGCTTAACTTTATCATTCCCGAAAAAGGGGCATTTTGACTGCCAATGAGCATCTGAACATGTGGCAACTCACGTATCGCAGATGTCTGCGAATTACCGCATTTTAAGGCGTGCAAGTGCATTCATTTGCGCGCAGGACGACCTAATTAGCTAACGTGTATAACTCGGAAACTGCACAACGTATCGAGTTTTTTCTTAACAATTATTTCTTAGCACAACCTCCCTCGCAACACCCTTCCAAGCGTTTCAGCCTCTTTTTGACTACCCTGTATGTCTGTGTAGTTCAGTGGAGTCACCAGATATACAACTACACTCCTGGAAATTGAAATAAGAACACCGTGAATTCATTGTCCCAGGAAGGGAAAACTTTATTGACACATTCCTGGGGTCAGATACATCACATGATCACACTGACAGAACCACAGGCACATAGACACAGGCAACAGAGCATGCACAATGTCGGCACTAGTACAGTGTATATCCACCTTTCGCAGCAATGCAGGCTGCTATTCTCCCATGGAGACGATCGTAGAGATGCTGGATGTAGTCCTGTGGAACGGCTTGCCATGCCATTTCCACCTGGCGCCTCAGTTGGACCAGCGTTCGTGCTGGACGTGCAGACCGCGTGAGACGACGCTTCATCCAGTCCCAAGCATGCTCAATGGGGGACAGATCCGGAGATCTTGCTGGCCAGGGTAGTTGACTTACACCTTCTAGAGCACGTTGGGAGGCACGGGATACATGCGGACGTGCATTGTCCTGTTGGAACAGCAAGTTCCCTTGCCGGTCTAGGAATGGTAGAACGATGGGTTCGATGACGGTTTGGATGTACCGTGCACTATTCAGTGTCCCCTCGACGATCACCAGTGGTGTACGGCCAGTGTAGGAGATCGCTCCCCACACCATGATGCCGGGTGTTGGCCCTGTGTGCCTCGGTCGTATGCAGTCCTGATTGTGGCGCTCACCTGCACGGCGCCAAACACGCATACGACCATCATTGGCACCAAGGCAGAAGCGACTCTCATCGCTGAAGACGACACGTCTCCATTCGTCCCTCCATTCACGCCTGTCGCGACACCACTGGAGGCGGGCTGCACGATGTTGGGGCGTGAGCGGAAGACGGCCTAACGGTGTGCGGGACTGTAGCCCAGCTTCATGGAGACGGTTGCGAATGGTCCTCGCCGATACCCCAGAAGCAACAGTGTCCCTAATTTGCTGGGAAGTGGCGGTGCGGTCCCCTACGGCACTGCGTAGGATCCTACGGTCTTGGCGTGCATCCGCGCGTCGCTGCGGTCCGGTCCCAGGTCGACGGGCACGTGCACCTTCCGCCGACCACTGGCGACAACATCGATGTACTGTGGAGACCTCACGCCCCACGTGTTGAGCAATTCGGCGGTACGTCCACCCGGCCTCCCGCATGCCCACTATACGCCCTCGCTCAAAGTCCGTCAACTGCACATACGGTTCACGTCCACGCTGTCGCGGCATGCTACCAGTGTTAAAGACTGCGATGGAGCTCCGTATGCCACGGCAAACTGGCTGACACTGACGGCGGCGGTGCACAAATGCTGCGCAGCTAGCGCCATTCGACGGCCAACACCGCGGTTCCTGGTGTGTCCGCTGTGCCGTGCGTGTGATCATTGCTTGTACAGCCCTCTCGCAGTGTCCGGAGCAAGTATGGTGGGTCTGACACACCGGTGTCAATGTGTTCTTTTTTCCATTTCCAGGAGTGTATATATGTATGTATGTATGCTCCACATCTCTTCCTAAACCACTTGACCGATTTCAACCAAACTTTATACCCATAGGAGTTAACGTCTGAAAAGAATCGTTGCTGGGGTAAGAACCACCCACCTATCAAAGGATTTAGGGGAGGAGGTGAAAAAGAAGCATAGCTCATGACACGCAGTTACCCAGACTACATTCAGCCGTATTTCAGAATGAGGTTAGTCAGTGACTTGCAACAAATTTTGTACATAATTTCAAACCTATCCGAAACATTTTTTCGTTGACAACCCACAAAAAGTGATGACAGGAAAAAAGTTGATCGCTTACGACATTTTCGCTGTTGATGAGGAAAACAGCCGCAACAGGCATTCCGTTTTAATCTATTTCTTCTTTACTACTAACTGTATTCGTGTCACATTTTGCAGACATTTCACATACACCACTGAATGTACCAACAAAATTATATCTTTGTACGAGACTTAGTTGAGGAGATATGACGTCATACACACTGAGATGCGTGGAAAACTACCGCATCGTACATATACTTCTTTGCTATTAACTCTGTTGGCAACATATTTCGCAGACAGTATCCACATGCCGCTGAATGTTCCTATAATAATACCTCGCTGTATATCACACAGTTCAGGAGATACGAGGTCAAATACTGAATTGCGTGAAAAGTTGTCACATCACACATGACCTTTTAATTTATTGCTTCTTTACTACCAATTCTATTCGCAACACATTTAGCAGCCATTATCCACAATACCACTGGATGTACGACAAAATTATATCATCGTACGTCACGTACAGAAGATATTTGTTCATAAAGACTGAGCTGGGTGAAAACGAAAGTACGAGGCGAAATTCGCTCCTGATAGGTGTAAAGATATATGTGACATATATAAATATATGTGAAATATATGTAACATGTGCTGCAGACAAAAACTCCTCCCAAGCCTCTGGATCGATTTCACCCAAACATGGCATAAATATCACATCTGGAAAGAAGTACTGTGGGAGTAGGAGCTACCAGCCTGCTATTGGTAGTGGGGGTAATAGCAAAGTGTCTGTGATAGAAGGTGGGGTGAAGGAGATGAACAGAGGAGGGGAAGGAGGTGGTAGGAGGACAAGTAGATGGGCAAAGAGAAAGGTTTTAGGGGGGGAAAGGGGATGGTCAAAGAGAAAGGGAGGAGGAATGGACTCAAAGGGTAGACAGAGGGGGAGGACGGGATGAAGCGGGGGGGTGGGGTGGGGGCAGGAGTAAATGGAAGAGAGAGGGGGTGGACGATATGGACAGAGGCAGGAGGAGATGTGCAGAGAGGGCAGATGGGTAGTGAAGGAGGTGGACAAAGAGAGGGGATGGAGGAGATGGAGAGGGGGAAGAGGTAGAGATGGACAGAGAGAGGGAGAAGGAGGAATTGAACAGAGAGTTGGGGAAGGAGATGGATAGAGGGGAAGGAGTAAATGGGCAGAGGGGGAGTAGTAGATGGACAGAGGGAAGGACAGGAGGAGATGGACAGAAGGACAGAGTGTTGTGGATGAAGGTGGTGGACAGAGAGCAGGTGCGGAGGAGAGATGGTCAGAGGAGGGAAGGAGGAGCCGGACAGAGAGAGGGGGCAGCAGGAGACGGATTAATGGAAGACTGCAATAAATACATACCCAGGCAACGCTGGGTATTCAGCTACCTGTCTGCAAAACATGCAAAGAACTTTCGTTCCTCTGGGGACTTTCTGTTATTTCCCGATACACTTCAACAAAAAACGGAAGGCCTTGGTATTATAATACAAAAGAAGATCTGGAAGTCAAAGTGAGGTATAATCAGAACATAGAAAAAAGAATAGTGTAGAAATAAAGTATTAAGTGGTAAGGATTAACTGATGAGGCTTGGAATCAATAACGTACAGTCAGCACATTGAAAAGAAAAATAGTATACATTGACTATGAAGTCATAAGTAGTAGCATATGAGATTTGGCACTCATATGTCATGTAGCTGAATGCTTCAATTGAATGGGCAGATAAAGACAGGAATATAAAATTGGCTTCGAGTGTTCTCAGTATTCTAAATATTCAAAACAAAGATACCTATGTGCCTCAAACATAAAGTTTACAGTCGATATACATAACTAGTTTTAAGGTATGACACTGAGACACGAGCTTTAAATACAAAGATTATTCAAAAACTTGTGGTTTCTTAGCCACCAATGGGAAGATGTACTCGCTAAATATTAGATGAGACTGGAAAATCAACAAACTGATCAGCTAGCTGCCTGGAGTCGCACGCGGTATTATAACCGTAATGAAAATGAAATGCGGTGACTGGAACATGTAGCCAAGCACATGGATGGTAGCTGCACTTAGGATGTTCTATAGCCGATTAGAAGAGACGAAATAAAACCGTGGAGTAACCTGATGCAAGCTGGATTCCACGGAAAACGTACAGGATCAGTAGCGATACATTGTAGGCCGTAAAGGATGGAAAAGTGTGAAACAGACGTATGTTAATGACAGTGGAGATCAAAAAATTGGCTTCGAGTGCTCTCGGTAGAGTGATGATGATTATTGCATAATTGCACTGTTAAGTCTGTCTTCATTTCACTGCGCCGTATTCCAGACAATTATTTTAAAATAACACCAACTTTCTCTCTTTTTACCCACGAATTTTAATACGTTAAAGGTAGCTTGTAAAAGATTCATAAGTAGCCATCACGCACTTCTTCTGGCTTCATAAGGAATTTCGTTTGCACTCATATGAAGAGCTTGCCGGAGCGCGTGTGGCGAGGGGGGGAGGGGGGGGGACGGGTGTGTGGAGAGGAGGGCAATATGCAATACGAAGGAAAAAATGTATACGTGGAAATTCCTGATAGTTGAATGAATGGATGAGGGTAATTTGGTACTTATCATCACAGCACTGACATATACTGTATGCAGATTTTGAGAAGCTTATGTTTAAGTGCCGCTTTAAACTTTTAATTGTAGAACACATGTGGTCCAAATATAAATCACTTCTGAAGGTCTCTTCCTTTAGCCATAACCTTCACAAAAAGCAGTTTATATGCACGCGAATGTTTATCAAGGAAAAACCAGACTGGAAAAGTGTTCTCTACAGTATAAGTTATCTGTTTTTGTAGCTTCTATCACTGGTTCCATAACGTTAAATCGCTTATAATTGGACCGTTAAAGCAGACTTCCCTCATTATTTGCACTCTGCTCTCAGGGTACAGAACATAAACAATGAAATACACTCCACCTCTTGTAAACTCAAATCTTGTGTACACATCAAACTTAAAGTTATTGCAAATGTTAGACTCTAATTTAATTTGTAGTGCGTACCAATACAGAAACTGTCGGAGTTTACCAAAATTTTACAGCTTTAGCTAATTAAACTCATATTTCGTTAATACTAACGCTGGACAACTTCGGACTTATTTGGTACTGGGATTATTACATTCTTCTTGAAGTGTAAGGGTATTTAGACTGTCTCATACAGCCCGCATAGCACGTGGAACAGTTTTTTCCATCCTAGTTCCCCGCAGGATCTTAGTAACGTTGAGAGAATGTCGTCTGATCCAGGTGTCGTATCGAATTAGGTCTCTCAGGGCATTGTCAGATGCTTTTCATTGTATCACATCACTCAGATTCATTCGTTCCTCTTACCATACGATTGTCTTCAAGCCATCTTCTTTTCATAGCCTTCTGTATATCCCTTCCACGTTTCCCTTTGTTTAGTACTGGCCTGTTGCTTCATACAGTGCTTCTCGTTTTTCTAAAAATCTCTTTAATTTTTCTATATGCAACATCTATCTTACTCATAGTCATGCTAGCTTCTACAGTTCCGTATTTCTCCTCTAGCCGTTACCGCTATGCTATTTTGCTCTTTCTGTCAACGTCAGTTCTTAAACGTCTGTCTTTCTTTCTAGCTATTCCACTGCTGCCTTCACCACTTTCTCAAAGCTACCCATTAATCTTCTATCGTATATCTTTCGCCTGTTTCGGTCAATAGTTGGCTAGTGCTCTCTTTAAAACTCTTTGTCACCATGAGAAACATCAATCAAAACGTGGAGATATGAAGGGGGCAAGAAAAGATGAAAGAGGCTACGACGCATGAGCTGATATTTAAACATTTGAAACCTTTCGCTAGAGGTGATTTCATTAAGGAATACCTAATTAAAACGGTAGAGATTTTTGACCGAAAACTGTGAAGGCTTCTCAAATTACCTCTTTGCCTTGAAATGCAGTCGCGGAATTAAGTTTTGATTGTGAGAAAAAATACGCGCTCGAATAAAAAAAAAAAAATCACCCAGTTGCGAAACTTTTTCAATTACTTGTGACGAAAGTACGGACATCGACGGCGTAGCTCAGTTACACTAATTTATATGTTTTATGAGGAATCGTTGGGCCCTCTATCAGTATGGAATATCAGAACAGTACAATGCATATTTTTCTGTGTTTTTCGAAAGCATAATCTATTTAGGCCAAAATTAATTTTCTAATTACAGTTGGAGGTACGCTTACGATCAGGAGAAACAACGGTTTTGAGTCATTACTGCAAAAGAAACAAAGTGGAATTGGAGTCTCGGAACTGACATTGCATTAGTTATCAAAGTAATAGACACTGAACCTCGAGAGACTGCTCTCTGCTTTCTTAATTGCATTAGAAAGCGAACTTAATGATATATCCTACTACTTGCTGAGGTATGCATTTATTCCAGTCTTCTATTAGTCCATCTCCTCCTTATCCTTGCGTCTATCTCCTTTTCACCTCCTCTCTGTCCACCGCCTCCACACTGTCTCTTGTCTCTCTGTTCATCTCCTCCATCTTCCACTTTCTGTCCATCACCTCCAGCCCCATCTCTGTCAATCTCCTCATCCCCTTTTCTCTGTCAATCTGTTCCTCGTTCCTTTATCCATCTGTTCGTTCACTCACTGTCTGTCTCCTCCTCTCTCTCTCTGTCCAACTGCTCTTCCTCCCTCTCTCTGTCGATCTTCTCCTCCCCCTCTCCCTGTTCATTTCTTCTACTTTCAGTGTCCGTATCTTCCTCACCTTTCTCTGTATCCATCCCCACCTCTTCCCTTTCACTGTTCATTTCCTCTTGCCCTCTGTCTGCTCATTTTCTCCTCCCCTGAATCTCTTCCTAACCCTTCCACGCCCTGTCTCTGTCCATCTAGTACTCTTTCTTTTCTCTGTTCATCTCCTCCTCTCTCCCCCCTCAGTCCATTTGTTCCTCCCCTTTCTCTGTGAATCTCTTCCTCCTCCTGTCTGTACATATTTCCTCCTTCCCCTTCTCTGTCTGTCCATATCCTCCTCCACCATTCTTTATGGTTCTTACCCCTACAACATTTCTTTCAACACTGCAACTAATATATGTACCAAATTTGATTGAAATCGATCTAGGGGTTAAGGATGAGCTTCTTATCCGTGGCTTTGCCCGCTTCGGCACAAGTCAAATATATTTCACATATATTTAACACATTTGACACGTATTTTTACACACGTTTCATCTCTATGTTTAGTGAATTTTGATCTGTAGTTTCATTTTCATGCAGCTCAATGACGAAGTATCTGCTGACCTAAATACTTTACAGTGACATAATTTTATAAGAACGTCAGTGTTATATGTGGCTACAGTAAGCGAAATGTGTTGTAAATAGAGTTAATAGTAGAGGATTAATAAATTAAAACATCATGCATGATGAGGAAGTTCTTCACACATCTCAGTGTTTATGACGTTTTACCTCCTAAACTATGATGTAAATCTTCTGGTGGATTCAGTGGTAAATGTGAATACCATCTGCATAATGTCACGGATACAGGTGGTAATAAAGAAATAATAAACTAAAAGATCATGCTTCATGTGAGCTACTCCGTTTTCCACCACACCCATACGTCTTTGGTGGGTGGGTGGTTCTACCCTGACAGTGACAGTGTCATGTTTACCAAGCATGGTTGAAATGGGTCCAATGATTTACGAGGAGATGCGGAACATACACACACGTCCATCCATTTTTATCGTTTGTATGGGCACGAAGGTGCGTTGCCAGTCGTTCCGGACGTTTCTTAACAGTCCTGCGACCTAAAAGAGAGAAATCTCAGTTCTTGAGAACTGAAAATCAATATACGTCATTCTCAAATCCTTTGTGATTGGTATAACAGCACGATTTATTTTTAAAATTCCAAAAACAAGATCAGATCATTAAAATATCAAATCATTTAATTTATTTATTTACTTTGTGGTCCACATGAACTCAAAAAGTCCGCTTATTTGTCACGGGTAAGTCGTTGAGTTTGACATGTGAATTTAAACTAACGTGCAGCTAACCTTTCTTTTCGATTTTTGAAGGAGGGATGTCGACCGAACTGTTTTCTAAACACTTACGCTTTGAGACAACTGTTGGATTATTTTTTGTTACGTAATATCCGTTAACGAGGGAGAATTAGTGCCTTCTACTTTAACAACTAAATTAATCTTTAAGCTATAAGAACAGAAACTTAAACCACCTGGTATACCCAAGACCTTGTTACATCAGGAACTTTGTGACTTAATGTCTAATATTGCTCACGCAACAATGTGAGACATTAACAGTCGCTTAGAGCTGATTGTAGAGATTATGTGACTATATGTCGCTCCTGAAAGCAGTTTATTGTTGCTGCCACTGAAAGTCGTCTGGATGAAGATGATCCGAGAACGTAGTTTCGGAAGAGCACACAGTTTTTTTTTTTTTTTTTTTTTTTTTTTTAGACACAGGTGAGCCAAGACATTTGTGGAATATTTCCAGTTGCTCCCTGTAAAAGTCTTATTTATATTTTATCTAACTATATTGTTTTCTTTCTGCAAAATGTTTCCTTAATGTAGTAATATTCATTATTTAAAACGTACGTATCACTACAAAATACTCATGGCAGCCTACAGCTGGGTCAGTTCTGGAATTCGAGACGCAACGTATCATCACTGTTAAGGGAATCTAAATTATCTGTGATAAACCTTGGACAGTTATTCGTGCAACTCATTGATCGAACAATTTGTATACGCTGTTGAACGCGACGCAGCCACAAGATGACGCACAAGGTTTCTTCCTGCCATCATATCAGAGTTTTGGCGTATTTTCCTCCACCACTTCGACACTCTTTTCACTTTACTTATTACTTTTTCAGTGTGTCTGTGCCTTTCCACAACGATGTTCTGGGTTTTATGAAACGCGAATTACACGCTTAAATAAGTAAAGCGTCGAAAGGTGATCGCACGTTAAGTCGTGAAGAGCGACATACCAGCGTTAACGACGTTAATGACGACTTTTTACAGTAGGTTATCTGCTATTCTCTTTCCTGTTTGTATGCTGTCACAGCGGCACTCCGTGCCTTATTACCGATACCGGAGTGAAAACGAAACGCCACAGAAATTTAATGCAACGGAACATTGTGTGTAAGAGCAGGCAGCAGTAGAGTATAGCAGCTCTGTAAAATAGGTAAGTCAGATTTTTGTGGAACATTCCGTTGGCTCTTGGAGGAACAAGGACATGTTAATAACTTGAATACAACTAATTAATGTTCCAAAATAATATTTATTATTTGGCGATGGCGTAAGAAGCCGAAAGCCGGTTCATAACGAACTAATAAATATTATTGTGGAACATTAATACGCTACATTCAAATTAATAAGTCAGATTTCTTTGCTAACTCCGTATTTTCTGTCTCTGACTCACACACAAAAGGATACACACACACACACACACACACACACACACACACACACACACACACAAATGGCTCTAAGCACTATGAGACTTAACATCTGTGGTCATCTGTCCCCTAGACTTAGAACTACTTAAACCTGACTAACCTATGGACATCACACACATCCATGCCCGAGGCAGGATTCGAACCTGCGACCGTAGCAGGCGCGGTTCCGGACTGAAGCGCCTAGAACTTCTCGGCCACAGCGGCCGGAAGAAATAGTGATCCTTCATTTAACCGTAGTGAACAAGGGAAGAAGAGAAAGAACCTGGGCTGAGTGACTTTCGCAAGCAACACGGTGCGCTGACACCCCCCCCTCCCCCCGCAACCCCCCCCCCCCCCCCCCCCGCAGCCACTTACACCCACAACAGTGGATCCAGTGATCATAAAGTTCGATATATGTGCATTTTACGAGTCACAATTTTCATTATGTGACATCACTTTACCCTCACTCAACACCATTTGTAATGCCTGGTGACTGTAACTAGTATTTGACGTTACAGATGAACCATATTGTTGGAAGAAACCAATCCTTGTATAATTACGAAGAGAAGATATTCAGTTACTGATCTCTGACATGCAAGTCATTCGCTAATAATCACGTTACTTTCTTGTACGATAGCATCCATGCCAAGAGATGCTTCAGTAAGTTATCGTAGACTAATTAGAATTTATGGAGCTGAAAATCATTACATAAGTAATCAAAACAGTTTAAAACATTTGCCTTCACATTCTGTGAATGTCTCAATTCAGATGGTATTAAGAAATGCAGAAGAAACAAAACCACACGAATCTTGCTTCATTCTGCCAAATTCACAACCTGCCAAAAAATGACCAAGATTCCAAAGATGTTACATCTCATTATGCCGAGAATTCCATTAGTTTGTGAACCACGGAAAAGATGTCTCCAATTCCGTGATTATTTGTTAATTATGCACTCGGAGACAAAAAAAGCACTACGAAAGGAATTATGCGGGTGGGATGGAAATCGGTAGACGTGATTTCCATTTACAGATAAAATAATGATTATAATTTCAGAAAAATTGTATGATTTATTCAAGAGAAACAGAGTAACAAACTGAGCAACTCAATAACGCATTGTTTCAACTCTTGCCCTTATGCAACCAGCTTTTCGACTTGGCATTCATTGATACCACAGTTGTTGAATGTCCTCCTGAGGGATACCGTCCAGATTCTGTCCAACTGGAGCACTACGTCATCAAAATACCGAACTGGTTGGAGAGCCCTGCCCATAATGGTCCAAAAGTTGTCAGTTGGGGAAAGATCTGACTACTTTGCTTGCCAAATTAGGGCTTGGCAAGCAGGAAGACAAGCAGTAGAAACTATTTCCATGAAGGGCAACAAAACTGGGCATAGAATGCCGTCGTCACATCGCTGAACTGTAAGGGTGCCGCAGATGACAACCAAACGGGTCCTGCTATGAAATGAAATGCCATCCTAGACCATCAGTCGTGGCTGTCGAGCCGTATAGCGGGCTGCAGTCAGGTTGGTGTTCCACACCTGTCAGGGACGTCTCCAGACACATTTTCGGCCTGGAGTCTCACTGGGTGTCGTATAGTTGTCTTCAGCGATCAGTCCCGTGAAACGCGTGGTAAATTCCGCAGGACAGAACAGGTAGTTGGAATTGTGGAAAGGGGCCAAAAATGAGCGGCTGTCGGTTATGCGCTAAAACATATAACTTTATTTAGTTGCCCAAACATTACAGCGCAAATTTCCGAGCTTAACTATCGACTAAATATGTCACACAATCTTATGGCTTAAGGGCACAACCTCTTTAATTTTTAAAACGGCTGAAGGCCCATGATTTAAAACACAACTACAATAAATTTTCAAAAGGCAGAAAGCGCAAGGTTTAATCCTTAAATAATATTTCAAATGAGGCTGAAGGCCCAAACAATGCAAGACTTGACAAGTAAGGAACTTTCAATTTTAAAGTGGCTGGAGGCGGATTGTTTAAAACCGAACTAAAATCATACAAATTCAGCCCATCGGCTATGAGCCATTAAAATGCACAATCAAACACCAGTAATAAAAATCAGTACAGCCAGCGGTGCTCAGAAGTTTCCAGGGGTCGGTCTGCACTTGAAATATTAACGTTCGCTTAGGGGAGACAGGTAGTCGGCCCAACTACATCTGATCCGCCGGCAACCCAACCAAGAGACAGTCCACGGACACACCGACATGACGACTTGCTTTCCACCCGACCAGTACACAAGGAACTCCAAAGCCAAAACGTAAAAGGCGTAGACGCCCACAACCAAGTATGAATAAGCTGTCAAAATTACACACACGTGTTGGACAGCGACAACATTGTGAGGAAAGGACACTGCCTGAATTTTATGTCAGCGGCCAGGCCAGGTAACCGTAACGCTAACGGCCACAAGGCAGAAATTTCCGTTGGTGCTCTTGGACTTCAAATAACCAAAATACAGTTCAACTCCAGCGGATGGTGGCCAAACTATCTCCAACTCGAACAGTCGCTGTTGCTCACGGGAACACCCCCAACATCCAACGTGAACAGACTGGCTTCGGTAATTGAATCACCACTCAACTTTGATGTCCTGGGTCGGTGAGCCACGAACCTCTTAGCAATCGCATCAGCTCCCACACACTCCGACACTGCGTAGAGACCGCCAGCGTGCCCTGCCCACTGTGCCTGGATGGTCTGCGCCATCCGACCGACTTCTCAGAGCCAGCACACCGACAACATTTAAAATAAATTGTCCATCAAAATCACACAAACTACGCACAGTTTCACGAACATTGCACGAAGAACTAGACAATGCTAACGACAGTGACTGTACAATAACAGGGACGCATCACGAGTCGCCAAACACAGCCAACCCATAAGCGGTCGCCGGCCAAATACACGTCGCCTGGCAAGACGACCGACCGACGACCAACCAAAGTCGTCACCAACCGGTGAGGTATGGCAGTCCGGACCTCACTGCTGCCGCGCCCCCACTGAACTTGTGTGCCAAACTGCCAGGTGCGAACTAACTGCTGGCGCGTTCCAACTGACTGGTCGACACACGACGACTGGGAAGTAATAGCAGTCCAGCAAAGATAATACGGAAAGCGCTCCTGCTGCTGCTGCCGCTCACGGGCAGGCGAAGCAGCAAGTCAGTGACGCAAGTAATTAAAACTAAGATAACAAGGTGGCAGTACGGCAAAAACAGGTTGTTAAATAAGAGATGGCACCAACACGAGCCACGCACGGCTCATCCCGCTTCGAATTCAGTCTCTATGACCAGCGAAGATGTGCCTGGAGACGCCATGGACAGCACTGGGATACCAACCTCACTGTCACCCGCTATACGGGCCGACACCCAAGAGTGATGGTTTGGGCTGCCACTTCATTTCATAGCAGGACCCTATTGGTTGTCATCTACGGCACGTCAATGATATCCTACACCCTGTTTAGTTGCTCTTCATGGCAAGCTGTCCTGGGCCTACTGTTCAGCAAGATAATGCACGCCCACAGACGGCAAGTGTTTCTTCTCCTTGTCTTCGTGCTTGCCAAACTCGCAAAGTCACCGGATTTCCCCCCAATTGAGAACGTTTAAAGCATTATGGGTAGGGCCCCCGAACCATCTCGAGATTCGGAAGATCTTATACGCCAATTGGACAGAACTTGTCACGAGGACATCCAATCTCTATCAGTCAATGCTGAGCCGTGTAATTGCTTGCGTAAGGACCAGAGGTGGATCAACGCGTTGCTGACTTGCTCAACTTGTGGAGCTCTTTCTCTTGGATAAATCATACAATTTTTCTGAAATTGTGACCATTCTTTAACCTGTACATGTAAATAACATCTAATCTACGGTTTTCCGTCCCATTCTCATAAATCCTTCGTGATGCGTCCTTTTTTCTTTTTTCTTTTTTTTTAAGAGTGTACCATCAGCCGCATCTTGTTATAATATAAATACCTGTGTCAAAGGGGTTGCACTCACTGTCAGACGTATCAGACGCATGACGCAGAAACAAAATGGCTCTCAAATTCACGTTAAGCGTATGCAGATGTCTTAAATAGCAGTGCATTGCTTTGGGACGGGGCGGGGCTCTGGGAGAGATGGCAGGGGAACAGGAGATTTGGTTAGCGGTTCCATGATTCTTGGTATTTTGCCATGTCTCTTTCTCCTTGACATAAGCAGTGCAGACCTGGCAGCTTGTGCGGTAATAAGGAACTGCATATGTAGGTATTTATACTCAATACTTTTTTAATGATAAACTTACTATTTGTGGTGTCACCGCCAGACACCACACTTACTAGGTGGTAGCCTTTAAATCGGCCGCGGTCCGTTAGTATACGTCGGACCCGCGTGTCGCCACTATCAGTGATTGCAGACGGAGCGCCGCCACACAGCAGGTCTAGAGAGCCTTCCTAGCACTCGCCCGAGTTGTACAATCGACTTTGCTAGCGATGGTTCACTGACAAAATACGCTCTCATTTGCCGAGACGATAGTTAGCATAGCCTTCAGCAACGTCATTTGCTACGACCTAGCAAGGCGCCATTATCAGTTGCTATTGATATTGTAAATAATGTACAGACAAGAGCTACGTTCAACATTAATGGATTAAAGTTAAGTATTCCACCAAGTACCACCTCTTTTCTGAAGTCTAAATTCCTTGTCCTGTTCCAGACCTCACGCCAGCCTGCGTGACCTTAAACGCGTGCCTTTCGGCTTCCTCCAAACTCCGTGGGTTGGCTCCTGCCAATCCACAACACTATTGATGCGTGGACCTACTTGATCCGTGCTCACGTCATATCTTATCTCTTCACTATTATCAGCCTATGTAGAGAGAGAATAAAATCACTGGAATAAGCATCAGAAAATAGTGAGTAGCACGAACACTGTCCGACAGAAGAAGTAACGCTCCCAGAAGGGGAGGAGCAAACTAAATTATATTTGACGGACTGAGAGGGTACGCGATTACAGTTTCGAGTAAAATTTACAAAGAACTTGGCGATATGAGGTCAGTTATCAGTATGACGTTGCAGTCTGTCACAGTACGTAATGGGCAAACTTCCATCCTCATGTATTACTCTGATGTTACAGTATTGTTTTGTCATTTTTCAACAGGACAATATTCATGCACACAAGTCACGTGTGTCTACTGAGTCCAGGAAGATCCTCAGGTCTGTCCCGTATAGAACATGCATGTATTTTTTCTTGCGGGGTGATATGACAATTCTGGTGTACGAGAGCCCCTTCACATATGAAGAAGATCTAGTTGCACGCGCGTCTGTTGCTGCTAGACATGTGATTGACATGCGTGATGTCTTTTGTAATGTACTCCTATCCTTGTGCTGTCGCTGTGAATCTTAGGGACCGCTCTGATGAGCACCTATCGTAAACTATCAATAAATTTCTGATGTCTTTACGTGTCTTTCCAGTTTCTAGTGATTCGTACTGCTGCACAAGCCAGAGCTGTAAAGTGTTATAACAGCACACACATTCCTATACGGGATCTGCTTATTTAGGTCCCCTCTATCCGCCTCTACATTTTTGACATATAGTTTAGGAACACCCTACATGTAAATTTTACTCGGTTTTATAATCACGCTTCTAGGCGCTTCAGTCCGGAACAGCGCTGCTGCTGCGGTCGCAGGTTCGAATCCTGCCTCGGGTATGGATGTGTGTGATATCCTTAGGTTAGTTAGGTTTAAGTAGTTCTAAGTCTAGGGGACTGATGACGTCCGATATTAAGTCACATAGTGCTTAGAGCTATTTGAACCATTTTGCAATCACGGCAATAGCATTACATCCCCTCTCAATCGGTGAAGTTTCATTTCGTCACCCCCCCCCCCTCCCCTTTTGCGTGCTACACTTTGTCAGGTAGTGTATGTTTTAAGGTAGTTGTGAGTGGTGGTCCTACAGTTTCGAGCACTCAGTTTTCCTAGATCGTCAGTGCCTTACTTTTTTATATACAGATCTAAACTATACGGTTTGTGCACCAAAGATTCCCATTACAGGGATTGTAACCGTCTCAGACATGAACAGGATACAAACAAGCGTTGCCGTGCAGCAAAGAAATTGAGGGGCAGTTGTTTCAAACTATCCAGTATACCTTTTGAACTGATGGTTAGAAATAAAGGACGAAAAACTAATGTTAAAAAACTAGTAAATATAAGGTAAACATGGAGCACGACATGATGCAAAAAGGAAAAGCTATATTTTGAAGGAAAATAATGAGGAAGATATGGGTACCAACGTTAAGGATAACGGAGAATGAAGAGGAATGAGGAAATCTGCATCTTGATGCAACAACATTACAAAAGCTGAAGAGCAAAAGAATCCAGAGGTCAGGCCATGCAGCCCATAAACCAGAAGTAAGACAGGCGAAGGAAGCATTTACAAGGAAACCAGCCTCCTCACAGGACGACAAAGACAGCGCTGGGTGGACGATGTGGCGAAGGACCTGACAGCCCTGAAGACTGGAGACACGTGGAGAAACCGAGTATAAAGCAGAAAAAGAACGGAGGAAGTTTGTACAAGCAGCGTGTGGTCTGCAGGGTCTGTAAACGCTGGATATGTAAAAGAATCAGAAGTCCCTTTGTTAACACATTGATTGACGTTCCCCTAGGTGGATACCACCGCCTCCGCCGGCCGCGGTGGTCTAGCGGTTCTAGGCGCTCAGTCCGGAACCGCGCGACTGCAACGGTCGCAGGTTCGAATCCTGCCTCGGGCATGGATGTGTGTGATGTCCTTAGGTTAGTTAGGTTTAAGTAGTTCTAAGTTCTAGGGGACTGATGACCACAGATGTTAAGTCCCATAGTGCTCAGAGCCATTTGAACCACCGCCTCCATATATCTGACGAACGGTATCGTTTGCACAACGCTGTTGCTTTTAAAATAGTACTTTCATAAGCACTACTAGTTATTTCGAGCATGTGTTTGTTCTCAAGTGAAAAATAAATGTGAATTCTACTTACGACAATGATGGGTCCACATCTATTATACTATTGAGAGGTCACCACGCTCTAAAATACAATAAAAAACCGACACGTCACGAAGAAGTTATGGAAATTGGTCCCAAAGATATATTCATGCAGATATTGAAGGAAACTGTAAACTTTCGCGGACGACGGATGAATGTGTGACGCTACTGCGCAATTTCCCCGCCAAGCTGACAAGGATAGTAAACAGGGAATATTACTTTACCAGGATATAAAGTCTTTGCGAATTTCATTCCGTGGACAGTAAATATGCCTTGCAGACAGACAGGTGAACAACATAAGCAGATGTCAGGATCTGAGAGAGGATGTGCAGATGCGTTCAAATAAGCCAGTTGGAGTAATCGGCGAATCGCTCGACAGTTCAACGGGAGTGTTGCCACAGAATTTGACTTGATATCCCCCAAAAGAACATCCAACAAATCTGTCAATCAATGTCACATCGAATAACTGCTTACATAATGGCTTCAGTTAGACCAACGTGTTACTGACTTGCTCATTTTGTGAAGCTCTTTCTCCTGAGAAATCATTCAGTGTTTCTGACATTGTAATCATTTGTTTGTCTGTAAATGTACGTCACATCTATGTCCCATTTGGATAATTCCTTCGTGGTTGGTCTTTTTTGGCTCCGAGTGTAATTATTAGTGCTTTAAAATAATAGACTGGTGGAAATAATGTTGTTTTTCAAGTTTCTAATATATTTCCACCATTTTTGGATAATTATAATTGAAAAAACTATATATATATATATGAAGATCGGTGACCATGCAGCTCGTTAGAACGAAATTACAATGAAATAAATACCCTTAACTGCATACAGGCGTTGATATAAGTCAACGGGGATGGTTGAAAATGTGTGCCCCGACCGGGACTCGAACCCGGTATCTTCTGCTCACGTGGCAGACGCTGTATCCATTTGAGCCACCGAGGACCCAGACAACAGTGCGACTGCAGGGATTTATCTCTGGGTCGCCTCCCGTGAGACCCACATTCGCAACTTATTGTCCCGCACTATATTCATAGTGCCCCTGCCCATCATACTCATTACTCGCGGCTTTGCTGCCGATCCCCGTAAGAGTTCGGGCACTGTTTGTGCATCCGCACAGAATAAGATGGTCGAATGGCCGGTGAGCCTTAACTACACTCCTGGAAATTGAAAAAAGAACACATTGACACCGGTGTGTCAGACCCATCATACTTGCTCCGGACACTGCGAGAGGGCTGTACAAGCAATGATCACACGCACGGCACAGCGGACACACCAGGAACCGCGGTGTTGGCCGTCGAAAGGCGCTAGCTGCGCAGCATCTGTGCACCGCCGCCGTCAGTGTCAGCCAGTTTGCCGTGGCATACGGAGCTCCATCGCAGTCTTTAACACTGGTAGCATGCCGCGACAGCGTGGACGTGAACCGTATGTGCAGTTGACGGACTTTGAGCGAGGGCGTATAGTGGGCATGCGGGAGGCCGGGTGGACGTACCGCCGAATTGCTCAACACGTGGGGCGTGAGGTCTCCACAGTACATCGATGTTGTCGCCAGTGGTCGGCGGAAGGTGCACGTGCCCGTCGACCTGGGACCGGACCGCAGCGACGCACGGATGCACGCCAAGACCGTAGAATCCTACGCAGTGCCGTAGGGGACCGCACCGCCACTTCCCAGCAAATTAGGGACACTGTTGCTCCTGGGGTATCGGCGAGGACCATTCGAAACCGTCTCCATGAAGCTGGGCTACGGTCCCGCACGCCGTTAGGCCGTCTTCCGCTCACGCCCCAACATCGTGCAGCCCGCCTCCAGTGGTGTCGCGACAGGCGCGAATGGAGGGACGAATGGAGACGTGTCGTCTTCAGCGATGAGATTCGCTTCTGCCTTGGTGCCAATGATGGTCGTATGCGTGTTTGGCGCCATGCAGGTGAGCGCCACAATCAGGACTGCATACGACCGAGGCACACAGGGCCAATACCCGGCATCATGGTGTGGGGAGCGATCTCCTACATTGGCCGTACACCACTGGTGATCGTCGAGGGGACACTGAATAGTGCACGGTACATCCAAACCGTCATCGAACCCATCGTTCTACCATTCTTAGACCGGCAAGGGAACTTGCTGTTCCAACAGGACAATGCACGTCCGCATGTATCCCGTGCCACCCAACGTGCTCTAGAAGGTGTAAGTCAACTACCCTGGCCAGCAAGATCTCCGGATCTGTCCCCCATTGAGCATGTTTCAATTTCCAGGAGTGTATATATATATGAAGATGGTATCTGTTCCTTCGTTGATATACGGGAATCGGCAGTAAAGCTGCGAGTAATGAGTATGATGGGCAGGGGCACTATGAATATAGTGCGGGACAATAAGTTGCGAATGTGGGTCTCACGGGAGGCGTGCCGGAGGTAAGTCCCTGAAGTCGCACTGTGTCCTCGCTTGCTCAGCTGGACCCCGGCACGGTAGCTCAGCGTGTTCGGTCAGAGGGCAGTTTGCTCTCTTTAATAAAAAAAGAAACTGGGTAAAGAGATCAACGATCAACTTGCATTGATGTCATGTGAAGTCCGCCCAGACCAAACGCAACGAACAATACCGACCAAAAAAAAAAAAAAAAATGGATGGAGCGTCTGCCATCATGTAAGCAGGAGATCCCGGGTTCTAGTTCCGGTCGGGGCTTACATTTTCAACTGTCCCCATTGACTTATATCAACGCCTGTATGCAGCTAAGGGTATTCATTTCATTGTAATTTCATTAAAAAAATTAGCAAGATCTCATTCTTCCAGCTAGCTTAAATTCCTGAAGAATGATCCAAAGCATTTCAAACACTGCCTTTTGATTAATAGGTATATATTTTTCGTTAATCCGGGAGAGCAAAAATATTCTCCGCGATATAGCTTTATTTTTCATGCATATATGATTTAGACAGTTCTGTGACTTTCGTAACTCACTCTCATGCCAGTGGCACAGTCGAACACACAAATTTACTTGAGCAGCAACGTCTCTAACCAGAAACCACATAGGAAGTAAGGGGTGGTTGGCAGTTGAGTTAGGCTACATTTGGGTTGTCCATCATGTTTCTGTTATGTTCTTATTTCTATCGACGCGGTAATGTGAAAGGTAAAGCGCAGTGACTATTTTTCTTACCCCACCAAATTCGTTTCAATGCCTGCGTTTCTATTTAATACTAAATACTTAGTGAAGCGAAAAAAAAGAACGTGACAGTATTAAAAGTACGAATGAAATAATAAATAATATCGCAGGCCTTCGCCCTTACGGGCCATCTTTCGCGTTGTTGCTTCGGTTAGCATCTACAAGGGGGAGTTGGAAAATAAGTTTCCCTTGTCGACTGTGGGTAGAGTTGTGTGATGTGGGCGAAAGGCCGCATCCATGGAGCGGAAACATCCGTCATCACCTGTCCGAAAGAAGTTCAAAAGCACTCCGTCTGCAGGTAAAGTGCTACTCGCCGTTTTTTGGGGCTCCAAAAGAGTTTTGCTGCTGGACTTTCTGGAGGATGCAACCATCAATGCTGGGCGGTACTGTGCCACTTTGTCGAAATTGAAAGGAAAGAGGTGATTCGGAAAAAGTGGCCTGGCCTTCTCAGATATGGCGTTCTGCTGTTGGATGACAATGCGAGACCACACACGGCGGCGGCAACGCAAAACCATATTGCAACTCTTGGTTGGGAGGGCCTACACCATCCGCCTTAAAGTCCGGATCTCGCACCAAGTGACTTACATCTGTTTCCTGCTTTAAAGAAGACTCTCGGTGGCAGCTGATGTCAGACAAGCCGTTCAACGCTTCTTCCATATGCAACGCCCTTATTTTTTTCCTGGAAGGCTTTTTGACAAACGTCTCGATGTACTTGGAAATTATGTAGAAAAATAAAGATTATGTAGAAAAATTATGTAAAATTATGTAGAAAAATTATGTAAAAATTATGTAGAAAAATAAAGATATGCCTTTTCTTTAATGTCTACTCCCTTTTTTTTCCTTCCGCACATATCTCTGACCACAGTCGACAGGGGAAACTTATTTTCCAACTCACCCACGTAGCACGCTTGCACACTGTGCGCTGTATTTTTAGACTATATTGCCGTTGTTGGGCTGTTAGCCTTTTCACGAGAGCGAGAACTCATTTTTTCCTGTCACAAATTAATTACGTGTGACCTCTAGTCGATGTGGAACATGAAAAGTATTAATCTTCCGACCGACCTATAATTATTGTGTAGCGAGAAGCGAACTTCTGTTCACGGTACTGATTTATGTTCGGTCCTGTTAAACGGTCGGTGGGAATAATTAAAAACGCCGCCCGGCCCGCGACAAGGAGCGCGTGGTAGCCGTGCCAGTGCGGCGGGCCAGAAAAACGCTCCCCAATACCCGTCATCCGGTGGCAGGACGTGGATCGCGTGCTGCCCGATTCCAGTAAACGCCCTGCGATGCGTGACGCGAGGCTGCATCTGTAATTACGGTAGCTAACAAGGAATTACCTGCGGACATCACGAACGCTGATACTGGTTCGGATGAGTCTTCCGGAGGGAAAGGATCGACAGTGACTTCTATATTTCCGGACGCGTCCCTGGAGGTTGGTGTTTTTAACGCTGTGGTCTTGAGAGTGTTCTCGGCTCGAATTTCGATGGCGAAGAAAGAAAATTTTGTAGGTTGCAAAATACAAGGTGACGTCAGAAGAAGTTTTCGTTTAAAAAATTCATACAAACGAAACGGTACAACTTACTTGGTTCATACATTTTCCAGTTAACGTTATGACCAGGTGAAACGACAATCGTCCAGTCATAGCTATGAGGTTTCGATTTCTCTGCGAGACAGGTGATCTGAACTGCAACATATGCAATATTAGTTCACTTTCTTTCTTCTTTCGTTTCACCCTCAATGGGGTACGCTGGATCAATCATTTCTTCGTGCGTTGTTCTTTTCTTAGGGCCCAGTATTTCTTCATTCTTTCTGTTCTTCTTATCCTCTCTTCTCCCGAGATGAAGGGTTTGGACTTTTGTGTATATTTGTCTTGGAACCTTATGTTTTCATCTTGAGTAAATAATTTAGCTGTTGGGTCGATAAGTGAATTTTCTGAAATCTTTAATTCCACTAGGTCTTTCTCAGTTTCTTTAAACCAGTTGGGTTTCGTTTTGCGGTTACGGAAAAGTTCAAAGATTTGTTTGGTTAATCTGTTGGAATTCATTCTCAGAAGATGACCATAAAAATTTATCCTCCTTTTTCACATAGTATCTGAAAGTTTTTCAATTTTCTTGTAGAGTGTTTCATTTTTGATTTATATACTCTTTTTGTCTTGAAATTTTGTTCCTATGATTTTTCTTGAAATTTTTCTTTCCTTCAGCTCAAGTTTCTCCATTTGGCCTTTGAAATTCATGTTAAGTGTTTCTGCTGCATACAGTGCTTCTGGCTTAACCACTGTCTTGTAATTTCTAATTTTGGACACCCATGGAAAGGATTTTTTGTTGTATGTATTTTTTGTTAGTTAGAAGGGCAATTCAAGTTTATTTTTTCTGGACCCCATTGCTTTGCTTTCACCAGCATTCCAATTAATCCATTCTCCGAGATATTTGAATTCTCTGAAACAGGGCCATATCATCTGCAAAAGCATTGCAATTTACTTTAAGGTTCTTCTTTTTACAATCTAGTCTTATACCACTCTGATATTTGGGTTCCATTCTCTGACTACTTTCTCAAGTGCACAATTGAACAGCAACGGTGAGAGCCGATCCCCCTGTCGCACAACCATTTTTATTTGATTTTTGGTATGCCATGATGTTTTTGAGGTTTAGTATTTGTTCCGAACATGATCTACCCTTTCTAAAACCTCCTTGGTATTCCCCGATATGCGGGTCCAAATGTGGCTCTGCTCTGTTCAAAAGGACTCTATTACATGAATGATAAAAAGATTTACTCAACTCGATACAGGCCTATGCCACAGTAGTGCTTGATCATTTACAACTGTCATTGTCTATTAAATCTTCACTTGATCCACTAATTGACAAACTGTTCTCTTGAAGTAAAATGTTCAACATTCCCAAAAGTACATTTCGCTCTGAGACTTGAATAACACTTTAGTCCTACTCGACGATGCTGATTGCTCCAACTGAGGTCACGAATTGGGCACAGCACTTCCATGCTCGGTCCTGCTGGGTGAACATTAGCAAAACCGAAAAACTGCACGGACGGATTTCTGATTGGAAATGGAGGAAAAAAGATCCTACGAACATGTGTCCGTCAATGCATCCTTACCACGGTAGACGGCGCAGGCGAATGAAGGTTACTCTGACCACGTGCTGTGTGTTGCAGTCTGTGTGATTGACACAGCGGACTGTAAGCAGCAGAGTGGTCCATTATTCAAGTTGGGACCAAGCCAAGATGGTCCCAGAATGAGATTTTCACTCTGCAGCGGAGTGTGCGCCGATATGAAACTTCCTGGAAGATTAAAACTGTGTGCCAGACCGAGACTCGAACTCGGGACCTTTGACTTCGAGGGCGAGTGCTCTACCAACAGAGCTACCCAAACCTGTGAGGACGGATCGTGCTCTACCAACTGAGCTACCCAAAGCTATGAGGACGGGTCGTGAGTAGTGCTTTGGTTGCCCGCGAAAGGCAAAGATCCCGAGTTCGAGTCTCGGTCCGGCACACAGTTTAAATCTGCCAGGAAGTTTCAAGCCAAGATGCTGTTTGCGTGCGGCCAGGCAGATGGAAACGGTCGAGAGCCAGAACCCGGTCCTCCATATCTGGTCAATGCGCAGTCCAGCGCTTCCCTGCACATTTGTCTGCCCGAAAGGACCCACGATCCTTCAAAAGCCCAAAAGGGCTTGAAATGTGTTATGTGGTTGGTGTCAGTGAATGTACTTGCTTTATCCTCCATTCTAGTCAGGCATTCGTCCCTGCAGTTTGTCGGTTTTATTAATGTTCACCTTGTGTATTGACACCCAACGGGGGCGTTGCTGTGCTGAGAGAGACGGCGTATCTGCTTCAGCCTCTTCCATTCGCCGATGTGGACTGCAGCGAGACCTCTGTGGTACCGATGTGCCTTGCCGACTTTGGTGTGGCACTGCGGTCTCTCGACGATACAACAGATAGTATCTCTGGAAGTTCTTTTTACAAGTTAGAGGAACTCCATACATGTTGATCTAGTCACACGGCATATTTCGAGGTGATAGCCACTGTCTTCTCAAACCTACCATATCGCTGGTGATGGACTCTTCTGAAGCTACCGTTCGACGCTGCAGTTGTGAGAAAATTGTAGCAGGCGTGGGTAAAACGCTTTGTCTTTCAGATAACCCCATAAAACGTCGCAAAGGTTTAAATCTGACGATCGTGGTGGTCGTTTGCACCACACATCTTCACTGCACCTGCACCACCAAGTCCTCGTCCAGCCAGGTGTTCCCGTACAGGCAAGTAGAAGTGAAGAGGTGTAGCGTCTTGCTGCAAGATACAGTTGTTTCTTCTTGCAGTTGACGAAAAAGTCACAATGAAAGCAGGTCGAGGTAGAAAATGACTGTCACGGACTCCTCAATGAAAAAGATAGGGCCCTGTCGCTCGACGCTGCACAGAACACATTGACGTTTGGTGAATCTCGTCAATTTTCTATAGAAAATGAGGGTTTTCTGTTCCCAAAATGTACATTTCGCCGATTAACTTTACTATGTATAGTGAAGGCTAACTAGCAATTGACCTTCTTCTTCTGTGCTGGATGCAGACGCATTGCCCAAACTCTTACAGGACTCAGTAAGATTGTCGCGAGTAATGAGTGTACTGGGCACGGGCACTACGAATGTAGTGTGTGGACATTACGTTGGGGATGTGGGTCTCACAGGGAGCGTGCAAAGGATAAGTCCCTGCTGTCACACTATCCTCCGTGCCCTCGGTGGCTCAGCTGGATAGAGCCTATGCCATGTAAGCAGGAGATCCCGGGTTCGTGTCCCGGTCGGGGACACACATTTTCAACTGTCACTGTTAATGTATGTCAACGCCTGCCGGCAGCATAGGGTCTTGATTTAATTATCATTCGATTAACTTTACCGTTAGTGTGAAACGCTGCTCTGTCACTAAAATTCAAACTCTCTGACGTGCCGTTGTCAGTGTCCATCCTAGCCAACATCTCGGTGCAAAAGGCAGACAGTGCAGCATGCTTTGTTGCAGTTAGTACGTGTGGCAACGGCAGTCTTTACGGTTTCATGTGCAAACTCTTAACCCCTTATTTACTGTAACTGTAAAAAACATAACATCAGGGTTCAAAATTTTTACTTTAATACTTGAAGCAATGTTACTGAATTAATAACAAATTATTTTATTTCAAAAATGATACATTTTCATTAAAATGCATAGTACGTTCAGGGAACTTGTAAGTCCCGGCAGGATTATACAGGCGAAGTACATTAAGGGACGGAGAAATCCCTGAATATTCATGCCGCTAGGATTGTTGCTTCTGGTGATACTTGTAAAAACAGTTCTTCTTGTCACTAACACACCAAAATATTACGCTCTGAACACTTTGAACGGAGTCTAGATTTGACCTTTTTAGATGAGCAAAGGTCATATTTGCCATCTTGGACTGACAAATGTTGGTCATTAAAAACGTGTGTTCTGAAAACGTACGTCGTTCGATACTGAAATTGCTATCTTTTTTTCTTCTCGAGTTGAAAGGAAGGAATTTTGATCCTTTTGGGGTGTTCTTCGTTTTTTGGACATTCGCTTTCCAAATTTGAGTAGAAAAAGTGTAGTTCTACGTTAGAGATCAATCAGTGGAACTGTCCCTTTTACGTCAGAGTATGAAGCATAGGAATTCACAAGCGTCGTTTCCGCCATTGCATAAAACAGTTTGTATAAATCGTTTTTTGAGTTTCATAAAGAGACCTCACCATGTGAGCTTTATCTACGCCACCCATGTGTCCATTATAATCTTGTACAACAGTCAGTGCCCCAATTCAATATTTGTTCCATTTTTATGGGTTATGGATACACAGCATTCATTTCTATGATGATTTGAAAGAAACTAAGTTGTACGATTGTCCATCCATATTCTGTATTGTACTTGCACATATCTGAAGTGATACAGTTTGAATATTTTCTTCGCTGTCTACCCCTTCCTCATTAGCATTTAGTTCATGTTCTGTAACATTTGTGATGTACTAGCACATCTACATAACATTGCACCGTTATTTCGCACACCAAGCAGCCATTTGTAGTACAGCTTTTCACATTTCAGACTGATGTATATGCTTCGCAATGGTATGCCGGATGTACTGATATCCACCGTAGGAAGCACGAACTGTATGGAATGGGACCTTCCTGTCCCAACAGGTCTAACGGCCTTTTGCGTTAAGAATTCCGCAATGAATCTTCTAAATAAAGCGTTATTTGTGGCACCTGTAACTCACAACTGTCTCGCCGCGTTGATTTCTGTGGGGTGCGGTGGAATGCTGCTCGAATCCGGTCAACATTTTTCTCTGACACTGAAGGCCGACCAGGACTTTTTGCCTTTTCAAACGCAGCCTTTGTCTTCACATTGTTTGTATCAGGAAAACATGCAGAGTCTGTTGGGTGGCTCCTGGTGAAAGTGTGTGCGAACTGCTCGTTGAACAGCAGTCGCCAATTCTTTTCTTTCTGACTGATTGAAGGACCAGATCCTGTGTTGCGGTGTAGTTGCCATTTTCTACACTAGCACTCCCTGGCGACGCCAATAAGCAACAAAGAATTGCGCTCATACGTAAGAGGAAATTGCAGAGATGCTGTATTAACTCGTTATAGTCTGAAGCGAATAAGTTGTATCGTTTCGTTTGGATAAATATTTTAGAAAATGTGAAAATATAATGTTGTTTTGTGCTCACCCCGTACTTTAGAACACCGTATCTTCTTCTACATTTATAATTACACTATGTGAATTACTATGAAGAGCATAGCAGAAAGTACTTTTTATCCTCCAATATAAGATTACAGGAAAAAATTTTAGTAACCCAGCCTTAAAAGAGCCGACTGGTCGCCCTGGAGCTATTTAGATGGTGTTGAGAAGCTACCTTGCCGCAATGATAACACCGGTTCCCGTCAGAACACCAAAGTTAAGCGCTTTCGGGCTGGGCTAGCACTTCGATGGGTGACCATACGGTCTGCCTGGCGCTGTTGGCAAGCGGGGTGCTCTCAGCCCTTGTGACGCAAACTGAGGAGCTACTTGACTGAGAAGTAGCGGCTCCGATCTCGGAAACTGACATACGGTCGGGAGAGCGGTGTGATGACCGCATGCCCCTACATATCCGCATCCAGTGAGGATGACACGGCGGCCGGTCGGTACTGTTGGGCCTTCATGGCCTGTTCGGGAGGAGTTTAGTTTAGTTTTGAGAAGCTACCAGGTGCCCATGTGATCTTTCAATGCATACATAAGTCACAGCATTGACGTAAAAATGTAAATATCGTGTGACTACGGCCTCCCGTCGGGTAGACCGTTCGCCGAGTGCAAGTCTTTCGATATGACGCCACTTGGGCGACTTGCGCTGGATGGGGATGAAATGATGATGATTAGGACAACACAACACTCAGTCCCTGAGCGGAGAAAATCTTCGACCCAGGCGGTAATCGAACACGGGCCCTTAAGATGGACAGTCTGTCTCGCTGACCACTCAGCTACCGAGGGCGGACAGCATTGAAGTGGTATGTAGTGTCGGTCGGTTAGATGGAACCGTGGCAGTAAAATGGATCGACGTGGGAACATGACACAGTAACAGAAAGGAGATACCGAGTTTGAGCGTGCCCATGACCACTGCAGGAATGAAGTTCAAAAAATGGTTCAAATGGCTCTGAGCACTACGATACTTAACTTCTGAGGTCATCAGTCCCCTAAAACTTAGAACTACTTAAACCTAACTAACCTAAGGACATTACACACATCCTTGCGCGAGGCAGGATTCGAATCTGCGACCGTAGCGGTCGCGCGGTTCCAGACTGTAGCGCCTAGAACCGCTCGGCCACCCCGGCTGGCAGGAATTAAGTTGTCCATCTTGTCTACAAGGAGTGGCGCGCTACCTGTAGCCATATATGACGCTGTAAGATCTTTTCCTTCTTCCTTGCCTTTCCTTACTACTCAACGGCGTCCGCATTGCTGTATGGGTTTTCGCAGTGTCAGTGACATTTGGTGGTAAGATACCCTTCCTGACGTAACCACTCCCCTGCTCCAAAGCCTTTCACGGGACGGAATTTATGTACCGCCTCTGTCTGTATCCAGAGCAGGCCCTAAGACTCATGAACAATTGTGAGAACGTTTTAATTGTTTGCGTAGCATGTATGTTACGTGGAGCGTGGGTAACAGCCCGGTATTTACCTAAATGTAAGTGGGAAACGCCTGGAAGCTAAATGCTGGCCGGCTCGCCAATCCTCGTGGTTTATCTCCGAGGTGGATTCGACCAGGGGCAGGCAAGTCTCGCACTTTTTGTGACCTTACTTTAATTCTTCTTTGTGCCCCTTCAGGAACTGACCATTCCACAGATCGAGCGCGTTTCTACAAAGAGGATATTGTTTATTTATTTCATAAAACTCCCAAGAAACTTCTGTCAGAAGCTGAATTTGTGTTTTGCGTCCTGTGTATCAGACCCCTAATTTCAGTTTCAGTAAAGAACTAGACGATTTGGTGCGCTCTTCGCAAACACGGGACCTGTGGATCTATCACTATCCCACTATCGTCATTTTACAGCTCCTTCCAGCAGTGGACTCGATCTCTTTTGTCTTTCTGATTCTTTAAGTGGCCAACTGTTAACCATACACGTGATACCCACTTGTTTCTCTGATCAACGTGCCGTAGCTATAATGTTGAACACATCTCCCTCACAGGACCCTTACCTCGAGATGGTCGTTAGAGAGGTTTGGATCCATAGCTTGCATTCTAAGGACCGCTAACTTTCTCTTATGGAATGGTGTTAATGCGTTACGTCACTGAGAGGGCGATGGATTTCTGGCAGACCAAGGAACTTCATTATCCCATCTTACCACAACTTTATGAAGGTGAAAGAGAAGCCCTCTTACCGATTATGTGGGTCCACCAAGTTACAGCGAATCTCCTACAGTGAGACAACAAACGAAAGGAGAGTGCGATCAAAATCTCTCTCACTTTTACAGGACTAACTGACTTCCTTATGACAACTTATACGGTCGCGGGCGTGTCGAAAAAGAGCTTGCATCACGTCCCTCAGACCGATGGCCACGTATTGATGTTTCAACGTGACATTTCCAGAGCGGTCTACAATTTCTTTACCGACCTTTATGCCGTCCGTGCTACTGATTCGCTTTCCCCCGATGAATTTATTACTATCCTGGGATGCGTTTTTTTTTCTTTATTGAATTTCAATTCCCCCCGAAGGGGGCGGGCTGGCAGCAGCTTAGTATGCCGCTCTTCAGCCGACAGATTTTGTGACAAAGATCAAGAGAACAAATAATAACAAAACAGGCGATAAAATCGGAGACTTAGAGAGTAACAAGGCGAAAAGAAAACGTGGAACTTAAAACAACAACTGAGGGATGATGATGCTAATAAAAAATACATACTAAGCAGACAGGGAAAACAATAGACAATTAAAAAACACGGCGACAGTCTGGATTCTGTTCGCAAAAGACATAAAATTCACACCTAGCGACAGCATGGTTTCTGTTCGCAACACGAGAAAGACAAACAACACTGAATAGTCACTGGAACACTGCACTAAAATGTTGGCAAATATGACACCACAGTCGAGAGCAGGTGGGGGGAAACTGGACAGAAGATGGGAAAACAAAAGAAAGGGGGGAAAGGAGAGTAAAAGCGAAGGGGGGAACCGGGAAAGGAGCTGATGGAGGATGAGGACCCAGAAGAGGGGTGGGGGGCAGACGCGACAGGGAATGGGGTAGGCAGAGGAGGGGAATACAAAAGGACTGGGGGGGAGAAGGGAGGTAGGGAGAGGTTTAGTGGGGAGAAAACAGGACGGCAGGGGGGGGGGGGAAGAGGGAGCCCAGAGAAAGGACAGAGGAAAGGAGGGGGAGTGAGGATCAGAGTTGATAGGAAGGATAAATGGAGGGAGAGAGGGCATCATCCGGGAGGGGGAGTTGATGGAAGCCACCTTGGGAAAGGAGATGGAGGGTGTAGAGATGGAGGGTAGGGGGGACACAACGGTGAAGACGTGGCAGGGGGCGGGGATGGGAGAGGAGAGGAGCAACCAGGGGGTGAGGGGGTTCAAGACGGCGGGAGGTGTAGAGGATGCAGATATGTTCAAGGAATAGGAGCAGATAGGGGAAAGGAATGAGATCATAGAGGATCCGCGTGGGGGACGGGAGGCGGATACGGAAGGCGAGGCGGAGTGCATGACGCTCAAGGATCTGGAGGGAATTATAGAATTTGGTGGGAGCAGATATCCAGGCGGGACTGGCATAACAGAGGATGGGACGGATTAAGGATTTGTAGGTGTGGAGGATGGTAGAGGGGTGCAAACCCCATGTCCGGCCAGAGAGGAGTTTGAGGAGTCGGAGGCGGTTGCGGGCTTTGGATTGGATGCTGGGTTGCGTGGTTACTCATGCATTAAATGATAAATTTATAAGTCACTTTACTCGAGATGATGTATATCGCCTTATTGTTAGTTCATCACCGCAAAAATTGCGGGGACTCGACGGTATTCCTAAGCATTTTTATAAGGGGTTATGAAAAAGAAATGAGCCGGAGTCTTGAATGCGGTGACAGGGGGGTAATATCGTGTCATGTGTAACGAGGTGTGGTTCCTAACACAGCGTGGAAGTTCACAGCCCGTCCCTAGAGGGCAGGCGTGCACGTCACGTGACTGTACAGAGCTAGCAGCAGCATGCATCAATCGTCCAACGTTGCCAGTCGCATTGCAAACAGGGACATGGACGCGTCAACAGAAGAGCAAAGAGGTGTTGTCCGTTTTCAGACAGCGGAAGGAGTAAGAGGAACAGATATTCATCAACGAATGTTACAAGTGTACGGCGAACACTGCGTGTCCCTTGCAAGGATCAAGGCGTGGCACAAGCGCTCCAGGGAAGGACGGTTGTCGTTAGCCAATGATGCACGGTCTGGAGCACCACACTGCATTACCGATGACATCGTCCAGCTGGTGGCTGCACTCATTACCCAGGACCGCCGAGTGACAGTGAAAGCCATAGCCGCTGTGGTTGGATTGAGTGTCGGAAGTGTTCACACCATCATGAAAGAACGACTGCACAAGCGCAAAATGTGTGCCCAATGGGTACCCCACAGTCTTCAACCACACCAGGAGACATGTCGAATGGCCCACTGTCTTGGTCATCTGCAGCACTATGCTCAGGAAGGGAATGCGTTCCTGACACGAGTGGTGGCTGGAGATGAGTCATGGTGTCATCAGTTCGAACCAGAATCAAAGCTGGAAGCATCCAGGGTCACCACCACCAAAAACAGCCAGAGCCATCCACGTGAGTGCAGGAAAGGTTATCCTGACGTTCTTCTTTGACCAAGTGCACCCCTTCTGATTCACTTCCTGCAGCACGGCACAACAGTGAATGCCCAGCTTTACTCGCAGACCTTGACCACCCTTCGCCAAGGGATTAAATCAAAACTACCAGGAAATCTCACCTGTGGTTTCATTCTGCTCCACGACAGTTCAAAGCCTCATACGACCATCACAGTCGCGGCACTCCTGCAGAAATTCAAATGGGAGATTCTTGGCCACCCTCCATGCAGTCTGGACCTCTCTCCCTGTGATTACGCCATTTTTGGTCCCCTTATAAAGGCTCTGAGGGGCAAATGATTCACCTCGGACGACGACGTCCAGCTGTACATGCGGAACTAGTAAACATTGCAGCCCTGGGAATTTTATGAGCCATTCATCACCTTGTGTCACAGTGGGACAAGTGTCTAAACAGCCAGGTTCAATACTTCTAACATACAGGTACTGGTTTCTATAATTATGCCTCTGGCTCGTTTCTTTTATATACACATATATTTGGCCTCTTATACGTGGTAACATTACGTCACTGGTGAGTGGGGTGATTTGGAGTGGGGGTGGATGATTGATTAGTGCCCCTTTCAAGATTAGTAAATTTATTCTAATTCCGAAGACAACGAACGTCCAGACATTGATAAATTCCGCCCGGTCACACTTCTTAATTTCGATTACAAAACTGTCACCCACATGGTTAATAGACTTTTGTCGGTATTGCTAGAGAAAACTTGCTGTCCACCAATGGTGTGTGCTGAACGCATGACCCTGACTTCTGTAGTCGAATGCCGGGACGTCGCATCGGTGGCTGCAGCCACTTTTATATCTGTAGGCTGGATTTTAATAAGACACTTGACCAGGTCAAATGGCTCTGAGCACTATGGGACTCAACTGCTGAGGTCATTAGTCCCCTAGAACTTAGAAATAGTTAAACCTAACTAACCTAAGGACATCACACACATCCATGCCCGAGGCAGGATTCGAACCGGCGACCGTAGCGGTCCTGCGGTTCCAGACTGCAGCGCCTTTAACCGCACGGCCACTTCGGCCGGCTCTTGACCAGGTCAGCCACTGTTTCTTGATACAGATGTTCGAGACGATTGGTCTCAGTCATATTGCATGCGAGGTCTTATCCAATCTTTTTACTGGTATTCAAGCATTTGTAGTGGTGAAACAACAACTCACTCCCCAGATCACAATCCGACAGAGCTTACCACTGGGAAGCTCCATCTCCATCCGCTTTTTGTCTTGTCTCTGGAACCTGTGCTTCGGCGTATTGCTGATTATGTTGCTGGAAGATATTCGGAGAAACCTTCCTGTAAGAGCGTAGGTAGATGACGTTATGGTATTGCTAAGTGACATCGATGACATAGGCTTGGTCAAGAACATATTGGATTCCTTTTGATCTCTCTCTCTAGGACCTGCATTAATGAACGAAAATGCATCCTTTCACCACCGCGGGTTTTGCATCAAGCTGTCATTCCACAGGAGACGGTGGCTGCTCGCCACAAATCGTTGGGGATTGCCGTGGGTCGCTGCCCGACGCAAATAGCTGCTCTCAATTGACTGGAGGTGGCGAATCGAATTCAAGAGGCAATAAGTGAGCACGAACACCATTCCCATAGCCTTCTTCACAAAGTCCGGATCTCAGATTTCTACATTCTGAATAAAGTGTATTTTGTTGTATAAATTTCCCACTCCCTGCGATGATGGCACACAAACTGATGCAATTATCCGGTCGTTTCCTACGGAAACGCCATATATTCCGACTCCAGTATGAAGTGGTAGAGAAGACCCATCCCCTTGGAGCGTTGGAACTTCCCTTTATCAAAGTAAAGGCTTAAATATCGTTAATACGGCGTAACGTTTTAACATGGGCTCGAGCTACTCAGTCCATTACATCTCGCTTATTTACGTATCTTCGACCGGACAGTATGACTGCCACTGCAGATGAGGCACATACGTGATTTTTATAAGTTTTGCGGGTGCTGATAATTTGTCAATGGTACACTTTACCACGAGACCTTTGCTTTCTCGCTGGGTTGCACATCCCTCTCCCGGCTGAAATGGACGCGCCATTGATATCCTGGAAAACAGCTTGGTTTCATGTAAGTCGTCTGTCTTCCAGACGGAAGTCGCCTCATCGCGGTGTAGGGTGATTCACAATCCGATCCCGACCAACGAACGCCTCCATCGCATTGGTCTTAGTCCGACTGATGTTTGCGATACATGCCATGAATCTGATACATTACCACGCAGTCTGGTCCTTTCGGACGAGAACACTGGCACCGGATTTTCCTACAACTGCCTTTTCTTACCCGATCAGCTGAAGTTGCTTTGTCGGTTGAACTTCTCCTCTGTCCGGGTTTTTCCATTTTCCCTCGGACGAAGAGTAATTCGATGCCACATTATGCCCACAATGTAGTCGTGTGCGACAGCGATCCCGCCTCCGCATTTCTCGCCAAGATATGGCGAACGCACATTGGAAATGACAGAGACTTCACCGTTATTTGCAAATATGTTGCACATTGCCTGTAATCGCCAGGGTATTGGGTAGCGTTTTTCTTTGTTTTGAGCCTTCCCTCACTGCTCTCTTCCCTGAAAAACAAATATATTTCCTTTTGAGCCCCTCAATTGTGAAATTTATGTCTATTTTCACAAAAAAATAAAAATATAACATATAAAAAGTAAAATAAAAAACGATCGGTACCATATGAGGGACCAGCATAGTGATACGCGGAAGGGAGGCGCCGTGACCAACAGAGCAACCGGGTGCTAATTTCATAATTAAGTGTAATTACGTTTTCCGAATGTCGATCGGAGCATGGAGTTTTCCGTCTTCTTTTTAATCTGTCGTAAAATAAGTAGTAGAGCGTGTGGCTATAAACCGTAAAAGACGGTGGAGCAAGTGCTTGCAAAATGAGAGGTCGAGCGATCGAATCCCGATCGACCACGAATGTGTCAGTCTGTGTTGTAAACTAGCCTTCCCCTCTAAGAGGCGTCAAGAGTCACCAGAAATACCACTTGGTTCAGGTTTCACGTTAGAGAGTAGGTCCCCTTTCTTCGTTTGGATAACTGGTGTAGGTTAGGAACACACAAGTCGTCAAAGGGGCGCCCAATAGAAAGACTTGCACCAGGCCACTGAGCCACACGAAATTATTATTATTATGTACATATATAATTAAGTTCTTGCGGAACCATCACAGCGCGTGTCCTACTAGCACTAGCCTGGTTTACTCTTTCGTATCAAGACTTGTGCCCACCCATTCGGGTTATCAAGAATATGAACCAGGATCTGGCGTGCGCTAAAATTCCCACAGAGGAGAGTATCCTAATCAACTTGCTCACTAGGGTCCAGATGGAGGTCACATACAGTACGTTTATGTTGCACGTGCGCTGTAGTAGCAACTACTGGGAGGCTGGTGTTGAGACGGAGACGCGAGGAGTGGTATGTATCATCTATGATGATGGCTACTCTTCCTTCAGCCTCTCTCTCTACACTTAGATCGTCCCTTCTGTGAATGTCATAAGTCCTTAGCATTGGGGGACAGATAATTTAACATGTGCTTCTTATAAACACAAACGTAAAGACTTTCTCCGCGGCGTCCTGACCTATTTACGTTCCATTGTAAAATAGAACAATTTAGCAGTGAAGTTTAGTACTTTCTTTGCCCTTATCTTGCTGTCGACGTGGGGGTGTTGCGACGAACGGGGTCTTTGGAGTGGCCATCACGCAGATTTCAATGTCCATCTCCTATGTAGTTTCCTTTTCATAAGATACACCACAGAAGACAAGTGCAGTGTGGTCGGATGGCTTCGGGCAGCTTCATTTTGGTCTAGATTTATTATTATATCTTTCTCCTTCAGTGAAGAGAAGGGGGACTTCTTCATTGTGATTACCCAGGTCAACTTCGGTTTTCCTGCGGAATGAATTTGAGATCGTTTTGTGTCCATTGTGGGTGGTATCTTTAGGACACGTCCCGCACTGCAAGAGCACTTTCATGTGCTTGCGTTTGGGGCAGCTTCCGTAGGCAGGGACTACGTAAAGAAGAAATTCTTTGAAATTTCGTTGTGACCACTGAAGTAAATGAGGCTACAAACCTCGGTGCTTTCTGGGTGATCCACGGTTTTAGCTTCCAATTAGGGTATTCTCATTCTGACCCTGATATCCTGGATTTTCTTCTCGGTCTTGAAAACCTCAGAGTCACTGGTCCAAACAGAATAACTGAGCTGAAGTCCACACAGAATAAAGGAGCTTCACAGCGACCCCATCTTTGTCGTATTTTCCACAAGGTTCCCGTCCATTGCATGCTGTTATGGTCAACGAAGAGTGACATACCTTAAGCCTGCGCCGTTTGAGACGACCCAGGAGGCACGTGCGGCTTATGGAACGCCATCTAAGCGGCCAAATTTACCCCACTGTTACCGTTCGCACCATCTTTCTTCGTATACGTTCGGTGTTCCCTGACGATCCGACTTATAATGGCTTCCATTATATTAGATTAGTACGCAGACTATTTTGTATACAAACTGACGTTCAAACTTCCTGGCAGATCAAAGCTGTGTGTTGGGTCGAGACTCGAACTCGGAGCCCCAGTATCCTAGCAATGAATCGCAACCTTCCGATTGCTTTATCTATAACTGTCCAAATGCCACTACACAACACTTCCACTTACCGATTTTTATAACTGGTGATATTAGTGGACGTCTGTTCCAACTATTGTCTCTCAACTGTCTTCGCCCTCTCCCTTGAAAGCTCAGATTATATTTGTCCGTAACTGGGCCTAGCACATGAGTCAATTTACGATAATTATTGAATTCAAATTTTAGATAATTAATAATACAGGGTGTTTCAAAAAGAAAACCACAACTTTAGGAATTTAAAACTCTGCAACGACAAAAGGCAGAGCGAAGCACTATCTGTCGGCGAATTAAGGGAGCTATAAAGTTTCATTTAGTTGTACATTTGTTCGCTTGAGGCGCTGTTGACTAGGCGTCAGCGTCAGTTGATGCTAAGATGGCGACCGCTCAACAGAAAGCTTTTTGTGTTATTGAGTACGGCAGAAGTGAATCGACGACAGTTGTTCAGCGTGCATTTCGAACGAAGTATGGTGTTAAACCTCCTGATAGGTGGTGTATTAAACGTTGGTATAAACAGTTTACAGAGAATGGGTGTTTGTGCAAAGGCAGCCCGTGACAGAGCACTTCATCGCTGGCCTCCAAGAAGCCCTGATCTTACCCCCTGCGATTTTTTCTTATGGGGGTATGTTAAGGATCTGGTGTTTCGGCCACCTCTCCCAGCCACCATTGATAATTTGAAACTAGAAATAACAGCAGCTATCCAAACTGTTACGCCTGATATGCTACAGAGAGTGTGGAACGAGTTGGAGTATCGGGTTGATATTGCTCGTGTGTCTGGAGGGGGCCATATTGAACACCTCTGAACTTGTTTTTGAGTGAAAAAAAACCTTTTTAAATACTCTTTGTAATGATGTATAACAGAAGGCTATATTATGTTTCTTTCATTAAATACACATTTTTAAAGTTGTGGTATTCTTTTTGAATCAACCTGTATACTTATGAACATTCCGTATCTGTGAGAAAAGAGATACGGCAACAAACATCAAGGAACATACACCCGAAGCAAAACAAACAAACAGAGAGAGAACAGCATTCAACCAGAACAGTTAAGTACATAACAAAAATATATATTTCAAGCTGCCGAGAACGAGATAGAAGTGAGAACACTGCGCAGTCTGTCAACTACAGGGCAGGGTGGTAGGCTTGCTTTGTGTTCCAGCTAACGAGCTTAATATTAAAACACATTGTGTGGTAGTACCGATAGACGGGGCTGCTTAGAACAGTATGTTATCTTACAACTTTACTAACAAGAGGCTTACCCATCTCGACTGGCGATAAAGGTAATATGTATTAAGAGTTGGTAGCTGCGGATGAAACGCAATAAACAGGCATTCATTGAAACTGCTGACCTTGTATGTCCCTGCGGTTCGGAGAAAACAATTCAGCACTATGTACATCAGTCCGATTGTAGTTACTTAATCACAGCTGTCCAAACACTTCACTGAATCAAGAATCATGTAGGGTTAGCGTCAACCCAAAAATTACTCACTGCAGCTAAAAATTGTGTGACTCCCTCATAACGTCACACTCATACCCTTCGTCACATCTGTGCTGTAGAGGTAGTATTGCATTTACAACTATCGGTTTTCATCAAACGTGGAACTTTCGCTTTCCTTTCCTCCTACCTGCGTCTCCAATGTACCCCCACAGAACTAGTTTCACAAAGATTTTACTGATTGTTATGTGGGGCGATACCAGTTACAACTTGCTGGAAATTCTGTGCATTTTAACCATGCTACTGTAAATACACTCCTGGAAATGGAAAAAAGAACACATTGACACCGGTGTGTCAGACCCACCATACTTGCTCCGGACACTGCGAGAGGGCTGTACAAGCAATGATCACACGCACGGCACAGCGGACACACCAGGAACCGCGGTGTTGGCCGTCGAATGGCGCTAGCTGCGCAGCATTTGTGCACTGCCGCCGTCAGTGTCAGCCAGTTTGCCGTGGCATACGGAGCTCCATCGCAGTCTTTAACACTGGTAGCATGCCGCGACAGCGTGGACGTGAACCGTATGTGCAGTTGACGGACTTTGAGCGAGGGCGTATAGTGGGCATGCGGGAGGCCGGGTGGACGTACCGCCGAATTGCTCAACACGTGGGGCGTGAGGTCTCCACAGTACATCGATGTTGTCGCCAGTGGTCGGCGGAAGGTGCACGTGCCCGTCGACCTGGGACCGGACCGCAGCGACGCACGGATGCACGCCAAGACCGTAGGATCCTACGCAGTGCCGTACGGGACCGCACCGCCACTTCCCAGCAAATTAGGGACACTGTTGCTCCTGGGGTATCGGCGAGGACCATTCGCAACCGTCTCCATGAAGCTGGGCTACGGTCCCGCACACCGTTAGGCCGTCTTCCGCTCACGCCCCAACATCGTGCAGCCCGCCTCCAGTGGTGTCGCGACAGGCGTGAATGGAGGAACGAATGGAGACGTGTCGTCTTCAGCGATGAGAGTCGCTTCTGCCTTGGTGCCAATGATGGTCGTATGCGTGTTTGGCGCCGTGCAGGTGAGCGCCACAATCAGGACTGCATACGACCGAGGCACACAGGGCCAACACCCGGCATCATGGTGTGGGGAGCGATCTCCTACACTGGCCGTACACCACTGGTGATCGTCGAGTGGACACTGAATAGTGCACGGTACATCCAAACCGTCATCGAACCCATCGTTCTACCATTCCTAGACCGGCAAGGGAACTTGCTGTTCCAACAGGACAATGCACGTCCGCATGTATCCCGTGCCACCCAACGTGCTCTAGGAGGTGTAAGTCAACTACCCTGGCCAGCAAGATCTCCGGATCTGTCCCCCATTGAGCATGTTTGGGACTGGATGAAGCGTCGTCTCACGCGGTCTGCACGTCCAGCACGAACGCTGGTCCAACTGAGGCGCCAGGTGGAAATGGCATGGCAAGCCGTTCCACAGGACTACATCCAGCATCTCTACGATCGTCTCCATGGGAGAATAGCAGCCTGCATTGCTGCGAAAGGTGGATATACACTGTACTAGTGCCGACATTGTGCATGCTCTGTTGCCTGTGTCTATGTGCCTGTGGTTCTGTCAGTGTGATCATGTGATGTATCTGATCCCAGGAATGTGTCAATAAAGTTTCCCCTTCCTGGGTCAATGAATTCACGTTGTTCTTATTTCAATTTCCAGGAGTGTAGTATTAGATTCAAACATGATTTATAAAGTCTTAACAGCAAAGGACGCAAGCATGGCGGCAGATGAGAAGCAGCAAGTTATTGTTCCCCTATAGACATGCAAAGGCGTCATCCGTTGCAACAACTGGTACCGTATCGGAGCGTAGTGCAGTGGTAGTTGGTGATCCTTGTGGTAAGATGAGTTGGAGTTAGTAACGAGACAGTGGAAGCCACTTGCAGATTGACTGGCAGAATGGAAATTAACACATGTACTGGGTGTTTCGAAACTCGACGGTAAAACTTCAGGAATGAATTCTTTATACGAGGGTTATTCGGAAAGTAAGGAACGATAGGTCGTGAAATGGAAAATACAGTTAAAATCTGATGAAGCTTTGCACAGATGCGTTGGGCACTGTGTCTAGTACGCCCGTCGATCACATCATGTCGCTCTTTCCAGTTCTGAGCTCACAATGAGAACGTAAAGATGGCTAGAAATTAGCGTCTCCCGCCAAGTTTGAGGGCCTGCGAAAGATTTTGCCTGAAGCTATGCAATCCACATAACATAACTGTCATGCAGTTCGTTCTACACGACAATTCTCGGCCGCACTCTGCAGGGGCAATGAAGATGCTCCTGCAAGTTTTAGGTCGGAAGTGTTTGATCATCCATAATACAGCCCGTAATTGGCTACCCCTGAGGTTCATCTCTGCTGAAATGAACCGCTGGCTATGAAGACAATATTTTGACACAGACAACAAGCTGCAGTCCAGAGTAGAAAATTGTCGAAAAGGACTGGCGGCTGTCTTCTATAACGAGGGAATTGAAAAGTTGGTACAACGCTACGACAGAAGTCTTAAGTCTGTGTAGAGAAGTAGCTGATAGGTGTAGCTAACCGTTGCAAATAAAACAGTTTGGATTTTAACTGTGGTTTCCATTTCTCGACCTATCGTTCCTTATTTTCCGAATAGCCCTCATACTACGAGAAGAAAAAATTCTAGTAAACATGGGCTCTAACATACATACCTTAAGAGCTCTGAATACCTCTTCGTCTTCGATTCTGTGAAACAAATCTCTTCTACGGAATTCCGCGTGATGCTTATAGCTTTAAAAGTGGTAATACTACATGGACTGGTTGCATAGCGCAATGGTTAGGTTACTATCACCCCCTGCGAAGTGTTGCTGGTTCGAATCTCATTACGTATATTGATGTTTATTGTTTGTAAATATTTATCGAAATAACTACGATCATTCCAGAATGAGATTTTCACTCTGCAGCGGAGTGTGCGCTTATATGAAACTTCCTGGCAGATTAAAACTGTGTGCCCGACCGAGACTCGAACTCGGGACCTGGCAGAAGTAAAGCTGTGAGGACTGGGCGTGAGTCGTGCTTCGGTAGCTCAGTTGGTTTGCCCTTTGTCGACGGTGCTTTATGCCATTGCAATGGAACCACTCATTTGCGGATTACGGCGACGTTTGACAGGCATTCCACTCCGGGATCATATGTTCCGCTGCCGAGCTTACGCGGACGACTTGGCCCTCGTCGTACGTTCAGCGGCTGACGTTACAGTGCAGGGGCAGGGGCAGGGAGCGCTATGAACGTGGCAAAATCATGCGCCATGAAGATCGGCCGCGTCCTTCCCGCAGACAGCGTAGTTCCATTTCAACTGGTGGACACCCTTCGTTGTCTCGGATTGGTGTACACGCGAGACATTCGCCGCACCTCGGCGATCAATTTTCGGGCGCTGCTGCAACGCATCCGGGCCAACATACAAAATCACATATTACACCCGCTGAATATGTGCCAGAGAGTCACCTTCGTCAATACCCATCTGGCAGCTCGGATACCCCATATAGCACAGATTCTGCCCATCACTGCTACAATGGCGGCCGGGTTACAGGCGGCATTCGGCTATTTCATTTGTTCTGGACACATCTTCAAACTCCAGTATGAAGCTCTCACCTTACCGAAGCGGGATGGTGGCCTCGATGTGGTTAATGTGAGAGCCAGGACTACGGCACTTTACACCAATACTGTGCTCCGGTTATGGAAAAGCCAAAATGCTAGTTTTACTGGAATGTTGACCACCGAGCTCGCACCTGTTTCGAGACGCCCACCGACGTCTTTGGCACACATCCCACCTCCGATGTCACATATCGGCCGCTTCTTTTTGGAGTACAGCTACATATGCACCGAGCTCCCCAGGACCAGGAAGACGACCACCCGCGACATCTACCGCCTTCTCCGAAAGTCTCCACCCCGCAACCCCGTCGAAACACGTCACCCCCAGGTTTCATGGCCTACAGTTTGGAAAACGATCCACCAACCATATCACACCACTGACACCACCTCTATGTGGTACCTTCTCGTCAACGGCAAGTATACTACAAGACAGAAACTGCATCGCATCGCACTGGTGGACTCACCCCTGTGCCTCAAGTGCAATGTCGAAGATACAGATTTACATCGTTTTGAGTGTGGGCCAGCAGCCGCTGTCTGGACCCTCGTACAGAAGATTGTGGCTTTCTACCTCCGAGTACCACCACATCACGTTTCTCCTACCATGATGATATATCCCGGCTCGACCTACTTTCCATCGGCTAAGTGGCACGCCATCACATGGATCAGTGACATGGCTGTCAGCTACCTCTTCCGGGACGACATCGTCGATCCGGCGGACTTTTGGACACGCCTCCAAGTACATCACCGCACCCTTCGCCGGCATCGACACTATCGGGCCACTTTCGCGAACTATTTACAGAGCATTTTCACCAACCCGCCTCAAAGCCGGAATCTCAACGAACCGTGCCAGCCAAGACTGGACGATCCCACGTTCCCCTTCAATGGTCAATGATAGAATGCATTTTGCTCTGCTGGCGCGCCAAAGTGGAGCATGGCGCGGAAAGTATTCCTATTTTATTTCACTTCTCTTTTCTCCTCCTCTTCTAAGTTTTTTTTCTCCTTACACATGTTTATCCTTTTCACACATAGCTCTCTATCTGCAGCCTATTTGTTTAATTTCTTTTGTGCTCCCAAAAAAAAAATGCTGCTGATGGTGAGACTGTATAATCCTTTATGTTAACAAAAAACATCAAAATACAAAAGAAGGCCGTTGCGGAAACATAGCCACCTTTTATGTTTTACGTTTTCAAAGGATATTGTGTTATTTTATGAGAACGTCGTCTTTTATTTTCATACCCAAGAGGTTTTTATTTGTTTTTCTTAAAAAAAATAGTAGAGAACAAAAAAAAAAAGTTGGTAGAGCACTTGCCCGCGAAAGGGAAGGTCCCGAGTTCGAGTTTCGGTCGGGCACACAGTTTTAATTTGCCAGGAAGTTTCAACTGCGATCATTATTTTTATTCATTTGATTCGTTGAGATGTAATTTTTTCTCTAATTTGTCACGCCATATCAGTCATCATACAAAAAACATCATTTCCTCTCATTTTTCTTCTTGCCAATCTTTTTCCATATGGAATCCCTGTTAATGTGATTTTGAGTACTGTTTTGTATTAACTCTGATTTCATTGCTTCTATTTTATCGTCTGAAGTTTTCGTCCATGTTTTTGCATTCACTATTTCTAGTTCTCATTTTGCTTGAATTTCGTTTTATTTATAATACCCTGCTTTCGTTTAAACCATCATCCACGTTACTTTGTCCATAGTACAATAGGAACTTCTTGTTTTAAATCTTTGTATAACGACTGCCATCCAAATAGATGTACATTCTGTAATGAAAAATACATCAATCGCGCAATTGCACCGGTCAATCGGCATTTTCAAATGTTAAGCATTATAATAGACAAATAAAAATAATTAAATTCACATGCACGAAGATTCCAAGTGGAAAACAATGATAGAAAGAAAGAATAAGAGCAATTTAAGAAGAAAAAATGTTGATTAAAATAAAGTGACAAAGGAATACAAGTAAAAGAAATTGCGTGTTAACCAATTAGTTGAATAAAAGTAATTTTATTTATTTATCGTATCATGATACAGAGCCTGGAACAAATACATGATTTTAAGAGTATGCAGTGTAAGAAATGACAAGCAAAATACAGGTACAGAATCAAATGTCCAAAGTATTATGCTAAATTATGTACACAATAAAAATAATGATCACAGTTTTTTCGATAAAGATTTATACATAAAATAATTAATTTACGTAATGAGATTCGAACCGATGAGTACCTTAATAATTACGCTAAGCAGCCAGCCTGTATACTGTTACTATTTTGAAAGCTACAGGGCATCACGCAAAATTCCGTAACATTTTTTCGTTGATAACTCGGCAAACAGGGCCCACCAGAGTGAATGGTTGCTGGGTGCGATTCCTTACACAGTAACCTACATCACCGTATAGGTGGTTTCAAAAACCCCCACCATTAGATCCATGTGAGTTTTGCCGGACCATTTAACCTGTACCATCTCTGCTCGTACCGCTGGTTGCTACCATCCCCGCCGACCGGTGGTACCACGCTGTATTGTGTTTCTCGCTGCGACCATCGCCGCCAGTCCTGAAACTGGCTCCCTCATAGCATGGCTGCTTCAAGCTCACTCTAGCAATGCTTTATTTGATTGCTCCTCGTTGCGGCGTTTCTCGCACGGCATGAATGTTCTTCTACATCTCCGTCTACATCCATACTCCGAAAATCACTGTGAAGTGCATGACAGAGGGTACTTCCCATTGTACTAGATATTAATGTACAGAGCGTGGGAAAAATGACTTCCTAAATGCCACTGTACAAGCTGTAATTAGATTAATCTTATCTTTGCGATCACTGCAAGAGCTGTAGAGAGTTTGAAATGTCTCAGCGTGAGTCGTTCCATTGGCTCTAGTAGGCTACCTTCAATCCTTGTATACTTATTTGCACCTCTGTTGGTCGTAACACTGTGCTTTCGGGTCTGGGGAGAAGCAGTGTATTTCGTTAAGCACACACAGCGGCACATTAGTAGGCATATACTGTCAGCTTAGCCGACTTTATTGTAGAGGCTAAGTACCTTCTGCTGGACCAGAGAGATACTGGGAGACACTAGTCAGCATCTTTTGTAGAAGTTGGCACACGTTGCCAGGGTGCATTTTTTCTACCCATTTCCGCAACTAACTGTGGAGGTTCGGCCGATAGCTTGGAACACCTGGCCACCTCATATAGTGTAAGTTCGGTAGTTGTAATGTTTAAGGACTTGGTTAAGGTTGAGATAGTAATACCTTTCTTAGCAATACAGCCATGATAAATCATACTAGAGTGTCTATTTCAGTTAGGGAGTGTGATAGTACTTATTAATACTTCAATTATTTCTTTGTCCTACCGCTGCTTAGCGGTGCGAAAGAGCTTGTTCCAATCTATATCTCGCTTTAGTTAGTGTGAAGTTTTTGTGTGCGGATGTGTTGTGTGTGTTATCCGTTTGCCATGTTACAATTTGTTTGTATGTTTCAACTGTAAATTCTTTGGTTTCTTGTAGCGTGTGTATTGGTAATAGACCAACTGCTTCTCTTGCGATGCATTGGAAACTTCCGCTCTGTAAATCTCATTTTGTCTTTCTGTGATTTTACTTTATAACTTCCCGTATATGTGTGATTTACCATTATTTGAATAGCTTTCGTGAGTTCGGTGTTTCTTTGTGTTGGCTAGCTAAACTAGACCAAAATTCTTTCGGCATCGTGGAGAGCCTTCAAATCAACGTTATTGCTCATTCAAGTGTGCTGTTCAACTAGAATTTCGAATCGCACGAGAATTTGGTTTCATCCTATATACAGGGTGAGTCACGTAACGTTACCGCTGGATGTATTTCGTAAACCACATCAAATACTGACGAACCGATTCCACAGACCGAACGTGAGGAGAGGGGCTAGTGTAACTGTTTAATACAAACCATACAAAAATGCACGGAAGTATGTTTTTTAACACAAACCTACGTTTTTTTAAATGGAACCACGTTAGTTTTGTTAGTACATCTGAACATATAAACAAATACGTAATCAGTGCCGTTTGTTGCATTGTAAAATGTTAATTACATCCGGAGATATTGTAACCTAAAGTTGACGCTTGAAACCTCCGACGTTCAGTTGCGTGTTGTAACAAACACGGGCCACAGTCGGCGAGCAGCATCTGCAGGGACATGTTTACGATGACGACCGTTCTCCTGATCTTACACCTCTGGACTTCTTTCTGTGGGGTACGTTAAAGGAGAATGTGTACCGTGATGTGCCTACAACCCCAGAGGATATGAAACAACGTATTGTGGCAGCCTGCGGCGACATTACACCAGATGTACAGAGGCGTGTACGACATTCATTACACCAGAGAATGCAATTGTGTGCAGCAAATGATGGCCACCACATTGAACATCTATTGGCCTGACATGTCGGGACACACTCTATTCCGCTCCGTAATTGAAAACGGAAACCACGTGTGTACGTGTACCTCACCCCTCATGGTAATGTACATGTGCGTCAGTGAAAAAGACCAATAAAAAGGTGTTAGCATGTGGACGTAATGTGCTGTTCCAGTCTCTTCTGTACCTAAGGTCCATCACCGTTCCCTTTGGATCCCTACGTAATTCGGTGCTCTCCGATACACACGATCGAACAGCGGAGGAGTGGTACTCAAGCATCAACTTTAGGTTACAATATCTCCGGATGTAATTAACATTTTACAATGCAACAAACGGCACTGATTACGTATTTATCTATATGTCCAGATGTCCTAACAAAACTAACGGGGTTCCATTTAAAAAAAACGTAGGTTTGTGTTAAAAAACATACTTCCGTGCATTTTTGTATGGTTTGTATTAACCAATTACACTAGCCCCTCTCATCACGTTCGGTCTGTGGAATCGATTCGTCAGTATTTGATGTGGTTTACGAAACATATCCAGCGGTAACCTTAGGTGACTCACCCTGTATATCCGTATTTATTTGTATCTCCGATGTGGAGAATTTCTATGCGAGCTACGGTAAACGCAATTGATCAGTAAAGCTAATGTTTCTCTGGCTCATCATGTTTTAATCTGGTGTATAAATTATTCCTTAGGTTCTCTTCTTTCTGTGTCTGTATTGTGGGGTGAATGTGCGTGTGCATTTAGATGGGACGAGTCTTTCCGTAAACCGGATCGAGGCTTTTCCCACATGTTAAGATATAGTTTATGAAACAGCTACTGTGTTATACGTAGAAAGAATATCAGGCATTCCTTTAGTGATCATTGTTCTTCTTAATTCACATTCTTATATGATTTGATTCGTTTGTAACTGTTAAGTGGTTTCTAAATTGTGTTCCTAACGTTAAGTGTGCAACACATCCAACTTCTTAGTCTGGCTCCCTCATAGCTCTCTGATTTTTCTGTTTGGTTTTTTATGTTGTGTTTAATGTTAACTTGGAAATTTTATCTTCAATCTATTCTAATACGAGTAAGGGAGATAGCATCTCATTGAGTCAGTACTAGCATAATCGATTTAATTATTAACGAGAAACAGGTTCGCTTTCAATCTGTGTAGTTGAAGCTCGAGTAGATATCATTAAAACAGTGGTACGTTCCTACATTCCTCACTTAACACTATGCCGTCCGCACGTCTCGTACAAATTTATTCGCTTGGCGCCGGCAGCGCTAATTCAGATTACTTGGCTTGTCGCTGGCCGCTTGTCACCTTTCCGCTGATGACAAGCTTCAGATACATCGACTTCTGCGCGCTTTAATTTTTCCGGAAATCATCTATTTTCCCGTATCGTTCCACAAACTCGAATTTTCTTTCCAAGTAACTTCTCTGCAATTTCTACACTGTTATAATAATTACCTATGTAGAGGTGATTCCATTTTCCATAAGAAGTGTCAATAGTTCCCTTACAGTTTTTGCTAAAGGTTGTCCAATGCCGGAATATATCTTGAATGAGGAAATGTATCCCGTACTCGAATCACACAACATCCGAATGAGTATGCCATATTTCGTAATTTTCGACGGATTGTAAACTTTAAATTTAACTGTCCACACTACAGTATCATTTCTTCATCAACTGAGATGTTTTGACATAGATTAAACGATACTTTAAACATTTAGGAAAAATAATCAGTTGCGAATTGCACTTTGAAAAGCCGGTCGGCATTATCCGGTTTATCGTTGTTGTCGGAAAAATGTAAAAATTATAATATTTGTTTGAATCGGTTGCTGGACATTGTCTATCAACGAATTAGTTGACCAGTAGTCATCGGTCCTTGCTTTTTTACTATTCCCATAAGGACAGCAAGCCCAAACTATTTTCCAAGTTCAGGTCCCATAACGTCAACAAATTTGGTATATTTTTATCCAGTTTCCTTCTATTGCAATTTTGACTAGTACTTGTTGGTTTCGTTGCTAATATATTCAAATAGATCGTTCCCAATATATGATTGTACGATATCCTCGACGGTCTGTCTATCTTTGAGAAATATATTTGGGTCTGGGGATCCTTCAAATTTATTATTGGTCCTCAGTAAATCAAAGTCTGACCACTGTGCACAGCCTTGATCGTCTGATTCAGCCGAATCAGTTGGCAAGCGTAGAGTTTGCCGAATTATTCTTGGACGTATTTCACTGTCTTCCTAGGATTCTGCTTCACTTTCATTTTTTTTTATATCCAATGTCTTCTTTCCAGTCGGCCAAGTCTTCCGGAACATCAGACAAGAGGTCCGCGCATTCATTGTAACTAATCCTATTGTCTCTTTCGTCCGCCATGATGAAAGGGCACAAGTACTTATAAAAACAAAAAAAACATGTTGACGAGTGTAATTTATTGTTGCCTAAACAAAACACGAACAGAATGAAATAGATACTAAAGTGCTGTCACCGGCGACTGCGAGATACTATGCTCACGACACCACTGTGGTGTCCCTGGCCACTGCGCGATACTATGCTCACGACACCACTCTGCTGTCGCTGGCCACTGAGCGATACTATGCTCACGACACCACTGTGGTGTCGCCGGCCAGTGCGCGATACCATGCTCACGACAACCACTCTGGTGTCGCAGGCCACTGAGCGATATTATGCTCTTGACACCACTGTGGTGTCCCTGGCCACTGCGCGTTACTATGCGCACGAAACCACTCTGGTGTCGACGGCCACTGAGCGATACTATGCTCACGACACCACTGTGGTGTCGCCGGCCACTGAGCGATACTATGCTCACGACACCACTCTGGTGTCGCTGGCCACAGAGCGATACTATGCACATGACACCACTGTGGTGTCGCCGGCCACTGAGTGATACTATGCTCATGACACCACTCTGGTGTCGCTGGCCACTGAGCAATATTATGCTCACGACCTCACTGTGGTGTCCCCGGCCACTGCGCGATACTATGCTCACGACACCACTCTGGTGTCGCTGGCCACTGAGCGATACTATGCTCACGACACCACTCTGGTGTCGCCGGCCACTGAGCGATACTATGCTCACGACACCACTGTGGTGTCCCCGGCCACTGCGCGATACTATGCTCACGACACCACTCTCCTGTCGCTGGCCACTGAGCGATACTATGCTCACGACACCACTGTGGTGTCACCGGCCAGTGCGTGATACCATGCTCACGACAACCACTCTGGTGTCCCAGGCCACTGAGCGATATTATGCTCTTGACACCACTGTGGTGTCCCTGGCCACTGCGCGTTACTATGCGCACGACACCACTCTGGTGTCGCCGGCCACTGAGCGATATTATGCTCACGACACCACTGTGGTGTCGACGGCCACTGAGCGATACTATGCTCACGACACCACTGTGGTGTCGCCGGTCACTGAGCGATACTATGCTCACGACACCACTCTGGTGTCGCTGGCCACTGAGCGATACTATGCTCACGACACCACTCTGGTGTCGCTGGCCACAGAGCGATACTATGCACATGGCACCACTGTGGTGTCGCCGGCCACTGAGTGATACTATGCTCACGACACCACTCTGGTGTCGCTGGCCACTGAGCAATATTATGCTCACGACCTCAGTGTGGTGTCCCCGGCCACTGCGCGATACTATGCTCACGACACCACTCTGGTGTCGATGGCAACTGAGCGATACTATGCTCACGACACCACTCTGGTGTCGCCGGCCACTGAGCGATACTATGCTCACGACACCACTGTGGTGTCGCCGGCCAGTGCACGATACTATGCACATGACACCAGACACCAATGTGGTGACGCTGGCCACAGAGCGATATTATGCACACGGCACCACTGTGGCGTCGCCGGCCACTGAGCGATACTATGCACACGGCACCACTTTGGTATCGCCGGCCACTGAGTGATACTATGCTCACGACACCACTGTGGTATCGCCGGCCACTGAGCGATACTATGCTCACGACACCACTGTGGTGTCGCCGGCCACTGTGTGATATTGTGCTCACGACACCACTCTGGTGTTGCCGGCCACTGAGCGATACTATGCTCACAACACCACTGTGGTGTCGCCGGCCACTGAGCGATACTATATACATGGCACCACTGTGGTGTCGCCGGACACTGAGCGATATTATGCTCACGACACCACTCTGGTGTCGCTGGCCACAGAGCGATACCATGCACACGGCACCACTGTGTTGTCGCCGGCCACTGAGTGATACTATGCTAACGACACCACTCTGGTGTCGCTGGCCACTTAGCGATACTATGCTCACGACACCACTGTGGTGTCGACGGCCACTGAGCGATACTATGCTCAAGACACCACTCTGGTGTCACCGGCCACAGAGCGATACTATGCACACGACATCACTGTGGTGTCGCCGGCCACTGAGCGATACTATGCTCATGACACCACTGTGGTGTCGCTGGCCACTGAGCGATACTATGCTCACGACACCACTGTGGTGTCCCCGGCCACTGAGTGATACTATGCTCATGACACCACTGTGGTGTCGTCGGCCACTGAGCGATACTATGCTCACGACACCACTGTGGTGTCCCCGGCCACTGAGCGATACTATGCTCACGACACCACTGTGGTGTCCCCGGCCACTGAGTGATACTATGCTCACGACACCTCTCTGGTGTCGCCGGCCACTGAGCGATACTATGCTCACGACACCACTGTGGTGACGCTGGCCACAGAGCGATATTATGCAACCGGCACCACTGTGGTGATGCCGGCCACTGAGTGATACTATGCTCACGACACCACTCTGGTGTCGCTGGCCACTGCGCGATATTATGCTCACGACACCACTGTGGTGTCCCCGGCCACTGAGCGATACTATGCTCACGACACCACTGTGGTGTCCTCGGCCACTGAGTGATACTATGCTCATGACACCACTCTGGTGTCGCCGGCCACTGAGCGATACTATGCTCACGACACCACTGTGGTGACGCTGGCCACAGAGCGATATTATGCAACCGGCACCACTGTGGTGATGCCGGCCACTGAGTGATACTATGCTCACGACACCACTCTGGTGTCGCTGGCCACTGCGCGATATTATGCTCACGACACCACTGTGGTGTCCCCGGACACTGCGCGATACTATGCTCACAACACCACTCTGGTGTCGCCGTCCACTGAGCGATACGATGCTCACGATGCCACTGTGGTGTCGCCGGCCACTGAGCAATACTATGCACACGGCACCACTGTGGTATCGCTGGCCACTGAGTGATACTATGCACACGACACCACTCTGGTGTTGCCGGCCACTGAGCGATATTATGCTCACGACACCACTGTGGTGTCACCGGCAACTGAGCGATACTATGCTCACGACACCGCTGTGGTGTCGCCGGTGACTTAGTGATACTATGCTCACGACACCACTGTGGTGTCGCCGGCCACTGAGCGATACTATGCACACGGCACCATTGTGGTGTCGCCGGCCACTGAGCGATACTATACTCATGACACCACTCTGGTGTCGCCGGCCACTGAGCGATATTATGCTCATGACACCACTGTGGTGTCGCCGGCCAGTGAGCGTTACTATGCTCACGACATCACTGTGGTGTCGCCGGCCACTGAGCGATACTATGCACACGGCACCACTCTGGTGTCGCCAGACACTGAGCGATATTATGCTCATGATACCACTCTGGTGTCGCTGGCCACTGAGTGATACTATGCTCACGACACCACTCTGGTGTCACCGGCCACTGAGAGACACTATGCTCACGACACCGCTGTGGTGTCGCCGGCCGCTGAGCGATACTATGCTCACGACACCACTGTGGTGTCGCCGGCCACTGAGCGATACTATGCACGCGGCACCACTGTGGTGTCGCCGGCCACTGAGCGATACTGTACTCATGACACCACTCTGGTGTCGCCGGCAACTGAGCGATATTATGCTCACGACACCACTGTGGTGTCGCCGGCCACTGAGCGATACTATGCTCACGACACCATTCTGGTGTCGCTGGCCACTGAGCGATACTATGCTCACGACACCACTCTGGTGTCGCTGGCCACAGAGCGATACTATGCACATGACACCACTGTGGTGTCTCCGGCCACTGAGTGATACTATGCTCATGATACCACTCTGGTGTCGCTGGCCACTGAGCAATATTATGCTCACGACCTCACTGTGGTGTCCCCGGCCACTGCGCGATACTATGCTCACGACACCACTCTGGTGTCGCTGGCCACTGAGCGATACTATGCTCACGACACCACTCTGGTGTCGCCGGCCACTGAGCGATACTATGCTCACGACACCACTGTGGTGTCCCCGGCCACTGCGCGATACTATGCTCACGACACCACTCTCCTGTCGCTGGCCACTGAGCGATACTATGCTCTTGACACCACTCTGGTGTCGCCGGCAACTGAGCGATATTATGCTCACGACACCACTCTGGTGTCGCTGGCCACTGAGCAATATTATGCTCACGACCTCACTGTGGTGTCCCCGGCCACTGCGCGATACTATGCTCACGACACCACTCTGGTGTCGCTGGCCAGTGAGCAATATTATGCTCACGACCTCAGTGTGGTGTCCCCGGCCACTGCGCGATACTATGCTCACGACACCACTCTGGTGTCGATGGCCACTGAGCGATACTATGCTCACGACACCACTCTGGTGTCGCCGGCCACTGAGCGATACTATGCTCACGACACCACTGTGGTGTCGCCGGCCAGTGCACGATACTATGCACATGACACCAGACACCAATGTGGTGACGCTGGCCACAGAGCGATATTATGCACACGGCACCACTGTGGCGTCGCCAGCCACAGAGCGATACTATGCACACGGCACCACTTTGGTATCGCCGGCCACTGAGTGATACTATGCTCACGACACCACTGTGGTATCGCCGGCCACTGAACGATACTATGCTCACGACACCACTGTGGTGTCGCCGGCCACTGTGTGATATTATGCTCACGACACCACTCTGGTGTTGCCGGCCACTGAGCGATACTATGCTCACAACACCACTGTGGTGTCACCGGCCACTGAGCGATACTATACACATGGCACCACTGTGGTGTCGCCGGACACTGAGCGATATTATGCTCACGACACCACTCTGGTGTCGCTGGCCACAGAGCGATACCATGCACACGGCACCACTGCGTTGTCGCCGGCCACTGAGTGATACTATGCTCATGACACCACTCTGGTGTCGCTGGCCACTTAGCGATATTATGCTCACGACACCACTGTGGTGTCGACGGCCACTGAGCGATACTATGCTCACGACACCACTCTGGTGTCACCGGCCACAGAGCGATACTATGCACACGACATCACTGTGGTGTCGCCGGCCACTGAGCGATACTATGCTCATGACACCACTGTGGTGTCGCTGGCCACTGAGCGATACTATGCTCACGACACCACTGTGGTGTCCCCGGCCACTGAGTGATACTATGCTCATGACACCACTGTGGTGTCGTCGGCCACTGAGCGATACTATGCTCACGACACCACTGTGGTGTCCCCGGCCACTGAGCGATACTATGCTCACGACACCACTGTGGTGTCCCCGGCCACTGAGTGATACTATGCTCATGACACCACTCTGGTGTCGCCGGCCACTGAGCGATACTATGCTCACGACACCGCTGTGGTGACGCTGGCCACAGAGCGATATTATGCAACCGGCACCACTGTGGTGATGCCGGCCACTGAGTGGTACTATGCTCACGACACCACTCTGGTGTCGCTGGCCACTGCGCGATATTATGCTCACGACACCACTGTGGTGTTCCCGGCCACTGAGCGATACTATGCTCACGACACCACTGTGGTGTCCCCGGCCACTGAGTGATACTATGCTCATGACACCACTCTGGTGTCGCCGGCCACTGAGCGATACTATGCTCACGACACCACTGTGGTGACGCTGGCCACAGAGCGATATTATGCAACCGGCACCACTGTGGTGATGCCGGCCACTGAGTGATACTATGCTCACAACACCACTCTGGTGTCGCTGACCACTGCGCGATATTATGCTCACGACACCACTGTGGTGTCCCCGGCCACTGCGCGATACTATGCTCACAACACCACTCTGGTGTCGCCGTCCACTGAGCGATACGATGCTCACGACGCCACTGTGGTGTCGCCGGCCACTGAGCAATACTATGCAGACGGCACCACTGTGGTATCGCTGGCCACTGAGTGATACTATGCACACGACACCACTCTGGTGTTGCCGGCCCATGAGCGATATTATGCTCACGACACCACTGTGGTGTCACCGGCAACTGAGCGATACTATGCTCACGACACCGCTGTGGTGTCGCCGGTCACTTAGTGATACTATGCTCACTACACCACTGTGGTGTCGCCGGCCACTGAGCGATACTATGCATACGGCACTATTGTGGTGTCGCCAGCCACTGAGCGATACTATACTCATGACACCACTCTGGTGTCGCCGGCCACTGAGCGATATTATGCTCATGACACCACTGTGGTGTCGCCGGCCAGTGAGCGTTACTATGCTCACGACATCACTGTGGTGTCGCCGGCCACTGAGCGATACTATGCACACGGCACCACTCTGGTGTCGCCGGACACTGAGCGATATTATGCTCATGATACCACTCTGGTGTCGCTGGCCACTGAGTGATACTATGCTCACGACACCACTCTGGTGTCACCGGCCACTGAGAGACACTATGCTCACGACACCACTCTGGTGTCGCCGGCCACTGAGCGATACTATGCTCACGACACCACTCTGGTGTCGCCGGCCACTGAGCGATACTATGCTCACGACACCACTGTGGTGTAACCGCCACTGAGCGATATTATGCTCACGACACCACTCTTGTGTTGCCGGCCACTGAGCGATAGTATGCTCACGACACCGCTGTGGTGTCGCCGGCCGCTGAGCGATACTATGCTCACGACACCACTGTGGTGTCGCCGGCCACTGAGCGATACTATGCACGCGGCACCACTGTGGTGTCACCGGCTACTGAGCGATACTGTACTCATGACACCACTCTGGTGTCGCCGGCAACTGAGCGATATTATGCTCACGACACCACTGTGGTGTCGCCGGCCACTGAGCGATACTATGCTCACGACACCACTCTGGTGTCGCCGGCCACTGAGCGATACTATGCTCACGACACCACTGTGGTGTCGCCGGCCACTGAGCGATACTATGCACACGGCACCACTGTGGTGTCTCAGCCGTTGAGCGCTGTTACGCGTACGACACTAGCGTGGTGTCGCCGATTGGCGAGGTGTTAATACTGTTACATGAAAAGTTGTAGGTAATGTGACGAGAGATAGTTTCTGTATAATTTCCCAGAATCCTACCAATGAAGTCACCATACGCAGGCAGTAATGCTGTGAGAACTTAAATTACTATTGTAAAAAGGCACTTATTTCAGCCAATTTTGGACAGAGAGCTCTCTGGGACCAGAGACATACAGATATTCGTAACCGATCACTGATGGATAATATTATGTGTAATAATTTCAGGAAATTAATTCCTCCATTTCACCTAATTCATCGTTTGTTTTTTCTTTAGTATATCAGTACGAAAATCTTAAAAGTGACATATGTAATGTATGAAACAGATGCGGATAAAAACTGGCGACATGTTACTTCAGAGTGAGTAGGCCTACGAAACGAACTTCAACAGAAATTATGTTAGTAGCTTTTGGTCGAATATTCATATTTTAAACTGTTCTCTTTCAATGATATTTAAAATAAAAGTGTAAACTTTGTTATAACGTTCGCAATTGGATAATTTTTGAGCTGTTGTTAGAACTAATGAAACTATCTTCATTGTGGACGATCTACATTTCATCCCTCCATCCATACCTCTTCTTTCTCTTGCCGATAACCACATTTCTTGCATGAAATTACCATTATTATAGACAAATAAAATATGCTCTGTTTTCAGCTCCAATAAAATACTCGAGCTTTCGGTGGATGCCGTCGTCAAGAGTAAAAAAAATTGACTGTCGGGGCTGATATGTTTTTCTGCTTATATAGGCATGGTTTCAGCTTCCACCAATACTCATAGAGGACGAGACTACGCATGCGCGGAAGATGAGTTGGGCAGCTCCTAGCAGCTCCGGCCCACTGCAGGTCCGAATGCCGTCAAGTACCACGAGGGGTCAGCGCCACATTTGAAAATGCCGCTCCCGCTTCCACACAAACGTCGCGCATCCCTCCATTCATCGTCAGACGATGCATAAAACATAGTTTTTGCTTCACAAACTGCAAGTAACCCACTCAGCTAGTGATACGAACAGATGCAGGATAAGTGTTCTTGGCGGGAAAGCGAGATATTGTGCAACCAGCGCGCAGCAATATATCAGCAGCAAGGCTGCAGTTTAAACGTGCCCTCAGAAAAATTTCCCCGGGGTATCTGTACCACCGTGGCCTACGCCGTGTGGAACCCTCTGAACCTATTGACGTTATTATCAAGTGACAGACGCTGAACAACTGGCACTCCACGTATCAGATTTTTCTGCTTCTTTCATTTCCTTATGGACTTCAATTTTTCCCGGATACAAGGGATACAAAGATCTGTGACTTGTGTTAAAATTTTGATGTCCAGCAAATACAGGGTTATTTCATACGAATCTTTGAGTTTTAGCAAGATGACTGTGAAAACTACAGGACATACGGAAAGCAGACTCGTATCAGTGGACAGAGCACCTCTGCGAGTTTTGACTAACTTTAAAACGCTCAATGTGGGCACCATCTGTGATATAGTTTTACTGTTGTCAAACTTTTGTCATGTCAGGAATTATAAATTAAGTGCCAGTGGAGAAAGGAACACACAGTCTTTGACATAAGCCCATAAGAAAAAACCACGTGGAGTTAAGTCAGGTGACCGTGGGAGCGAGAGTCGTGTTGCGAAGCAAGTCGAGTCCAACGTCGAGTCAGTTTAGCGTTGAGGTAACCACCTCGTATCAAAATGGGTCTCCATTGCCTTTATGCTATTGGGGATAAACTACTGCTGCAGTACATCCAGATACACGAAACCAGTCATTTTCTTTTCGGCAAAGAAGAATGGCCACAAAATTTTTGAAAAGGACATGGTACAAAATTCGTTAAATTTAGGTTAATCACTAATGTTTTCCACAATCTCGTGCGATCCTTCTGTTCCCGACCCAACATTGTCTTTTCGACACATATGAAGCATGTATTCGTCAATAAAAACAAACATCAGTGAAAAATCGTCTTCCTCCAGTATCCGCTGCAAGTTATTTCAAAAGCCAGAACAAAGTCATGAGTGGTCCCGAGTAGACAGCTTGTGCAAAAACTGCAGCCGGTATATTTTACACGCTGGTGATTGCATAGGATGTGTCAGACAGTTGACAGTCGTTTCTGTAGTACTATAGTTTGGATTCCAAAAGAGTTGCTCTACTGACAACGCCATTTACATGTTTATCCACCGTGTTTTACAATAATTAAACAATGAAACAGCGCAGATTGATATTTTCTGCGACCTATTTAAGGCATTTGTCTGTGTGAATCACAGTATTCTCCTAGATAAACTGAAATTTTATTGTGTTGAAGGTATAGCCAACCAACGGATAATGTCATATCTCACCAAAAGAATGCAGAGCGTTGTACATAGTAATTAACACAATTTAACGAGGTACATTCTTCTGACTGGGGGAATCTCACAAATAGGGTTCCCCATGGCTCAGTCTTAGGTTCACTACCGTTTCTTACACACATAAACCATTTTGTGTAAAATATACAACAAGGAGTATTGTACTGTATCCAAGCAAACATATGGAAACAGAAGAAATGGTAAACGATGTTTTTAAAAGTTTGATTGACTGGTTTTCTATGAATGGCCTCAACCTCAATTTTAAAAAGACACAACATATTTACATACATGGTAAGTGTAACACTTGATGAGGAAATAAGAAATAGGGTGACAACTTCAAAATTATTAGGTGTCCATATTAACGAAAATTTAAATGGGAAAAAGCACGTTTTGGAACTCCAAAAAATTCTTACTTCAGCCACATTTGCACTTCGAATCAAAGCAAATCTTGGGGAGAGACAAATAAGTATACGTATTTTGCATGTTTTCATGAAATAACGACATGAGGAATAATGTTCTGGAGTAACTCTTCTTTATGAAAGAAAGTCTTCATTTTTCAAAAATGTGCTGTAAGAAAAATATGTGGTGCTCGCCCACAAACATCTTGTAGAAATTTTTTTAAGGAGTTGGGCATTCTGACTACTGCCTCACAGTATAGTTATTCCCTCGTGAAGTTTTTTGTAAATCATCCACTGCAAGTCAAAAGGAACAATGATGTACATAGTTACAATACGAGAAGGGAAAATGACATTCATTACTCCACATTAAGGTTGGCCTTGGCAGAAAAAGAGGTGCACAATGCTGCGACGAAGATTTTTGTTAACTTACCCTGTGACATAAAATGTATGACAGAGAACCAAGTAATATCTGAAAACAAACTGAAAAGATGTCTCCTTGGTGACACCTTCTATTCCGTATAATAATTTCTGTTATTTTAATGCGTAAAATGTGGTGGATAGATATTACTAACTCTCATTTGTATATTAAAAAAAAGGACTTATAAATGTTCTTCATGTAGCCATATTTACATATTTGAAATTTGAATGTAAAATGACTCGCTCCACATAATTATGACTTATGGTGAAAGTGATCCATGGAACATGAAACAATCTAACTCTGCTTGCCCGTGACGTCTTTGTACTGCTGGGGAATAATCCCCGCACACGCTCCAGTTTCTCTGCTGAAAGTACCGCCCAGTCTGTTTCCTTCGCAGCATAGAAGCAGCCAGACTCACTGGATGTGTTGTACCACTCATGGATTGCTTTGACTATTGGAGCTTTTACCCGATATTTGATGCAAAATTTTTGCAGACCCGTCTGAATTAAAATTTTTTGAGACATTTTACCTTGTTTCTGTTTGAAGTAAGCGGTTATAACAAATGTTAATTTTTTTGTAGTGAAACAGTCACAACATCATAAAGATGTTTCTTTATTTGCTGGTGACCGGTTTCCACCACTGTTGTGGTCATCATCAAATCGATTATTCTGTGAAAAGAGTAAGACAAATGCACTTAATGTAATGTAATGTACATGCACAAAAAAGAAACATAGTACATCAACAAATACGTAGATGAAAGAGAGATTTACCCATGGGACTGTACTCAAGGTGGCGACGAGCAGGTGTCAGATGTTACTCAGGGAGGCATATAACCACTGCTGCCTGACATGCAGTTCACATCGCTTAAATAGCGGAAGCTTTAGCCACTGGCTCCAGCATTGTCTCATTGTCAGCCAATGGCAGTAAAACTCGTTACATAAAGCCTAAATACAACTATTTGTTTACAATATTTACATCCAGACCATAGATGTATCGAAAATATAAATAAGCTCATGAAACCATAATGTAAAACTCAAAATTATTTTTAGCGAGATAGCCATGGGGTGGGGTATTCCTTAGCAGCTTATTATCTTTCTTTTTACTCAATTTTAATTTTTATATTATGGTTTAATACAGCTGATCTGTATTTTCGATGCACCTTTGGCCTGGACGTAAATATTGTACACAAATAATTGTATTTAGTCTGTATTTAACTTGTTTTACGTCCATTGGCTGACAACGATATATGCTGGAGACGGTGGTTGGAGCTTCCGCTACTTAAGCGATGCAAATTGTGTGTCAGACAGCAGTGGTTGTATGCCTGCTAGAGTGACACCTGCTCGTCGCCACCTTGAGTACAGTCCCGTGGGAAAATCTTTCTTTCATCTACGTATTTGTTGATGTACTATGTTTCTTTTGTGCTTGTACACTACTGGCCATTAGAATTGCTACACCAAGAAAAAGTGCATATGATAAACGGGTATTCATTGGACAAATATATTATACTAGAACTGATATGTGATTACATTTTCACGCAATTTGGGTGCATAGATCCTGAGAAATCAGTACCCAGAATAACCACCTCTGGCCGTAATAACGGCCTTGATACGCCTGGTCATTGAGTCAAACAGAGCTTGGATAGCGTGTACAGGTACAGCTGCCCATAAAGCTTCAACACGATACCACAGTTCATTAAGAGTAGTGACTGGCGTATTGTGACGAGCCAGTTGCTGGGCCACCGTTGACCAGACGTTTTCAGTTGGTGAGAGATCTGGAGAATGTGCTGGCCAGGGCAGCAGTCGAACATTTTCTGTATCCCGAAAGGCCCGTACAGGACCTACAACATGTGGTCGTGCATTATCCTGTTGAAATGTAGGGTTTCGCAGGGATCGAATGAAGGGTAGAGCCACGGGTCGTAACACATCTGAAATGTAACGTCCACTGTTTAAAGTGCCGTCAATGCGAACAAGAGGTGACAGAGACGTGTAACCAGTGGCACGCTCTACCATCACGGCGGGTGATACGCTAGTACGGCGATGACGAATACACGCTTCCAATGTGCGTTCACTGCGATGTCGCCAAACACGGATGCGACCATCATGATGCTGTAAACAGAACCTGGATTCATCCAAAAAATTACGTTTTGCTATTCGTGCACCCAGGTTCGACGATGAGTACACCATCGCAGGCGCTCCTGTCTGCGATGCAGCGTCAAGTGTAACCGCAGCCATGGTCTCCGAGCTGATAGTTCATGCTGCTGCAAACTTCGTCGAACTGTTCGTGCAAATGGTTGTTGTCTTGCAAACGTCCCCATCTTTTGACACAGGGATCGAGACATGGCTGCACGAACCGTTACAGCCATGAGGATAAAATGCCTGTATCTCGACTCCTAGTGATACAGGGCCGTTGGGATCCAGCACGGCGTTCCGTATTACCCTCTTGAACCCACCGATTTCGTATTCTGCTAACAGCCATTGGATCTCGACCAACGCGAGCAGAAATGTCGTGATACGATAAACCGCAATCGCGATAGGCTACAATCCGACCTTTATCAAAGTCGGAAACGTGATGGTACGCATTTTTCCTTCTTACACGAGGCATCACAACAACGTTTCACCAGGCAACGCCGGTCAAGTGCTATTTGTGTATGAGAAATCGGTTGGAAACTTTCCTCCTGTCAGCACGTTGTAGGTGTCGCCACCGGCGCCAGCCTTGTGTGAATGCTCTGAAAAGCTAATCATTTGCATATCACAGCATCTTGTTCCTGTCGGTTACATTTCGCGTCTGTGGCACGTCATCTTCGTGGCTTAGCAATTTTAATGCCCAGTAGTGTCCTTTATGTTCCTCTAAGTATATCCAACTTACTCTCAGTACAGAGTAAACGGTCTGATGATGCCTAGAACAGAGGTCGAAACCTGTTACCAGTATATCAATAAACCTCTTTTTCGGGTTGGTACTGTTTCATTATAAAAAAAATTGAAAAATTAACGCACATTGAGTAATTTGAAGGTCGTAAATCGCTCATTTCACTGCATTATAAGCTTTGTCCTGACACGCTTTTCACTTTTAGGGCACTCGGCAACTACACCACGGCGCGTACTTCCAATGTAAACCTGGAGAAAAGCTCCGTCCGCCAGTATGTGTTTTGTTCCTGTAATTCTTGTCGTTTTCGCACAGACAACTCCTGATATTCTGAAAGTACTTGTCAGTAAGCCCGTACGGTCAATACAAAAGTAAGTTGCAGCAGTAACTGTGCAGTTTGACACCCCCGGCGGGAGGCATGACGGCAGCGCGCGGCCGGCAGCACCTGCTGGTGGGTCGCAGCGGCGGCGTGCTGCGCCTGCTGGGCCTTTGGACGCCACCCGCACAGCGTGATCGTCGTAGCTGCGACGCATGCGCGCTGCTACGCTGCTGCCTCAGCTTCATCCTGATGGCCTCCATGCCTGTCGCTTCCTTCTCCAAGCTCTACTGGGACACGCCAGACGATCTGGAGGAGCTTAGCTCTTGCATCTTCGTCATCATGGCGTCAATCGCTTTGCTGATTAAGGTAAAATCAACAACCCACTGGGCTACTATATTTATTACTAGTAAAAGGTTACAACGGTCCTGTTCCTACCAAATAACCGCTCCAAACAGCAGTTAATTATTCAATAGGTTCCATGTAGACTGTGAAGCACTCTGAAACCTGCAAGACACAGAAGGAGAACATGTGAAGTATTTGAAACCAGAACAACGATTTAATTACACCTGAAAGAGTCTGTTTGACCGCGTGGACAAAACGAGCGAGACCCCTCGCCTTTTCGTTATGCTGATCCGCACAGCTTTAAAGTCTGCTACACATCATAACAGTCAAGGCGACGGAGTGCTACCAACATACTATGCACAGGCGTGAAATTGAAAAACTATGCGAACTTTGTCAGACCGTTTTCAGTCACGTGTAAGACTATATTAATGCTGATTAGTATGTTCCATTTTTACCGATTTAGGTGACGAAATCCTAACAACGAAAATAGCTACAACAATTACGGAAGATGAGAGCCGCATAAATATTTCCACTAGCTCTTTATCCGAAATGTTCTAGTTGCAGTCGATACATCAGCATATTAATCGTAGCTACGCTTTCGATCCAAATCACGTTTACAGGAATGCAAATGAAATCCATTTGCCTATACACTTGGTAATTCAGATCCCAGTATTAATGCCACCGCGTTTTAGAAGTGCGAGCATTCCCATTGCTAGCTAGTTTAAGAAACACTTCGGCTAATGAACGTTTTATGGCTGTGGCTAGCCTAACGGAGCATTCGAAACATTGTAGAGTATGTTTGCAGCTATGTCGCCGTTTATTTCCTGGGGTGGTGCAGAATTATCCCTCTAAATTTACTCGCTAATAACAGTATTTTGTTATTCCTACAAACATCCCGAATGAGTGTCACATAAGCGGTGACATAAAGGTAGAAAATCCATGTTTTTGAGTCCAGAAAGCTCTATGCAATAGAAACTGCAGATCATTTTGCCATTTTCATTGCTAAATTGTCGGCTTTTTCATGTCTGGGGAAGTAATAGAGGGCTGTTTTCCTGGTTTGTCTGCTTGTGTAGTGAAAGGTGTTTTCTACTGCAAGGGAGGTTTGGTTTGTTTTCGGTTCTAATATTGATGGAGGCAAATAGACTATCAGTAAAGCAATTTTAAGAAATTCTCGCGCCCCCAATACGTTTTATTGTTACCTTTACTCTGTACTGGCGCCCTGTGGATGTCAATATGAAACTCTTGTAGAATTTCATACTTGTTACCACCTACTTTTTCCGCTTCTGTCAGTAACCGAATTGACTTAAGTGTGGCACTGGATGATTTTTCACTGAGTTTCGTTGTGAATCTTTACACATTGCTAAATGTGCACAATTTCATGGTAGGTCATCAACGGTAATCCAGTATGACTGGTCTGAATGTTGACACATACCGTTACGCGGCCGAATGCGCATAATATTTTTCTAATTCGTAACGATCTGGGGTACTATATCTTACTACAACAGCTGTGTTATCTCGATAAGCTGAAATTCATTTTTATTAGTACAGTTCATACTAATTAGCGTTTCTTCTTTCATTTACATCTTATATTTACGTGTTTTGTTTAACACACTAATCAGCATTAATATAGTCTTAGGCATGATTGAAAACAGTCTGACAAAGTTCGGAAAGTTTTTCAATTTCACTCCTGTGCATGCTATGTTGGTAGCACTTCGTCGCCTTGCCTGTTATGCTGTGTATCAGACTTTAAAGCTGTGCGGATCAGCATAACGAAAATACGAGGGGTCTCGCTCGTTTTGTCCACGACTGTACATTGTCTAAAAACAATGAATGCTGTGTAGCTGTAAGTCCACAATTGACAACAGGTTCCTCATAGTCGTTATAGAAACGTATTGTTCGCCCACGAATATTGAACTGCGTACTTTTGTTACTTCTGTTTCCTGCAGGAAAATATGGAGATAAGTAACCAGAACGCGTCTCTTATTCAGCGACCACATGCAACTACACAAAAAATTCAGTGTTAAGTTTCGATACTTCGCCTTTCTACAGCACTGCTATTATGAGAGCGTACAGGACTGCAATCCTGCACGCAGAGCTGTAAACCTAGCACAGCTCCACATAGAAAGGGTAGCAGTCCTCATTTATTTGTGACATTTGTTGTATAATAATGCAAATTCTCAATGGAGAACGTACTGCGCTTCATTCAAAGCTGAGCAAATACGTTTCATCTAGTGAACGTATATTTCCGTTGAAAGTGTCATTAACTTCTGAAAGCGGTCAGTAAGATTACGCAATCGCACTGGTAGTTAATATATGAGCCCTTTGAAACTGTTCGTTCAGTTGCGACTGGTAACGTACAGTGCTAAAAGGCATCTGAAGGAGCTTTATCCTACACACTTTTCTCATCTACAAGTATGACTTATGGCGACGGAAACGCAGTGGATCTTACAAGAAATAAAATTTTTACAAGGACTAAAGAGGATCTATTGTCGGATGCGGGTAAAATTAAATCGCGGAATTCACAGTTCTGGTCATATTTTAATTTATTTGCGTGGATAACCGGTTTCGTCTCCAAATCCATCTTAAAACCTTTGAGAAATCTCTTGTCGGTCAGGTAACAGCCGTAAAGGCTAAACCGGTAATTGATGCAGATAAAGTAAAATCTGACCAAAACTGTGAATTCCACAGTTTATTTAGATGTAGTGGTCACCAGTCTCCTCAAAAGATCAAAGCGACCTCATTCTATGTCGTCGTCGTCGTCGTCGTTGTTGTTGTTGTTGTGGTGGTTTTCACTCTAAAGATTGGTTTCTTGCATTTCTCCACGCTAGTCTATCCTATTCAAACCTCTTGACTTCGGCAGTCCACATCCACTTGACCCTCTTCACTGTATTCATGTGTAGGTCTCCCTCTACAATTCTTACCCCCCCCCCCCCCCCACCACTTCCTCCATTACCAAATTGACTTTTCCTTGGAAGCCTATGTTGGCGTTCTTGTAATCTAATTGTGATTCAAATGTTTTCTTTCCTCGCCAATTCGCTTCAGTATATCCTCATTAGTAATTCGAGGTACCTGCCTAACCTTTAACATACTCGTTTCAAGAGCTTTAATTCTCTTCTTGTCTCAGCTACTTATCGTCCACGTATCACCTCCACAAGAAGGCAACCAAATACCATCATAAAATACTTCCTAACGCTTAAATTTATAAGTTTTGCAAAACAGCCACAAGTCACACTTTGTATTTTTTTATTTACCAGTTTCGCTCTTCAAATGAACAAGAGCATCATCGGAATACCCACTGTGAAAGATATAATTCGGAAAAGTTACTATGACGTTACGTAAAGTACATATCTATTTCCCGTATGGTGACTTACGTTTGAAGTTGGTTGACAGCATCAACAACTGCGTTCAAACTTGGCTGACAGCTCTAAAGATTAAACTGCCAGTACTGTAGTGGTTAAACTTATGTGTAAAGTACAGTTAAAATACAGCAGTAAATGATGACAATGGCAGTGCCAAAGATTAAATTCATTACAACAATACTTGTAACGTCCACGGCATAGTGCATACAAAGATGATTTATAACTAGAGAAAACGAAATTTACATTGTAGCCGACTCTTTTGTGGGCCTGTGAGTTGACGTCCCATATCTGTTTGTCTTTATAAAAATTCGAGTACCTCTGTAAAAATTAAAAAACTTTTAAAATACGTTGTAAAAATAAATATTTAAAATGAACATTTGAGAACAACTAAACATACTTTAGGTGAGATTCAAGACAGTATGAGAATTCCAGAATGAGATTTTCACTCTGCAGCGGAGTGTGCGCTGATATGAAACTTCCTGGCAGATTATAACTGTGTGCCCGACCGAGACTCGGGATCTTTGCCTTTCGCGGGCAAGTGCTCTATCATCTGAGCTACCGAAACACGTCTCACACCCGGTCCTCACAGCTTTACTTCTGCCAGTATCTCGTCTCCTACCTTCCAAACTTTACAGAAGCTCTCCTGCGAACCATGCAGAACTAGCAGTCCTGAAAGAAAGGATATTGCGGAGACATGGCTTAGCCACAGCCTGGGGGATGTTTCCAGAATGAGATTTTCACTCTGTGAGGACCGCGAGTGAGTCGTGCTTCGGTAGCTCAGATGGTAGAGCACTTGCCCGCGAAAGGCAAAGGTCCCGAGTTCGAGTCTCGGTCGGGCACACAGTTTTAATCTGCCAGGGAGTTTCAGTATGAGAATTATCGACATTGCAGATAAAACACGCAAAATTCATTAAACGAATAAAATTAATTTAATTTACATGGGTTCTTCCAGTTATTTAATGTAGCAATATAGATAAGCAACTAAATACCTGTCGAATTGTCCAAACAGAATTATTTTTAGAAACCATAGTTTTGAATGCATTTTTGTAGGACATTTTTAAATATGTATTTTTATAATGTATTTTGAATGTTTTTTTTTTAATTTTTACTGATGCATTGGTATTTTTTGGAAGATAAAGAGATATGTACAGATATGAGATGTCTACACTCACCCATAAAAGAGGCGATTCAAATGTAAATTTAGTTTTCTTAAGTTGTAAATTATGTTTTGATACACTATAGCATGGACGTTGCAAGCGCCGTTGTAGGGTCACTTTAATCTCGGGAGCCGTCAGAGTCATCATTTAGTACTGTACTTTAAAGGTAAGTTTACGTACCATAGTACAGCCTGTTTAATCTTTACAGCTGTCATACAACGCAATCTGTAATGCTGTCAGCCATCTTTAAACGTAAGTCACCATACTGGAAATGTAAAATGTTCATTTTTGGAACGCAACCTACGACCAGCTGAGAGACAGAAGTGATGAAATTTTTTGCATGACCTGACCATCACTTTGCAGGACAATTCTCAAAAACGTAGTGTGCAAGCTGCTACTGATTTGTTTGACTGATGGGACTGCTAAGTGCTATACCACCTACTGCGCTTCCCTGACTTAAGCTCTCGTGAGTTCAACTCTGTTTCTAAACTGAAGGAAACTCTTCACGGCATTCACTTCAGAACTGCTACACATTCGTCGAGCAATAGACTACGCCGCTCGAACTGTCAACACAAGTGGCACTGCTAAGAGTATCCCACATAGCTGGTAACATGTTATACACAACGCCGGTGACTACTTTCAAGGTCAGTAAAACTTTGAAACACGTATCTATTTTGTACGAGCTGTAAATAAATAGTTGCCACTATTAAACCCTCGTAGTTCTAGCTTGTACCGTTATTATTCTTCAGATTTGAAGAGTACCTACAGCATTCCTAGTACTTCACATCTGTTTGGAAGCCTGGGACTAGAAACATTATCAATCTTTCTTCTTCTTTTCTTCCTAGGCTAAAGCCTGTTTCCTCCAGTACCCCCAAGTCTATACTAAGGCCGTCGCTCCATCTTTTCCTTGGACGGCCATAGTTCTTTTACCAGCTGGTGATTTGTTTTTCACTATTTTCACAATTTTTCTTTCATCCATCCTGTCTGTGCGTTCGTTCCATTCATGGTTTGTCATGTGCACTCACTCAGTAACGGAGATCAGTTTACATCCTTTTCTAATCCTTTCACTTCTCTTCCTACAGTATCTCTCAGCATCTTCCCTGTAGTTCTTTGCAGAATTTTCATTCACGTTGTTTCAAAAGTCTCTTTGCTTTTGATGTTTCCAGTCTTGTCTCAGCTGTGTAGGTCATTTTGTATAGTCTTGCCTTTGCATCGTTTCCTAAATGCTTGTTTTTTCCAAACAGTACCATTTAAATACCATGCCATTTTCTTTGCTTTTGTTGCTTGTTATCTTACTCCAATTTGGACATTTACATTGCTGGGCACTTCAATACCAAGATATGAAATGTCATTACCTGTTGAATAATTTTTCCATCCACTTCGTGTTGGCATCTAAGTGGATCCACAGTTGTCATCATACGTTAGATTTTTTGAGTTAATGTGACCATATTTAGGTTTTCACCTGCCACGTGAAATATATGTAAATGTTTCTGCATTTCACTGTTCGCCAGTAGAACTGCATCGTCAGCGTAACAAATGATCTTTATTTCTGTGTCCCCTACTCTGTAAGCACTACCAGCCAGTATCTTCTTCATCACTTCATCCATGACTATATTAAAAAGTAGCGGACTCAAAGAGTCACCTTGCCTAATACCACTGTTGACTGCTATGCAACTAGTTAACCTGGAAACAATTTTCACCTGGATGTAGTTATTGGAATAAATCCCTTCAGCGGTTTTTATGAAGTTGGAAGGACAGCCTCGATTGTAGAGCAGGTTTAAAAGACCTTTAACTGAATCCTATCGGAAGCCTTCTGTAAATCAAGAAAGCAAAGATAAGGTGTTCTGTTGTATTCCTCGGACTTCGCTACAACCTGTCTAATACCGCATCTGTACATGACCTATCGAATTTAAAACCATACTGCTCCTCTGGAAGGGTTGTAATACTTTCATTTTATGCCCTATTATTTTTGTTATGAGTGTACTCATTTCAGTAGATTTACTTCTCTGTAATTCGATGCGTCTCTCTCATCTCATTTTTTGTACATGGAGTTGTAATACAAGTTCTCTAATCGTTTGGAATTTTATTAGCAGTTATAACATTGTCAATCAACTTGGTTAGTTGTTCAGTTAGTGATCTCCTCCACACTTCAGTAATTAATTGGGAATCCTATCTTTCTCTAAAGACGTCTTTTTCTTAAGAGAATTACAGTTTCTTATACCCTTGCATGTGAAACAGCCATCTCATCATTTACTTTCACAGTCAGTCCCACGAGGAAGTGTACACCATAATTGTAAATGTAACGCCCGCAGCGACATTTCTGTGAGTGGTGTCGAATCTGTAATCAGTACGCTTTTGCACAGTGTATAGATGAACAGCGTGAGAGTTTAAAGTTTTGTTTTGTCGGTTGCAGTTTAAAATGAGTGCAAAATATCAGAAGCGTCACGAGGCAGTTTTCCTTGTAAATCATCCAAAGAGACTAAAGCTCTCATATGAAGCTGCTGCTAAAATTCTTAGAAAGTCAAAGACATTAGTTGCGAGATGGGTCAAACGATATTTAGAGGTTGGAAACTGAAAAGATTTACCGGAGAGAGGGGTAAGGTGGCAAGCTATAATCGATAATGGCGGTGATTAGATTAATTATTAGTTATTTGCGCAGTCTGTATTTTCATGAAGGCTTGTATTTATAATAGTGTCTTTTATTTCAAACACATTGAGGCCTACACTTTCTTGTGAAACTGACTGTCGATTGATCTCTGGTTTCTCTTTGTTTTCTGATGATTTTTTATCTTTACAGAACTCTGTTTAATATTTAACCAATGATTCCTCATGTGTGTCACTATCTTTCAAAATTTCATTTAGTTCTTTCTTCTGTTGTATCATTCTCCAAATTCTCTTCTGTAACCCTTATAAATCATGTTCTAAATTTTTATAAAAGATTTATCAGTATTCCTGTTTTTCAAACGATTCACTAGTTACCAGAATGAGATTTTCACTTTGCTGCAGAGTGTGCGCTGATATGAAACTTCCTGGCAGATCAAAACTGTGTGCCGGACCGAGACTCGAACTCGGAACCTTTGCCTTTCACCCGAAAGTGCTGCACCATCTGAGCTACCCAGGTACGATTCACGCCCCGTCATCACATCTTTACTTCTGCCAGTACATCGTCTCCTACCTTCCAAACTTTACAGAAGCTCTCCTGCGAACCTTGCAGAACTAGCACTCGTGAAAGAAAGGACATTGCGAAGACATGGCTTAGCCACAGCCTGGGGGATGTTTCCAGAATGAGATTTTCACTCTGCAGCGGAGTGTGCACTGATATGAAATTTCCTCGCAGATTAACACTGTGTGCCGGACCGAAACCCAAACATGGGACCTTTTGCCTATCGCGGGCAAGTGTTCTACCATCTGAGTTACCCAAGCACGACTCACTCCCCGTCCTCACGACTTTACTTCTGCCAGTGGTAGAGCACTTGCCCGCGAAAGGCAAAGGTCCAGAGTTCGAGTCTCGGTCTGGCACACAATTTTAATCTACCAGGAAGTTTCGATTCACTAGTTATTTTGTCTCATTGCGATTTCTGTTGTAATCTTCGTAAGACTCTTGTGTTTTTATATCTAAAATGGGCACACCAATTTTTCACACATTTCTTTAACCTATTTGCGAAACCATGGTGTTCTGTTTGTTTTCCTCTCTTACTTTATATCTCGTGTTCCTAGCGCTTCTTGAGCTGCTGCTTGAATATTTTCTTCGATTTGCTCCCAAGCCTGATCAACTTTGGCATTGATGGGTTTCTCTTTTATTTTCTCTGCTAATCGTTTCTGATCTTTTCCTTACTTAATTTGTCTACGACAGGCGGGCTGCTTCGTGGCGCAGCAGAGCAGCGTGCACCGACTGCTGCGGATGGTGGCGGCGGTGCGGGCAGCTCACAGCGAGCAGGCGGCGGCTGGGGGCGGCGGGGGTGGATGTGGGGGCGGAGGCGGGCGTACCGACACCAGAGCGGCCTACCGGATGCGCGCAGACGCCGTCTTCCTCTACATGCAGGTACGTACGCTGCCAATACACCTGCACACAGCTGGCACTCCGATTTCCTGTTCAGTGTAACGTCCTATTCTTCCACATAGCGTATTAAGCCGTTTGTGCTTGGTACGGTCCCACTGTCGATATCAGATGTAGATTGCCCAGCTGAAGAAAGCTTCGTCCTGCCAAAGTCCTCTGCTGCAGATATGGAGCAGTCTCCTGACAGTATATATTTGGAACGCTCCACTGTGTAAAAGTGAAAGTTGGACCACTGGGAAGCTAGAGAAGAGAAACCGGAAAGAATATGAAATGTGGTGCTTGAAACGCCCTGCTTAAATTGGCAGGACAGAACAGGTAGTTGGAATTGTGGAAAAGGGTCAAAAGGGGGCTGTCAGTTACACTCAAACACATATAACGTTATTTAGTTGTCCAAACAATACAGGAAAAATATTTGAACTTAGTTATAAGCTGAATAGGTCACACTACCTTATGCCTTAAGGGCACAACCACTTAAATTTAAAAACGGCTGAAAGCTATTAACTTAAAATTCAGACTCAAAACAGAATATTTAGAAGGCAGAAGGCCTCACGTAAGTAAGTTCTATAACTTGGCTGAAGGCCCAACAAATCTAAAACTTGAAAATCAAACAAGTTTAATTTAAAGACGGCTGAAGGCCCATGATTTAAGACTGCCGTTAAAATTAATTTTTAAAAAAGAACACAAGACAGAAGGCCTTATCTTCAGTTAGGCTGAAGGCCCCACACAGTCTGATACTTAAAAGACAAGAACTATAATTTAAAAAGGCTGAAGGCCGATGACTTACAACAATTAAAATAACTTTTGGTAGGCAGAAGGCCCAAAGCTTTATCTTTAAACAATATTTTACACAGGCTGAGGACCCAAACAATCTTAGATTTAACAAGTAAGGAATTTAAATTTTAAAGTGGGTGAAGGCCCATTATTTAAAAGCATAGAAATTCAAACCATTGGCTATAAGCCATTAAAACCCAATAGAACACGAATAAGGAAGCGCAGTGCAGCCAGCGGCGCTGAGAAGCTTCCGGAGGTCGATCTACACTTGAAATATTCGCTTAGGGGAAACAGGTAGTCGGCCCAACTATATCCGATCCGCCGGCAACCCAACCAAGAGACAGTCAACGGACCCACCCACAAGACGACTTGCTTTCCACCCGACCAGTGCATGAGGAACTCCAAAGCCAAAACGTAAAAGGCGTAGCCGCCCACAAACAAGTACGCATAAGCTGTCAAAACTACACACACGTTTTGGACAGCGACAACACTGTGAGGAAAGGACAGTGCCTGAATTTTACGTCAGCGGCCAGGGCAGGTAACCGGAACGCTAACGGCCACAAGGCAGAAAATTCCGCTGGTGCACTTGGACTTCAGATAACCAAAATACAGTTAAACTCCACCGGATGGTGGCCAAACCTCCGCCAACCCGAACACTCGCTGTTGCTCTCGGGAATACGCCCAACAGCCAACCATGAAAACCAACGGCACAATGTGAACAGTCTGGCTTCGGTAATTAAATCGCCACTCAACTTTGATGTCCTGGGTCAGTGAGTCACGAACCTCGTAGCAATCGGAACAGCTCCCACACACTCCGACACTGCGTAGAGACTGCCACCTGGCCCGGCCCACTGCGCCGCGCGGAGATTTCATGGCTGATCCCCACCAATCGACCGACTGCCGCACACCAGCTAGCCGCAAACTATAAGCACCAGACCAAAGATAGTAAAAGGTGCGAATATCGATACACACCGCTGCTGTCACACGTAGGAAGAGGAAGAACCACGGCATAACCGCAATAACTGCGGGAAACAAAACGCAGAGTAACAGTCAAGGTTTAAACAAAAGCATAAGGCCGGGGCCAGCACGTCTCAGTGCTACCGAAAAATGTAACTAAATATTCTCGGGATTCTTTCCGCCTCAATTCACAGTGTAAATTGAAGGGTGAGTGGGGAGGGGGGGGGGGAGGATAAATGGATGGAAATGACATCAGTTGCATCAGAACTTTGTGCGGAATCAGCGGTGACGAGTGAAAATTTGTGCCAGACCGGGACTCGAATCCAGGATCTCCCGTTTACTAGACAGTTGCTTTGTTACCATGCCAACCAGATCGCAAATGCGCGGACTATCCCAGCGCGCTTTCCGGCCGACTCACATTACCACCTAGCGCCACCTGTCTGCAGTTCCTGTCCACGTCCTCCATGCTCTCTAGCTTTAGATTCCCACTGGAGATCGAAAGTAAATGTGCATCAGCCCTGAAGGTTGTCGATCCATTAACCATCAACTCAATCATTTACATGAATGCGTGGTGTCTGTTCTTTCGGACATGTCCGAAGGAGACACCTTGCATTCACATAATTCACAGTGCATCCGCGACATTTCATCTTGCGGCGAAATGTCTGTACCTCTTTTTCTTTATTGTTACCTCAATTCCCCATTAGGGAGCGCTTTGGAAGCAGATGGAAACGCTCTTCAGACAAACGTTTCACAAAAGCCTTAATTGCATAAAACTTTTAAAAGTAAACATTAGTTAAAATCTTATAATTAGAAAATGAAATCATAGAAGGCGGATAGCCACGCGCCGCTTCCGGGACAGCGAGGTGAACTGCATCGAATCCACCCTGCTGATTAACAATGAGGGTTGGTGTGACGGCCAGCCTGGGTGTGGTTTAAAGGCGGTCTCCAACATCCTGCTAGGTGAATACCGGACTGGAACCCATGTCCCGACTCAGTTACATGATTTCGCTCACTATAACGTGAATGACACTACATACATACAATTAGAATACACAAATTCCGCCCCTTCGGGAGGGGGGGGGGCATCTGGGTGGCGACAGGAAGGACATCTGGCCACCCCTTAAACTAACCATGTTAAATCTGTTAATAATTGTGTCACCCCTGTGTCGATGCCCACTAAAGCACAAGACAAAAAAAGATGTAAATGCTCCTATGATATAGTTTTGATACTGGTGGTACATCAGAATGATTATGTTCATAACGAAGGCAGAATGATGTGCACTACAGTGAGACCCCGCGTAACTGCAGGGAGCATTGGGAGGATGAAGGAAGGACGGAAGAAGGAGAAAACAGAAGGATAAGGTGAGGTGCGGCATCGTTGACTATGGCTAGGAATGTAAGGTACATCGCGGGGCAGATTTAATTAGTTGGTACTGGGGTGGGTATATAATGCATGAAGCTGCGTGGAAGTTGGGATGCAGGTGTACTATCTCAGCAGAGTATTTGGTACAATGATTACTGAGTAGGACGCAGTGAAAGGGTGTATATGGTGTTAAAGGTCTCCGAAAAGAGAACATTGTGTGGGAAATATATAAGTTGGGATAGTTTAGGCGGCTTTGGCGGCTGCTGAGGAAAAGATAGAGTACATTTCTTTATCGGATTTCAAGCAACTGGAGAATTTAAGAGAGCTGGAGGTCAAAACGGTAGGAGGCTGTAGATCCTTGGTACAGCCTATTAGTAGCATTAGAGTCGATGTTATGGATGCTAAGAAGTCTGCATTAGTTTTCTGTGACGATTACCCCTAAAAAAATTGCTGTGTCAGTATTATTACTATCATTTTATCTAGCTGTACACAGCTTCACGCTGTTGTGGGTCAATCTCATTAAATGGAAAATAAAGAAAAGAGGAAATATGTTTCTAATATGAATGGGAATGAGGTATACCTCTTAATCCCCTTTTCCCCTCTGCTTCTGTTCATCTTCTCCTCCCATTTCTTCGGCCATCATCCCCTCCCCCTCTCGGTCTCTATCTTCTCCTATTCCTTCTGTCAATTTCATCATTTCCACTATGTCCTTTTCTTCTCACCCCTCTCTACAGGTCCTCTTCCGCCTCCCTCTCTGACTTCGAGCCTTCTTTATTGTTGATGCAAATTTAAATTCTGTAGTAGTATTCTAATTATAAGATAATAAGCTATAAATACAACTTTCCTGTTTTCAGTACAAAAACCACACTATTGTGCATACAATTTATATATGAGAAAGAATATACGTGGGAGAAACAAATTGTCTAATGGTTTAAATGCCGCACTGTCATAATTAAAACTGCCAATGAGAAAGGCAACAAGACCGTTCATTTTTGTAGCAGAGCACAGCTGAACATTTTCTTTCTCGCAGTCCGTTTTAACAAAACATCTGTACAGTCCTGTTGAAAAATATACATAGTTACATTTGTATGAATGTTTAATATTGTATCGTTTGAAATTTGAAGAAAATCGATCAATAACTTCTCGAGATTTTTGTTAACATATACATACATACATCAAATAAAGTATCGCATCACTCTCGGTTCCGAGAGTTCGTCAACCTGTACAGAGAATTGGATAGAGATCAACATTAACATCATTTCCGTCCTTTTTAATGCTCACGAAAACCACACAAGCGAGACCTTCAGAGGCGGTGGTCCAGATTGATGTACACACCGGTACCTCTAACACCTAGTAGCACGTCCTCTTACATTGATGTATGCCTCTATTTGTCGTGGCATACAATCCACAAGTTCATCAAGGCACTGCTGGTCCAGTTTGTCCCATTCCTCAACGGCGATTCGGCGTAGATCTCACAGAGTGGTTGGTGGGTTACATCGTCCATAAACAGCACTTTTCAATCTATCCCGAGACTCGAACTCGGGACCTTTGCCTCAGTTGGTAGAGCACTTGCCCGCGAAAGGCAAATATCCCGAGTTCGAGTCTCGGTCGGGCACACAGTTTTAATCTGCCAGGAAGTTTCATATCAGCGCACACTGAGCTGCAGAGTGAAAATTTCATTCTGGAAACATCCCCCAGGCTGTGGCTAAGCCATGTCTCCGCTATATCCTTTCTTTCAGGAGTGGTAGTTCTGCAAGGTTCGCAGGAGAGCTTCTGTAAAGTTCGGAAGGTAGGAGACGAGGTACTGGCAGAAGTAAAGCTGTGAATACAGGCCGTGAGTCGTGCTGCGATAGCTCAGTTGGTAGAGCACTTGCCCGCGAAAGGCAAAGATCCCGAGTCTCGGTCAGGTACACAGTTTTAATCTGCCAGGAAGTTTCATATCAGCGCACACTCCGCTGCAGAGTGAAAATCTCATTCTGGAAACATCCCCCAGGCTGTGGCTAAGCCATGTCTCCGCAATATCCTTTCTTTCAGGAGTTCTAGTTCTGCATGGTTCGCAGGAGAGCTTCTGTAAAGTTTGGAAGGTAGGAGACGAGATACTGGCAGAAGTAAAGCTGGAGGACCGGGTGTGAGACGTGTTTCGGTAGCTCACATGGTAGAGCACTTGCCCGCGAAAGGCAAAGATCCCGAGTCTCGGTCAGGTACACAGTTTTAATCTGCCAGGAAGTTTCATATCAGCGCACACTCCGCTGCTGAGTGAAAATCTCATTCTGGAAACATCCCCCAGGCTGTGGCTAAGCCATGTCTCCGCTATATCTTTTCTTTCAGGAGTGCTAGTTCTGCAAGGTTCGCAGGAGAGTTTCAGTAAAGTTTGGAAGGTAGGAGACGAGGTACTGGCATAAGTAAAGCTGTGAGTACCGATCGTGAGTCGTGCTTCGGTAGCTCAGTTGGTAGAGCACTTGCCCGCGAAAGGCAAAGATCCCGAGTTCGAGTCTCGGTCGGGCACACAGTTTTAATCTGCCAGGAAGTTTCATATCAGTGCACACTCCGCTGCTGAGTGAAAATCTCATTCTGGAAACATCCGCCAGGCTGTGGCTAAGCCATGTCTCCGCTATATCTTTTCTTTCAGGAGTGCTAGTTCTGCAAGGTTCGCAGGAGAGTTTCAGTAAAGTTTGGAAGGTAGGAGACGAGGTACTGGCAGAAGTAAAGCTGTGAGTACCGGGCGTGAGTCGTGCTTCGGTAGCTCAGTTGTTAGAGCACTTGCCCGCGAAAGGCAAAGATCCCGAGTTCGAGTCTCGGTCGGGCACACAGTTTTAATCTGCCAGGAAGTTTCATATCAGTGCACACTCCGCTGCTGAGTGAAAATCTCATTCTGGAAACATCCGCCAGGCTGTGGCTAAGCCATGTCTCCGCTATATCTTTTCTTTCAGGAGTGCTAGTTCTGCAAGGTTCGCAGGAGAGCTTCTGTAAACTTTGGAAGGTAGGAGACGAGGTACTGGCAGAAGTAAAGCTGTGAGTACCGGGCGTGCGTCGTGCTTCGGTAGCTCAGTTGGTAGAGCACTTGCCCGCGAAAGGCATAGGTCTCGAGTTCGAGTCTCGGTCGGGCACACAGTTTTAATCTGCCAGGAAGTTTCATATCCCAGGCATGTCGATAGGTTTCATGTCTGGAGAACATGCTGGCGACTCTATTCGAGCTATGTCGTTATCCTGAAAAAAAGTCATTCACAATATCACGATGGGGGCGCGAATTGTCGTCCATGAAGACGAATGGCTCTCCAATATGCTGCTGATATGGTTGCACTATCGGCCGGAGAATGGCATTCACGTATCCTACGGCCGTTACGGCGCCTTCCATGGCCACCAGCGGAGTACGTCGGCCCCACATAATGCCACACCAAAGCAGACAGCAGGGAACCTCCACATTGCTGCACTCGCTGGACAGTGTCTAAGGCGTTCAACCTGACCGGGTTGCCTCCAAACACGTCTCCGACGATTGTCTGGTTGAAGGCATATTGGACACTCATCGGTGAAGAGAACGTGATGCCAATCCAGAGCAGTCCATGCGGCATGTTGTTGGGCCCATCTGTACCGCGCTACATGGTGTCGTGGTTGCAAAGATGGACTTCGCCATGGACATCGGGAGTGAAGTTGCATATCAGGCGGCCTACTGCGAGCAGTTTGAGTCGTAACACGACGTCCTGTGGCTGCACTAAAAGCATTATTCAACATGGTGGCGTTGCTATCAGGGTCCTCCGAGCCATAATCCATAGGTAGCGATCATTCACCGCAGTAGTAGCCCTTGGGCAGCCTGAGTGAGGCATGTCATCGACAGTTCCTCTCTGTCTCCTCCATGTCCGAACAAAATCGCAATGGTTCTCTCCGAGACGCCTGGACACTTCCCGTGTTGAGAGTCCTTCTTGGAACAAAGTAACAATGTGGTCGCGATCGAACCGCGGTATTGACCTAGACCAGGGCCGGCCAAAAATTCTGCACGCGTGCGGTGCTCTTGCACATGTGCAACTTCCGGGTCACAGCGTGCACGCCGCAGCCGTCAACGTTCATGTAGTGCATGTTTCTACCCACAGATGTCGCTCCTCTGTTACACAAAGTGCGTTATCGACACCTCTTATATCACAACCTGGGCTGTATCTGTAAGATCTGTTGCTTCATCGAGCGCTACAGAGAAAGCAACAAAGTATTTAGCCTTATTTACTAGCTGCCTATGCAGATCGCCGGCCATAGCACTGATATGTCTTGTCACTGCTTGTTTGAATAGAATGATTTCTTGAAACCTGCTAACGTTCGTAGGACACACAAGTTCTGCAGCATCAATCAGACACCCTTTCACAAACTCCCCTGCGGAAAAGGGTTTCCCATATTGTGCAATTCTTAATGCGATTTTAAAACTTGCTCGCAGTGAAGATTTTGTGTGGTTGTCAATCTGGAAAATTGAAAACGATACATTGTACAGCGTACAGTAAAACAGACATATATGTAACACAAGAAACTAAGATTTCAAGAAGTATCAGTTACTTTGACGTACGGTAAAATCGAGTTGATGTGTCTCATCCATTTTCTGAAGGACATTTAATTTTGCTTGCCGTTCTTCACTGTTGAGTACACTACACTTGTCTTTGTGATATGTACTGTAATGTCTTTCAATTGAAAACTTACGCTGGACGCCTATTATTCGGCGGCACAGCTAACATTGTGAGTTTTCACCAACGGCTACAAAAAAGAATTACAGTTCCCAGTCATTTTTAAACGACTGAGAACATAGATCTCCGTCCTTTGCTTTTTCACAGTACTTTCCATTTCTCAGTACTTCTCTGTTAAGGTTACGGTCACCAGGGATAAACGAGACTGGATATGTTGCGCTCTTGCTTGTAACACACGGAAGTGGAGCCGCCGCCGTTCATTTAGGACACATGTCTAATAACAGATGTCGCTGTCGCTCGCTGTCGCACACGTGCGCACATGTGCAGAACTTCGGCACGTCTGCACACTGTGCAGCGTTTGGCCGGCCCTGACCTAGACGGTTGAACTACAGACAACACGACCCGTGTACTTCCTTCCTGGTGGAATGACTGGAACTGATCACCTGTCGGACTCCCTCCGTCTAATAGGCGCTGCTCATGCATGGTTGTTTACGTCTTTGGGCGAGTTTAATGACATCTCTGAACAGGCAAAAGGACTGTGTGTGTGATACAATAATCACAGCCGACGTCTGCCTGCAGGAGTTCTTGGAACCGGGGCGATGCAAAACTTTTTTGATGTGTGTATATGTTTTCCATTTACATGGTACGTTTATATACATGGATATTACATACATTAAAAATGTATAACCTACTTTTCCTCTGAATGCTCATGTGAATGAACTGTGTTAATTTACTTGTATATTAACATTACTCAGATTACCCCTTGATAAAAGATTGATCACGTCAGTTGTTCAGTCTTTTAAAAAGACCCTCTTCAGGAAGAAGACACAGATATTGCAGAACTCTCATATTAACCGGACGGGTTGTAATGTATCCTTTGTCCGGAATGAAGACCAAAATAAAATGATAAAGACAATTGAATCTGCTCAGCGCTATGCAGTGCATTAATAAAGGTTCACCATCTAAAGGACACATCACAAAAGTAATGGCACGACTTATTGAATTTAAATCCATACAAGCAACATAAGTTATTCACTAAATTGTCGATTTGCCTTCCTGGAAAATAAAAGAGCCCACCATTTACTGGTTGATGAGTGTATCAGGCCATGGGTGTTACTTTACGTATCATTATCCGATAAGTGAACTGACCGTGAGAAACGGCAATCTGATGTCAACCTTAAGTAATAGTAGCAAGACTGATTCTGGCTTCATATTAAAAAGATGCAGGTTCTATCTGAAATGAGATGCTTAAAAAGCTACACGCGATACGTGATCGGTCTGATGGCTTTCGAACAATCTACACCGGACAATATACGTGTGTGAAGTCTGTAGGAGACTATATTGATCGTAAACACTTTTTAGAAAATTAATTACTGTTCAGAATAAATCAAATTAAAAGATTGGCATACATACCATCATTTGTCTCACCTGAAGACACAAGATTAAATAAAGTTAAACGGGAAGGAGCCTTTTCCCAAAGCCATTTTTAACCTCTTTTATTTAGCAACTGATTGTGACGTCTCTTTAGATATCGATACAGTTATCAAAATAAAATTGTTTAATATTACAAATTAACTTTCTTTTACGTAACTAACAGAATATGAACACTTTTATCTTACACTAGCAGTACCCGGACACACTTTGCTGCTACTCTGTCAGCTTAATCGTGAAAGAAAGAAAAGAGGAAGGACACGTTTCTACCATGTAGGGGAATTGGATATGCGTCCTCATCTCTTCCTCTCCCCTGTCTCTGTCCGTCTCACCCTCCCTCTTTCTTTGTCCATTTCCTCCTCCCTCACCCTCTCTTTTTCTATCACTTCGTCCCTCTTGTTCTGCCCATCTTCTCCTCTCCCCTCTCCCAGTATCTTCCCGTTTTCTGTGTCCATTTCTTCCCACCCCTCTGTCAATTTCATTTTCGCTACTCTCACTGAACTAGAGCCTTATTTATTGTTATGCAAATTCAGATTACTATTCTACCCATAAACTAATCAGCCATAAATACTACTTTTATGTTTTCTTACAACGGTTCACTATAGTATGTTTTATAACGTTTGCCTATTAATGAATTTATAAAAATTTAGTATTACATATATTTAAAAATAGAAAAATAAAAACACGTACTTATACCCATGGAACGTTGTGTCAAAATTTCAAAGCGACTGGCCCAAAATTTTTTGGAGATTAACGATTCTGAACAAATCAACATTTCCATTTTCACAAGGTTTCTCATTTTATCACATATATATCAGATGGCATTCCAATAGGTATATAAAAAGACCTGAGTATTCGAAAGCCATGTTGTGTCAAAATTTCAAAGCAATCCATGAAGACGTTTTGGAGATTTGAGATTTTGAAGAAGCGAACATCTATGTTTTTACTTAGATAGAAAATTTACGAGGCCTATACGGAAAGTAAGGTCCGATCGGTGGCAAAATGGAAACCAATGCGGAAATGAAAATCGTTTTATTTGCAAAAGTTAGCTGTACGTTCCAGCTACTTCTCTAGATAGTCCTCGTTCCGATTTAGACATCTGTCGTAGCGTCGTACCAACTTTCGTATACCCTCGTCGTATAAGAAAGCCGCCTGTGTTTCGCGCCAGTTCACTACGCCGGTGTACAGTTCCTTGTTTGTGCCAGAACGTTGTCTTCACAGCTAGCGGTTCGTGTGAGCAGAGATGAAAACAAGCCAGACTCAATTATGGGCTCTATTGTGGGTGATCAACCACCTCCCATCGTAAATAATACGTAAAGCAACACCCATGGCCTGATACGCTCATCAACCAGTAATCATTGCCTCTTCAGAGTGCGGCCGAGAATTGCCATGCAGAAGGAAACGTATGACAGTTATGTTATATGGCCTGCATGACATCAGGCAAAATCTAGCACCAGGTCCTCATACTTGGCGGGAGACACTTGTTCTGACAAGGGAACCTCCCCATCGCACCCCCCTCAGATTTAGTTATAAGTTGGCACAGTGGATGCATCTTGAAAAACTGAACACAGATCAATCGAGAAAACAGGAAGAAGTTGTGTGGAACTATGGAAAAAATAAGTAAAATATACAAACTGAGTAGTCCATGTTCAAGATAAGCAACATCAAGCATAGAGACTGTTCAGGAGCGGCGTGGTCCCGTGGTTATCGTGAACAACTGCGGAACGAGAGGTCCTTGGTTCAAGTATTCCCTCGGGTGAAAATTTTACTTTATTTGTTTTCGCAAAGTTATGATCTGTCAGTTCGTTCATTGACGTCTCTGTTCACTGTAATAAGTTTAGTGTCTGTGTTTTGCGACCGCACCGCAAAACCGTGCGATTAGTAGACGAAAGTACGTTCCTCTCCAATGGGAACCGAAAACATTTGATCGCAAGGTCATAGGTCAACCGATTCCCCCACAGGAAAACACGTCTGATAATTCTATACGACACTGGTGACGGCATGTACGTCACATGACAGGAATATGTCGTCGACCCACCTAACTTTCACACTTGGCGAATGGGTAAAAAGATTCTTCTACCTTGCCCGATTTAGGTTTTCTTGTGGATGCGATAATAACTCCCAAAAAAGTGATGAAAACATAAGATTTTGTCACATAAACTGCAACAAATGAATGCAACAGTTTCACAGTCACACAGTTTTCCCTGTGCTCTGTCAAAACATATGTTTTTAACGTTTTCCAATTTTTTCCGTGTGTCAAATCTTGCATATGTCCAAGCAAATCTGAACATGTCCTGGAATTTTCGAGAGCGAAGTTGATTGTGTGAGTGACTGAACTTTAATAATTGACACACGTCAATTGCTAGAAAATAAAAAAGTTAAAATTTTTACTCGAGGGAAGACTTGAACCGAGGTTCTCTCGTACGGCAGTTGCTTACGCTAACCACGAGACCACAGCACTCCTGACATCACGTTGTCCTCGATGAGGCTTCTGTTACACATCGACTACTCAATTTGTATATTTTGCTTATTTTTTTCATAGTTCGACAAAACTTCTGCCTGTTTTCTCGATTGATCTGTGTTCAGTTTTTCAAGGTATATCCACTGTGCCAATTTATAACTAAATCTGAGGGGGGTGCGATGGGGAGGTTCTCTTGTGAGCATATTTACGTGCTCACTGTGCGCTCGGAACTGAAAAGAGCGAAGTGACGCGATCGACGGGCACACTAGGGACACTGTCCAACGCATCTGTGTAAAGAGTCATCGGATTTTCACTGTGCTTTCCATTTCGCACCCCATCGGACCTTACTTTCGGAATAGCCCTCGAATATGTTCCTAACCGCAAATCTCCGAAGGTTTTGGATCGAATGTTTTGAAATTCTGACTCAACGGTGCATTGGAATAAGCGTGCGTTTTTATATACTGTACCTACAGGGTGTTTCAAAAATGACCGGTATATTTGAAACGGCAATAAAAACTAAACGAGCAGCGATAGAAATACACCGTTTGTTGCAATATGCTTGGGACAACAGTACATTTTCAGGCGGACAAACTTTCGAAATTACAGTACTTACAATTTTCAACAACAGATGGCGCTGCAAGTGATGTGAAAGATATAGAAGACAACGCAGTCTGTGGGTGCGCCATTCTGTACGTCGTCTTTCTGCTGTAAGCGTGTGCTGTTCACAACGTGCAAGTGTGCTGTAGACAACATGGTTTATTCCTTAGAACAGAGGATTTTTCTGGTGTTGGAATTCCACCGCCTAGAACACAGTGTTGTTGCAACAAGACGAAGTTTTCAACGGAGGTTTAATGTAACCAAAGGACCGAAAAGCGATACAATAAAGGATCTGTTTGAAAAATTTCAACGGAACGTGACGGATGAACGTGCTGGAAAGGTAGGGCGACCGCGTACGGCAACCACAGAGGGCAACGCGCAGCTAGTGCAGCAGGTGATCCAACAGCAGCCTCGGGTTTCCGTTCGCCGTGTTGCAGCTGCGGTCCAAATGACGCCAACGTCCACGTATCGTCTCATGCGCCAGAGTTTACACCTCTATCCATACAAAATTCAAACGCGGCAACCCCTCAGCGCCGCTACCATTGCTGCACGAGAGACATTCGCTAACGATATAGTGCACAGGATTGATGACGGCGATATGCATGTGGGCAGCATTTGGTTTACTGACGAAGCTTATTTTTACCTGGACGGCTTCGTCAATAAAGAGAACTGGCGCATATGGGGAACCGAAAAGCCCCATGTTGCAGTCCCATCGTCCCTGAATCCTCAAAAAGTACTGGTCTGTGACTTCTTTCTGTGGGGACACTTGAAAGACCAGGTGTACCGCCAGAACCCAGAAACAATTGAACAGTTGAAGCAGTACATCTCATCTGCATGTGAAGCCATTCCGCCAGACACGTTGTCAAATGTTTCGGGTAATTTCATTCGGAGACTACGCCATATTATTGCTACGCATGGTGGATATGTGGAAAATATCGTACTATAGAGTTTCCCAGACCGCAGCGCCATCTGTTGTTGAAAATTGTAACTACTGTAATTTCGAAAGTTTGCCTGAAAATGAACTGTTGTCCCAAGCATATTGCAACAAACGGCGTATTTCTATCGCTGCTCGTTTAGTTTTTATTGCCGTTTCAAATATACCGGTCATTTTTGAAACACCCTGTATTTCTTTAATGTATGTAATATATAATTTTTTTGTAAATTTAACAATAGGGAAACGCTGTTACAAGATTTCTTCTGAGGTAAGAAAGCTAACTATCCACTGTGAGGATAGACACTAGCTAAAAAACATGCTTTCCCTGCATTACTCTTCTCCATTGCGGCACTTGCTTGACCTGCACACTGCAAACCCATTTCAAATCAAACAAGTTAAGGGGAGCCGGAGGTGCCTATGCTGCCCATGTTAAAATCACTAAGTTTGAGAAACATTTATGAATAAACTACCAAATAGAAAAAATTTGATTTTTTTTTTACATATAGAGTGGTTTAGTATTGCAGTTATGACAGAGGGATTTTGGAGTATATTTTGTAGTTTCCTTCCAATTATTTTTTTATTAATGACCCAAATATTTTTACAAATAATTGCTTTATAATTAAACTGAAATGAAACTACTGAACATATGCCAAATGGCTGTGTTACAATGTAAGTTTGACCACTAGGAGTGCTGTATAAAAATTTCATCTCTCTAGCTGGAGCGGATTTTGAGAAAATGTTCTTTATATTCGAAAAATTCTAATTTACGGGAAATGGCTATCAAAGTTTCTCAATTCATTCCTGAACTATAGGATGGATTATCAGGGTCTTCTTCTTCATCCTCCAAAAGCTTCCTCTTCTGTCTTCTTTTCTAAGCTTCCTCTTCTGTCTTCTTTTCTGGCCTGTTGTTCCATCATACTTCATATGCCTTTCTCTTCTTTCTGCTCCTCTTATCCTTTCTCTGTCAGTATTTCTTAGTGCTCATACAGTGTTCACCCCAGCTGTAAATCCTAATGCCTTCAGAACTTCACACTTCACACTGTTCCTTTGGTTGTAGGTTGCTATTGCATCATAAATGCCAAAGTGCAGTGTTTTTATGCTTACAAACACACTTTTAGGAATCACTTTGCAAATCAAATTGTTTGCGCTCTCATTAGGATTCTGCGTCTTTCCGTCTAGACATTTGTGTAACAATTCTGGCTGTGCTAAGTCATGAAAAATTGGTTTTATTGTTCCCTCCTGATTCTTGTACATACTGCATATTACCCGCTTTACACAAGAAGTATAATACTACCAACAACAGGCGCAACACTGAACTAATTCGAAACGGTAAACAGCAAAGAGACGATATTCCGCGCTCTTATTCATTGTAGTATCGCAACTTGGTATTAGTGTTAATTTTCTTTTCCGTACGTTCTTCCTCTTCTTATATACACGGTTACTAAAACGTGGCATCGTAACCAGAACAAAAGTGTACGACAATATTAAATGGAGCATGATGTTCGAAATTCTGAGGAAAATAGGAGTAAGCAGTAAGGAAATACGGGTAATATTTGTCACAGAAAACAATGTAGCCAACCCTTGCACACTCGCTGTATGCGTAACATAAGGCGCTGTATGCGTAATAGGCCGAGAAAATCCCAAGCAGTTCGCCAGGAAGTCACGAGAGGGTGTTAGATGCATTCAGCGGCCGCCCATTTCCTCTGCAGGCGTGGCGGAAAATGGTAATAACTCCACTTCTAGGGCGAGTAGTACAATAATTCAAAGTTTACATTAAAGAGGAATGTTCCAATTAATTTTCGGTAGCAAAAAAAAATCGTAATTTTTTGGATTTGACCACCTCCGGCTCCCCTTAAAATATGTGCACTATTCTTACTGTTTGTAAATCACTTGATTGCTGGAACTCCTTACTTCTGAACTGGCACAAACTGGACGATTTCAGGCTATTAATGTTTTGTGACTAACCAGCCTAATAACAATAACAATACTGTGTACAGCCTTATCTAGTTACTGCTGTGTCGTGCTGTCAGTTCGTTTATCTGTTTCAAAGCGAGTAATGAAGCATTTTGTGGACGACCGCAGATACTATTTACAACTTGGAGAAGACATTTTCTTGCGATATTTAGTATTTGTTACTGTATATGTCTCATTTGTATCATCAGAAATATACAGGGTGGTCGGATATTCCCTTTACAGACTTGTAGGACTTGTAGATGGGAGTGAGTACATCGTATTTTGAATAGGAACCCATGTCCGCCCCAACGAGGCTACAGAGCGTCAAAGTTATAGGCGCGGGCGTCCGTAAATGTACGTATACACGGGGTGATTCCGTGATGATGGTACAGACTTTCTAGGACGACGGAGAACGATAAATGTATTAATTTAAAGTAAGGATCCCTGTACCATAAAAGAACGAGTCGAAGGTTATAAACGAAAGCCGTTCTGATACCTCTGAGAGCTGAATACATGTATCGGTTCTTGTGTTGCCAAGAGAATAGGGTTGGTAATTTTCAGTGGTGGTAGTGTGGACAAAAACGAGAAAAAATGTCCAGTAAACGTGGGCTCTAAAGTGCGTACCTTAACAGCTATGAAAACTTGCTCAGTAGAGGAGATGTGTTTCACATTAGCTAAGATGAACGAATGATCATAGCTCCTCAGGTTTGCAATTTAGAAGCCACGTTTACTGGACATTTTTTCTCGTTTTTGTCCACACTACCACCACTGAAAGTTACCAACCCTACACTCTTCGCAGCACAAGAACCAGTACATCTACTCAATTGTCAGAGGTATCAGAACGGTTTTCGTTTATAACTTTCGACTCGTTCATTTTCGGTACAGGGATCCTTACTTCAAATTAATACATTTATCGTCCTCCATCGTCCTAGAAAGTCTGTAACACCATCACGTTATCACCCCGTGTATACGTACGTCTACAGACGCCCGCGCCTATAACTTTGACGCTCTGTAGTCTCGTTGGATGACGTTTCCGGACGTGGGTTCCTATTCAAAATACGATGTACTCACTCCCATTTACAAGTCCTACAAGTCTGTAAAGGGAATTTGCGACCACCCTGTATGGGACAAAGCACAAGATACACGTGTAGTGGGTCGACTATGTGAGGAACTTGTAAGCTCCGCCGGATTAATGCTACTAACCGAGAAAAAGTAATTATTGATAACGTACACTACTGGCCATTAAAATTGCTGCACGACGAAGATGACGTGCTACAGACACGAAATTTAACCGACTGGAACAATACGCTGTGATATGCAAATGATTAGCTTTTCAGAGCATTCACACAAGGTTGCCGCCGGTGGCGACACCTACAACGTGCTAACATAAGAAAAGTTTCCAACCGATTTCTCATACACAAACAGCAGTTGACAAGCTTTCCCTGGTGAATCGTTGTTGTGATGCCTCGTGTAAGGAGAAGAATTGCGTACCATCACGTTTCCGACTTTGATAAAGGTCGGATTGTAGCCTATCACGATTGCGGTTTATAGTATCGTGACACTGCTGATCGCGTTGGTGGAGATCCAATGACTGTTAGAAGAATATGGAATCGGTGGGTTCAGGAGGGTAATACGGAACGGCGTGCTAAATCCCAACGGTCTCGTATCACTAGCAGTCGAGATGACAGGCATCTTATCCGCATGGCTGTAACGGATCGTGCAGCCACGTCTCGATCCATGAGTCAACAGATTGAAAAGTTTGTAAGACAACAATAAACTGCACGAACAGCTCGACGACGTTTGCAGCAGCATGGACTATCAGCTCGGAGACCACGGCCGCCGGCCGCGGTGGTCTCGCGGTTCTAGGCGCGCAGTCCGGAACCGTGCGACTGCTACGGTCGCAGGTTCGAATCCTGCCTCGGGCATGGATGTGTGTGATGTCCTTAGGTTAGTTAGGTTTACGTAGTTCTAAGTTCTAGGGGACTTTTGACCACAGCAGTTGAGTCCCATAGTGCTCAGATCCATTTGAACCATTTTTTAGACCATGGCTGCGGTTACCCTTGACGCTGCATCACAGACAGGAGCGCCTGCGGTGGTGTACTCAACGACGAACCTGGGTGCACGAACGGCCAAACGCCATTTTTTCGGACGAATCCAGGTTCTGTTTACAGATTCATGACGGTCGCATACGTGTTTGGCGACATCGCGGTGAACGCACATTGGATGCGTATATTCGTCATCGCCAGCGTGATGGTATGGGGTGCCATTGGTTAGACGTCTCGGTCACCTCTTGTTCGCATTGACGGCACTTTCAACAGTGCACGCTACATTTAGGATGTGTTACGACCCGTGGCTCTACCCTTCATTCGATCCCAGCGAAACCCTACATTTCAGCAGCATAATGCACGACCGTATGTTGCAGGTCCTGTACGGGCCTTTCTGGATAAAGAAAATGTTCGCCTGCTGCCCTGGCCAGCACATTCTCCAGATCTCTCACCAACTGAAAACGTCTGGTCAATGGTGGCCGAGCAACTGGCACTTCACAATACGTCAGTCACTACTCTTGATGAACTGTGGTATCGTGTTGAAGCTGCATGGGCAGCTGTACCTGTACACGCCATCCAAGTTCTGTTTGACTCAATGCCCAGGCGTATCAAGGCCGTTATAGTGGCCAAAGGTGGTTGTTCTGGGTACTGATTTCTCAGGATCTATGCACCCAAACTGCGTGAAAATGTTATCGCATGTCAGTTCTAGTATAATATATTTGTCCAATGAATACCCGTTTATCATCTGGATTTCTTCTTTGTGTAGCAGTTTTAATTGCCAGTAGTGTATCTAATCGGCATTGGCCTTGCCACAGTGGATACACCGGTTCCCGTGCGATAACCGAAGTTAAGCGCTGTCGGGCGTGGTCGGCACTTGGGTGGGTGACCATTCCAGGCTGCCTTGCGCTGTTGCCATTTTTCGGGGTGCACTCAGTTTCGTGATGCCAATTGAAGAGCTACTTGACCGAATAGTAGCGGCTTCGGTCAAGAATACCATCATAACGAACAGGAGAGCGGTGTGCTGACCCCACGCCCCTCCTATCTGCATCTTCCTCTGAGGATGACATTGCGGTCGGATGGTTCCGTTAGGCCACTCGTGGCTTGAAGTGTATATAATCAATGTTAGAGTCTTACAAAATTGTGATAATAGTAATGATCTTTTGAAAATAGTTTCGTGACTGAAAAAGAATCGAATCGTTTAGTTTTTACCCCTCGGGATATTTCATTTCATCCCTCAAGGGTAATTACCCCCAGCTTTGGAATCAATGCTTCAGAGTCTGCTATTACCGCCTGTAGACCGTTTTTCTTAATAATCGAATTAAAAACAAGTCGTGAATGACCCTCACGCAGCTGGTTTCAGTGTCGCTCAGAGAGCACGGTTGCTTGGCTGCAGCTTCTAGGCGATACAGTCTGGAACCGCGCGACCTCTACGGTCGCAGGTTCGAATCCTGCCTCGGGCATGGATGTGTGTGATGTGCTTAGGTTAGTTAGGTTTAAGTAGTTCTAAGTTCTAGGGGACTGATGACCTCAAAAGTTAAGTCCCATAGTGCTCAGAGCCATTGAACCATTTGGCTGCAGGGCATGACGGCGGTGGCGCTGTGCGGCTGGGTGTGCGCCCCGGTGGTCTCCGGCGACGCCTCCCCCTCCTCCCCCGACGCACTCAACGTGACGCTGTCGCACGCCAAGACGCCGCTGCCCACGTGGCTGCCGGCCGGCGCGCAGCGCTCCCCCGGCTACGAGACGCTCTACCTGTTCGAGGCGCTCTGCCTCACCGTCTCGACCCAGGTGCTGCTCTGCGTCGACGTCTTCTTCATCGACCTCATCCTCCTGGTCGTCGCAGAGCTGCAGGTGCTCAACGACAACGTCGCGGCTGTTTTCGTCGATGCGACCGGCTCTGAGAGACGCGAAGATACACCCACCGGTGAATCCGCTCTCCCTGCAGTACGACGCCGGCGCCGCAGGTGTTCCGACACGTTCACGGTTTTAGATGTGTCGGTCGATAATACAACGCAGAGGATTTCAGAAGACATGTATGACCAGCTAGTTGGCAACATACGACATCATCAGGTGATCATAGAGTAAGTAGGTCACTGACAGACACACCCACTGTCTAAGGAATCTGAATGAAATTCTTTATTGAACATAGCGAGAATTACAAACACGGAGAATAGAGTTTTATCGTTTGTTGTTATGGCTTTCAATCCAGAGACTGGTTTGATGCAGCTCTCCATGCCACTCTATCCTGTGCAAAATTCTTCATCTCCAAGTACTTACTGCAGCCACATCCTTCTGAATCTGCTTAGTGTATTCATCTCTTGTCTCCCTCTACAATTTTTACCCTCCACGCTGCCCTCCAGTACTAAATTGGTGATCCCTTGATGTCTCAGAACATGTCCTATCAACCGATCACTTCTTCTGGTCAAGTTATGCCACAAATTTCCCTTTTCCCCAATTCTATTCAATATTTCCTCATTAGTTATGTGATCTACCCATCTAATCTTCAGCATTCTTCTGTAGCACCACATTTCGAAAGCTTCTATTCTCTTCTTGTCCAAACTATTTACCGTCCACGTTTCACTTCCATACATGGCTACACTCCATACAAATACTTTCAGAAACGACTTCCTGACACTTAAATCTATACTCGATGTTAACAAATTTCTCTTCTTCAGAAACGGTTTCCTTGCCACTGCCAGTCTACATTTTATATCCTCTCTACTTCGACCATCATCAGTTATTTTGCTCCGCAAATACCAAAACTTCTTTACTACTTTAAGTGTCTCATTTCCTAATCTAATTCCCTCAACATCACCCGACTCAACTCGACTACATTCCATTATCCTTGTTTTGTTTTTGTTGATGTTCATCTTATATCCTCCTTTCAAGACACTGTCCATTCCGTTCAGCTGCTCTTCCAGGTCCTTTGCTGTCTCTGACAGAATTACAGTGTCATCGGCGAACCTCAAAGTTTTTATTTCTTCTCCACGGATTTTAGTTCCTACTCCGAATATTTCTTTTGTTTCCTTTATTGCTTGCTCAATATACAGATTGAATAACATCGAGGATGGGCTACAACCCTGTCTCACTTCTTTCTCTACCACTGCTTCCCTTTCATGCCCTTCGATTCTTATAACTGTCGTCTGGTCTGTACAAACTGTAAATAGCCTTTCGGTCCCTGTATTTTACCCCTACCACCTTCAGAATTTGAAAGAGAGTATTCCAGTCAACCTTGTCAAAAGCTTTCTCTAAGTCTACAAATGCTAGAAACGTAGGTTTGCCTTTCCTTAATCTAGCTTCTAAGATAAGTCGTAGGGTCAGTATTGCCTCACGTGTCCAACATTGATACGGAATCCAAACTGATCTTCCCCGAGGTCGGCTTCTACCAGTTTTTCCATTCGTCTGTACAGAATTCGCGTTAGTATTTTGCATCTGTGACTTATTAAACTGATAGTTCGGAAATTTTCACATCTGTCAACACCTACTTTCTTTAGGATTGGAATTATTATATTCTTATTGAAGTCTGAGGGTATTTCGCCTGTATCATACATCTTGCTCACATTGAAAGATCACAGGTTAATGTAAGCTCGAGATAAGCCATTGCAAGTGTGAAATGCTGGTACATTAATAACCGGTGTAATTCCCAGAATGTCAAATGCAAACATACAATATTGCACGTATTGTGATGTACAGGTGCCTCATGTCAATTTGTGGGATGGAGTTCCATGCCTGTTGTACTTGGTCAACCAATACACGGACGGTTAATGCTCTTTGTGGATGACGTTGCAGTTGTCGTCCGATGATGCCCCAGATGTGGCTCAAAAATGGCTCTGAGCACTATGGGACTTAACATCTGAGGTCATCAGTCCCCTAGAACTTCGAACTAATTAAACCTAACTAACCTAAGGACACATATCCATGCTCGAGGCAGCATTCGAACTTGCGACCGTAGGAGCAACGCGGTCCCGAACTGAAGCGCCTAGAACCGCTCGGCCACTCCGGCCGGCCCCCAGATGTGCTCTATCGGAGAAAGATCCGGTGATCGACCAGGCTAAGGCAGCATTTCGACATTCTGTAGAGCATGTTGGGTTACAACAGCGCTATGTTGCCGAGCGTTATCCTGTTGGAAAATACCCCTTGGAAATCTGGGCGTGAGTGGCAACACAGCCGGTCTAATCACCAGATTGACGTACAAATTTGCAGTCTGTGGGCATGGGATAACCACAAGAGTGCTCCTGCTATCACATTAAATCGCTCCCCACATCATAACTCCAGGTGTAGGTCCAGTTTCTCTAGCACGCAGGCAGGTTGGTTGTAGGCTCTCAGCTAGCTTCCTTCTAACCAACACAAGGCAACGACTGGAACCGAAGAGGAACCAATTTTCATCAGCAAACATAACAGACCTCCACACTGCCGTCCAAAGAGCTCTCGCTTTATGTCATTAAAGTCGTACATGGCGGTTGGTTTGGGGTCAGTGGAATGTACGTTACAGGGTGTCTGGGCGTCTAGAAATAACCAATCTGTAACAGTTCTTTCTGTCACTGTGGTGTCAACTGCTGCTCCAATTGCTGCTGGAGACGCAGTACGATGCGGCTGAACCATGCGCCGAACAACATGGTCTTCCCTCGCGGTAGCGCTACGCGGCAGTCCGGATCCCGGCCTACTTGCGACCGTACACTGTCGTGGCCACAGCTGCCAGCAATCATGTACAGTGGCGACGTTCCAGCCAAGTATTTCTGAAATGTCGTAGAAGGAACATCCCAGGTCTCGTAACCCTATTACACAACCTCGTTCAAACTCAGTGAGGTGTCGATAACGGGATCTTTGTCACCTCGAAGGCTTGAAGGCATTCTTGACTTACATCAACTCACTGCGTCCATTTCCCAAGGTAGCTAACGCTCACTACCGTTACAGAGTGTATTTAAAGCAAACCTGATTTGCATTCCCATAGTGAAACTACTAGCGCTGCTCTTTTGTGACTGGTGCGAAATCTCACCAGACATCGTCTTCCAGATGCAGAAACACGCTAACCAACTTTCGTTTATACTTATATGGATATACTGTCTGTTCTTTCGGACATGTCCGAAAGAACAGACACCATTGATGTCCTTCAGCCGTCTAGAACGAAATTAGAATTATATATTAATACCTTCATCCGCTGACGGGCGTTGATATATATGAACGAGGACAGGTGAAAATGTGTGCCCCGGCCGGGACTCGAACCCGGGATCTCCTGCTTACATGGCAGACGCTCTCTCCATCTGAGCCACAGAGGGCATAGAGGATAATTCGACTGCAGGGAGTACCTCGAGCACGCCTCCCGCGAGACCCACATTCTCACCTTATATGTCCACACACTACATTCGTGTTGGGTCGGGACGCTACGAATGTAGTGTGTGGACATATAAGGTGAGAATGTGGGTCTTGTGGGAGGCGTGCGCGAGGTACTCCCTGCAGTCACACTATCCTCTGTGTCCTCAGTGGATTAGATGGGCCTGCCGGCACGGTAGCTCAGCGTCTTTGGTCAGAGGGTTGCCGCCCCCTGTAATAACGTCCTCCACGAACAATTGCAGCGAACTAAACGAACGAAATGAGATTAAAAAAAAAAGATGGATAGAGCGTCTGCCATGTAAGCAGGAGGTCCCGGGTTCGAGTCCTGGTCGGGGCACACATTTTCAACTGTCGCCGTTGATGTATATCAACGCCAGTCGACAGCGTAGGGTCTTGATATAATTACCATTTTATAATATTGACTGGTGGTTCGTTTCTAACACTGCACACAGTGGAGCAATTAACCATTAATGACAACTGCTAACGAAATTAATAGTTCAGTCACAGATATAGAAGATCATAATTCAACAAAATGAAGGCATTACTTTCAAAATTAGAAAATTAGTAGTTAAACTGTTGTGAATTGGCAGGAGCCAATTCACGGGGTTTGGAGGAAGCCGAAAGGCACGCGTTTAAGCTCACGCAGGCTGGCGTGAGGTCTGGAACAGGTAAAGTAATTATACTATCAAGAAAAGTACGTAGCTGCTGGAATACTTAACTTTAATCCATAATTGGTGAACTTCGGTCTGACTGTACATGCATCCCAAGATAAACAACAAATGATACTGGCGCCATGCTAGGTCGTAGCAAATGACGTAGCTGAAGGTTATGCTAAACTATCGTCTCGGCAAATGAGAGCGTAATTTGTCAATGAACCATCGCTAGCAAAGTCGGCTGTACAACTGGGGCGAGTGCTAGGACGTCTCTCTAGACCTGCCATGTGGCGGCGCTCGGTCTGCAATCACTGACAGTGGCGACACGCGGGTCCGACGTATACTACCGGACCGCGGCCGATTTAAAGGCTACCACCTAGCAAGTGTGGTGTCTGGCAGTGACACCACATTCCTCCCCCGCAAATCGGCGTACGGTTGTGTGATAAGGCTTCCGCCCGCCGTGGGGAGGACCCCATGTTGACGTATGCGACGAGGTGGGGAGCCTAACAACAGGCGAGGCTGTGCCACCCGCACCCTGCCATTCGGTCCGAGGGGAGCTAGGAACCGCCTGAAAACCAAGTCCAGGGTGCACGCCAACATGCGGTGTATGCGCCCGCAGAGAGACAGGAGGAGCCGAAGGGTCGACCTCCATCAGAACGGGGCACCCGACGGGCGAAGACGACATCTGGTCCGGAGCGGGCAAGAGTTCCATGTCGGAGGACAGCTGGTCACGGGAAGCGATCTCTGGTGCGTGACCCAGGGAGGCACCCGGCGGTTGCAGCGACGCGTCCACTTCGGGCGTCGCCGGCGGGAGAACAGGCGGCGGCGGCGGCGCGTCGCCATGGGGCAAAATGGAAGGCAGCGTCGGTAACACCTGGAGCTGAGGCGAGCCAGTAGATGGGTACCCCGGGGCGCTGACCGGACGGCACCGTCGCTGAAAGCAGACGGGGAGCGGCAGATCTCGTGCGACGACAGAGGCGTAGCTGATTGAGATGCCGACGCACCTCACCAGAGGCCCCCAAAACCAAATACATAGCGCGGCCGAGGCAGCGAAGAATGCGCCCTCCGAGCCAACGCCGTGAACCTCGATAGTGACGATAGTATACAACGTCGCCTGGGGCAAAAGCAGGTGTCTGCCGCTGCACAGGAACCTGATGCGGTGGATGTAGCAAAGACATCAAGGTTCGATGAGGGCGGCCGTGGAGAAACTCAGCCGGCGAGCGACCATCTCGAGGCTGAGAGCGATACGAGGACAAAAAGAGCAATAACGCGTCCTCCCAAGAATGCGACTCTTTCAGCTTCAACATCTGTGACTTGAAAGTCCGGACCAAACGTTCAGCGGCACCGTTTGACTGTGGCGAAAACGGCGCGGATGTCAGATGTTTAATACCATTGGCCTTGCAGAATGACTGAAATTCTGCGGACATGAATTGTGGGCCATTGTCGGAAACAATAGTCTGTGGAAGATCTTCAATGCAAAAGATAGCAGATAACGCTTTGATGGTGGCAGATGACGTCGTGGAAGACATCCGGACAACAAAAGGGAAATTACTGAATGAATCTACCACAACCAACCATCGAGCATTCCAGAATGGACCAGCAAAATCGATGTGTAAGCGTTGCCAAGGGGTAGTGGCTTTCGGCAATGCAAAGAATTTCCGCGGTGGTGCGGATTGTTGTTCGGCACATGCCATGCAAGAAGAGCACATATTCGTAATCGCAGCATCGAATCCAAACCAAGTACAGTGCTGACGAGCAAGTTGCTTCGTTCTCACTATACCCCAATGTCCTTGGTGGAGAAGCCGTAAGAAAGAGGACTGTAACGAACGTGGGACCACGACCCTGGACTGATCATTATCAGAACGCAACAGCAAAACACCACGTCGAACAAAAAGTCTCTCCTTGTGAGCAAAAAATCGGCGAACCAACGGATCCTCGATCCGTGACTTTGACAAGGGCCATTGCGCAGCAACAAAACGCAAAACGGTAGCAACGACAGGGTCAGCAGCTGTGGCTGTCGCTATACGACGAAAATCAATCGGAAACGATTCGACCACGTCATCGGTTTCCGCATCAATGAACATGCAAGCAATTTCGGCGGAATCGAATGCTCTATCCCCAGCAACAGGCAAACGGGACAACGCATCGGCGTTTCCGTGCTTAGCAGTGGACCGATACAAGATATCGTAGCGGTACTGCAAGAGGAAAATAGACCAGCGAATGAATTTCTGCGCTGTACGTGGTGGCACAGGCTTGTTTTCGGATGAAAAAGCGACGTCAAAGGTTTGTGGTCTGTGATGATGGTAAATTGACGACCATACAAGAAATCATGAAACTTAGTAACACCAAATACGAGAGCCAAAGCTTCTCTCTCGATCTGTGAATAATGTCTTTGCGCAGACGAGAGCAATTTGGACGCAAAGGCAATAGGGCGATCGTGCGATCCATCTTTGTGCGCAAGCACAGCACCGATCCCGAAATCCGATGCATCCACCATCAACAAAAGGGGTTTCTGGGGATCGAACGGCGTAAGGCAAGTATTGGAAAGCAATGCCGATTTCAACTGGCGAAAGGCGCGTTCGCATTCCGTCGTCCAGACGAACGGAACACCTTTACGGCGTAAGCGATGAAGCGGAGCTGAAATGGAAGAGGCGTGGCGCACATAGCGATGATAATAATTGATTTTTCCCAGCACACTCTGTAGCTGCTTCAAATTCTGCGGCAAAGGCAAGTCTTGTATGGCACAGAGGTGCTCGGGACTGGGATGTATGCCTTGGGCATTGAGTACATGGCCCAGGTAGGGTAAGTCACGAGCAAAAAACACACATTTGTCTTGCCGCAAGCGAAGACCATTTTGTCGCAAGACCTGAAATAATGTTCTGAGATTGGCTAAATGTTCTTCTTCCGTCTTACCGGAGATCACAATATCGTCCAGATAGTTTGCTGCAGTAGGGACCGATGCACAAACAGTTTGTAGATATTGCTGAAACAATGCAGGGGCGGATGCACACCCGAATGGCAGTCGTTTGAATCGGTACAACCCAAGATGCGTGTTAACTACCAAAACGCGCTGGGATTCTTCGTCCACCGGTATTTGCAAGTACGCAGCTTCTAGGTCCAACTTCGAAAAATATTTACCCGGGCACAGTTTGTCAAAAAGATCTTCCGGGCGGGGTAAAGGAATAGTTGCAATCACTAGTTGTGGATTCACAGTGGCGTTGAAGTCCACACAAAGTCTCAGTTTTCCGGAAGGTTTTGGCAAAATTACTAAGGGTGATGCCCAGAGAGAAGCGTGCACACGTTCAATCACACCTTGTGATTCCAAATCGTGTAATGTTCTTGCGACCTCATCACGCAATGCGTGGGGAACAGTGTGCGCTCTGAAAAATTTCGGTTGCGCGTTGACTTTCAGTTCCAAATGTGCTTTATAGTTCTTAGCGCAACCAAGGCCCGGTGCAAAAATGTCCGCAAATTCTTCACATAGACGAGAAACACTGGCTGAAGGCACAGTCTGGTTCACTGATAGGACATGATTTACTATAGACAAGTTAAACAACTGAAATAAATCGAAACCAAACAAGTTCACTGCAGAAGAAGAACACAGGACGTACAATGACACAAGTTTTGTTTGTCCTTTGTATGTTGCAAGAAGGCTGCACTGTCCTAACACAGGGATAGCTTGTCCTGAATAACTACTGAGCTTAACATTTGCGGCACGCAATGGAGGTGTGCCCAGCTGTTTGAACGTGTCTTGATTGATCAGTGAAACTGCAGCTCCGGTATCGAGCTGGAATGGTATCTCGTTGCCGTTAATGTCCAAGTCTACAAAAAGTTTATTGTCCTGCTGACGACAAGAGCGACTGTCTCGTGCAACGTGAACTGACACTGATACAGAATCACTTGCGACTTGACGGGATTTCCGGCGATGTCGACGCACACGATTTGTGGGACGAACACAGTCACTGCTAGAGAGAGTGGCACTGGGCGGAGTGGCATGAACTACATGAATTTCCATGGGCGAAGTGTCGCGAGCCTGAATATCCTTGGTTCGATTCCGATTCCAGCGCGAAGCAAATGGCCTGGAATGGTTTTGAGCGTCCGATCGGAGATTTTTCTGGCAAACACTTTGAACATGTCCTTTTTTATTACAGAAAAAGCAAATAGCCTGGCGGGACTGGCAATTCTCACGCGAATGTCTAGTAGCACACCGCGGGCATGACTTCACTGAATTTGCTTGCTGGCGTGGTACACGTGGCTGAGAGCCAAGCGGCTTTGGCGCGGCTGGGCGCGAGGACTGTTTACTGTTCCGTGCAGCTCTCCCGGCGGGCCAGTTAACGTGACACCCGGGTGGCGAAGTTTCAAATGATTCCTGAGCAAAGTTATGTGTGTCCTGCCGATCCAATATGTCCATCACTTGTTGAAGGGAGGGATTGACTAGTTTCAAATCTGTTCCCTTATACGAACATCAGGAACGTTCTGTGCAATTGCATCACGTACCATAGTATCTGAATAAGGGAGGCCACATTGACACTCAAAAGCACAATCCCTAGTAAGGCCTTGCAAAGTTGCAACCCACTCCCGATTAGTCTGACCGGCCGTACGTTTTGTACGAAAGAAGGTATATCTTTTTGCAACGACATTGACTGATTCTTTGAAATATGTATCTAATGCAGACAAAATTTCGTCGTAGGACAGAGTTGCTACGTCGCGTCAGGGAAATAATTTCACTATCACACGGTACGTTTGGACGCCTACAGCGGAAAGGAGAAAAGACTGCCGCTCATTACCTTGAATTCTGTAGGCGGCGAGATGGAATCCAAATTGGCGTGTGCACTCCGTCCAGCTTTCCAGTACCGCATCAAAAGGACGAAAAGGTGGTGCAACAGCGTTTTGTGGCTGTGGTAGCGGTGGAGCGGCGGCCGCCGCATCGTTTTGCATTGCACGCTGACCCTGGACGAGCTGTCCAAGGGCATCCAATAAGGCCTGCGTCTGCTGATTCTGTAAGCGATAAAATTCGGACAGTACATCTGGAGATTGTGGCGAAGCCATGACACAAGTAAATCAGGAATATCAATACGAATGCAAAATTCTCGTCGCCATATGTTGTGAATTGGCAGGAGCCAATTCACGGGGTTTGGAGGAAGCCGAAAGGCACGCGTTTAAGCTCACGCAGGCTGGCGTGAGGTCTGGAACAGGTAAAGTAATTATACTATCAAGAAAAGTACGTAGATGCTGGAATACTTAACTTTAATCCATAATTGGTGAACATCGGTCTGACTGTACATGCATCCCAAGATATACAACAAATGATAATGGCGCCTTGCTAGGTCGTAGCAAATGACGTAGCTGAAGGCTATGCTAACTATCGTCTCAGCAAATGAGAGCGTAATTTGTCAGTGAACCAGCGCTAGCAAAGTCGTCTGTACAACTGGGGCGAGTGCTAGGACGTCTCTCTAGACCTGCCGTGTGGCGGCGCTCGGTCTGCAATCATGACAGTGGCGACACGCGGGTCCGACGTATACTACCGGACCGCGGCCGATTTATAGGCTACCACCTAGCAAGTGTGGTGTCTGGCGGTGACACTACATAAACCACCTACTAAGGCCACTAGAATACGATGGACCACTGATAAAAAGATCTCTTTGAATACATATTACTAGATACTTTACAGATCAGTTAGATATTTTGACAGTTCCTTAGTACATAGAAAGTGTGCTGACGAAGCAAAAGTAACAAATTAATTCCATTATGCAGGCATTCATTCGCATTTGTAATGCTGAGCCGATCCCATCTCAGATAGGCATCTTGACGATGATAAATTTCGGGTGTTAATCTGAGTTATGGTTTTCATTTTATCTAAAATATTTCAACGACCTACGCAGTAGTCTTCTTTCGGTGCTGCAAGCTGTGTTGTTGTGTGTACTCCAGTCAGCGAATACACCAAACGGATGAGCACTTGAAGAAATAGTATGCACAAAACAGAAACTACAACCTGGCTGAACACCCAGGAGTGGACTACTGATCTTTATGGGTGTTCTGGTTCCACGCACTGCAGGTTTTGAACCCGCGCCAGACGGCATGGACGTCGAAGACCACTAGAGATCTCTGCACCGTCGCGCCGTAAGCCGTGGCGGCATGTGCCTCCTCTCCATGTATAATGTGACGGCGCCACTGTGGAACACGTGGTCCAAGCGGCCAATAGCGACGTACCCGATCATGTATTTAAGCCCCTGCCTCTCGTTAACTCAGTCCCCCCCCCCCCAAATTCTATAAGTCCCTCCAGATCCTTGACCGTCATGCCCTCCGCCTCGCCTTCCGTATACGCCTCCCGTCCCCCACGCGGATCCTCTATGATCTCATTCCTTTCCCCCATCTTCTCCTCTTCCTCGAACATATCCGCATCCTCTACACCTCCCGCCGCCTTGAACCCCCTCACCCCCTGGTTGCTCCTCTCCTCTCCCATCCCCGCCCCCTGCCACCTCTTCACTGTTGTGTCCCCCCTACCCTCCATCTCTACACCCTACATCTCCTTTCCCAAGGTGGCTTCCATTAACTCCCCCTCCCGGATGATTCCCTCTCTCCCTCCATTTATCCCTCCTATCAACTCTGATCCTCACTCCCCCTCCTTTCCTCTGTCCTTTTCCCGGGCTCCCTCTCCCCCCCTTCCATCCTCTTTCTTCCCAACCTCCCCTCTCTTTGCCCCCTTCTCTCCCCCGAGTCCTTTTACATTTCCCTCCTCTGCCTCCTCTCATTCCATCTCGCGTCTGCCCTTCTCCCCCTTTATTAGTCCTCTCCCTCCTTGGTTCCCCCTCCCTTTTTCGTTTTTTTCCTTCCTCCCTCCTTGTTCTTCCCCCTCCTCCAGGTCCCCCTCCCCCCATCTGCCCTTGACTCGGGAGTGTCATCTTTGTGCCGCCACTTTCGTGCAGTGTTCTACATTGAGTGTTCTACAGTGAGTGTCTTACAGTGGGTGTTCCGTGTTGTGTTTTTTGGGAAGTGTTGCGAACGGCCATCATACTGTCGCTGAGTGTGCCTTTTATCTCTTGCGAACAGAAACCAGACTGTCGCCATGTTTCTTTAATTGTGTGTGTGCTATGTTACTTGTCTGCTTCCTGTGTCTTTTATTAACGTTGCCAACCCCTTTTGCTTTCTGTTTTAACTTTCCGCATTTTTCCGCCATTTTACACTTGACGTCACCGTTTTATCCCCTGTTTTTCTTGTTTCTTTTCTTCTTCCGTTTTTTAAAATAAAAGTCTGTAGGCTGTAGAGCAGCGTGCTAAGCTGCTGCCAGCCCACCCCCTTCGGGGGGAATTGAAAATCAATAAAAGAAAAAAAAAAGTTAACTCAGTCAGTCTGATCTTTGTATGCGTCTATCGACATCTCGTCTACAGACAGCTTGTTTACGTTACTTTGTTCCGTGTACGAGTGGACGTGGTCGAGTCGTGGGGTTTTCTTGTGACTCAGTTGCTTCTTGCGTGTTGTTGTTCGTAAGGTCTCGCTCGGTTGTCCTTCGTTGTTCGTGTCCGTCCTTTCCCATTTGTGATGCTGTTCGCGGGCCACTCCGTGGGTCCTGCCCAGCTTTCCTTCACGGCAACCCCGCGTCCGTTCCGGTCGGGGTTGCAACAGATGTGAAACGAATCAGTATACTCCTAGAGAGAAGAAGCTGTAAGAAATCGCCTCTGTAAATACAGTGATTAATCTGATACACCCATTTATTCTTATGAAGACTATAAGCGAAAATAATGCAGCTATACACTACTGTATAAAAAGCAAACTTTCAGAATCAATGGTGCACAACACGTCACAATATGAGGCCGTGTGGAACAGCGGAAGCTCAATAAGTGATTATAATAGCAGAGAGGTGACGTGCACGTTGGCCTAACAGCGCTCTCTTTTGTGTGACCGGACAAGTCAGTGTTACGCAACACTCAGTCGGTGTGGAGCCGTTATGTGAAGTGGAAACGTGCAACCAAGTGCCACTATGCTTCGCAGGGTGGAGTATTGGCTTGTGAGGGCGTTAGAACGGGGCAGAGTGATTGGTGGACATTGTGTCCGCTTCCACTCACCAGAACCGTCCAACGCCGCAGACTGCAATGCGCACGTGAATATCGGCACTGGTGCGCTGAGTAGCAAAAATGCAGTTTTCTCTGACGCGTCCCGCTTCATCTTGTCCTACAGTCATAGTCGCATACTCTGTCTGGCAGACTGAATTTTTCAGTGGCATAGCGAACAAACCCAAGTGTGGTGGTTTGGGTCACCATTCCTTATTAGAGGCGATTTCGCCTCCTAAGTCTTGAGGGCAAAACCTACCGCTGCAGCAGGGATGTTTTACAGCCCGAGACTCTGCCCCTCCTGTAGTCCGTTCTACATGACATATTTCAGCAGGACAACACCCGGTTGCATGTGGTGAAGAATTTACAAGCCTTCTTCGAAGAAAGATGGGTATCCCTGCTTCCCTGGCCTACCTGTTCGCCTGACATTTTGCCCAAAGAACATGTCTGCGATATGGTCGGCCGGCAACTTGTTCGTTCAGGTCCTCCTGCAGTCTTCGTTGATGCTTTGTGGAGGTTCCTACTAACCACGTGGCGGAGTATTCCTCAGCAACATATGCGGGTGCTCTTTCACTCCCCCGTCTAGCTGTTCTGATTGCAGCATGTGATTGTGCTACTCTGTACTGAATTTACACAGTCACAGCGGATGTACGTCTGTAATGTTAATAATTTGTGTCCCTAATCGGTGGAATAAATTTCATTGTGATCCCATGTCAGCGTCTTAGTGTTTCACTTTTTTCCAAACAGTAGAGTAAATTAGACGTAAATTCTGTAAATTAGCTACTTTCCCACTTAAGCCCTTCTGTTTTTCAGCTGCAACTTAATTTCTCGTAATATTTACATACGTAGACATAATTTTAAAATGTCTGTGAATGCAACCTTCAATGAAAGCGGAACTGATGCGCTAATTGTCAATTTACCGAAGTGTCTATCATTGTGTGGTATCTGCTCGCATTAGTAAGTTTCCTTCTAAAAGAGAAACTTTCATGTGAAACTTATCTACCAACATTGACCTTTAAGTGTCGTATCTTCACGTATTTTACAATTGTTCACTTTGATTCAGTGGACTGCTTGTGAGGGGCGATTACACTTCTTGTATCAGTTTTCGTGAACTGTTAAGTTAGTTCTCTTCGTATGCGTGATAGCTGTCACAATGTTGCAAAAGTGACGTAAGCTATTCGCATCTGCTGTAGAAAGAAAATTTCGCGTGCTTTTCTTTTTTTTCTTTTTTATATTGAAGTCATATTTTTCTTCGTCGATTAAAGACTTTGAAAGTCATTTCCTTCCTCATATTCTCGTTCTGATTCTTTTGCATCTCTTTGGCTCGTGTACCCGATTTGTTGACACATTTATTCCAGATCAGAATTACTTTTAATCACGCTATTGCAAACTGGTCCTCTTTCGGGAATTCCTGCTGCTATGTCATATTTAACTCAGTTTTCCGGTTTAATTCCAATACTGTAATCATTTGCCATAACCTAGATTACCGTTAATGTGCTGCACATATTCAGTCGATTAAAATCTATCACACTGTGAAATTAGAAACAAGTAGTTGTCTGCAAACAGTAGCTACTAAAGGGTTAACATACGAGGTTTAAAATTACTACGTATAACAAATTTTAGAGTGTTTAGCGGAGAGAAAGAGATATACTTTTTCGAGTGGTAAAAAAGTCACACCACGCTCCGGCACCCCGCTAGACGTCCATGACAGTTTCGGCGCTAGTTATGTTCAGAGACAGTGTCAAACTGCCGTCTCATGAATACTCTTTTAGAGGTGTCGTTGAAACTGTCGTCCGTTTAAATCTAGCCAGAGCTTGCGCCTGCGTGCTAATGATTGTCTAAGATGCGCAAAACAACCACGTGTTTCGCCAGTAATGCTGCACCTTCAGCATAATGGACAAGCAGTTGTTCTGGAGTCACTTTTCGCGTTTCGTTCACTAGATGCTTCATCTCCACCCACAAAAAGAAATTCGTTGGAAGTCAGCAACATCTCTGAAACAATATTCATCACACGGGAGTTGGAACACAGTCTCTCAACGTAACTAGTGTCAACACCTTCATGAACCCATGACCTGGAACGGTGCACTTGTAACATTTTTGTCTCATAAAATACTGCCGGCCAGAGTGGTCGAGCGGTTCTAGGCGGTACAGTCTCGAACTGCGCGACCGCTACGGTCGCAGGTTCGAATCCTGCCTCGGGCATGGATGTGTGTGATTTCCTGAGGTTAGTTAGGTTTAAGTAGTTCTAAGTTCTAGGGGACCGATGACTACTGCAGTTAAGTCCCATAGTGCTCAGAGCCATTTGAACCAATCTCATAAAATACTTTTTATTTTTGTCTCCTCAAAACAATATAAAAGTTTGTATCCGCAGTTTTTTACACCTTATATATCAAGACGTCACTTCTATCGAAGTTATTATAACAATTTGCGACACGTCGCTTAGTATCAATACAGACAACCATTTAATCAGTACCTGAGGATAGATGAAAACACACCCTTATTGCCCACACACGAAACAACAACATAAAATGTGAAGCAAACAACCGGCGCGCTAACGACACATTTCTGCTGTTTTATGCTGAACCTATTAAGTGCTTCCTGGAAAATTACTGCAACATAGCAGCTAGTTTCTAGTTTGACACGGGAACAGCACTTCAGAGAACATTATTTATTAATAGTTCTACTTGTCTCAGCACAGCGCAACGTTTTCTGATTTTCTTACAGATGCGTCCAAGTTCTTCAAATGGCAATGAGTTATTCCATTTTCGCTCTGCTCTTCTTCAACATGACGAGCATATGCCTCAACATATTCGTCACTGCTAGCGTAAGTACATGCCTTGTGTTCTGTAAAACTTTCATCATATTCACGTTTAAACAGGAAGAAAGGTTGGGTTTTATCGACCCGTCGACAAAGCAGTCATTAGAGAAGAAGCATTAGCTCGGACTGGACATAGATAATCGATAATACTCTTTTCAAACGAACCAGCTCGGCATTCGCCTTAAACAGTGTATGGAAATCACGGAAAACATGAAGTGTGTTGGTTGACGGGGGTCTGAAACCTACTTCTCCTGAACAGTAGTCCAGTGTCCCACTACACTACACCGCTCGCTTTCGCCTTCAGTTGCGCTAGCAAACTCAGTTAAGTTATAACTTAACTATTAGGACATCTAAACGTTTATTTTCCAAAACAAATAATTACAGTGCCACATTGCACAGCACAACTATAATTCCACGCCTATAGACTGACGCAAGAATGAAAAGAAATCAATGTTGAGTAATGAGATTTCTGGAATACATTTATCTAGGTAACTTAATTAAGTGATTGGCGCTGCAATCACAGGCTAATGTTAGCGCGAGATACGCCATTGCAACAGCGAAATATTGGTACATTAATAACCGGTGTAACCACCACATTGTTGAGTGCAAGCCTGCAAAGGTACATACATTGTGTTGCACAAGCGGCGAATGTCAGTTTGTGGAATGGAGCTCCACTCCCGTAGTATTTGGTCGGTCAGTACAGGGACGGGTAACGCTGTTTGTGTGTGACACTGGAGTTGTCGTCTGATGATCTCCTACACGTGCTGGACTGGAGACAGATCTGATGATCAAGCAGGCCAAGGCCTGCACTCTGTAGAGCATGTTGAGTTACAAGAGTGGTATGTGAGCGAGCGTGTCCTGTTGGAAAACACCCTCTGGAATGCTGTTCATGAATGGCAGCACAAAAGGTCGAATCACCAGACTGACGTACAAATATGCTGTCAGAGTGCATGACATAACCACGAAAGTGCTCCAGCTGTCATACGAAATCACACCTCGTATCATAGCTCCAGGTGTACGAGGTGCGACAATAAAGTAATGAGACTGATGTGAAAAGAAGTTTCTTACCGTTTCAGTCAAGTTTAGTGTTGTCTCCTTCAAAGTAGTTCCCTTCTGATTGCACACACTTTTTCCAGCGCTTCAGCCAGTGATGGTAACATTTCTGGAACTCATCTTCTGTAGTATCCTCCAAGACCCTCGTCACAGATTTTTCGACATCTTGTGTTGTTTGAAAATGGTGTCCCTTGACCGCCGTTTTGACTCTTGGAAATAGAAAAAGTCGCACGGAGTGATATCTGGTGAATAAGGTGGCTGTGGTAGTACTGAAATTTGTTTTGAGGTTAAAAATTGCTGTACTGACAGAGCAGTATGGGATGGCGTATTATCGTGATGCAGAATCCAATTATCAGCAATGTTGGCACGGAATTGAAGAACTCTTTTACGAAGACTTTCTAAAATTTCTTTGTAGTAATATAGGTTTACTGTTTGTCTAGGGGGCACTCACTCTTTATGAACAATTCCCTTGGAATCAAAGAAGCGCATAAGCATGCATTTCACTTTTGACTTTTACATGCGAGCTTTTTTTGGTCTGGGTGATCCTTCTGAGCACCATTGCGAACTTTGGCGTTTTGTCTCTGGGTCGTTCTGAAAAAACCAACTTTCATCATCAGTGATAACACAGCTGAACAACTCTAGATTGATTTCCGTTTGCTCTAACAGATCGGCTGCCACATTTTTCCGTGTTTCTCGATGTTGTGGTGTGAGATTTTTGGGGACCATTGTTGCACAAATCTTTCTCATACCAACATCTTCAGTTATCATTAGACGAACTGTTTCTAGATTGATTTTCAGTTCTTCTGCAATCATGTTCACGGATAATCTTCGATCAGATCGTACGAGTTCACGCACTCTCGCCAAGTTGACATCCGTCCGTGAGGTTGATGGTCGTCCAATGCGGTCTTCAGCATACGTTCTGCTTCACTAAACATTTTATGCCAACGAGAAACTTGAGCTCTTGACATAACCTCCTCTCCAGAAGCTTTCTGAAGCTTACTGTAAGTTGCCGCGTTTTCACCCAATATAACTCAAAAAGAAATGGCATACCATTGCGCTATACTGTGCGGTTCCATTTGCGTGCGGAGAGACACAGCCGGCCGCGGTGTGGCCGAGCGGTTCTAGGCGCTACAGTCTGGAACCACGCGACCGCTACGGTCGCAGGTTCGAATCCTGCCTCGGGCATGGATATGTGTGATGTCCTTAGGTTAGTTACGTTCAAGTAGTTCTAAGTTTTCTAGGGGACTTATGACCTCACCAGTTGAGTCCCATAGTGCTCAGAGCCATTTGAATGTGGAGAGACACAAACACGTGTTAACTTATTACAGCACAACTGACGACTGAGCAGGTGCATCGATATACCGATTGGACTAGAAGCAGCTTATAGACCAAGGTCAAAGATACTGTGCCTACGCAAGCCTGAAGGGTTGCCACATCTTACAAAGAAAATCAGTCTCATTACTTTATTGCCACACCTCGTATGTCCAGTGTGTCTATCATGCAGACAGGTTGGTTCCAGGCCCTCAACTGGACTCCTTTTAACCAGCACGCGGCCATCAATGGCACCTAGACGGAACCTGCTCTCATTAGAAAACACAACAGACTTCCACCATGCCCTCCAAAGACATTTCGCTTGATGCCACTGAAGTCACATATGGCGGTGGTTTGTGGTCAGTAGCGTCTTGGTCGGCGCTTCCTTGAAGTAACCGATTTGTAACAGCTTGTTGTGTCAGTGTGTTGCCAACTGCTACTGAAATTTCTGCTGCAGATTCGGTAAGATTCACAAGAGCCATAAACCGGACACGATGACCTTTCCTGTCGGTAGTTCCACGTGGGCGTCCGGAGCCCGGCCTTCTGCCGAACGTACATTCTCGTGACCGCCGCTGAAGGAACATTCAGCTTCTCGTAGCCGTGTTACACGACCTCGTTAAAACTCAGTGAGGTGTTGATAATAGCTTTGTTGTCGCCTTAAAGCATTCTTGACTTATGTCAAGTCAGCACGTCCAACGCCCAAGGCAGCTAACGCTTACGACCGCTGCAGCGTCTACTCAAGCAAACCTGATTTGCTGATTTGCTACCAGCCCCACTCTTATACGACTGGTACGATATCTAAACGGACATCATTTTTCAAGTGTAGACACATGCCTGCTAACTTTCGTTTATGTTACACAACTCATTCTTGGTGTTGCGCATTTTTGTACCAGTGTATTTAGAAAGAGCTGTTTTTTAATACTTTAATGGCAGTTATGTTGACTACGTCGTTTTTCTGTCAACGATGTCGCCGAAATAGGTTCCTATATGTCTCTCCTCCGAATGCGAAAATATTTTGTTGACACCGACCTACATAGGGAGAAACGATCACCATGATAAAATAGGGGGAAATCAGAGCTCATACGGAAAGATATAGGTATACATTCTTTCCGCGCGCTATACGAGATTGGAATAATAGAGACTTGTGAAGGTGATTCGATGAACCCTCTACCAGGCTGTTAAATGTGATTTGCAGACTATCCATGTAGATGTAGATGTAAATGTCTATTACTCGAGCATCAGTGCTTTCGTAAGGATAGTGTTTCCTTTCTGAGTGACTTCCCACGTATATGTAAGTCTGCAATTCGTTCTTCAGATGTCACGCTTTTATTTCTCATATAGTACAGTCACACTTATGTAGCTCCTTATGTAGCATTACAATCGGAAGATTTAACTCGATACGTAGCATACAACATTTAATAGGGTGGAGCTCCTCCACGCCCACACCGGCATAATGGCCAACTCAAAAGGTCCACTGCAATCTCTGCATATTGGTCTCACAGGATGTGGGTGGGTACTGCGATGTTTGCGTACGTCTGGTTACGATTAAGTTGAACGAAGGGTAGCGGTTTGAAGGGCAGAGGAAAAAAAGTGCCAAGGAAAGAGCCAAGGGATAAAAACCTCTGCGACAGTTGGGTCGGGTTGTAAGAGCAGTAGCAGTTTCCTTGCTGCCTGTCAGAGGTCATGCAAGGGTAGGCTTTGTTAGTAGTGGACATCATGCAGGAGGATACGGTATCTTTGACGTAGTGCGGTGGTGTTACTCGGCGGCTGCAGTTGGGTACCGCAGTGGCTTCTCCGTCAGCATCAGCACACCTGTAACAGTTGGGTTCATCATCGCGTAGTGTCCGATCGTCATATATCGGATTGACAGTGTAGGGCAGAGTTGCCGGTTTGCTCGTGCGTTAGTGAGCGAGCTTGTCGGCTTCCCTACTTTACTTTACTTTTCCGTGTCCAGATCAAATTTTATTTTTCCAATAGTTATCCACCGCTACGGCTTTGTCGTTGGCTTGTAGCAGGTCACTAAAACTACAGGGCTCCGGCAGTGGTCGGCACATGAGCAGATGTGCCTCGTCTTGTACCTCTCCGCATCCGCAAAGAACGTCGTCATCGTTAGTCAGCAGTCCCCACTTACACAGATTAGTTTTGCATCTGGGTACACCAGCCCTCAGCCTATTTAGTGTTCTCCACACTGTGTAAGGAAGTTTGTTTCCAGGTGCCATTTGCTCTTTTGGTATTATCTGCAGTGCGGTTTGTTCATTCTCCCATTTGCGGACTCTATTATCTTCCTGTGAACCGTCAAGGATCTTGGTTCTTGCAATAAAGCTATTTCTAGACTTAAGCCTCCGAGCCTGAGTGACGTGCCCATTCAGTGGGTGTCGAGAATCTGTTTCTTTCTTTGTTCTCTCAGCGTCTGCTGCCACCTGCCTTCTGATCTTGGGTGGGGCAATTCCAGCAAGTAGGTACAAATTACCCGTTGGTGTGGGTCTGAGGCAGCCTGTAACAATTCGCATTCCCTACTGTAGCCTGTTGGTCAGCTGTGATAGCAGCTGAGATATCCAGTGAATGTTGCTGATGTGTAGGGGCTAGTTGTCGCTTGCGAGTGAATGTTAGCTCGCTATAGGTGGTTATTCCCTAGCTGGCAATGTCTTAGGCCGCTTATACTTCCACCAATAGCACATTCAAAGCAAATCTTCGTATACTCTTCACCCCTTGTGGATGAATGAAGAGTAAATTGAGTATCATTAACATTAGAAGAACATTATCAATCATAGTGATTTGATACCCACAGTGAAGTGACAATCAAGTGACCGTGAAGTGACAGTATCGTAAACAAACAAGAGTCAAAGGAATATGGATCTACATCCATGCAACTGCTAATGAATTAAACCCACCACAGACAAAACTGTTTCTGGTAGGATGATGTCATCTTATGAAATATAGTTAGCTCTTGGTGGCATGTAGAGAAGGATGAAAAATAATTATATCATAGTAGACGCATATGGATTGTCCACATTCGCATCTAGATGACTACTCAGAAATTCACACTTTAGTACCAGGTAGACGGTTCTTCGAACCGCATTCAAACTATTTCTTTTCTGTTCCACTTTGCAGGCTCTGATTTCTCTTATTTTATTATGGTGAACATTTCTCCCTATGTACATACTCGAGGCAAAATATTTTCGCATTCGGAGAAGAAACTAGATGACTGAAATTTTGAGAAACGATCTCGCCCCCAACTAAAAACGCCTTTGTTTTACTGGCTGCCACCACAAGTCATGCCTCGTACCCATGATGCTCTCTCCTTTATTTCGCGATAATACAAAACGAGTAGGCTAGCCCTTATCCGAACATTCTGAATGTCCTGCGTCCGTCCTGTCCGGCGAGGATCCTAGTATTCCAGAAGAGCATGAACAAGCCTAGTCCACGAAGTCTCTGTAGTAGATCTATTGCATCATATAGGCGTTCTCCCAATAAAACCCATGATTTCGTTCACCTTCCTCATAACACTTTCTGTGTCAACGGTTAAAACTTAAGTTGTTCGTGAATGTAAAACCTATGTATTTGGTTGAATTGTCACCATTAAGATTTGTGTGATTTATCTAATAACCAAAATTTAACGACTTGCTTTTAGTACCCATGTGGATGACCTCGCACATTTTATTGTTTGGAGTCAACTGCCACTTTCCGTGCAATACGTATATCTTGTCTATATCATTTTTCAATTCTTTCTGATCTTCTGACAACTTGTCTGGCGTAGCGTATTATGTTTGCAGGTCAATGCGTAGAATTATGAATGCATTTCAGAGAACAACGATAACTAACTTATTCAGGAAAGTTGTCTGTACGTGCGAAAGTTGTGTGTTTCATACTGAATTAGCGTTAGGAGTGACGTCTCATGGCAATGATTGGAAGAGATCGTCATGTAAGTAATATGTTTACAGCCAATGTACATACTACAGGGTGGTCCATTGATAGTGACCGGGCCAAATATCTCACGAAATAAGCGTCAAACGAAAAAACTACAAAGAACGAAACTTGTCGAGCTTGAAGGAGGAAACCAGATGGCGCTATGGTTCGCCCGCTAGATGGTGTTGCCAAAGGTCAAACGGATATCAACTGCGTTTTTTTAAATAGGAACCCCCATTTTTTATTACATATTCATGTAGTACGTAAAGAAATATGAATGTTTTAGTTGGACCACTTTTTTCGCTTTGTGATAGATGGCGCTGTAATAGTCACAAACATGGCTCACAATTTTAGACGAACAGTTGCTGACAGGTACGTATTTTAAATTAAAATACAGAATGTAGGTACGTTTGAACATTTTATTTCGGTTGTTCCAATGTGATACATGTACCTTTGTGAACTTATCATTTCTGAGAACGCAAGCTGTTACAGCGTGATTACCTGTAAATACCACATTAATGCAATAAATGCTCAAAATGATGTCCGTCAGCCTCATTGCATTTGGCAATACGTGTAACGACATTCCTCTCAATAGCGAGTAGTTCGCCTTCCGTAATGTTCCCACATGCATTGACAATGCGCTAACGCATGTTGTCAGGCGTTGTCGGTGGATCACGATAGCAAATATCCTTGAACGTTCCCCACAGAAATAAATCCGGAAACGTCAGATCCGGTGAACGTGCGGGCCATGGTATGGTGCTTCGACGACCAATCCACCTGTCATGATATATGCTATTCAATACCGCTTCAACGGCACGCGAGCTATGTACCGGACATCCATCATGTTGGAAGTACATCGCCCCTCTGTCATGCAGTGAAACATCTTGTAGTAACATCGATAGAACATTAAGTAGGGCCGCGCGGGATTAACCTAGCGGTCTTAGGCGCTGCAGTCATGGACTGAGCGGCTGATCCCAGGGGAGGTTCGAGTCCTCCCTTGGGCATGGGTGTGTGTGTGTGTTTGTCCTTACGATGATTTAGGTTAAGTAGTGTGTAAGCTAAGGGACTGATGATCTTAGCAGTTAAGTCCCATAAGATTTCACACACATATGAACATTTGAACATTAAGTAGGAAATCAGCATACATTGCACCATTCAGATTGCCATCGATAAAATGGGGGCCGATTATCCTCCCTCCCATAATGCCGCATCATACATTAACCCGCCAAGGTCGCTCATGTTCCACTTGTCGCAGCCATCGTGGATTTTCCGTTGCCCGATAGTGCATATTATGCCGGTTTACGTTACCGCTGTTGGTGAATGACGCTTCGTCGCTAAATAGAACGCGTGCAAAAAATCTGTCATCGTACAGTAATTTCTCTTGTGCCCAGTGGCAGAACTGTACGTGACGTTAAAAGTCGTCGCCATGCAATTCCTAGTGCATAGAAATATGGTACGGGTGCAATCGATATTGATGTAGCATTCTCAACAACGACGTTTTTGAGATTCCCGATTCTCGCACAATTTGTCTGCTACTGGTGTGTCGATTAGCCGCGACAGCAGCTAAAACACGTACTTGGGCATCCTCATTTGTTGCAGCTCGTGGTTGACGTTTCACATGTGGATGAAGACTTCCTGTTTCCTTAAATAACGTAACTATACGGCGAACGGTCCGTACACTTGAATGATGTCGTCCAGGATACCGAGCAGCATACATAGCACACGCCCGTTGGGCATTTTGATCACAATAGCCATAGGTCAACACGATATCGACCTTTTCCGCAATCGGTAAAGGGTCCATTTTAATACGCGTAATATATCACGAAGCAAATACCGTCCGCACTGGTGGAATGTTACGTGATACCACGTACTTATACGTTTGTGACTATTACAGCGCTGTCTATCACAAAGAGAAAAAAGTGGTCCAACTAAAACATTCATATTTCTTTACGTACTACACGAATATAATAAAAAATGGGGGTTCCTATTTAGAAAAACGCAGTTGATATCCGTTTGACCTATGGCAGCGGCCGGAGTGGCCGTGCGGTTCTAGGCGCTACAGTCTGGAACCGATCGACCGCTACGGTCGCAGGTTCGAATCCTGCCTCGGGCATGGATGTGTGTGATGTCCTTAGGTTAGTTAGGTTTAATTAGTTCTAAGTTCTAGGCAACCGATGACCTCGGAAGTTATGTCGCATAGTGCTCAGAGCCATTAGAACCTATGGCAGCGCCATCTACTGGGCCAATCATAGCGCCATCTGGTTTCTCCTTTCAAGCTAACCGAGTTTTGTTCTTTGTAGTTTTTTCGTTTGATGCTTATTTCGTGAGATATTTGGCCCGGTCACTATCAATGGACCACCCTGTATACGCGTACCATTTATGTGCGAGTGAGTGATTCTGTATATATCGGAAGCTGAAATAGCACAAACAAAAGAGAAAGTAAGAAAAAACCACAGATGACGTACATGTATAACTCGTGTGACAGCACTTTTCTTGTGAAGCTTAGTACGCACCGTGAAGTAGTGCCCGTTCTTCAAAGAATTTGTAGTGGATTAAGAGTGCAAATTGCGTTTGCTAATTTCAGGGAAGCAGAATTTGGCAGTCTGAAATTATCATCATAATTCGAAATATATATCTCCACATCACTGAGAAGTGAATGGTGGTTTAAATACCGGAGTGGAAAGGTGACCCAGCTGGGAACTCAACCCACAGCCTTGGGGTATCCAGCCACACACCCTACTGGTAGACCACTACTCCAGATACAACTGGATTACGCCTGCTGCGTTCTCGAGACACTGCTGCACTTGAGTTATGACAGTTCTTTTGCTGAGTGTCAAAGGTATCGTTTTCACAACTTAAACTTAATTCATACTATAGTTATCAGTTATATACAGGCACCTTCGTCGTGAATCGCTGTACCTACTAGTAAATCAAAATCGCTATGCAACTCCTGACATTAGCCTGCGGGTACAGCCGAACACGAGCAAGTGACTTACACTGAGGTGACGAAAGTGATTGGTGTCCTGGTGAAGTGAAAAGTGTTTTACTACGTTATTTGTGAAAAATACTTGTTATAATTACGTGTGCCTCACAACACCTCAGCATTATTCGGAGAATGGAAGTACTTGCCATACGAAAACATGGCAAGCTACGTGTAGTAATAAACACACAAGTGATCCAGAAAATTCATGCACACCAAATGTAAAGAATAAATAAAAACGAAAACCCACTGATGATGGCACAGCGGTGCCGAAACATGTTTGGGTACTGAGAAAAACGGTGTTTTGCATAACTGGTGGACCTCACATCCAACAATTTTAACTGCAAACACGGCCAATACAAGGAGCTGCAAATCAAAATGATGGATTGGATAGTAATATGCAAACATACATAATGCAACAGTAGCGCATACACGAGGTATAAAAGGGCAGTGCGTTGGTGAAGCTGTCATTTGTACTCGGACGATTCATGTTAAAAGGTTTCCAACGTTAATATGGCCCCACGACGGGAATTAACAGACTCTGAACGCGGAATCGTACTTGGAGCTAGACGTGTGGAACAATACACTTCGGAAATCGTTAGGGAATTCAATATTCCGATATCAACAGTGTCGAGAGTGTGCCGAGAATGCCAAAATTTGGGAATTACCTCTCACCACGGACAACGCAGTGGCCGACGGGCTTCACTTAACGATCGAGAGCAGCGACGTACGTGTAGAGTTGTCAGTGCCCCCAGACAAGCAACACTATGTGAAATACCCGCAGAAATCAATGTGGGGCGTACCACGAACATATCCGTTAGGACAGCGCTGCGAAATTTTAGCGATAATGGGCTATGGCAGCAGACGAACGACGGGGGTTCCATTGCTCACAGCACGACATCGCCTGCTGCGCCTCTCCTGGGTTCGTGAACACATCGTTTGGGGCCCTGGACGATTGGAAAACCGTGGCCTGATCAGATAATTCCCGATTTCAGTTGGTAAGAGCTGATAGTACGTTTCGTGTTTAGCACAGACGCCACAAAGCCATGAACCCAAGTTGTCAACAAGGCACTGTGCAAGCTGGCAGTGGCTACTTAATGGTGCGGGCTATGTCTGCATGGAATGGAGTGGGTTCTCTGATCACTGACTGGAAATGGCACTCGTGATTGCTTTGAAGACCTTTGTGGAGAATTCCAGCCAATAATTTGGCCACTCAGACCACCCTATATGAATTCAAATAAACATTTAGGGACGTAATTGAGAGGTGAGTTTGTGCACAAAATCCTGCACTGGCAACACTTTCGCAATTATGGACGGCTATGGAGGTAGTATGGCTCAATATTTCTGCAGGGAACTTCCAACGACTCATTGTGTCCATGCCACTTCAAGTTGCTGTACTACGTCGGGCAAAACGATGTTCGAGACGATATCAGGAGGTATCCCGTGACTTTTGTCACCCAGTATATGCTTATAAATAGAAGAAAACTTCGAGTTTTATTACAGGATTCCAAATTATTATTAGAATGAGTCATAAGCGTGAAATGTCTATCTCTAGGAGTACCCATACAGTCCTGTCTGTCCTCATATCCTGTGTGTCGTGCTAGGAATCTTCCCGATAGGTATTACAATCAAATATCGGGCCGCTCTGTACTGGTTAAAGATGGGTAGACTAGACCAGGTCAACATAATGACTGGTTCCCCGCTGAACAATAAGCGGGACCTCAAAAAATGGAAAATCGACATATGGCAACAGGAATGGGGTACAAGCGATAAGGGACGGAGAGTCTATACATTTTTCCGAACATAACGCAAAGGTTAAGAATGAAACATGCCGATCCTAGCCGCGGCATGGTGCATTTCTTGACTGGCCACGGACCTTATCCCACGCACTTAAATCGCGTGAGTCTTAGAGACACGTCAACGTGTACATGTGGAGGTATGGGAACCCCCGAACACACGATCCTATTCTGCGGGAAATACAGACAGCACAGGAACACACCTGGGATACAACACCTACAGACAGAGGAACACATATACGATGCAATCAGAACACCTGAACTTTGGGACATATTGAACGCACTAACAGACAAAATTTCTGATGAATGCCACAAAGAGTACAGGAACGGAAGACCACACAGACAATAAACCCATACGCAGCACCCAGACAGACACCATAGTGTGGTAAAGGTAAACTAAGACTCAATATAAAACAACTGATATGCAATAGACTTACATAAGTAGTCCTGCAACGGACAATAGATTAATGTATTAAATTAGGTATAAACAGTGTCGGCGCACCGTCGCAATTGCCATCAGCTACCACGGCACTCTAAACCTGTATATAAATAACCAGCTAGAATATAAATAGAGATATCAGTTGCTATAAATAGAATAGAATAGAACTTTCTAGGCTAAGGTCAGGAGACTGAGGATCAGAGGCTTGAAGATAAATCCCAAGGCGCTCATCCTCCGTACCCTACGGTGGTGGGACTATCATCTCTTCCTTTCCTATCGTCTTTTCTCCTCTTCAGTCTAAACTATTCCATGTATTTCCTTCTTCTAATCCAAAATTTAATTTTGTAAATTTTTGTTAAATCGGTTTTGGGAAAGCTGCCAAAGGAAGAAATAAGAAAGAAAAAAAAAAAGTACAGACCCGCCTCCACGTGGCGGGACACGCGCAACGGTGCGGCCGGATGCGGGAACTGGTGTGAGTTTCATCAACTACATCAGCACCCGTACACCGGTCGTAGCGGCCAAGTGGTCAAAATAGACCCACCTTAAGCACTTAGGTGGTGGGTCGTAAAATCATGGCGGCAAGTGAAAAAAAAAAAAGTACCCATACAGTGCGATTTGAATGACAGAGGAAGATTGTTATGTGGGCTGTCAGCTGAGTTAGGAGCTGGAAATGAACCTATGACATGCTCTCGGATCGAATGATTGAGAGGGACTGCTGTAGAGTCAGTCGCGATGGTGGACCACAATTCGATGCTCACTACTCAATAATTCGAATCCAAAGGTATCTTAAGCTCTGAGGCACTTTTGACTACCGAGGACCCAAAGTTCAGGCAGAGATTTAGTAGAACAGTGTGCAAGCATTAATCATGCGCGACGTGGGACACGAACAAAGCTATTCTCACACTGATTAAGTATTTTTAAGAAGTTTGGGACCATGTCTATACCAGGATCACGGAAGAAATATCGTCGATTCAGCAGAGAGGTGGTCATTCGTCACTGGTCAATGCAGTCAATGCGACAGGATCGTAGGGCGGGACAGAAGCGCACAGTGGCAAGAAATACTGGAAAGATGTTGTGCATTACGAAGAGAGTTACACTTGAAAATCCCAGAAGCTGACGCTCCGAGTAGGGGAATTTATTCCTCTATTCCACGTACATCTCGCCCACGCACACTTGACGTCATAAATAGAGGGGGTCGAGTCAATCATTCTTTTTGAGCATGATCCGCGCATGGTATAGGGAGAACGCAAAATAATGCTAGTAGCGTTCCACCGAGAGACGTGGAACTATGGCACTGGAAAACCGGACTTAACAAGGGAACCTCCCCATTGCACCCCCCTCAGATTTAGCTATAAGTTGGAACAGTGGATAGGCCTTGAAAAACTGAACACAGATCAATCGAGAAAACAGGAAGAAGTTGTGTGGAACTATGAAAAAATGAACAAAACATACAAACTGAGTAGTCCATATGCAACATATGTCACTTCAAGGGTGCTGTGCAGTCAGGAGCGCCGTGGTCCTGTGATTAGCGTGAGCAGCTGCGGAATGAGAGGTCCGTGGTTCAAATCCTCCCTCGAGTGAAAAATTAACTTTCTTTATTTTCGCAAACTTATGATCTGTCCGTTCGTTCATTGACGTCTCTGTTCACTATAATAAGTTTAGTGTCTGTGTTTCGCGACCGCACCGCAAAACCGTGCGATTAGTAGACGAAAGGACGTGCCTCTCCAATGGGAACTGAAAACATATCATCGCAAGGTCATAGGTCAACCGATTCCTCCACAGGAAAACACGTCTGATGTATTCTATACGATACTGTTGACGGCATGTGCGTCACATGACAGTAATATGTTGTTGACCCACCTAACTTGTACACTTGGCGAATGGGTAAAAAGATTCTTCTACCTTGCCCGATTTAGTTTTTCTTGTGGATGTGATTATCACTCCCAAAAAAGTGATCGCATCGGACGGACAGATAACAATTGTCTGAAAATAAAATAATTAAAATTTTCAGTCGAGGGGAGACTTGAACCAAGAACCTCTCACTCCACAGGTGCTCACACTAACCACAGGGCCACGGCGCTCCTGACTGCACATCACCCTTGAAGTTGCATATGTTGCACGTGGACTACTCAGTTCGTATATTTTGCTAATTTTTTTCATAGTTCTACACAACTTCTTCCTGTTTTCTCGATTGATCTGTGTTCAGTTTTTCAAGGCCTATCCACTCTGCCAACTTATAACTAAATCTGAGGGGGGGTGCGATGGGGAGGTTCCCTTGTTAGTATCTTCATCTGTCTGTCCACATTTCGGTTTCATTGATGTAATTGCTGTTGTGATTCCTTCCCCACACTCGTCTATTACGAGCTAGTCCTCTGACTCTAGTACCTCTGTCCTTAACCCTGATTATTCTTCAATCCGTCCTTTCCATTAGTACTCTACGTAACCCTCGAAACTGATTGCAGAATGCATTCTAATGAAAATAAAGAATTCCTCACAGCTTACATATTATGACACCTTCACATGTGGCTCAAATGAAGATGACTTTAGGCTTAGTGTGCTGCAGTTATAAATGAAAATTTTTTGTCCACTTGTGTCTTCAGTGGAGCCGATCGAGGTGGCGCAGTCGTTAGCACAGTGGACTTGCATTCGGGAGGACGACGGTTCAATCCCGCGTCCGGCGATCCTGCTTTAGGTTCTACGTGGTTTCCCTAAATCACTTCAGGCAAATGCCGGGATGGTTCTGCCGAAAGGGCACGGCCGCTTTTCTTCTCCATCCTTCCCTAATGCGAACTTGTGCTTGTTCTCTAATGACCTAGTTGTCGACGGGACGTTAAACACTAATCTCCTCCTATCTCCTCCAATGGAGCTGAGTGATACTATCATTGTATTTCATCATCCAAAGCATAGAAATAATTTATAACATAATATGACTGGTGTTTTGTTGTTTTAATATATAGACTACACTAACTTGATTTAAAACAAGTTTTATAGTTTCTTCTCTTACGAGTAAACCAAGGACCTACGCCTCATAACTTTAACAGACGCAGTATGCAATACAATAAAGATATGCTGTTTTTAAGACTGACTATAACGTCAAATTAAAGAACAGAAAAATTCCTAAACCAATAAACATTACAAAATCTTCCTCACTCTATAACTACAGTCTACTTTACAGGCTCGAAAAGTTTGTAATAAAGTTATTTAATCTCTCAATGACAAGAGCAAATTCCTTGAACGAAATAAGTTTCCTGTCTCGGCTGTTTTTAATTACTATTTTACTTTCATTTTCTGTATTTTGACGTTTATGCTGTGTAGCTATCTCAAGTCAGAATAGCGTAATTAGAATATAAATTACAAAGCAACAATTGGTTATAGCCGCCAGCATAAAACCAGGCAAAAAAAGAATAAATACAACGTTTAACCCGTTAATTAGTGTATGTTTTGGGTCTGAGTCACACAGTTTTATGGGCAGTCCTTGCTTGGCCTGTTATAGTAGTACAACGAAGTAAAATAAGTATTGAAGACTGTGTACGTGGAAGTAGGCAATAACGAAAACGTCATAAAATAAAATAAAATAGCTTATCACATTATCGGGCTTGAGAGCTGTAGTCGTGGCATACGGTGCAGTATAAACAGTAGCGCACAAGCGCGCCATTTACTGTTGTTATGCAGCACTGAACTGCAGAGCAGATTGTTAAACGGCGATCTTGTCGAACAAGTTTACCGATTTTTTCAATGTTTGCATCAGTTTTTGCTGTCAATGGTCTGCCAGTGCGAGTGTCATCACTGGTGTCTTCGCGGCCATCTTTAAATCGTTTAAACCACTCAAACACTTGTGTTCGCGATAAACAATCATCGCCGTACACTTGTTGTAACATTACAAACGTTTCACTTGCAGATTTTCCTAGTTTGAAACAAAATTTGATGTTAACACGCTGTTCTTTCTGTACACTCAACATTTTCCGACGCACAGACAAAACGTCAACTACTTAAAACAGACGCCACGGTCAGACTGAGTGCAGGAGGCAGATGAAACTCGAGCAGTAGGCGGAGCGAGAGTCACGTGACAGGCCACGCGACTTTCAGCCTTATTGCATTCGTTTTATTGTTTCACCAGTACTAGTCCGGTTTTTTTCTAGCCACACCTCGTATATTTGTCCAGACACGGACTGTCCATGAAATTCTATCAGTGTAACTCAGAACATACGTACGACAGTAGTTTGAAAAATTCCGTGGATGGAATAGAAGAAATAATTTACCCCAGTGTAATTGCCCTGTACACTAATGCACTTGGTCTAGCGATGTTCCAAAGCCTTGATCCCATTTCGAAAATTAGTTTCCTTCAGCCCGCAAAATTTCCGTTAACTTCGGCTGTCAGTTGCCCGTCCACTGAGGACAATTTTGAGCTTGGGTAAGAGATGTAAGCCTAATTGAATCGAATCAGATGAATGCGGGGGTTGTGGAAACATTTCGTATTTTAGTTCATGTATTTTTGCCACGGCAACTACACTTGTGTGTGGGCCTGCACTGTCATGATGAAAGATAACTTTCTTCCTTGGGAAACCTCGCTGTTTCTCGCGTATCTTTTTCTGTTTTTGATCCAGGATGTTAGCGTAATATTGTCCCGTAACTGCTTGACCAGTGGTGAGATAATCTATCAATAGAATTCCTTTCGCGTCCCACAAAACTGACGCTGTGATCTTGCTGGCCGACCGTATTACCTTTGCTTTCTTTGTTGGTGGCGAATCATCGTTTTTCCACTGCTTTGGCTGTTGTTTCGTCTCTGCGGTACGGTGCGGACCCAAGTTTCATCTGTGGTCACAAATCGGCGAAAAAATCTTGTTGGTTGGTCTGAAAATGGGTCAAACATGTCCATTCTGATGCGTTCCTGAGCCCGATATTCTCATATACAATTCCACTGTTAAAACAGGTGGCAAAGGCTGTATTTCAGAAGTCTTAAAACAGTCATGCGTACCCCGGCAACGACAACGTTGGCTAATCCTTCCAACGCAGGAACACCAACTGCATAAAAATAACTGATATACACTCCTGGAAAATGAAATAAGAACACCGTGAATTCATTGTCCCAGGAAGGGGAAACTTTATTGACACATTCCTGGGGTCAGATACATCACATGATCACACTGACAGAACCACAGGCACATAGACACAGGCAACAGAGCATGCACAATGTCGGCACTAGTACAGTGTATATCCACCTTTCGCAGCAATGCAGGCTGCTATTCTCCCATGGAGACGATCGTAGAGATGCTGGATGTAGTCCTGTGGAACGGCTTGCCATGCCATTTCCACCTGGCGCCTCAGTTGGACCAGCGTTCGTGCTGGACGTGCAGACCGCGTGAGACGACGCTTCATCCAGTCCCAAACATGCTCAATGGGGGACAGATCCGGAGATCTTGCTGGCCAGGGTAGTTGACTTACACCTTCTAGAGCACGTTGGGTGGCACGGGATACATGCGGACGTGCATTGTCCTGTTGGAACAGCAAGTTCCCTTGCCGGTCTAGGAATGGTAGAACGATGGGTTCGATGACGGTTTGGATGTACCGTGCATTATTCAGTGTCCCCTCGACGATCACCAGTGGTGTACGGCCAGTGTAGGAGATCGCTCCCCACACCATGATGCCGGGTGTTGGCCCTGTGTGCCTCGGTCGTATGCAGTCCTGATTGTGGCGCTCACCTGCACGGCGCCAAACACGCATACGACCATCATTGGCACCAAGGCAGAAGCGACTCTCATCGCTGAAGACGACACGTCTCCATTCGTCCCTCCACTCACGCCTGTCGCGACACCACTGGAGGCGGGCTGCACGATGTTGGGGCGTGAGCGGAAGACGGCCTAACGGTGTGCGGGACCGTAGCCCAGCTTCATGGAGACGGTTGCGAATGGTCCTCGCCGATACCCCAGGAGCAACAGTGTCCCTAATTTGCTGGGAAGTGGCGGTGCGGTCCCCTACGGCACTGCGTAGGATCCTACGGTCTTGGCGTGCATCCGTGCGTCGCTGCGGTCCGGTCCCAGGTCGACGGGCACGTGCACCTTCCGCCGACCACTGGCGACAACATCGATGTACTGTGGAGACCTCACGCCCCACGTGTTGAGCAATTCGGCGGTACGTCCACCCGGCCTCCCGCATGACCACTATACGCCCTCGCTCAAAGTCCGTCAACGGCACGTACGGTTCACGTCCACGCTGTCGCGGCATGCTACCAGTGTTAAAGACTTTGATGGAGCTACGTATGCCACGGCAAACTGGCTGACACTGACGGCGGCGGTGCACAAATGCTGCGCAGCTAGCGCCATTCGACGGTCAACACCGCGGTTCCTGGTGTGTCCGCTGTGCCGTGCGTGTGATCATTACTTGTACAGCCCTCTCGCAGTGTCCGGAGCAAGTATGGTGGGTCTGACACACCGGTGTCAATGATTGAAAGCCTTTCTGCAGATAAGGAATTCTTACTACGCAATCTGTGCAAGAAAACAAACTGTGATCTCCTCCTGCGCCATGAGAGGCACCGAGGAACAAAATGCTGAAGACCCCGGGTTCAAAAGATGAAGCTAATACTAGAGAAACCTTGCAAATGAAATGAAAGTGCAACTTTGCGAAAAAGAACATTAAAGTAACTACGGCAGCTCCGATTTGCGAAAATGTCATCGAGATGCACACTGTTGAGGTCAACAGCTGCACAGTAAGTTCCTTCTATAAGCCACCACCTGTAGAATTGGTCTTTGAGGAGCGAAAATATTTCCAATCTCATACCTTAAAATTTGTTATTGGTGATTTTAACTGTCACAGCATGGCCTGGGGTACTCTGAAAACAGTTATAAATATGAGATACTAGAACAGTGAGTAGAAGAGCTCAATTTAAAAGTAATACATGGTACGAAACGGCCTCAGAATGTGGAAGATGGCACAGAGAATACAACCCGGACAACATGATTGTTTATACGAAGACAGTAACTATTTCTCGAAAGAACAGTTATTGTTGATGACCGTGCAGCTTTTCCATGGAATAAATGATGGCTAACTGACAACCTCAGCTGCCGACAGGTGTTGTTGTTATACCTCCAGGGAAAAGCTGCACGGTCATCAACAGTAACTGTTCTTTCGAGAACTAGTTACTGTCTTCGTATATATAGTTAAAGGCTACCCAGCCATTGACCTTCGTCTGTGCGAATGCGCACAGGTTGCCCAAACTCTTACGGGAATCGCCAAAGCGTGCGTAACGAGTGGGTGGGCAAATGTCTATAAGGTACAATACATATGTAGAATTGTGGACAGTTGAGAATGTGAGTCTCACGGGAAGCGTGCAAGGGATAAGTCCCTGCAGTCGCGCTATTCATCTGTGTCCTCGGTGGCTCAGATGGATAGAGCGTCTGCCATGTAAGCAGGAGATCCCCGGTTCGAGTCCCGGTCGGGGCACACATTTTCAGCTGTCCACATCGAGGTATAACAACAACACCTGTCGGCAGCTGAGGTTGTCAGTTAGTCATCATTTAATATGATTGTTAGTGATAGAACCAGAGGTCAGACATAAAAAATTGTGAAACACCAGGTTTCACGGACGCAACACATACCAATAAATTGTATAGTCAGTGCAACTGTCAGACCCAAAGTAGTTTCCTCTTAAACAGTTTAATTTTAGAAAAGCAAAATAGCAGGGTTTTGCAGAAAAATAGTATCGAGATGCTAAGATGAAATAGCTGCATGAAAAATGTGGCGAAATAGAAAAATAAATGACTATCGGATGGACTGACTCAGAAAATAGGAAACTCAAAATAACCTTCGGTGAAATTAAAAGAAAGGGTGGTAACATTAAGAGTATAACAGCAATTCCAGTGTTAAATGCAGATGAGAGAGCGGACAGGTGAAAAAGAGTACACTGAACGCCTCTTTTAGGGCGAAGATTTGATGATGCGATAGAAGAAGAAACAGGCGTCGATTTAGAAGAGATAGGGGATGCAATATTAAAATGAGAATTTAAGAGAGTTTTGGCGGACTTAAGATCAAATAAAGCAGAAGGGACAGATAACATTCCATCAGGATTTCTAAGAGCATTGGGAGATGTTGCAACAAAACGACTATTCACGTTGGTGTGTAGAATGTATGAGTCTGGCAGCATTCCGTTTGACTTCTGGAAAAATACTTGTATCATCCACACAATTACGAAGACTGCAATAGATGATAGGTGCGAGAATTATCGCATAATCAGCCTAACAGCTCATGCATCAAAGTTACTTACATGAATAATATACAGAAGAACGGAAAAGAAAATTGAGGATGTATTAGATGACGATCAGTTTGGCTTTAGGAAAGGCAAAGGCACCAGTGACGCAATTCTAACATTGCGGTTGATAATGGAAGCAAGAATAAACAAAAATCAAGATACGTTCATAGGTTTTGTCGACCTGGAAAAAGCGTTCGGCAATGTAAAATGGTGCTAGATGTTCAAAATTCTGAGTAAAATAGGGGTAAGCTACAGAGAGATGTGGGTAATATACAATATGTGCAAGTACCAAGAGGGACTAATAAGAGTGGACGACCAAGAATGAAGCCTCGTATTAAAAAGGGTGTAAGACAGGGTTGTAGCCTTTCGCCCCTACAATTCAGTCTGTACCCAGAAGAAGCAATGATGGAAACAAAAGAGTGGTTCAGGAGAGGAATTAAAATTCAAGTTGAAAGGATATTAGTCATGTGATTCGCTGATGACATTGCTATCCTGAGTGAAAGTGAAGAAGAAGTAAGTGATATGGTGAATTCAATGAACAGTCTAATGAGTACAGATTATGGATTGAGAGTATATCGAAGAAACATGAAAGTAATGAGAAGTAGTAGAAATGAGGACATCGAGAAAACATCAGGATTGATGGTCACGGAGTTAAGGAATTCTACTACCTGGGCAGCAAAATAATGCTTGACGGATGGAGCAAATAGGGCATAAAAAACGGCCTAGCACTGGCAAGAAAGACATTCCTGGCCACGGGAAGCCTACTAGTATCAAATATATGCCTTAACTTGAGGAAGAAATTTCTGAGAATATACCCTTAGAGTACAAGATTGTATGGTACTGAAACATGGACTGTGCGAAAAGAAGAACAGAAGAGAATCGAAGTATTTGAGATGTGGCGCTACAGACGAATGTTGAAAATTAGGTGGACTCATAAGGTAAGGACTGATAAGGTAAGGAATGAGGAGTTATGCAATGAATCGGAGAGGAAAGGAACGTGTGGAGAACACTGACGAGGAGAAGGGACAGGATGATAGGACATCTGCTGAGACATGAGGGAATGATCTCCATGGTACTAGAGGGAGCTGTACAGTGCACAAATTGTAGAGAAAGACATCCAGCAAATAATTGAGGACGTACGTTGCAATTGCTTCTCTGAGATGAAGAGGTTAGCACAGGAGAGGAATTCGTGGCGGGCCGCATCAAACCGGTCAGAAGACTATTGAGACAAAAAAAAGAAAGGAATCTAGTGAATGGTTATAGGGCTGCATACGTTGCGGCCCTGGAAGGAGGGCCTAAAGAATTTCTAGAGCAACAGCAATCGATGTACTACGACGATCATTTCTCAGAAAACTCTACTCAAGCAGGCGAACTGGTCTTACAAGCTGTAACAACAGCGCGAACAGAAAGATGGAGTAAACTGGTAATTTATTTCGACATGAAACAACCAGCGAGCGTTGAAGTTAAAAGTCTGTGCAACGATTCTACAACTCCAGCACCTCACGCTGTACTCCTCTCCTGATGTCAACTGCAGACTGCCTGCCACGAACTTATTAATGGATAAGGACTTTTACACTGAAGCGCCAAAGAAACTGATATAGGAATGCGTATTCAAATACGAATATATGTAAACAGGCAAGTGTCTGGCGCAGTTGTTATAGCGGTTACTGTTGCTACAATGGCACGTTATCAAGATTTACCTGAGTTTCAACGTGGTGTTATTGTCGGTGCAAGAGCGGCGGGACACAGCATCTTCAAGATAGCGATGACGTGGGGATTTTCCCTTACGACCACTTCACGAGTGCACCGTGAATGTCAGGTATCCGGTAAAACATCAAATCTCCGACATCGCTGCGGCCGGAAAAACATCCTCCAAGAACGGGACCAACGACGACTGAAGAAAATCGTTCAATGTGACACAAGTGCAGCCCTTCCCCAAATTTCGGCAGATTTCAGTGCTGTAGCGTCAACAAGTGTCGGCGTGCGAACCATTCAGCGAAACATCATCGATGTGGCCTTTCGGAGCCGAAGGCACACTCGTGTACCCTTGATGACTGCAAGACACAAAGATTTACGCCTCGCCTCGGCCCGTCGACACTGACACTGGACTGGCGATGACTGGAAACATCTTGCCTGGTTGGGCGAGTCTCGTTTCAAATTGTATCGAGCGGGTGCTTTCTTAAAGTTCCGTACGCATTGATTACTAAAATGCAGATTCGTCATGAATGCATGGATCCTGCATGGCAGCAGGGGATTGTTCAAGCTAGTGGAGACTTTGCAATGATGTGGGACGTGTGCAGTTGGAGTGATGTGGGACCGCTGATACGTCTAAATACGACTCTGACAGGTGACACGTATGTATGCATCCTGTCTGATCACCTGCATCCATTCATGTTCATTGTGTATTCCGACGAACTTGGGCGATTCCAACAGGACAATGCGACACTTCACAGGGACAGCCTTCTGAGTTTAAACATTTTCTCTGACCACCAGACTCTCCAGACATGAACATTATTCAGCATATCTGGGATGCCATGCAACGTCGTGTTCAGAAGAGATCTTCACCCCCTCGTACTCTTACGGATTTACGTACAGCCCTGCAGGATTCATGGTGTCAATTCCTCCAGCACTGCTTGAGACATAAGTCGATGCCACGTCGTGTTGCGTCACTTCTGCGTGCTCGTGGGGGCCCTACGCGATATTAGGCAGGTGTACCAGTTGCTTTGACTCTTCAGTGTGAATCTCGTATATTTGCTAGTGTGACCGTGTGTCGTCACGCCGTAGGTGCAAATCTTAGTACAGCCAGGACTCAGACGTATCCCCAAAAAGACTCCGAAGACATGAACCCAAAATAATATTCATAAAAGTCAAATCTTCTTCTATTTAAATACGATACTTTAATAGCAGATCCTTTTCTCTATCAAGGAATGACGCAGGAATAATTTTAACGTGGAATGTTGAGTTACATTCGTGGGAAAAATTTGCGATATTGTGGAACAAATGAAGACTATATACATCGACTTTCAAACAAAACGACAATCTCTTATGTGAATGCCGGCCGAAGTGGCCGTGCGGTTAAAGGCGCTGCAGTCTGGAACCGCAAGACTGCTACGGTCGCAGGTTCGAATCCTGCCTCGGGCATGGATGTTTGTGATGTCCTTAGGTTAGTTAGGTTTAACTAGTTCTAAGTTCTAGGGGACTAATGACCTCAGCAGTTGAGTCCCATAGTGCTCAGAGCCATTTGAACAATCTTATGTGAATGTCCTCTTTCATACACCCGTATTACGAAAGCATTTAACTGTAAGCCTTTTCTTAAGTACTTAACCGTTTGAAAAATTCACTTCACGTGATATCATTAGCTGCACCTCATTATTGGAGTTTAAATGTCAGTATTCACGTCAGCTATGAATCGTAGTTAGAGATAACACTCTTACTGATAATCGGAAGTATGCGTGGCAAAATATCACTCCGATATCAATTATAACAGGCCTAGGAAACACCAGTAACCTACAAAAACCACAGTTAGATCATATGAGTTCTTTAACAAAGCCCAAGTGCCATTAATCGTTCTATTCTTTTCACTCGGCGTAACTCACATGCACTGAATCCACAAAAAGTGAAACACCAAGACCGAGAGATGTTATGATAATGAAATTTATTCCACTGATTAAGGACATGACACTACACAAATGATTATAATTACGGACCTGTACATGCACAGGGGACTGTGGAAATTCAGTGTGGAGTAGCGCCAATAACTGCTGCAACCACAGCCGCTAGACGACGTGGCTTGGAATCAAGGAGCGTCTGAATTTGCTGCTGGGGAATACTCTGTCACTCGGTTTGTAGGCGCGTCCTCAGAGAATCAACTGTGGTTCCCGAAGGACCTGACCCAACAGGTTGCCGCCTGACCATATCTCAGACATGTTCGTTAGGCGACGTGTTAGGCGAACAGACAGGCTAGGGAAGCAGTGGCACTCGTCATTCTTTGAAGAAGGCTTGTCCATTCCTCACCACGTATGGCCGGGCGTTGTCTTGTTGAAATATGGCATGCAGATCGGCGGGCAGGAGGGGCAGTGTACTCGTCATTCTTCGAAGAAGGCTTGCACATTCCTCACCACGTATGGCCGGGCGTTGTCCTGTTGGAATATGGCATGCAGATCGGCGGGCAGGAGGGGCAGTGTCTCAGGCCGTAAAACTCCCCGACGTAGGAGGTTGGAGACTCGATTGCGTGCTACAGGTAATGAAGCCCCAAACCATCACACCTGGCGTTTGTCAGCTATGTCACTCAACACAATCCAATTTGCCCAATTGTGCTCACCACGGCGGCGTCGAATGCGTGTGCGGTCACCAGCGTAGGACAAGTTGAGGTGGGACTCGTCCGAAAACACTGCATTTTCCCACTCAGCACGCCATTGGGTCAATGGAAGCCGATGCAATGGTATGCGTGCCAACAGTCCAGCCCACACAAGACGGCATCGAACCAGTGATGCAGGTATGTCCACACCAGTTGCAGTGCTCAAGCGTCGTAATAACGTTGTGGACGAAGCTGTTCTGTCCGTTACGGCCAAGCGGACAAGATGGCGCTCATCTCGCCTGAAATACGCTGTTAATATCGCAAGATTGTATTAATCAGACGCTAATAAAGCCTCAGGAGGAACTGGTGCTGGGAGTCCCTCCCGCTTCCGACATGGGATGACTTTGTGTGGAGCAATACAAGATCATCAACATCTAATGATATACCCAAAAATAGGCGGAACGTAACAGTGGCAGACCTTATGATAGCAAACGACAAAACCATACATGTGGCTGATTATTGGAAATATGCAATATAGTTGGTGACTGGAAACCTAAAGTAAGTACTGTTAAAATGTGATACGCATGTTCAGATGACACCCCTACGGCTTCAGCAATTTCTCGCACTTTCAGTAGACAATACGCCATTTTATGCACTTTTGCGTTAATATCTGGGGTAGTGGCACATCTTGAACGACCACTTCGCAAGCGTTCCTTTTTGAACATTTTTAGTCTGTTGTTAATGGCTGTTTCGTAATTTTTATTTCAACTAGGTTGCTTGAGAATGCCTACAGGTACAATACGTCTGAGAACACCAAAATAAAAATGAGAAACAGCCGATTCAGGACACTTGTTTCGTTCAAGAAATTTGTCACTGCTGTGGACCCTGTTACAACCAAATTATTTACATGGAAGAAACAATTATTTTGTAAGCTAAGTGAGTATACATAAATTCTGACATCATCTACACTCATGCTCATAAATTAAGGATAATGCTGGTGCATGGTGAAACAACGCTCTTGTGGGCGGTTTGCGGGTTTAAATCACCTCGGAGAATAACCATGCGGTGCATTTGACCTGCGGTCGTCGCACGCTGGCGCCGGCAGCAGTCCACAAACGCTGAAGTGTATTGGCGCATGTCGAAGTACAGTGCAGTAAGTAAGTGTGCAAATGTTTTGAGACGTGCTAATGGTGACTTTGTGTTGAAAATGGCTCAAATAACACAAATTGATGACGTTATGAGGGGTAGAATACTAGGGCGACTGGAGGCTGGTCAGACACAGCAGGTCGTAGCACGGGTCCTCCGTGTGCCACAAAGTGTGATCTCAAGATTATGGCAACGATTCCAGCAGACAGAGAACGTCTCCAGGTGCTACAGTACGGGACATCAAAAGTGTAAAACACCACAAGAACACCGATATCTCACCATCAGTGCCCACAGACAGCCACAGAATACTGCAGCTAGCCTTCCCCAGGACCTTACCACAGCCACTTAAACAGTTGTCTCCAGTCGCACAGTCTACAGACGACTGAACTAACATGTTTTATTCGCCCGGAGACCTGCAAGGTGCATTCCACTGACCCCTGGTCACAGGAGACCCCGTAAAGCCTGGTGTCAAGAACACAGTACATGGTCATTGGAACAGTGGTCCCAGATTATGTTCACGGACGAATCTAGGTATGGTCTGAACAGTGATTCTCGCCGGGTTTTCATCTGACGTGAACCAGGAACCAGATACCAACCCCTTAACGTCCTTGACCTGTATGGAGGTCGTGGTATGATGGTGTGAGGTGGTATTATGACAGAGGAACTGTATCAGGTCAGGTGTATCGAGACGTCATTTCGCACCTGTATGTCCGCCTTTTAAGGGGTGCAGTGGGTCCCACCTTCCTCCTGATGGAAGATAACGTACGGCCCCACCGTGCTGCCATCACGGAGGAGTACCTTCAAACAGAAGATATCAGGCGAATGGAGTGGCCTGTCTGTTCTCCAGACCTAAACCCCATCGAGCACGTCTGGGATGCTCTCGGTCGACGTATCGCTGCACGTCTTCAAACCCCTACGACAGTTCAGGTGCTCCGACAGGCACTGGTGCAAGAATGGGAGGCTATACCCGAGCAACTGCTCGACCACCTGATCCAGAGTATGCCAACCCATTGTGCGGCCTGTGTACGTGTGCATGGTGATCATATCCCATATTGATGTCAGCGTATATGCGCAGGAAAGAGTGGCGTTTCGTAGCACATGTGCTTCGGGACGGTTTTCTCAACTTATCACCAATACAGTGGACTTACAGATCTGTCTCGAGTGTGTTCCCTATGTGCCTATGCTATTAGTGCCAGTTTTGTGTAGTGTCATGTTGTGTGGCACCATATTCTGCAATTATCCTTAATTTATGAGCCTGAGTGTACAATACTGATGAGAAATAATAAATATACAATAACACTCAACTGATCTGACTTGTCGGATTGATGGGTGTCATGAAATCTACCTCAAGGGATGTAGATCACTGAAGAACAGTGCAATTCTGGGACGACCGTCTCCAGTATATTCTCATTTTATCTGTTATCAATACCTTCATGTTGCTCTGATATAATTTTATTTATTGAGAAATGAAACATAACGGATATCGTTCTTTTAAATTTTTCCTATTGCATAATGACTTATTCCATGCTAGAATACAACATGAAGTATCGGTGCCTTACCTTGAAGCCTTATTGTCAGAACTGAAGAATATTTTATCAAAATCTGTAAATTTTTTTTTAATAATCTTTCGAGTACTTAAACGACATACGCATTTCATGCATTGAATTTTAATTAACAGCTGCTGCGAAGTGACGCTGACTTGGTAACGGCACTGAAGGCTGTTTTCACAACACCTGTTTTCCTGTACGAAAGTGCAATGTATTGCATTTTTGGCCAGATGATTATAGATCAGGTACGTTTTCAACCATAGGTGTAAGCTGCTTGATAATCATAAAGACAGGACAGAAGTATACATAAGTATTTACTTGGTACTTAATTTGACATGAACAGTTCATCCCAAGTGATTTATTTCTCATAATTTTGTACCAAAAACGTGCAACGCACTGCGACAATGTGTAAGCTGTATACCGCCTAATATTATGAACATGTCTGTTTCAAAAAAATATCGTAATAAAAGATAAATAAAAACGCAAATTTGTAATGTGTTTCACATATAAATTAGTAGATGGTACTTCAAAAAGCTGCACTCAAAAAAAAGTACATCGTTTGCTGAACACAACGGGTAAAACAATGGTTACCATGATGACTGGAAGTCTCAGATTTGTTTACTGCAAAGTTGTTTAGGAAGGATTATAAGTTGTGTCTCGGGAAAGTAAATACAATGACCTTCAACAACAGAGTAGATGCTTTTGTTTCTTGTTGCTTGAATGAAACATTTCAACTACAGTACATGGACAGGTGTGATGTGTATCGCAAAGTTAGTACGAGTTTTAGGCCGTCCAGGAACCTTGGATTTTCTCTGCGTTCTTCCACAACAAGTTTCTTCTGTCAGGTATAAGAACACCAAACAAAAGGTGAACATTTAAAATTGATTAACTTTGGAAGAAATATAGGGGTGGGCAAATGAAAATGAGACACGTGGAAAAATGTAAGTTAACGGTTTAATGTTTCGAAAATCTTAATACATTTATTCTAGTGTGAGACAGTCAGTGCTTTCATAACAAAAAATGTTTGCGGTTGAATGTTGAACCATGATTGTATCCAGACGTGTACCTGTTCGTCCGAAGCTAAGCGGTGGTCATGAATGTTTTTCTTCAGGGCTCCAAAAACATGGAAATCGCACGGGCAGATCGGAACTGTATGGAAGATGTGTAAGGGCTACCCAGCGAAATTTCTGCAGCATAGTCGAAACAACCTTGGCGGCATGTGGGCCTGCCCTGACTCCTTCCTCCATATCGTTCCGATCGCCGCATATGCGATTTCCATGTTTCTGGAGCCCTGAAGAAAGACATTTGTGGCCGTCGATTGGCTTCGAGCGAAGAGATGCACGTTTGGATACTATCATGTTTCTGTAGGCAACCGCAAATATCTTTCTACGAAGGCAGTGATCTTGTGCCACGGGGTGATAAATGCATTTACAGTTACGGCGATTAGTTTTTGAAATAATAACCAGTTTACTTACTTTTTTCCGTGTGTCTCATTTTCATTTAACTGTCCGTTGCACATCAAAGGATCTGAGTACAGAATCAGTGAGATTTCCCTCCTATTTACTGGTCGTCAGTAGAAGAAGCCCTGACCAGTGTATTCTTCATAAATCACCAGCTCTTTCTCCTATTGCAGACAGCTGCCAATACTCTCGACAGTTTTATTAAAATATGATTTACTTTATTAACTCCGTTATATCCGTCAGTATATTTAAGTTCAGAGACAATTGCCGCGCGGGATTAGCCGAGCTGTCTAAGGCGCTGCAGTCATGGACTGTGCTCTTGGTCCCGGCGGAGGTTCGAGTCCTCCCTCGGGCATGGGTGTCTGTGTTTGTCCTTAGGATAATTTAGGTTAAGTAGTGTGTAAGCTTAGGGACAGACGACCTTAGCAGTTAAGTCCCATAAGACTTCACACACATTTGAACATTTTTTTTCAGAGACAATTTTAGAGAGAAGTAGCAACGGACACATATCTGACAAATTCTCTAACTGTTAGATCTCATTTTTAGTGTGGCATTCAGTATTCTTCGCATACATTTCTCCCTTAATAGGATTACTTATGGAATTTATATCTTAGACTACTGTTCTTCATTCCTTCACCTCAGTCGGGCAATAATGACAAACACTCTACGAAGAATGGCCATATACTGCAAATTAGAACCTAAACTACAGTGTGGTCCATAGAAATCTTCTTGGTTGCAACAGGTAATTTCATACAGAACAGGTGTTACCTGCCGTGTCAGACAGATGGAGAATAAAACGAGAAAAATAATGGCGCTTTTCATTTGAACATAGCCTTGTTCGTTGTCGAGTTGTGACATGTGTTTGTTTGCTTACTGGTGACGTGAAACCTGATGACGTTAACTAAATAAGAACGCGTTGAGATTGTCCTGATACCAGGGGAGAGGAACACCCGCGTTATCGAAGGGGATTTCAGTCAACGCCGCCCAAGCAGACTACTCATTACCAACAGTACTGTGGTGGAAGTTCTCGGAAATTCTGAGAAACTGGCTCTGTTGCAGGTAAACAGAAAGCTGGAACGTGTCAGGTTAACAAAAGGTGTCTATACAAGATATTACAGTACACAAAATATTACATGACACTTTAATATTTTTAATTCTTTTGTGGGGGTTGGGGAAATTACCCACTTATTATATCCAATAATTCATCTAATGAGTAGAAGGAGTTTCCATTAAGAAATTCTTTTAATTTCCTTTTAAATGCTATATGGCTATCTGTCAGACTTTTGATGCTATTAGGTAAGTGACCAAAGACTTTTGTGGCAGCATAATTTCCCCTCTTCTGAGCCAAAGTTAGATTTAACCTTGAGTAGTGAAGATAATCCTTTCTCCTAGTGTTGTAGCCATGTACACTGCTATTACTTTTGAATTCGTTCGGATTGGTAATAACAAATTTCATAAGTGAATATACGTATATATTGCGAGGCTACAGTGAAGATCCCTAGCTCTTTAAATAAGTGTCTGCAGGATGATCTTGGATGAGCTCCAGCAATTATTCTGATTATACGCTTTTGGGCAATGAACACTCTTTTACTCAGTGATGAGTTACCCTAGAATATGGTGTCATACGAAAGCAGAGAATGAAAATAGGCGTGGTAAGCTAATTTACTGAGATGTATAACGCCAAAATTTCCAATGAACCTAATAGCATAAGTAGCTGAACTCAAACGTTTCAGCAGATCGTCCGTGTGTTTTTTCCAGTTCAACCCCTCATCAATGCATACACCTAGAAATTTTGAATATTCTACCTTAGCTACCGATTTCTGATCGAAGTCTATATCTATTAATGGTGTCAGTCGATTTACTGTGTGGAACTGTATATACTGTGTTTTGTCCAAGTTTAATGAGAGTCCATTTGCAGAGAACTAGTTAATGATTTTCTGAAAAACATCATTTACAATTTCACCAGTTAATTCTTGTCTGTCGGGTGTGATTGTTATACTTATATCATCGGCAAAAAGTACCAGCTCTGCATCTTCGTGAATATATAATGGCAAGTAGTTAATATATATTAAGAACAGCAGAGGACCCAAGACCGAACCTTGCGGCACCCCATTCTTGATTGTTCCCCAGTTTGAAAAATCACCAGTTTTTTGTATTCATTATTTTGAATCGTATTACATAGCACATATTAAGCAATAAAACCATTTTCGCAAATATGGTGAAGTTCAAAAGTCGAAGACTGAATAACTTTTTCAAAGAGTAAATATTTTTTCTGTAACTCACGTGATATTCTTCAAAGAAATAAGTATTTGTGATACACACATTCTTTCTCAGGTTGAGGCTACCTCCTTCACAAATTTCCCTGAAATAGATTCAGCGGGTTAGTAATAATAAGCTTAAACGTCATGCGTGGTGCAGTAGTTTTTGACGTATTTCAGTGTTTATGACGCCATATATCCGGAACTACGTGTAGTACAATGACACAATTTTGCAGGCACATTCATCACTATATGTGAACATTGTCTGAAAAATGTAGTAGTAAAGAAGTAATAAATTAAAATGTCATGCCTAATGCGAAAATGAACAGCGATAAATGTAGTACACCTACTTCCCCCTATCACCAAGTTGTGAGGGGTATAAGCGACAAAAAGTTTAGGAAAGACCTGAAATTATGTGTAAAGTTTGTTCCAAGTCAGTCACTGCTCTCGCTCTGAAGTGTTGGATGAATAAAATGTCGGTATTCGCACGTTGTGGCCTACACTTCTTTTCACCCCCACCTCCAACTCTTTGGCAGGTAGGCGGTTCTTACGCCATGGCTATTCTTTCAAGACAGCAAGTACGTGTGTACCAAGTTTGGTTCAAATCGGCTGAGTGGTTTTGGAGAAGATGTGGGACATACGTACTGAGTGGTTACAATAAAGTGCAACTACTCATGGAGGCTCAGTGTGGCCTGTAATAGTCGTATAACAGTGAAAGTTGGTGATTTGCAAATGCGTCAACGCGGAACCGATTTACGCTAGAAAAACTTGACTTCCCCTTTTGGCCACCAGGTCGAATTCTGGCGCTCTACAGCATCACGTCGATGTATCTGGTGCTCATAGTGAACAGACTCTGAAAGAGCCAATTAAAGTAATATCAACATTATGCCTTTCTCATTTGTTTGATCTTTTCTGCCAACGTCCCGCTCCTAATCCATTACATATGGAAACATTTATGTATGGTGGCCAAAATTGGAAGTAGCTTTTTTCCTGCGTAATTCGGTTCCGCATTAAAGCATGAGAATATCTACCAAGTTTTGTTGCCATGCGATAATCAAAGCCCACACTGGACCTCTGTCAGTAGCTGCACGTTAATTAAAGCCACACAGTACACACGTACATTTCTATAATATATATAGATACCATTTTTTCGCGATCTGATTTTGATAGAATAAAGCCTATACGGTGCCCAAAACAATACTCTAGCTATGCTGTACAGACAACGTGAAAATCCGTCTATTAGGTTTAGACATTAGACAGACAGACAAGTAAGTTTTAGTAAAACTTTTTAAATCATGAGATCTTTCTTTTCTTTCACGATCAGATTTTGGTGAAAATTTTGGTGGAATAAAGACTGTACGGCGTCCCAAACTATGCTCAAGTTAGCTGCGAGAGCTCCATGAAAGTTCGTCTAACAGTTTCGGAGATTAGTGTGTTCAGAGACAAACACATAGACGCGACGGTTTTACAGATTTATTAGTAAACATTTAACTTTGTGGCCAGATGCTCTTGTGATACCACATTCGTCAAGGTAACTTAAGTTAGGCAATCAAGTGCATAACCTGTCTCTCAATCGGGTAAACTTTGTTCTACGAGCTGCTGTGTTCCAACTGTTTGTTTATCTTGTAACGTCAGGGTACCAGCCCAGTATTTGACTAAAAGAGCGCGGGAAAGCGCCTAAAAGAAACACTCAGTGTGGCCGGTGTAGCATCTCACACCATAAAGCCGCCGCGCGAAACTGATACGGGTCTATCTCACTCCCTGTGCCACAAGTTAGCGCACTGCGCACTTTTGCTTTACAAGCAGGTCAATGGATGACATGTATGTTGGACGAAAACCGTTGTTTCTCCTGTCACATACTGACTGCGAATGAAGCTAATTGCTATTTGAACAGAGAGGTAAATAAAGAGAATCACAAACTCTCGTCACATGTGAACCCTCACTGGATGGATCCGTAGAAAGCATCGAAAGTGATGCTTTGGTGTGGAATATAGGGTCCTGATACGGTCGAGCTGTTCTTGAACTGGGATACAGTAACAGCAGCCCGTTACCTGCAAGTTTTAGAGGAAGATGTCCTGTCATCGCTGCAGTCTAAAGACAGGACATTTCCAGCTTTCTTTCTGCACAGTGGAACCCCACCTCTTTACTGGCTACCCGTGTGGGTACTCCTGCATATCAAGTTTCCCTGGAGATGGACAGGTCGTATCGCTCCTGTGGAAAGACCACTGGAGTTCCCAAATTTTGGTCTATTAGATCTCTATATGTGAAGACACTTGCGTGTGTTATGAAGATTAGAAACCTCGATACCTCAGGGAGCGGATTGTTGATGCTTGTGCTTGCGTTCCAGTGCGTAATGTGGTTAAAGTCTGTGAGGAGCGCATAAAGTGGATAACAACAATCTTACAACGTACTGGACAACATGTCTTCATGTTGAGGTCATCGCAGCCGCTCAGGATCCAAGTTGGGAAGACATACGAACACTCCAAAGAGACCTTCGACAGGGTTTGTCTCGTACTAGTGGCACTGATAAAAACTTTGTGTGCCTCTGTGTGTTAGGACCAGCATTTGCCTTATTCTGTGTAAGACACCATCTTTCTTTCCACGGTGTAGTTCACTATCTGTCTGATATGTCGTATGACTCCGATCCATTTGAAAATTGCATCCAAGATGACGGCTTCCGAAAAAGCTACCATACTAGTAATATAGCCTCACAAGTACACTACTGTGCATTAAAATTGCTACACGAAGAAGAAATGCAGATGATAAACGGGTATTCATTGGACACATGTATTATACTAGAACTGACACGTTATTAGATTTTCACGCAATTTGGGTGCATAGATCTTGAGAAATCAGTACCCAGAACAACCACCTCTGGCCGTAATAACAGCCTAGATACGCCTGGGCACTGAGTCAAACAGAGCTTCGATGGTGTGTACAGGTACAGCTGCCCACTCAGATTCAATACGATACCACAGTTAATCAAGAGTAGTGACTGGCGTATTGTGACGAGCCAGTTGCTCGTCCACCATTGACCAGACGTTTTCAATTGGTGAGAGATCTGGAGAATGTGCTGGCCAGGGCAGCAGTCGAACATTTTCTGTATCCAGAAAGCCCCGTACAGGACCTGCAACATGCGGTCGTGCATTATTCTGCTGAAATGTAGGGTTTCGCAGGGATCGAATGAAGGGTAGAGCCACGGGTCGTAACACATCTCAAATATACCGTCCACTGTTTAAAGAGCCGTCAATGCGAAGAAGACATGACCGAGATATGTAACCAATGGCACCTCATACCATCACGCCGGCTGATACGCCAGTATGGCGATGACTAATACACGCTTCCAATGTGCGTTCACCGCGATGTCGCCAAACACGGATGCGACATCATGATGCTGTAAACAGAACTGGATTCATCCGAAAAAATGACGTCTTGCCATTCGCGCAACCATGTTCGTCGTTGAGTACACCATCGCAGGCGCTCCTGTCTGTGATGCAGCGTCAACGGTGACCGCAGCCATGGTCTCCGAGTTGATAGTCCATGCTTCTGCAAACGTCGTTGAACTGTTCGTGCAGGTGGTTGTTGTCTTGCAAATGTACCCATCTGTTGACCCAGGGATCGAGACGTGGCTGCACGATCCGTTACAGCCATGCGGATAAGATGGCTGTCATCTCGACTGCTGGTGATACGAGACCGTTGGGATCCGGCACGGCGTTCCGTATTAACCTCCTCAACCCACCGATTCCATATTCTGCTAACAGTCATTGGATATCGACCAACGCAAGTAGCAATGTCGCGATACGATAAACCGCAATCGCTATAGGCTACAAGCTGACCTTTATCACAGTCGGAAACGTGATGGTACGCATTTCTCCTCCTTACACGAGACATCACACCAACGTTGCACCAGGCAACGCCGGTCAACTGCTGTTTGTGTATGAGAAATCGATTGGAAACTTTCTTCATGTCAGCACGTTGTAGATGTCACCACCGGCGCCAACCTTGTGCGAATGCTCCGAAAAGATAATCATTTGCAAATCACAGCATCTTCTTCCTGTCGGTTAAATTTCGCGTCTGTAGCACGTCATCTTCATGGTGTAGCAATTTTAATGCCCAGTAGTGTATATTCATTCCTCTCCCACCTCATACTACTGGATTCTAACTTTCTGTTTTGGTTTTGGAAGGGTGCTTCCAGACCCATGGCCCAACCTGTATAACATTAGCAAACACTTACACACATCGTTCAGATCACTAGAAAAGAATTAATAAGTGAGAGAGAAATAAGTAAGTGTCACCATAATTACGTGTCATCCCTCTTTTCCAGAGTGAACACCTGCCGCTATCTGCCTTCAGCTGTGGATGGACCTATGCGGACACAAGACTGCAGAAGGCACTGCTTGTCTTCATGTTGAGGTCATCTCAGCCGCTCAGGATCCAAGTAGGGAAGACATACGAACTCTCCAAAGAGACCTTCGTCAGGGTTTGTCTTCTACTAGTGGCTTCTACTAAAAACTTTCTTTGCTGCAATAAGATTGCGCAAGTGCCATAATTGTCGTTTTCTCCAACCGTAACCCTCACATGTTGGTTGACAGGAGGTGCAAAATATAGCAGGATAATTAAGCCTCATGCCCATCGAGCATAGCGAGTAGGAACGGCGACTGGCTCTGAGCCCCATTTTAAGCACAGTGATCACCCGACGGAAGGGAGTAATATGTCTCTTGCGTCGTCCTGCAACATCCGCTCCTTCAACTTCCTTAATAAGACTCTCCATGACTGACAAATTCTTTCCAATAGCGTTTCCCAAAGGAGATGGTTAAGCATTCTCCTAATTCTCTCCCTATGAATAAAGAAGAGCGCGATGAATCACGCGGCGTTTCTCTCTCCCGATAATCCAATGTCCTAAGTATCCCACGTAATACTGAAAGATCTGTCGGAGCACGATTTTGTAAGCAATGATATTCGTGGGTAGATAGTATTTATCATTATTCTTCCAATGAATATCAATCCAGCTTCTTCCTACCCTACAGCTGTATTTATGTCGTCTGTCCACTTTAAATCATTTCAGATGGATACCACTAGTATTCGTCTGTCCAATTACTTAAGCGTCTGTATATCTAACATATTGCCTTGTAATATTCTGCCTCACTGTGGAACTCTCCTGGCGTAGTGGTACAGTCGATTTGCAGAAAGTGGATCACAACAACGGAAGTAATGAATTATGCTGATGATACTGGCGAATTCTTTCTCACTTTCTTTATGCTGCTGCGTTGGTTAACATTTATCTGAAGTAGACAGTGAGAAGTTAAGCATAATGGGGAATACATAAAAGCAAATAGGTCCAAATGACAAAAACTCACTTAAAGACCAAAATATGTTATCTTCAAAAGGATTCGGGGATTAATTGCTACTCAGAGATTAGATAAACCACTTGAAATGCAGAGAGAGTACATCGAAAAAATGCATGACATGACGTTTACCAACATAGAAAGTATTGAGCATAGGAGTAAACAAGTCAGTACTTCCATTGCTGAGTCATGATCTGTCTTAATTCAAATAAATTTTTACACTAAACTAAGTACAAAAATACCTGAAAAGCTGTAGTCTTCGTCCGCTTGCGACAGCTACATTGCTATGGTACCATAACGAGATTGCTGTCATTGTAGACATCTTCATGTATACATGTTAACAACTGAAATAAATTTATCGGTTGAAGTTGACGCATATTTAAAGGACAGGGACTGTGTTACCAGCTGACACCCAAGAAGAACCACTAAGGTAAGCTACGTAAGGTCGAGGCATCGATTGTAGCAACGAATATTCCTCTGGAACAGTCACAGAACACATATGACGAAGAAGGGACAGTGTTTTCCCTGTCCATGAGGGTCCCTGTAAGGTGGTCCCCGGGTAAACAAGAATATTTAATGGCTGTTTAGCGGTGCGTCTTCTCCGTAAAGCATTTTCCCGCAAAATCCAGATCAATTTGGGTGTCCTTGCATAAGTAAGAAATCCTCGACATGAAAGCGGTAATTACTAAATCTGACAGCCATAGTACAGCAATGTTGCTGAGATTTCTAGTTAAATAATCGGGTTAATGGCTGATCACAGTATGTCAGAAATTTGGGTAATAGCTATCAAACGGTGGTCGTGGTACTCTATCTGGGGACCAGTTGGGCATACAAACTAAAACATTTACATACTAAGGATGTACTAAATAACTCATCAAATTACATGGTCCAGTCACATTAGCCTGATCATCGCCTATGTTCGAAGTCAACGCCCAATAAACACTCACACCCGATAGATGGCAGAACTAGTATTGGTTAGTATGTAAAGCATGACAGGGGGACTTGGGAAATAGTGCAGTCATCGTCATAAAGCAGAAACGGAGCGATTTAGATGACGTCCAACAGGGCATGATCATGGTTTTCGGGCCAGGGGTGGAACCATTTCCGAAACAGCTAAATTTAAAACTGTTCGCGTTCTGTCATTATTGAACTATACAGCGCATGGCAATATGGTGCTATCCAAATCTGGCGCTGAGGTAACGGTGTTGCGCTACCTGCCATAGATGACAAGGGTGAAAGTTGGCTGCAAAGATATGTCTAGGTAAATAGACGTGCAACTGTTGAGCAACTGACCTCCCAGATGAATCAAGGGGTCACCAGCAGTGTCTCCTCAACGACCGTTCAGGGAACGTTGCTGCGTATAGACCTCTGCAGCAGGCACCTGGTCCGTGCTCCCATGCTGACCGCTATTCTACTGACCGGCGACAAATGCAGGAATTTGCAAGCCAATACTCCAACTGTCCCTCCACCGAGTGGCGACAGGGGGCTTTTTCAGATGAACCATGTTCCATCGGAATGAAAGCGTACACCCTGCAACAATCGTCAGAAGGGTCCAGAACGGAGGAAGGGGCATTTTGGTCTAGGAACGTTTTAGTGGAATTCCCTGGGTGACCTCGTCATTCTGGGAGGCGTAATGGATCAACACAAGTATGGATCTATTCTTGGTGACCATGTCCACCCTACATGCAGATTGCGTTTCCTCGACACGATGGAATCTACCAGAAGAATAGTGCAAAATGTCACACAGATCGCAGTGTACGTGCGTGATTCTAAAAGCACCAGGATAGGTTTACCCTACTTCCCTGGCGTGCAAACTCCCCAGATTAAAACCCAGTCGATAGTCTGTGGGACCACGTCGACTGGGCTGTTTGCGCCATCGATCCTCAACCGAGAAACCTAAAGCTGGCACAGTAGTGAGTTGGCATGACTCCTCATCCCTGACAATATCTTCCAGAACCACATTGACTCACTTTCCGCAAGACTCGTAGAGGTCCGCCCCGCTAAAAGTGATTGTCTTCCTTTTTTACAGGTGATTACATCAATGTGGCTGGACAGTGCAAAATTCGCGCATTACTTCTTGTGGCAGTGGTCATCAACAAATGATGTTATTGTTTACTTGTAGAAGCAAGATTTCTTAACAAGGTAAAGCCTTTCAGTGATCTACACTCATGCTCATAAAGTAAGGATAATTGGAAAATTTGGTGCCACACAACGTGACAGTACACAAAACTGGTGCTAATAGCATAGGCACATAGGGAACACACACGATACAGATCTGTACGTCCATGGTATTGGTGATAAGTTGAGAAAACCGTCCCGAAACACATGTGCTACAAAACTCCACTGTTTCCTGCACATGTACCCCGACGTCAATATGGGATATGATCACCATGCACACGTACACAGGCCGCACAATGGGTTGGTATACTCTGGATCAGGTGGTCGAGCAGCTGCTGGGGTATAGCCTCCCATTCTTGCACCAGTGCCTCGGAGCTCCTGAAGTGTCCTAGGGGTTTGAAGACGTGCAGCGATACGTCGACCGAGAGCAAAACAGACGTGCTCGATGGCGTTTACGTCTGGAGAACAGGCAGGCCACTCCATTCGTCTGATACCTTCTGATTCATGGTACTCCTCCACCATGGCAGCTCGGTGGGGCCGTGCGTTATCATCCATCAGGAGGAAGGTGGGACCCACTGCAACCCTGAAAAGGCGGAGATACTGGGGCAAAATGACGTCCAGATACATCTGACCTGTTACAGTTCCTCTGTCAAAGACATGCAGGGGTCTATGTGCACCAATCATAATCCCACCCCACACCATCAAACCACTACCTCCATAAGTGGTTGGTATCTGGTTCCTGGTTCATGCCAGATGAAAACCCGACGAGAATCACTGTTCAGACTATACCTGGACTCTTCCGCGAATATAACCTGGGACCACTGTTCCAATGACCATGTACTGTGTTCTTGACACCAGGCTTTACGGGCTCTCCTGTGACCGGGGGTCAGTGGAATGCACCTTGCAAGTCTTCAGGCGAATAAACCACGTTTGTTCAGTCGTCTGTAGACTGTGTGTATGGAGACAACTGTTCCAGTGGCTGCGGTAAGGTCCTGAGCAAGGCTACCTGCAGTACTCCGTGGCCGTCTGTGGGCACTGATGATGAGATATCGGACTTCTTGTGGTGTTATACACGGTGGACGCCCCGTACTGTAGCGCCTGGACAAGTTTCCTGTCTGCTGGAATCGTCGCCATAATCTTGACATCAGACTTTGTGGTACACGGAGGGCTCGTGCTACGTGTTTGACATGCCTCCAGTCACCCTCATAGCATCATCAATATGTGTTTTTTGAGCTATTTTCAACACACAGTTACCAGTAGCACGTCTGAAAACGTCTGCACACTTACTCGCTGCACCGTACTCTGACATGCACCCACACACCTATACGTATGTGGACTGCTGCCAGCGCCACCGTGCGACGACTGCAGGACAAATACCCTGCATGGTCATACCCCGAAGTGATTTAAACCCGCAAACCGCCCACCAGAGCGTTGTTTCACCACGTATCAGCATTCTCCTTAATTTATGAGCGTCAGTGTAGTTCATGTAGAATTTTTCGTCTTATTTTCTTGGTGGACAAACCTTGCTCATATAGCCTCACTTATTGTTAGTTCGAGCAATGGTCCACTCCTTTTCTTCTCTCGTCACTATCATATCATGAGATTCTCTGAAATATTATAACCGTAAACACTAAATTTCTCGAAATCGGTTTGAAATTCCTACTCTCTTTCTTCTCTGATTCCAAACAGTTCCCTTCTGTGGATATACGCACATCAAAAAAAGTTTTGCGTCACCCCGGTTCCCAGAACTGCTGAAGACAGACGTTGACTGTGGTTGTTTTATCACAGAAACAGTTCGTTTGACTGTTCAGGGATGTCACTAAACCTGCCCAAAGATGTAAACAACCATGCATGAGCAGCGCCTATTAGACGGAGGAGGTCCGACAGCCGATCAGTTCCAGTCATTCCACGAGGAAGGAGGTACACGGCTCGTGTTGTCTGTAGTTCAACCATGCCTAGAAAGTGAATACCGCTGTTCGATCGCGTCCGCATTGTTACTTTGTGGTTCAAATGGTTCAAATGGCTCTGGGCACTATGGGACTCAACATCTGAGGTCGTCCCCCAGAACTTAGAACTACTTAAACCTAACTAACCTAAGGACATCACACACACCCATGCCCGAGGCAGGATTCGAACCTGCGACCGTAGCAGTCCCGCGGTTCCGGACTGCAGCGCCAGAACCGCACGGCCACCGCGGCCGGCTGTTACTTTGTGCCAAGAAGGGCTCTCAACAAGGGAAGTGTCCAGGCATCTCGGAGTGAACCAAAGCGATGTTGTTCGGACATGGAGGAGATACAGGGAGACAGGAACTGGCGATGACATGCCGCGCACAGGCCGCCCTAGGGCTACTACTACAGTGTATGACCGCTACCTACGGATAAGGCTAAGAGGAACCCTGACAGCAATGCCACCATGATCAACAATGCTTTTCGTGCAGCCACCGGACATCGTGTTACGACTCAAACTGTGCGCAATAGGCTGCATGATGCGCAACTTCACTCCCGACGTCCATGCCGAGGTTCATCTTTGCAACCACGACGCGATGCAGCGCGGTGCAGATGTGCCCAATAACATGCCGAATGAACCGCTCAGGATTGGCGTGATGTTCTCTTCACCAATGAGTGTCGCACATGCCTTCAACCAGACATCGTCGGAGATTTGTTTGGAGACAATCCTGTCAGGCGAACGCCTTAGACACTGTCCCGCGAGTGCGGTAAGGTGGAGGTTCCCTGCTGTTTTGGGGTGTCGTTATGTGGGGCCGAAGTACGCCGCTGGTGGTCATGGAAGGCGCCGTAACGGCAGTACTATACGTGAATGCCGTCCTCCGACCGATAGTGCAACCATATCGGCAGTATATTGGCGAGGCATTCGTCTTCATGGACGACAATTCGCGCGTCCTTCATGCAGATCTTGTCAATTACTTCCTTCAGGATAACGACATCGCTCGACTAGAGTGGCTAGCATGTTATCCAGACATGAGCCCTATCGAACATGCCTGAGATTGAAAAGGGCTATTTATGAACGACGTGACCCACAACCACTCTGAGCGATCTACGCCGAATCGCCGTTGAGGAGTGGGACAATTTGGACCAACAGTGCCTTGATGAACTTGTGGATAGAATGCCACGACGAATACAGGCATGCATCAATGCAAGAGGACGTGCTAAAACTCTGAAGGTCTCGCTGTATGGTGGTACAACATACAATGTGTGGTTTTCAGGAGCAACAAAAAGGGCGGAAACGATGTTCTGTTGATCTCTATTCCAATTTTCTGTACAGTTTCCGGAACTCTCGGAACCGAGGTGATGCAAAACAGTTTTTTGATGTGTGTATAAGGCGTAGTCAAATGAAAACGGGACAGATGGAAAAAAAGTAAGTAAACTGTTTATTATTTCGAAAATTAATCACCTTAACTGTTTATGTATTTACCCCAGAGTGAGACAAGACGGTCGGTGCCTTCGTGGAAAAATGTTTGTCTTTCCTACAGAACCGAGATTGTACCCAGTGTTTAGCTCTTCATCCGAAGCAGACTGATGGCCATGAATGTCTTTCTGCAGAGCTCCAAAAACATGGAAACCGCATGAGGAGTGAGAGGTACTGTGTAGAGGATGTGTAAGGGCTTTCCAGCGAGACTCCTGCGGCATAGTCGAAACAACCTACCAACAAAACGCCCACCTACGTGTTGCCAAAGTTGTTTCAACTATGCCGCATCAGTTTCGCTGGGAAGCCCTCACACATCCTCTACACAGTACCAGTGACTCCTCATGCGATTTCCCTACTTTTGGAAGCCGGCCGGAGTGGCCGAGCGGTTCTAGGCGCTACAGTCTGGAACCGCGCGACCGCTACGGTCGCAGGTTCGAATCCTGCCGTGGGCATGGATGTGTGTGATGTCCTTAGGTTAGTTAGGTTTAAGTAGTTCTAAGTTCTGGGTGACTGATGACCTCAGATGTTAAGTCCCATAGTGCTGAGAGCCATTTGAACCTATTTTTGGGGCTTTGAAGAAAGACATTCTTGGTCGTGGCTTTGCTTCGAATGAAGAGGTCCACGCCTGAATACAATCATGTTTCCATAGGCAACCGCAAATATTTTTTCATGAAGTCACTGCCCGTCTTCTTTCACTGTGGAATAAACATATTAACATTTATGGCTATTACTTACGAAATAATAAACAGTTTACTTACTTTTGTTCCATCTAGGTCGTCTCCATTTGACTACCTCATTATATTTGTCTTGTCTACAATACACTTCAACACACTGGCTGTAACAGAAATGCTTTAGTATACTTACAGAAAAGATTCATTTCATCAGTCTAAAAAATAAAATCCTTGTAAATATGTATCTGAAATTGTCCTGTTTTTCTAGTTATTGTTGAAAAAGCTTGTGATAAAATGCTTCGAGGAAAAATGCAATAACTGACATTTAAAAACATTCATTAAAATTTATTTTCTTAGATAATCGAGTAAATTTACTTTCCTCTGAACTCAGATCACTCGATTATTGATAAACTGCCTGTTGGCTTCTGTCACGGGTTTTTCGGCCGACGTTTGTCTGACGATTTTTCTTACGTTTCGCCAGCATTGGCTAGCATTGTCGAAACTTCGCCCTCCATTGCTGGTGGTGGACCAGCAATGGAGGAGGGTGAAGCTTTAACAATGCCAGGTCAGTCGTGCTGGCGAAACGTCAGTAATATCGTCAGACAAACGTAGGCCGAAGAACCCAAGACAGAAGCCAACAGGCAGTTTGTCAACAAGTGGCCACGAAAGCCTTAACAATTTTGCATTAGATTATTATCTATGAGCCTCCTAAACCGAATGGTTCACGCAGAAAAAAAAATTGTAATGCAGAAACACCTCACACACTTTTTTTTTTCAAGCCCGTAAAACCATTGAAAATTATCTGGGGATTCTGTGACTCACAACTACATCTGTCTCTAAGAGCTGTTGAACAACATTTTAGGATGTGTCCTGAGTGTTTTATAATTAATCCATTTCGTAGACTGGGTACATTTTCGAAGTATTTCACAAATGAATCAAAGACTGCCGCCTTATTTACCTACGACGAAGCCTGCACAATCATTTCATATCTTCACTCATTGTTACACATAGGTATTTTTTGAGTTGACTGATTCCAAATAGAACTCTTTGACATTGTAGTCATAGGATGGTATATTATTTCCGTTTTATAAAGTGTGTAGTCTTACATTTCTGAACATTTAAATTAAATTGCCAATTATTGCACAAATTCGAAATCTTAACAAGATCTGATAGCTACATTTGCATCTTTTGTTCACGTAGAATTTCAGTAGAGGGAACAGCATCATCTACTACCAATTCAGTTACTTTTAATATTGTCTGCCAGGCCCTTAAAAAGCAACAGGAACAGGAAGGTTCCCAGCACACTCTCCTAATGCAACTTTAATGTTTGTCAATGACTCTATCCAAGGTAATACACTGATCCCTCCCTACCAAGAAACGCTTATCTGGTCCTAAATTTCTTTTCATACCCCATGTCATCACAATTTCGTTCATAAGCATTAGTGTGGGAATGAGTAAAATTCTTTTAGGAAATCAAGAAATACTACATCCACATGATTCCACCGATCCATGACTTTTGGGATGGCATATGACAAAGGCCGTAGCTGAATATCACATCAATGATGTTTTCTGAATCCCTGAGGGTTGCAATGAAGCTCATTATCTTCGCGATATCGTGTCCACCAAATATGCATTTCTGTTATGACATGAAGCAAATAAATGTTTCGCTTGAGATCATCCTGTTCAACAGCATTGATGTTTGTTGCTAATTTCCTGACACTAACGGAACTAATTTCTCATTTTTGTATAAGTGCACTAAAAAATATACTCTCAAAGTTTCAAAATGACATTATTGTGGTAAAACAATGGCTCTGGAAGAAAAATCATTTTGCATAAAGAATAAACATACTACAATTGAAATGGGAGAAATGTAGTTATTTAAGGATGGAAGTATAAGAAAGTGAAAGTTCGATTTCATCAGGAAAAAGTATTGTTCTACAGACTTCAAACAAAAATGAAAGCGACTGGTATACCCTGGGCAAATTGGCTACTAAGATTGGTGTTGTATACACAGTCTTGCTGTTGAATTATATCTGCATTTCTTTTCAGCGTCGTTGTACCTCCATTTCTATGAGTATATTAATTATTCGCTTTTAAATGAGTAACTTAGATTAATGTCTTTCTTTGTATAGGTGCTGAACGGATCATATGCACTCTTCAACATGTTATACACATTCCAGGGCAAGAAATAAAGCCAGCAACTACGATGGAAACGACTCAGCTGTTGACTTAATGGACAGGACACATGGCAATTGTCTTACATATTATTAGTCTTTTATATACTAAGCACCTTAAATTTAAATTGTGGTTAGACTTATCTCAAGTACAAACAAATATAATTCACAGATTACAGGTGCATGAGAGTATATAGTACCAAAAGTGCTGTGTTTTCTCGTTACCTTTTGATATGTAAGTTAGCAACATCGAAAACTGATATTTATGCTTAGTTTGCGTCGGTATCTAGTTACAGAAAGCGTGCTGATGGCCCTCTTAAAAAAAGAAAGTTAAATTTCTCATTATCCATATAACTTCCATTTTCTGTTAAGCATACATCTCGCTGAAGGAAAACCTGAAGTTCTACATGCTTTGCCCCCAGGTTTGAAGAATACTTTGTCATGGATACAACGATTCTTATTTTCATATTTCGGAACATATATCATGTAATCATGCTGTGAGAAAACGCTCTCTAAGTTGTCCAGTGAATAAAATAAACTAATCTGAACACATTATTTGCTTTGAAACTGTCGTAGGGTACTTTATTATGTGTACTCATACTTTAATATACTTCATTATTGCTAACAAGTGTTCACATAACTTATAAATCAAAGCGCAAAACTCTGATTACTGCATCAGGAAAGAAGTCAGCACTCCTTAGATATAAACCTTTTGCGCCATTCTACACCAGAAAAAACATTATGTATCCATAAAAAGGCAAACTAGGAATAATCATTTTATCGTCACAATGGGATGAGGTAACAGATGTACTGACTATGAGCGTATGCGCGAGTACTGCAGTATATATGATTATTACCGCAATGTCTGATAGAAGTTTGAGCATGCAAGCTACCGTAAGTCTTTTAGGACTAACGTTGTATTACGCCACACCATGATAAATAAATTTCTCACTCCATTTCTTAAATTATATGATACGGAACGTCGTAGGTTGGGTTGGGGTTTGTAAACGGTTACTCTGAAACACACAGCTACCCCAGTTGTCGTGTACGCAGTGTTTATAAGTAATGATTTACGGAAAATATGATAAAACAGTATTTGTAATATATGCCATTTTCATCATGTACGTTGTCTCGCTCTCGATTAATGTAGACGCATTCTTACAGTTAAATACTCAACACAAGAACAATACGCTTTATACACTCCTGGAAATTGAAATAAGAACACCGTGAATTCATTGTCCCAGGAAGGGGAAACTTTATTGACACATTCCTGGGGTCAGATACATCACATGATCACACTGACAGAACCACAGGCACATAGACACAGGCAACACAGCATGCACAATGACGGCACTAGTACAGTGTATATCCACCTTTCGCAGCAATGCAGGCTGCTATTCTCCCATGGAGACGATCGTAGAGATGCTGGATGTAGTCCTGTGGAGCGGCTTGCCATGCCATTTCCACCTGGCGAATCCGTTGGACCAGCGTTCGTGCTGGACGTGCAGACCGCGTGAGACGACGCTTCATCCAGTCCCAAACATGCTCAATGGGGGACAGATCCGGAGATCTTGCTGGCCAGGGTAGTTGTCTTACACCTTCCAGAGCACGTTGGGTGGCACGGGATACATGCGGACGTGCATTGTCCCGTTGGAACAGCAAGTTCCCTTGCCGGTCTATGGTAGAACGATGGGTTCGATGACGGTTTGGATGTACCGTTCACTATTCAGTGTCCCCTCGACGATCACCAGTGGTGTACGGCCAGTGTAGGAGATCGCTCCCCACACCATGATGCCGGGTGTTGGCCCTGTGTGCCTCGGTCGTATGCAGTCCTGATTGTGGCGCTCACCTGCACGGCGCCAAACACGCATACGACCATCATTGGCACCAAGGCAGAAGCGACTCTCATCGCTGAAGACGACACGTCTCCATTCGTCCCTCCATTCACGCCTGTCGCGACACCACTGGAGGCGGGCTGCACGATGTTGGGGCGTGAGCGGAAGACGGCCTAACGGTGTGCGGGACCGTAGCCCAGCTTCATGGCGACGGTTGCGAATGGTCCTCGCCGATACCCCAGGAGCAACAGTGTCCCTAATTTGCTGGGAAGTGGCGGTGCGGTCCCCTACGGCACTGCGTAGGATCCTACGGTCTTGGCGTGCATCCGTGCGTCGCTGCGGTCCGGTCCCAGGTCGACGGGCACGTGCACCTTCCGCCGACCACTGGCGACAACATCGATGTACTGTGGAGACCTCACGCCCCACGTGTTGAGCAATTCGGCGGTACGTCCACCCGGCCACTATACGCCCTCGCTCAAAGTCCGTCAACTGCACATACGGTTCACGTCCACGCTGTCGCGGCATGCTACCAGTGTTAAAGACTGCGATGGAGCTCCGTATGCCACGGCAAACTGGCTGACACTGACGGCGGCGGTGCACAAATGCTGCGCAGCTAGCGCCATTCGACGGCCAACACCGCGGTTCCTGGTGTGTCCGCTGTGCCGTGCGTGTGATCATTGCTTGTACAGCCCTCTCGCAGTGTCCGGAGCAAGTATGGTGGGTCTGACACACCGGTGTCAATGTGTTCTTTTTTCTATTTCCAGGAGTGTATTTTTTAATTAAATCCCCCATGCACCATCTCTGATAAAGGTTTCGGTGGTGTTCCTTTGTTGTAAGATAAATGCTGGAACTGGATGGAAGTCCCCAAATTGGAAATTGTTCTGCCCAGTTACCAGTTCACCTTGTATTTGGCTGAGAAGTCTTCAAGGACTCATTATTGGAACAGCAAGCTCTACCTCTGTGGGTATGGAATGAAAAGTGATAACAACGTGACGGTGCGATATATAAACGTCAGATGTTTATTTTAGATTCTCACAGGCGCCGAACCGCAATGTAAGAAATATATAGTACAATAAAATACTGTCATAAGCATAGCAGTTACTGAAGTGGTCAGTATTACACTTGATAATGGCCATGCAACTTAACTGGAATAATGGGTTTAATAAATACATTATTTTACAGTCAAATGCATATATTGTTGTTGTGGTCTTCAGTCCAGAGACTGGTTTGATGCAGCTCTCCATGTTACTCTATCCTGTGCAAGCTTCTTCATCTCCCACTACCTACTGCAACCTACATCCTTCTGAACCTGCTTAGCGTATTTATCTCTTGGTCTCCCTCTACGATTTTTACCCTCCACGCTACCCTCCAATACTAAATTGGTGATCAATTGATGCCTCAGAACATGTCCTACTAACTAGTCAAGTTGTGCCACAAACTCCTCTTCTTCCGAATTCTATTCAATACCTCCTCATTACGAATATTATAACTTTTCAATTTTGTCCATATTTCGCAGCTTCAAACGTGACTGTATTCAATACACTAGAATTCACTAGAAAAACGCCTGCAGTTACAACTTTTCGTGACGATTCATTTCGGACCCTGTGAGTCCCTCATCAGGTGTGATTTGTCTTAATACATGCCTTACATTTAGTGACACGTACGAAAACGATGGAGAAAAAATGTTTGCTGCTACTACAACGTTAAAAACGCTTTTCTTGGATTTTGTGGTAAGTTTACACTGTTCATCTTTTCCACTATCTCGCACATATTTTCCGCATTTGACTTACGAAATTCATAACCTAACATCAAACCTTTTCGTGATAGGAATATGCATTTCACCTCATTCAAGAGGAACAATAAGGCATATATTAAGACAATTTAATTCAAACCTCCAGAAAATTATTTCATCTAAGAAAAATTACATGACTGTGAAGTTAATCACATTTTCATTAACTTGTTATAATCCACAGGTAGTTCAGTTTTAAAACAGTTCACGTGAAACCCGAAAGATTTACTACTGGTCAACTCTTTGTACCTTTGTACATCATCATAGGACTTCATGACATAATTACCTGATAAATATGCACTGGTGTGCAAAACGTGAGGACGAAAGTAACTTTTGCGTGATGGGTCACTGCAAATTAACAAAGCTCGATGAAACTCGGGACATACAAAGAAGGAATGCTACAGTATAGTACTGAAGGTAACAATGAAATACGCAATGAGACGAGCAGAAATTACACATTTATGCTATACTGAATTCACTATGACTTATGACGGTCCCCTCGACATTAAAAAGGGCAGGACGTGGTTCTTGACAAGGTGTGTGACCACCACGGACGGCAGTGCATGCTCTGCAACGTGTTTCCACACTGCCCACAAGGTTGGCAAGCAGCTGTTGTGGTAGGGCGTACCATTCCCCGACCAGCACAGTGATGGACAATTGCTCGATGGTTGTTGGTCCATGCGGTTCAAATGGCTCTGAGCACAATGGGACTTAACATCTGAGGCCATCAGTCCCCTAGACTTAGAACTACTTAAACCTAACTAACCTAAGAACATCACACACACCCATGCCCGAGGCAGGATTTGAACCTGCGACCATAGCAGCAGCACGGTTGCAGGCTGAAGCGCCTACAACTGCTCGGCCACAAAGGCCTGCTGTTGGTCCATGTCGACATGTCTCCCCAATGGATCCCACACATACTCAACAGGATTTAAGTCGGGGGGGGGGGGGGGGGGTGGAGGAGGGAGAGGGGATGGGCGGGAAAATCCACTGCCGAATAGCCATCACTGCAAGAGCTCCTCCACCTTTGCTGTTCGACTGGGTCATGGATTGCCATACATAAAAATGGAGTCAAGGCCCGAATGCGTCCCTCCCCCTCCTCCTGAAAAGACACAAATAGGAAAGAAGTACAGTATCACAATCACGTTGACCCATGAGCGTACCGTTTCAAAGATTTGGAGGTCAGTACACCTATGCAACATTACGCCTCCCCTCACCGTGACACCTAGACCACCAGAATTGTCATGTTCGACAATGTTCCTTGGACCCCACCCCTCGTCATATGAGTGTATGTATGTACGTCCAGCATTGTCAAACATCATTGTTTTGGTGGTACAAGCGTTATGATGTGGGAAGACATACTGACGTCCAGCTCTTTAAACACGATACACTCACTGGTCAACATTGTTGTGACATGTACTTTTTCCTCTTGGCATCTTTTCAGTAGTAGATTCAGCCCTTACTTCATTTTTATGAACAACTATGCACGACCAAATCGAACAGCAAGTTGGAGGAGCTATTGCAACGAGAGGATAGTCGAGGAATGGACTGGACTGTTCGTCGTCGCCCCCTCCCCCCAATCCCACTTAAGTCCAATCGGATCGATGTACGATGCACTGAGGAGATGTATTGTGGCCACTTCACCTGCACCTACGACCTTTCAACCATTGTCAGTCACTTTGGGACGGGAATGGAACGCCCTACCACAAGAACACCACCCTAACATCGTGGCTAGTGTGGGAGCACGTTGCACAGCATGTATTTGGCTTCCAAGATGATCACACACCACATTAAGAACCACATCCCACCTTTCTTAATGTCCTAGTGTCCATTATGAATCGCGATGACTTCAGTGTAAATGATAACTAATTGAAACCCTCAGATGCCGACAGGTGTTGTTGATACACCTCGATGGGGACAGCTGAAAATGTGTGCCCCAACCGGGACTCGAAGCCGGGATCTCCTGCTTACATGGTAGACGCTCTATCCATCTGAGCCACTGAGGACACAGATGAATAGCAGGACTGCAGGGACTTATACCTTGCAGGCTTCCCGCGACACCCACATTCCCGACTGTCCACAATCTGCATATGTAATGTTCCTAATAGATATTACCCCATCCACTACTACTCGCGCTCACTAAGGTGACGATTCTCGTAAGTGTTCGGGCAACCTGTGCGCATTCGCACAGACGAAGGTCAATGGCTGGGTTCGAGTTCGAGTCCCGGTCGGGGCACACATTTTCAGCTGTCCCCATCGAGGTATATCAGCAACACCTGTCGGCAGCTGAGGGTTTCAATTAGTTATCATTTATTCTAGAGAAGCTGCACGGTCGTCAGTGGTATCAGTTCTTTCGAGAACAGTTACTATCTTCATATAGGCTTCAGTGTAATTATTTTCTTTGATTAAAAATCTCATTTCTATTCGTCTCATTGTGAATTTCTTGAAGTTATCTTCTGTACTGTACTGCAACAGTTCTACGGTTCGTTCACGTTTCACTGAGCAATATTACTCGGCAGTGACACAGATTGGAAAGTTACTTTTGTCTGTATGTATTCCGCACCAGTGTATTATCATTATGTAATGTGTACTGGAAGCAATATTCCATTTCTATACGTCCTAAGTCCAGTAAGAGAGTCAGAACATGTAAACACTTAATCATTTTCACTGTGCAATACTTCGTTACAACATCCCATAAATTATTTGATGTATTTTTGTGTGTACATATTAACTGTTTTATAAACACTATTGCATCTACCTAACTATGGAAATGGATTACCATTTTCTGACTAGCTCCGCTATCTTGAGAGCCGCTACACATCTGCTGTTCTGTGGAAAGAACGGGGAATATAATTTCCAGTATGAAGTAAATGGTTTTCTTCCGCATGTTGCACATTAACATAGATTTTCTCGTCATGGTTCTACGAAATAAACAATGTCTCTATCCTAATATTGTCCGAACTCGTAAATGGGCACCATAGGCACATCATCACGACGGTTCTCAGCTGTTGCATCTACTATTACGGAGTCATCTTCCGTCATCTACAATAAAGGCTTTTTCCTTCCAGAGAATACCACTTTCTGGACGGAGTGTAAACAAATCTGTGCTAGATTACACACATCATAGGGCGAATCTAAAATTAAAAATGATCATTATTTTCTCCGTATACCTTCCAAACTCAACATACGTTCTCACACAACGTTCTGGGAGTAGCACCTCTGAAGAAATCACAACAGATACCACACCCTAAGCAAAATGAGGCAGACGGCAGCAACATGCAACAGCTAATGAAGAAGAAGTTAGTATTAACTGCTAAGAAGTTCTATGAAGTAAATTATCCCACCGTGTTTCTTCTCAGACTTTCAGGAGTTTTTCTTGTCAAACGTTCAATTACTAGGTTTCTTGATACCAAGGAAGTTGATAACGAAATTCTAGTTTCCGAACGCATCACAGGCAAGTGTGAGAATGTTTTTACATCTCTGAGACATGGACCGTGAATCATTTTTCTCTGAAGACATCATCGAGAATATTTTGGAGATATGCCACAGCAAAAACTTGTGAACCTCATACACGTCTTATATCAGACCAGCTAACTTTCCTTTTTGCACTCTGATATTTCGATTCTGAAGTGTCAAGTGTTATCTAATTTTTGTACTTTGTGTCAGTGTGTTTTCTGTATATTGCTAAAATTTTTGCTAGGGTATTTATTGACCGTTGTACGCCACAATAATACTTTATTTCAGCAAATCTTGTACATAAAAATCTGTTTGAAATAGGGATTATATAACAAACCTACAGAGCTTTGGGCTCTCTGCCAGTCACTAAAACAGAAACCGTCCAGAGCAACCAAAAACTAAGAACCTGTACACCTGCGACATTTAATGAGCTACTGCCTCCCCAGTCTCAGCACCGAGTCAATATATATAGCAGGTGCATCTGGCAACTCGTTATCTATAGTGCCTAATTTCGTGAGGTACAAAGGTCTTATTGATCAAGAAACAATGCATCTATAATTTGATCCGTGCCTAGAGCACTTTGGATGTTCAGTGCCTCGAGGGACTTTGCATTCTACTCCCTCATGTTTAGTAACCACGAAGCTTTGAATCAAATATGAGGCCAGAAAGTTAGGCTGGCAGTGACATACTGATCAGGAAGCAAGAAGGAGGAAGAGGGCCCACCCTGGACCTCTGCCCCTGAGGACCCCTCAAGATCTGGAGGCCCTACAGGACCACACCATTTTTAATTTAATGCCAAAACATAGCCACAATATTTTCAGTACAGAAGTGGCAGTTTGGAGTTCTAGATGGAATAAATATGCGAAATATAAACAGAAATATAAGCTTCCCTATGATTAGGCCATGGCAATTATTATTGGGTGTGCTCAGAATTTTTAAAACTTTTTGTAATACGTTGCCTGGAACTTACAAGCTGTAATGATAACCAGCTGTCGATTAGCACAGTTATTCTGCATGAAACGTTTTTTGATACCTATGACATCTATTAACATGTACTATTAGTACAGTTTAAAAATATGTGCGTAAGTTAACGACGAGACCAAGAAATTGAGAAACATTTTACATCGCCGTTTACATAATACAGTATTTTTCCCTAAAAAACTAGCCTTTTGCAAGACATTTCGTCGCAAACCAGAGGAAATTTATTAGAACTGGAGCAACTGAGGGTGAAAGATGATCCAATATTGAAAGAGCATTGTTTAAGGCTTGAAGACTTTGCTGGTGGGTCAAATAAGAGTACCTTATTATTTCTCAAAAGGGATACAAATTAATTTATTTTTATTTTGGGTGAACATGTGACTAAAAACATTATTGCACATATAAAAAAAGCTAAATCTCCGGAAAGAATTTTGACATCGCTCCCGATGAAAGCAGAACTGACCAAATGAACCAAAGATTTACATTCACGTAGAAGACGACATTGTGGAAGTTCGAGAATCCTGTTAAGATTTTTTTATGTCGGAAAAGACAGCAGAGAATCAGGATCTACGTCTACATCTACATCTACGTGATAACTCTGCAATTCACTATTAAGTGCCTGACAGACGGTTCATCGAACCACCTTCACGCTACTTCCTTACTGTTCTATTCTCAAACAGTGTTTGGGAAAAAGGGACACTTAAATATTTCTGTGTAGGTTGTAATTTCTCTTATTATGATGATCATTTCTCCCTATGTAGGAGAACGCCGACAAAGTATTTTCACGCTCCAAACAGAAAGTAGGGCATTGAAATTCCGTAATCACGTCCTGACACGACGAAAAAAACTGACCTCCTCCCACACAGGCCATGAAGGCCCAAAGGTACCGAATAGCCGCCGTGTCATCCTCAGCCCACAGGCGTCACTGGATGCGGATATGGAGGGGCATATGGTCAGCACACCGCTCTCCCGGTCGTATGTCAGTTTCCGAGACCGGAGCCGCTACTTCTCATTCAAACAGCACCTCAGTTTGCCTCACAAGGGCTGGGTGCACCTCACTTGCAAACAGCGCTGGGCAGACCGGATGGTCACCCATCCAAGTGCTAGCACAGCTCAACAGCGCTTAACTTCGATGATCTGACGGGAACCGGTGTTACCACTACGGCAAGGCTGTTGGCTACAGCGAAAAAAGCCTTCGTTTAAATGATTGCCACCCCTATTTGTGTATTGTAACTGTGGATCTCTCTCCCCGTATTTCGTGATAATACAAAACGAACTGCCTTATTTGAACTTTTTCAATGTCGTCTATCAACACTGTGTGATGCTAATACCACACCGCACAGCAGTATTCCAGAACAGGGCAGACAAGCGTAGAGTAAGCAGTCTCTTTAATAGACCTTTCACATTTTGTAAGTTTTCTGCCAGTAAATTGTAGTCTTGTTTATTTTCCCCCCACAACAATATATATGTGATCATTTCAGTTAGTGTTATTCATAATTATAATTCCAAAAACAGTCAATTGATTTTACAGCCTTTAGCGAATTCCTTTTAGTACTCATGTGGATGACTTCACACTTTTCATTATTCAGAGTCAATTGCCACTTTTTCCACGATACACACATCTTGTCTAAATAATTTTGCAATTCGTTTTGATCATTCGGTAAATGACAGATCATCTGCAAATAATCTAAGAGGACTGCTCAGATTGTCTCCTAAACCGTTTATGTAGACCAGGAACTGCACGAGCCCTGTAACACTTCCTTCGGGAACGTCAAATATTACTTCTGTTTTACTAGATGATTTTCTGTCAGTTATTACAAACTGTGGCTTTTCTGACAGGAAATCACGTATCCAATCACACAACTGAGACGATAATCTACAGGCACGCAATTTCATTAGAAATCGCTTGCGAGGAATGGTGTCAAAAGTCTTCTGGAAATCTAAGAATATGAAATCAATTTGAAATCCTCTACCAATAGGACTCATTACTTTTTGAGGATTAGACCTAGTAGCGTTTCAGAAGAACGATACTTTCTGAATCCGTGTTGGCTATCTATTTGTCAATAAACAGTTTTCTTTGAGGCAATTCAAAATGTTTGAATAAGTATGTTGTTGTTGTGGTCTTCAGTCCAGAGACTGGTTTGATGCAGCTCACCATGTTACTCTGTCCTGTGCAAGCTTTTTCCTCTCCGAGTAACTACTACACCCTACATCCTTCTGAATCTACTTAGCGTATTCTGAATAAGTATATGTTTTGAATGAGTATATGTTATAAAATCGTACTGCAACTGACGTTAGTAACATGGATCTGTAAATCAACGGATTCTCCTTTTTTTCGAGTTTGGCAGACTTACGCAACTTTCCAGTCTAGGTATGGATCTTTTGACGAGCAAGCGGCTGTATGTGATTTGCTGATTATGAAGCTATTATATGAGCATACCTCGAAAGGAACCTGACTAGTATACAATCTGGACCATACACCTTGCCTTTCTCATATGTTTTAAGCTGCTTCGCTACACTGAGGATATCTACTTCTAAGTTGTAAGTTGTTCATGATTCGAATTCTGGAATATTTACTTTGTCTTCCTTTGCGATGCAATTTCGGAAAACTGTATTTAATAAGTCTGCTTTAGCGGCAATGTCATTAATAATACCACCATTGTTGTCGCGCAGTGAAGATATTGACTCCGTCTTGGTGCTGATGCCTAGAATCTGTCTCGGATTTCTGCCTGACTTCGAAAGCGAGTTTCGTTATGGAAACCATTAAAAGCCTCTCAAATTGAAGTTTGTGCAAAATTTCCAGTTTTGTAAAATATAGCAACCTTAGGAATTTTGGGATCTTAATTCTGCAACAGTATTCTGACCTGTTTTATCTGCCATGGAGGATCAGTACCACCTCTTACTAATTAGTTTGGTATACACATCTCAACTGCCATCGATATTATTTCTTTGAATTTAAACCACATATGGTCTACGCTTCTACAGTCAGGTTGGACAGAGTGAAGCCTGTCTCTTAGGAAAGTGTTAAGCGAATTTTGATCTGCCTTTTTTTAAATACATGTGCTTTGTATTTATTTTTGGTGGGTTTGGATTTTGCAGTATTCAGTCTGGGTACAAAAACCTTGTGTTCACTAATTCATATATCTGTAATGATACTCCCAAGTTGCTCAAAAGATAGTCAACAGCATCTGGATAATGATGGTGTGTATATTGTGTTGTGCAGGGCTCATTGGTTTGATATCATGTCATGTCAATGTCAGATGAACTTTGAGCAGCGTATGAAAGATCTGGTAAATCAGTCCACAAAATATATTATGTCCCTATGCTAATCATTCCTTAAATCATTGTGAAGTTCACGCATTCTCATGTCTTCCATCAATTGTCATCTGTTTTGGAAATGTAGAGAATTTATATTCCTTCTTGTCTTCTCCATACAGATTAACTAAAATGATTGTCTCATACATGCTGGACTGCTCATTGCATTTCAGTTAAATCATAAAAGAACATGTGCAAATAACTGTGAGCACTTTGGAAGATATGCAACAATCACCTGAGGAAAACCTTGAAACCAGATATGCAGTAAAACTGCTCGTCATCATTTGCAGTAACTGTGCAGTCGTATGGTGAACTGCTAAGTGTATGGGGGCCAGATTTGATTACCAGCTACGTTGGAAATTTTCTCTGCTCGGGGACTGGATGTTGTACTGTCCTTACATTTGTACAATCATAACTGACATTCCACTATTGATATGGCTGAATGGGCACGTTCTGAAATATAAAGTACATGTGATACTGGTTTTGTCGTGAGTAGTAATAATGTTTTATACTGTGCCGATTTTGGCAATGATGATGGCAAGTTGCTAGCCGAAATCTAGATCTGCTTTAATAAAGCTGGAAAGGAAACGGTCACTGACTGCTGCTCTCTACCATTTTAAAAGTCACATCACAGTCATTGAGTGCATTCCGTTTCCCTCATGGAAGGTAATTTGATGATTTTTTTTTATTTTGTTCTTTATTATTTCTTTGCTCTCTACCCAACAGTTGCTGTGCTAAATGCTGTTTTGTATTCTCATTTTCCCAACTATATCTTTACTACAATTACTAGGGTGTAGAGTACATGGCTTATAAACAATTTTTGTCTGCCATTACATCTATATTATTCATTTTCTTACAAAGTGTACACTACAAATACATTAGTTTCTCAGTTTCTAAGCAGACTGGGGCCTCATTTACATACCCTCCCTTTGTCTCCAATGGGCTGAGTCCACCAGTGGTGACTGGCGACTCGTCATTAAAGGGCCGTAGGAGGAACAAAACATTGTAAAACCATCCACAAATAAGAAGCAATATACTACGCTTCTTGCTGCAGACGTTACGCTGTTCACAGTAAGGGCAAGAAGTGTTAGACTTAAATACGACCTTTGGACGTTCCATTCCACTGCTCAAATGTACGAGACAGAACTTTGTGAATTTATTATCTATATGAATTTTGAGATATTGAGAACCAGAGAGGCACACGCAGCCATCCGTGAAAAACCCAACTGATGCAACAATCCACAAACATTGTGGCTCCAAATAGTATCCCACATTTCTACATTGACAAATATGTCTCTTAGACGCTTTGTCTGTAGGGAAGTTTCTTGTACATCAATCTCCAGCAGGAGGGTCAATATTCTTGGTGATAGATTAATATCTCCCAAATTCAAAATAAGAGCTGTGATGGACATTCCCTTTCTCTAAGTTAAAAAGCAGGAAAGTGGCTCTAAGTCTTTACAACAAAGCTAGCTTACACACACTTTTATAACTACTGAGCGTGTTCAGTCCACGTCTGGTTTGAAGGGAGGGAGGGAGGGAGGGAGGGAGGGAGGGAGGGAGGGAGGGAGGGAGGGAGGGAGGGAGGGAGGGACGGAGGGAGGGGGGAGGGAGGGACGGAGGGAGAAACTGTCTCCTTTCATTATTTGGGAAATGGTCCTGTCCACCCATTTATTTAAAAATTCTAAATTTTCTCTGATTTCTATTCAAGTTACTACAGCAAACTGTACTTAAATCATTATCACGATCAATATCAAGAGCCTTGGACAGTGCTTCACCAAGCAACCACATGAACAAAGGACTTTATTTGAAGTTCAACCCACTCCTTTTCACAATGATACTTTGGAGATGGGATGCTGGATTGAAGCTGCTGGTAGTTGTAGTCGTCTTTGCAACATTCTATGACACTGTTTGAATGATGTCTTTGGGTGGTGTATGCAGAGACTCCTATCCCAGTACAGCTGCTACAGGTGGCCAACTGTACTTCCCATAAATCTTTCTGACGGCTTCTCATACTCAAATTGAGTTACTGGGAAGATTTACTGTGTCCTGGACCTCTTCTCACAATCTCTTCTTATTCTTCATAATAGTACATCAGCATTCTTGTGCAAGATTTTCTGCATTTGTCAACATCTGAACCTGCACAGACCTTCCACCTGACCATGTTTGCTAGTGACACTTCTCACTCAGTCTTTGTAGAAGGACTGAAGAGAGGAAAATATGCATCAGCAGATTGATGCTTCACTATCTATAAGATTGACTCATTCCTGAAATTGTTTCGTAGTCTGAACATAGCTAGTTGGCTTTGAAGTACCCAGTTAGCCTTTCTGAGAACCCACTTCGGTCTACAAGAGGTATTCAGATGTCGAAGTAGTTGTTGAATTGCAAATTAGCAACCATTTCCCACTGAGCAGAAGAGGCTTGTAGATCATAATATGAGATTTCTTGAGGTCATGAGATACTGAATGTGACAGATCATGGTGATAGATCCCAACTGCAAATTACACGCAGTAAAGTTCCAACACAGGAGAAATGAGCAGGGTATCTATGCAATAAGGCCCGTGAGATGCTCTTGATGGTGGGTAGAGGGTTAATAGGGTCACCCTAAATAGCACATGCACCATTACAGCAACTGTGGGCAAATTGGTGTGGTGGAGCAATGAGGGCATGCATTTGTCTTCAATGAATATTATCTGTACTTATTTCCCAGAAAGATTGTCCTTTGGTGGAAGCTCAGTATCTCTAAAATATCTCCTGAATATGCCTTACCAGCACCAGATGATTCAGCTCCTCCATGGGCGTCTTGATTCCAGTCAAGTTCAACAGCAATATGGAAAACATTTTACTGATGAGGTTTTTCAATGTTTGCCTGTTTACATAGCTTCTGAGATTGCAGATATACTACAGGTGAGGGTTCACATGAGGGTATGGTTGCTTCCCTCCAACAGACTTCATGGGTTTGCAGTCTCATTTAAATCAAATGTGAGATGATCTGATGGTCTTTTATTTGCCGTGTTCTTTGCCAATTCATATGTTTCTCTTTCAGTGGCTTGTTTGCAGTTCCATGTGTTTTTGCATACTACTTGCTTTACTTTCTGCCACTCTTTTCTGTGATGTGTAAGGGGCATTCAAAAGGAAACGAGCCGGAGACATAATTACAGAAATCAGTACCCGTATGTAAGAAGTATTGAGCGTGGCTGTTGAGACGTTTGTCCCATTGTGAAACAAGGTGGCGAACAGCTGTCTCATAAAATTCCTGGGGCTGTGATGGTAACGAGTTCCGCATGTACATCTGGACGTCGGCGTCCAAGGTGAATTGTTTGCCCCTCAGAGCCTTTTTAAGGGGACCAAAAATGGCGTACTCACAGGAAGAGAGATCTGAACTGTATGGAGGTTGGCCATGAACCTCCCATTTGAATTTATGCAGGAGTGCCGCGACTGTGTTGGCCGTATGAGGTTTTGCATTGTCGTGGAGCAGAATGACCAAACGAGTGAGATTTCCTGGTCGTTTTGATTTGATCGCTTGGCAAAGGGTGGTCAAGATTGCGAGTAACGCTGGGCATTCATTCACTGTTCTCCCATGCTGCAGGAAGTGAATCAGAAGGGGGTCATTTTTGGTCGCCTTAAAAAGGCTCTGGGGGGCAAATGATTCACTTCGGACGACGGTGTCCAGCTATACATGCAGAAATGGTTAACGTCACAGCTCTGGGAATTTTATGAGACAGCCCCTCACCACCTTGTGTCACAGTGGGCCAAGTGTCTCAACAGCCGGGGTCAATATTTCTTACATACAGGGACTGGTTACTGTAATTATGCCTCCAGCTCATTTTTTTTTGAATGCCCATTATAATTTGCTTTTTTGTGCCCTTGGTGCTCTATGCAGCAGACCTCTTTACCAAAATGAGTATTGTCGTTCTTAAACTACAACTGGAGGTTCTTGTATTTTAAATTGAGTTGATGGGCTGCTTCCGGGTTAGGTCAGAGCATCTTACTCTCTGAGGTGATAGATATAAACATGAGTGGCTGCAATGGTTTGCATAATTTGGCACCTCAGTGTAAAGTATTCGCTCAATGATTACAGCTTTTTGCATTTTCTTTACCTCATTCAATACTTTGCAGTTTTGGTTTTATAAAGTGTAATCACCAGGGCAATTTATGCTGAATTCTAAAAGTGAACTTGTGCCCCCTAAATGGTGAAAAGCCTTTCAACATTTGCTACATGTTGTTTCGCCATTACACACGAGCTTTATGTAGCCCTATCACTGACAGTTAAAGCACAGCATGGGTTTTTCATGCATCTGGGCATAGTATGAGATGGATGGGGCCTGCTATAATGCATTTGGGAAAAAATCAGAGACTTGAAAGCTATAATAAACACAACAGATCTTTTCATGCTAACTGTTGACTTGCGTAAAAATATCTCTGATGTTTGTTTCTCCTTGAGACCATTTCCTCTACAGCTCCTTGACATCAGTGTTCATAATATCAAGAGAATTACACTTTTCCACTATGATGAAGAATTCCACCACGTTTTTTTTTTTACATGTATGAGGTTGGTCAGTTTGTTTAGCTATGAGATTATATTTGGTTTGTGGGGCGCTCAGCCCAGTTTCACCAATTTCCTGGATGATGATGAAATGACGAGGATAACACAAACACCCAGTCATCTCGAGGCAGGTGAAAATCCCTGACCCTGCAGGGAATCGAACCCAGGACCCCGTGCTCGGGAAGCGAGAACGCAACAGCGAGACCACGAGCTTCGGACCGTTTAGCTATGGTCTTTTCCATAACACATTATAGCTAAGCCAATTTACTAATATTGCAATGCTGTTATACGATTTAACACATTTTCATCTATACAGGTAACTTTTACCAAATGTCCTTTCTTCGTCTTTTCATCATGATAAATACATGAAATACCTAACAGCTCACTCTGTTACTGTTAAAATGCTCTGAAGAACTGGCCTGTTGAACTCTCTTTGTTAGTCAGATCCTAATAACAACCAGTGGCCCACCCAAATCACGGTACCTTTAAAGTTGGGTTAGCCACAAGCCAGTTCGATTACTCAAGACATAACACAATTAAATGTTCACTCCAAGAGTGCCGCATGCTTTGGAAAGTCTTACGTAACTAGGATGCAGCAAGTATCCCACAGATTTCCCACAAATAATTGTACCACCTCACCTCAACAGCCTTCCACCCCATTGGCAAGCAGTGCACCTTGTAATGGTTTATATCACGGTTGAGCCACGATACTGACTTCCTGTAAGATACAATGTTCCACTGTTGTGCACACTGAAGTTGCTGGAGCATGTCACTCCAATACAAAATTCTATTACGTGAAAAGCCAGTATTATGAAAAGGATAAAATGATACTCTTCATATAGAGGAGACGTTGAGCCGCAGACAGGCACAACAAAAGACTGCTATACATTTGAGCCTTTTGCCAAAAGGCCTTTGTCTACAGTAGAAAACACACACACACACACACACACACACACACACACACACACACACACACACACACACGACCGCTGTCTGTAACCACTGGACAGAGTAGTTGTGTTCTACTCATTACATTCTGTTACCTACTACTCCCTAGGTATTTCCATTTATCATATATCTCTTCTACGTCCAGAATATATCAAGTCAGTAGTGCAAAAAGACTGGTACTAAATGGTGGGAGCCATCATGTTGGTAAGGAGGCATTTGACTTCCACCTGGTGCTTCCTGGTGTGGGAGACTGCAGCAAAGTCAATGTTGAACATGTCGTTGTTGTTGTCTTCAGTCCTGAGACTGGTTTGCTGCAGCTCTCCATGATACTCTGTCTTGTGCAAGCTGCTTCATCTCCCAGTACTTACTGCAACCTACATCCTTCTGAATCTGCTTAGTCTATTCATTTCTTGGTCTCCCTCTACGATTTTTACCCTCCACGCTGCCCTCCAATGCTAAATTTGTGATCCCTTGATGCCTCAGAACATGTCCTACCAACCAGTCCCTTCTTCTTGTCAGGTTGTGCCACAAACTCCTCTTCTCCCTAATTCTATTCAATACCTCCTCATTAGTTATGTGATCTACCCATCTAATCTTCAACATTTTTCTGTAGCACCACATTTCAAAAGCTTCTATTCTCTTCTTGTCCAAACTATTTATCGTCCACGTTTCACTTCCATACATGGCTACACTCCATACAAATACTTTCAGAAACGACTTCCTGACACTTAAATCTGTACTCGAAGTTATCAAATTTCTCTGCTTCAGAAACACTTTCCTTGCCATCGCCAGTCTACATTTTATATCCCCTCTACTTCGACCATCAACAGTTATTTTGCTCCCCAAATAGCAAAACTCCTTTACTACTTTAAGTGTCTCATTTCCTAATCTAATTCCCTCAGCATCACCCGACTTAATTCGACTACATTCCATTATCCTCGTTATGCTTTTGTTGATGTTCATCTTATATCCTCCTTTCAAGACACTGTCCATTCCGTTCAACTGCTCTTCCAAGTCCTTTGCTGTCTCTGACAGAATTGCAATGTCATCGGCGAACCTCAAAGTTTTTATTTCTTCTCCATGGATTTTAATACCTACTCCGAATTTTTCTTTTGTCTCCTTTACTGTTTGCTCAGTATACAGATTGAATAACATCGGGGATAGGCTACAACCCTGTCTCACTCCCTGCCCAACTGCTGCTTCCATTTCATGCCCCTCGACTCTTATAACTGCCATCTGGTTTCTGTACAAATTGTAAATAGCATTTCACTCCCGGTATTTTACCCCTGCCATCTTTAGAATTTGAAAGAGAGTATTCCAGTCAAAATTGTCGAAAGCTTTCTCTAAGTCTACAAAGGCTAGAAACGTAGGTTTGCCTTTCCTTAATCTATTTTCTAAGATAAGTCGTAGGGTCAGTATTGCCTCACGTGTTCCATCATTTCTCTGGAATCCAAACTCATCTTCTACCAGTTTTTCCATTCGTCTGTAAAGAATTCGCGTTAGTATTTTGCAGCCGTGACTTATTAAACTGATAGTTCGGTAATTTTCACATCAGTCAACACCTGCTTTCTTAGGGATCGGAATTATTATATTTTTCTTGAAGTCTGAGTGTATTTCGCCTGTCTCATACATCTTGCTCACCAGATGGTAGAGTTTTGCCAGGACTGGCTCTCCCAAGTCCGTCAGTAGTTCTAATGGAATGCTGTCTACTCCTGGGGCCTTGTTTCGACACAGGTCTTTCAGTGCTCTGTCAAACTCTTTACGCAGTATCGTATCTCCCATTTCATCTTCATCTACATCCTCTTCAATTTCCATAATTTTGTCCTCAAGTACATCACCCTTGTATAGACCTTCTATATACTCCTTCCACCTTTCTGCTTTCCCTTCTTTGCTTAGAACTGGGTTTCCATCTGAGCTCTTGATATTCATACAAGTGGCTCTCTTTTCTCCAAAGGTATTTTTAATTTTCCTGTAGGCAGTATCTGTCTTACCCTTAGTGAGATAAGCCTCAACATTCATACATTTGTCCTCTAGCCATCCCTGCTTAGACATTTTGCACTTCCTGTCGAACTCATTTGTGAGACGTTTGTATTCCTTTTTGCCTTCTTCATTTACTGCATTTTTATATTTTCTCATTTCATCAATAAAATTCAATATTTCTTCTGTCACCCAAGGATTGCTACTAGCCCTTGTCTTTTTACATACTTGATCCTCTGCCGCCTTCACTACTTCATCCCTCAGAGCTACCCATTCTTCTTCTACTGTATTTCTTTCCCCCATTCCTGTCAATTGTTCCCTTATGCTCTTCCTGAAACTCTATACAACCTCTGGTTTAGTCAGTTTATCCAGGTCCTATCTCCTTAAATTCCCACCTTTTTGCAGTTTCTTCAGGTTTAATCTACAGTTCATAACCAATAAATTGTGATCAGAGTCCACATCTGCCCCTGGAAATGTCTTACAATTTAAGACCTGGTTCCTAAATCTCTGTCTTACCATTATATAATCATCTGATACCTTCTAGTATCTCCAGGATTCTTCCATGTATACAACCCTCTTTTATGATTCTTGAACCAAGTGTTACCTATGATTAAGTTATGCTCTGTGCAAAATTCTACCAGGCAGCTTCATCTTTCATTTCTCTCCCCCAATCCATATTCACCATTCACCCACTATGTTTCCTTCTCTCCCTTTTCCTACTCTCGAATTCCAGTCACCCATAACTATTAAATTTTCGTATCCCTTCACTACCTGAATAATTTCTTTTATTTCGTCATACATTTCATCAATTTCTTAATCATCTGCAGAGTTAGTTGGCATATAAACTTGTTCTACTGTAGTAGGCATGGGCTTCGTGTCTATCTTGGCCACAATAATGCGTTCGCTATGCTGTTTGCAGTAGCTTACCCGCATTCCTATTTTTTTATTCATTATTAAACCTACTCCTGCATTACCCCTATTTGATTTTGTATTTATAACCCTGTATTCACCTGACCAAAAGTCTTGTTCCTCCCGCCACCGATCTTCACTAATTCCCACTATATGTAACTTTAACCTATCCATTTCCCTTTTTTAAATTTTCTAACCTACCTGCCCGATTAAGGGATCTGACATTATGTTGAACATAACAATTCTTTATTATTAGTTTGGAACTGGGGCACACACTCATCCACAATAAATCTTAGCATTGACTCTTAACATCCCCACTTGGCACAAGAGGCATAGCATACTATCTGTGATACACACGTATGCAGCCCAGTGACAGCATGCTTACTTGGCGTTGGTGAGATGCTGGATACTGAGTAAACATGGTAGCAGTCACTGTTCCCACCAGGGAGCTGACAGCCAGTGGCAGGCAACGAAGACACCTTACACTGTGGCTGATGCAATAGCAGGCAGTGCCACCTATGGAGATGAACCCTCAACCACTGGCTGTGGTGCAGTGTCAAGAGGTGACAGATCCCAATTTCACAGAGCCGGGTGGTCATTTTTTCATGCCTCTGAGCACAAAATGGAAGCAAATTGCTGGCTGACAAGGGCCTGGGCATCCAGCAGTGGTCAGCAGTTTGGAGCCCAGTGAGGCTAGAAGCAACTGCAACATCAGCAGAGCAGGGTTAACTCTATGGCTGATTCCGAGACAGACTGGGTATCATAACATTGCCCAATTGGAATAATCACTGTCTGACACTGGGAAGTTAAATACAGCTGTGCAAACCTGACTATGCAGAAGATGCACTGTACAGAGTTTTCCCAAATGCGGGCCAGTGTCCTGTGCCATCACACAGGTTGATGCGGAAGTGGCCCACCAGCTAATGGCTGCTGATGTGTCAGGAGGTTAATCACTGTGGGAACCCACCACTCTGTATCTGGCACTGGGCCCTAGCTATAGTATCTACCAAGCTGAGAGACATGCTCACCCCATTTCGGCTGCAGCACAGTGTGAAGTTTTTTGTTTGTTTGCCAGGGTAGGTGGAGAGAGAGAGAGAGAGAGAGAGAGAGAGAGAGAGAGAGAGGGTGAGTTAGCTCTCCATGAAATGACTGAAAACTTACCTATACACAACAATTGAAACTTTCCTAGTTTTTGGAGAAATTCTATTTTGAGCTAGAGTGTACACACACACACACACACACACACACACACACACACACACACACACACACACACACACACACACACACACACGCATGCATGCTTGTTCCTGAGCCACTGGTTCAATATAGTGTACACACACATGTGCATGTTTGTTCCTGAGCCACTGGTTCAATATAGTGTACCAGGGCCCAGCATAATCAGCCAGCATTGTGTAGCTATCCAAGTATGTTTTTGTGTAGATAACCTCAAGAAATGTGTGTGTGTGTGTGTGTGTGTGTGTTTTCATGTAATGGAATCAATGCCTCTACTAATCAATGAGTTGTTGCCTTTAGTTCTAAATTATTTAAACAATATAATGTTTATAAGAACTCCAAGCCACAATCTATGAGCGACACGTGCATAGCAACATGATTTCTATTCACATCCTCACAAATGTGTTGTAATAACAATCTGAAGATCAATGTAATTCTTAGCATGCTTTTCTTATGAAACCAAATGGTAAAAAGACCAGTGCTTCTGAGCAATGTTTTATGACAATCTGTGGAACATTTCTACCAAAATTTCATAAAAATATTAACCGTTAGGATAACATTCTGTCAGAGAAGGAATAAACAGCTCTCGGTAAGTTTTGTATCACTTAAGTGAGAGTGAGCACATTACAAGTAATCCTTAGGGCACTCTACGGCACGACTGTTTGACAAGTAGTAAAACAATGTACAGAACTTGAAAAGTACCAATATATGATCGTTAGGTTCAATATGACATTAAGTGTGACAGGCTGCCACATTTACAGACATAAATTTTATAAAATCCTTATTTTATTTATTTGATCATTTTAAAGTTCAATTTATTGTAAGGTCATTTATTTCATTACATCTTTTTCCTGGTCAGACTGTTGCTAATCAGTACTTAAACATAAAATATGAATAATTCTCATTTTGTAATTCCAGAATACCTTTCACAAGAAATGAAACTAGCTTTTCGTTAGTATCTATTGAAGGGCACATGTACGTGTTATGAACATATTACAACTAGTAATCTTTGTCATGTAAGCATTGTTAAATAAGTATTGCTCTCAAACATATTTTATCAATTTCAATACTAAAAGTCATGTAAAACTTTATTTTGCAATGTGAGAGGAACAAATTAATATTTAATTCTGTGATGCCAATCCATATACACCAGAAAGTTTTTGATTGTAATCTATACATTTTCTGTTTGTAATAATGGGTTACACAACCAGTGATTGTTAAAATACTATATAACAAGTTGTGAATCAGCCATCAGGATCTCAATTACCAACAGTTTTTGTGAGCCATTTTGTTACAGTTTTGTAACTACACAATACATTATGAATTTCTTGAAATTTCTCTTGTTACTACCAAATCACTAAGTACACTGTGAAGAACTCAGCAAGCTGCACAGTTCGGTGAAGCAGATACTCACAAATTCTTTTAAAGCCACTGCAGCACTGGGGATTGCCAGGAAACGAAGGTGAGTGTTTGCTATTAACTGTTATGTCCTGTTGGATTTCAAACTGAAACTCTAAGGACACACATCTCCCCCCTAACATACAAGAGAGTGGCACATACTAAGTAAATTTTAAAATATGTGACAGACTTGAACCATTGCCACCTGCACTGCTGCTCTCTTATCAACAAATAAATGTCAAGTGTTAAATCTACAAAGTTAAATATGATATGTTTCTATGACTTAAGAGCGTGGAATGTTGGAAGTCTCACTGTTGTAGTGAAGCTGGAGAGACTGTCAGGTTCAAGCCAGATTTGGTAGAAATCAGTAAAATGAAATGGAAGTGTGACAGATTTCTGATGAGATAATTATACGCTAACACTGACAGTATCAATGAATGGTCGACAGATGTTGACACAGTTATGAACAGAAATGCAGATGACAGAATGAATTACTATAAGCAACAATGAGCCCAAATCATATTGGCAACTGTAACCAAGCAAACAGCAACCACTACTGTTCAGTCTACAATTCCATATCACAAGGTGTTTATGAGAAAATGGAGAGAACATATAAGTAAGTATGAAAACTGATAAAATGTATGAACTGAGTTGAGAATTTGGTAGCCCTAAGAGATTTCAATGATATTATAGGTGAGTGTATGGAAGATGATACTGAAGAATATGAGCTGGATGAAAGAAATCAGAGGGAAAGACACTGAGTCCTGCCATAGATTTCAGCTTCCTGAATCACAAGAGAAAACCTGGAAAATACCAAGAGATGTAGGGAGTTATGTGTTGTACTATGGCATGGTTAGAATCAAATCCTGGATTGCAAAGGACACCCAATTACTGATACAGACTCATGCAATAACGTTGCAATGATGAACAACAAGCTGAATTTCAAGATGGCAATGAAGAAGGAGTATATGATCAAACTGGATATTGAAAACTCATGATGGAATGAGGCAAATTAAAATATATGAGGCAATGAAGTAAAATTTACATAAAGGTATTAAAGGCAGTTCGGTAGAAAGCAGAATGAGATACCACATGCATAGTGCATGTAGAGGTCAAGAACTCACGGGTGAGCCAAACAAAGAGTTTACGCACAAAAATATAAAAATGGTACAATTAAGGTATGAATATAGCAGCTTAAGAATGAAATTAACAGGAAATGCAAAAACACTAAACCAGGGTTGCCACCAAACACATCTCCGATGACTGTCTGGTGGAAGGCATATGCAACATTCATCAGTGAAGAGAACATGATGCCAATCCTGAGTGGTCCATTCAGCATGTTGTTGGGCCCATCTGTACCGCACTGCATGGTGTCGTGGTTGCAAAGATGGACCACACCATGGACATCGGGAATCAGTTGCGCATCATGCAGCATATTGCACACAGTTTCAGTCATAATATAACGTCCTGTGGCTGCATGAAAAGCATTATTCAACATGGTGGCATAGCTGTCAGGGTTCCTCCAAGCCATAATCCACAGATAGCGGTCACCTACTGCAGTAGTAGCCCTTGGGCGACTTGAGTGAGGCATGTCATCTACAGTTCCTGTCTCTTCCATGTCCGAACAACATCACTTTGGTTCACTCTGAGACACCTGGGCACTTCCCTAGTTGAGAGCCCTACCTGGTACAAAGTAACAATGTGGATGCGATCGAAACATGGTACTGATCATCTTCCTGCTTCCTGGTGGAATGACTGGAACTGATCAGCTGTCAGAACCCCTCTGTCTAGCATGCGCTGCTCATGCATGTTTGTTTACACCCTTGGTTGGGTTTAGTGACATCTCTGAACAGTCAAAGGGACTGTGTCTGTGAGACAATATCCACAGTCAAGATTTATCTTCAGGAGTTCTTGGGACCGGTGTGATGCAAAACATTTTTTGATGTGTTTAGGTGAGCCAATAATGTGGTCTGACTTTGACAGAACACTGAATGATATGAGTTTAAATTAGTCAGTCAGAGTAACTTGTACAGCTTCGGAGATGCTGAACTCTGCGAGACGCATAGATACACATTCAGGTTATTTAAGTTAGTCTATAAAATCTGTGAAATTGTGACCTACCTCCAGACCTCAATGAAAACATTATTATATCATCCCTTCAACACTGAAGAGACATTCTGATAAACTTAAAATAATCTATTAGTCTGGCAATCTACTTTTGTGGACTGCTGACCACAATAATGTACAGATGAAGAGAAAACAATTTTTATGTACATGATCATCAGTTTGCTTTCTATTGTGTTTACCATCACTTACAGTAGACAGCTATGTGTACAGATGGTGACACACACCACGCAGTGTCCAAGCATGTCGTCACATAGAATCAGTAGCCAGATAGAGGGTGCATATAACAGCATCCTCATTATGCCTCCGCAACAAGACTTCAAATTCTTCACTCCATCTGCCAATAATTATGTCTGTCACCACAGAATGTGATGACACCAGGGATTGTTTTCTTCATCCACCAAGTAGTTGACAGATGGATACTCTTCTGCCATTCAGTTGCACACCCTCACTTGACCAGTTACCAGAGTTTTTTGGGATCAGGAGTTGCCAACCAGTTCCAGCAGCCAAATAGTTATCTACAACTGCTACAGTTATAGCCCAGCAGCTATCATGAGTTATTATGGGACAGTCAACAACAAATGTCGAACTGTTTCTTAACACTTGGTAATGGAATACAGATTAAAGAAAAATTGGGCTACTTTCTTGACTCCTGAAGACCTATAGAACCCCTTCCACAATGTACGGTGGAACAATATGTTCACATTTCACAGAATATTGAGGGTGAAAGTAAAGAGACAGATAAGTAATCCACTAAAGCCAAGTACATTTAATGAAAGTGAAAGGCCACAAATAAGTTAGCGTGAAGAAGGGTGAAAAGTGGGGTTTGTAGCTAATCACCAATGAAACAAATTGGGAATATCACAGTAGTGGATGAAGCTGAAGAACTTCCACATCTAGAAACTGAGAATGACCAAAACAAGGAGGATATTGGAAGGTAACTGGGATGGGACAGGTGAAGACTAGTATGTAATATTGTTAAATAGCTGAGGAAGAAGCTCATAAAGTGTAATCTGCAGCACGTGGATGATGATGATGATGATGATGCTGACGATGATGATATCTGATTTATAGGGTGCTCAACTGAGCAAATATCAGCACCCATACAAATTCCCAGTCTTTATACGGTCCAGTCTCGCCACTTTCCTGAAAGACGATGAAATGGTGAGGACAACACAAACACCCAGTCAGATCACATGGACTACTGTAATTTTTTTAAAATTATGGTTTTAGGGCGCAAAACTGCTACGATCATTAGTGCCCATTCTGTGGCTTAGGAAAGGTTAAAAAAAAAAAAAACCAAACTGGAAATCAGCAGCAATCGGAGCGAAACTCAAAAGTGGGGAAACTAAAAAACAGAAGGAAAGCTTAGAAAACCGCTATAGAAAGGGGTTGTTTTCCCCCCAAAAGAGCTTCAAATGACCGACATCATCTCACTGATACTGATAAACTTGAGGATGCGATCGACTGAGCGCATGTCATCCACTAAAATGGAAGATATACTACTGGAAATGTGGAGAAGAAGGAATTGAATATATATATGAAATGTGGTGCTACGATTTATGTTAAAAATTAAGTGGCCTGACAATGTACAATATGAAGAAGTACTAAAATGCACAGGCTGAGAAAGAAGCCTATGGAAGATTCTTGCCACAACAAAGGACAGGTTAGTGGGGCATCTGCTATGGTATCCAGGAATAGCACTGAAGCAGCAGCAGAGAGGAAATATAGTAAGGGAACGCCATGATTAGATCATGCAGGACATTTAGCAAAAACAACATTGTCAATAAAGACTGTAACTGATTATTACTTTGTTTAATTTCCATACGATAATGACTGCATTGCACAATGCAGTAAATTACTCCCAACAGCCAGTGGTCATCACACTTACTGCATATGTTGCAAGTGCTGATGATGTGTTCTCAATGCACTGACAACATATAAAAGACAGCATTGAGTATAATAGTTATACACAGACAGAAAGATTAGCACAAGACAGGAAAAGATGGATGACAGTCAAACCAGTAGAAAGAGTATGGACTTATAAAATAAATAAATAAAAATGAAGGCTTCCAGTTTGCTACAAGAGGTACACCAAGTCTCCATATACAGTTGTTCCCAGTCACTCACCAAACTGATTCACTGCCTTGCCTTCTACATACTCACTTGCATTGTTTTTAATCATTCTTTATGCAGCCTACATTTGCTGTACTGGGTTTTGGAAACTGGGAGAATCAGAGCAGATAAAAGTGTTCTGGCATTACATTTTCTCATCTATGTTACTTCATTCATGACTGCAAAACATTCATGACCATTGGCTTTCAAGTATCAGCTGTGGAACCTGAGGAAACAGTCTGTGAAAACCACAAAGGGTACCAAGTTGGTATTAAGTTAGAGTCACTGATTCTGCCGGGTTGATAGCTTATATCCCCTGCCTCTTTATTTTCTCTGAAGACACATCTGTACAATACACTGTCGTGACAAATGTCATGTGATACCACCCAAAATTGTGTCGGACCTTATCTTGCCCAGCGAAGTGCAGCAACTCAATGTGGTGTGGACTCAAGAAGTCACTGGAAGTCCCCTGCAGAAATATGAAGCACTTTTCCTCAACAGTCAACCACAATTGTGAAAATTTGGCCGGTTCAGGTTTTCGTGCACAAACTGACCTCTCTATTATATCCCATAAATGTTCGATGAGAGTCATGTTGGGCAATCTGCGTAGCCGTGTCGTTCTCTCCAATTGTCCAGAATGTTCTTCAAACCAATCGTGAACAACTGTGGCCTGGTGACACAGCGTATTGCCAACCATAAAAATTCCATTGTTATTTGGGAACATATGGCCCCATGAATGGCTGCAAATTGACAATAGTAGGTTCAGCAGGACCAAAGCACACAGTCCATTCCATGTAAACACAACTGACAACATTATGAAGCCACCGCCAGCTTGCACGGTGCCTTACTGACAACTTGGGGTCAATGCTTTGTGGGGTCTGTGCCACATTCAAACCCTACCATCAGCTCTTACCAACTGAAATTAAGACACATCTGACGAGTCTACAGTTTTTCAGCCACCTAACATCTAACCGATACGGTCACAAGCCCAGGAGAGGCACCACAGGTGATGTCATGCTGTTACCAAAGGCACTCATGCCAGTCATTTGTTGCCATAGTCAATTAATGCTAAATTTTCCTGTACTGTCCTAACACAGTCTGTCTCAGTCATTAAGTGAAGCCCGTCAGCCCCTGCGTTGTCTGTGGTTAGAGGTAACACCTGAAATTTGGTATCCTTGGCACACACTTGATACTGTGGATCTCAGAATATTAAATTCCCCAATGATTTCCAAAATGGAGTGTGCCACGCATCTAGCTCCAACTACAATTCCAGTTCCAAGTCTGCTAATTCCCTTGGGGTGGTCATAATCACATCAGACAGCTCCACCAATGCACTGCCTTATACCTCATGTACACAATGAAACCACTATCCATATATCATTCTCACATGACTTTTGTCACCTCAGTGTGTATCCTGCAACACAAAGCCACAACGATGTAGTGTAATTTTGCCACTTCATAAACATCTGCTTAAAATTTGACCAAGTCACCATAACAGCAAACAGTGACTGCAGTCATGTTAACTCCTTCAGTATCCAACATATTATGAATGGTTGATCCTATATTTCCTATAGTTCATCTACACTAAAAAAACTTGTGGCATGGGTGGCCCATCTTTATGTAAGCAAACACCCTTACGGTGGGTTTTGATTAGTTACCTGGAGATTAGACAAGCTTGCTGAACCATAAAGCTATTGCAGTCAACTCAGGACCTAATGAAAATTTCATATCATTACTAGTAATGTGTTGCTCCTTTACACTGTGTCTACATAAGAAGGTACTTCAAAATTTCATTTCATTTGCTTTCATTTGAAAATGTCTGTTGATCCTACATGTCTTGAGAACCAGGTTAGCTTCTTGTCAAAGTTTAGGGTAGAATTTCTGTAGATTTTTTTAAAAATATCTTCTATTGTGAGCCTTTGAGAACTGAAAAACAATGTCTGCACTGATTCCTCATTATTATGATAAAAAAACTGGTGCAATCAAGTTTTTGATGTCAGTACAAAATCACACACAAATAGCTAACAGATATCCACCTTCCTGTTGTAAATGAGGTGCTGGTGATCACTACTGAAAATAGGGCTCTATTTACAACAGTGCCTTTGGAGACACCATTACTCATCATCGGTAAAAATGGTCTAATAGTACAATGGTATCATCTTTTGTATGGGAGAACAGTATACAAATCACTAAATGTCCATGGCAATTCCATTGAGGGAGTGGGCAAAACTGTTTTGCACTTCATACTATATTTTTCCTTTCCAAGGCTGAAAACACACCAATTAAATGATTCTCATTTAAGAGAGAGACAGGCAGCCACTGGCAACAGGGCCAAAACATGTAAGTAGTATGACTAGTGTATCTGGTAGCATTCTTTGGGATTTTCTTAAGGAGCTCTTTAAACAGAAAACCTGAGACAAAGGATCCTGGCTGTGTACAAATAAAAATTATGTATATGCAACAGATATGACTGACACAAAATTTCATGTTAACTAATTTATGGCACTAAGATATAAGTATACAACTTTAATCTATAAATATTCACATCATATTAGTAACACTCAAAGCTACACGCTGTTGACTTACTTCTCTCTCTCTCGCTGTGTGTGTGGGGGGGGGGGGGGGGGGGGAGGGGGGAGGGGGGTGGGAGAAGAGTGCAGAAGGCACCCCTAGCATCCACAAAATTTACAATTAACCCTTCTATGCTAGTAAATACTGGGAAACAAATATGCAAGAAAAGGTAGAAATTATGCCTACAGTTGCTGCTGTAGTCCTAACCCAAGACTAAATAAAAACATCACTAAAAAAATTCTTGCAACAAGTCCCACAGTTCTTATCAAGATTTTAAATTAACAAATGTCCACAAATGTGACTCTAGAACATGCTGTGTCACTGTACTGAGTTTCAATGTCTTTACATTCATATGCAACAAATTATTAAAAAACAGTGAGCTGTGAAATCTTTGTGACATTTATGACAGATGCTAGCTAAATAGCTCAGGAAAGCATTACAATTTTGCCATTTACCACACTACTAAACTGGCTTAGTCTATGAATGTCATAAAAGGACTATTCATCTTGAGGACACCCTACACAGAGATGATGAACATGGTCTGCAGTATGATTCAAGAGATGTTAATGCCTGCTGCATCACATGGGCTATTTAAATTGTTCCATCCAATACCAGTTTCACTGAACTGTGGCAGTGGTAACTGGGAACTTGCCCTCCAACACATCCTTGCATCCAGACAATTCATCTCTGTTCCCCTTAACATACCTTGACTTCTCACTCTATCTAAACTATCAATAGACTATGCTTCTTACCAATATGTCATCTCTGACCTACTCTCTCTCTGATACCGCCCCATATATCTTTGTCAATCCTTGTCCTCTCCACAGCTCAGTTCCTTTAATTCTGGGGTCGGTATGATATGAACTTCCTTCTTAACCAACCTCAACATTTCAGTCTCTCTTCCTCAATGAAGCAATTAGTTATTAATTTCATGCATGTCTACTGGCTGTGCAATATATTCCCCCACCTGAAGGTAAGAACTGGCCAGCAATTCTGTGTCGTGAGTTATTAGACTACAACTGCAGAATGACTGAGTCCAATTGTAGCAGTTGCATGTCACTTGCCATCATTATTTCACGACTGGCAATAATTTGAAACATATCAAATCGCACACTGCTTTTGAGTGCTTCCTACAGTGTAAGTGGCAGTTTAACTGACTGAGTGCATGAGTTCAGAGGTTGGAGGATGGCCAGAGCACACCATCTCCAATAGGACCATGACTATTAAAGTACTTTAGAGTTAAAATCAAAATTTGGTTTGTGACAAATTTAGCAAGACATGAAGCTTAATCTGCTCTTCTACAATGAATCATTAAAGAGAAATGAATCATGAAAGGCAGTTCATGTCTTTTGTTGTGAATTTACATTTTATAAAAACTACTTTTAATCTTTTCTAAGTGATTCACAATTACCGTTATTTGCATAAAGTTTCAATACTGATTTGTATCTCCCCCCCCCCCCCCATGTGTTTCTGAAACTGTGGATGCAATACCCATTACAAGACAAATCTTACCTACTTTTAAATGAAGGCCAATTTGAAAGAACAAAACCTGAAATTTAGAAATGTAAAGTCACAAGCTCAACTAAACTGAATGAAAAACTTATCTGTTTGAAGTGCGATTACCACCGTTATCTGAACGGTATGTCATAATTCATGTGGTTTCAAAGACAAAACTACTACATCCAAAATCAGTCTTTCAGTCTGCACTGCTCAATATGGTGTTGTGAAAAAAACTTAGCTGATTGAAATGGACTGCCAGACTGCTACTCACAACCATACCAGTTTTTCACAGGTTCCCTCTTAATGACTTAACTCCCTTATACATTCACTTCTGCCATTACCTCCCCTACTAATGTTCACTAAAGTTCTGCTGCATACATTGCCGGACTAACAGTTCAAAGAATGTAAGGTAAGCAGAAGCAATTTCCTATTACTTATCTCAAATAACCTATATACATTTTATATATTTTAAAATGTTTATCAAATATGTGCCTCAGTCTGAAACAAAGCTTCTGTAATTATACTTTTCTACTTTTTCTAAATGAGGGTACAAGAAAACACTGTAGGTACACTAGTACACACTCTTCCAGCACTGTGGACATCAGTTTCAGGTAAAATGTCTCTTCCATTAGTTTAATTTACTTTCATTTCCAGTCATAGTCCCTCTCTTTCCTCTTACTCAATTTCTGCACTTCATCTTGTTCTTTTAATAATTATTATTCCATATATTTCTCATTGTGCAAGGGGGTGAATTATTCTGCAACACAGACATTTTTGATTACCTGCCCAATGGTGTAAAATGCATCACAAATAACAAAATTAGCTCTGAAAGTAAAAGGAAAATGTTTCTCCTTCATGACTCTGATATCATGTGAATGCTATCTGAACAGTCTGGGGAAACTGTAACTGACTAAAGGTAACACATTATTTTATTGCATTACAAAGTATTGTAACTGGCTGGTTGCTGCTAAATAGTAAAAAAGAAACATCTGTCTTAACAAAAGGTTCTAGATTTAGGAAAGTTCTATGAGAAACACTGTCATGTATGCCATGAACCACTAAGAGTTGCTGTTTCTGGCTACACTCATTCTTAGTGAAGGGATTATTATCTGGGAATCAAAAGTATAGAAAATAGAAACAATTTTCATGCTTTATAAAAGGGTGTAAGAACAAATAATTAAAAGTAGTAGTCAGACTCATTGTAGGCCTAAAGACCTACTAAAAAACTAGACCCTCATGGCACCAAGTGAGTACATCGAGGTACCAATCTGTTGTGGATATCAGTGAAAAATTAATATAATGTTATGTCACTAATAGTTCTACACGTAATAATGGAGTAAGAGTCAATCTGAGCTTCATTTACTGGAAATAATAAACAAAAGAAAATTCATGACAGCATTTTCTATCAGTGACTAAAATTATAATAAACTGTCCAAGGAACTGAAAAATTTTCGAAAATATTTCTGTTTGAAATGGCAGCTAAAATATACTTCGTAAGTAATCCACACTATACAATTAAAGACTGTGTAGGCAACTCAAAAGCTGGGACCCATAAGGTTTGTAATGAAAGACAACTGTTACAGCTGACTACCACCTTAAAATATATAAAGATAATCTAATACATTTTACAGAAAAAAAATTGAGCCCAAGCTCTGCAGTGTGTAATACTACTGTCTTGCCATATTACTGGGCTCAACATACCACTTACTATGGTTCTGGTGTCAGTTTTCCTCAGAAACAGAAGGAGCACAAGGGCACAGCGGCACGTTTGTGATTCTGTAATGTGTGTAGTGATAGTGCAGACAGATGTGAAGAAACATCACAAAAATATTCAGAAAGATAAAGTTTTCCCTGCCTGTTCTTCCTGATTCATCAGGATATTCTTAATCATCTCAGACAAATGCCTCCAACAATGTCATGGCTGACTTTTCATATCTTCGTTAAAAGATACATACTCTGTGTGTCTGTGCTATTTATTTCCCATTGTATAATGGTGTCAAATCTTACATCATCACAGCCGATCCCTACACAAATGAATGAATGATTAAATAAAAATAAACAAACAGTACACTCGACACTCATCCTGCATTTTTTGTAGCTTATGTACAACATAGGCCTATGAAGATAACATGCCTATGTATTAAATATTTGACAGATTGGTGTATTATCAAATAGTTGCCTCTTTTTATTTATCCTGCACATTTAGTTTTTTAAAACAAAAGTGTGTTACCATAACCTTTACTGCATCAACATTAATTGGCTTTGCCAACACTGAATCAAATTACCACCTTTTTGTTGGCAACATAATATGTTCATATAGGATCTCATATGGCACGTGCTGACTACATAAACATTCCCAACTTCTTGTAATGACAGTTGATATGGGTATAAAACAGATTACAACACACACACACACACACACACACACACACACACACACACACACTCTCTCTCTCTCTCTCTCTCTCTCTTTCGAACGGAATTGCCATCACTGGTATAATTTTCTGAATTCTTAGTAAATAACCAACACACACTTTGATACTAAAGCCGATTATTTTTAAACCATTTATTCCATTGGCGACGCAGCAAGCATAACCGTCAAGGATTTTGCAAACAATTTGTTCTACACACATTTGTATAGTCTGATAAAGCTACAACACACTGTAAAGTGGATTTTACGAACCAAAACACTTGAGTTCATGTTCAATTTGTAAAATATTTCTTCTCCTCGTGGTACAATTACGATCTAAGTTTTGTCACGAAAATCATCTACTTGTCTACTTATCCTACGATAATTATGTGCCTGCACTCAAAACGGAACCTTTTGAAAAAACACCGTAACGTCGCGTAAAGCCGTACGGAGTGGTAATGCTACTTGCAATATGCTGATTGTCGGAACACCTCTTCACGCCATTCGTAAACATAACAAATAACTTCGCCGTACCAAAGATATTTAAAGACCTGAGTTTGGAAAGAGCTGTTTGTAATAATCCGGCTGAGTCGATTGTCTCGGAGGCCAAAATTATCGATTACACTCTTTGCGACAGTTCTTTTTATGGGATGTGATAAATTACAGACATTTATTAAGAGCAAATTAAATCTAGCTTAAAGTGTATTATGCTGATGGTGAGGTGCACAATTATGATCACAGTCTACCGCATACGATAATCTGTGGTGTTGGGTAACTGCTAACTGCTGCATCATTGTATAATTACCGGCACTTTCTATTTATTTATTTATTCAGTAATCTTTCAGCATTCGCATGCAATCAATGTCGCAATAGCTGGGTGCTGAAATTTCATTCAGTGTTTTTGCACAGTTTCTGCAATGTCTGTCTGATAATAACAGTACCTGTACGGTTTTTGTAGAATACATGATTCTCGAACTGTCTATATCCTTTAGCAACTTGCACTGTTCTATTACTACCACGTTCTATATCACTTTAAGGTTTTAAACCAATAGTATTAAATAATAGCAGAATTCTGTTTTTATTCTTGTTCTTAATCATTTCACGACCAGTGAGTGTTTTTGTGTAGTGGAGGGTTGATACAGTCTGTTCTTCTATGCCTTTTCTTGCAACATTGTTAATGTTTGATGGAATACTGACGCTAGTGGTCACTGAATTCAAATTGTACATAGTATGCATACTGGTTGTTGCATTTTGTTTTGGACTGAAGGAAAGAGTGCACATGTCACGTATCACAGGTCCACTTTGCTGGCACTTTTTCAGTAATGCATCATATTGATGTATTTGAAGTTGAATCTGATTGAGTAACATTGAGATATATCTGTCTTTACTGCTAAAAGCATAGCATACTCCTTGCTTACAGCATTTTTTACACAGACAGATTTTTCTGCTTTTGCTAGCATTTGTGCAATTGTAATGGTAACTAGTCCTGTATTTAATGCACATAACATCTTTAACAACATTTATTTTGCAATAAAAGTTATTAGTAACTGCCAGTTCATGAGATGCACACGACTGATCATGAAACAAAGTGGACACTACATATTCAGCTACAGGCATCGAAGAAACATCTGTGAAATGTTTTGCAGTTAATATCAGTCAGTAATCATTTAATTTTTAGAGGCAACATTTTCGAGTTTTTCTTTTTTCAAATTGTCGCACTACTTTAAGAAATTTATGTCTGGGCACAGACAATTAAGTCTCATAAATATAAGTAAAGGAAATCGAACATGACCAGCCATAAGCTCCCCTTGTCAGATAAAACCTCATATATAAGCCCACAGGCGTAAAATCTATACAACTAGAGGACAAACGCATACAGGGTGCATAACACGTCCCACAATAACTCAAATACATTACAATCATTTTCATACGTTTTGGAAACAAAGCTCAGAGCTTTAAGAACAACCCACTGGGTGTGACATCTATCGGCAGTGCAAGGTACTTGGTGGTCTGACCTCATAAGCTTCAACCCAGAATGCTCAGGATTCAACATTGAGATACATCATATGCAAATGAAGGTTTTTGGGCATTTCAATGGAATTAAGTCTTCATGGATATCTTGTAGCACCAGTTCACAGTTACTCCATTATGTTTTGGAAAGTGTATACTCCCCTTTCATCTAATTGACGATGTACGTAAAGTAAGCATTCTGAAACACTGCAACTCAATGAACTGATGCAAGAAACTCAAGGTTTTGCACATAGTTAACTGTTATTAGCAATATCTTTTTAAATAGATACTGATGCATAAGTAAGATCCAGAACCTGAAAATACTTTTTAGCAAAATCTTAGCAATACCAATCAATTTTAGGTATTGTGTACAAAGAGACAAAGGGTACTTTATGATGACTTTAAAAAATTAATAGATTACAGATTTCATTAATTGTCGTTGAGATTTAGTCACAACATACTTTTTGAAGATATGTAGATGTGTGAGAAGGGTCCTGAACGTAAAAATACGATATACATTACAAAAAAGTCACATTTATCACTAAGACATAAATAATTGGGTTATGTTTTACTGAAAAATTCAAAACAAATGTGGAATCTGGTATAAGAAATCTTTAAAAATTTATTTTCAAAATTTTAAAATATAAAGTACAAGACTAGATTACAAAATTTTCAAAGGGTGGGCATGAAGTACCCGCTCCTCCTTGGTTTTCCGAGGGTTAGTGAGCAAAATTTAATTGGATGACCCTAATTTTAATGGCCCAAACAACAGATCGTAAAGTGTGGATTCATACAAAGAATAATTAATTTCGGGAGAAGGAGTGTAGTAGAAACAATATCCCAGTTAAACATGCTGATTTATTCACTAAAAAACATCAATCATATGCATGAATTATGAGAAAATATGCAATGATTTAAAAAACATAAATTCTAGAAATCTAGTTAGTGACTTTAATTGGTTAGCAGTATTACTAGATTGAATGAAAAAGTGTGCCTTGCTGACTGTAATATCGATCAAAAAGTGAATCACAAAGCTTGTGAATTCTACACAAAAAACAGTGACTGTAGACTTGGTGACTAATTGCAAAACTGACACATTCAATGCACCAGGGTTGCATTGAATGTTCTTATACAGAAATGACCTAACATGCACATGCTGCTATTTATGTTCACTGGAATGGTGCATGAGCACTGTGACAAGTGCTGCCATTGTGTGAATGACTCTTGATTGAAGATAAGAGGACATTGCTACTGATGCAACTCTGTTCCTGCCTCGTGTCCTAAGATGCACTGATCTCTATCTCCAACGTACATGGCTGACATGAACAAGGTGCATACAGATCCACATCCATATTATTTCAACAAGAGGAAGAAAGCTATGCTAAAAGTACAAACATACAGTGTCTGGACTGGGAGACCACTTGTTTCATACGTGGCAAGCTCAGGCACATTGCTAGCATTGAAGTTGTACCTTGCAGCACGTGGATTCCTGTTCACATACTTCTGCAGTGGAAGCTCTACAGTTTTGGCTATATCTTAGCACACCACAGGTACTAAGTCTCTCGTTAATGCCCCAGTTGGCTCCACCACCGATCTTCTCATTGTCAGCCCTCTCTCCGTCAGACCTGTCGACGCCAGACCTCTAGTCGACAGCCCACTCATCGCCGATCTGTCGCCACAGACGCCAGCTCTTTAATGATAAATCCAGTTGTCACTGTCTCTGTGACAACTGGCCCTCTCGATGCCGACCCTGCCAACACTGCCATCCTTCCTGCCTGATCCATTGCTGCCGTCCCATCGAGTTGCCCCTTCCTCGGGGTTACCATGGCTAATTCTCCTCTTGCCTTATATTCTTTGCCTCTGGTGCATGTTGTGCACATACAACAGGTGTCGTCTCCCTTCTGTTCGGTAGTGATAGTGCTACTCTCACGACTGCCTACACTGACCACCTGTTGTTCCTCTCTGTCCTGGCCCATCATCAGTTATCGCCTGTGATCGTCTCACCAATGATGGTGCCTTCCCTCCCTTCATTTGTGGTGGCTCTGCTCACACCTCCAGTGATGCTGCCCCTGTACTAGGCCTTTTCTTTTCCTGATGTGGGTGGTGCTCCATCAGAGTGTGATACATTTGGGTCTCCTCACCTCTCTCTGTTGGCCACTACCTTGGGTGCTTCCAATGCTGCTAGCATAGCCAAAAGATTCTTGGCAGTGCTTGCCCACTCCTCCTATGGTCCAGCTATTCTTTTTCTTGTACTAGCCGTGCATCTCCGATTTTCATATGGTTTTCCAGACAGCATCGCCATGGATCGCTTATCTTGCACCTGCCACATTTACAGATGTATACTGTAGGTACGCTGCGGCCCCTGCTGCTACTAACTCTACTTACGGATATTATATGGAAAAAAACAGACAATAAAAAGAGCTAGACTGTTTTCATCTAAATTTCAATCAGCCATTAGGCATCAGGGGCGCCAGCTGTGCCAATACCTGGCACATATACTGTAGTAAACAGCGCTGCACTCGCAGGTACCGTGTCGCTTCCGCGTGGTTATGTGCCCACATGACGCCGCACCAGTGTTCACCTGCTGATGAGTATTTAGCTCGCCAGTCGTCCACTTGGCAGTCAGTGCATGGTTCAGGCTCAATTCCAGACAGCTCTGCGGCCTATCAAATGGAGTAATCTTGCCCTGATTGTTGGAACCTCCCATTCAACTCTTGCTGGACTTATATCAGCTGCTACCGAGTGCAATGCTTTGCTAGACCTGTTTCTCAACCGCCCACGAGTCCACAGCCTCGCAGGAGCCTCTCGCTGATCATCCTGTCCATTAATTAATGAGTCAATAAATGAGTCGGCAACGCTAACAATTGTCCATTACGTTTTTCATGGATTTCGTCAATGTGAGCACCTACTAGACGTTTTCAACATTGGCATTTCAGTTCGTGATCAAGAAGAGTTTATGCTCGCCTCCAGTAACTGTACTGTTTCTTAGTTAGTAGAAAAACAGATGTTATTGCTACCTGTATCTTTCAATCGTCGCCTGTAGCACCTCCTCGGCGACTGACAGAAAACTTCGTCTCTGAGAGTTTCTGTTCTACAGAAATGTACAGTAAGAACAACATTGCGTAGAGATGATAAATGAACACCTCTAAAAGTCGCTTCAGGAACGTAGACATTCTTAAACTCAGGTGTCAAAACATTCATTTCTACGTGGTACTTGTGATTAATACGTGACTGGTCATTAAAACTGCAAGGCCGTTATAAAAGTGTCCAACAACTGTCAAGTGTACTACATGCTTCTGGTGATAAGTGGAAGCACGTAGATGTAAATGGGTAACAGTACACACCTTGTTGCAGCGTGCCATCATATTTTTGTCTCACTAGAGTATCCAAGAATGGGAGTGACCTGTCTTGTTCCACCTCATGGTGAACTGTATGTTGGGGAGGGGCGAATTTAGATGTTTCAGGAACTCGTCCATTGCTTCTTATTCATTTGTCCACATGACGAAGGTGTCATCCACATAGCAATAAAAGTCCGTCTGTGTGGCCTGTTGCAAAATCTTACCCACACTGTCATCCACATATTAATTTTCTATTGGTGATCCCACAGCCATACCTTCCATCAATTCATATGTATTTCTTAGCCTAGCGGAATAGACCCGTGACTGACTCAGACATCACAGCATAGTGCTGGAAAAAGCCTCAGTTATAGGTGTTCTTGTGCAATAAGCTGTATTTTGACTATGCTGACATTGCAAAAGTTGTCATCTCGCCCTTCTGAAAAGCGAATTGCAAAGCCGTCACAGCACATCAAGGGTGAAGTGCCGCTGATACAGAAGGAGTGGGCCACCAAGGAGGCAACTTTGACTCTCGCCTCGATGCAGCTGGAGGGAAAGTGCTGCTATTTCATGAATAGTCGCAGAGCGAGCTCGCATAATGCTTCTCGTTTTTGACAAGCCTACGACAACCTCCTTAAGTGGGCAAGATGTGCCTCCGTTTGTAGTTGTAATAGAGTGACTGTACATGCGAGGCTGTCGTCGCAGATGTGCGACTCGGACGCATTTCGCGACTTTTCCGGATTCCAATAACCCTGTGTCTTAAGATGTGTCCCTTCGTTACAGTGGAAATGCTGGTCGTCGGCTCAAACAGAAGTGGCGGACGTAGTGCAGCAACGGTGATATTTGGAGACAATCTTTAACTACTTGAATTGCAGTAAAAAGCACACATTTTGACTTTCTTTAAGAAATGCCATTTAATGACTCCTGCTGTTTTTCACAACACAGTTCACTGTACACTTAAGATGTTGTGCAACATTAGTTATCACTTACATCCTCCAATTGTAAGAGGATTGCTGTTTAAGTACTTTCGACACTTTAACTACTCCTACACTCTTCATGCGACCACACGACAGATCGTCCCATATGCAGTTATAAACAATGTTTTTAATGATATTCCTTAACAACTGATGAGAGCCACGTCCGACACGCATTCTCACATTAGCCTCCTGCCAGACTGCCTTTTGTCATGCAACAATCAATGTAACTGATGAGAACCACCAGAGATATGTCTGTTTACTGTGGCCTCCATTCTCCAACTTCAGCTAACAGCCCTGACTTTTGAGATGCCAGACAAGAGGGCGTCTGTATCACTCGTTTCAGCGAATTCCTGCCACAGAAATTTTGTTTTACTACATGTGTTGAGGCCTAGATCAGCCAAACACAAGTTTCTGACGTGGGTGACGCTGTGACGTCAGCCCATGTCACCCAGGTGCCACACTGGAACCACCAAATCATTCCGAGGCCATATTGACCTTCTATGCAGTCTTTGCGTGGTACTGTACAACCTTATGCAGTCCCAGATATGCGTTCTCTAATATAAATTTTACACTCTGGCAGGCGGCTATCTGGTGGACTGGATATTCCAAAGAGAGGAGGTGGATTGTGTCTTAGCCTAACGGAAGAAATTCGTGACGGTCTCAACAGACAGACAGTGCAGGAACCTAACTGACAGGTGTTCTTGCACCAGAAACCATGTAAAGACTATGACCATATTGCGAAAGTCATCTACTAGGCCTCCCCAACGTCTATCCTTTGTGCCCTGATTGCACTGGGAGGAAAGAGTTTCCGTTTCATAGATGATTATGGACTGAGATCACATAAATACTGGCCATTTTAGACAAGCATCTTCAATTATCGCCTGCAGGCAGCTACGATGGGACCTCTACACCTTTCATTGTACATCAGGTTGTCACTGCCAGCCATTATCTTCAAGAGCTGTCCGCACCTAAGTCCGAATGCTTCCGACTTAATGTCTTCCAGCCGGTGGGCCACCTGCTAGCTAACTTCCATCCACCGCTGGCCGCCGACCTTGGAGGTCCGCAGCTTGTGCCTGGGCCACTCAGCCGCCCAGCCGCCATAGCGTGTGCGAGCAAATTTTGCTGCTTCTTGACGCTCTATGCGTGCACACTCTGCTGCCATTCGTCGCCCTGTGTATGCTTGCTCCTTGGCTGCCAGCACTAACGCTGCTGTACATCGCATGCTCCACGTTTCGACTCTACACATCTTAGCGCAACCTGCACTGAGTCGCACATCTGCCCAGCTATTGCGACTGACCTCGTGGAGTCAGTCATAATGGCACGCCGACAATCTGGCTGGGAGCTAATGAGGTACGAGGTCCATTCAAGTTCTAAGGCCTCCAATTTTTTTTCTCCGGACTGGAAAGAGATAGAAACATGCGCATTGTTTTAAAATGAGGCCGCGTTCATTGTCAATACGTCCCAGAGATGGCAGCACCGTATGGCAGATGGAATTTTACCGCCAGCGGCGAGAATGAGAACTGTTTTAAATACTTAAAATGGCGACGTTTTCCTTACTTGAACAGCGTGCAATCATTCGTTTTCTGAATTTGCGTGGTGTGAAACCAATTGAAATTAATCGACAGTTGAAGGAGACATGTGGTGATGGAGTTATAGATGTGTCGAAAGTACGTTCGTGGGTGCGACAGTTTAATGAAGGCAGAACATCATGTGACAACAAACCGAAACAACCTCGGGCTCACACAAGCCGGTCTGACGACATGATCGAGAAAGTGGAGAGAATTGTTTTGGGGGATCACCGAATGACTGTTGAACAGATCGCCTACGGAGTTGGCATTTCTGTGGGTTCTGTGCACACAATCCTGCATGACGACCTGAAAATGCGAAAAGTGTCATCCAGGTTGGTGCCACGAATGCTGACGGACGACCACATGGCTGCCCGTGTGGCATGTTGCCAAGCAATGTTGACGCGCAACGACAGCATGAATGGAACTTTCTTTTCGTCGGTTGTGACAATGGATGAGACGTGGATGCCATTTTTCAATCCAGAAACAAAGCGCCAGTCAGCTCAATGGAAGCACACAGATTCACCGCCACCAAAAAAATTTCGGGTAACCGCCAGTGCTGAAAAAATGATGGTGTCCTTGTTCTGGGGCAGCGAGGGCGTAATCCTTACCCATTGCGTTCCAAAGGACACTACGGTAACAGGTGGATCCTAAGAAAATGTTTTGAAGAACAGATTCCTTCCTGCACTGCAACAAAAACGTCCGGGAAGGGCTGCGCGTGTGCTGTTTTACCAAGACAACGCACCCGCACATCGAGCTAACGTTACGCAACAGTTTCTTCGTGATAACAACTTTGAAGTGATTCCTCATGCTCCCTACTCACCTGACCTGGCTCCTAGTGACTTTTGGCTTTTTCCAACAATGAAAGACACTCTCTGTGGCCGCACATTCACCAGCCGTGCTGCTATTGCCTCAGCGATTTTCCAGTGGTCAAAACAGACTCCTAAAGAAGCCTTCGCCGCTGCCATGGAATCATGGCGTCAGCGTTGTGAAAAATGTGTACGTCTGCAGGGCGATTACGTCGGGAAGTAACACCAGTTTAATCGATTTCGGGTGAGTAGTTAATTAGAAAAAAAATCGGAGGCCTTAGAACTTGAATGCACCTCGTACTATACTGCTGGATCGCTGACCATGTAACCTCGCCGCCTGCTGGGCAGGGCAGCGCGATGCCGCACGTGGCAATGACAGGTGGCTGATCGCTGATAAAGCAGGCTTCACCGACTGAGACCATCCCGTGCCTCAGCAACGCTTACCCCTATCCAGCACCACTTGACTGAAGTTGTGTGACACAAAATAAAAGAATATACGAAAACGTTGTTAAAATGACTTGACATCGGACATCTGCTTAGTACCTGCTCACCACAACGTTGCAACCATGCACAGGGTGGGGATCTGAAGGTTTTTCTGACCACTTGGGACCCAACTCCACCAGCCACCATAGAGGTCATTGACCTCTAACCTCTACATAGTAGACTCCATCAAAGAGGAAGTGGGTGGAGGGGAGCACAAACTCGAATAATCTATTCAGACTGTTGGGGAGTGGGTGGCCCGCATCTCGTGGTCGTGCGGTAGCGTTCTCGCTTCCCACGCCCTATTCCCGGGTTCGATTCCCGGCGGGGTCAGGGATTTTCTCTGCCTCGTGATGGCTGGGTGTTGTGTGCTGTCCTTAGGTTAGTTAGGTTTAAGTAGTTCTAAGTTCTAGGGGACTTATGACCACAGCAGTTGAGTCCCATAGTGCTCAGAGCCTTTTTTTTTTTTTTTTTTTTTTTTTTTTTTGGGGGAGTGGGGACGTGGGGTATCAGTATGCAGCAATCGGCCAATTGATCACTCATCGGCAGTAGCCTAGAGATGGCAGCAAGTCCTGGAGAAATCACGTTGGATCAACATTTATATCTGGTGGAACACTCGACAAGAGTTTCACTTACATATTCACATGGAAAACCTGAACTGCGTATATTGAGAACTAACGCATTTTAGGTAAGCTTCGCTAGTGTGCAGCACCTTTACACGTATAACAGGTACCATAGTTGACCTTCATCGCAGTTATCAATTTGCTGTCATCTTATATTCTGTGAAGAGATATTTTTATAAATATGTTCACAGCAATCAGTATGCGCGCGCTGCCTAATATGTTCCAAAACGCCGCGCATAAAAACCGGTTTCTACTGGGGCTCACACCTCGGGTTCTGTTGGTGACACAAAGGCGCGGTCAAGTGTTTCGGACCATTCGTATACCCTACAGAAGGATCGTCTTAATGTCGTTATCCTACAGTACAGGCTGAAAGTATGAACATTACATACTTGCTCCTGCTTAGGCAAATGGAGGAAATTGGCTGGTTCTTTTTGGATTTGATGTGATCTATGGTTGGTCTTAAGGGACTTATGGAGGCACCAATAGTTCATGGACGGTTCCTTGAAAGTCCTACAAAAGGTTTCTTTCCACTTTTTCGTAGCAAAACCGAGCCTCGGATTCCAAGACGGCTTTTTGAGATATATACCTAAGATCCTGATCTCAAACAAGACGGCTAGACAAAGGAAATGACGGAGTATTCCTATGATACAGATCTCGAAAAACCTGAAAAGTTTTCGTGATATCTTTATCTGTTCCGAGATACAAAGGTTCAAAGTGATCCTACCTGTAGATGTAAAACACGCGTAGTTGATAAATAAAAAAACTAAAATTGCAACCAATACTGTTTTCGACTAATGCTACTAAACACTGGTTTGCTGATTCATGCCACAGATGGACTGGAAGAATTTCTATAAAATACGAATGAAAAATTCGGTACGAGACGAATTGCAAATAATAAATAACCGCAATTAATTGCTCACATGTTATCGTTGTATTCTGTAGGCATTTATCTGGAGTGCCACATTCCCTTTTTCAAAAATCTTTATCCGTTATCAAGAAACACGCCAAAAATATCGTTTTTGGGTACCAAAAAAGAGCCACAGATCCCAAGACGGCTAGGCAAAGGAAATGAGTGTTATTTTTACGGTGCATTCCTACGATACAGATCTCGAAAAACCTAAAAAGTTTTCTAGATATCTTTATCCGTTCCGAGATACAAAGGTTCAAAGTGATCCTACCTGTAGACGTAAAATACGCATGTAAAATTCGGTGTGAGGCGAAAACGTAGTTTACGAAGTGACGTAAATGTAAATTAGTTTTGCGTTATTTCAGTTTCACATACGTAAACTACCAAAATTTTGCTAACCCATAAAGTTGTTTTCATATGAGTGACATGCCTGCTATGGCAGGAAAAGAAAGGGAACAAGCGGACAAATGATCCTACCGGAGCACAAGAAATGCAAATATGCTCCTGTTTAAAAGACTCTGACTTAAACTGGGGTACGAACTGCCTTATTCTGTCTCCCTCAGCACCTTTCAAATTTTTCCTAAACATTTTGGAATGCGAACATTTTTGCGCTATTTGATGCTGAAAGAGAGAGACGCTGTGGCAGCGGAACATAGTTGACTGTAACAGAACAGTCCCAAGATAAAGAGTGAAGGAGACAGTGTCAGTGGGAGAGGAACAAAGAGAGGTAGAAAATGGAAGTGGATGAGAGCCAGTGATATGAGAGTCTATGACAACGAGGAAGAAAGATCATGACAGAAAAATGAGCGGCAGTGGGAAGGAATGAATGAGATAGTAGCTGCAAGAGAGAGCAAAAGGGAGGCAGTGACAGACAGAAGGGGACAGAAGTAGTAGCACAGAATGAAGGTGACTACGGCTGTGGGACAGAAGACAGTGACAGAGAGACGCAAAGAGGTAACGACAATGAGTTGGACTGAATGAATGAGTGAGTGAGAATTGACAAGTGGGAGTGGATGTGATCAAAAGTATCCGGACACCTCCAGAAACATACGTTTTTCATATTACGTGCATTGTGCTGCCACCTACTGCCAGGTACTCCATATCAGCGATCTCAGTAGTCATTAGACATCGTGAGAGAGTACATTGGGGAGCTGCGCGGAACTCAGAGACTTTGAACGTGGTCAGGTGACTGGGTGTCACTTGTGTCATACGTCTGTACGCGAGATTTCCACACTCCTAAACATCCCTAGGTCCACTGTTTCCGATGTCATAGTGAAGTGGAAACATGAAGGGACACGTACAGCACAAAAGCGTACAGCCGACCTCGTCTGTTGACTGACAGAGACCGCCGACAGTTGAAGAGGGTCGTAATGTGTAATAGGCAGACATCTATCCAGACCATCACACAGGAATTCCAAACTGCATCAGGATCCACTGCAAGTACTATGACAGTTAGGATTTCATGGTCGAGAGGCTGTTCATAAGCCACGCATCACGCCGGTAAATGCGAAACGACGCCTCACTTGATGTAAGGAGCGTAAACATTGGACGATTGAACAGTGGAAAAACACTGTGTGGTGTGACGAATCATGGTACACAATGTGGCGATCCGATGGCAGGGTAGGGATATGGTGAATCCCTTGTGAACTTCATCTGACAGAGTGTGTAGTGCCTACAGTAAAATTCGGAGGCGAGACGGTGGTGTTACGATGTGGTCATGTTTTTCGTGGAGGCGCTTGCATCCCTTGTTGTTTTGCGTGACACTATCACAGCACAGGCCTACATTGATGTTTTAAGCACCTTCTTGCTTCCCACTGTTGAAGTGCAATTCGGGGATGGCTATTGCACTTTTCAACACGATCGAGCACCTGTTCATAATGCACTATCTGTGGTGGAGTGGTTACACCAGAATAACATCCCTGTAATGGACTGGGCTGCATAGAGTCCTGACCTGAATCCTGTAGAACACCTTTGGGATGTTTTGGAACGCCAACTTTGTGCCAAGTCTCACCGACCGAAGTCGATACCTCTCCTCAGTGCAGCTCTCCGTGAAGAATGGGCTGCTAGTCCCCAAGAAACCTTCCAGCACCTGATTGAACGTAAGCCTGCGAGAGTGGAAGCTGTCATCAAGGCTAAGTGTGGACCAACACCATATTGAATTCCAGCATTACCGATGGAGGGCGCCACGAATTTTTAATTCATTTTCAGCCAGGTGTCCGGATACTTTTGATCACATAGTGTAGCTAGGAATTACAATAACGAACAACTTAAATTGGAAAGATCACATGGACAATTTTGTGGGGAAGGCAAACCGAACACTGCGTTTTATTGGCAAAACAGCTAGAAATTGCAACGGGTCTACTAAGGAGACTGCATACACTACGCCTGTTCATTCTGTGCTAGGCTACTGCTGCGTTGTATGGGATCCTTACCAGACAGCATTGGCGGAAGGCATCGGAAAAGTTCAAAGAATGGCAGGTCGTTTTGTATTATCGCGAAATAGGAGAGAGAGTGTCTCGGATACGATATCAATATTTCGATGGCAATCACTAAAACAGGGGAACTTCTCGTTGCGTCGAGATTATTTAACGAAGTTTCAGTCATCAAATTTCTCCTCTGAATGTGAAAATATTTTACTATCGTCAATCTGCGCGGGGAGAAATGACCGTCATAACAAAATAAGAGAAATCAGTGCTCATATAGAAAGATTTATGTGTTCTTTTACCTCATGCGCTGTTAGAGAATGGAACGGCAGAGAAATAGTTGAAGATGATTCGAAGAACGCTCTGCCAGGCACTTACGTGTGAATTCGAGACTAGTGATCAGATCGTTAGAAACAGAGAATAAGATCGCACTCAAGAATCAGGGAGGGAAATCTGTCGTGTCCTTTCCAGAGGAACCATGCCGTTATTTGTTTTAAACGATTTACCGGAAGCACAGAATACCAAAACCTTGATGACCAGACGGGTATTTCAACCACAGTTCCCCCGAATGCGAGTCCAGCGTGTCAAGCACTGCACCACGTCACTTAGTGTCAAAAATCTAAAAAACTAAACTCCGCCCGAACAGGCCATGAAGGCCCAATAGTACCGACCGGCCGCCGTGTCATCAACCCAGAGACGTCACTTGATGCGGATATGGAAGGGCATGCGGTCAGCACACCACTATCTCGGCCGTTATCAATTTTGTTGGCCGGAGCCCGTACTTCCCAGTCAAGTAGTTCCTCAGTTTGCCTCACAAGGGCTGAGTGCACCCCTCTTGCCAACAGCGCTCGGCAGACCGGATGGTCACCCATCCAAGTGCTAGCCCAGCCCGACAGCACTTAACTTCGCTAATCTGACGGGAACCGGTGTTACCACTGCGGCAAAGCCGTTGGATTGTCAAGAATCTAGCGAGGGTATAAATCCCTAAGCTGTTCTGTAGGGCGTATGCATAGCACTTCTCAATAGGAGAAAACACTTGCGACTGATTTGAAACACACAAGGGTTTTCAGTTGTGTGACAAAAAAGGGATCGACAGCATCTAGTAGAAGCTGGAAACTTGATTTCCCAAACTACTGAACTTCCATGACGCCTGAAAGATGCTGTAATTGAGGAGACGAAAGAAAGCGAAAGAGCTTTTCTATCGCTCAGAAAAATATCTAACCAGCCAGTAAATTAGTGGTCAGCTCAATAATATTTCTCCGATAGTAAAGAACTACATACTCCCGCGTATGGGAAACTGGTCCACGTGAACAATATATCCCAAGTAGCCAGCCTATTCCATTAGGTGAACTTCTAAGACTTCCTGGTACTCGACGGCAGACATCTGCAAGCTTCAGCACTCGTATATGCCCATTAAACACTCTTATCCCTGTTCTCTTCTTTCCTTCCCTTTACTGCATATCGACGCAAAAACCAAACAGAAGAGTTTACAAGCCACAGCTGATTACGCCCTTTTTAACATGAACCTACCCATTCTTGGCTTTACGATTCTATTATTCCCACTGTTTTTCTGTACACATAATTACTTACTTGTTTGCCGTCGTCGTTACGATTGTGTACGAAGGCCATTCATTCTTTTAATATAAACCATTTGCAGATGAACATTATTCTATCAAAATTGTTCTGAGGTGTTTCCAGCATTAACCGTAGACAGGATCATTACTATTCGTAATAGCTTGTTGGACACGTCTAGAACATGGGACTAAATACAACAGTTTTCTTGTGGAGCAGAAGCGAATAAGGAACACGTGTGCTCCGTCATCATGACACTTCACATTTCAAGTAAAAGGGGAGGCGGACCTCTCTTGCTATTCGCTGGAGAACTTACTTAACGCATCATGTCTTAACACGCCCGAGTGTTACCGCTGGTTTTGGGTGGCAAACGTACTCCTGCTTTGTTTAGTGTAGTGGTAGGAATTATTACAATTACTTAGATTGGAGTTGTTATGGAAAACATCAAACTGCAATTACGTTAAAGCTGTGTGTCTAATCTTCGCCTATAATACCAGCCTCGAGAATTCTAGTGGGACTGTCCGGGAAGAATAACGACGGAGCGTCTGCAGCTATGATTAAGTTTGCAACAAAAACCCACCGTCGACGTCGGGCCGCGTTAACGTGTAACGGCCGTAATTTTAAGCTGCTTGCTGCGTTGTTGCTGTTGCAAACTTCTGATTAAGTATGCTGCTCCAAGGTGTAAACTGCGTTATTAATAATCCAACTGAAACTACTTGTCGCAGATTCAGACTGAAATAGTGGCTCATCAATTACGGCACTGAAATCGTGTTCGACCGACCATCCAGATTTACAGTTATCTTCCTCCTGGTAAATCGATTAAGAGATAACATCGGACTGATTCCTTTAAAAAGGACACCATGGATTCCTTTCCCCTTTCTTGTCCTGTCCCATCTCGTGTCTAGTCACCTCGTAGCCGATGCAACGTTAAATACTGATCTTCTTCCATTTATACAGAAATATAGAAAAAAAACCATACAGCACAAAACATTCGCATCCAAAAACTAGACACAGCTTATAGAAGAACCTACAAGATGTACAATAAAAAATGTTTGTCCAAAGACACTGAAATTAGGTCCTACAGTACAGTATTAAAACATGAAGGCCTGTACGCCAGTGATCCCTGTCAGTTCGCATAAAAGGTGACCTAGAAAACTTACTAAAGGAAGAACGTAAAATCATCACAAAGATACTAGGGCCAAAGAAAACAGAAAAGGGCTATACACTACAATCTCGTCAAACAACTGAGAAATTGTCCAACCTTGCAGCAGACTTTAGAAAAAGGAGTTTATAATTTTATGGGCACGTCTCTAGGCTTCCCAAAACAAGACTTACGCATAAAATTCTTAAATACGTAGAAGGACTTAAAATTATACCCTGGATACAAGAGGTCAAAAATGATCTACGAGAAGCTCAGACAAATTATTAAGATATTTTGGACAGAAATGTATTTAAGCACAAAGTTAACAGATAGGAAGTTAAGTCAGAGAACGAAGCTCCGAAGAAAGCAGGTACTAAATGGACACAGCAAAGGAAAAGAGCCTATACAGAAAAAATGAGAACAGTGTGGGAAAAAATAAAAAGAATCAAGAAGCTTTGCGTGACCCAACAGGGTCTAATCGCACATGATAATAATAATAATACAGGAAAAAAGCGAAAGCAATTACACCTATCTTCTAGATCATTTTTACCTAGGACAAACAGCGCGAGAGTTCAAAACGAGGTTTGAAAAACACAGGTATGCGAGCAGCAGTAGCGCATTAGGTATCCATTTAAAAAATAAAAGCCATATGCTGACAGAATTAGAGTGTAGCATGACAGTTCTGCACACAGGAAGGGAAACAATTTGGACTTCTAGAAGGAATTGGAAATACATGCATTCAGTCAAGTGGCTCCAGAACTGCTAATCAGCGAGCAAATCAGTAGTGGTAGGAAATGGTTTTTTAGTCTTTTTGACGATTTGTTGTGAGAGGCACGTAAAAACTATGACAACTTTCGTAACCGTTTTTCTGAAGTTGGATATATAGGCAAAAACCTTTCCGCTTACTATTTTATGTGCTCTACAGTGGTTAGTGAATACCACATTGGTTAGGTTCATCAATGGTTTAGGAGGAAAATGCCTTCGGTTTCCACGTTTGACCTTTAGTCAGGAAGTGCACAAGCAAATAAAACATTTTCTTTTGTAATTATGACACCTTTTTATTCCAAATAAATATTTTACTATGTTGAAATGTGCAATCTCGTGCCCATATACTACAGTGATGTTTCTTTTCTTGTGCTTACATACGGGAACGCTACATGTATTTTTGGTCTTGCATTTTACTGTTTTAACGGGCAGTAAACATTTTGGCATATGAATAGCCGCAATAATAAACCACAGTATGGTCAAATGTCTTAATATTTTATGTTTGTCGAATAGTCAAGAAGTGTAATTGCAAATCCAAACAAATCCTTTTGTGATCTTGGACAAGTCATGTCTTTCCAAAACAATACTTTTTGCACAACTTTTTAATGTAATTTCTTATACTTTGTACTGCTACGATGTGTGTTTTTATGTGCCTATGTGCTGGCAGCCAACATATATTACTATTATATATTGCTATTGGTTACTGTTTTAATTTGTATTAAATATATCGGCATTTGCACAACCGCAATGACGTAAGGTATTGTACCGCGTGGTTTACCTAGCAAATGCGAGTGCACTGAAGAAGCAATTTTTCTAGTTCGTCTCACGACCGCCTTTCCCATTTTCCAAGTGTGAATTATATGTCGCATCTTTTGGTTCGTGAACGTATGAGTAAACAACAAGCTGTCAAATTTATTTTTGTTATGAAACGGTATGTATTGTTTCCGACACGTAGTTCGATTTTGCGCTTTCTTCTTAACATATGATGTATTTTTTAAACATATATCTAATTATTTTTTATATTGTTTACAGCAGGAAATCTGAGGATGGAAAGAGTCCGAAACACGTCACTTGGAGCAAATGCACAAAAAAAAAGAAACTAGTGCCTGTTTGTAACTGCAATAACTACTGCTGACTTTTATATGCTCCTGTTAACAATAATCAAATGTTCGTAATAGGGGATCCCATTATTCCGTGGTCTGCAACGTTATTGAAAGTAGATCGACCTGTACCTCCTCCATCCACGATTTAAGACCGCAAAAATTGTAATAACTGTCTGCACTTGAGAGATTGTTGGTGCTTTCAAAATATTTCTCTCAGTCTTGAAAGTAAGGATCAATTCGTTAATCAGTTTTTCAAGTGTTATTCTCAGTACAAAATGGGACGTATGTGAAATCACTTTCGTCCTGATGAGCGGAAAGTGGAAGTTCCGTAAAGCACTAACGAAGGCAAAACTTGTGGAAGGAAAATCAACAACACAGATATAGTAAAATTTGGAAAAATACAAAAAAATTCACAGGCGTCACTCATTAAACAAAACTAGACTTCGTGGCTAGCCGGTAAAACGTAAGCAATCATTTGTAACAGTTGCAACAGAAACAAGAAAACATGTGACCGAAACGTACTTTATGCCGTACAGTTAGTACAAGTTTGAAATGTACTTTACAGTCCGCCTCGGTAGCGGCGCGGCCAACGTGGCGCATTGCTAAACGAAAGGGCCCGCGTTCGATTCCCCGACAGGCTGGAGATTTTTCCCGATCGGTGATTGGGTGTTGTGTTGTCCTTCTTTCATATCGTCATTATTGACATTCCACTATTAATATGACTGAATGGGCACGACCCGAAAGCTAACAAAAAATAAAACACTGTACCGCAGATCAGGTCCGTGATAACACAAAAATGATTAAACTCGGAGAACTATTTATAACACACTCTAACACAAAATAAAAATGACGCTCCACAGAGGAATTATGGCAATGGGAGGGAAATCGGTGGACGTGATGTACATTAGCGACAAGCAAATGATTACACTTTCAGAAAAATTGGATGAGTTATTCAAGACAAACAGCTTCACAAATTGAGCAAGTCAATAATAATACTTTGGTCCACCTCTGACCATTATGCGGGCAGTTATTCGGCTTGACATTGATTGACAGAGTTTCTGCATGTCCTCCTGAAGGATGTCGTGGTTTTGAGGCAAAAAACTCAACGAGCCGTATTCGGAGCGAATTTACATCAGGAAAGGGGTCGCCTGAAGGTTGTAAGGTGGAGACCGGGAAAGGTGAAAATCCGGGGGGGGGGGGGGGGCAAGATCAGATGAGTAAGGTGGGTGGGGAATGTCTCCCTAACCCAAATTCTGTAAAGTGTTTTTTATCAGTGTAGCAGAGCGCGGGCGGGCGTTATCGTGTACTAGCATCACTTCGTGCAGTCTTTTTGGTCGTTGTTCCTTGATTGCGTCTGCAAGGCGTCTCAGTTGTTGACAATAAAATCAGCAGTGATGGTTACACACCGGGGAAGCAATTTGTTGTACAACAACCGTCGCTTTTCCACCAGATGCATAGCACTATCTTTTATGGATTCGCGCAGGTCTTTTTATTGGGAGTTCCTGCTTCGTTTCGGTTTAACCATTCCTTCCTTTTCTTTATGTTAGCATAAGGACACCATTTCTCGTCACCTGCAACGATACAGGCTAGGAGTTGTTGTGTGTTGTTCACGAGCCAGTTGATGACGAGCAAGCAGAGATGCACATATGGCGAACCGCTGATTTTTGTGATTTTGGCTCAGAGCATGCGGTACACATACACCCGATTTTTGATCCTTCCCTGTCGCATGCAAATGTTGCACGATGATGGGATGATCACATTTACCAGTTCTCGAGTAAACTGACGTCGATCGTTGGGGACTAATGTATTTAAACGATCTTCATCAAACCTTGAAGGTCTTCCTGAATGTGGAGAGTCAGTAATATCAATACGATCCTTCTTAAAACGAGAAAATCGTATTCTTGCCATGCTCTGTCTAGCAGCGTTATCCCCATACACGGCGCAAAGGTTTTTCTTGCTACCTCCACTATTGTCGCCATTCTACTGAACTCAATCAGAAGAACTCTCGAAATTGTTCCGATTTCTCTACTTGGCACTCCACTCACTATCTCCAAATGACAAAAAGACAAAATGTAAACTCAAATAGCAACAGTGAACCACAAATAAAATTGATAATCGATAAGTAAAGTCATAGCAACCTGAATACGAACATGTAAAACAAAAACGCTACGAAATAATGCACCAACCCAATAGCTGTGATATTAAGAGTGCTTCATTGTTATTGCATGAAAATGGTGTCATGTACATAGACATACTGTACAATGACAACGAAAATATGTGTAACTTTCACATGAATGGGCGCCGTATTAAAAAAAAAGAATATTTAATCTTTACTTGAAATGCATGAAAATGGCGTGGTACACACACACACACACACACACACACACACACACACACACACACTCACTCACTGAACTGCTACCAAAGCTGTAAAAAAAAAAGTTTTTGTAGATGTCTTTCAACTGATGAATTCTTCTCATATGCACTCCTCATAATGCAACTGAGTCTTTCACTTCATTATTTTGGTCAGCCATCGCAAACTTCAAACAATAATTTGCAAGAAAACTAATTTCTCCACCAATTCAGTTTGATCCTTCCAGTGAACGAAACTGATACGTATTGGCGCTCCGTTGGAGGCTGTCTTCCAACTGCGAACATCAAGTGCAATATTGTTCTCTTCCTTATCAATATGTATATCATCATTTCTCAATAATGATTCACTGCTACTTTTTTCTAATGCAGGCCAACGGCGGATCATGGGGCTAAATTCAGAGAAGACAACGAAACATATTGGAAAATTCCCTTTCCTTCCCTTGCTGAAGCAAAACCACAAGATTATACGAGAGGCAAGTTGACAGACGCCCTTGACTATCAACATCACTACTGAGTGTTGTTACTTCCACAGAAAAGTATCGCTTACAACAACGTGTAATGCTAACTAATAATGATGAAAATGAATACCACTCTGCTTGCCAAACGATGACCCAGTAGCGTGGGAGTGGAGAAGATGAGAAACATGCTTCTTGTCTGTAGGATTTACGTTTGAAATCGAGCTGCCTTCTCTGTGCTTTATAGAATATATTAGTTCACGACATGTCATCTGCTAGCACGATCTCCTATTTTTGCACCGATGTAAGGACATAAGGGTTAAGTAAGTATTCTCAAAATATCAGTGCGAAAAACGACGAAGTCCGTCCATGTGCTAACAATTCAACAGGCTCTCAATGATTCACTCGCGAACACATACATTTTACGGATGTTTGATAACGGGAATCTGCTTCTTAGTAAAATAAGAAAACTCTAAAGCGACACCGATTGGAGCTGACCTGGTACAAAGCGGTCTTCCATCGGTTTGCAGACCAGAGTACGAGTTAACGTTCCGTAGGAGTGTAAACAGGTTGGAACAACCAGGGCAAAGTCCCACGGGGCCCGGCGATAAGAGTCCCTTGGTGCTCAAAAGAAACAAAGAAATTGGGTAAATCACGACAAACCTAAGTCAGGATGGCCGAACGCAGAGATGAACCACAAGCTTCCTGAATAGGTGTCCATAGTGTTACCACTTTTTGTATTTTCATAAAAAATACATACAGGTCTCCAGCAACTAGATAAGAACTATTTCTAACACAGTAAAAATAAGACAGAAAAAAGGAATCAGGATAATAGAGAAAATTCATTAGAGGTAAATAATTATCTGTTCAAAAGTCTTCCCAGAATTGTAGACACATTCAGTAAGCATTTTTAACTAACAAGGGAACCTCCCCATCGCACCCCCCTCAGATTTAGTTATAAGTTGGCACAGTGGATAGGCCTTGAAAAACTGAACACAGATCAATCGAGAAAACAGGAAGAAGTTGTGTGGAACTATGAAAAAAATTAGTAAAATATGCAAACTGAGTAGTCCATGTGCAAGATAGGCAACATCAAGGAGAACGTGAGCTCAGGAGCGCCGTCGTATCGTGGTTAGCGTGAGTAGCTGCGGAACGAGCAGACCTTGGTTCAAGTCTTCCCTCAACTGAAAATTTTACTTTCTTTATTTTCGCAAAGTTATGATCTGTCCGTTCGTTCATTGATGTCTCTGTTCACTGTAATAAGTTTAGTGTCTGTGAAACTTCCTGGCAGATTAAAACTGTGTGCCCGACCGAGACTCGAACTCGGGACCTTTGCCTTCGAGTCTCGGTCGGGCACACAGTTTTAATCTGCCAGGAAGTTTCATATCAGCGCACACTCCGCTGCAGAGTGAAAATCTCATTTTAGTGTCTGTGTTTTGCGACCGCACCGCAAAACCGTGCGATTAGTAGACGAAAGGACGTGCCTCTCCAATGGGAACCGAAAACATTTGATCGCAAGGTCATAGGTCAACCGATTCCTCCACAGGAAAACACATCTGACATATTCTATGCGACACTGGTGACGGCATGTGCGTCACATGACAGGAATATGTCGTCGACCCACCTAACTTGTACACTTGGCGAATGGGTAAAAAGATTCTTCTACCTTGCCCGATTTGGGTTTTCTTGTGGATGTGATAATCACTCCAAAAAAAGTGATGAAAACATAAGAGTTTGTCACATAAACTGAAAATAACAAATTAAACTTTTTACTCGAGTGAAGACTTGAACCTAGGACCGCTCGTTCCGCAACTGCTCTCGCTAACCACGGGACCACGGCGCTCATTGACTCCCATTCTCCTTGATGTTGCCTATCTTCGCACGGACTACTCAGTTTGTATATTTTACTAATTTTTTTTCATAGTTCCACACAACTTCTTCCTGTTTTCTCTATTGATCTGTGTTCAGTTTTTCAAGGCCTGTCCACTGTGCCAACTTATAACTAAATCTGAAGGGGTGCGATGGGGAGGTTCCCTTGTAAGTAGCAGATAATTTAGGTTCTGAACATTTTGTTAGTAGATACATTACAGTTCCAAAATACTGCTTTTGAAAGAAACTTTATGTTTTCCGTAAGACATCTTAATCGAAACATGGGCCCTCTAATTACTGATTTAAATTCCTTAGTAAACAACTCGTGAGTGGCGTCCCGATGAGAGAAACCCGCTGTAGGCGACATTGCGATCGAGATTACCAGCGATATATCGATCGTGTGCCCTTAAATGAACTCTATCGACGAGACAACTTAATGTGTGTTAGTACTGGGACTGGGACCTGTAGTGATACAAAGACGATGACAATATCCACCTTTTTTATTATATGTCATCAGAAACAACAATTCCAAATCGCGTTACATGCCGTTAATATCCACAGCTTTTAAGGCTCCTGTGATTCAAATGACAGTTTAGTTTTGTGACAAAAAAGAAACATCTTGATATTAGAAATTAATATAAAAATGTATTATTCGCTTTGGTATGTGCACAGAAAACGTCTGTTTCTAGATACCAAGCTGATACACTCGACATGCTTAACATCACTGCATGAGCGACTGCAGAAGAGTCCTTGTCATGGAAACTTAGTAACAGATTGTGTAATTTGTAGTAAATCGATTTCCTGTACTTACAATAACATTCAGGGTACTCCGTCATAACTGATTCAGACCGGCCGCGATATACAGCCCAGATGACTGGTTTGCAAAATCAAATTACTCCACGTATAACTGCCTGCTGTAAATCTCCATATTCATTACAGATACACGCGTCTGAAAATGTATGTTATGCGTTGCAGGAACGTACAACAAATTTGACGCTTGTGCCCTGGATGCCACGGATTGGAAGAACGAAGATGTTTGTTGACGACTTACTTTCTGACTGCTGTCGTTGCCCCGTGCTCTTACTGCAGTTTTCTTACTGGGTACGGCTACATTCATGTTGCTCACCAAACATCTCGTCAGAAACTGATACTAAGGCCGGTATTACACTATCAAATTTCTTTGTCCAATATCTTTGTCAAAGATATTTGATAGTGTAATAGGGACTTTGTCAAATGTCGTCCAATATTTGATCAAATCTAGAGCCTCGCTGTATATTTGATAAAAGAAACCGCTTGTCTTCTGTTCACTGCAATGTGACATGTTACCACATGGAGCGCTAGCATCGCTGCAGCGTTCTGTCGTCTGTAGTGTTTTTATAACCATTGCCGGTAAATACAATTGGTGTGTGCCGACAACTATAAAATTAATAGAGATGTCTGAAGCTGATGAGGCGCTTTACAACGTGAGGCACCCTGAATACAAAAATAGATTAAGAAGATTGGAGACCTAACCTAATATAACCCTCTCCTGTAGCAAGGAATCGGAGTGTTACAGTGAGCCTGTCTTCTGAAGATGTAGCAGTTCTTAAGTGAATATTGTGCTTTGTGATATGAGGATACACTTCATTGAGCACATACAGAAATGTATGCTCATCCATTCTTAAGTAATTGATGTACGACTTGACGTCTTCCACTGTAAGCTCACGTAACAAGTTTTGTTGAATGCTTTTATCGTGTCGTCGTAAAACCCACGGCTTCACCCAGATTAGATTAGTTTTTCGTTCCATACATCCGTGCTGAGGAGATCCTCGTGGATGTGGAACATGTCGATTTTTTAAAGCTGAAATAACAATACTAATAGTATGAATAAATACAATACATCATTTGTTTCTATTAAAAATTTCGCCAATGGAGTAAGTGTTTCAGGCTCCTTTTAAAGTGATCTTTATTTCTAACTAAATTTTTTATGTTTCCTGGCAAATTATTGAAGATGAGTGTTCCTGAGTAGTGGACCCCTTTTTGAACTAAAGTAAGTGCTTTTAAGTCTTTGTGCAGATCATTTTTGTTCCTGGTATTGTATGTATGAACTGAGTTGTTTGTTGGAAAAAGAGATATATTATTTACGACAAATTTCATTAAGAAGTAAATATACTGAGAGGCAGTAGTTAGTATACCCTGTTCTTTGAAGAGGTTTCTGCAGGACGTCCGTGAATTTACTCCACAAATAATACGTATTACACGCTTCTGGACTCTGAAAACTTTTGTTTGACTTGAAGATTTGCCCCAAAATATTATCCCATATGACATTATGGAATGAAAGTAGGCAAAGTATGCAAGCTTTTTCATTTTTATGTTGCCTATGTCTGCTAACACTCGAATTGCAAATACAGATTTGTTAAGGCCCTTTCTGCACTTCTGTGGTGTGCTCCTCCCAACTGAATTTATTATCAAGTTGTAATCCCAGGAATTTAAGACTGTATGTATGGTTCCTGTTTTTCCCCCATTTCTTTTCCGCATGTGCACACAATGCAATTGGAGTACGTACAACTGCTGCGGTTAATAACGAGTTGTTGTCAGCCATCTTGAACTTTGACGAAAAATTTGATGACAGTGTAATACCCCTTCTAGCGCTACGTCAAAGATCTTTGTCAAATATATTGGACGGAATATTGGATCACATCTTTGATCAAATCTTTGACAAAGAAATTTGACAGTGTAATACCGGCCTAAGCCACGTTGTGGGCTGCTGCGGGGACCTCTCGATTGTTGAGAACTGCGGCACGTTGTTTACTCTTAGACGATGCGACATGCGGAAAGTAATCACTGCGTCCTTAAGGTACCTATGCAGCGATAACAGATGTAAATAACTTGGCTGGGGCCTGGGGGGAAAGCCACAGAATCCCTGATTACAAGGAGAATGAAGAAAAGACGGGAAGGATCAGTCAAGTCAACTCTCTCAGTATATTCAAATAGTCAAAGACAGTGCTGGAAATCCTTCGGAGATAAAGAGGCCCGATTCAGTTACATCCTTCATTTACGTCTAAATTCAATATGAAGTAGAACACGAACATCAGTTGAATCTATTGAGCGAAAGCCGGCCGGTGTGGCCGAGCGGTTCTATTCGCTTCAGTCTGGAACCGCGCGACCGCTACGGTCGCCGGTTCGAATCCTGCCGCGGGCACGGGTGTGTGTGATGTCAATAGGCTAGTTAGGTTCAAGTAGTTCTAAGTTCTAGGGGACTGATGACCTCAGATGTTAAGTCCCGTAGTGCTCAGAGCCATTTGAACCATTTAACGAGCGAATGGGCCTAAATGTTAGGAAATGCTGCGGGCGAGACTATGCCGAGGCATCCTTCATGAGTGGAATATACAATTTTTAGGAAAATAGAATCAAATCACAATTCCAATTTAGTTCTTAAAGTCATTGTACAGGCCAATCAGGGAACACCTCTGTATTTCGCAGCAGATGACATCTACAAAAGGTTTTGATCTAAGAATGCACGCTATCGTTATAAAGTTGTTCCACGAGTACTTCGTAGGTGACGCTAAAGACACTAAACTCTATACGTTGGGCTGGCTTATAGAAAGTAATCTATGCACTTAAAGAGATCTTCACTGGCGTAATTCTTACAGTAAGGAAGAAACTGTGGCAATAGGTCCCAAAACATAACTGAAACAACCGACAATTTTTTTATTCACTGTAAATAGCTACAGAGCATCAATATAGGACCTATACGGACACAGTTTCACAGGACCTTTTAGGAAGAGTGCTGTCACAAAGGATCATTCGAGAAGCTGTTTGATGAACGCCTCAGCACAAGTAAAGGCACAGCATCGAGAAGAATTCTCTATCAAACGAATAACAACAAATTTGTTTTTACATGTGTCCCGTCTTGAGCAAATATAGCTTTTTTTTTCAACCCAATAATGTTTAACTGAGGTTACAGAATCATTAGAGTTTTTTTATTTGTGTGCCATCAAATGACAGGAAAAACTGCTTTTTACTATGTGAATATACAGAAACACAGTTTTTAAGTACTGTGTTCACAAATTTGAAAACAGAAAAATACTTTCATAAACCTACTTGCCGTATGATGTGGTTTTTTTTCTGTGGCTTTCTGTAGTTCGTGTTATAGCTGTTCTTCTTTCACAGTTTTCTTATCTGCACGCACAGAGAACTTAACATAGAAAATTTATTCACATCGAAATTTAGACCTTCTTGGGCTAATATTATCTTACTCTACGTGAAAAGATTGTCGCCCTGTATGTGTGTGTTTTTTGTATTTCGTTGTCTATGGTTGCAGATATGAAACAGCTACACAATACAGTAAGGAACAAAACACTGTAGTAACACCGTACATAAATTATTTTTCTGTTTTCAAATTTGTGAATACTTTAACTAAAGACTGAATATGTACAGATAGTAAAAAGCAATTTTTTCTCTGTATTTAATAGAAAGCAAATAAAAATCACTGAGGAAACGGTCATTTCAGCGAAAGACATCTGTGCATAAAAGTAGGAAAAAAACTGTTGTACTTTCAACATTGCAGCCCCGTCAGCAATCGTGATAATCTAATATATAAAAAACTATCAGCCTTGATTGTGGTAATGAAACCAACCATTACCTGGGTTCCAGCCCAAATAATTGAGCCTTCTTCAGAAGATATACCTGAATCTATAATCTGTCTAAGAGGGAAGGCCGTTTTAGTTTTATTTCTAGACCATGCCCTCTTAGACAAATTATAGAGTCAGGTATATCTTCTGAAGAAGACTCAATTATTTGGGCTGAAACCTAGGTAAATGTTGGTTTCATTACCGCAATCGAGGCTGATAGTTTCTTATATATTATAATTAAAAAAATTGTGTTTGCTCCGGACGCAACCTGTTCAAAAACAAGTAGTTTGTTTGCAAACACGGACACAACCTCAGGGCAATTAACAACAATAAAAAAGGGTGACAGAGCCCTTAAGTCAACTTGCAATGACATTTTGTGATCACAGTGACTGACAACACTTATTTGCAACTGAATGCCTGTTTTTAAGTAACATAGTAAGTTGCAGATGCATACGGTGTGAGGGTAGTGATAAGAACTTCATTGCAACTGACCGGTGTACGGACTTTAACAGAGTTGATACTGAGCTAGTTGGTATAGTGAATTTCTTTCCTTTTTATTTATGTTATTTCCTTTTGTTCTCTCATATAAAAGATTTTCACATATGCTAACTACAGCAAGAACTCGCATTCCAAAGATGAATTAGGACTAGTTACTATGACGAGTGAAGTTTTGTGCGGTGAGTATCGTGGTGTGCGACAATGATTCGTATTAACTGCCGAGAGATCATAAACGGTATTCTGCCTATGCAGAGCAGGATAGAAAAATGGCGACAAGTACTTTCTCACAGCGTAAAATATTCAGTGTGAGGCATGTATCCTGAGTTTCTAAGGTTCTGGCAGCAGCAGCAACAGCAACAGCAACAGCAAGAACAAAAGTGGAGATTCCAATTGCAGCGGCAGAAATTGCTGTTACATTTACTGCAAAACCAACAACAGTTTGCAGCTGCAGCACCATTGCTTCCCCCCTCCCTCGTTCACTCGTGTCGACTAGGCAAACAGGAGCTGCGAAGTCTATTAACGTCGTTTTGTTCTTCACTGCAAGGCAAGTCAAATAACTTACCCTGCAGCCCACAGACACTCTCACTGTCTTCTAGTAATAAACTGTAGGGAATGGTGCAAAAACTACTCCCATCCCCGGACCACGCTAGTCCGAGGTTTTCTGAATTCTGTGCTTTATTTACCGACTACAAAGGTCACCAAACACACGTAGTCGCTCAAATTTAATCAATGTATTAAGCACCGTAATGGTAAATACGCAGCCAACTTGCAAAGCTTAGCATGGAACGGTTATTTCTCCTGTAAACAACGTGGTACATTCAAGTGTACAGTAAGGATTAAAATATTGTTAATTCTACTTTATTTATCCATACTGCTATAATAAAATGTACACCCTTCCAAGCGTGATTTGAAAAGAGAATAGATGCTCCAGTTAAAAAAGTAAAGACCATGTAAGTGAATAAATCTACATAAATGTATCGACGTATAAAAGTATCTGTCAGTTGTTAAAAAGCAGAAGATTTTTGAGGGCAGAATTTCCTTCCTCTTAATCACTCATTTGTCCGCCCTCACAAAGCAGGCGTAGGTATGAGTAACTGGCAACTGTAGTACTTTAAATTATTCAGTATAATAACTTGCATATTTATCAGAAGTGTGTATCGTTAATGTAATTATCTACTGAGCCCCCCCATATACACACACACACACACACACACACACACACACACACACACACACACACACACACACACACATATATATATATATATATATATATATATATATATATATATATATATATCAAAAAAGTTTTGTATCACCCCAGTTCCCAGAACGCCTGAAGATAGGCGTTGACTGTGGACATTATATCACAGACACAGTCCCTTTGATTGTTCAGAGATGTCATTAAACCCGCCCAATGACGTAAGCAATCATGCATGAGCAGCGCCTATTAGACGGAGGGGGTCCGACAGCCGATCAGTTCCACTCATTCTACCAGGAAGGAGGTACACAGCTTGTGCTGTCTACAGTTCAACGGTCAACGGTCAATACAGCGGTTCAATCGCTTCCGCAATGTTACTTTGTGCCAGGAAGGGCTGTCAACAGTGGAAGTATCCGGGCGTCTCTGAGTGAACCAAAGCGATGCTATTCGGACATGGAGGAGATACAGAGGAAATGTCTATGACGTGCCTCGCTCAGGCCGTCCAAGGGCTACTACTGCAGTGGATGACCGCTACCTAGGGATTATAGCTCGGAGGAACCACGACAGCAACGCCACCATGTTGAATAATGCTTTTCGAGCAGCCACATAACGTCGTGTTACGACTCATACTGTGCCCAACAGGCTTCATGATGCGCAACTTCACTCCTGACGTTCATGGCGAGGTCCATCTTTGCGACCACGACACCGTGCAGCGCGGTACAGATGGGCCCAACAACATGCCGAATGGACCGCTCAGGGTTGGCATCACGTTCTCTTCACCGATGAGTGTCGCATATGCTTTCAACCAGACGATCGTCGGAGACGTGTTTGGAGGTAACCCAGTCAGGCTGAACGCCTTAGACACACTGTGCAGCGAGTGCAGTAACGTGGAGGTTCCCGATGTTTTGTGGTGGCATTATGTGGGGCTGACGTACGCCTCTGATGGTCATGGAACGCACGTGTTGAGTGGTACTTAAGATAAGTAGTAAATAAGTTAGTGAAATCAAAGTAGAAATTAGAAAGTAAATGAAAAACTTGGTTTAGTTTAGAGAGTTACATACTGGCAAACAGCGGGCAGAAGCAGAAGAGACAATGACCGTGAAGTCAGAAAGTTCAGGGGAAGCCATCGCTCTCCCCACATAAGCGGACGCTGTCGATTCAGCCGTCAGGGCATCGCCCGACCGGCTCACGAGTTTCTCAGTTGTCACATGTGATCAAAGGCCGTCGCCTACATTCCAAGAGCCAATGACCGACGTTAAGAATGTGGTGTCACCGCCAGACACCACACTTGCTAGATGGTAGCTTAAATCGGCCGCGGTCCATTAGTACATGTCGGACCCGCGTGTCGCCACTGTGTGATCGCAGACCGAGCGCCACCACACGGCAGGTCTAGAGAGACGTACAAGCACTCGCCCCAGTTGTACGACAACGTTGCTAGCGACTACACTGATCGAAGCCTTTCTCTCATTTGCCGAGAGACAGTTAGAATAGCCTTCAGCTAAGTTAATGGCTACGACCTAGCAAGGCGCCATTTGTACCATTGCATGTACCTCAAGATAGAGTCTCACTTGTAACATCCAGAATGCTGTATACCAAAGGACAATATAAAAGTTAAGTGTTCTAGTAGCTACCTTCTTTTCTTTATCACATTCATTACGAATCCTGTTCCAGACTTAACGCCAGACGGCGTGAGTTGACGCGTGCCCTTTCGGCTACTTCACTGTGGACTGGCTGCCTTAACAGTCCACTACAAAGAAGACTCTTCGAGAAGAGACAATGACCGTGAAGTCGTTCACCTTCAGTGAACTGAAGTGAATAAATACGCGAGACGCAGTGGGTCCGACAGAAGAGGAAGAAGAGTAGCAGTAGTTTTCAGTCAGTTTCGGTGCTGAAGACCGTCATGCAAGAAGAGACTACATCCTACACAGACGCATCAAGTCCGCCGCTGTAATGGAATAGCAAGCAGCAGCCTCGGCGCCAGAAGACAGAAGTTAAAAGGTATTTGAAGTCTGATTTTTACGTACCCGGGTGACTCGTGAGGAGGGGAAGGAGACGGCCTCACATCAGCAGTCACCTGTAGGCTGGGATGAAGATCTGACAGCCGAAGACTGGCCAGCGGGAGTCCGTTGTTCGAGTCCGGAACACTGGCCTTCCACCGCCGCGCCGCTCCGCTGGCCGACGCACAACACATGCGGCCGCTTAGAGAAGAGAAACACTGGGACGCCACATCCAAGGTATCACCGTCCGATGCACGACTTCGCTCTCAATAATTAAACGGGCCACAGCACGATGCGCGTCTGCAGTGAACTGGGCGAGACGGCGACGAGAGATACACACCGACAGGCGTAATCAGACGCCGCCGCCGCCGCCTCTGCCGCAGCAGAAGACTTCACAAACGACACAGCTGCCGCTCTCCGAACCAGAACATCCCGTAAGATACAGTTGTACAAATCTTCAATAAAAGTTATCTTATGTAAAAATGATGTTTCATTCGACCTCATACTCGAGCCAAGGAAGAACCCACCGTGCCCACATGTTGTTAAGAGAGAAAAGTTAAATTATTTAATATTTTCACCCTGACAGAATGCTTTAGAATGCTCATCCTGACAATTGACAGCATCAAAAGAGAAAACCCAGTTACATTTAGTGACAGAAGTGTCACATTTAGTAACACAACTGTTACATTTGGTATCAGAAGCCGTTTTAGTTGTTACATTTGGTGTCAGAGAAAAAACCCTTGGCTCAATATGAGGTGTGAATGACAGTCACTAAAGGTCCACAGTTAGTATTGTTTAATGTGTGAAAGGACAGAGGTTTGCATAGCAGTCGTAATATTTTCTTTATTTAGAAGTGTATTTTCTCTCATGATTTTATGAGTTTGTCGAAAATATTTAAACATCTTTTGAATTCAGTGTGGTAATATTGTGTAACTAATAGTTTGTAAAATGATGACACGAAATCGTACAAAGTCAGAGTCAGCACCACAAGCGGTTTCTACTGAGGAAGCTATTCAGAGCTTAGTTAATCAGATAGAACAGCTTAAAAGTGATAATAATGCATTATTTAAACAGTTGAGTGACGTTAGGCAAACCAGTTCATCCCTCCCACCCTAGATTCCTCAGCAGCAGCCTTGGTAACTCCTTTTTCAGGTAAACCTGGCGAGGACATAACAGCCTTTTTAGATGACTTAGTAGCAGCTGCAATGTTAGGATCATGGTCAGATGAATAGCTCTTACAAATGACAAAGTTAAGATTGATAGGAGAGGCTAAAGCACAAGTATTATACCATGAAGAATTACGGAATGTTCCTACATTTGAGGAATTGAAGAAAGGATTACTTAAACGTTTTCAAAAACAGAACAGCTGTAGATTTTATAGGGAAAAATTAAAAACTATCACTCAAAGGCAAAACGAGTCGTTAGAAAGCTTTGTAGATAGGATTAGAAAAGTTAATATTAACGCCTATCAGTTGACAACTAGTGATGAAGCAAATAAAGTTATTTTACAAGAGGCAGAAGTTAGAGCTCTGGATACATTTTTACGTGGGTTACCTCCTGAAACGTCCCGTCGTGTCAGGGCAGAGTTTCCTAAAAATTTAGCGGAAGCTGTATCTGCGGCGACTGCTTCCGAAGAAATTGACATTGCCAGCAGATACAAGGAGAAGCGAAATGTATTTTCAGCGGGAGTACGATGTTTTAGGTGTGATCGACAGGGACATATAGCAAAAAACTGCAGACAACCTCAATGCACTAATTGTCAAAGAATAGGTCACACATTCAAGGAATGCAGGTCTAAGAAATTTTTTGGAAATAGAAATCAATTAAACTCAAACGGGATTGTCGAAGTCGACGCCAGGCGTTCCCAATAAAATTTCATGCCATTAAGGCGAATGTGAAGGCGGAATGCTGGTTATCTGCTACCATACAGGATAAAGAGGCAAGGATACTGTGGATACAGGCGCAAACGTATCAATAGTGAGTAATGAATGCATTGGAGAAAAGAAATATGACCCTCCAAGGTATAGATTGAGTGGAGTAGGAGGAGGTACAGTGAAGTCATTAGGATGTACATCGTTGATTTTCTATATTCACGGTGTACAATTTCAAGAAGATGTGGAAGTGGTAACAAAGATAATTGACGGTTACGACGCGATCGTAGGGCTGGATTACCTGAATAAACATCACGCTAAAATCGATCTCAGACAGCAAACTGTAAAACTTAGCGGAATTGTGTTTCAGCTAGGTGACACCGCTGCAAAGGGCCCGCTGCCGCAAGATTTCCCCAACCGGAAGGCGAAATCAACTACACTGCGAGCAACGTCCTTGAAGGTTGATTCGCGGGATAAGATACCATTTGGCTCAGGAAAACTTTTCTGGATGACCGTTGACCCCGAGGTACCTACAGATACAATATGTCTAATAGAGCCATTAGAGGAAAATGAGGAATTAGATGTATCACATTGTTTTGTACGTAGAAGTGTTGTACGGGTTCAAGACGTTGAGGGAGAAATAAAAGTACCGGTACACATTGACAATTTCGGAGTGGAGGACAAAGAGTTTCGTAAGGGAATGTTAGTAGCTACAGTCAGTACTTTTGAAGAAGAAGATTTCATTTGGTCAGATACTGATGATGGTCAGAAACCAGACGCCTATAAAACCGCCAGCCGCGGTGGTCTCGCGGTTCTAGGCGCGCAGTCCGGAACCGTGCGACTGTTACGGTCGCAGGTTCGAATCCTGCCTCGGGCATGGATGTGTGTGATGTCCTTAGGTTAGTTAGGTTTAAGTAGTTCTAAGTTCTAGGGGACTGATGACCACAGCATTTGAGTCCCATAGTGCTCAGAGCCATTTGAACCATTTTGAGCCTATAAAACCGCATTACGCCAGAAGATTGAGCATTTGAAAGGAAATGATAGATACACGATAGAAGCAGATTTAGTTGAGTTCCAAGATTTATTTAATGCAGAAGGTCCACTGCCAGCAACAGATATCACACAGCATGGGATCCCAACAGGAAATAGCCCCCCAGTTTATAGGAAGCCTTATAGAGTTCCGCTTCACTTACAGCCAGTACTGGATGAATTTTTAGAACAGCATCTAAAAGATGGAATTATAGAATATTCTGATTCGCCTTATAATTCAAATATTGTAATTATTCCAAAGAAGTCTCCCGACGGTAAAAAACAATATAGATTCTGTTGTGACTACTGACACCTTAACAAACAAACTATCTCAGATGTTTATCATCTTCCAAACATTACAGATATCATTGACAGTTTGGGTAACAGTAAATACTTTTCAACAATCGATTTACGTAGTGGATATCATCAATTGGAAGTTGCACCTGAAGATAGGCATAAAGCAGCATTTTCTACCCCTGGAGGCCACTGGCAATTTAAAAGAATGCCTTTCGGTTTGAAAAATGCACCAGCAACTTTTCAAAGACTACTCGATGGAGTATTGTGAGGACTCAAAACTCAGCAATGTTGTGTATATCTAGACGATATTATTGTATTCTCCAAAGATATTAATGAACTTGCTGTGCGTCTGCGTAATGTTTTTCAGATACTTAGAAAAGCTAAATTAACATTAAATATGGAAAAATGTAATTTTGCATTGACAGAGGTTACATACCTAGGGCATGTCATTAGTGAAAAAGGAATTAAAACAGATCCTCGATTAATTTCGGCAGTTAAGGACTTCCCAACACCACAACGCATTAAGGAAGTACAGAGTTTCATTGGTCTCGCATCATATTACCGAAAATATGTTCAAAATTTTGCTGCAATTGCCCGACCCTTAACCCAATTATTGAAAAAGGGTGCAAAATTTCATTGGTCTGAAGATTGTGAATTAGCATTTCAAACCCTTAAAGATAAGTTAACACGCAGTCCAGTATTAGCCTACCCAGATTATAATACACAATTTATTTTATCCTGTGACGCAAGTGGTCATTCAGTAGGAGTCGTTTTGAGTCAGAATATTAATGGCACGGAACACCCCATAGCCTACGCTTCGAGACAACTAACAACGGCAGAAAGAAATTATTCCACAACGGAGAAAGAATTGTTAAGTGTTATTTATGGCATTAAATACTTTAAATGCTACTTGTATGGTAGAAAATTCAAGGTTATTACAGACCACGCAGATTTAAAATGGTTTCTTGGGTTAAAGGATCCATCTAGTCGTCTTACCCGTTGGGCCCTATGTCTTTCCGAAATGGATTTCGAAGTTATCCATAAACCAGGCAAAAAACACACGAAAGCAGATTGCCTATGTCGGAAAATAGCACTTTTGGAAGCAACAGGCCGAGATACTGAGGACTGGAGAAAGTCACAAGATGAGGATACAGAATGCAAAAAATACGCAACTCAAAAACAATTTTGTTTTGAAGATGGTGTATTATGCCGTAAAACAAAACTTGGACCGCGAATTGTTGTTCCCCAACACCTTAGAAAAGAAATAATGGCAGAGGCCCACGATCATATCCTTGCAGGACACGGTGGACAGCGGACAACCGAAAGACGTAGCAGAGCGATTTTGGTGGCAAACCAGGAAGCAGGATGTTGCGCAGTACGTTCGTAATTGCATTGCGTGCGCACAACGAGCTGAACTTTCTCGTTTAAAAATACCCTTACAGAGGCTCCCCGAGGCTTCATGTCCATTTCAAATCTGTGGAATGGATCTATACGGGCCATTTCATAATACACCTGCTGGTAATAAGTATGTTCTTACGATTATAGATCACTTTTCAGGCTATCTAGCTATGGTGAGTGTTCAAAAATGGTTCAAATGGCTCTGAGCACTATGGGACTCAACTGCTGAGGTCATTAGTCCCCTAGAACTTAGAACTAGTTAAACCTAACTAACCTAAGGACATCACAAACATCCATGCCCGAGGCAGGATTCGAACCTGCGACAGCAGCGGTCTTGCGGTTCCAGACTGCAGCGCCTTTAACCGCACGGCCACTTCGGCCGGCTATGGTGAGTGTCCCAGATCAGCAAGCAAATACAGTTGCCCAAGCTTTAGTTAACAACTGGATACTTAAATTTGGCGTACCTGAAGCCATTATCACAGATCAGGGATCTAATTTTATGTCTGAATTAATGAAATAGCTATGCCTCTTACTAAAAATACGTAAATTACACACAACTCTGTTACACCCTCAATGCAACGGACGCACAGAAAGAGTTCATCGGACAATTGGCAAGATGCTTAGTTATTATATTAACGAGAAACATTGTAATTGGGATACGTATTTACCAATAATCGTGTCGGTATACAACGCCAAAACACATGAAGCAACTGGCATGTCACCTTATGAAGTGGTCTATTGGAGAAAAATGCCGTTCCCTTTTGATGTGATCAGGCAGAAAAACGGAAAAGTCGGAGAAACAGTAAAAGATTTCAGTCGAATGATGAAGCATGTATGGAAAAAGGTTCAAAAATCTAATACAAAGGCTTTGGAACGACAGGAAAGATTAGATAATGCCCAAGCTAAATATCCAAGTTACATAATCGGTCAGTGGGTGATGCTGTCAGCCCCATACATTGCGAAAGGAAAAACGAAGAAATTCGTAACAAACTACAGATGTCCTTATCAAATTATGGAGATCACGTCACCAGTCAACGTTAAACTGCAACTGCCCACCCGAACTACTATTGTCCATGCAAGTCGTTTAAAACCTTTTAAGGGTGCTCCAGATGTAATTCCTTCAACAATAGTGTCTGCTTTTCCGAAGGGTGGAGGAAGTGCCCGAAAAGGAAAAAGAATGGCCACGCCAGCACAACATACAGACATGGCACCATACAATCTTCGACCAAGGGTGCGAATGTCCTAGTGGAATCGTAGTAGACTGTGGATAGTATACAAATGTAAATAATTAATGAATGATAATGGTTTATTTTTTGAGAAAAAAAGTTGAACGTAGAAACTTGTAGATCTTGTAGTTAACAATGTATTCCTTCTTTTCTTTGTTTTTGTTTTTCCTAGATTGGTAGGCCCATAACCATGTTGTTTGCTTTTTTCAGAAAACGCCATGGAAGCATTTCCTACATAAAACCTATCCCACCTCAATGACTCCCTTGACAGTTCCCTTCTGAAGTCATTAGATCATAAAATCACGGCAAGGCAAAATTGATGCCAATGTTATGATGCAACATGTTTTAAAATTAAAAAGTGAACACAAAACTAAAATGATAATGCTAGGAACGGGTATATCTGGAAACTTTGTGTTGTGTTTCTGCTTTGTACAGTTTTCTTTTATTTAAGACGAAAAAATAAGCCAAATAATAATATACCATTTCAACAAATCCCTGTTAATTGGATACCACACTCTTAACTGGCGTACTTCAATGGTTACTTTTGAGCATTAGTGTATTAATTTTGTTTATTGTACTTCAGTCTTTACTAAACAGTATCATGTTGAAATAAGCAATACTGTAGAATAGATATTCTTGCATTAATATAGGGTAGATTAAAAAGGTGTTGCTATGTAATTTTCACATTTACGTGTGAACTATGTGATTCATGAGCGTACAGTGCTTTTGTAAAGTGATAAAGTATTTTCAACATACTTAATGTGAAGCGTGTGTAATCTCCTAAGTCGAGAGTTTTCATTGCTTGTGTTAGTGCTTTCGCCGTGTGAAAGGTGGAGGAATGTTGAGTGGTAAATTCGAGGGCGAATTTCTCCGAAGGGAGGAGGAATGTTGAGTGGTACTTAATATAAGTAGTAAATAAATTAGTGAAATCAAAGTGAAGTAGAAATTAGAAAATAAATGAAACACTTGGTTTAGTTTAGAGAGTTACATACTGGCAAACAGCGGGCAGAAGCAGAAGAGACAATGACCGTGAAGTCAGAAAGTTCAGGGGAAGCCATCGCTCTCCCCACATAAGCGGACGCTGTCGATTCAGCCGTCAGGGCATCGCCCGACCGGCTCACGTATTTCTCAGTTGTCACATGTGATCAAAGGCCGTCGCCTACATTCCAAGAGCCAATGACCGACGTTAAGAAGATTCTTCGAGAAGAGGCAATGACCGTGAAGTCGTTCACCTCCAGTGAACTGAAGTGAATAAATACGCGAGATGCAGTGGGCCCGACAAAGAAGAAGAGAAGAGTAGCAGTAGTTTTCAGTCAGTTTCGGTGCTGAAGACCGTCATGCAAGAAGAGACTACATCATACACAGACGCATCAAGTCCGCCACTGTAATGGAATAGCAAGCAGCAGCCTCGGCGCCAGAAGACAGAAGTTAAAAGGTATTTGAAGTCTGATTTTTACGTACCCGGGTGACTCATGAGGACAGGAAGGAGACGGCCTCACATCAGCAGTCACCTGTGAGCTGGGATGAAGATCTGACAGCCGAAGACTGGCAAGCGGGAGAACGTTGTTCGAGTCCGGGACACTGGCCTTCCCCCGCCGCGCCGCTCCGCTGGCCGACGCACAACACATGCGGCCGCTTAGAGAAGAGAAACACTGGGACGCCACATCCAAGGTATCACCGTCCGATGCACGACTTCGCTCTCAATAATTAAACGGGCCACAGCACGATGCGCGTCTGCAGTGAACTGGGCGAGACGGCGACGAGAGATACACACCGACAGGCGTAATCAGACGCCGCCGCTGCCGCAGCAGACGCTTCGCAATCGACACAGCTACCGCTCTCTCAGCCAGAGCAATCGAGTATGGGAACAATTGTACAAGTCTTCAATAAAAGTTATCTTATGTAAAAATGCTGTTTCATTCTATCTCATATCCGAGCCAAGGAAGAACCCACCCCGCCCACATGTTGTTAAGAGAGAAAAATTAATTTATTTAGTATTTTCACCCTGACATAATGCTTTAGAATCAAATGCCCTCTGCAGTAATGCTCATGCTGACAATTGACTAGCATCAAAAGAGAAAATCCAGTTACATTTAGTATCAGAAGTGTTACACACCCTAGCGGCTGTACGATACGTGAATGCCATCCTCCGACCGATAGTGCAACCACATCGGCAGCATATTGGTGAGGCATTCGTGTTCATGGACGACAATTCGCGCCTCCATCGTGCACATCTTGTGAATGACTTCCTTCAGGATGACGACATCGTTCGACTAGAGTGGCCAGCATGTTCTCCAGACAGTCTGGGATGGATTGAAAAGGGCTGTTTATGGACGAGGTGATCCACCAGCCAATCTGAGGGATCTACGCCGAATCGCCGTTGAGGAGTGGGACAATCTGGACCAACAGTGCCTTGATGGACAGTTTGCCTCGACACATACAGGCATGCATGAATGCAAGAGGACGTGCTAATGGCTATTAGAGGTACCGGTGTGTACAGCAATCTGGACCACCACCTCTGAAGGTCTCCTTGTAATGGTGGTGCAACATGCAATGTGTGGTTTTCATGAGCAATAAAACGGTCGGAAATGATCATCCCATGTACGCTTTCACGGCTGGCGTCTTCATCAGTAAACACTTCCGGGCTAAATTGCCGTGGTCGACGGCAATTTAGCCCGGAAGTGTTTACTGATGGGGTCGGAAATGATGTTTATGTTGATCTCTGTTCCAATTTTCTGGATAGGTTCCGGAACTCTCAGAACCGAGGTGATAATTAATTTTTCTAATGTTTGGATGTAAATTCAATACGTCATACTATCGCTTCTCTGATGTGTCCTTCCGTAGGCAAACGTTTAATTCATGCGCTGCATGCTAATGAGCAGATTCATTTAACTTTGTCATTTTCACAATTGCTCGGTGCAGTTAGTCGAAGTACGTATTGCAACATGGTATGCGGAATCATTAATCCGTGCTGCTATTATACGTCTGCTTTCTGAGAGAGAATTTAGTGCGAAGGCTTTAGAGTAGCTGAAGGTAGATCAACGTACCTCTGTGTTTAGGAGACACATTTTAGATTCTGTGATGTCCCTGAGCTATGTGGATACATTCTCCACGAAAAGGGTAACTTTAATGGAGCGATAGCTACAGCATGAATGGCAATATTCCTAAACAACGTCTACCACTCCTAGCTTCTCTCTCTGACAACTAGCCCGCAAGCAATCACTGTATCTCTGGGCTCTGCACCCAGCTGCTCCAGAGGTGCAGCGTTTGAGAGCCTTCTCTTATCTTTATGCGCTTGTTTGTTGAACATGGGACAGATCACACACTTCAGCACTGCAAATGGATCAATCACTGCTCTCTATCTCTCCGCAAGCTCTTCAGCCCTTGAGCACTATTCAGTGAGAAGTGGTCGTTTATTTGCACTCAAGTGATCACTTCTCGATCTGGATTCACCTGCCAGATACATTGGTGCCCGAAAGCAAGCCGCCGTGATGGGTGCTCAGTAGAGCGGAGAGGATGTTTTACAGACAACTAACCCGCCGAAGCACCCATTCCACAGGCTTCAGGCCAGCTGAAAAGACAGCCTATTCCTTGGTGGAACGAAGAATGCCACTTTGCAATCAGGACCAGGCGAGCGGCTCTGCATAGGTTCATGTGCCGGCCAACTGCAGAGAGCCTAGCAGCCTTTAGGGTAGAGTGGGCAAAATGTCACTGAATTACTAGAGTGAGGAGAAGAGATAGTGATGACATTTCATGACCACGATAAACCGTTCAACTAGAAGTACAGACCTGTGTGAGACTATCGGGTGGATTTCTGGGAGAGGCAGGAGGTGCCCAATGGCTGATATTGTGGGGAATGGAGGCCTCCAGACCAATCCGCAAGACACTGTGCAGACTATGGCGGCCGTCACTGCCAATCAGAATTCAGATTTACGACGGAACAGAGCGGATGTTTAGAGGGGCATTTGGGACTTAAGTTCCCCAACTGATGAAGATTACAACTGCCTCTTCTCCATGTGGGAGCTGGATTCTGCGTCATCTGCAGTTCTGTACACATCACCTCGTCACGGTAGAGACCATAATAGTATGTTAAGGCAACTCGCAGGGAAGAGTAGAAACCTATGGCGTCAGGTCAGTTCCCCGACTCGACTTTAATTCCCACCTGAAGGACCGTACATGCCCGAGCAGTTACCGCAGCGTTGTCCATACTAGGTACGTGGGAATTACATTGGAGCAAATGGTCAATCGCTGCCTTCTATGGATCTTAGAATTAAGGTAACAGTCGCTTTCAGCGTGGGTTCAGGAGGTACAGCCCCACCTTTCATAACCTGGCCGTCCTGTAAGCGGCTACGCAACAGGCTTTCCTGCGTCTGCATCATCTCCTCGGTATATTGTTTGACGTACGATACGACACATTATTCTCAGGCAGCATGGGGTTTTCGAGGACTTGATTTTGTTGGGGTGGGTTGTTTGGGGGAGGAGACCAAACAGCAAGGTCATCGGCCTCATCGGATTAGGGAAGGATGGGGAAGGAAGTCGGCTGTGTCCTTTCAAAGGAACCATCCCGCCATTTGCCTGGAGCGATTTAGAAAAATCACAGAAAACCTAAACCAGGATGGCCGGACGCGGGATTGAACCGTCGTCCTCCCGAATGCGAGTCCAGTCTGCTAACCACTGCGCCTCCTCGCTCGGTTTTCGAGGACTTCTTTCCGTCTTTATGCAGCTGTTCCTCTCACCACGTTATTTAAAATATCGCTTTGGCCAGAGAGCGGCGTCACTCAATGTAATGTTTTAAGTGTGACTGTCTTTACAGTACTTGTTAATAGCATCACGTTACTAGTTTAATGTCCCATACAGTCTTCTTTCTTAGCTTACGACTTCTCTGTCTTTTCTTCCTCCTCAAGCCTTGCAACAACGTCAGTTGCAACTGATTCTTTGGCAATTGGAAGAACAGGCGGAGGAGAGGGGTTTTAAATTCTCAACAGGTAAGTCTGTGTGTGTTCTTTTCAAGAGTTCACGTTCCGTTTTAAACATTCCTGAGTTGGGAATGAGGGTCACTGTTCTTAATTTTAAAGGTCCTCACACATGAGTCCAAATTTAGATGATTGCCACGCCTTAGGGATCTAGAAAGACGGCCCGTGAAAGCAATCACAATTTCTAAATGTGTTAGTGATAATTCATGGGGAGCAGACCGAACATGTGTGCTCCAGTTTTACACATCCTTCGTTCTCTCTCGGCTTGATTATGGCTACACGGTTTATGGATCTGCAAGACCTTATTATTTAAGGATGTTGGACGTGGTGGACGGTAAAGTACAAGGCACCAGGAATAGCGTGCAAGACGAGATTAGAATAAATATCTTCTAACACAGATTCCTTAGTTGTACATGTTACCAATAATTACTCAGATTAGACGCTTGCATAATTTACACTTCAATCACCATTAGAAAAATCAGTTAAAGTTATCACATTTATCCATGACGAAATCCGAATACAAACTCTTTACAACAATAAAGATCAAACCGAATGTAAAAGTTTAGTGGTAAAATGAAATGCAGTAGGATTACAAACAACTCATGAATAATAAAGTTCATGATACATTGATAGCAGAAACAGACTTGGTGAAGGCGAAACATTTCTAATAATTTAAAACAATAATGACATGGCACTTTCCCACAAAAGCTTCTAGTCAATCAAAGCTACTGTTTTAATGGTGATCAGCTTCAGAATATTTAAAACGGAAATGACTAAAAGCTTACACCAAAAACACACAGAAAAGACAAACATGGGCAGCTAACAACACAAGTGCCAACTTAATCAAAATGAATAAAGCAACATAAGCACTAACCAAATTATAATAAGACATATCATTTCGCACAGCTGACCAGCTACACAAATCAACGAACAAATATACCTAGTGATCCATTGGCTTCAAGCATATCAAAATGGGCCGTGGACATGAGCATGAGTGACTGGGCAAAGGCAATAGACGATACCATACATGTACAATCCATTTATGATAATGATTCTAACATAATAAACGTCTATAATACACTTGCCACTCATATAAGCTTGCGTAGTACATAACTTAAAGAGCCTATACAAACAAGGTGAAAACCAAATGAAGTAGATTTTACTAGTGAAAATTTTCATAAATAAACACCAGTGATCGACATACCAGCAAGGCAATAATAACTGCTTTGTGGAATCACTAAACTGAGTTTGAGAATATGAGTACAACAGCAACACATCCTATGCGCAAATGGCGGCGCCACACATCAAACAACAGAAGGACACACCGAACAACAGACCTACCACAGGGTATAACGACCGCGGACGCGGTGCACTCTGAAGGAGACTCAAAGACAGAAATCAAGTATAAGTTGCTACTGGTGGACACATCAAACAAAGAAGAAGCATAAAAGAATCGGATGTTGCACAAATCATGATAGCTTGAGAGGTGGCATGAGCCCCCTCTCATATTTCTATCTTGCGATTCTCCTCTCTAGTTGCATGCGGTGGAGGGTTGCTTTTCCTTAACACGCGTACTTCCCACGCAGCGTCTCTCGTCACCCGGGTGGGCCGGTGACAGGCGGGCTCGGTGGAACTGGAGAGAGTTAAGCCGACGTGTGTGAGGCAGTCGAGTGAATGCTTTTCAGACGCCGACATTGTCAAGAGACACGCCCGCTGGGGTGTGAAGTAGCGGCTGGGCTAGAGGTTCCGTTACTTCAGAGAAACTTTGCGAAAACACTTTCTGGCGGGCTACCAGCGAGGCGTGGGAATGACTTGTGTACCCACGCAGTTGTGGCGGGAAAATTCCCGCACTTTCTGCAAAATCAGCACAGAAATTGGCGCCAAGAATCTCCATTGGTGGAATGGTAGTGCTCCGGCAATGGAGTGGAATTTCCGCCGGTTTTCGAGTTGCTGATTGGAACGTAACCACGGCCACTGTCGTGGGGGCGGGAATGTTCGGTGTTCGGCCTGTACGGGTGCTCTGAGTGGTCGGCAGTCGCCTTTCGGTCGAGGACGTCGAAGCAGCCAGCCCTCGCCTGCGGTACGCCAGATCGTGTTCTGGGAGATAAGAAGACTGTTGGTAATGTACGTCCGCAGCACCGGCAGATAGGGATTTTTCCTAGGTGATAATCAGAGCTCAGCAGAGCGCGCCTGTTCATCCTTTTCTAACTGTGTTCAGTTTCGAGTAACAGCAATTACTATTGGGTTAGCTGTGTGTCTCTCTTGAGATTTGAGTGGAAAGGAATTGGCTCCACATACCACTTCGTCTTAAACCTCAGGATCTAAGTTAGGGACAACTTCACCTTTATAGTGTTTGTATGAATCTCCAATTTTAGCCAATTTGATGATTTATAAATTTCCTGTGTTTCTTTTACTATTCTGTGTTTAAGCTTAATAAATCATATTGTTATTTTGAACAGAACTTTCATTCTGTTAATCGATAGAGCAACCCTATCATTCCTCACTATGCTACTGAAACCTTTGTTTATTTAACTTATGTATCAAATTAAATTATTGCAGGTGCCAAACTCTCTTCTACTCCACTAGCAGGGTTGATTAGAGTCAGTTCGCGTATTTTTTTTATCCTTGTGCAACAGCAAAAGTCGGAGTTAGAATAGGGGGGGCTTAGAGCATGATTTACACATGTGGATTCTAGTAGAATTTAGTGATAAATACACTACTAGCCCCGGCACCTCGCATAATATGGCGACCCTTGGCCTCGGATCTTTCCTGTGAATCTCTGATAAACAAACAGGATTCTTAGTAGGAACATTCAATTTTTTTTCTCTCTATTTTTTTTAATGATTAATACCCAAGTTTTTTTTGGTAGTTCCGCGTTTAGTTTTAAGTAGCGGCGCATGACTACAGTTTTTGTTTTCAGTGTATATATTTTTTGTTCATTGTTTTTTTTGTGTTTCGCTGATGTGGTGTCTGTACCGCATCGCACTTTGTCGGATTTGTGTGCGGTTTCTGTACCACATCAAATTGTGTTTGTGATTACAGCGTTGGAACAGCGTTGTTGAAATTTTATGTTTATGTGTAAAAAATATATGGAGTAGATTAATTTTATTGTGCATTTTAGATGAATTTGTTTTTATGAATGATAACGAGAAGTAAGGCACGACTATTATCGGGCGAAGCTAAAACAAAAGAGGATAGCATAATGGATAAGGGGCAGTTTACTGACGGGAATAGGTTCGGAGATGAGATGGGCACATTTTTAGCAGGACAGGACGCCAGGGGCATTGATGAGGAAGGTGATTTGGACGCGATCTCAGAGCAGCGTTGCGGCCGTGATTATGATAGTGAAGTAGAGGATGAAACAGAGACAGGCACACAGGTCGAGACGGTAGCAGAAGTTTATAGTCAAACGAACGAGTGCAGACAGAGGCCAGCTCGGTCACGTCAGAGCTCTAGCGCCCAGGTGTCCAGAGTTACATCGCCCATGTTTGAAGAGGATCAAGAAGATGACGTAAACCCAATACTGAGCTTCCTACGATCAATGAAAGAAGAAGCTGACGAACAGCGTAAGAAGCAGGAAGAAGCTGACGAACAGCGTAAGAAGGAGAAGGAAGAAGAGGAGAAACAACGTAAGAAGGAGAAGGAAGAAGAGGAGAAACAACGTAAGAAGGAGAAGGAAGAAGCTGACGAACAGCGTAAGAAGGACACGGAGGCAATAATTTCGCATATAGGGGAAATTCGTGGGGAATTATTAACAATAAAGAAAGAATGTGGAGAAGCAAAACAAATGTCAATGGTAGCACAAAAAGTAGCAGGCCTAGCCAAAACTGCAGCAACAGGGGCAATGAAAATCGCAAGAGTAACTCTTAAACTCGCAGGGCGCTTGCGACGTGCGACACAAGTCCACTCGAAATCCCTAGCGGCCTTAAAGACTCAAGGTAATATTGCGGTTACGAACATCACGAAACGAATGAAAGAAGTAGAGAGTCGGATAGCAAAACTAGAGCGAAATGGGCACACGAGCACTGCGCGTTCGGATACCAATGATGGAGCACACAGGATTGTATCTCCGAGGAAAAGCCCGCCGTGCTCTAGCCCAGTGACAGCGTGCGGAACAAACAATGCACACGCAGAAACAGCGAGTAATAGCTCCAATAATTGCAGCCCACTTAGAAGAGTGAATGCTGAATGCCACTTCCACTGTGATACAGACGTAGCACATCACAGTTATCAGCAAGATAGATCAGGACACTCCGCAGACGTGCAAGTATCGGAAACGTCTGACAACACCAGTGCGAGGATCGGACAGAATTTTGATCACAATCACTTCCTGTCGATACTCAAATTCCAGAAGTTCAAAGATAATGGAGGGTCGATGCATCCGAAGAGCTGGGTGATGCAATTTACTAATTCATTACCGTCGTCATGGCCAACCCAGGCCAAATTAGAATTCATGTGTGGACACATCGAAGGCCAAGCCGCGGAAAAGATGCGGGGCGTGGCAGCGACGTGTCGGACTTATCAGGAATTTGTTGGTGCATTCCTGCGGACCTACTGGTCAAAGGAAACGCAAGACAGGATTAAAGAGGAAATAATATTTTGTCCTGAACTGGAAGTGTCCGGGCATAAGAGCGCAACCAAATTTTTTGATGACTTACTCAAGAAGAATCAGTTTTTAGATAGTCCATACAGCAACGGAGAAATTATTAAATTTTGCTTTTCGAAATTGCCAGTTAGGTATCAACAGACACTTGTCGGGAAGTGTGGATCTGACATAGATGCATTCAAGAGTCTACTGCGCGAACTCGAAGTAGTCTTCGATAAACAAGACGCAAAGGACAGGAAGAAGGCGCAAAATAACAAATACCACGGGCCAGCAAGGGAAGACGACAACAGATCGCATAATCGCACTGGTCAGTTAGGAAACCAGGGTTACCGAGATCAAGGTTACGCTATTCAAGGTTATGGAAACCAGAGACACGGAAACCAGAACGTCAGGGAACAGGGTCAATCCAGACAAGCAATCTGGGACAGGAGGAATGACGAACGGCAAAGCGACCGTAATTGGAGGGAGCGAAATCAAGGACAACAGGAGAACCAGGAGATTGAAATTAGACCTCCAAATCCTAATGCACGTCAGAGGAGGGGGAGTCTAAGAAGGGATTGACGCTAGTCCATAGGACTCCACCACTTCTCTCACATAAAGGAGTTCGTAGAATAGTAGTAGTGTAAGAAATGTACATAGTAGAATAGGCAAATATATGAACCTTTGTTCGGGGAACAATAATCGTTACATTAATAGATTAAGATTGCTAAAGTATTAACACGCTGCGTTGTCTTGCATAAGAATTTACTGCTGCTATCCTCTTTTTGTTTATGTTTGCGATCTCCAATGTCGATGGAGTAGGAGACACTACCTTTTCATGAGCAATGTTTTTGTCCTTTCCTATCTGGTGTCCATGTTAAGGGATAAGGATGAGTGACGAGACGTCGCACAAACGGGCGCATACAAGAACGTGCTCTTAGAAGCGTTCTGAGAGGTCGTGATACGCTCCATAGCGGCCACAACCAGTTCGTGAGACGTTCATACCAATGCTTGCAGGCACGCGTCAGTGCACTGCACGATTGTGGTATATTGCGCGATTTCGAGGGTGAATATGGGCAGTATAGTTTTTGCAGAGCTGCGCCGGTATCGTTGTCTTGCAAGTCGGGGTGAACCTGTGAGCATTTGACTCTAATGGTGCCCTAGACGAGAGAAATGAGGGCATAAAAGCCTACCATGCTAATGTGCTGGTTGGGGATTTAGCGTGCTGCTCGTTTTTGTCACAGATGAATCACCAAGGAATTGTACTTGGATATTCGTGACATACTGTGTAGCTGGCGTGTGTTGGGTGTCTGAATCCTCAACAGGAACCAGTCCTGGCTTGGTCATATTACATTGCTTCTGGAAAGGTGTACTTCGATCGCGAAAACCGCTTCACATAGAGAAGGAAGTTGCAACTATAAATTTATTGTCGTGTATAGCCATGGCTAACCCAGTCTCTGGAGTTTCAGTGAGGCGTAATGAAAACTCGGAGGTCATGTCGTACGGCGCGCACATCACTGTCGTCAATAGCGGCGAGCAGCAAGACATCTCAGCGTAACAGGAACTATGTAAGGGTATTGTATAAGGTAAATAAAAAAATAAATAAATAAATAAAATAAAATAAATAAATAAATAAATAAAAGGGAAAGTACGATACTAGGATAAGTTAAACTGTAGGATTTAACAATAACTAGATTAATATTGTGGGGGTTTTCTACCACAAGTGTGGCGCGCGCCTGTTGAGTTGCTATTTTTCAGGTCACCAAACCACAGACCCGAGATGGAGGGACGACGGGCAAGCGAAAGTAGCGTAGTTGCATGTTCTTTATAGCACAGTAAAACTTAGACCTGCATAACAACATAATTTAATTAAAAGACGTAGAATGTAGATCGTTGGGATATGGTAGTTAATTCTTGAAGCATGTCTACTGTCGATCTATATAATTAATAGTAATATTAGTGCGGGCCCGCACATTTAGTTGTTCATCCATTACAAAGCATCAGTTATCACACACCATGTACTTACTGAGATCGGTCTCTACACGTATATCAAAATAAATTATTTCCATGTCTAGATTAGATGTTATAATGATTGCCATAGATTAATAACTATAAAAGTAAAATAAGAGTGTCTGAAATGACAGACCATCAATGTTTCATTAGGTAAATTTATTATAACATAGAAGGTCATGGGAAAAAGTTAGGCATAAGACTTTTGTAAGAATTGTACAGATGACGAGGAACGTGGCAATGCAGAGGCCAGCCAGCGCAAAAACAAGAGGTCTTCGGCTACCTGCTAGAGGGCGAGCGTCCCGTCCTACACGCTGACAGTCACCCGGCTGCCTACCTGAGGGATTACACGGGACCCTTGCCCCGCCACAAGCGAAAGTGGGGCTGGCCGTTGACCCTGACACGCGACAGCCTGCTAGCTCTCCGGACGCGGCAGCCGCTTGGAGGGATTCCCTGCGGCAGACCACGTTGTCGTGAGTACACGAAGAAGATCACATATCGTGTCAGAACCTGCGCCTCATGTGCCTCAGGACAGAAAGGGACGCTCTATACTCACCTGTTTGGGTTTTTACAACTCACTAGCATTGGCCGATCTGCATACACAAAGCAGTATCGTGCCACACTAACAAATGTATGGTCTCATGTCTTACTTCTCCTCTCTATTAGAGAGCAGTTTTTAACAATAGTCGCTCCTAGTTCGATCCTGTATGGATGACCTCACACACTTGTGGAGTCACTCCACGTGCCATCATCCCTCGTCGAACTGCAATATTGGGAAACATAAAGTTCTGTCCAGCGAGAGAAGAGACCTAGACTAGTGATGTATCCCAACGAGTAGACCTCAGAGACAATTAATCGACGTGAGGAGAGCCTATCACTGTGTCTTCCTACCATACGGCCGTGATCATATGCGTGGGTCTGACTACAATCTCAACAGCGTACTGCAGACACTCCAGAACTCCCTATTGCTGTTGCCACAACGTAGCAACTACAACCGACGTTTAGCCTTATGTGATGTCAGTACAGTGGAATCAGTGAAGTGCCACGGATATTTCTAACAATGTGATTTAGTGCCTCATTCTCAGCACAGTCGTGAACTTTGTGCAATGTGCACGCACAATTTGATGCCCCATGAACCTTGTTTTTTTTGTTTTTCTTAAATTTCTTTCTCTTATGTTGTTTCTGTAATGTATGTTATACCTTGTATGCGTTTGTGTTTTACACTGTAATTCTTATTACAGATTACTGTATTGTTCTCCACATCATGTTTTTTTTGTATTTTGTGTTTATTGTTGTGTGTATGCTAACAGTGTGCCTGAAGTCCCCATAAACTGAAGCAGATACCACCACTGTCATTGTGAATGGACCATCAGTTCAGGGAACATTTTGTAAAGGTTATTCTTGCTGCAGGGAGACAGAATGAATCGGAGGTTGTAACTAGATTCTGAAAACTCACAAAGAGATTGTTAACTTAAATATTATCATGTGTGAGTGAGGTCAGGTTAGTTTAATGATTAAAATTGTTGTAACATCTTGGGCATTTAATTGCGGAGCACTCCAACTCTGATTGTAAAGAATAAACTGCTCCATATTGGCTCAGATGCCCGGGCCATGTTTAGAGCGTGAATGTCTGCGTGAATCGGTGTTTGGAAGGGGCTCCCTGGGTATGGATGTGTGATGTGAGTGTTAGTGTTCCATATTAAGAAGGTGAAGTTGGCTACATCATAAATAATCCTCCCTCTATGAGTTGCATTTTTCAGTTGCAATGATCTTTTTTATAGAGTGCGGTATGTGGAGTCACTTTGTAAGATTGTCCTGGGGCGATTGACTCACTACCTTGCTCCTAAGTGAGCCAACCGCTCACCAATTACAATCTAAAATGGCGTAGGGGCAATGAGAGGTGGCATGAGCCCCCTCTCATATTTCTATCTTGCGATTCTCCTCTCTAGTGGAGGGTTGCTTTTCCTTAACACGCGTACTTCCCACGCAGCGTCTCTCGTCACCCGGGTGGGCCGGTGACAGGCGGGCTCGGTGGAACTGGAGAGAGTTAAGCCGACGTGTGTGAGGCAGTCGAGTGAATGCTTTTCAGACGCCGACATTGTCAAGAGACACGCCCGCTGGGGTGTGAAGTAGCGGCTGGGCTAGAGGTTCCGTTACTTCAGAGAAACTTTGCGAAAACACTTTCTGGCGGGCTACCAGCGAGGCGTGGGAATGACTTGTGTACCCACGCAGTTGTGGCGGGAAAATTCCCGCACTTTCTGCAAAATCAGCACAGAAATTGGCGCCAAGAATCTCCATTGGTGGAATGGTAGTGCTCCGGCAATGGAGTGGAATTTCCGCCGGTTTTCGAGTTGCTGATTGGAACGTAACCACGGCCACTGTCGTGGGGGCGGGAATGTTCGGTGTTCGGCCTGTACGGGTGCTCTGAGTGGTCGGCAGTCGCCTTTCGGTCGAGGACGTCGAAGCAGCCAGCCCTCGCCTGCGGTACGCCAGATCGTGTTCTGGGAGATAAGAAGACTGTTGGTAATGTACGTCCGCAGCACCGGCAGATAGGGATTTTTCCTAGGTGATAATCAGAGCTCAGCAGAGCGCGCCTGTTCATCCTTTTCTAACTGTGTTCAGTTTCGAGTAACAGCAATTACTATTGGGTTAGCTGTGTGTCTCTCTTGAGATTTGAGTGGAAAGGAATTGGCTCCACATACCACTTCGTCTTAAACCTCAGGATCTAAGTTAGGGACAACTTCACCTTTATAGTGTTTGTATGAATCTCCAATTTTAGCCAATTTGATGATTTATAAATTTCCTGTGTTTCTTTTACTATTCTGTGTTTAAGCTTAATAAATCATATTGTTATTTTGAACAGAACTTTCATTCTGTTAATCGATAGAGCAACCCTATCATTCCTCACTATGCTACTGAAACCTTTGTTTATTTAACTTATGTATCAAATTAAATTATTGCAGGTGCCAAACTCTCTTCTACTCCACTAGCAGGGTTGATTAGAGTCAGTTCGCGTATTTTTTTTATCCTTGTGCAACAGCAAAAGTCGGAGTTAGAATAGGGGGGGCTTAGAGCATGATTTACACATGTGGATTCTAGTAGAATTTAGTGATAAATACACTACTAGCCCCGGCACCTCGCAAGCTGATCGCTCGGTGTGCTTGACATCTATATTCTTTGCACAGCCCCACAATGACTCACAATGTGTGTTTCAACAGGTACAGTAAAAATCATTGCACAGCTTACGAGGGTTGCCCAGAGAATAAGGCACCGCATTTTTTCCTCAGTGGAAAAATAATGCTACGAATGCGAAACGTTATGTATGGATTATTGGAAGTCTCCTGAATGAGGGCGCTAAGTTCCCATCACTTCCGACAGATAGCGTAGCTGCAGGACATTTTCAAAATGGCGTATGGCCGGTATTACACTATCAGATTTCTTTGTCCAATATTTTTGTCAAATACCTTTGTGAAAAAAATCTGATGGTATAATAGGGATCTATGTCAAATGTCGTCCAATATTTGATCAAATTTAGGGCCTCGCTGTAGGTTTGATCAAAGAAGTCGCTTGTCTTCTGTTGACTGCAATGTGACATGTTACCACGTGGAGCACTAGCATCGCTGCAGCGTCCTGTCATCTGTAGTGTTTTTATAAACATTGCCGGTAAATACAATTGGTGTGTACCGATAACTACAAAATTAAGAGAGATTGTATGAAGATGATGAGGCGCTTTACATCGTGAGGCACCCTGAATACAAAAATAGATTAAGAAGATTGAAGACCAGACCAGAACTGACCTCACCTAACCTAACCCTCTCCTGTAATGTGTTACATTGAGCCCGTCTTCTGCAGATGTAGCAGTTCTTAAGTGAGTATCGTGCTTTGTGATTGAGGATACACTTCACTGAGCACGTACTGAAATGTATGCTCATCCATTCTTAAGTAATTGATGTATGACTTGACGTGCTCCACTATAAGCTCACGTAACAAGTTTTGTTGAATGCTTTTATCGTGTCGTCATAAAACCCACGGCTTCACCCAGCTACGTTTCCTTTTTTCCTCCCACTTCTCTTCCGCATGTGCACACAGTGCAACTGTGGTACATGCAACTGCTGCGGTTAATAACAAGTTGTTGTTGTCAGCCATCTTGAACTTTGGCGAAAACTATGATGACAGTTAATACCACGTTTTAGCGCCACGTCAAAGATCTTTGTCAAATACATTTGACGAATATTTGATCACATCTTTGATCAAATCTTTGACAATGAAATTTGATAGTGTAATACCAGGCTATGTAAATGATGTACGTTACAAGCAACGTGCCGTCGTTGAATTTCTCATTACGGAGCAAGAAGCTGTGGGGAATATTCATAAACGCTTGTGCAAAGCTGATGGAGCATCTGCTATCGAAAGAACTACAATTAGTCGCTGGGCGACTGAGGTCATAAGTAGGCGGTTCAGCGGAGCTCCCTGATTTGCAGCGGTCGGAGAGACCCTTCACGGCTGTCACACCTGACATGTTGCAGCGAGCTGATGTTGTCATTCATGAGGACAGACGCGTTACGACTCGCCATTTGGCTCTGCATCTGTCAAGGACTCACATAGTGAAGCACTGGCTCCGCCACCAGGACAAGTATTGGTACCGACAGGGCAGACACGCCCTTGTTTCGTGCTAGAGCAAGACCATAGAACGAGATGGAGATTACGTGGAAACGCTGGGTGTGTAGATAAAACACCATTCTTTCGTGTGTGTTATTCTCATTATGTTCAATAAAGAATTGTTGAAGACAACATTGCGGTGCATTACTTTCTGGGCAACCCTTGTAACTGGTCACACACTGCAGCCAGACACCACAAGCACACGTAATCAAGTAGCCAGAAAGCAAGGAACTTTGAGGAGCAGACAGAATCTTTCACACAACATCAGAGCCGATGCTTACCACTCAAATATGCACTGATCTGACAAAATAAGTCAATTATGTGCCTTGGTTACAGCCGTAATGGTGTAATGTGCTAGACAGGTCGAATCCAAATCACTTACTGACATCAACGAACATGAGGCCAGGCCGCCGTTTCCCTTGTACTCAGCTGTGCACAGGTAGGGAAGACATGCCGCGGCCAATGCGGTTCACCAATAGCAGAGAGCGCCTCAGGGGTCCTATTCTGTATCGTTCATACCGATCGGTGCTGTAGGTTAACCTCGGTAGTGACGTCATTGTCGGTTCTTTATCCGAAGTTCCTATACAATACGCTTCTGAGACCTGTTAGCGATCGGTCCTCCTGCCGATTTTTCGACAATTGCACAGGAGAAGTTTTGGATTTCGGTGTGGCCGTCTCGTTCGGTTTGCTGTGGTTTATTTACATCTAGAATTTGTTATTTTAAGCATATTGAGCGGTTTCAGCTTCGGATTTAGTGGTTGTGTTACTGTAGAATCACCAGCACGTGTCCGAGTGGAAAGTGACTTCATAATATACATTTTCCTTTGTTAGAAATGTGGTTTGTATTGTCGTTACTGTGAATGATTATAACATAAAAAACAGTTTCGTTCAGTATTCTCACAAAATAATTGTTTTTTATGTACTTAAGTGTTTAAAAAGTCATTAAATTTCGAAAGGCCGGCTCTGCTTACGTATATCACATGAGTGTTAGCTGGAGTAACTAATGATTTCACGTACATTTTTCCGCAAATGGTTTACTCATTAACTATCGAAACGCTTCTAGAACTTTTAAATAACAATACAAAGTAATTTTGTGAAGGCTGATGGAGGAAACTCTCCGAAATTTCATGTATTTACGGCTCACGCCCGCAACATTCGGCAACGAAGTCAGCCTGCGTCTTTCTGGAGTGTTATGTGAAATAAAGCGGCGAAGGCATGCGAGTTGTAATAGCGAAGTTCGTAGGACAGCGAACTACAGTCTCGAAGGTCGTAGGTTGACATACTGTGTGAAACCAAAATATTTTTTTTTTCCTCTTCATGTTTGTAACAAATTCTGAGACTTCGTTAATCGTCAGATTTAAGCATTTTTCTGAAATATTCGTTGTTATTTGAACGTAAGAACGCACTTTCTCGGTAATGAGTACCTTAGATTTCATGATTTCCGTATGTTTAAGAAATTAAAGATGACATTGCTGTGCATGAAACAACTGACAGTGACTTTTATACTTTTTCTTGTCATAAATAATTCACCATTTTTTCTGAATACGTAGCGATTTCAGAGAATGTGGTTAGACAGGAATAAAAGAGCGCAACTTAAATTACTGCGAATGAGACTAGCAGCAAGCGTCTTTATACTCTAGCTTGTCACAAGTATTATCTGCGATCGAATCCTTAACAACAGTAGACAGAGGTGAAAGATTCCGGCCACAATATTTTCAGACTATACCACCATATATGAAACATTTTGATTCATCAGATGCATGTTACAAACAACAACGGACTTCTATAGCTGCTCTCGCCACACGCTCTTGAAAAGGCGTTTCTTAACATTTGGTTTTTATGAACCAAATCGTTGATCTATCATATAAGGAAGTAGACTACTTCATCTTTTGGATCTCTAGGAGCGAGTTACAACCACATTTCTATGCATCTTCTCATTCTTTGACACTCTCTTCAACAATTTCTCGGGTTCATGGAGATGTGTTCCGTCTATGCAACTAACTGGAAGCAGTTTATTTATTTCCATACTTGTTTCGCTTCTTTTATTTGTGAAGAATATTCCGAAAAGTAAAATCCAAAACAACATGTCGATGTGAATGAGAATAAAATGACATGATGTGGCATTTATGACAGTTTCCAGAACACAGTCAATATTCTACCGCTACCATGCATTCATGGAAGCACGTGGTCAGCGAAATTTAAACAGTATTACGTACTCTAACCACACTTTTTGGCATTGTGAAGAACAGCTTGCCAGTGTCACCTTCTAGCCCCTTCGGGTTTGTACCTCTGTGGCGCTGCAGTGCGCTTGCGCGGATCTGAGGCAGATTGCTTTTGATTGGTTGGCGCGAGGAGAACTGACAACAGCGTTTCGGTTCTTTAGGACCTTTCATCATGACTTTCGGAATGCTTACAGAATAATGATGGGGCTCTGTTTCGAAAACAAGACCGTTCGGTGCGCTCGCGTACCGACCCGATCGGCAAAATGGCGAAAAGACATAGAACAGGGCCCCAGGCGGGCAATCCAACTGCCTCTTCCCAACGAGCCAGCGTACAACATTAAATCCAAGAACGACCGTGCACCAGTCCGCCATCTCGCGGGATGGCATGGTCTCCTGGCTAGGCGACACCTGAAGACGTGCAAAATGGGGTCACAGCTACCGATATTCGATATATGTGACAGAAAACTGGTGCTCACATGGCTCCACAGTCTTGCAACACACGTACCGAGCAAAGAAAATTACCTAGCTACCTCATGACCAAGTGTATGTCCTATAGTACTGATGGAAGCAGGTGTCATTGTGCCAAATGAAGAAGCAAACAAAGCCCTCAAGAAGGGCTGGAGGAAACATGACGTTACACAGTGTGCCATACCTCTATAGGCTGTAATTTCACTGCTGAGTTGGAGATCCATGCTATTGCAGCAGGAGGAATGACTGGCAGTAAGAGACAATAAGCCTTGTTAGGAGAAGCCAACTATCCGGATGTGGCATTCCTCATGCCAGTAACAGCAATGGGATGAAGCGTCCTTTAGCCGCCTCTGAATTGGGCAAAGTCCCATAACACATGGCTTCATATCCTGGCGAGAGGGTCCCCCAGTATGATGCCCCTAGGGTAAATCACTGTACACGACACTGTAGCTGACTGCATTTTATTTTGTGATAAGCGGGCAGAAGAAAATGTAAGTGGGGATCTGTCCTCTATTTTAGCTGAGTGTGGTAAAGGTTTTAAATTTTTTTGAAGTTTGAACTCCATCCTACTTTTTTGCTGGAGACTTTTAAGTATGTTGCAGAGCTACTGGCTCAACGTTAAAATTCCAGCGATCAGAGAACCGCAGCTGACAATTATTTAATTATTTTTGCCACTTTTTCCTTTTTTCGTCTAAGTTTTAGACTTGACACAATACGTAATTTTCGTATTTCTGCATGTGTTTATATATGTTCACTGCGGTTTTATTATCAACTGTAACTACAGTTTTGTAGTTCTGTGAATTGTGTTTGTCTCATAACATTTTCGTACAGGTGCTAAAGATATTGGTGTCATGCACCCACGCCACCATATTACCATCATCACCACCATCACAAACAGAAAGCTTCGCTCGCCATCGGTGTGTTCCAAAACGATCGGAAGCTCAAAAAAGTCTCCTCTGTGTCGTTGCCAGAGAATCTCAGAAAAGTTAGTGTAATGAAACCGTCTCCAGATTGTGGTCCAAAGCATCAACGATGTCACTGCCCATTCCATGATGTCGCCTCTCTTGCATGTCGCAAACAGGGGCATCTAGCAAGGGTCTTCCCCGGCTGGCTGACGACAACATCAGCCACCAGCGTGCAGCACGCCATCTTTTCTGACGCCAATAGCAGCAGCAGAAGGGATGCAGAAGCCGATGCTACAGCTGGAAATTAATGGAGAAAGGCAAGATTCCAAATGGTCACAGGGGCGGCCGCGTCTCTGATCAGCGTGCACGAGAACCAGTGCATCGGATCGCCACAACTGCGCTTTCCTCAGTGCGGAGTGGTGAAGTAGGAAGCATAGTACTTTCTGTTGTGAGGACAGGTCGTGTTGCAAATTTACTACAAAAATGTAGCTCGACATCTACGCTGCTGGCAGTAAACACTTGGAGAACTACATATACGAGGGCGGTTCAGAAAGTAACCTCCGACTGGTCACAGTGCGGGTTGTGGGGGGAGTAGCGACGCCATCTGTGCGTTCACGCACTCAACATGTCAGTCGGCATCAAGCCGTGGTCGAGTGAACGTCGTACCTGCGCTAGTTTAGTTTTTGTGGCAGTTTGAAATGTGTGCTGCAATAGAAAACCCCGCCAAATGTGAAGTGCGTGCTGTTATAAGGTTTTTTACAGACAAAGGATATTCTGCAGCAGCTATTCATCGTGAGCTTTGTGCCGTGTACAGACCAAGAGTTATGAGTGAAGGAGTTGTTTGTGAATGGGTACGTTTATTTAAAAGTGGACGAGAAAACGTTCATGATGAAGAGAGGAGTGGTAGACCATCATTGGTGACTGACGAACTCGTTCAGACAGTTGATGCAAAAGTTCGTGAAAATCGACGTTTCTCAATGTCGGAGTTGTCTACTGGTTTTCCACAGATTTCTCTCTTGTACGAGATAGTGACAGCAAGATTGGGTTACCGTAAGTTCTGTGCACGATGGGTGCCCAAAATTCTTACCAACCACCACAAAACTCAAAGAATGGCCTCTGCATTAGACTTTCTGTCACGTTATGAGGACGAAGGAGAACCATTGTTAAACAGAATCGTGACCGGTGACGAAACCTGGATTAAGTACGTGAACCCTGAGACAAAAGAACAATCGCCTACCAAACCAAGAAAAGCCTCGCAAGATTTTTCTGCCAGAAAACTGATGGCAACGGTGTTTTGGGCTGCCAAAGGGGTGTTGTTGGTTGAATTCATGGAATGTGGTACGACCATTAATCAAGACGTGTACTGTGAAACTATAAAAAAGTTACGACGGGCTATACAGAACAAACGCCGTGGTATGCTGACTTCCGGTATCGTTTTTTTGCACGATAACGCCCGTCCTCACTCTGCTCGCAGAACAACAGCCCTTCTTGAGTCCTTCAAGTGGGACGTTATCAACCATCCACCTTACAGCCCAGACCTGGCGCCAAGTGATTATCACCTCTTCATGCATTTGAAGAAATGGCTCGGGTCACAGCGGTTTGATGACGACGAAGAGCTCAAAGATGCGGTCACAGGCTGGCTCCAGGCACAAGCGGGTGATTTTTATGCAGAAGGAATTTCAAAGCTTGTGAAGAGATACGATAAGTGCCTCAATCGCTATGGAGACTGTGTAGAAAAATAGTGCAAAGATGTAGTTGTAAGATGTATATATTAAAATATTTTTATTTAACTTGGTGTATTTTTTTAAATCAACCGGAGGTTACTTTCTGAACGGCCCTCGTATTATTGGCTTAGACGCTTCTGAGCTTTTCGTTCTTCAAATTCAAGACCAAGTGAATCCAGTTTAAACGGCGTTTCCATTCAAGGAACCTGATACGTTGTGCGCGCATTATAAGCGACTGTTTGACCGTACATTAGAGTATGCGTCAGGGTTCTAACCCCAAGTAGCCTTAAAGTAATCAGCAGTTCGTTTGCGTTGTGGAGGACATCCAGTGGCATTCGCCATATTCCATCAAGTTAGAGTGGAACTAGATAGATTGTAAAGTGTGGAGGTAATATCCCCAGCACGTGTAGATCCGTGAGCGACACCCATAATAGTAGTTAAAAAGCCAGATGACTCACTTAGAATTTTTTGATGATTTTAAGTCTACCATCGATGCTCAAGCTAATGTAGATCTCTCGCCAGTTCGTAAGACAGAGGAATTGTAGACCAAAGTGGCTGGACCTAAGATTTTTCCAAGACAGATCTTGGTGATGCCTATTTTCAGTTACTTATAGATGATCTGAAAAAAACAGTTTTGGGAAATTGAAACGTAATTCAGCACGTATCCTTATAGCAGATTGCAAGCGCTCCTGCAGTATTTCTGCACTACTTTGACCAACTCATCCAAGGTATCCACAGTTGTCTCTGTTATTTAAATGTCTTGCTAATTACCAGGGCCATACGGGAGCAGCACATGCAAAATCTTAGAATGTTGTATGAGAGGCTTCAAGCCCGACAAATGTCATTTCTTTCGGCCAAGTGTAAAATAGCAAGGACGTATGTCCAAATAACTTATGGGAAGGCAGCTAGGCCGCGCGGGATTAGCCGAGCGGTCTCAGGCGCTGCAGTCACGGACTTTGCGGCTGGTCCCGGCGGAGGTTCGAGTCCTCCCTCGGGCATCGGTGTGTGTGTTTCTCCATAGGATAATTTATAATTTAGGTTAAGTAGTGTGTAAGCTTAGGGACTGATGACCTCAGTAGTTGAGTCCCATAAGATTTGACACACATTTGAACATTTTGAAGGCAGCTAGGTGACATCATCAGTAACAGTCGGTATTTCTACAGGTGATCACCGTGTAATTTTCAAGGCAAAACTGAAACAAGTGAGCGCTGCGCAAGAGAATTTAAAACCGCAGTTTGCAGAACAATTCTGGAAAGATAACACCCACCCACCCACCCACACACACACACACACACACACACACACACACACACACATAAACACACACCCACACACGCTGTAAACACTAACGCCACCACATAATCAAAGATGGCCGACGCCAGCAGTCATCGATAATGAAAATTACTAATCAACAGGTGAAATGGTATTAACTCTGTACCTATTTTTTTAAAAAGGGAGAAAACAGAATTCCGCCCCAAATTTAAGCTGAAACCTCCGTCTCTATTTACAAGGATATTTTTTAATTCAGTTTCAACTGATCCTTAATAACATCATCCCGAAAACTGGAAGTGCATGCCAGAATCTCCGGGCTGTTACATTTCAGAGGATGACAGTGCCAAGACAATTTTCTGCAATGGTGGACTTTCTCGGCTGTTGTAAGCGTGTGTAACGGTTACGCGCAGTAGACCTGCCCTCCACGCTCCTGATAGTCTGACCAATATATGACACGCTTCAACTGCAATGACAGACACCCGTCTTACACCAATCAAGATCATTAACGGGACTCAAAAGTACCCTAATCTTAGATGGCGGTCGAAAAACAAATTACACATCATATTACCCCGACATACGAACAGTCTGGTTGAAAATGCTCCCTACGTAATGCAGAAAGGCCATTGACCTCGGTGCCAACACGGTATCAATATCACTTACCCCTTGCACGGTTGGTCGATAGTGCAACACGCGTCTTATCTGTCTTTCACTATATGCATTCTCACAAAGGTGAACTCAAAATGGGTGAATTCAGCTGACAAAGTATGAGGGTATGTAGTGACATGGGCCCTGTGAACCATGGTACTAAGCACCTCTTCACGCTGAGCTGGATGGTGACAAATATCAGCCTGTAGATACAAATCATTGTGAATGGGGATGATCTAGGTTTGAACCAGGCGGATATCTATAGTGTTCTTTTCAGTTGTGGCATGTCATACATTGATCAGACTTTCAGGACCGTGGAGGCCCAGTGTACTTAACTGAGCATGAGTGTCTCACACGCTTTCGATAGCCTATCAAGTCGGCTACAGCAGAACACTGTCTTGGCACTGGTCACCTTATGGAATATAACAACACGGAGATTCTGGAATAAACTTCCAGTTATTGGGATAGTGTTATTAAGTGATCAGTTGAAATTGAATTAGCAAGTAACCTTGTAAATAGAGATGGAGATTTTTGCATAAATTCTGCGTGGAATATTGCTCTCTCCATTTTCCAAAAACAGTGGGACAGAGTTAATACTACCTTACCCGTAGATCATTAATTATCACTATCGGTAATGTCTGTCTCGGTCATTTTCGATTGCGTGTGGCGCTAGTGTTTATAGCGTATGTGTGTGTTATCTTTCCGGAATTGCTGTGCAAACCGACGTTTTACATTCCCTAGCAAGGCACTTATTTGCTGCAGTATCGCCTTGAAAATAACAAGGTGGTCACCTATCGAAATATCGACGGTTTTCGACGACGTTACACCGCTGCAGTTCCTTAAGTTATTTGAGCATTGTACACTACTGGCCATTAAAATTGTTACAAAAGAAGAAATGCAGATGATAAACGCGTGTTCATTGGACAAATATATTATACTAGAACTGACATGCGATTACATTTTCACGCAATTTGGGTGCATAGATCCAGAGAAATCAGTACCCAAAACAACCACCGGCCTTGATACGCCTGGGCATTGAGTCAAACAGAGCTTGGATGGCGTGTACAGGTACAGCTGCCCATGCAGCTTCAACGCGATACCACAGTTCATCAAGAGTAGTGACTGGCGTATTGTGACGAGACAGTTGCTCAGCCACCATTCACCAGACGTTTTCAGTTTGTGAGAGATCTGGAGAATGTGCTGGCCAGGGCAGCAGTCGAACATTTTCTGTATCCAGAGAGGCCCGTACAGGACGTAAAAACATGCGGTCGTGCAGTATCCTGCTGAAATGTAGGGTTTCGCAGGGATCGAATGAAGGGTAGAGCCACGGGTCGTAACACATCTGAAATGTAACGTCCACTGATCAAAGTGCCGTCAATGCGAACAAGAGGTGACCGAGATGTGTAACCAGTCTCACCCCATACCATCACGCCGGCTCATACGCCAGTATGGCGATGACGAATACACGCTTCCAATGTGCGTTCACCGCCATGTCGCCAAACACGGATGCGACCATCATGATGCTGTAAACAGAACCTGGATTCATCCGAAAAAATGACGTTTTGCCATTCGTGCACCCAAGTTCATCGTTGAGTACACTATCGCAGGCGCTCCTGTCTGTGATGCAGCTTCAAGAGTAACTGCAGCCATAGTTTCCGGGATGCTAGTCCATGCTGCTGCAAACTTCGTCGAACTGTTCGTGCAGATGTTGTTGATAATTCTTCCGGGTTATAATGCCGTGGTCCATGGAATTCTTCAATTTCTAACGTTACGTCCAATACTACGTTGGACATCTTCAGAGGTATGGCTGGTCCTGCTGAGTCCTGCCGACTGACGAGTTGGGCGTCGGAGAGCGGCCAAAATACCGAGGAAAGTGGGCGTGGTCTAGCTTGCACATCGTAGCAGAGAGAAAACTAGTCAAAGATAAAATGTAACTATCGATAACAGTCCGTCATAGATAAAAATCACTTATCGATTCTGTAACGCCACTGTCCATATCTCGCTTAATTTCAAGGCCTCTTCTTTTCTATTAAAATTATCTTCATGTTTATAAATTTCAATAGCCTCCCTTTACAGTCGTGGGTAATAGTTCGTGGTAGCACTTAAAACTGTAGTTTCAGAAAACTTAACTACATGGTCACCGGACTGAAGTGCATGTTCCGCAACGGCAGATTTATCTATTTTTCCCAGTCGGCAAAGACTTTTATGTTCCTTTATCCTCGTATTCACACTTCTTTTCGTAGTACCAATATAGACCTTGCCACAGGTACACGGAATTTTGTACACACCGCTAGATGATAATGATGGCCTTCTACCTTTAACAGAACGAAGTACTTGTCCTATTTTTCTGGTAGGTTTGGATACCGGTTTCACTTTATGTTTCAGCAAAATTTTGCCGATTCGATCTGTCACCCTACTAATGATAGGTAAAGACACCGTGTTCCTCCATTGCTGTGTACCATCCTTGTCCATTAGCCTGCTGTAATTAGGTCTTAAAACTCTATTAATTTCTTTGTTTGAGTACCCATTCTTTTCGAAGGCCTGTTTCAGATGATTCAGTTCCGTATCCAGATGTTCCGGTGTACAAATCCGTTTTGCCCTGTCCACTAAACGTTTGATTACACCTCTTTTTTTGTTGTGGGTGGTGAATGGAGTTCTTATGTAAGTATCTATCAGTATGTGTGCTCTTCCGAAACACTTTATGTTTTACACTGCCATCGGTCTGTCTCATGACTAACACATCGAGAAACGAAGTAGCCTGGTCTTTTTCCATTTCAATGGTAAACTGAATTCTAGGGTTTATGCTATTAAGATAATCAAAAAATTCGTCTAAGGCTTTTTTACCATGTGTCCAAACCACGAATGTGTCGTCTACATAACGATACCAACAGCATGGTTTGTTATTTGCTTTATTCAACGCTAATTGTTCAAAATTCTGCATGTAAAAATTGGCAGTCGCAGGGCTCAACGGGCTACCCATGGCAACACCATCCACTTGCTCATAAAACTCCTCATCCCACTGAAACTGGCTAGATGTGAGACAGTGCCTAAACAGAGCGGTCAAATCATCAGGGAAGACTTCTGTTATGTAAGCCATAACTTCATTGACCGGAATCATAGTAAACAGAGATACAATATCAAAACTGACCAGAATGTCTTCAGGAGCCAAGGTTAGACCTTAAATTTTCTCAATAAAATGACGTGAATCCCTCACATAAGAATCAGTCTTACCAATGTACGGTTGTAGAAGAGTAGCTAGATACCTACATATTTGATAAGTAGGGGAATCAATCGCACTAACAATGGGTCTCAGAGGGAGATTTATTTTGTGAACTTTAGGTAAACCATAAAGTCTCGGACACTTAGCTTCACTCCTTAGCAAAACTTTCTTATCCTTCTGTGGAATGGAAGTAGAAACTTTATCAACGTATTAGTTTTTCTCAAAATAACAGCCGTCTGGTCTCTTCTAAGTTTATTGTAATGTCCCGCCACTAATAGGTCCAAAATCTTACTTCTGTAGTCCTCTTTGTTCATCACCACAGTGGCATTGCCTTTATCAGATGGAAGAACAACTATCCCTTCGTCCGCATTTAAATCCCTGAGGGCCTTTCTCTCCCCCTTAGTTAAATCACTCTCCAATGGCTTATTATGGCATAAGACCTTTGTGATTTCTATACGAATTGCATTAGCAGTTGCCTTAGGGAGGGTTCGAATCCCTGCTTCCACATTCGCAATAATCTCTTCCACTGGTACATGCGTAGGAGTAATAGCATAATTACCCCCTTTTGCGAGAACTGAAATCTCATCCTGAGACAATGCTCTCGACGATTTGTTAATAGTCTCTGCCATTACAGTGTTATTAATACTCTGTACATTAGATCTTATTATATTGAACTTCTTCTTATGCCTATTGGTGGTCACTTCCATTATAGATTCCATTGATTTTAACGTTAAACCATCTATTTTATTCCACAGATCTACCGACATAGTGTTAGCAATAAATAAATGCTGTTGCAGTAACTTACGATCCACAGAGTCCATCTCCCGTCTGGTAAAATGTATTCTTTCACGGAGCAACGCAGCTTCTGCGTAGTCACAAATCCCTTGCACACGAGCTGTCCGAAACAGTCTTCTAAATTTTAAAAATTTTGGTATGGAAGAGAGGTCTGTGCAACGTAACAAAAAGGTTAAAGTGCAAAGTAAATGTGCTTTCTTCTTACGTGAAACTTCCAGAAGTCTAACCGATTTCGAGACATTCTCCCCGTAGAGTCTTCTAATCATACAATGAAGGCTTTCACGACCGGATGGTACTCTTGTTGATAATTCTTCAATTCCTGTTTCGTCCAATACTACGTTGGACATCTTCAGAGGTATGGCTGGTCCAGCTGAGTCCTGCCGACTGACGAGTCGGGCGTCAGAGAGCGGCCAAAATACCGAGGAAAGTGGGCGTGGTCTAGCTTGCACATCGTAGCAGAGAGAAAACTAGTCAAAGATAAAATGTAACTATCGATAATAGTCCGTCATAGATAAAAATCACTTATCGATTCTGTAACGCCACTGTCAATATCTCGCTTAATTTCAAGGCCTCTTCTTTTCTATTAAAATTATCTTCATGTTTATAAATTTCAATAGCCTCCCTATAAAGTCGTGGATAATAGTTCTTGTTGTCTTGCAAACGTCCCCATCTGTTGACTCGGGGATGGAGACGTGGCTGCACGATCCATTACAGCCATGCGGATAAGATGCCTGTCATCTCGACTGCTAGTGATATGAGGCCGTTGGGATCCAGCACGGCGTTCCGTATTACCCTCCTGAACCCACCGATTCCATATTCTGCTAACAGTCATTGGATCTCGACCAACGCGAGCAGCAATGTCGCGATACGATAAACCGCAATCGCAAGAGGCTACAATCCGACCTTTATCAAAGTCGGAAACGTGATGGTACACATTTCTCCTCGTTACACGAGGCATCACAACAACGTTTCACCAGGCAACGCCGGTCAACTGCTGTTTGTGTATGAGAAATCGGTTAGAAACTTTCCTCATGTTAGCACGTTGTAGGTATCGCCACCGGCGCCAACCTTGTGTGAATGCTCACAACAACGTTTCATCAGGCAACGCCGGTCAACTGCTGTTTGTGTATGAGAAATCGGTTAGAAACTTTCCTCATGTCAGCACGTTGTAGGTATCGCCACCGGCGCCAACCTTGTGTGAATGCTCTGAAAAGCTAATCATTTGCATATCGCAGCATGTTCTTCCTGTCGGTTAAATTTCGCGTCTGTAGCACGTCATATTCGCGGTGTAGCAATTTTAATGGCCAGTAGTGTATCATACGCTGCGAGAAATTCAGGTCTCACCTAGGACACATATTAAATAAAGAAGAGCTCATTCCCACTTAGGATCATGTGGACACAACCACCAATTTTCTGTTTCCTAACAGCCTCAAAGAACTACAGTCCTCTCTGGCAAAAATGAATTCCCAATGTGACAGATTTCTCACCCACTGAATTATTTGCGTAAAAAAGAAACTTTCTTGCAATTTAAAAACTGCCTTAATCAGTCACTTGTTTAGCAGCGCTTAACGCGCGAAAACGCTTAACGCTAGCCACTGATGCCTCACCTCTGATGATGCAATGCTGTCCCATAAACAAGCCAGTGGCACAGAACAGCCCACTGCGTTTGCATCCAAAATGGTTCAAATGGTTCTGAGCACTATGGGACTCAACATCTGAGGTCATCAGTCCCATAGACTTAGAACTACTTAAACCTAAAGACATCACACACATCCATGCCCGAGGCAGGATTCGAACCTGCGACCGTAGCAGCAGCGCGGTTCCGAACTGGAGCGCATAGAACCGCACGGCCACCGCGGCCGGCGTTTGCATCCAAAATATTAAATACAGCACAGCGAAATTACTGGCCAATAGAGAGAGAGGAGCTGGCTATCATATGCTACGTCGAGATGTTTCACGTGTATCTCTATGGAAATAAGTTTCGCTTGATCGCCGATCAGAAGCCCTTGATTTGAAGTGTCTGGGAAAAAAAAAATGGTAAGTCACTTTCTTTCGAAATTGAGTTATTGGTACAATTCGAGTCAGACTGATCGTACGCACCTGTTCAGAGGCCAAAACGGAAAAAAACTCCAAACCAGATAAAAGATATTAGTATTCAGAGTTTTGCTATAAGATGAAACGACCAATTTTTTTTGGGTAAGGAAGTAGGCAAGACAGTACTGATTGAGCCGGCCACGAGAGGCGGGGTAAACAGAATTATGATGCGCCCGCTCTCTCCCGACCTCAGAGAACTGGAGGCAAGGAAAAATCAAATAGAACTGTCTTCTTACACATACAGATTCTGCAAAAAATGTGTCGCTGCCAAATATGTCAAACAATGACGTTTACTTTAAGCTGCAACTTTCGATTAATACGCCCAGTATCCATACTGTCGCAACAGTCAAATCCTTATT